>NC_080433.1:64940715-66190715 GCF_028018845.1 Melospiza georgiana
ACTAAGTTGTAGAAGTGAAAAACAAAAAAGCAATAACACTTGATAAATCTTAACATAAAATAAGTAATATTTTTCCTTCTTATCAGTCAAGCTGCCCTTTTCCTATAACATGCATGAATTTTACTCACTGATGCCAAAGGCTACTACATAGTTTCTCAATAACAGAATTTTAATACAGGAAATGTTCTAAGCCAAAATTCTACATTCAATAGAAACTTAATAAACATGAAGATGGCTAGTCAAAATATTGAGAAGGGGTTTTTTTTGCATCTTTTGTTTATATGTTCAATATTTTGGATTTCCAATGACTTAATTAATTTCAGAAATTAATCAGCTTAAGAGATGATTTTGCTTTTATGTACAAATGAGGGTTGTCATGTCAACATTTGACAGGTATACAATTTTCTGACTGAACAGGAATATCAAGCTCACCTACCCTATAATTCATTTGTATTGGCTTGACTTTTCATCTATTTTACAGTATTTGGGAAAACATACAAAAGTTGTGAAGTCTTACCACTTCACAGTTGGATTAGTTACACTCCCACTCCCATCAAGATTAACTGAGGAGAGTGGCAGCACATATGTCATGCAAGAAATTTCCCTCCTCAGGTGTCTTCTGCTGTCATGTTACCTCGCTTTCAAGTTCATGTTCAAGCCCAAACCTCCCAGTTGTCCAGACTGAATGTCTGTTGGCTCACACTTCTGTGCAGCAGCAGACCAAAGCATCTGTATCCTCAGACAGGTATGAGGGGCCAGCAGCACAGACTGTCTTGTGTTTAAGTCCCAATTCCACAGACTGAAAGCAGCAAGCAGTTGACTGGCACAGCAGGACTTGCTCGTACACCTACAGACCTGACCAGCCTGTATTAGCAGGATCTTGTAAATGTGAATTTTCCAAGTGGTGTGTGATGTGTCATCAGCATCTTTATTTTCTTAATTCATGCTTTTTTGCATTGTTTCTGAAAAAAAAAAAATTAGCATCTTCACCTTGTTGAATTTTTGGGGATGGAAACATGGTCAGTTCCCTAAGGAGGAAGAAGAGCAGAATGCTGTAGACAGACAAGGAAGATTTATTGGCAACACAAAACACTTACCAGAAGGAGATATAAAGTGCTTATTAAAGAGGAGGGAAGGGGGAGGAATAAAAGAGGAGAAAGTTGTATCACAAAAGATAAACACTATTTTTAGGATAAAAAAAAGCAATTCTCAGGAATGAACCTGACCCCAGAAAATGAGAGTCCCTGTACCACAGGACTTAGCACAAGATGGAGGGGAGACAGGAGGCTGAAAAAAATTGAAAAAACCACTGATTGAAAAGAGAGGAAAAAAGAAAGGAGTGGTTTACTATTAGAGAGGGAATAGTAGGATATGGATGAGAAAACTGCAGTGCATAATGGTGTTTGTAGCTGTGGAAGTTCAACCTATGGAGTTGGGACTTATGTATATGATGGGTCTTGCTGCAAGTTTATGTGTATTGATATAAACTCTCTTTTTTGTTCCTGTCTGCAGAAAGGGCAGGTGGGTTACACTAATGCACTATCTACTCTGTGTTTGCACCACCTGCAGAGCTCCTCACCAGCATGTAGTGTGTAGGCACTGCTGCATGTATCTTCACAGATACAGAACCCTTCTGGTGAGCATCACTACACAAATGAGATTAGTAGCCCTGAATTGCCAGGGAAAGCATAACAAAGGAATGCTCTTTTGCCAATATAACCATGGATAGTGGTAGCATGTGATGATGGGTACAGGTGACCCAGACAGGAGCTGTCTGCCTGCTAGAAAGACCTATCAAAGTGTGTATCCCAGCTAGGTAGCTGCTGCTGAGGTTGCATTTGGCTTAGAACAATGGGGTCAGTTGTGACATTGAAAATACAACCTAAGGCACCAGGGTGATTTCAGGGCTAAAAATGGCTGCTTCTCCTAGCAGAAACTTTTTTAAAAAAGTGTTGTCTTGTGTATAACTTGTGAGAAAATGAGTTTTAACAGAGTAGAAGTAGAGCTGCCTCAAGTTGTAAAAAAATCTTGTCATGTAATAATCTGAGTTGAGGTAAAGTCTGAAGAACTAAAATGTACTAACCTGTCTTCTACCTTCTGGTGAATAAAAGGTAGTAGAGGAAGAGACAAGTTTACCTTGGGAGGAAAAAAGGGGTTGTGATCTCAGTTCAATGAGGAGTAGAAGCTCTGAGACGTTGCTCTGTGCTAGCACCTGAGTAATGTGTGAGGCCAGAAAAGTACCACATAATAGCAAACTTGTACAGACAGGACCAACAGCATGCAAGCCTGGAGATTCTACCCCAGTCTCTTGGACCCTCATAAACAAAAAGAGCAGATTAAGGGATTAGATATCATAAAGTCAGTGTGTTACCCAGTGCTATGTTGAATATGGGTGGACTAAAGTAGAAAAAGAAACCACTGGAATTAGAGATGAGTGTGATCTTTGGGGAAATAAAGCCAGCAGGTAGGATGTGAAGTAATTTATTTATTTATTTGTTGGAAGGTTCGTGGTTCTTTGTCTCAGGGCTTGTGTAAATGACAAAAGCAGCAGAAATTTTGTGGGACAAATAATACCAGTAATGAAAGAGTCAAAGAGAGGAAAATCTTTTGGTAGTTAATATTACTATTTTATTTTGTATATTTACTTTTTTAATTTGTGTATTTCTAACTTTTAGGATCACCAATAACTTTATTCTGAATATTATAAACATTGAATGTATCCCTACCATCTGTAGACTTGACAGCTGAAATCTTCCTGTTCTGAAGTGTTTTCTGAACAATTTTCCTCCACCGTGGAAGAAAAGAGAGAATCTCCTAGGCTAGGAAAGGTGTTAAAAAACTCACTGAGAAAAGAGTCAGTGTTAGAGTAGCAAGGACCCCTAACCTGGAGTTGACAAATGAAGGCAAAGAGGTGAAAGGGTCCTATTTTCTCAAGGTTTGTGCTTGTTACTCATGTGTGCCTTGCAGAGTTTCTCAGCTGACGTGAATCCGTAGAGCCTGCTGTTGGTATAAGTGAGGCTGCACTAATATACTCCCACAGAGAATTAGGCTCACAATGTCTTAAATGTGCTAGAATGGGAATGAATGTGGTACTACATTTGAATTCCAAAGGAGTGCCACATCATTTTTTTCTTTCTTATCTGACAGCTGGAAATTTGGAGACACTGCATGTGAAAAAGAATAATGTTACACTTATTTTGAGCAATTGACAGACATGGCTGGAAGTCTGATATGATTAATACCTCAATAATAGGGCCCCAGTAAATTAGTCCCAACAGATTCACAACCTAGAGAGAGTGCCAAGATTCTAATAAAAGTTAAGGTACTTTTATTAGCTAGCAAATTCCATTTTTAGCTTTGTGTTACCAAGAAGATTTTAAAATGCTTTAAACTAAAAAGAATTAAAGAGATCTTTTAAACACAAGTGAGTGGAGAGGAAATAGTTGGAAGGACCTGTGAATACCCTCTCTGAGCAGAAATAGACTGAGATACCTATCTTCATATCCACTTACTCAGCAGCACCTTGAACATTTTTCCTTAAGTTTTCAGATACATGGAAATTTTTTTTATTATTTCTCTTCTAGGCATCTGTGGAAGAGGTGCTGCCACACTCAGTAGGGAAAAGCAAATATAAAGTTCAAATGCATATAGGCTCAGCTGCAAAATAGGACCAAAAAGCATCAAAAGGCTCTCCTTCTTGTGTTTTCTTTTATTCCTAAGGCAGCAGGAACATTCAGGTCCTTTTCCTTACCCTCACAAGCCTTAAGGAGAAGAGATGTCTTCACAGTGACAGAAATCCAAACTTATAGAAAGAGCTTGTCTGTAGATCCTTTCTGCATCAGCCAGCAAGTGGATTGAAGTTCAACTCACACAACAGTATCATTTCAGGAATTATCCTTATCCAGTTTCAGTCCAGGAAGACTTAATTACTGGCTATGTTATTTTTCACTTGTTTTCAGCATCTTTATGGATAAGGGTCTCAGCTGAGCTGATAAGAAACTGCAGTAGATCTGACACTGAGCTCAAGCTTTGCTCTGGTGACCTACCAAGTACCAACAGCAGGCAGCTCAGCCATGATCTTACCTGGTTATTCACACTGGAAGATCAGAGACAGTAGCACAGGTGCTGGCCACTCCATATTTTTACGTGGTTTTGCTCTGTAGTCTGATGTGCCTTTACTGAATGGGTTATTCAGGCTCACATGTATAAAGCAGAGATGTTCACACATCAATAAGAACCTCATTGAACTGGGCACTGTGCATGTATAATATCAGAAACAGTCCTTGGCTAATAAATCTTTAGTCTAAATACAGAGAGAAAATGACAAGAAATAAGAGTTTCATAGGAATTTTGAGAATTAAAATAAAAAAAAAAAAAAAAAAAACACCCCGAAAAAAGCAGGGGGAAATATAGGTGTTGAAGTAAAGGCAGGTAATGTCATTGAAACAGAATAGCAGAGTGCAGCAGTACTGAATTTGGTGGAACCACAGATGGTGAACCCCTGCAGGAATGTGGAGAGGGAACGATGTGGTCACAAGGACAGGCTAAGGTGCCTTTCAATGTAAAGACTTTCATGGCTGGTAAAGGGACAAGTAGGGCCATCCATCCCCTGGTAAAAGGGGAATATGTATCAGCAAAAATTAAATGATAGATGTTAAAATGTGAGAGAATAAGTTTTATAACAAATTGGGGAATGTAAACAACACTAATCCCAAACTGTGATATGGAATAAAGGAAAAAAATTACGTCAGTATGGAGGTGGGCATTAAGACTGCAGGCCTCCTTTGGATATGTTTAGATCAAACTTCTAATGCTGGAAAAAGCAAAAGTCTGCCCCATCACTCTACCAGTAATACTAAAATATGTTGATTTTTCTTTTAAATTACCTTCCTTCAGAAGTTAATTTTTATAAACTACAGTTTTATTAAGAAAGTTGGTTAATCTACTTAATAACTGTGAACTTGCCTATTCATCTTCCAACTTTGAGAGGTCTTATTTTGCTTCCCAGGTCAACTTGAGAAATAATTTCATTTGAAAGCTATTACTGAATCATGTTACTGGTTGCTGTTCATTATCTGCTGAAGAATTGATCCTGTGGATATCGACTCCAAAGTGAGTGACATTTAAGTTCTCTCAAATTGAGAAAAGTGATCAGATATGTAAAAGGGTGATTTTACACTTTGGAAGTATTAAAGTGTAGCTTTTTCACATTTTGATTGCAATTTGAATTATTTCATTTCTTTTTTCCCTGAGTTCACTCAAGCCTAGAATTTGAGCTGATAAATCAATGCACTCCCCCACTAATGCTCCTAATGGGCACTCTCTTTGAAAGTTAAACATTCTAGTAAATCGCTCAAACACAGTCTTGAAAGGCTAAACACAGATTTGAAATCTTTCTCATGTTGGGTAAGGCTGTCTTGAGCTTTCAACATAATTGCAAAAATTACAAAGGCTTGAAACTAAAAATATATTATAGCAACCAGTTTCATTGCTATAGTCACAATGATTGTTATGATGATCTAAATACCCACCATTGCATTAATAGAAATTTTGAATTGCTGCATGCATTATTTTTAAAGCCTTGTAGGCCATGTCCTCTTCAAAGTTTCAGAAATACTCTTAGTTACATAACAGATGAACAAACAGCACAATGTTCGTCTGCAGATCCTTTCTTGTCTACTCACTGTGAGTAGCAATATCTTTCTCGCATTATCAAAAGACTAATTTTTTAATGCTCAGTTAAATCAAGTGAGCATGAACTAAATATTTAATGCATACAGACTACCTGAGAAAAGTCTTTGTTTTAATTTTACTCCTGCTCATAGCTGCAAGGAGAGATCTTATTTAAATGTACAATGTGAGTGTAACAGGACATGTATTTTTAGAAGCTCCCCAATTGTTTTCCTATCACACTGCTCAGCCTATTCAATTACCTGTTTCTTCTGAAAATTCCAGTTGTCCCAAACTCTTTGATGTCCACTGACAGCAACTGCTAGTAAAGCAATTCACCCAGTGCTCATGAAGACAGTCCAAGCAGCCACTAGCAATAGCACTAAGCACTGCTTCACTGCCCTGTAACACTCTTGCCAGCCCAGTATTTAGTTCTCAAATCTCTCACACATTTCAATGCCTCCTTCCTCCTCTTGTCACTGAAAAATATGAAATAAATCTCCAACCTGTTTGACATGTTAGAAAGCCAACATTATTAACAGTGCTGGAAGTATGGGGATTGCTCATAAAGCAATGCATACTCAGCAACTTAAATACATATTCATCACATTTGTATTACATATTCATTACATTGCCTGAATACATGCATTTAGGCTAATTATTTCTATGGACTTATTTGGATATGGTTGTGGATCTTCTGATGTATCTCTTCTCCTTGAGAGGGTCTCAAACATGTGATCAGGTCATAATGTACTTCCCTTTGCTCTGACACACAATCCTTGTTTGCAGAACTAAAACATCTGTTAGTGCATATTAATCACTGACGTAGGTAAATAAATAAGCATTTCCTGGCACACGAATATTCATCACAGATATAGAGATCAAACACCATTGCACTGAAATCAAGAGAATTTTCCAACACCGTCCCCCACTGCTCCATAGACTTCTTTAAAAAAGTGACTTATGATCTGGTTATTAAAATTATTAGAGAAATACCTCTGCCCAAATTAAGGTGCAAAGGAGACCATTTGTGAATGGCAATAGTATGGCTTTTATTTAACAGTAAATGTGAGGAGAGACAGAGAAAAAATAGAAAAAGGGAGAGTGGCCAAGATCCCTTATGCAGATTAACTCACAGTCCAAAGTTCCCATCAGGAGGTATATTCAGGTAAGCGTGGTCTTAGGTGGTTGCAGCTTCTTTATACAGTTTTTTCATAATGGGCAAAAAGTTCTTCATAACAGTGTTTAAGCCATTAACCATAACATTTCAGTCTATCACACTTGTTCCATAATGCTCTCCTGTAAAACAACAAACTCCTGTCATCTGTCATTGAATCCTTTTCAGAATTGTGGTGCTCCAAAGGGACACCTGCTGTCATGGATCAGACAGAAATCTGGGAGGCAGGAGTTTCTCACACCTAATTTTGACATTAATTAGTATTTTCCTTTATTTGGTCTGTGGGTATCTCAATTCACCACAACTTAAAGGCAAAGAGCTTTGGCCTTGTAAACACGTTAATATTGTAAAAAGGAGCTGTTCTTAAAAGCAAATCAGAAAGAGCTAAAGCCATCTTCTGCAGTAAAACTACCACTCAACAGGTCACAGGGGCACTGCTTGAATTACTCAAAATGCTCTAAAAGTTGTAAGTACCACCTACAGCACATTGCTATTAGGCTAAAAGCACACTGTAATAAATGGTGAAACAAACGTTGTT
Organism: Melospiza georgiana; assembly: GCF_028018845.1. Taxonomy (NCBI): domain Eukaryota; kingdom Metazoa; phylum Chordata; class Aves; order Passeriformes; family Passerellidae; genus Melospiza; species Melospiza georgiana. Next base: position 64,948,101 of record NC_080433.1, read on the forward strand.
TCTTAATTTATGAGGATTAGGGGAGCATTTTGTTTTCACTCACAAGAATAATAATAATAATCATATTAACTCAGAAGATTACAGCTAAATAGAAGATATATTTGGAAATAATGTATGTAATTTCTGCATTGTGTATTTCAAATCTGGGGAGAAAAACTACCAAATGAGGCACTGAGTAGCAACAATGGAACACTGCACAATTGGACAGCTCAGAGATTGCCTCAAATTGACTTGATATACTGAGTTACTTGCTTGCAAAGTTGCACCAAAGGTACAAGAGGGGAAGTATAAATATCAAAAGACGATCACTTACACAGTTGAAATAGAGACTGTCACAGCAGCAGCAATGGTATAAATCCCACAGGAGAGTGAAAAAAGCAATATGATACCTCCACTTTCTGCAATAGCTTTATTATTACTATTTCATAGAAGAATCCTCCAGTGGAAAAAATATGTTACCCAGTTGTGCATGCAAGCAGTCTAGCTCATTGCTCCTCTTCAGCAGCCTGGTTTATAGGGATTAAAAGTCACTGAGCTGGTTTGTGACTGAGAAACAGCATTCTTCATATATTATGATTGAATAATTGAGCACATAACTTAAAGACTGCCATACCTTGTTTCAATCCAAAGGAATTCTGACCAAAATGTTCAAACAATCCACTGCCATAAGACTGTTTGTTTGCTAGTGTCTTTCAAATCTGAATATTTTGGAAAGCAGCTGACCTCAGGAACTGTAGTGAAATGCTTCAGCTTTGGCTTTTGTCCTCCATATTCTGCTAAGTTGTTCTCCTTATTTGTTGTCATTTTTATTCAGGAAGAAGCATATAAAAATAATGCATTATCCTATGCACCAGTGATTCATGGTACACTGACAGTTTCAGCATCAGGCTCTCTAAGGCTTCATGTTTCATTCTATAAACAAACAAACTCAATGATGCATCCTTGCCTTCAGGTCCAGAGTAGACTTCTTGAATCTATCTATATTTTAAAATGTTAAAACAGATATTATATATATTATTTCCCTTTCTTAGAATAGAACTGTTACCAGCCAGAAAATATCAAAAACCTTTCTCTGAAGCCATATATAAAATTCTATTTGAATGGGATTTACTTATTTTTAGGTTTTTTACTTTGTTTGTCAGGTAAAAAAAATGGTTTGTTTGTTGTTTTTGTCTTTTTTTTTTTACTTTGCAGTGTTAGCAGATGACACAGAAAGCAGGTTTGTTGTAACCTATCACCTGGCAGACCTAGTGGTCTGAATTGCTACAAAGATTTCCTGGCAGCAATTTACTACCAGTGCTTTCTCTTTAGAGTTAATGTGGCTTCCACACATGGAAAAGAGTAAATACAACTTACTTTTATTAAAATGCATATTAAATTGAATCTAGCTAAGTAACACAACCACTTTTCTTCCATTATAATGTATCTGATATAGTTTTGCTTAACACAATAAAAGCATACCCTGATCTGATTTATCATGTAATTATGTAAATTATCCATTATTAATTGTCTCTGTCAGAAAAAAAAAAAAAAAGAAACGACTCTCCTTGAATATCATCAGAATTAGCCCTAGAAGGTTTAAAATTCAAGAAAAGAAGTACTGAAACTATGTATGTTTCCCTCAGTATTTTAACCAATAGCCAGTAAGAATTATTTTTTGATTTATCTAAGTGAAGTACATGAAAACAGGCTTGACTCTCAGGAAAGTTTTAAACAGGAAGGATGATGAAACACTGCAGTTTAAGAAGGAGAGTTGAGAATGAAAGACCTATTAAGCTGTGGTGCACAATGCACCATTAAGAGTTCAGGTTTCTTTGGGTGAGATATAATTCTTCTACAGATTACCACATCTGCAAAATTCCAGTATAACCTTTCCATACAAAGCATTCTTGTAAAGGAGCTATAGCATCTCTCATTAGCTCAACTTTCACACTGGTGTAATTCCATATGGGCATTATGGGTTAGAAGAGGACACCAACTATAAATGAAAGGATGAATCTAATTTAAAGCTAAAAACTTTGAGTGTAATAAATATGTGGAACCAGTTCGAAACCAGATACAGACATGAGGAGACAACAAATCAGAGAAATGGCCACAAAAAAAAATGCACTGGTTTTATTCCTACATCTGTAGTCTACTTTTAAGTGTTAAAGATAATAGTTTTCATTATGTTCACACATATGATTTAAATAATGAAGAATTAGTAATATGAAGCTTCCTACTGCCTTGATCTGCCATTAAATCTCTGCAAGAAAGCAATGTGACACAGGTTGGCAAATCAGTGGTGTGAAAATTAATGAGTTTTCTCTATGCTGATCAACTGTTGCCCTACCTCTACCAGCAGGTGATTTATGTTCACCTTAAACACTTTAGGTGTTTAGTCTAAGCAAATTGAATGGCATTTTTGTATAGGGGAGTGTTACAACATTTGGTCAGTTGCATAGGATATGTTTTAAAGTAATATCACCTCCTTTTTTCAAATTTTCTACGTTCCCATTCCTTCTGTTGCATACCATTTTAACACATAGTCTTTTAATAATTCTATAAACACGAAAATTATCTTAACCTTTTCTGACCTTGCTATTGCAATCTGTAAATCCAGATTATTCATTTGCTTCAATACTCAAAAGTAGAAAATAAACATTAGTCCTGGTCCCTAAATGACTAATATTTGGTGCACTTCAACAGCCAGCTAAATGAGACAGTCTGGTGATAATTCAATATTCTCTTGATTAGGTGTGACTGAAGCAGACAAATAAACTCAGGTTGAGAATGCACAGTAAATTCAATGCAATTCAATAAAGTCTATATGGGCAAAAATATTTTACTAGAAGTTAGATACCCTGGAGGACAATACAATTCCAAATAGTTGTTTAAATAGGAAATACAGAGTTCTGGAAAAAATCTTTTATTTAAGGAAGCTACTTTAAATGTCGCTATCATTAGGAGAAATTTCTTAGAGCCAAGATTTTAAAAAGAATAAAAAAGAGAGATAAAGCACTCAACTACATCCTGAAACTAATCAGATAAAGCAATCAGGTAAATGTTTAGAAAGTATATTAGTAGGAATAGTACTTCTTTCTTTTTTCTTTTATTTTTTTTTCTTTTTTCTCTCTCTCACACACAGATACCCTCTTATATCAGTGGAATAATTATTCACAGAGTTCAATTAAATAGACTTACAACATGCCTTCTTTATACCTGATCCTAAGGGAAGTCTACTGACATCAAGGAGACAAAGTGCAGTTCCCTGCTTGGGATGAGCTCTAATGAGCAGGAGAAGCAGAGGGTTGTGATCAGGCCAGCACAGGTGGGATCCAAATCCCCACGCACAGAGGCAGACAAGAGCCTGTGTGTGGGTGTGCGTGCCCGTACACAAGGATGTGAATTTGTTTCCTTTTCAAATCAGCAGTGTTCATAAGGGTTGGGGTTTTTCCCAATAAAGCAATGAAAGTTGGATATCTGTCTGCACTCACATTTGACACAGAATTCACTTTGCCATATTTTCCTTATATATTCTGTCCTTCATTAACCAAACTAATGTTCATCAGTTTCTAGTTATATCCAACTTGCCTTCCCCATATTGCTTCAATAAAAGGTACAGACACAAAACAAAGGTTCTACTAAATCTACAGGAATTTAAAAAGAAAAATCAAAGTAAATGCTTTTAATTCTTTCATGTTTATTGCAGCTTTATTAAAATGCTTAGTTATCCAGACAGGAATTCAATTTCTGAATCCCAAAGCATTAAAATTTTATCATTAGCATTTCTGACAGATCAAAAATATAAATATCACCTGTATTTTATTTATCCTCTATAATCTCCAATTTTTATTATAATGAGAAATATTTTATGGTGATCAAATTGAATAGTAATATTATTTCAATTACTAGCAGAAAACTAAGAAAACCTAACTATGTTCAACGTGAGAATTTTAAATTGTGTAAAATTAATTTTGACTAGGACCGTAGATAGAACATATTGCTTCAAGACTAAGATTCAATGAAATCTTCAGAAATAGTGTATAATTACTACAAGTACTGCATATCAAGTGTTTTGCAGTAGAACTGTACTGTGAGAAAGGAAAAGAAAATTCTTCAAAGGAAAAAAACCTGAAGTTAGGTAAATTTAGACCTGAAACTGAGTGTAACACCACTGGTAGTTAATCACCTGAACAATTTAAGAGGGATCTAGGAAATATGGATTGGACTCTTTCTACCTCTTCCCCTTTATCTACTCCCTCCACATTCCCAGATTGCTGTAGGAAGAAGGAAAAAGTATGACCTTAAACCATTCAAAAAATCTGGATAGAATTTTTCTCTTCTTAATACAGTCTCACATATGCTTGAAATATATGAAAATGTCAGCTAGAAATTTGATTATAATACAGATATTTTCAACTGACTGGAAGGCTGAGAAATAAAATATGAAAAAGAACCTGAGCAAACAAAATATTTTATTTTATAACATGTTAAATTTGTAAAATTAAAAAAAAAAAACCAAACAAAAAACCAACAAAATATCCCTAAACAACCAAAAAAAAAAAACCCACCAATAATCCCAATGGCTTTCAGGTAACTAAATCTGGACATCTGCCATGTAGATGCCTGCAGCTAAGCAAATTTCCTTGTGGTCAGTGAAATCAAGTATACAATTGACTTCATCCCTTAAAAAAAAAATAATTCTAATATAGGTATGATAGGCTGGAGTCTTACAGAGTTTGTTCCTCTGTGTTGATGATAGAGGAACTCTAGATACCTAACTAATCTGCACACCTGTGCAGCAGATCTCTTTGGCATCACTTTTCGTATTTGTAAACACATTAAAGCAGTACAGCACTGATCATTTTTTTTTCTTTTTACAGTGCATTTCAGACTGCTACAGTTCTGATTTTTTTGTTTTCTTGTGTCCCAGTAGACTGCTACAGAATTTCCAGTTTCTCACAATAATTATAAAAGATGCAAGAATGTCTGAAAAGTTTTGAAATTCCATTAATATGTCTAATATATCTGTCAATTTATTAATTCTGCATTTGATAGTACTGTCTTAAGTATTGTAAGGTACAACTCTTTTTTCTCAAAGTCAGACCACTAATATGATATGCATCTATCTTTTCTGTTATCCAGATGTGAGATACCATATTCCATGTCATAGCACAAATCTAGGAGATATATGTACATACCAATATATATTGACTTCAAAAGAATCAAGTGTAGGTTTTCTGTCAGAAGCTTTATGAGTCCAACACTAAAGACATTTTTATAATGCCAGACCATGGCTTGTGAAAGAGTCTCAGGGGTGGCCAATACATAGCTGAGGTATTTCATATCAATTCATTTAATAGTATTCTATGAAACAGAAAAAGCAATCCAACCCCAAACTAAAGGGAAAAAATAGGCACGAAATAAACAGACAATAGAAAAATCAAACTATGGGTTTCACACTTAGAAATAGAATTTCTATTACCTGGACCTTTACCACCAGTAAATAAATAGATAACTCAATACTCATCTGTAAATTGTGTAGCCACTATGTAGTAGGTGTTTTTTTTCCTGTAGACCATTCCATAGCCGTATAAATGATCTCCTGGTGTCTGCTGTATTCATTTTCTAAAGGCAGTTCTCTTTATTCCTAGCATCTACAACAACAAAACAACGCTTTAACTTGCATTTCTCCAATTCAGTGCAAAGACCTAATTTCTGAAAACCAGCATCTTTATGTGATAGAGTTCTAGGGAACTTGGTATTAAGAAAGGCTTAAGACAAACAGTGCTGCCATATTTAGCATAAGAGTGGCAAAAGCATATTTCTAGTCAGATAAGTGAGAAAATCATAGAAAACAGGCTAAGAGATTTGTATTCCCTGCAATGCATAAGCAACTGCTCATGGCTAGTGATATATTTCAAGCAATTTGGAGCCCTGACAAGACAATCAAATCTAATTGACTTCAGTTCATTACCAAAATCACAAAAAAATTGAAAATATCTTCAGAAGCCTTGAAAAGTCATGTTGACAATGAGTGAGGATTTTGTCCAGTTCCTGCTGCCAAAATGGGCACCTCACGTCAATTCCAAAAATAAAATAAGCATTCTGCATCAACAATTCCAAAAGAGTGACCAAAGAGGGCAAAGGAAGCTGATGTATGCTTACAGGTGGATGTCTGATAGAGTATTTATGTGATAATGGGAAAAACTTCAGAGTGTAAAATCAAGCATTCCTGCAAAAAAAGAGGGAATTGTTATTTTGCATTATTTTCATAAATGACCAGAGTTCAATAATATAGCTTAAACCTATATAGAACATTTCACAGTCCTTTGAAACTACATGCATTCTAATTTTGTCTTAAAAGACAATAGGTCTTGTATTTTGGAGAGTTTCTTTTTTGACATCTCCCTCACTTTTGATCTTGGCACTTTGGGTATATTTCAAATTTTTCACTTCTGAAATGTCTTGAAGATTAGAAATGAATAAGCTATCCTTTTCCAGTTCATACTCAAAGATCAGAAATGCTTTTCATTTACCCTTAAAGGTACAGCATGCTCTAAGTTCCTTCATTCATGGAACCTCCCAATGTTCTCTGAGGAGTGACTATGCTCGTGTCCAGTCTCTTACGGAAAAGGAAAACTCTATCTGAATAATTGTAAATTCTCAAATGAACGACTCTTGTCTCATTTCATAAAAGATACAATAGTCCATTTGAGTTTCTTTAATTTCCTTTCTTGATTATTTTACTTTAACTTCTTTGTTAGCCTCATCAGAAAATGCTCTTTGTTAGAAAAAATGCTATATACATAAAAATCTCCTTTCAACCCACTGTGCTTACATTGACCCTAAATTGAAAATGTCATATTAAAGCATCTATATACACAGAAACTTACTTTCCATTAACACATCATAATTAATTTGTATTTCATTTTTGTCCTTCATTTGTTTCAGAAACATTCAATGTCATTCTAATACTTCGCCTTTAAAACAACAATAATGACAACAAAATTATGTTAGTTGTGTACTCCTGGTCTAGCCTGCTTTATCCTTAATCCTTTCTGAATATAAAATTACACTTACTTGTAAAGATTATTACTGAAAGACAAAAAAGTAATGCATTAGAGGTTTGATTATAGTTCATATTAATATCACAGTATTTTAAAATTCCACATACTATTTTTGTGCAAGATTCTATTCCCCAAACCAAATGACATGTGAACTCAGTAATGTTTCTCTTCTCCAAAATATCCCTTCTTTATAAAATCCAGCAGCACACTGACTTCAGTTCAGAGGACTAGATTAGATGATCATGGAATGGAATGAGGTTATGGAGTCCTTTAGTATCCAAACACCACTCTGATAGAACACCATTTCTTAAATCAATGCAGAGGAAAAATAAAGTGTCCACATAATCACAGTCTTAGATTGAAAGGTATGGACCACCAAGCCCTCTCACACTTCCAGAAACTGTCCCTTAGATGCTGTTCCCTTGCTCTGTAAAAAAACCCAACAACTAAGACAAGCTAGACAGCAAGCCATGGAAATTCATTAAAGCTATTTTTAAAAGGAAAGAAATCACATTTTTTCTGATAAAGATTTTATATGAATATTGATGTGACAATATAAGAGAGAATACATCTTGTATTCTTGTTTGTCTTGCCTCTAGAATTCCTTGCTTGTTGCTGTTATTGTTTTGAGATATATAATTATAGCAAGCACAAGTTTAAACTGGATAATTTTAGAACTGCCAAATACTTGAAAAAACAAATAATTACTGAAATGAAATTCAGTACAGAAATAAAATATTCTCATAAATACATACAAAAAAATCTCACAAAAATATTGTCAGGATTGTTTTCATAAAATAAATGCAATAAGTCACCTCATTTAAAAATGTCCAGGTGATAGGATTCTAGAGATGCTAATATATGTCCATGAGTTAAAAAGGAGCTCAGATGACAAGATGTGACTAAACACTTAATTTGTAAACAAATACGCCATCTTCCCTAGGAATTCTACCCCTTGAAAACTGTTACCCTCCCATCTTAGAAGGTATAGAGGGACAAAGAACAGTGACTCAAAACATATTTCCATATAGGAATGACTGAATAAATTAGTTGTCTTTATTGGATAAAAGACAATCGAGACAGGACATCACTCTCTCTTGTGTGGGTAAGAGAGAGGAATAGGGTATGATCATTCACTACTTCCTTTGCTACAGAAAACTGGTCATACCCACTGAAATTATTTGATAACAGGCTCAATTCAGACAAAAGAATGTCACAAAATTCTTTGTTGAATTGAAAAAGGGATTAGTTTGGTATATGGGGAAAAGTCCGTCAGCAGCTATTAAAAATGAGTCTTGTGCCTAACCTGCAGCTCGGAAGTTCTTAATCCTCCTGATTGTCAGAAACTGATAGGATATAAAGGAAAATTGCTTTATAATATTTTCCATTTTCCCTTAATCTTTCTATAAGATTTTTCTGGTTGCTACTGCTGCAGACTAGCTATTGGACTAGAGAAACCTGTGGTCTGACCCTGGGCAGCTGCAGAACTGCACTGGTTTTCAGAAGAGAGAAAGAGAAAAAAAAGTCTACTGATATCAATCACACAATCTTTACATAATAAGTAATAATGAGAAATGATGATTTAAATAATGAAAACAAATTTTCTTTGTTTTCATACTACAGTATTATTAATATTTATTCTGTAATTTTGGTTGCCAATTTTGGATATTTAAAATTATTTTCAATATCAGTATTCCTGTTGCAGAACATTTCATGCTTAATTTAGTTCACATTTATTGAACTTTACTTCCATTTTATTCCTCCAAATACAATACAGATCAGTGTAGAAAGTTTGGTGTTGAAAAGAAGTCTTACTACTGAATTTCTAAGCTGCTGGGGATTTCACATAAAGCAGAAAATTGCTCTTTTCAATCCCTTTTTTGAATCCCTGATTTAGAGACTTTATATATTCCACCCATGTTGCCTTAAATTACACATGCTGAACAAGTATAAAATATTCAAGAAATAAGACCCCAGAGGGTCCTAATCAGTCACACAGAGACACTATCGGTGTCCCCCAAGGTTCAGTACTGGGCCCAGAATTGTTTAATTTATTCATCAATGGCTTGGACAAAGGGGCTGATGCCTCTGCAGCAAGTTTGCTGAGGATGCAGAGCTGGGAGGAGTGGCTGACACCCCAGAGTGCCGTGCATTCCTCCCGAGGGACCTCACCACATTGGAGACATGGGCAGAGCAGAGCCTCCTGAAATTCAACAATGGCCAATGCAGCCTCCTGCACCTGGGGAGGAACAGCCCCACAGCCAGCACAGGCTGGGGGCTGGACAGCCAGAAAGGGGCTCTGCAGAGAAGGAGCTGAGGGTTCTGGTGGACAATAAGCTGTCCAGGAGTCAGCAGTGTGTCCATGTGGCCAAGAAGAGGGTGTCCTGGGGTGCATTAGGAATAACACTGCACAGGTTGAGAGAGGATCTTGCACCTCTACTCAGCGCTGGTGAGGCCACATCTGGAGTTCTGTGCCCAGTTCTGGGGTCCTCAGTACAATAGAGACAAGGAGCTCCTGAAGTGGGTCTGGCAGAGGATGTCAAAGATGATTAAGGGAATGGAGCACCTATTTTTACAAGGAGAGGCTGAGAGAGATGGGCTTGCTCAGCCTTGAGAAGGAATGACTGAGTGGGAGCCTTATCAATCTATCTAAGTATCTGAAGACTGTCATTAGTGAGGTTTACCAAGGGACCAGTCCTGTTTAATATCTTTACTGATGATCTAGATGAGAGGTTTGAGTGCACACTCAGTCAGTTTGCAAATAACAGCTACAAGCTGGGTGAGAGAGTTGATCTGCAGAGGATAAGAAGGGTCTGCAGAGGGATCTGGACAGGCTGGATTCATGGGCTGAGGCCAATGGTATGAGGTTTGACAAGAGCAAATGCCAGGTCCTGCACTTGGGTCATAACAAGCCCCTGCAGCCCTGAAGGCTGAGAACAGAGTAGCTGGAAAGCTGCCCAGTGGAACAGGACCAGGAGTGCTGGTTCACAGCAGATGAACATGAGTCAGTGTGTGTCCAGGTGGCCAAGAAGACCAATGGCATCCTTGCCTGAATCAGAAATAGTATGGCCAGCAGAGCAATGGAAGCGATTGTCCCTCTGTACTCGACATTGGTGAGGCTGGATCTGGAGCATTGTGTCCAGTTCTGGGCTGCTCATTACAAAAAAGACATTGAGGTGCTGAAGTCTGTCCTGGGAAGGGCATGGAGCTGGTGAAATGCCTGGAGGGTAAGTCTGTGAGAAGCAGATAAGGGAGCTGGGTGTGTTTAGGCTGGAGAAGAGGATGCTCAGGGGAGACCTTATTACCCCCTACAACTGCCTGAAAGGAGGCTGTAGCCAGGTGGGGGTCAGCCTCTTCTCTCAGGCAGCTGGTGGAAGGACAAAAGGAAATAGCCTCAAGCTGCAACAGGAGAGGTTCAGATTGGACAGCAGGAAGAATTTTTTCACTGAAGGATGGTTAAGCATTGGAATGGGCTGCCCAGGTGGTGAGGGAGTCACCACCCCTGGAAGTGTTCAAGGAACAGCTGGACATGGCACTTAGTGCTATGGTCTGATTGGCAAGGTGGTGAAGGTTCAAAGGTGTGACTCAATGACCTCAGAGGTTTTTTACAACCTAAATGATTCTGTGATTCTGTAAAATCACATCCAAAAGGATGGAGCCTGGTTTTTTGTGACGCTAAGCAATGAGACAAGAGGCAGAAATAGGACCACAGGCAGAAACTTCCTGATGTACAGAAAGTTCCATCTGAATATGAGGAAGAATTTCTTTACTGGAACAGGTTGCCCAGAGAGGGTGTGTAACTAGAGATATTCAAGGACCAAACCATCTGGATGTGATCTTGTTCAATGTGCTGATCCTGTTTGAGCAGGGAGGTTGGAACAGATGACAACCCATTGTTGCAACCTTACCCATTCTGTGATTCTGTGATTCTGTGATTCTGTGATTTTGTGTCTAAAGGGACAGCTCCACTTCCAGTTCTATTAAACTTTGATTTTGTCAATTGATAAAGATGAAGAAAATTTTTATTGCAGTACTGCCTATACCCTTTATGCCTTCCTCTGTGGTTTGATGAGGAATTTTGAAGCTGATGGAAGAGGGAAGGATTTGAGAATCAAATTAATTTGGATTTTGTTTTGTTTTGGTTTGGTTTGGTTTGTTTTTTTAAAGAAATGGATTATATCTACTTTGAAAACAAACTGCTCGATTTCTTTAAGCCTTTTTCCTTAGAGAAAAAGGAAAAAAAAAGTAAAAGAGAAATGAAGAATTACATTGGCTTTTCATTTAATTTCACTGTTTAGTAATATAATCCCGAGGCAAATACTAAGAGAATATTCATTTCACAGAAAAAACCCAGCATTTATGTCTGAATCAGCTCAGAACTTGCAGTGACACCCCGCTGATTTTTTAATAGAGAGGTAAACTGAAATCACTACTCATGAATTAAAAAAACATAATAGGATAAGCATTCACTTTTCAGAAATATAAGTAGGTGGTTTGTAGGGCTCTTCATTTGTAATGGTTTGTCTTCTGTAGTAGATCATAAAGCTCAAGCAGCATCAAGTCTCATCAGAGATTTGCATATACTTTGCCAAAATTGAGGACACTTAAGTCTTTCAACTTTTTCTGAACTTACCCTCTGCCTTTGAAATCCAAAGCTGATTTTCTAGTAACTTCAGCTGGAGCAGGTTCTGATTTGAAGCTATCCTTGTGCAAGTTTGGAGCATTTCATCATGCAGCAGCTGCCAATGAGGAACAAAAGCCAAAGTCTGTGTGTTTTACTGCATGTGAAGCAGTGCCTGGAGGAGGCTCTGAGTGCACAGGAAGGTTCTGTCTGGGCAGATAGCTGCACTTTACATCCAGTTATAAGAGCCATACGTGTAATCAGGGGCATAATTTTGTCAATGTTTTTATTTCTACTTGTCAACCACTGTTTTATTTCTGTAGTTTTCCCTTGGTTTTTTCTTTCAGGTAGATCATTCTCATTGCTGGTACTAGAATTGGTTTTGCATGTATCATCCTGGGGAATACAGAACTGTTAGAGGTGCTCTCTCCAGGTTTGTTCAAATGCTGCCCCTGTACCCACAGCCTACTGCCAGCAGGCACTTCCCTCATCTTAGGCCAAGGCTGCACATTAGGTAAAATGTTATTCATGGCATTCATTTCGCTATTGGGTTGTGTTTCATATTCATATCAAAGGGACACCTGAGAACAGTAGGATTTACCAGGAACTTTCAGAAAAGAGATATTGTCTTCATTTCATACTGGTACCTAAATACAAGCCAGACATAAAAAAAATAAACAAAATATGGGCAAAAAGGTACATTTCCTGATGCACATAAAAGTATACTGGACTAAGTCTGGAAAATATAGCAGTGTACCTTGGGGAGTATTTCAGTACTAGCAGAGAAACAGCCTAGAAAATTTATTAGATTTTATCCAGCCCTAGCTGGCCTGACTCAGAAGGGCTTATTGCTCTTTAAAGCTTACTGCCTGGCTAAGGAACTTGTCCTGGCAGTGCATATACTATACTGCTACCAGGTAAATTCTTGGTGAGGCTTTCTACCTGTGATGAGCACAGAAAAGGGTTGTGGGGTGAAAAATGGGACCTGCATCTTCCCAGGGGCTGCAAGAGGTTACCCACATGGCATGCCAGGAGGGGATATGAAGAGCAGTGTGCCTGTGAAGACCCCTGTGATGTGTATGGATGTGTGGGTGTATATGCATATGTACTAGAACCATTCAGCATCAGTTAAAAAGCATATTCAAATAATTGTGCATGTGAATTGATTTTTCTGATTCATAATTTGGGTCTATCTGTTGTATTACTGATACTGATCCTCCCTCAACCTGTAGTTCACTGATTGTCAGTTATTTTTGTGTTGTTTATAAATCAATAAAGCACTTTGATGTTGATTGGTTTTAAATGACATAAATGGATGTAATCTCTTCTCTGCAGCAAGGGCCATAAACAGAAGCATGTGATGTTTCTCTGAAATGTCTGAGGTGATTATTAGGTTAGATAAAGTGAGGTCTGTTCAACATGCCTGACGTGTGCTGAGTTTGACTCTGTCCTGTCACTCTGAAATACAATCATTTCAGAGTGACAGGACAGAGGTTCACTTCAGCAGAATCTGACAAATGCACTATGTTAATCTATAGATAATATTGAAATAAAACATTTTCACAAAGCAAAATCTGTCAAAAGCTTACTTGTCTGGTTCAATGTTCAAACCTCCTTTATTTAGCCCAATTAAGAAGACATCCTGATGCAAAAAATACCATGGTCTGAAGTAGTGTGCTTCTAATTACTTGTTAAACCTCTGGGGTTTTTGATTTATGCTTCAATTGTGCATTCTTTTTCAAATAAAAATTCTTAATGTTTTGTTGTATCTTTTCTTACTGGCTAGACAAAATATTCACTTAAATATACACCAACTTGATAGCATCTTCACCATGGTGGTGCTCTTATTGCAATTTAATGTTCAGGCTGCTAACCAAAATAGCTGATTCCAAAATAATGCTGGTATCCAGTCCAAACATTCCAAGCAAAGCTACTGCTGTATTTTATGTGTATTCCCCAATTAACCAGACCCTCTTTTCCTTAAAAATCAGCACCATAAACTATATGTCAGTAATGTGCTTATGCTGAACAAACAACAGAGGCCTAATTTTTTTCTGCCTACATTTCTGCAAAGCTAAATACTCAATACAGTTAATAGAACACATCCTTTTCCCTGTACTTGCATTCTAGTGATAAGGATATGATCAGCTCTTCACCAAAGCAATCTTTTTTTTCTGTAGAAAGTTGTAGACTTTCAGTATGTAAGACTACATTAAGCTATGTAAATTACAATTTCAAGTCACCTTAAAACAATAATTTATTTAGCATCTAACAGCATAATGACATCCATGCAGATGCAGTCGACGTCTGCTCTGGGGCAGGTGTGTGCATGCCCACTAGCCATAATAAACCTCTTACCTGCCTTGGTTTAGTTCACTTCCAGTGAATGATATTCCATGTATTTTTTTAATATTCAGTTCCATACTTTAAAATTTATATCAATATTTAGCCTAAATAATTCTCTCAGAAATGTATGTATTTCTCTTTCAGTATCTCTTTCACATGGTGGGTTGACATTTCTCTTTAGTCTTCTTTTTTAAGGACAAAACAAACCAATTCTTTCAACTCATCTTGAAATTTATTATATTTGTTACCTTCTGAGTTCTTTCCAATTTATATCTTTCTCCAAATGTGTTTCCTCCCCCCCTCAAGAAAAAACTTTAAAAATCTTTATCAGTCTAGAACCTTGTATATCTTGAATGCCCTACCCTTGTTGAGGCATACTAAAATATTTCCTTTCAATTTTGAAAAAATATCACATATTTGTGGAATCATTTTTGCAGTATTTTTGCTTAGTCTGTTTCCATTTTCTAATTCTGCTCCTCCTAATTCATAGTATTTAATCTCTTTGTCTTGAATCTTATCTTCTTTCTATCAAATCATAACTTCAGTTTATTAAGATGGTTTTGAATTCTCATCTCTCTCCACAAAACAGCTATTTTAGAATGACTTACCAGCATAATGCATTATATTGCTTACTCTATCACCTGATCCATTAAGCAAAGCATCAAGTAAATTCAGATTCAGATCCAGAGCAGATTTCTGCAAGATTTCCCCTGAAATATCTTTGTGGTGAGGAGTAAACAAGTGACATTTCCTCCAGAAGCAGTTTTCCACCACAGTGTGTACTCATCTAGCAATGTTTGTGTGTACACAAAGCACACTTGTCCGCTTTGTTTATGAAAATGTCACTTGGAGGTGTGTTGCAAACTTTGCTAAAAGTCAGGCTGTATCACATTCAGTGCTCCATCTGTCAGGCCAGTTAATTTGACATTGATGTATTTGATGCCCTTTTTCCACATTACTGCTCTAGTGCTCTTTGTCTGCAGTCTCCATTCCTTCTGCTATGACTTGTTCAGGATGCACAGAGCACCTCAGGACTCATTGGGGTACCAAGGGAAGCAGGAGAACTGAGGAAGCAGGATGATCCTAGACTGTACTGTGGTATGTGTTCTGTTCAAGGGCAGTCTGAAATAAATGTACACAAGCCATCTTGGATCCTCTGTGAGCCAGCCTGTGCCCTAATCCCACTCTCACTCCTGCAGAATCTTCCTGGACCTGTCAGTACTTTGATTCCCCTTTAAACGTGAACAGATTTTACAGAACAGCTGAATAACAAACTATCTTGAAGTAGTGAGAGAATGACACATGCATGGAGGTCAATATTATGTGTTTTGAACGCTCCAGGGTGAGGCAGAACTTATATTCAGGGCCTTTGTTTACTGATTTGTGCTTTAATTGGCAAGTTGCTTTTAAAATTGAGCTGGCAGCTCTTCAGTCATCCTTGAGAAGGAAGGTAGTGGGGGCAATCTGATCCAAGAACACTGACTAAATTGAACCTTTACCGTAGTAAAGGCAGATGAACTCACAAATCCTGAATAACTGCAGTGATTGGCACTGACCTGTCCACCACAATTAAGACTGAGGGCAGATTTTTGGAAGCCTGTGGAACTAAGGCAAAAAAAACCCCAAACCCACCAAACACAAGAAGCAAACCACCACTGCACTTTAGGCAAGGATGCATTTGGAAAGCCACTGAGATTGAATTGTTTTTTAATATAGAAGTTTATTTTTCTTATTTCTGTTTAAGAGCTACTTTATCACCTAAATCCCTTTACTGACCCCAGTCTGAAGTTAGAGAGGTTAATACATAGAGCAAAAAATATAAATTATCTTCAGGGCTTCCTCATTGAACTGAAGTGAAAGGGGAGTTAGTTATTGCACATGAAACCCCTGTCATTGTGCTCAGGCCTGGCAGTCCAGTGAGACCAAGAGGAGTCTCCCATAAATGGATGGTGAGTTTCCACCTTCTATTAACATCTCTCTAAATCAATGGCAGAACCCTTAAGGAGTAGCAGGCTCAAGTCATGATCTAAGCTTCTGCTATTCCTGTCGAAATAGTTTTAATCAAAAATCATTTTAAGATTTTATTCATGCTGAAAAGCCTGATAATTATGTAATGCATGAAGCTTATAATCATCTACATGTACCCTGCTTCAGCAGTTACATTAATCAGAGAATAACAGTTGTGCAGCAGCTCAAATGACTTACTAAATTGTACAAGCAGTCCACTTTTTCTTTTCTCTTCTAAGTGCTGGGTAGCAATTACTGTTTAGTACATGAACAGGGCTATACAGCAGGTAACAAAATCTTAAATACTTTGATAAACACTTCCAATCAAAATTCAGCTTTTCCTGAATTTTGCCTGCTGTGTGCAAAACTCTAGTATATTCGTAGAATGATTGTGCTGATTTGCTAAATCACAACCTAACTCTTAAATTGAGGGAATGGTCATAATCAAGAGAAAAAATTTTAAAGGACATGGAAAAGAAAACATACACAAGATGCTTGACCAACTGCAATCATTAGGTTAGATCAGATAATTACAAAAAAAAAAATTTTACTACCTATTCTCAAATTACCAGACCATTCTTTCTGTGTTCCTCATGCTCCACAGAAGTTTAAATCTCCTAACTGAATAAACATTTTTAATATTCAAGTTATCCTTGTGGTTCCCCAATGCACTGCACCTAGCACACTGATGGTATGTATCATCAGGGAGAAGTCTTAGATTCTGGTCCCTCCTCCCTTGATAATTGTTATTTTAATTACATTTTCTAAGTAAAAAACATTTTAAAAGTTCAGGAAGAAACATATAGCCAATGCCTGTAAGTTTCTCTCTAGGTCTCAGCTCACTTCCCCACAGCTTGCCGCTCAACTAAATGAGTTCCCCTGTTCATAACTGTGATTTTCATTATAATTATGCTAAGGTTTTAGAGCAATCATACTGCAGCAACACAAACTTCTAAAAATACCCTTGTGATTTTTCACAAGTTCAGCCAGATACTTTCAAGGCATTGAGTATTTATTGTCTCTTCAAAATATATTCAGATTCATTTAACATAGCCAATTGTGAGCTGCCTGAGGGGTTTACATAAACGCTTCATCAACTCTTCTGAAGTTAGTCCCATTAAATATGAATAAGTCCAAGCTGGACTTGTTATGTTGCTAGTTTGTGAACTTCCCCAGTGGGCACTCTAAAAAAACATTCAACCATAATGCATTAAGAAGTGTCTTTCTTTGTGCAAAACTGTTTCATTCTTTTTTTTTTTTTTTTTCATTTTTCCCCCTATTTCCTTTTTTTTCTTTTTTTAGCATAGAATGCAAAAACCCAAAGCACAGAGCCCAAATAGAATTTATTGAAATCTCTGGCTTATTTTGCATTTTCTGTTCCAGTGGTTTAAAAATCCTGTTCAAGGAAAATACACAAAAGGGGTCAAAGTGCCTTTTGTAGCCAGTAGAACTACACAAATGAAGAATGCCAACAAGAAATTCTCCAACTGTTTGAAGTGTCTTGAAGCAAAGGAAACAATGTTCCAGCTCAAGTTCCCATTAAAAAAAATGTCTATTGCAATCTGAACATGTCAACTATATCCACAAATCTCATGTGATTTCTTCCACTTAGCAACATGAAATCAAGCAAGTAGAATTCCAGCACATTACAGCACTTGAGCATATGCTTATATTTACCTCTGGACAACAACAGACTAATGAAAAATTTAATCTCTTCCTAAGAGCTTTGATTAATCCAATGATGAAGAGTTTAAGTAAAACCCGATTCCTAAAGAATATTTTTATAAAATACAATCTTCACTGTCATACAGAAAGAAAACAATGTTCCTCATGGATCTTCTTTAATCTACTATAACCAATGGGGATTTTATCCTGTGTTATTTTACTACATTAATAAGTGACAACTGACAAGTACACAGTGTATTTCTAGTGAAATTTTATAATAATAGACAATATAAAAACCAGTTGGAAGATAAAAAGTCAAGCCCTCTACCAGGGAAAATTTGCAAAACAAAGAAGAGAAATATTAACTATTGTTTTCTTACTGTCACTACTCTTGTCATTTTATATCAGAGTTTTAAACAGAAGTCTTACTTTTCTGAAAAATATTTTATATTCCTATGAGATAGATATACATATACTTCTCCTCAAAAATTACTATATTTCTAATGCCTACTTAAATAGTTATTAAGGCAAAGACTTCATGTGGAATGCTTTAAAAACAGGATTAATTCTACCATGAAGCAGTAGCTGGAAAATGCAAAGAATCCTATGAAACTGCACCCATGTCAGATAAAAGAAAATATCATGCAAAATTTTTTTGTTGTTCTCAGTGCTGCAGCTGCCACATTTTCCTTTCCTCTGCCACCATTCAACAGGCTGTCTCAAAAACTCCTAATAGATTTTGGCTGTGAGATGTATTTCATACAGGCTTAATTGAAGATCTTGGCCTGATCATTTGCTATGCCATACATATGCATTTTAAGTGAAGTGTAAGTAACTGGGACTCTTATTAACTACAGAAGAAATGCAAATGGATTACATAATCTATTTCTGTAATAGATGTATTTTGAGCCAATAAAATGACCTTTGAAAATTACTGAGATATGTGAAAATGCCGTTTACTGTAATAGGAATCAGCAAAAGAAGGTGAACTCTAAGTGAGGCTTAACACTTATTTTTTTTAGAATCTAGGCAAGACTTAAAGTGTATGCTGTGAATATTTAAACATTTTAGGAAACAGAGTATATGTGCATCATGCAAAATTGTTAAGCTTTTTTGCCTTCATATTTAAACCAGCTTGGTTTTACATTTAAACAACATTTTCTTATTAATTCTACATTAATTTCTAATCAGAAACAGAAGGAAATGCAGGGTGTTAGAAGATATTTGTGAAATTAGAATTTATTAGCACTACCCAAATACAAACATTTAAAAAAGACACTAACTTAAATATCTTATGATTTAAAGACAATGCAAATGGAGATTCTGTGGTCATTTTCTGATAAAGATTTCACTAAACTGTAAAATTAAAATTAATTTTTAAGTAAAGTATAGGTTCAAGATGTTGGAAAACATAGCATGTTCTCTTGTCACACTTTCCACTTCTCTTGAAAAACTGATGAATTTTCCAAGGGTCAAATTTTGCAGCTGGGGGGCTTTAGAGGTGAAGTTGGGTCGTTGGTGAAATTTATTACCCAAGAATTTTTTTTATTTCCACAAATAATTACAATGGAAGTCTTTCTCCCAATCTTACTTAGAACTAATGATGAAATTCTGCACAGTAATGTTTGTGAGCAACTGGATTTTTAAAAATTTTCATAACTATGCAATCCACTTGAAGAAGAAAAAATCAAAAGTATAGATCTGAAATTGAAGAGCGAAAATATTAAGGAATCACTGCGTAATCTTCAACGTGAGCATGTCCAAAGTTATCAACTGACTCTTAAGAATCTAGCCAAGAGAAATCAAAACTTTTCTCATTTCTGATAGGTAAATGAGCAGAAATGCATAGAAAATAATATTGAGTTTACCCTCTCATTACATGATGACAGTAAAACTTGACAAGGAAAATTAAGCAATTTTTAAAACTCAGCTTCACCGGAGGACAACAAATAGTAGTGTACTTACTGTAGCAAGAGGATTCTATGCAATCTCAGTGAAAAGTCAAGATGTATTCCCACTCATGGCTGCCTTAGGAATTAACCATAGTCTGCATCTCATCCATGTATCACTGTGGGACAAAAGAGGAACATTTTGATCCTCTGCTTTACCTTCCAGGGAGCTGCATTGACACTTTCACATGATTTTTATGTGCCTTAATATGGCTGTGTGTTGAGTGCTCTCAAATCACAAGAAAATTGTCAATGGAAGTTTCATAGATCTTTAGCCTAGAAAGGACAACACTGATAATTTTGTCTGACTCCCTGCATAAAGGAGGACATTATTTTTACCAAGCGATTCCCAAATGAAGCACATTACTTCAGGGTGAACTAGACAACATCTTCTGGAAAACAATTCAGTTATTATTTCAAGTATGGAAGTTTCTACTTTTATTCCCAGGAAAATGCCTTCATTTTTAACTCCTATCACCAATCATTTCTAATGGCAGCTTGTTTTTATTTTTCAGTTTTGATGTTATGTTATTTTATAATATATTATGAGACATTACAAGGTTGTTTTATTTACTTAAGGGCCCTGAGGAAAGGCTGAGATGTTTGGGGTTTTTCAAAATGTTTTCATAGGAACTCACTCATTTATAAGGATTCAGTCTCTTAATATTCTTACCACTAGAATTCTTTAATATAACTCATTTGATGACAATTCATTCTTGTCTCCATTACTGCTTCTTTCTTGTCTTTGAAAAAACTTTTGATTTTTTTTAAACTTTTATTATTATCTTGGAAAATATTAACATCTTTCTAACAAAGTACATCCAGAAAAGGCTCAAAAAGCCCTTTTAATCTAGTAAAGAATTTTTAGTAATGAAAGCAATTGTGTGACCATATTAGATTTTGCTGATATATTTTGCACTTACTCACATTTCACACATATGCTTAAAATCACTCACACTGATCAACATCATGAAAAAATAGAGTGGTCCAAGTTTTTCACAGCAAATGCAGCCAACTGAATGACCCTGAAATGACAACGCTTTAGCCTTTTAAACAGCATGATGTTATTAGTACCATTACTGTTTTTATACAAAAACAAAAAAAGAAGCCCAGTGTAGAAATGTGCTCAAAATCAGGATGTAACAAGCAGATGATGGAGACACTAATTTGATCAGTATGTTGATAACACCATATACACCTTAATCTAAAAGTTGTTTTGGAAAGTTGTGTTGCAATATCTATGACATATTTGGAAATTATTTTTGCCATCAAAACATTACTGTAAAAACTGCACAACAGTACAATATTTTTCACCAATATAATCCTTTTTACACATATATATAAACTTAATTTCAATTTGGAGAGCTCTATTTTAGAAAGGGGGAAATAGGCAAATCCTTCCTATGACAGACTAAGCCTAAGATTCACTGAGAAAATAACACAGTGAGCTGCTGAGTATGGGTCCATGGTGACAACAGCATGACAAAGGAATGCAGACAAATTTTAGAAATGTTGCTAAATCAGCCAAAATAATGCATATTTTCAATGTTGTTTTTTGAGCTGCACATTTCTTGAACTGCTACACTTCTTGAAGAGTACATTGTATTTTGAAAGCAAAACTGAGACCTGGCAAATTGAATTCCTTAATCAATGGATCTGTAAGAAGCTATTTGTTAATGAAGTGTTTGGATGTGGCATGATAGATATTTAAAGTGGTGATTTGGGCAGCATGAGCAACAAATCTTGTATTGGCTTTCTGAACAAAGGCAATCTCATTGAGAATTCATGATTATTCAAAAAGCATAATTGCCATCAGAGCAAATCTGGACATCAAAGCTTAAGTAAAAGAGGAAATAAATGATTCATAGATCAAAACCACTAAAAACTGCAGAATAATGACCACAGTACAATAAAAAAGGCCATCAAACAATACACACAGTAGTGCTCCATGGTTGACTAAAAATAAATGTTTCCTGTTCCTTAGGTCAATAAAAACCCCAAACTAATGTCCATCTTATTGTCAGAGTCACAGATTAACTAACCAACACAATTTCTAACTTATCCATTAATTTTTATATAGTATGGATGTTGCCAGAGTAATCCAGATCAATTCCAGAGCTGATCTTCATATCCGAGTACTAATGCTGGTTTATGGGACTTTCTCAGGGCTGCAAATGCTAGAAGGAAAATAATATCTGAAACTTACTTAGTTCAATGTCTCAGGAAAAAAAAGGAAGTAAGAGCAGATTAGTGAAAGGGAATGAGATCTCATATTTCAATTGCCATGCCTAGATTTTATTTTCCAGATACATTTTCCCATAAATATGCACAAAGCTCTTTTTCCTTCTGTGCAAATGAGACCTCTTCTTCCAGGTGTCTCCTTGCTCCAACCCAGAGTCCTCACTGCACCACTCAAAACACCATGTAATTTAAGTGGTTAGAGGGATCCAGCCTCCTCAAGATGATGAGGACCCCAAATGAAGGCTTTTGGGGTTCTTTTGGCACCATAGTATGCTGGAAAAAGTGAATGTTTTTCTCTGTTAGGTATGTAACCACAGCAGAAGGAAGGCTAGGCAGCCTAAGTCTGGCATGAAGTGTCCTTTGTTTCTGCTCTCAATCCCCCACACAGACATCAGAGATGTGAGGCACAGCTTGAGTTCCTGTGCTGGCTTCCAGATGTCTTCACAGATTCCTTCTTCTTTCCACTGTCTGTAAGACAGTATGCCAGGTCTACTGAGGCCATAGGTGTGAGCACAGTGTCATCATCTTATTGCAGATAGTATTTGGATGGATTTTAATGACAATTGCCAGTCTTTTCAGAGGATAAATTCTAAAAGCTTCAAAAATCAAAGTAATTGACTAAACAGCCTGCTTTTCTGTCTGGGCATAATGGCACTGGGAATGTGGAACACCATGCTCAGTGATTGAGGCACATATTGCCATACCACTCCTTTTCCCCCACAGACCACAATGACTGTTTGATAAGATTGAAACTATTTTTCAAACAAACTCTTATTACTTGTGTTACTGTAAAAATGTCATTATATAGCAAAAAAGACCCACTAAAGAATTAATTTTTGTTAGTGAAGGTTAAGTAGGTTTCTCAGTAGCACCTATGAAGATTTTCACCTCAGTGTATGCACGTCTGTCTTAAGCTGTTGGATAATAATTCTAGGAATTTTTAGCATATTGAGTTAGCTGAATTCTATGTGAATTCCAGGGGAATCTTCTGCTCATTTCAGATGATAGAAGAGTTTTCAAAAGCTGAGATTTTTCTGCAGAAATAGGAGGTTTTTATTTCTACGATTATGAAATGCTATAGTTGCACTTTACACTAAAGTGGGGGATTATTTTTCTCAAAGAGCTTATCTGTGTTCTTCTGTTTGCAGTCTCCCTGATCTATTTGCAGTACTCATTGTCTTTTTTTCTTGGTATTGAAAATATGTTTAACAAAGTTTTGCATGCACAATTCAAAGAAGGGTAATTATTTATCAGCCAACGTATTGTAAATTGTTTCTTTTATGCCATGAGACAGAACATTTGCAATCTAACAATTATTATGCCTTGTTGAAAAGTGTAACTATAATTTATCCTGTATTTGAAATATTGCTTTCATGCCTAATAAATTCAAAACTGGAAATAAAAATCATGCTTGGAGAAGATGCCTTTCCTCTCAGAAAATTGGGTCAAATGTCCTCTAACTAAAGTATTTTATTATATCAACAATTGCCTTGCCTGTGCCATTTATTTGTGTAGAGCCTAATTGACAAGCAACAACTTATATATTCTTTGCAAAGCTTACATATGAAACAGGCGTCTAGTGATCTGGAAAATATACTATATTATAGATAAATTGCAGTTGGCATGGGAAACAAGGCTGCTGGGTAAATCTGTTTGATGGGATCTTTCTTTACTGAGTTGTCTCAAATTGGATATAATAAATCTCATATTAACCTCCCACAAATTCCCTAAACTTCAGTTTCCTCCAAAGTCTCCAAGGATAAGCTAAGGTTTCATGGATTGTCTTTTGGGTTGCTTGTTTGTTTTATTTTTAATGATTTATTAACACATTTACCCATATGTCACACAGGGATCTGAATTTTTATCCAATGTATTATAAAGGAATTGTATTGTTTAAAAGAAAGAAAAAAATCAAAATTATTGAACTGAAAGAGACAAACACAATGGACAGCTCACTACATTTTCTGAAGGAGACATGATATTTTCACATTTAAGAAAACATGGAATTTCTTGTTCATTAAGATACATTTTAGCATTTTCCTACATTTCAGACAACAGAATACTTGTGGCACAGTCAGTCTATATGTCCACCCCAACAGATGTCTGCTACAGATATTGCCAGCTCCTCAGATAAAATCCAGAGATAGCATTCACAGTGCTGGAATGAGCAAAATTAACATGTTCCTTGTATAAGGCAGTAAACCCCCCCACCCCCTCAACTGCAACTTAAATAATACCAGCATTATGAACAGTAAAGAATAGCTGCAGTTTTTAAGCAACAAGACCAACCTCCACAAATCCCAGATCCCTGAGACCAAGGGGAGAAGTCTGGAGCAGCTGGTTTACCATTGATGGAAGAGTCAGGGGCTCCTATCTAAGGTCAGGGAATACTTGAGCAAATGGTTCACACTGATACATCCTTTAAGATATCTTAATATTTAAGAGGATAAAATGAACATATACACAATAGTCAAACTACGGATAATATTATTGAAGATCAGTTCTTGATTAATTGTCTTTTTCATTTAGCCTCCCTAAGAAACAAATCCACATCACAATAGTTACTAAGGAGAAAAATAAAATTTTTACATAGTGAAATTTTCACTACCTCTTCTCACCTTTTTATACTGTCTTCTCATGACATTTTTACCACATCATACCTCTTACACCTCTTTGTCATAGTCTGATATAAGTCTATGGAGGTTCAGGCAGTTAATGGCATTTATATTTATATATTAATGGAAAAAACCTGAGATTTAATCAGATTGTTATTACTTATAAGGAGATTTTTACAGTAGATCAAGTCTGACATCAAGGTTTGAAAGATAATAAAGAAAAAATTATTTCATGATATATCCAAACTTTTAGCAAAGCTGAATGATTTTTATTCCAAGTATTTTCATTAGTGTTTGTTGTGTATGAAATTACTGTCTGATTTCTGTTTCCAAAATTGTAGACAGTGGCATTAAGTTTCACCCATGAGACCTTCCAAAGGTTGCAGAAGAAATCCTTGTCTACTATATTTGGTTGCAATTAGATCATTTTCATTTCACTAACTTAAGCCTCCATATTGACATTATGTTGTTTCAGATTACAGTACTATTAATAAATTGATGTCAGGAGTTCCTTGTGCCTACACCTATTTCTGTAATGAAATGCTTCTATATATGAAACTGCTTATTAGGTTTTACTGAAGTACCTCACTTCTCATAAAGAAGCATTCTTATGAAATAAAATGTCAAGAATGCTTCTTTATTGTGTTATATAGTCACTGCAACACTTAAAAATTGTGGCACTATCAAGACCTGCCACACAGCAAGGTCATCTGTATGTGCCAATCCTGGAACGTGGAATTTTTGAGTGGAACTCCACAGCCTTCCTTGCAGAGTTTTCTGTGCTTTAATCCTGCTGATGATTAGACTTTTTCTCCTCTATGTTTAACTCAGCCTTTCTTGTTACATCTGAAGGCACTGTTCACAAGGAGTGCAGATACATTCTCTTTTCAACATTACTTAAATTACCTGAAGACAGTTATCATTTTCTTTGTATATCTTTTCTGCAGTTCAAATAGATAATCCCATTTGTTCAATCTTTTATCTGGGATAATTTTTTTCAGTAGTCATCATTCTCTTTGTTTGCCACCATAATCTTTCCAACTGGTACACATTTCAATGTTCATGCAACATACAGATATTGGCATAGAATCTTTACCTTGCTTTTGCCCTGTATCTCCCAGGCTTCTTTGAAATGTATTTGTGAGTCAGCTGTTCCCACACTGGTTTCATCTTGCAGATTATTTCTGCCTAAGTGCTGTACCTTGTATTTCATCCAATTTTTAGGCCATTTCTCCCATTTGTCAAGATAATTTAGAACTTTAATCCTGTCTGCATCTTCGTGATGTCTCTCAGTTTCATGACACCTGCAAATCTAATAAGCATCTTTTCCATTTCAATTCAATTTCAGTTCAATTTGTTAATAAAAACATTGAACAGAACTAGACCCATGACAGAAACCTGTATATTCACATCTGACCCTTCCTTCTTTTTTGACAGTGAAATATTGTCAAGGACTCCATGGGTACTGTTAGCAAAGCTGTCTAACACCCACCTGGTAGTTTTCATCTGGACTATGACTCCAAAGTTTGCTTATGAGATTGTCACAAGAGATAATTTCAAATGCCCTACAAAAGTCATTATACGACATCTATTGCTTTTCCCCTTTTCACAGTTCCTGCAGTTCTGTCATGGAAGGAAATTGGGCAGGTTTGACATGATTTACTGTTGACAATTCAGCACTGTCTGTTATTTATCTGCTTGTTATCTTCTGCATGCTTAGAGATAGGTTTGATTCCTTGCTAAAATCTTTTTCTGGGAATTGATATTAGACTAGAGGCTGTATGATTTGGTGACTTCTGTATTTCTTATGAGCAGTCACAAAATGTGTTCTTCTTCAGGTCTTCCAATATTTTATCTGTGCTTTCCAGTCTCACCAAAAGTGACCCTCAAATGCAAGGCAACTATATTTTGACACACTGTAGTTGTTTACTGTTGTTATATCTTATCTTCCACCTGCAATTATAGCAAATGCAGAGCTCTCTATTTTTAAGGCAGCCATTAAAAGTTACTATTGATAACCAGAGGCTAACATTCCATTTTCTGCTCTACTTTTTGTTGGAGAATACCCTGATAGATTATCACTTGCTTAGATTATGCCAGCAAGACAGTTAAGTGATTATTGTCTTTTATTTCTGGTTAAATAAGCTGGGAGAGCTCATTTACATCTTTAGTTGAAACTTTTTAAGACAACCTAGCTCATTTGGCTGAAACGAGCTAGAAGACACATCACAATGTGAAGGAGAAAGTGATTAGCAGCTGGGAGCAGGATTGGGGTCATTACCTCTGCAAGCAACACAGCTGGAGAGGGAAGAAGGCATGTGTTCTGGCTTCAATTTTCTTCTAGCTGACAAAATCCAGCATTTCAAGGGATATTAACATTGAACACTGGACTTTTTCACAATCTTATTTTCCAAAACATCTTGTAGTCCACTAAAACATCCCGTTCTTTCTTTTCACCTGCTGCTTCCATCTAATCAGCTATTGAAAGCAGAGGAAATTTCACAGCTTTTGCTTCTACTGAATAATATTATTTTTTCTCACCTGTCTGCATCTCCAGTTCTCAAGACAATAAATTTCATTGATTATATTCCTACACATAGTACATTGAATTATTTTTCTAAATGCATGCAACTACCGCTAGTGCATTCTCAAAGTTTTAAATGGATAACAATTAATGCATTACACATAATTAGACCAAAGTCAAGTTAAGGAATTTCACCACAATGGAAGACCTGTAGTTTCCTTCAGCACAGTCAACCACAATCTCCCCTTTAGGTACTGATTTACCCCATCACATTTTTTTTAGTAATCCTATAATCTCCAGTTTTATTCATAATTTATGAGCAAAGCTCAAGGACATGTCTTTTAGGAATGATGCAGAGAATGTTTTTCTGATGTGCATGTGAGACTGTGATGAGCTTAAAAAGGCTGGAGGCCAAAAACCAATGCAGAACTATTTCTCTGACAAAGGATGTAGAAGTAATTTTTTAGTGACTCTCCCAACACCCTCATTTATCCTTAGATCCTATTCTCCCTGGCATTAATTGCAGGACTTTTACTGAACTTCAAAGGGAAAAGAATCAGAATATCAAACAGGCAAAATCTCCCACAAACTGAAACTCTACATAGGAGCAGCTTTAGCACAAATCATTGGGAAAACACTTATGTAAGCCTCAAAGTCAATAAAGATAAAAATTTGAGCCAGGAACAGCTTTTCAAGGAAAGGCATAGAGCACTTGAAATTAGAACCTGATGAGTAATTAAAGACATTGTAAGCTACAGTTCCTGATATAGGTTGGAGGGCCCCTTTATTATGATGTCTCATTTATTTGACTAATCCTGTAAATTTATACTCCATGGTGACAAGCACAGAAATTCAGATATTATTTAATCCTCTTTGTCTCATTTTAAGTACAACTTTTTATAGAGAATTGTGTTTTAGAGAAAGGATTTCAGTGAATTTCAGGCAGCAGTAAGAGATTAAAAAGAAAATCTATTCTTGCCAATTCTTTTACAGTGATGGTTTCTATTCTCTGTTAGTTTTAGCATCCATGGACTGTATAAAAACCCATGCAAGACCATTTACAGGTTGGGTGGTCTCTCCATTCTGAGATTCCACATGTACCTTTATGCTTGAGGGATGGCCTTTCACACAGCCCTGTGTGTAAAAGACCTATACACAGCTTTTGAGTGTTGTGTATGACACATTCATTTTTCACAAGAAATTTTGAGAATTCACTAATGTAAATCCATCTGAATGAAGAAATATAGGCACAACAATGCCCCATTTAATGTGAAACCAGAAAATAAGGTTGTGGTAAATATTCTGCAGATGGAAAACTATAAACAGAAAAATTATTGTGTCACAGTTATTTCCAAAAGCATAAGTAAACAAACTATTGATTTGGGTTATGTATATAACCTAGAAAGACTTTTCCATATTAGGTAAGTTTTCAAGTTATCTGGCCACTAAACCCCTGAACCTGTAACACATTCATTGTGGTGCCTTCTTACATTCACACATCATTGTCAACTCTAATAATATCTAATAAATATAGTTAAGGTTATCAATTAAATCTAAACCTCATGAACTGAAGCTAAGCCAGGTTTTGTGCTGCTGTTTTGTTGGCATTCAATCTAAATATTTCCCTTGGATTTGGCTCCTGTTTTTAAAATGGATGATATTGAGAATAATTCTCAATTAGAAGATGTTTTCCTTAAGACTGGAGGGGCCAGTCAGCCACAGCCAGTAGAATCAGAGGTTAGCACAAGGGCTGTTGTTTCTGGCTATGATGTATTTTTTCTCCTTGGTATAAAGACTTGTTTTGCATAAAGCTAATTCCTCACAATGGGTTCCTTCAGAAACATTTTGCCAAGAAATTAACTGTATGTATCATTAATGAAGTCAGTGTTTCTGCATCACTGTTCATAGAAAATATTCACGCAAATAAGGCAATAAACCCAGGAGATTCTATCAAAGACAATATGTCTAAGTGCTCTTCTCCAGAAAGCAAAAGCTATTAAAATATTTTTGCTCTTCACAAATTTGTCTAAATTTTGTGGTTTGTTTTTTAGTGATTTCATTGTATTTTTCTCTATATCTTAATCTTTAGAAGTACATTTTTCATGATGTGTGCCTGGCTCAGACTAAAAGAAGCTGCAAATCTTTGAAAGAAATTTTTCAGTCTACTCAGAGAGTGACATGAGGAAAAATGAATTCTGTACATTGACTTTCTGGTTGTGAAGCTTGTTTATTTTCTTTGAGAAAGTAATGGGGATGTAAAAAAAAGTGATGAACATCTGATTTTCACCATTTACATTAAAAACAGGCCTTGCTTAACCAATTCATGTGTCTTTCAAGAAGTCTCAGTTTATCTATATCACATGGAAACTAATTTTAACTTTACAGCAAAGTTTGGCGTGCACTGGGCCTGTTCCAGTTGCTGGCAGTGGTAGGTGTGTGAGGTCATGTTATGTTGGTCATTATTATCTTACAGAAGGCCACAAATGCTGGATGTACACATCTTTTCTCCCTCTCACTCTCACCAATTACAGAGATCTCATTCCTGACAATTCTCTTGCTTTCAGTAACCAGCCTATCTCTTTCAGGGCTAAATCATTTAAATCCCATCACTGCCAGATTCCCTTCTTCACACAAGACAAATCCTTTCAGTACTCACCAGTAATTAGGACTTTTTTCCTGTGGTAGAATTACCCAGGAACAGCTACAGTGCTTTAAACATGTGTCTTAACCTAAATGTGTGCAAATTGTAATTCTGAGTTCTTTTCCAACATCCTCGGGGACACACAGAGTTATTTTATGCATGTGGGTGTACTTCACATTAGCTGGAGCCATCTGAACAATTGAGCTACAATAATCTAGAATCTTAAGTGAATGTTGTTTTTCATTCCTCTGTGTCTCAGTTCCTTGCAAATGAGGCAGAGCTGATGCTGACCCTTTCATTTTGGGTTATGAAGATGAGTTCTTATTAGTGCTTTGAAAAATACCAGGTGCTGTGGTGTGAACAGCAAAGAAGCAACAAGAAATAAACCTGTAATTCTGGATGAAGAATTTATGTGCATCAGGACCAACTCACTGAGACATTCAGATAGCAGTACTATTTATGTGCTGACTCTCTTCTTGAAGACTATTAAAATACATAGGATTAAACTACACAGGCATTTTCTTTTTTCTTTTTTTTTTTGAGTGTGAATGAGTGCCTCATTCTGGGTATGTCAACACCAGTACATCAAAAATCCTTTTCAGTCAACTTGCCTTTGCAAAGGAAGCCAGAGGCTGACAGGAGGTGTTTGTGTGCATCCTGTCCCAGCAAGGTGCCGGCACTAAGCCAGAGCAAGCACTGAGAGCGGGGCACTCAGAGCCACTCCTTCCTTAGGGTGTAAGGGGGCTGTGAGAGCAGGGAACTGAGCTCAGCCACCTCAAAAGCATCCTCCATGCTTACAGTATCAATGCTATCCACAAAGCAATAAGAAACTCAACAGCCGCAAAACCTTTGCCTCTGATTTTGGATACAAGAGCCAGAACTAATCAATTTCTTCACACACAACAGTTACAAAAGATGGAGTTTTGCAGATGCTTTCACAGAGACAAGCTCAGTACATTCTTCTCTTGAACAGCTGCAGTGTAGTTTTATGATAAGCAATAAAATCAAACCCTAGTAAGTTAGTTTGAGGTATTTCTATCTGATAGTTTTCTTATACTAAAACTGCTGCCTAGCAGTAGCCAGTGCTTCAAACCAATATACAGTTATTTCAAGGATGTGATTTCATGTGATTTCAAGGATGTGATTTCAAAACATATTTTGCTTGGCCTCCCTGGAGAAATAGAGTAAAAATTTCCCTTTAACATTCCAGTTTTTTCATATGGCCTATAAGGAAGTAATTAAAACAAGCAGTTGCCAAGGAAGCATGGCAAACTTACAGAAATATGTAAATCCCATTGTATACATCTGAACTAATAATTATGATGTCTTATTAGCTGCATACTGACAATAAGCTTGGTGCTTTGCCATTTATATTCTGCTGTTGCTAGGGCTGAAATGAACAACAGACAACTGCAAATTTTCAGGAAAGAATAACTGCTGGGTTTTGCCTAGAAAATTGCCCAGTGCTAATTTTAACACAAAAAACAATCAATAATATCAAGAGGAAACCAGGAAGACCTCAGATAGATCCTATCTCACTCATGTCAGGTCAATACAAAACCTTCTATCCATGTGATTAAAATAAAATCAAACAAAAAGTAATTTTTTGCTAAAAGTAGGGTTTCTTGCCTTTTAAAACTGAGTTTTGACAGAATAAACTATAAGGCACAAATAAAATTTTTGAGTTATTTTTATTCTATCAGAAAGTATCCAGAGCATCATCATTCACCACCAGAACAGAGTGTAAAATGTATTACCTTCTCTAGGTGCATCCTGAGTGAAGAGAAGAGTAAATGAGACCACACTTTACAGATGCCTATCTCCTCCCATTTGTTACAGTACGTGTTGCCCTGTCAAGTCCATCAGTCTGAAATAAGGAATGGCACAAAGAGAATTCATGATCACAGAAAAACTAAGTGCCACAGAACTGAGATATTTCAGCAATGGAATGTAATCACTATTTATATCACCAGTTTTGGGAAAATTCAGAAATGTACTTGAACATGGCAAATCAATCTCTTTTTCTCTACTATGTGCATACATATTTGCACACTCAGAGACACATACTTCTGGTTGCAATAAAAGCGACCTATGCTTACTCTATTTTTTATTTCACAACTGTTGAATAAAAAAAATAAACTAAATAATCCAGGGATTACTTAAAACAATTCAATTCCCACCTCTATTTGAATTTTAAGATGCCAGCACAGTCACTTAATTTTTCACCTTTGACCTCATGAATCCTGTAATTGTAGCTTCATGCAGACCCTTTCCATGATAAAAATCCATCTGTTCCAGGACCCTGCCTGTAACATAGTCATCTTGGCACTCTGTTAGAAATTCATTCCACCCCTGGAATAGCACTGGAAGCCAATTCTTGTACTTACTAAGCAGGGGCTTCTGGCAAAAGTCACCACTCTATTAAAGTTTAAAGCAGACAGAGTCTCAGAAATCTCAGAGCATCTCTGGCAGAGTCCTTGCAGGATGTAAGAACAGAGAGATCTGTTTCTGGTGCCCATGTTTCTATGCAGTATACACGTCTAGATTGAATTCAGACTCGACCTACGCAAGTTTAGTCACATCAGGGATTTTTGGGGGACATAAATGTTGGCATTTTGGCTATGCCCACCTCTCAGTCAAATCAGTTTTACTTACCTAGACTGCTTCCACAAACAAATTCCCATCAATGCCCATGTCCCCTTGCTTGGTACTTCATGCTTTTAAGAGTTTCGCAAACTGTGGTACTGTACACTGAATAGTCAGAGAGGTCTCTCAGTCACAAAACCTCCTAATGACTCTCTCATGAAAGTCTCATTTAACTAGGGACAGATCTAGGTGTCATCACCTCAGACCACACTCCAGAAGTGTTCCTGTACTATTCACTGATCTCAGAAAGCAGTCTCTGAAGAGTTATGAAGTCTCATTCCTCAGCTACTGAGACTTAGCCTTCACCCCAAATTGCAGGCAAATCTTGGCATAAACTCTTTGTGCTTTCTGTAATCCTCAGCTGGCCAGGGATTACTGATATACCTTGATGTGATGTCTTCAGTGCCTAAGAAATTCCAAGTGTCACCAAATGCAGCCATGTATCTCCTAGCAACAGAGGCCATCATGAACACATCAAGCTCATTTTCCAGTGGTGTGCTTTGGAAGAAGGCTATGGTACACAGATTTTCTGTGAATCTTCACAGCAGAGTTTATGGGCAAGGAAAAATACTATGATGCTGATAAATCCATGTGTTAGAGCACATCACTCTGCAGACACCCAGATTTTCCTGGCACCATGGCAGGGCAATCACATTAATGGGGCAGAGAATCTGGATGAAAGAGCCTTACCTTCCACACCAGGTCTCCCCCATTGATCCAGTGCTTTCTGTGCAGAAGGAGCAGCAGACTGTCTAAGTAATATGTAATATGTCACAAGAAATACCAATATCTTCACAGTAGATGAATTTTCTTTAATAATTTTTGCTAAATGGGGTATGCATCAGGTGCCATATTATCAAATCTGGTCCCACATGAGAATAAGTTTGATGCTCGTTCAATAAAATCCATACTCAAGTTCAAGGTGTTGGGCCCATAATTTTTTGGAGGGTTTTTTAGTGTGCCCTGTGCCCAAGATAGCAGAACAAAAATCTACAGCTCAGAAATGAAAAGCATCAGCAACAGCTCTAGTCTTCCAGTATAACAGAGCTCTCTACTGCAGGAGCAAAACTCAGATATAAAGGTGACATGAATTTCTCAGAGGCTGATCCAAAAACGCCCTCTCTGTTCTCCCTACCCTCTACCCACGACCTCCAGAAAAACATGCCATCACAGATTTCCTCTGCTGCTGCCCCCAGTGCAGACCATATTTCCTTTACCTCGCCCTCTCTAATAAATATGCCACAAGATGTGCATATTAAAAAATAATGATGGAAGAAAGGCTAAAACTCTAGAAAAGTAAGGGTCTTTACTTTCTACTACTACTGTGCTGTTCCCCTGGAAGAGGAGAATACAACATAAGTGTATATAGCAAATACATAGCCACGGCAGTGAACACCTCTCTGACCAGTGTTCAGGCACTCTGAGTAAGAAATAAGTTCATAAACTTCCATGGATAGGATGGGATGGGATGGGATGGGATGGGATGGGATGGGATGGGATGGGATGGGATGGGATGGGATGGGATGGGATGGGATGGGATGGAATAGGATAGGATAGGATAGGATAGGATAGGATAGGATAGGATAGGATAGGATAGGATAGGATAGGATAGGATAGGATAGGATAGGATAGGACAATTTGCAGTCCTTAACTTTCTTGCTTCTTCTTTGTGTTGCCATCTCCATTCTCAAGCAGCACTATTCTTTTCAGAGGAACACAACTCCTCATGTGTTGAGAATCCTGTTTGTTTACACTGGTTCCACTATGCATGTTTGCAAGTAATCAGCTTATTTTTTCTGTAAAGATTTTTTGAATGCCTTTGGAGCTACTAAATAAAGGCATTCTGTAGAATAAATTTCCATTAAACTTTAGAAACACAGATAAGACAGCAACCAATCTTCAGGCCACTAACTGCTTGATGTCTGTGACTCTTGCACTGAAAAAAATATCATTCTGTCTGGAAGAACAAAAATGTATCCCACAGAAATTTGGTAAATATGTATGTTTAAGTATCCTCATGTAAATAAACCTTGTTTGTTGGAGTCTGTGAGAAGCTGTTTTGGAGAGCTATTGTTATATCTGTTATTTTCTGTCACCCTTTTTGGATTTAATTTCAAGCTCAGAACATTTCCTTTTAAGCTCTCAGAATTCACCACGTGCCCTTTTCTGTCTGAGCAGAGCTGAGCTCACCTGAGCACAAACCCTGAGCCTGCCATGCCTGGCATGCTGCTCTGGACTCCATACTGCTAATGTCTTCTTAATGTGCTTCTACTTGGGCACACTTTGGAGCACTGCTGGTTCTGCACATTTTCTATCTTGAAAAGAGAATAACTGTGTTATTGCTTTAACTGAACTAGAAATATTAATTTTATATTTTATGTTCTCAGACATAATTCCTTAGCAAGCTAATGCTCAAAGTAGTTAGGCCATAATTTGTGATTTTTTTTTTTTTCAATCGTATGTCATTAAGTATCTCCTGAAGCTTTTTGTTAAACAATGATGCTTCTGTAATATTTTTATATTTGCATGCATACAAACACACAGTCACACTTCTTTTAAACTGAAATCAATTTTAAGATGTTCTTGCAAGACATAGACTGCTTTAGTATGTTTATTTCTTGCTAGTTCTCGTACATCATATTTAACCCAGAAAGGACACATTTTACTTTTAAAAATATATCCAGGAAATTTATATTTATATATATCTTCCTTTTAGCTATTTTCTTAACAAGATGCCAGAAAATACTTTCAAAAAGTATTTTAGGCATTGCATACACAAAGCTGTCATCTAACTCTGGAGAGCAGCATCCACATATTTTCACTGTCTGAGAATGTCAGCTGCTGTATTTACAGAGTGACAGAATCCGTTCTCTGATCCCATCCAAGGAGATCGAAAAGAGGTGACAGTAGGTAGTACTAGCACAAAAAATACTTTGGGACCAAAAAAGTATCTATACTAGATATGTACTATATCTACTAGATAGATAGATAGATAGATAGATAGATAGATAGATAGATAGATAGATAGATAGATATAGATTTATATCTATACTAGATTAGATTAGATTAGATTAGATTAGATTACATTACATTACATTACATTACATTACATTACATTACATTACATTAGGATAGATTAGATTCCATATAGTATGAGGTTGGATGAAATAGTTATTCAGAAATGAATACTTATAAATTAGTGCCACATAAAATGTGATTAGTGAACAGGAATAGGGTAAAAAAAGAGGTTTTCAGAAGCTTTAGTAAAGGGCAGTGGTTTTGGTTGGTGTTTTCGAAATCGCAGTGAGCATGCTTTGTAAACTATTGGAAACTATTAGTCCATGCTGCTCTGACTTTATGTAGCACACACACAAAGTGTGAATGCTTTCCCATATTAGATGAGAAAGGAGTGGCTCCCCAGTCCAAGCCTGACTTGACATCCCTTTAGGACAGCACATTTCACCTTCATTTCCTCTTTGAAAAGGTGACAGTTATGCATTTCTGCCTTAGGAGCACTGTGGTCCAGTTTTCCCTCTGCCTGTGAACAGACCTGCCAGGCATCTGAGCATAAAGGAAAGAATTCACTGTCCTTTTTTAAGCCAGTCAGGAGCTGTTAACTCCAAATTGGCTGATTGTCTTATCTCTGGCTTCAGGATGAACCTATCTAAGTGTCAGAATCTTAAGCTCTTGAAAGAAGTATCGATTGAATCTTTACAGTCAAAAGTCTTTAAATCACTCAAAATGCAAGAGGGGTTTAGAGACTTCTCAGGTAAAAACTAGAGCTCTGTATTGCTGTGAAGGTTCTGTTAAGTATAACCTCAATTTCTGTTCAAAAATGTTCAAAACCAGACTGCCCCAAAAATAATATTTACTGGGCATTTTCATCTCCTATATTGTTTTGGTATTAAACAATGTTAGGCACACCACGTAAATCATTAAGAATCTATCCACTGAAGTCTGACATTGTTCATTAAACACATCATTTGTGTAATAGCACTTCATTAATTATAGAACTCCTGAATAATGAAAATAATACATTAACTGGATAACAGCAAAAGTAGTCAAATAGTATTAAGCAATTTCCTGTAATAATTCAGCATAACAATGTTTTCTCTAATGAAACACTACAGGCAAGTATTAACAGTTTACACGTGTGAAATTATTAGCTCTTTCAAATTAACTTTCTCTTGGGCTTTAAAAAGTGTGGTGTGCAAGGGAAGACCAAAGACAACAGAGCACTCTCATCATATGCAGAAAATTGATCTAGATTCCTGTGAATAAAATATTATTAATATAAAGAAACTCTTCTTAATACACACAGACATATATCTTTTCATAAATGGTTCCTAAGTATGCTAAAAGCCTACTGAAAACTGCTTTGAAATTTTAATGCAGGAAAAGAAATAACTTTTTTTTCCTATATTTAAAAATGCCAGTTAAATTTTTATTATCTACAGTCATTAAATTTAAACATTTTAAGTCACTCACAATAGTGTTTTTAGAAATTTTTTTCTTTAACAAGAATCACAACTAAGTGAATTTGTTTAGGAGTTGTAGTTAGAGCAGCAACCCCAGTTCTTTTTTAATATAGAAAAAATTGTCAGTGTGTTTTCCTCTGGCTGCATATTACAAACTTTTCTAAGAAGAAAAATACATTACACTCTTCATAGTACTAATTAAAAAGAAAAAAAGTATTTATTAAAAAATTCAGATATATCAGTGGCCAGAGAAATATTAATTTTGTGTTATATATACCTTTAAAATTTGTGAGGTATTTATTTTTAGGAGCAACTTTGCATCCTGGGAAAATCTCAGGGGAAAGTAAATGACCACATCTCCCATTGGTTATGCTCAAATGGTTCACTATTTGGCCAGACTCATGCAAGACTTAATATTGGATTGAGCTGGTACAATCATCTGAGTACACAGGCTTGTAATGTTTCACATGCTTATCTCTGTTCTTCCCAAAATATGCCACTGTTTCTGCTACAATTCCTTCTACATGGTCCCAAAGTATTCAATAATGTTCTTTCAAGATGATGTTTACTAACTGCAGGTAAGAATTTTCAAACTGTGGGAGCTGAGGTGAAGTGCTTTATGAAGTGCTTTGCAATTTATGGCTGTATAGGTCAATGTAAGCAGCCTTTCATGTTAACCAAACCCTCAATCTCACAGGCTTTCTATTTTCCTCAAAGACTTACAAAATATAGCTAATGACATTGAACTCAGTATGTCTACTTCAAAAGGAAAAAGGAGATAATTCCACTTACTGAGCCTTGAAGACAATTTCCCTATAGCTCTCTATACCACAAATTCTATATTATCTTTCTGCAACCCTGATCATATCAGATAAATGTTATGGTACACTCTGAGAATTTCTTAGCCCTGTTTCTCCCATGTTTTATTGCACCTGATTGCTCCCATATCTTATTCATTGAAGTATGAATGTTACTTGATTTGGATATGCATAGGATAAAACTTTTCATTTTAATAGGTCTCATAGTTAGCCCTTTGTTTTCAGTTATGGTGTAAGCCATTGCTTTCGGTTATGATATAAGCCATCATTTTCAGAGATGGACCTAGTATATTTTTTTTTTCTCTTTTCATAATCAACGGTTGGAAATGGAAAGTACTAATAGGCAGAAGTGATGTAAGTGGTCTGTGATATATAAGAGAGCTTCAGAACTGGTAAATGCAGGAGGAAACATCAGATCTGGTCAGGTGGGAAATATAAAACTCAAATGTGTTACTGAATGGGGAGCAGGTGAAAAAGTGAAACTAGGAACTGGTATGAGAAGCATTTTTGGGATATGTTTCCTGTTAGAGCCTGTAAAGCAGTGGACAAATAGTTGTAGGTAAGTGAAAACACTGCAACAGTGACATTTTGCATGGGAGTGAGACAGGACGATGTGAACAGTGGCCTTCTGTCTAAGAAAATAGGGCTCCCAAGGGGATGAAAATGTACTTTATAATAAAACAAAATTTGTGTAGAAGGTTGCGGATTTATTCCTTCCTGGAGCAGAAGGGAAGGGACACAAGAATAACAGACTACAGTCAGTTACACCTTGCCAGGTGACCCAGACTAGCTTCACACATGAATGCTCTTAGTCTTTAGGTAATAGCAGGCAGTGAGACTGTGACTTCACACTCAGGCAGCAGAAGGTGTCTGAAATGCCTTCTTGGCAGAATTTAGGAGGAATGCAGGACAACCCTGCCAACCTTGCTTAGATATCTGAGATGACCGCAAGCACAAAAAGGCTTTAAGGAGATGTTCTGCAAAGGATTCAAGTCTGCAAAGACAGGTTTCAAAAGGCCTAATTAGAGCCCTTTGAGATCCAAAAATTACATTTCCCTGGGGCTAGGTATGTTAATTTTGTGGCAAATATTTCTTCTTATTCCCTCCTTCTTGATGTACAAGTCCTGCATTAAGAATTCTTTAGACTACTGCCAGGCATCCCCATACATATTCTGTTAAAAGGTAACTTATATGGTGATTTGAACACTAAAGTCCTTCCTTCCTATCTCTAGGTGTAGGGTGGGCAAGTTCTTGAGGTGAACATGCTAAATACCTGATTGAGAGAATGGACTACATGAGTAAACTCAAAAGAGGTTTAACAGAGAAGTCTTGCTGAACTTCCACGGCAGCCACCTTCAACTTCAGATATTCCTATCCATGCCTTTATACTAACTATCTGTTCAGCATGGACCTCCTAAACCCCTAATCCTGGCAGGCAAGCTCCAGTCAAAAAACACTGTCTTCTACTGAAGAAGTAGTAGTAGTAGGGAGTATAATTCAACCTCATGAGTTTTGCTGTGGGCGTTGTAGATAACTCTTGGATGCTACTGTGCTGAGCATTGTGTATCCTGACAGTCTTTGCCTCTGTGTGTCGTCTTTTACAAGGCATTAAGAAGATGCACCGGTTCATCTTATGAGTAATTCAGACACTTCAGTGAGAAGCACCACTGAAATACTAATGAGGAAATTAATTATTCTACATGGATAGCAAAATTAGATGTTTTCAGCAAAGATGACATGCGCTCGCTCACTTACCAGCAGTGAGAATACCAAATATTGATTAGCTGCTCATTAAACCTGCACCATTCATTCTGACAGATGCCTCTCTGAACTGAATCAGTCCTGTTCCTGCCATTATTCATCCCATCATGCTGTAGGCACTTAATTGAGGTGACTCTACTTTCTGCTTTTTCTGAGGTCAGTGGGATGAAACAGACCACCCCAGGGACCATTCAGCTCCTGCAATGGCAGAATCAGATGTAAAACTTACCTGCCTCCTGACAGGCTATCAGCAGAATGTTGAATAACTACTCTTCAGTTTTAGGTATTTCAGTAAGTGCCTAATTTAGGTAGACTACATCAGGGCATATGTTACTGTGCAATTAATAACTATAGGACAAAGGTGCATTGAAATACAGTTTAGATTACACTGCAAATCTCAATTCAGGCATTTCTTAATTTTTTTGTTCATCAAAAATTGTCTCACAGAAAATGTTACTGTAATAATGCAGATCTTCAACAAGATTTTAAGGCTAATCTTTTGTTTTGCTGCTGCCTTAGCAGGAAAATTAGCAAAAAATCAAGATGAGTTTGACCAGCAAGACAAAGGAGGTAATTCTCCTCCTCTTTTCTGTCCACATGAGGCCCCACCTGGAAAGCTGTGTCCAGCTCTGGAGCTCCAAACACAAGAAGGACCTGATGAAGAGAGTTGGACAAAGTCCAAAAGATGAGAGATGTCAGGAGCACCCCTTCTATGAAGACAGGCTGAGAGAGGTGGGTTGTTCAGTCTGAAGACAAGGAGGCTCCAGGGAGATCTTCCTGCAGCCTTCCAGTATCTAAAGGGAGCTTAAAAGAAAGCTGGAGAGGGGCTTTGGACAAGTGCATGTAGTGATGGGACAAGAAGTAATGGCCTCAATCTGAAGGAAGGAAGGTTTAGATTAAGTATTAGGAAAAAAATATTTACTGTGAGTGATGAGGCACTAAAACATTGCCCAGCAAAATTGTGGAGGCTCCATCCCTAGAGGAGTTCAAGGACAGGTGGGATGGATTGTTGAGCAGCCTGGCCTAGTGGAAGGCAAATCTGCTCATGTCAGGAGGGCTGCAAATAGATGACCTTTCAAGTTCTTTCCAGCTGAAACCATTCTATGATTCTGTATTTCTCTAATACATTACTTTCAACCTGATCATCAAGTCCAGCAGGCTTTCATGCCTGTTAATATTTGTTGTACACAGCATCTTAGTTCTGTATCCCACATGCTCTCTTTTCCTCATATAACTAAGTCTCCCTTTATTTTGTTAATGTACATAATTTGCTTTCAAACTCATCTAGAATTTACTTTTGCAATACCAGGTATCACAAACCAAAAATGGTTTGATTTTCATTTTGAACACCTTTGGATTCCTTTTTTCCTGCCTCTTTTCAGCGCTCTGCCTATTTGAGTCAGTGTATTGAACATGTCTTAAAAGAGTTCCTAAAAATGGATAATTGCACAATGTACAAAGGGATGTTCATGTCCCAT
Source organism: Melospiza georgiana (assembly GCF_028018845.1). Lineage (NCBI taxonomy): Eukaryota > Metazoa > Chordata > Aves > Passeriformes > Passerellidae > Melospiza > Melospiza georgiana. The sequence continues at coordinate 64,988,943 of NC_080433.1, forward strand.
CCCTCTCCCCTTTTTAGTTTTTTATTAGCTTGAAATCAGCATTTAGTTCATAGATTGATAGAAATAAAATTAAACTTTTTACATTTCTTCTGGACTGTTAATACATGTTGAACCAGGGAATGTATAAGACTCTATTAAACTACCACAGAATGTGTTATTGGGCTGCTCCTGTTTGGACCATCCCTCACTCTTGCAAGTGATCATGATGGTTATTGCCTTGGCTTTCTGCCTTGGTAATCAGGAAAGAAACATCAGACCCTTCTGGAGAGCAGCTCAGACCATCCAAGATCTGGAGCACTCTTTGGAGATGTTCCTCTTCCTTTCTCTTCAGTAGCTGGTACAAAATCTGTGGGTAAACAGGGTCCTAAACTGGGCACCACAGTCACCTGCCTAAAGTTCAGTAAGAATGCACTAAAACCAAGAGTCTATTGACATTGAATTGAAATCCCTCACTCGTTTTTGTTCTCAAATCAAGATCATCAGAAAGCACAATAGGGGGGCTTTTATCTCACTGCTTGACAGATCACAGAGAAAAGGCCTGGAATTACATAGGAAAGACACTGATGTTATTGCATAAGATTTAATTCAATGGATCTTTCTAACCACTTACCTAAGCAAATCAGATATGACACAGGAAAGAAAACCATTCTTGAAAGCACTGTTTCTTGCTGCTAGTGCTGATGTCCAAGCAAATTAAGTTTGTAAAGTATTTAATAGTGTCTTCTTTAAAAAAGCATGAGATTATCCACAGCAACTTTCATGTATATGTATATATATATATACACAGACATAGATATCTGTGTGTGTGTGTGTGTGTGTGTGTGTGTGTGTGTGTGTGTGTGTGTTTTGGAAAAAAAAAAAAAAGGTTTTGGGGCTTCTGAGTACAACAAAGCCTGTAGAAATCTGTCTAGAGGGTATATTATTCCATGTCCATTTACTTCCCTTTTCTTTGTACCTTTCACTGGAACATTTGATTCAGGTCTTGTAGATAACTGGCTGATGGTCTCAAAGGAAGTTACTTGTGATCCAGCTTGATAACAACTCAGAAATTCATCAACTCATTAATGCACTACTGATGCTCAAGTACTCATATAAAGTTCAGTTGAATGCAGGCTTCAAGAATAGGACACAAGTAAGTATTTTGTCTAAACCAAAATGAAATACTATAAGCAGATTCTGAACAATAATCAGAATGAAATTCAGCATTCAAAAGTTCAGTGCTTATATAAAAATCAAGGAGGTTAGACTTCAATATCTGTAAGAATCTCTTCTGTTAAAGGTAAATAAAGAGTTCAGATTCTAAGGAATTATGAACCTGAACTCCTGGTGTGGCAACAGTTATTGTTGATGAAGCAGAAAACTTGGCATATTTTTTTATTTTTCATGAACTTACTGAAATTATGATTCTCTCATATGTTTGACTCTTAATCCTTGAATTTCTTTTAACAAATATGAGTTATAATTTTCTAAGCTGGAACAGTGAGAGTGCAGGCTAGCAAAATTAACCTGTTGTACTGCAGATATATGTAATTTGCTGGCTCAACATCTTAGCTAAAATGCAAAATGACACTGTTAGTCTTTTTCATCCTGCAATTGCTAGTTTGTCACCTTGCTTTGTAAATTAGAGTTATAGAAAAATAAACATTAACAAATCTTTCTTGCCCACGAAAGACTGAAAAAAATCTCTTTTTTTCATTTTTGTACATCATAATATACATACAAAACATGTAGAGATCATTATACTGGACACAAATTATCACACCAATGAAATTATTGACTTCTCTTTCTGATTTCTTTTCATAAACTTAAATGCAGAATTTTATAATTTACTTTTATTTTTGTCAATGTTGTTTTTGGTGTCTTCAAGCTATAGCTTCTTTTGCTCTGCCCATCTTCTGCAAGGCAAAACCCTCACAAAGTATTTCTTAGCAATTTCACTAAATCATGCTTTTTTTCACCTCTTGTGCTCACTCTAAACAGTTCAATTGAGTGCTAATCACAGTAAAGAAATTAATCTGATCTAGAAAGGAAAACTGTGAAGCTCCCTAATGTGCTTCATGACAGAGATGGCAAAAGAAGGAAGGAAAGCACACAGCTATTAATCTTTTTATCTTGAATTGCTTTTAAAAAGCTATTATTTTTTTTTTTTGTTAGAAATCTCTCTCTATACCATTTTGAGTAGTATTTACAAAGGCTTCAGGGTTTGAGTTTCCCACACTTCTAGTATGTTCCCCTAGAAAGGATTCTGGGTGCTTGTTCTACCAAATAAAAATTTACGGAAACCCCTTCTTAAAAGGAGAACTGTAAAGCAAATACCTTTTCCATAAAATTTTCATTTGAACTATCTATTAATTTTTTCAATGTGTTAAAGCCAGGAGCACTTTGTAGAACAATACTGGAAAGTAAATAACCATGGCTGGTTTTAGTTATTAATTACCACTTAGCAACAAAAAGGCCTTCCAGTTCATTTTCTACTTGTTTCTGGATGCTTCTAAATTCACTGCTGTCTCATTTGGTATAGTTGTACACAATAATTGTTCATGCAATATTTAATATATCTTATATGTCATAGAAAAGCAATAATATAGGATAAATCAGGAAATATTTTCTTAGGCACATGCATCATGAACTGATCCTCAGTTATATATTCACAGGCTTTTTCAAGTGTTGTTCAATACCATTCTTACTGTGCTTGTTGACTTCTGTGTGCCAGATAAACAGAATCCACACAAGTCACATAAAAGAGGAACAATGTGACCAAGTCTCCTGCAGGGTCTGTGTCTACCAGAGTTTCCTCACAATGTGCTTCTGAAATAAGCATGCATTAAAAACAGTCACGGTGGAAAGTGCTGAGCTCCTCTGCTTGTCAACAAGCAGAAGATAACTTTCTCCACTCCAGCTTCTGCAACGATCTTACAAGATCCTTATGCTAAACCCAAATTATTAAATCATCAAAGTTACCCCTTTATTCTTTGTTTTATTTGCATCATCAACAGCAACTTCCCTTGGCAATTTTTATTTGCCACAGAGGCACTTTGAGCTGTACATGCTGACATCAAAGTACCTCAATGAATCCCCTCTGGTTCCCTCCAGTGATCAAAACTGTAACCTGATGAAGCTCTTCTAGTCTCTGAACATAAGAAAATGATGAAGCCGTCAAGAGCTCAGAAGAGAAATCATGTCAATTGCTCATGGCTTTTCTTCTTGAACAGTGTGGTCTTCCAGTGGCTCTGCTGAGCACTGCAGTGATAGACAGGTGCATAAAGAGACATAAGCACAACCATAACATACCCACAATAGATGTGATAAATCTTCCAGAGGTTATTACTGCAGTGGCTACAGCTGTAGCTTAGATGACCCATTTGGATTAGATAACCAAAGTTTAAATGGTTGACATTTGATATATCAACTCTAGGCAATGACCTGCTTCCAGGAAGCTTCTTGTCTCCAGACTTTGCAATAATACCTAATAATCTAGTTGTCCTCTTCTTTGGATATATATAACTATTTATCAAATATATTTTATATAAGATAGATATTAATAATTATATATATGTTTCATTATCTATATATCTGTATACCTATTCAGGTATATGTAACAAATCAGTTCTCATTCTGTTCACCTTTATGTACTGAACAAGGAAAATAGACTGTTAACTATGGGTACATTGATGTGTGTGAAACTGGTCCCTGATCATGTAAAGCATTCTGTGTACTAGCATTATGTATACATGCAAAAACCTCACCACATCTTCCAAAATTGAAGGGAAGTATTTCCATTGCCTACTAACCGGGTATTTTCTTCATCTATTATACTAGTTCTTGTTTCATTAGTTATTATACAACCCCATGTGCACATAAAAATATAATTACCTCTGTATGAAGAAAGATAATTTTTAAACACTCACTTTGTAGACTATAATCTACAGTTTTTATAGCTTTTAATAAGGAGAAATGCTATGCTTTGTATAATTCTTAAGCAATTTGTGTAACCCAGTTAAGGCATTGCCTCCTAACAATAGGCTGGATCTTGTTGCAGATGCCTGTACTGCAGCAATTCATGTGCAGAGCTCGTGAGGCAGCAATTGCCTGCTGGAGGCAACAGTCCCGTTGTTAATGTGATGGGGCTAATGAAGACAATGGTAACCTTTAAAAACGTTCAGCTTCCCTGTGATGTGTATAACCTCCTGACACATGTTCTAAAATCCCTTGAATATGGCAAAAGCTATCATTATCTGACAGGAGAATGTTTTATGGGTCACCACTGAAACTAACTGATGGAAAATTGTCAGTAGTTTCTTTAAAGCTCCTTTATGCAATTCTTCAGTATTGTGCTATAAACCATTTTTACCATGTGTGTCCTCAACTCATCTATGCTCCTAATATAACAATGCCATTCACAGTGTATGACATCTCTCTAAATGATTAATTTTAACAACTTAAAGCACTCCATGTCAGTCATGTGTCCCAAATTAAAGTTAAAAGAAACATGGGCTAAATCTCAGGTTATGAGATTACATTATATCAAGAATGATAAAATATCCATACTGTTTTGCTCTGATTCTGCCCATCTTTCAGTCTCAGGAACATTGTCTTTTGAAGCTTGTCCTCTTTGCAGTCATTCACTGAATCACTGGCTGGGTATGTTAGAAGATCTGGCTCACTGCTTCCTCTCCAGATACAGAACATATCACCTCTGGGATATGTACAGATTCTATTAGAGCAAAGCCTCAGGCCTGACAATATCTAGCTGCAATGATTGTCTCTAGCGAGTGAATAGTTACCCACACAGATTTAATTAACAGCAGCAGTAGAGTATTCACTGTTATAGAACTCTGTGGTAAATTACTAATCAGAACTCCAGGCACACTGGAGGGAATAGAAAGATGAGGAAATTATGAGATCCATTTTAAACAATATGGAACAGGCATGAGCAACAGGAGCATTGTTTATATGCAATAAATGCAGTGATGGTCTGGGAGAAAAATGCCTAGCAGACTATCACTTACATCTTCTCCAACAGTTTCACCAGTTAAATATCTGAGGGGCTGGAGGGTGTGCTGTATGTGTGAGGGGAATGGTGATGGACATCACCATGTTTACATTAGTGGGGTTTTGACATAAAATGTTGCAAATAATTTTTATTTTGTTATAAATGTCTAGCCTTTGCTGAGTTAAAATGTTGGCAGTGCAGGTAAAAAATATGTAAGCAAGGCAGAGAAGTAAGCAGCAGTGCTCTAGAGTAGAGATTAATTAAAATTACTTAAATCACAGACTTGGAATGGGCACTTCAGCTCTTTAAGAGATCTGCTGCTTTGGCACATCTGAAATGGGCCCACCTGCCTAGTGCAATCGAGGTCACTGAAACGCTCTGAAAATGCATTTTCACTTACAGAGTGCCATTGGGACTATATGGTGCAGTTAAGCTCTGAGGATGGAATACCATAGGCTGGGCTCCAGTGGGCGACAACATATTCAGGAACTTGTAAAAGTTTCTGTGCAATTCCATCTGCTGTGAGCAAATGCAAGTCATATAAAACACAAGTTTGCAGCTTCTCTGCCTCTAACACTTACCCAAAGTCATTGCAGTGTTGTGAACAAAAACACTCTCACTGGAGCAAGCAGGCTGAAGGTTTGGATCTGTGAAGGCTTTTATGTGAAGTGAAGGAAAGGTTACTTTCTGCACATGTTCAGAGCACAATTTTCTGATGTATATTTTCCAAAACACAGGGAAAATCATTGGAACTTTGGATACCATTTAAGATATGAATGGAAAGTTCTTGCTCTCTCTCTCTCTCTCTCTTTCTCTCTCTCTCTCTCTCTCTCTTTTTGTCCCAGATCATGCTTATAAAATATTTTTTTCAGTTTTAAATACTTTAAGTCAGTTTTCTACAATTTTTTTAACATATACAAGGAATCATCTCATTTAGAATTTTGAAAATTTTTATGCTGGCAGCTTTCAGTATCTATGCAATATTGATTAGAGAGGAAAGAAATTCACAGCCCACATGTTGTATTCTGCAAACTAAATTGATCCTTTGCCACTTCACCTCCATATTATGTATTCACAATGGGAAAATATTACCTATGCGTTCCTGCCAGAGTAACAATTTTTAAATTATTAAAGGAGTATAAAGTTTAAACTTTCAATACTACATTCAGCATGGATGTATCACCAATATGGAAAGGACCCTGCTTCTCTTGTCTTTGAATACAATGAGAGATTTACCAAATGCCATATTTTTGCAGTCTGGTAAATTAATCCAACAGCCAGCAACTAGCTACAAGTGTTTTTATTGCTAATGGCTGGTAGGATATACTAATGTAGTGAGCAGGGTGGGCTAATCTTTGCTTCTATAATCCAAGTGGACAGAGTTAGGAGATGGAATGGTCTCTTTTTCAGGTGAGCATCTTATTTCAGATCAGTAACCAGCTAATCCCCTTTAATTTAATCATTTGCAATTATGTGAGCTTGCTCTAGGAACTGCCACTTCTGTGTGTGTGTCTGCCTGTCAGTCAAACTTTAGGGAAGAGAATACAGATTTGGCTGTACTCAAAAAGCAAAACCAAATTTATTCACAGTCAGAAACCTTAGTCAGCTCTTCAGCTGATGCCAGACATCAGAAACTCATTAAACCAATGGGATGCTTATAAAAAGAGAGCTTGGGAATGTTATTTTTAAAATTAGTTCAAAATTAGAAGAAGCTGAGGTACACTAGTCTTCTAGAAATTGCAAATTACCAGCAAGTCCACATCATGATTGACCCTTACTAACGTCAGATTTGCTTAAAATAATGAGAATTACATTTATATAGAAGACTAAATAGCAGCTTTGGGCAAGATAAAGAAATTTCACAGAGGAAATAAAAAGCTTGCATAGACAGTTAAACAGCTAGACATTTACATGGCTTACTTCATACACTGTCTAAATAATGCTACAACAGCAAAGAATGCAAATAGAATTGGAGCTTGCAGGTCATTGAACATTTCAAATTTCTCCATTCCCATTTCAGCACAAAGTGCTAAAATCTTTTGTACTGAAGCACAGCTAGAATTCCCAGTGCTTGTTGATACTCAAAATATTTATCTTAATTGTTGTGGTTTAATAAATAACTGACAGCACATCAAAGCAAACAAAATACTGGATGCTTTATTCAGGACATCTGAAAAGATTTTCTTAGAATTTTTATTCATGAATGATCATTTGGTTCTTCCGTATCTGCATTAGAGAAAATAAAAATAAGTGAAATAAAGAGGATATGGGAAAAGCCTGTAGAGATTTTTATTGAGTGCAGGAAAGTCACACAAAGAAAACAAGAAACTATTGCAAGAGTACCACACACAGGCAGATGAAAATAAAGCTGTGGAAACAGCAATACTCATTATGCACTTGGCTGATTGTGCACCCATTCTGTTGTTTTGGAAATGGATCCAATGTATTTGTTCCACTAGGGAGTTTTCTGTTGGTGAATACATAAAATTAAAATGTTTCCAAAAGTATCTAGAAATTTTTTTTCAGTCATACATGTTGGCATTATTTTGAACAGTTGTGCTTTATCTCTGAACCAATTTTCACATTTTGCTGCCAACTATTATTGCTCTTGTCTCCCATGGTTCTGTTGAACTCCCATCTTCCACCTAACCTTTCCTTTGTGGCTTACATTTCTAGTACAGCTTGTCATTGATTTTTTTACTTTATCTTTACAATATCCAGCTCTTTTCGACTTTTGACCCACTTTGTTTTTTTTGCTTTATTTTTTTCTACCAGGAGAGGAAAAAGCCAGCATGTGGATTTGTCAGTAATTAGAATTTTATCTCTTCATCCAACTCAAGCAGAAATACCACAAGATGTACCATACTTATATGCAGCAGTAATATTTACAGATAAGAATAGTCCCATTGACTTTCTGGTGAAGCTGAGGGACCATTAACATAAATGAAGATTGCAAGGTCAGAATCTGACTTGGGTGAGAATCTCCAGTCTTTACAAGTCTGCCTTGCACATCAAATACTCCACTTTTGTGGGGAAAAAAATGCAAATCTGTTCTTTATTATTGCACATAAATAACACAGAATGTCCATGCTATATCTTACTTTCATTTATTTTTGCAGATTCAAAGCAAGATAAAAAAAGTGCAAATCAAAGAAATTAATCTGATTTCTTTATTTTCTTTTTCTTATTTGATAATATTCCACATTTAGGTTACTCACAATAACCTTTTGTTGAGAATTAGTTAAACTTTGTATTTTCTTTGCTCAGTAGGAATCACCAAAGAATCAAGAAAAAAATATATTTTGTGTGATTCACATGCCAGATAGTCTTTTAGGGGACTAATGAATTTAAAGTAAATTAGGAGGGGGTTTGAGAGGACTCCCCCAAGACTTCTGTGTGGATGGTGCAGCATAGCAGAAAGATTAAAGCATTCAAATTTCAAATGAAGCACCACAGGTAGAGAGACTGTGCATGAATTTTAAATATATATTCCTTGTGATGGTGTGCTAATTAAATATTTTTTTAAGTGCATTGGGTTTATTGCAGGACGCAGCTGAATACGAATATCTATACAGTGAGTTATGAACAGAGATTGCACAAGCAATGGCTCCTGCTGTCCAAGAGTTTTCATGACAGCACATTGAATCCAGCTTGAAATTCAACTACAGAAGTACAGTGAGGATGGTGTTGCTGAGTTGGAGGAGCTCAGGAACATCAGAGGTGACGCATTTCTGTCTAATGATCTGAATTACAGGCTTTCACAGTTCCAGTGTCTCCTGGATTCTGTTAACATCACAAGTTTTGCACTGACAAAAGATGTTCATATTAGCTCTCCTGATACAAAAGGAGCACAGAGCAAAGGAATACAGCAGTGATAGACTACAGCTGGATATACACCTACAGAAGAAAAGGCATGAAAAAACACAAACTCAATCCGTGTCAGCCTCCAACAGGTTGAGAAACAACCTGCTCTGGGGTGCTTACACAGAAGATGGTTGTACAGCAAAAGTTAAAATTAAACTGAAATAAAAGGTAGAAGTAACAAGTACAGCCTCTTACCTTGCTCAGCAGAAGAAAAGGTAATGTCATATGAGAGTAGCCAATTAAAACTGTGCAATAAATCTAGTCTGCATGCCCAAAAAGGAGCACAGAGGCCAGTGGGGGAACCCAAATAAAACCTTGGCCCAGCTTCTCCCAGAAACATCACAAAATCCATCAAGCCATCAAGGGACTATCTCCACAGACCCAGACAGGAGAGCAATGAGAGAAGGGAACACAAATTGAGGTCTCAGAGGAAATAACACACTGTCAAGGCCCTTCCCAGGGCTCCTACAGGACAGTTGCTGTCTCATTGCCCAGAGATGAAACCCATCACCAGAGGTAAACATCAGAGTAACTTTTGGACTGAAGGGTTATTGCCCAGAGGCATGGGACATGTTATGCGCTGCAGGGGAAGAACACCTGGGGATTGCACAAGATTTATTGCAGGAAGTTAAGGGTGGAATTAAAGGTGGGAAAAGAGAGGAATCGAGGTGGCTTGAGGAGGAAGAACAGTGGGAAACTAAAGAGGGAAGTAGGGATTGTTGCATGTAAATAATTTGCTGTTTGGTAAACCTGGTTGTCTGTGCCCTGCATCTGATCTGCACAGACTGTCCTGTTTTGTTACTAAGTTCCTTTCTGCTCTTTCCCAGATGAGAGACTCTCATGTGCCTCTGTGATTGCAGGCAGACCACAGGCTGGAGGTGGAAGCAGCTGCCAAGAGCCCAGGGGTGGACGCAGTGCCAGAAACTGGAGTGGGACCTCGGGTCTCAGGGACACAGATGTCCATGGTGCCAACCGCTGGAGCTAGTGTGTAAACTGAGTGTGTGAGTGCCAGCCAAGATCAAACCAGGTGAGCCACCAAGTCAGTGGCGATCTAGGAGCTTGGGGGTCTCCATGAGAAAGAAAGGGATGGGTTGTGGGGTGGTTATTGGGGATCAGGGGAGTTTCAAATGGTTCTTTGTGTATGTGTGCATCTGTGAGGGCATTTGTACCAGCTGCTAGAGCATGTGGCCTCGGGAGTTTGTGTGTCCAGGTGCTGGCCATTGAGCAGACTGGGAGTGTAAGCCCAGCTGGGAGGGAAGGGGTTTATGCACACATACATACCCTCAGTAACACATCTCTTCCTGCTCAGCAGAGAAGGAAGCAGAATGAGGCCATTGCTTTCTGTGCTCCCTGTGTGTAAGTGCTCTGTGTCTCTCTCTGTATTGATCTGTACAGACCACTGTAGATTTAAATGCAGTGTAGACATGTTTGTGCCTGTTCCTGGTGTGCATAGGGATTATATGCTCAGTCTCACTACTGATGAATCTGGGGACATGAAGTTGTGACAGTTTCATCTCTCTTGAGCTGCCAGATTTGTCCTTAATCTACTAACAGAAATATATTGAGCAAATATTCTTATCCCTTTTACCTGGGGAAGGAAGAGCAGGACTGGAAATGATTAAATATCACTTGAACAAATACAAGAAGGAAGAAAGTCAGTAAAGAACAAAAAATTACATCTTAACTATTTATAAAATGTAGTGACAGTGATGTGGCTTCCTAGAAATTCTGTATTGATTGAGTTTATAACAGAATTTTGTACTGCAATAATCCCTTTCCCCTCATCTGGCTGGCTTGGTCATAGTAAGGTAATAATCATAATCTTTCATTCAGGTGGTTTTAACTGCTTGAAGAAGTTCTGCTGGAGATTTGCCTGTCCAACTTCTGGTGATGTTTTTTTACCAGGTTGTCGACAAACAGCTCCTCCTCTTTTCATTCTTTTTCTTGGCAAATTTATGTTTGCTAGGACTTTTGCTTTAGTCACACTGCCAAACCTTTCCAGCTTCTCTCTTTTCACTGCTGCTAGCAGAGGCTCATGGGATCCAATTACTGCAGATCCTGCTTTCCAGTAATAGAGCTGTTAGTTCTGTGCATTGTACATGGTATCTATTGAATTCTGCAGAGACATCTGAATTCAAAGGCTTGAATTCTTCATTCTGTTACTGCTGTTTGAGTTTCACCTGTTTCACACTGTTCATGCTCTTGAGAACACAATATTTCTAAGAAGTTCCTTTTTTTCCTTCTCTTGGATCTACTAAAGTTGTTCTTGTCTTTCCAGGTTGTATTTTGGACTGTGAGCACTGCTAGCATGAGGGCAATTCTTTGGATTTCTGTTTCAAGTTTCCTGTCTTTCATGGTAGTAGTACCAAGGTACTTGAATAAGTCCCTCCATTCAACTTTATTGCTTTTGATATTTATTTCTTTTTCAGAGTCAGTAATCTTCATTGTCATTACACTGCTATTTTTTGTCCTGATCTCCATACCATACATCATTGTTGTGCTGCCCAGCTTCGTCATTGCTTTTCCATGCACTGGTCTCATTCCTCCTATCAAATCTACATCATCTTCAAAGGATAGATTACCTGTATTATTACTACCTCTAACTGATAGCACTCCTTCAAAGTTTTCAGAGTCCTTTGACAAGGAAACTATTGAAGAGATGTGGCAATAGGAGACATCACTTTCTTACACCAGCTGTTATATGGAACTACTTACTCAGTGTGTTGCCTTTAAGGACTTTATCCCTGCACTGTAATAAAGGATTTCAATGGTTGTCACTGTTCTTTTGCTAATGTTGAGTGTCTTCATTACAGTCTATAGTATTCATTGCCATGAATAATCAAATGATCTATTGAAGCCTGTGAAGTCACAGTGTAGTTCTATTTCATATTCTCAGTATTTTCTGTTCAACTTCTTAAGGTGAATGTCTGATCTATTGTACTTGGAGTCATTCTAAAACTTCCTTCTTCCTCCTCAGGTAATGTCTTTGGCAGATCAGGTAGACATAGAACATATTCTCAAGGTCTATTTTCAGCAATTAATGTCCTGACAGCATTATGATATGTGTGAAGCTTGTGAATTGCAATAATGGCAGTATCTCCCTTGCTTTTTTTGTAAATGCATAGCTTTTCCTGACAGGGATTTTCCCAAGCAATTTCCTTGATAAGTCTAAGGATGGAAAAAATCCATTCTGAGTCTTGTTCAGTTCCTATTGATGTTAAGTCAGCATTTACTTCATAGTTACACAAAATCTTGCACCAGTCCCACAACCTGCCTGAAACTGCTTTGGCTTCCTTTTTGGAAGGCATGCATTTTCTGATAAAATATAAATACACTTCCTCATTGTTAAGTTGACGGCAAAATTTTTTTCTTCCTCCTTTCAATACCCTGTTGTGTGTGTATCTGTATGATTTTAACTTTTGGTACTGCTCCTTATCCTGAGCAGCTTTCCTGTGGTTCTCTTTTTCCTACAAGTATCTGAATCAGCCATCTTACTGCTGTTAAATTTATCACACTAAATGATTTGTTCATATTCAATTTCCTAGGAGGAGTGCTTAATTTTTTGGTAGAATTTAATGTATTGATTTTTTTCCAGTAACATGCTTGGCAATCTCATCTTGGTCAGGACCTTGTCCACGGGCTTTTCATGACATCTTAATGGGTAGCATATCCTGGCTCACTTTTGCTCTTCAAGAGTAGAGGTAATAAAGCCTATGGTCATAAATAGATGACTACCTAAGAATCAAGTCTTCAGACTATTATTTTTCATCCAGTGATACCAGTCCCTTTGTTAGCAAGGCAAAACAATGTGGAGCTGAGATCAAAAGCAGCATGCTGCGTTGCAGAAGCTTAACCCTAATTTCTTTCCTGTAAAGTCTTGCAGATCTTCCAAAGGACTCAGGTTCTGTAACTCTCCATATAAATGATAAAATAAAAAATTTTAGTAATTTCTTCCCCTTTCAAGGTGAAGTATCAAGAACATTCTCTTGATATAAGAGATTTTTTTACAGCAAGAGCAGTCATTCACTGGAATACCCTTCCCTGTGGCATCACTGGAGGTTTTCAAGATGCGATTGGATAGGGTGCTAGATGATGTCATCTAGGTTCCCTTTCCATCAAAGGTTGGACCAGATGATCTTCTGAGGTCCCTTCAAACTTGGGCTGTTCTATAATTCTCTAATTCTAATATAACAAGAATGGAAAAATTGAATAATTTTACAGCAGTTAATTACTGAAGAATTCTGATGCTTTAATTTTATTTAGAAAGAAATAGCATTTCCCAAATTAAAAGTGGCCCAAGATGTGAGGACTCAGCTGTTTTATGTACCTTCATTATGAATATTAACTTGATGACCTTTAGGTTACATTATGTTTCCATGGGATCCAAATAAGAGGCATTGCCCCTATAGACTTTCAGGATAAGGTTCTGTAGTATTTTTTCATGCCTTGAACCAGTGATTGCAAGTTACCTTAGATATCTTCAGTTGCCTTCCTTGCCTCTGAATAGGATCAAAGAAATTGAAAGGTTAATATGGAGCAGCACAGCTGCATGTTAGAGATACATCCCACATGAGCAACAAGTTGCTTGGTTTTTTGGTAAATAAATACAAATGTCTGTGGTTTTTAGTAATTTCATTGCAAGTCTTTTAAATGAGGTGGGAAACTTGAATCTTGTGAAGGTTTTTAAAATTTATTTTAACTGCCATAGTTAATAACAAAATTATTGTTCTGGGTGTTTTCTGATTTACATAAATTACAAATGACTTAGAGGTCATTTGTAATGACCTCTAAGAAAAAATATGAATTCTGTACCTATTCACACACTTAAGAGTGGGTACGGAACAGTTTTGTCATTTTCCAGGTTTATATTTAATAATTGAATGTTTAAACTTCACAAATGTGTAAGATTTTTTAAGACATAATGTAATAAAACTTATTTTTTCCATTGAGAACAATGGTGGCTTTTTAGCCCCGTTATGATTCTGCAGAAATGCAAACTGCCAACACAGATTGAAAAATCTTATTGGATAAGTAAACTGTAATACAGGTATAATACTGCATAAAAACTAGCCTTATATCCAGAATAATTTTAATCAGAGTTTTATTGTTTAAAATTTAAGATAAAGCCAGTATTTGTGATAAGTGGTAATGTTTTGTTTCTTTGCTAGAGCATGATTTAGTTGGAAATGCAGTACAATAAGCTATAATAGTAGAATAACTATGATGATGTGACAGTAACTGCTGAAAACATACCTGTTGCAAATGAGGTTAGGCAGAATGAAGTATGCATGATGGGAGTGGAAGGAAAATAGTATGTACAGCAAAAATAGAATTTAGGAAGCACAAATCAAAGAGTATTTTTGGCATCTCAAATCCTCCAAGTGTGAACACCGTGTACCCTCTTACTGACAAGTTCTGAGTAGGTATCATCTTCTAATTTTAACAAGAAAATTTTAAACTGTGCTCAAGTAAATATATGATGTTCTGCAATAATTGCTGTGAGACCAGTAAGGAAAAACTAACAGAAACGATCAGAACTAATTGGCGCTTTGTACAATCTTAATTTTATCTGCCAGCTGAGAAACATGAATCCTGAGGAGTAGTGTAAATTTAAATTGCAGACTATTACAACTAATGCAGTGTGATATTATGGATACATTTGTTAATTTCTTTTATTGTTAGATCTAATCTCCCAAGGTCATTGACATAACAATTAGAAATAGAAGTTCCTGTTCTTTTGCATGGCCCATGAAAAATAATTTTATGTCTTTAAGAAAAAGTGAGCAAGGGCAAGGTGTGATGTGTAATTGATTAGTGTGAGGTGGGCAAAATGGCTGTCTCCAAAGAGGTTTCCAGCCAAGCTCCCCTCAGACTGTTCTTTCATTCTAAGTAAAATAAACATGTTTGCATTTTTTGGGATGCTCTATTTGTTGTCCAGTAAAACCTTATAGCTTCTGGGCTTTTATACAACAAGGATTTATGGTATCTATTCTCCCTGTGTGAAGTCCCAAGATAATGGTAATAGATGGCTAGTTTTGCCAATAAATCCCTCAGGGCACAGACAGAAATGTGTGTTTCAGATGAGTTGTCCAGAACTAAATCCACATCCCAAATGGAACATAGTACTTAGGCTTAAGAGACTTATCTCTGAAAATGTGAAGGTGTTTTTCTTCCCATTCCTAAAAAAGGCAAACTATGGCAAAATCAAAACCCATGGCTCCTGAGAAGTCATGTATCTACTAATCAAGAGTTGGAGGCCCACTTTCTTGAAAGGAATCTAGAGTAATTTTTGAGATCCAAAAATCTGTCCCTTGAGGACTTTGCTTCTTCAATTCAAAAGGCTGGAAGTTCACGTGTGTGAGACATGGCAGATTTCCAGGACTACTAGCCAAAATGTCAGGAGTTTTTCATTGTCTGAGAGCATGGAAACACATCTAAGTTATAAAGGAAGTGGTAAATGGAAGACAAAAAGAGAACACAGAAAAGGAAATGGGGGGAAATAAGGCAATGAAGTTAATGGTCGTTACCTGGACTTTCATTAGAGCCCACAGAAAAAAGAGAAAGAAGCCGACACAAACTGCCATAACTATTTCAGATTGGATAAAAGTGCAAACCATTCTTATCTTCAGGATATACATATGGCTTACAAGCTGTACAAGTGTTGGCATGTTCTGCAGATTTGTTTTCTTTCATTCAGCATGGCATTGCTGACCTATATTCAGCTTGCTAACAGCTATAACTCAAAATCTTTCTCTGAAGAATTGGTTCTTCCCTCTTTAATTATGCAGCAGATTATTCCTGTTTGACAGCTCTCTTTTCCCTTATAAATATCATTCTTTTCTGACTGTAACTTCAGTTTTTTCAAGATTGCTTTGAATTTTGATTCAAAACATCTTGTACACTTTCATTGCCATTAGTGATCCATAGTTCCCTCATTCTTCTTGCCTTTTCTCATGTTTTTGTTGTTTCTGGTTTTCCTGCATGTAATCCTCTGCACATATTTTCCCACCAGTGTGCCTTGGACTACCACAAATGATTATTTAATTTTTGTGAACTGATTCTTTGAGATTCTTTGTATTCTGCTGATCTGAGAGGACATAATTAAATCCTTAGGCCTTAAACTCATTTTACTAGTTGGATTCCTGAAATGGTCGCAAACTCTGTTAGAAAATAAATTTTACAACCCTTTATAGATCTGAACAAAAATCTGAAACAGAGATTAGTAAGATTTTGCTTAAATAAAGATTTATCTGGATGCTTGTTACTTGTATAGCTAGTAAGTCAATACTGGTCACTTTTAATTGAAAACCAGTTTTGAAATCACAACTTCAAGCACTGATATTGCAAACATTACGTCTAAGAGATCAGCTGACATGGGTAGAGAGAAAAAACAATAAAACATATCTTTAGTAAACTTCTTTTGGGACAGCATCAGACCAACCAAACTCCAAACTACCCTTTTTTTAACCCAGCTTTTCAATTCTTCAAACTAAGAATGGAAATTTGCCTAAAGTCTAGGTTTCATATAGCAAAATAAAGAGTAATTGCAGCACAGCTACTCATATCTAGACCACTGCCTGTACAGCTAGGTCAGTTTAGCACATGGTGTCTGTGGAGATAACACATCTACATATGGTATGTCCAGCAACCTAGTAGATTTTTTTTTTGGTCATGACATATCTTACAAAATATTGTTATTAAAGCTGATTAATTATCCATACCATTAACTTTGTTGAAATTCCATTATTGTTATTCTAACATATGGCAACTACACAGGCAATGGAAGCAGGGGCAGATATCTTGGGAAGAGTCTATGGACACTCTTTAGCTGTGTAGGGTTGGGGCTAAAAAGACCACGGCACAGCTGAAACACAACTTTGCAAGGGATGAAAATAATAATAAGAATTTCTACAGGCATATTAGACAAAATATGAAAGCCAAAGAAAGCATACCCCACCTGATGAGAAATAAATACAATAAAAGAGGAGAAGGCTGAGATATTTCACCATATTTTTGCCTCAGTCTTCACAGGTAACCTCTCTTCCCACACTTCTTGAGTAGACAGACTGAGATTGGGGATGGGAGAGCAAAGCTTCCCACTCCAAGTGACAATCAGGTTCATGACCACCTGAGCAACCTGAACAAAATAATCCTATGCAACCTGATGGGATACATCCCAAACTCCCGAGAGAATTGGTTGATGTAGCTGCCAAGACACTCAGAAACTCATTATAGGAGTTTCATGATATTCAAAAACTCATCACATTAAGTCCCAGGTGACTGGAAAAAGTTAAATATTGCACCCATTTTTAAAAGGGTAGGAAGAAGGACCCTGAGAATACTGACCTGTCAGCTTCATCTCTGTGCCTGGGAAGATGATGGAACAGATTCACCTAGAAGCTGGGCTAAGGCACATGAAGGACAGGGAGGCGATTTGGGACAGCCAGTATGCTTTCACCAAGGGCAAGTCCTGCCTGACCAACACAGAGGCCTTCCATGATGGAGTGACTACATCAGTGGACAAGGGAAGAGCTCTCAGTCTCATTTATCTGGAATTCTGTAAGGCCTTTGACATGATTCTCCACTACATCCTTCTCTCTAAATCATACATCTATGGATTCTTATGCCTGGGCTAGTTAGCAGATGAGGAATCATTCGGATGTTCCTATCCAGAGAGTAGAGGTCAACAGCTCATTGTCCAGAGAAAGAAGAGTGGTGAGTGATGTCTCTTAGAGATTTGTACTGAGAGAGGTACTGTTTAATCTCTTCATCAGTACTTGCAGTACTTAAAAAGATCATTTTTAAAAAGGATGGACCCAAACTATGCCCTATTGGTATAGGACAAGGGTGAAAGTCTTTAAACCGAAATAGAAGAGGATTGGGCTAGATATTAGGAAGAATATCTTCACTGTGAGGATGTGAGACACCATACAGGTTGCCCAGAGACGCTATGGATACCCCACCCCTGGAAGTGCTCAGGGCCAGGCTGGATGGGGCCCTGAAAAAGATTATCATGGGGAAGGTGTCCCTGTCCATGGAATGGGTTTGGAACAGCTTCAAGGTTCCTTTCAACCCAAACCCTTCCATGATTCTACACTAATTGCAGGGCTTTGGAGGACATCTTCTGTGCCAGCTGGACCCTTCTACCCTCTAAACACTTCCAGAGAAGAGCCAGTTTTGCTGAACATATCTGTGTACTATTTTTGCTATGCTTAAGCAAAATTTTTGCCTTAATATGTTTCAACCAAATGTATGCTTCTAATTTCTTTAAGAGCAAATTACTGATTCAGAATATTAAGGGAAATTATGCATTTCAGATGACAGAAACAGCTGAGAATATTCTTAGAATTTGTAAAGAAAAATGAAAGTACTGCAAGTCAGAGCAGGGGCTTAAAAATTTATCTAAATTCTCCCTGAGGAAGAGTCTACCTATTTTTCCACTGAGTATATAAGAAGCCTAGTAGATTAGCCTGCTGTCTCAGGCACTTAAGTTAGTTGCCTAAATTTAAGTTGTGTGGAGGCTGTTCTTTCCCCATTCCCACAACATTTATAATTAATCAACTGAAAAGCAGTTCATGAGCAATTCACAGTAGGAAGAGATCAATTCTCAGGGGAAGGTGTCTGCAATCAGTAATCTAGACTGCTCTAACTAAATTTGTGGAATAAATTCCACACAATGAATTTTTCAACTTGCTTTTCAGCTAGTTTAATTCCTTTAAGCTCTGAAGTAATTTGTAGGCATCAATACTTTTAGTTAGCTGAACAATGGTCCACAGTTTCTGCTAAACTCTTAAATCCTCATAGTTTGAACAGTTGAATCATCTCTAGCAACAGCATTTTTGTTCAAAAGTTAAAAAAATGAAGTTAAAAGTGAAAGTGCAGCTATTTCTGTATTATTGCATGTCAGCTCCAGTTCTCCACTGTGACTTAAACACTCCAAAAGTAACATCTTCTGCAGGTTTAGAATAAAACAAATACTGTACTGCAAATAAAAGTTAATAGAACCATAATATCTTGGAAGAAAACAAGGAAACATTACATTTCATTATGTCTCCTTTCCTTAGAAGTCTGTGTCCCAGAAGAAGTTATCATTAATCTTAATACAATATGGTGCAAATGCCAGAAATATTACACAATCATGCAAAATGTTAGTAAAATTCAGTTACCTGCAGTGTTCTCTGCCATCTATGGCAAAATCCTTGAGAAATACAAAGAGTTGATCAAGCCTTGGAAGTAACTCTTCCTAGTACTTCCTACAACTTGCATCTTAAAATAATACAGCAGTGTCAGGACTGGCTCAACAGCTTCTGATATTTTGTTTGGTTTGTTTGGGATTTTTTAACTTGTTTTCATCTTCAGAAATGTCAATATCAAGAAGCAGAATGCAAAATTTTATGTTTACCTCATAGGGAAAATGAAAGGAAGTCTTGATACCTAATAGGCTCACTTTATATTCCAATTACAGTCTTTCTATTAATAAATTATTTAAATGTCCAACTCATGTGATGATAAGGCATTTAATTAAAATTATCTTAATTATTTCTCAAAAGAAATAATATTTTGAGTCCAAAATCAGTCAAACATATGCTTTCATTCTCTTAAAAAATTAAGGGATCATTTTGGTCTAAAATTTACAGGAGAGAAGTGAAACAACTGCATTTACTTTGACAGACTTTGGGTCACATCTACAGAATTTTAAAATGAGCAACTTATAGAAACCATTTAAAAAGTTTTAGAACTCCTGTCTGGCCCTTAAGGCCTTTCTTTGCTGCAGCTTATGAACTTCTAAAAGGGTAAACTTCCAAAGCAATCTGTAGGAACTACACACAAACCCTCCTTTATTTATGATCAAACTCTATGTGATTATTTTTCATGCATAACTCTTAAAATTCATCCCAAAGTGTCTTGATTGTATTGAATCATCAAAGTGCATGGAAACAGAATTGAACTTACAAAGCCATTTGAAACTTAGGCTTTTGTAATAAAAATGTAAAAAAAACCCTCCTGGGTTGCATATTATACAGCAGAAAACTTAGGAAATAATCAAAGAGTTTGTAACTTATCTTCATAATCTTCATCCAACAATGTAGTTGCACTCAAATTTTTCCAGAAAGGACTATTCAGCCACTAGACAAAAGAACTTCTGAAGAATTTAACACATTTAGTAGGGAAAAAAAAGTCACTAATCCATTTGAAACAGATTCCTAGCGGCAAAATAAGAAAGAAAAGCCTTTTGCTTTTCAGGGTATGATAGCAAAGAATTGTAGTCTAGTTTGTCTAATTACCATCCTTCCAATTGTATGTGAAAATCAGGTCTTCAATGTGAATAATATGCATAGTGTGTACTTTTAAGTACAATTTCTTTTTAAATTTTACTTTGTTTGAATGATTGTAAAGAACAGGTCCTATATGTCATCCATATGCTCTTCAGAACAGAAATATTTCAAGAGTGTAAAAAGCTGTACAAGTTTAAACTACAGGATCTAAAAGTATAGTAGTTCTGTAGATTGCAATTAATGCTTGTGAAAGTCATTTTGCTGTATCTCTCTATAGTTTTTCTCCTATATTTATTTTGATAGAAAATATAGATGTCAACAGACCTCAGGTAAAACAATGATAAATTTTCTATTTCATGCCAAGAAAATAGGTCTTTTCTTTCCCCAACTGGCAGAGTTGGAAGAAATTTTCAGGGAATAGTATTCTTCTCAATTACTTGTAAAGGAAGATTAAAGTTGTTATGATATTGAAGATTAAGGTTTCTTCAGAATTCTCAACCGTTTAGATTTTGTTACAATTCTAGTTTCAGTAAGTTTGTAACAAATTATTATAAATACATGTGTACTTTTGGAGAGTGCATTAGAATTTAGACATTTTTTATTAAATAATTCATTATGAGCCCCAAAAAGTAGAAACTATATTCTTCAGCCTCTGACTCCTACTTCTAAATTCTTTACTACAGAAATACAGCTGTTAGATTCAGTCTCCAAGAGGAGTTTTCATAGAAAAAGGAATTGAAATTCTGTTAAAAGAAGCAGATCATTTTGCCTTTTCATCACTTAGATCTGTTGCATTACAGCTTCCTGCTTTGAGAAAGAACAGGACATTGAAATGCATTATAAAAACAGAGTACACACTTCACCTTGTCTCCAATGATTTACTTTTACAACATTCTTCTCCAGGTGTTCTGTAGAGAATTGCATCTTACAGATATGGAGAACATTGAACAGCAAGCATTTACTAGGACACCTCTGCTGATAAATAGGAGACAAACCTGCATATATGAATGGTTTTGATTCAGAGCAGAAGAGGAGCAGCAACTATTTTCTAAAAAATTTCTTCATTGGCTACTTTTATGTTACCATGGTCTTCAGCTAAAAAGCAGTGGAATTATTTGAAAAAAAAAAAGTATTTTTTTCCTGTTAAATTCAATTTTTGTTGCTATATTTGTGTCATGATGATTCTAAACTCCCAGACATAAAAAATCAGACTGTAACATGGAGATTTCTGACTAATGAGCCAAACAAATGACAGTTTGTGTAAAGCAACTTTAACCCACCTTTGATTAGCTTTAAAAGCAAGGTAAGGAATGCAAACAGTTACTCAGGCAACAAGTAATAGCTCACCAGAAAGGGAAGATAAAGATTTTAAAAACCCAACAAGGTTGGTTGTTTTTCCCACAACCAAAAAAGCAACAAACCTGTGAGAAGTGCATTCTGCCTGAGCAAGTGACAGATACAACCTGGGTTTGTGAGTTTTCCCCATGGGGCTCATGGAGAAGAGAAATGAAGACTGGACATGGGCTTGGAAAACAGAAGTCCAGACAGGAATATCAAGATCAATGGAAGAGAGAGGGCAGCATAAAAATCTGATGGCCTGCATTTACTGAATAGTGGAAGCTGAATGGCAGATCAACAAACCAAAAAAAAGAATGACTGTAAGAAAATGGCAGGAAGATTAAGAGTTAGTTTAGGGACAGCTATGCTGCAGTGGGCAGTAATGAGGAATAACATGCTGAAGGAGAAGATAGGACGACAGGAGAGAAGCTGCTGGTCCCATAAGAGAAGAAGTAATGGAGATAGCTTGGAGAAATTGCTCAAGTATAAACAAAGACATTTCACAGAAAAGAAGGCAGGATAGTTAACAGACAGGAGAAATAACTCAGAATAGAGCTTTAAGATGAGGGGCAGTGTTTTTGTGACTTAAGAGTCCTTGGTGCGGACTAACAAAACTGCCACTACAACAGATCCCGAGGAAAGTCAGCATAAAATCTGCCAGGAATAAACATGCACACTGTGAGGTCAGGGATGACAGGAATCTTCAAAAAAACAGGGAGAAATATACAGACATTGATCACTTTCCATGCTAGGACAGAGCCTAGATTTCAAATGGAACAGACCAAGGGAAGTACTCCAAACTAGGGCAGCTACTGAGACACACAACTGCCCCAGGTGATATCCAACAGAATTGTTCCAGATACTGAGGAAGGAATCTAGACACAGTCTTTCTGCTCTAGGACTGCTTCTCAGAGGTAGGTTACAACAAACTTGTCAGATACTTAAAATAATTCATTGTGCTAAGTGCTAAGAATATATTTTGTAATATAAAAATATACACTACAGTGTATGGTATACAACATAAATATATACTCCAGTAAGATAAGATATTAGCACCACTCAGTATCATATTAGACGTTATTAATGGTAATGGGATAGAAGAGAAGTATAATGAGAACAGTAAAATATGTAAAGACAGATTCAAAAGGAAATTTCAGAAATATGTAAGAGAATATCAGGTTCTGAGTAGACAATGAAGCACTGATCAACACTCATTTAATATCTTCATTATTACCCTTGGAAAGAAAAGTGTAAAAGTATTTCACTTGCTGACACAAAATTGGCAACCCTGTGAGCATGGGAAAGATCAGATTCTTGTAATGGAAGGACTCCCTGACACTAAGGAATGGAGTACAGATATGGATGAAATTCAGCTGCAGAAAGTAAAGGTCATTCATGCAGGGACTAATAATGAGAATTTCTTCTATAATCCAGGAGCTTCTCAGTTGGAAACAATAAAGAAGGAGAAGCAGCTGGATCTATTAATCAGTCACGGAATATCTATGAGCCACCAATGCCATGCAAGCATGAAAAAGTGAATGAGATTCCAGGTATATAACAGAAGGTTACAGGCCATTCCTCAAAGAGCCGTGGTGTCATTCCCATAGTTTTAATGGTAATACACCAGCAAGCGGTAGATTAAAGAACAGACACAGACTTCTTCTAAATTAAATAACCAATGGACTCATACCCTGAAAAGTTATTAAGTGATGGCAGTTTAGCAAAAGCATTATAGAATTTTTCATCTACTATTATGTACTAAAACTAGGTATTAAAATCAGGGACTGGTCCCTGTTATTTTGGTGTAATGCAATTGCACAGAATAATACAGGTTCAGCCACAAGACAATTTACAATTATAGGTTTAATTATGCAAACACTTAGATCCATTAACAATTGCATATTGAGGTACTTTTCTTTTAATGCCACAGATTCAAAATTATTGGCTTAATAGATCTCCATTTAGTAATCAAAGGAGGACACTTAGAATAGAAATGTCAGTTGACAAGTCATATTCAAATCGATATGCTAAGTGATATATGTGATAATGGAAATCACCTAATAAGAAAGTCCAGCAAACATAAAGCTGTTTAAAACTCATACATTTACTCTTCTATTTATTGAATTTGTTAATCTTCTCTTATGCAGCACAATCATTAAGAGAGGTCTTATATTACTAACCATTGCAGGTTACCTGTACTGCAGGAAGTCATTCACATGAACATTGCAGGTCCCTTCTAACTCTGCATATTTTAACATGCAATAGCTTGTGTGGATGAATAGTATGTGACCTACTAACAGAGCAGCAAACTTAATTGCCAAAAGACTGAGTAACATAATTTGCAATTTAGTACTTTTTTCTAAAAGTATGCGTTGAGATACTACACATTTTTTCCATGGGCAGTATCAATTTTCTGGTAGTGATATGTGATGACCCTGATCTTTTTGCAGTAATGCAGTGGTCAAGAACTTGGCTTCCTGAGGATTTTTCTTTGCAGCATAAAATTTATTATGTATTCTTCTTTCACTTAGATTGACCTAGTTTAATTTTATAATTATTAGAAGAATATTTCTTGCAACTTTTCTCTAACAGGAAGAAAGGAAGTGAAGAAAGCAATCAGTAGGAAGTCAGTATGAATTATCTATTTCATTTAAAATCTATTTCTCATAAGGATTATATATAAATTACATGAATATTTATCATAAGAAAACTGCAGAAAAGATGGATGGAGAATTTATTGCAACAGGATAAAAAAAGATGAGGATTTCTAAGTGCACTCAAATACAGAAATAAAACAAGAAATAAACAACAAATTTTTGTATACTTTGCTTACATTTTCTCATCATATAGAAAACACTCTCTCCTTCAGTTAGGCTTTTGTAATTTAATTTCTTTACACTACCAGGTTTCATGCTACAAAGTTTAAACTTCCTGAAATGCAGATTTCTATAAGATTTCAGACAACATGTATGTATTATTTAACATTTTCTCATTATTTAAAGACAGTACGGGTACAATGGACTTATGGATACAGAATAAAATAGTATTCAGCAGGCCAATAAAGTTTATTTCTTGGTTTTGGAGTTGTAGGGTTTTTAAAATTTTCTTGTCACTATCAAAATTGTGTGAGTTAACTTATCAGTGCAGAAATTTTTCTTGTTGATATATGCTTCCAAAAACATTAGGATTTATCAGTAATGTCTAAACCAAGAGGACAAGAAGAACTTTTAGACCAAGCCAAAACATGCCAGTACCTTCAACAAAAAAGAATCTGTTGAAAAGCACACTTTACCTTAAAATTACTAAACAGTCAGATTCCTTATATCAATGGACATTTAAACAAGTAGAAGTATGAGCTAGAAGTGGCATCTTCTCCTTATGGTGTTAACCCATAAATTTTTAGAAAACAAGTACTTTTCAACAATGCATGGGTGTCAAATACAAAATATATAAAACATATTTCTAGTATTCTTACCTATACTTCTCTCACATTTATGTGGTTGACCTTCCTTGCTTATAGAAGCACAACAAATTAAAAATTGAAAATATTTGACAAAATTCTGTGAGAATTGATACAATATGAATCAAGCCAACAAATACTTATCATGGCAGGCAATTTACCTCTGTTCTGCTATAAATTATACGTTTGGGATACATACTGAGTAGAACAGATATCAAATATCTCTGAGAGCAATAGGTCACAGTAAGTTCTTAGCAACTCCTAAAGTCAGGCATTTTTTTGGAAAAAGCAAAGCAAGAAAGCAAGCATAATACAAACAGAGAAAGCATGCACACATAAAAGTGGGTAGCTGTTACCATTGCAGGTATTGTTAACACGCCATATGAAATATGAAATAAAAACAAATGAAAATTACTAGAGACAGCTCAAATGTGTAAACTTGCCTTCTATAACCAGCTGATATATTGCTGGAAAATATGCATTGAAAGCTTGGCTTTGGAAGAATAATGGTTACATCCAGGGGCCATATAAGTTAGACCTAGTATAAATTCCCTCAGAATCTCTGAAAGGGAGCATATGTTTCAAAACCTACATGGTTGAAGACAATACAACAAACTAATTCAGGTGAAACAATTTCTAATTATGTCTGATCAACACATTTTTTCTGGTTTTGCTATAATTTTAGATTACTGAAATTGTATTTTAAGTACCACTAAAGCTTTAAACTTTATAACTTTTTCCAACTCCCTGAAAGGAGGTTGCAGCAAGGTGAATGTTTGTCCCTTCTCCCAGGTAACAAGTAACAGGACCAGAGAAAATGACCTCAAATTTTGCCAGGGGAGGCTTAGATTGGATGTTAGGAAAGAATTCTTCACTGGAAGGGTGGTCAGACATTGATTGGAACAGGCTGCCCAGGTAAGTGGTGGTATGAAATTCCTGGAATTGTTCTAAAGATGTATTGATATCGCACATGTGATATAGTGGTAAGCATGGCAGTGCTGGGTTAATGGTTGGGCTCAACGATCTTAGATGTATTCTCCAACATTAATGATTCTGTGATTTTAAAGAACATACAATTTAAAACATATAATTTAAAATAACCTAGTTTTAATTGACTTCCAAAATATTGGGTCAATTGTCTTCTGCTTTTTCCTTATTGGCCCAGTTGTCTGCCTGCTGTTGCATGGAAGAGCCAGACAGTGATGTAACAGAGGCCCAGAGTAGTGTGGATAGAGGATTGGCTAATATGGGTCCCTTGGTGAGCATATACTATGTCACAAAATATGTATTTTTATAAAATTAATCCTTGTGTGTTTTGAGATCTCTTTATGGTACAAGTGAGAGCAACTTGGGCTGAAAAAGCTTTGCCTTCTCAGTCCCTGACTTTTATCAATGTCACATATCTGGATTTTCCCATGTTATATAAAAAATGTGAGCGTAGAATCCTCTGCCTGCATTCTGATGAATTGTATGGTGCACTTATTCAAGGGTGCCCCCAGAAATTTGTGGTGTGCTTCAAGAAGACAGTTGATGCAAAACAGAACTAGAGAAACACAGGATGAAAATCTTATTCTAAGGTGTGCAAAGTAACACTTGAGAAGCATCACCTGGCCTGAGGAACAGGCCTATTTGCTCCAGAGGGAAGATGACTATAGAGCCATGCAGTTTGGAGCAGTTCCATTCCCAACACCTCATCCTCTCTTTTCCCAGACAGCATCAGAAAGGCTGCTGGAGAATCCACATTCATGTTCAGTAGGTGTTCTTCACAGAGGTCCCAGCATATGCCCCTTGCCTCAACTATTCTGTTCATCCTCATAAAACAAATGCCTAATTCTAAAATACAGGTTTCTTCAGCGATAACATACTCAAGAAGTTGTCACTGCTTTAGATTCTTCACAAGGAAAAAAAAACCTTAGAGATGAAAACTTCAAATTCTGAACAAAATTCCTGTGGTAATTCTGAAAACTATAAAATAACACTGATTACAACACTCTGACATAAAAGAGCATAACTCTAGGAGAGACTTTTCTCTGAACACACAAATTTGTCTTTTTACTTTGGTGAAACCTGTTGGGCAATGAGACATCGAACACTTGCAGCCTTTAATGCCACAGAGTAATGTGTTGAAAGTTCATGGGAATTGGTATAAAAATTATGGCAGAGGTGTAATTTTTCAGAACTTGACCAATAATAGACATACATGGACAAGAAGTTCTGTTTAATAAAAAAGTATGCAGAACTCATTCCACTTATTAAAAAATGAACTTCATAAATTTAGTACTCAGAAAGATACAAAACAAAATTATTGAACCATTTGTCTGTAAGGACATTGAGGGTATTATATCAGTACAAAATCAATGACTCATTGGAAAGAGGCACTAGGACACAAAGGAATGAATTTAAGATACAACAGGGGAACATGGGGGGAAAAAAGCTATAAGGAAGAAGTAGTCTGCCATGAGAATAGTCAAACATGGACTCTAAAAGGCTGTAGAACTCCATCCTTAGGGATATGCAGAATTTGACTGCAAATCATCATGAGCAACCTTATTCTTTTGGAACAGGAGGCTGGATTAGATGACCTCTGGAAGTCTTTTGCAACCTATGTTATTCTATGGCTCGAAAATTTAATTTTCTTCTTTTATGTGTAACCTGATAGGTTTTACTGGAAGGGGAAAGCTATAGCACTGCAATACCTCAGCTTGAGTTAAGCTCTTCTCATGTCACTAAACATCTAGGAAGTTACATCTTTTAATTAATTACTGAAATACAGAACTTGTAGAAACACTAAATTAAAAGTCAGTTAAGTCACAATTTTGGTAGTTTTCAATACTTCCTGTAAGACTGTTAACCAAGTAAATACTACACCTCTCCATTATCTGTGCTGCATGATAGCACTAAAATACAAGAACCTTCTGACTCTGAAAGGTTCTTGTATTTAGGAGCAATCTTGTAACAAGCCTTTGGTGGCCTTTGCCAGCTTAACTTTAATTGTTCTCAGTATTTGACAAGCTTCTTAAAATATACAGAATAAAACTACACACTCAATTATTGATTCTTCAAGACCAATGGTTGTTTAACTGATTTGGAAGCTGACACAAGAAGGATGGTCTCTGGGATCTCTTTGTGGAAACACTCCTTTAGCATAAGCAAATATGCTTTAGTGCTGCTGTTATCAAAGGAAGGACAGCCCTGTATTCTGTACCTTCCAACCCTGCTGTGCCTCTTATTGTAGGGATTGGAGAAATTAATTCAAGAACCTTTCTCTTATTCCATGCTGTCATTTCATGTGGAAGCTCTACTTCAGAGTTTCATAAAGCTCTCCTACATCATCAATAGCACAGACTGGAGTCCTACAGGGCAGCTGCCACTATCCATGGACAGCAAATAAATGGAAATAATCAAAATTTGTAGGCCACCACTTACAGGAGATGCAGTAACTTATCAAGTATAAAATATATGCGACTGAATTCAATTGCTGTTATAATATCATCATGAAACATTGAAACAGAAAAGTTGCTTTTGGAAATGTGATATGGTCTTTTACTCATGGAAATTTTTTTAAATGACTGTCTGAAATATGAGAGGGTATTTTTTTTATTATCTGCTTTTCCTTTACAGCTCGTTTTCACAGTTCTAAATTTTCTTGGCGCTAATTTTAGCTTCCCATAGTTTACATACACTTTAACTTTCACTTTAAGAAGCAGTCTGAATATCTTAAAAAACTTCTCTGTTAATTTATTACATAATTGAGTAAATTATGAAGAATTTATTCACTTTCCCGGCAGAATTTTATCCAATCAATGTAATTAGCATCTAATATTTTGCAAATGAAGTTGACATCTTGTAACCTGGCCACTTGCTGATCATGCAGTGCTGTTACTTTCAAGTTTTCTAATTTCTAATTTCTATACACTGTCTTGTTATCTCATCTTCTTTTTCTTTATGCAGGTCTGAAACTATTTGAACAGTATACTGCTCACTGGCCATTACTTGAACGGTTTCCCACAAAAGAAATCATTTTTTTTACTGAAAGAGGGTCAGCCTTGTCACCAGCAGCTTCTTCCTCTGAGGCCAGATGCTCATTGATGCTCCCATTTTGTTCGGGATGTGGTTTTAAAGCCATTCTATCAGCTTGCACTTTGCAGTAGACTGACTTGATCCAGAAGTTAATTGCATTGACATTAACCTGCTTTAACAAGCCTAAAGTATCAATAAATCATTTCTTTAGTCACTGCACTTTTCCTGCTGCTTCATTGATATACTTCACCTGAACTGATAAATAGGGTGAAAAAGATCTCTTCCTTCTAATATAATTTGCATGCTTAAGAATACCTTTCTAAAGAAAAAATGTAATGTTAATATATATGAATACATAAAAATATGTTAATCAGATTACTTAGCTTTGATATTCTTATTCCTTTTATAAGATTCAGCTTTAGGAAGACATTGCATTTAGGGAACACAGTTTTACTTGTTATATAGTCTGACTGATGAGTCCAACTGCAAATGCATAGTAAAACTTCTCTAAATTACCCAAAAAATTCCTCTGAAGAAAATTATCTTTTTTTTTTCCTTCCTCTCCTTTCACCCCCAGATCTGTCTTTACAAGTACCCTATGAACACATGCTGAGTGCCAAGTGCACTCTCATTGCATACAGGCAGTCCAGAGAAAAAGTGTTTCCACTACTGAGAATAAATTATCTGCTGTAACGTACCTCTTCACTTGAACCCACACTTCAGGGCAGCATAACATTGTTTGCCATCAGTAAACTCATAAGCAAAATTTACTGTGAAATTTTTATTACATCTTGTTCTTTGTTACTAAAACAGAGACAATAAACTGACATAAGTAACCTGTCAAGCAAAGATTTTATATCTATTCATAAGCATCTGTAAATGCAATCACATATAATATTTGTCAAACTTAAAGGTGTGGTCAAGAGAAATATAGAAAAAACAAAAAATATGTTAGTTATTGTGCATACATGTACATATGGCTTTAACTGCTGGACATGAAAAGTTGGCTTTGGAAGACATGGAGATTTCTGCATATCTGAATGAAATGAGAATTTTGAGGATTTTTTTAAAAAGCAGATATAAAATATTGTTTTAAAGATTATTTTATTGATGTTGTTAAAATACCCTGGGGCCACTAGATAATAGGAAGTTTTATCATTAATCTCAGTCAGATTTTTGAAAGAGTCAATGCAATGAACTTCCACTTAATATTGTTCCCATTATAAGAATGAATGTTATTTTGTATGCAATGACAAGGAGAAAAGAAAATCAATTTTGTGGTTTTAACCTTAATCAGCATGCTTGCATATGGCAAGCTCTCACTGTCTACTTTGTGAATATATGAATCCAGGGGTTTGTGGGTGTGTATCTACAGAGAGAAGAAAAATAGAAAAATTATAGAAATAAATTAGTGAACACAACACTTGAGTTCACTGAGTAAATGTTGAATTTTCAAGTAAAAATAAACCCCTAATCATTTCCCTGCTCCTCTTTTGGCTTGTGACTGAATCAGTTTTTTCAAGATGGTTTGCTGCTGGAGACCAAAGCCGTGGCAATTTCCTCCTGCAGGCAGAAGAAGAGGAACATAATTTTCATCTCATAGGTTCTAACAATCCATGTGGTTACTGGCTTTTAATATGTAAGGAATTGATTTGAGTCTGGTGGCAAGCATGGGGAATAATACCACATCTAACAAAGTACAAATTTTTCAACTTGCAACCAGAAGGGTTTAATACTTTTAGTCAAAGGCCATTTTAATGCAGCTAGCATACTGATTTGAAAAGATCACCCTAAACTGCTTGAATTTAAGGTATGATAACCTTTAAAGGAAAAATGAATCCATTTTCCAAGTACAGAAGATAGAAGTTCAACTGATAAGAATCACTTGTCAAAACTAATAAAATAGGACCATATCTAATATTAGTTTTTTGCATTGCATTTAGCATTTAAAATTTTAAATGGTGCCTTAGTGAAGAGGTAAAATTATTTGTGGTGCATGCTTTATGTGCAAATGGAAACTAGAAATATTCAGTCTTTTCATACCAAGACCAAGGAAAGAGAAGCATCATGAGCAAAATCAAAACATTCAGTAATGTTCAAGTATATAGTTCATTCAAGGAAGATTTATTGGTTTCACTGGGATCTAATTCATTGCTATTCATTAGACCCTTAAAAAGTTGAGTATCTAACTTAAGGGGCATTATAAGATCACTGTGTAGTCAAAGTATTAGGAACTTCCTGAAAGCAACTTATCTCATTCTTTTTTTTTTCTTTAAATAAATCTCTAAAGTAGGAAGGATTAAATAGTCACTCTCTCCATAGATAGCAAAGGCAGTGAATATCAGTATCTTATCCCTACACCATATGTCTCCTTAAAACAGTATTTTTTTCAGTCTGAGATGCATGCTCAAATTCACAAACTGAGATTAATGTGGCTCTGCTCTGTGAAACCATTTTTGTATCATCTGTGACAAAATTACTTGGATATTCATTGTATGAATGTATTATGAAAGTATAACAGCAGAAGGCTCAAAAAATAAGAAAGATAAAGCACAAGAAGAAATTTTTTGATAAACATTTCAGGGTGATTAAAATGGGATGACAGTGCTCTTTTCAGACAAGTTCCTATCATCTCACAGAGCCAAGTTTCTAATCTCATTTTACTCTTTTAGGGAAAGACCACATCAGCATTTAACAGTAAGATAGATGCAGTTCCCAAGGGGTAAAAAGGCTGCTGTTGAGAAGCAGTAGAGACTGATGGAATGAAGCAGAGGTGAGAATTATAGAATGCTACAATTAAAGAATCATTTTGGTTAGAAAAGACATTTAAGATCAAGCCCAGCCATTTACCCAACACTGCCAAGTAACACATGTAAACCATGTCTCCAAGTAGGTAGAAACAGTCAAAATTATAGGCTTTTTGCCATTTTAAATCTAATTTTGAATGTCAAAGAAAGTGACTCTCTAATAAATAATTACTAAAAAAGGCACTTCCCTCTAGGCTGTGGACTTCTATTCCACAGATGTTACCCAGTATGATGGATTCACTGTACCACAGTGAGTACTATAGGGCAAACTATGTCATACTTACTTGTTCTTCATACCAAGGATATAATTTTCTTTACAGAATGGAGATGCATGCAATAACAGTGTAAATCATTCTTTCTGATTCGCTGGACAGGGAAGATTTAATAAAATGAAAGAAAAGGTAGTAAAAAAAGTAATTTCTAAAGTGAGTATAAGAAGTTTCTTAATAACACAGCTCAGATGAAAACTAGGTTCTGATGGGCTCCTGCTTACTACCTGTCTTGTAGCAAAAACTTTCCCCTTTTGCAGTCATCTCTGAAGCTTCCTGTTTCCCAATAAGGATTCTTATTCGTGCACTGGAAAGAAAGACTAACAGTCACCAAATTTACTTGAAAGCTGTTGTCTCACAGGCAGGCAAATGCAGTAAAAATATAGGATGCAGACAACTACTTTGACTATGCCTACTGTTGGGATGAGATCAGATTATAATGGTTTATTTATACTCAGTTTTCTTGCTACCAGTAAATTATATTTTCATTTGAGAATATTGTCCAGTTACTATACCCATAGCTGGTTGTAGGCCTGGCCTCCAGAGGGTAAATACTTCTTAATCAGATGTATTGGATAAGCATCACCGCCCTGTGAAAGGACATGGGGCTTTCTTACCTTTCTTACTTTGCCTTTAAGGCATGAGGTGTTTTGCCTGGGCATTCATACTCAGAGTGTAGACTGGAGAGAAATTAGTTCTGCAGTAGTTCCATGAGCGCATGCCGATGACTTTTGTGAGGCAACAACAAATTGGAATCAATGGAGTTCAGCTTTTAACAGAATAATAATGGCAGAAGTGGCTCGTACAACTATTCACCTTGTAAAAGCAAAAGATTAGATCATCATGTGTCAAGATTTTTAAAGCCGAGCAGTAGCTCAGCCATGCATCTAAGTAGATGAAGGGGACGGCATGTAGTTAAAAATTATAGCCTGTTTGGTTTATAGATATTTTTGGGGGATAGAATGAACAAACTGATTTATTCAATGAAACTTGTTATTGAACTTACATAATATTCACATTCGTTAAAAGAAATCCCTGTTGGAAGGGAAATAAGCTGTGGCTTCCCAGATTAATTTCCTCTCTGCATTTTTCTACATTGGTCCATTTCTAATAATTGGCACACACTGAGATGACATCAGTCTGCTTAATTTAAGTACCTAAAACAAGGCAGAGAGGAACTCTCTCTAGAGGCCTTCAAAGATACCTACTATTCACCATCTTCTATAGACATCAGTTAGGCACTGCTATTTACTCCCAGTAAAGTAGGTGTGAAAAAATGTATCTATACTATAGAGATTAGATCCCTCTTTTGACTATAAGGAAAAGTACGCATTTTCTTTTCTCTTTTTTTTTTTTTTTTGGTCTGTTTTGTTGTTGCTGATGTTGGTTTGGTTTTGGAGGTTTTTAATATTTATTTAAAAATATATTTTTATTATTTATTATTTGGGTTTTTTTAATTTATTTTATTATTTAAATACAACATTTTAAAATATTTGATCATAGAGCATAGGTATCTGACTATGGGCATTGACGTAGTGCGAATGAACACAGAAATGGGCTGCACAGAGAGGTTGTGGAGTGTCCATCCTTGGACATATTCAAAGCTTACTGGGACATGGACCTGTGCCATTTTCTACAGATGTCCCTGTTTTGAGCGGGAGAGTTTGACTAATTGATGTCCAGAGGTGCCTGTTGATTTCAGCTGTTCTGTTGATGCTGAATTGATTTTGCCTTTTTTGCTTTTACATATTCTCTATATTCTTTATATTTACGTTTGTAGCTCTGCATCCCATTATAGTATTTGTAGTTAGCATTTTACCTACTCTACTAGACAGAAAGAGAAATTAAATTCCCCAGTAACTCCAAGCTGGGAGTCCACGGTTACATTCTCTGGGAAGCCAAGGTTGAAACTAGCTCTCCAAGACAATTTCAGAAAAAAATTCAGTTGCTATCTAAGGGGAGTGGAGGGGATGCGAAAAGGGTTGGACCAGGGAGGAATCACCTTATTACTTGTGTCTCTAATTGGGGATTCTGTCATTTATGCTAATTTACTAAACACATAAAAATTGTACGAGCTCTGTGTTACGTGTACATCTTCAGGTGCTTTACACCTAGCAGGTTGTGCCCTAAAGATCCACATAAAGGTAACCCTTTTTTATTACCTAACTGTGTCTGGCTCGTGATTTTAGGATCAGTGAAAAGGCAGTGATCACTGTGATTCTGGGATTTTGCATTCCTCCTGGGTCATCTGGCTGGGCTTCCACCTCTTGCATGTGTTTTTTTCATGCGTGACTTGAACCAGGAGCAATTTGTTCACCGTGCATGTCACGGTGTTTGATTTCCTGCTCATTGCAATGGACCATTCTTGACAAGGAGATAAAGTTTCAAACCAACCATCTCCCCTGGAACTCCCCTCTCTCCAGTGTGGTTTCCCATGGGATTCTTGCAAGCACAGCCCTAACAGGTCACAGTTCACTCTCCTGAACTCCTGCTGTTTGCCTTCATCCGTCCTCTCAGTATCCTGATTTTCACCTCTCATGGCCCCTGCAGCCAACAGCCAAAATCTTCAACCAGTTCTCCATTGTTTTTAAGGATCAGGTCCAGCATTGCATGTCCCTTCATCAACAACACTGTCATCCATGTCATGAATTTATCACACTCATGCACATACCTGTTTTTTTTGTGATCTGCACTGTTGGCAATACAGAAGATATTATATACTTCATGACAAATTTCCTACAAAATTGAGCAAATAGAATCATGTCTCTTGGTCTGCAATTTTGGGGGTTTTCTATAAGGCTGTGCACTTGGGTAATACAGAATATATTGCACATTTTTTTTACAGCCACAGTTTCAACAGTGCAACTTGCCTTATGTATTACAGTTCTGGTTTAGTTGTCTTATTGGGTTTTTGTATCTCTGTCACGAATTTTAGGATCTTTATTTCTGAAGAAATGAAAGTGAATCTATTCCCCTTAAAATCACATTCCCTCACAAGGTACTTAGCAAGAAACTATAAGATTAACAAAATAAAATTCAATTTGAGCTTGAATGTTAACCGAACAGGCACCTTTATGCTCTATGAATAATTTAAGAAGAATAGCGTGATAAGAAACATGTAGCAAACACTGTGCAGAACATCCACCTTTCACAACTGAATATTAAATCAAATTTGTGTTAATCTAACCGAAGATCATTCCTTTAATTTTTCTTTTTAAAAAGACAGTGACCACCACCTGTTTAAGAAAAAAAGAGAAAAAAAATTAAGTTTCAGAGTATACTTAGTCAAGGAACAATACAATGAGAAATTTTTGAATGCGTCAAGAAATCTAGTAGACTAAGCTAAGAAATAAATTAAATACAAACAAAACTTGAAGAACAAGTAGAAAATCTATCAATTGTTTTCTGACATAGACATTTCCTTTTCCTGTCATTTACCAAAATAATGTAAATAACAAAATATAAAAGAAAAAGTGTGTGTGTAGTTGAATGCAAATGTCCTCAAAAGTGTAAGAGTATATTAAGCTCTGTTCAGACAAAGATTCACCCACTAAGTGAATGCTCCAGACTTGAAATTCATGCTGAGATTCTTCTCATAATTATATGCGAATCCTATATAGACATAAAAAGTCCCTTGGTCTACTCAAGTGTGGAAAAAAGTGAAAGGCCACACAAAGTAAGTTGTGCACATCTGTACGTTAGGTATGGCTTTTAACATGCTCTACAACAATTAACAAGTGAAGGTATCATGCTCATAATTCCATAATATCTGACAAATAGACACACTTCCTGGTATATATCATTGCCTCGGGCTTTCTGCAGAAACTGGCAGGTATGTCCAACCTGTACTAAGTTGTACTGGACTTATCTTTTCCAAGAATTTTTGTGACTCTAAGAGATAGATAAACTTGATTGTAATGGAAGTTAAATCATGGAAGAAAGAAAGATGTTTAAATTGGAAAGACTGGCATGAAGAAACTGAAAGCTTTTCTTGGCTATTCACAACATTTAAGTCTTAAAGTTTAATGTGAAAGTCTTCAGAAGTGATAGGGAGGGATGCTGTGGTCTCATTTGTTGAGGGTTTTGCAGGCTTCTAAGAGAAAGCTATAGAAGAAATGCTGCAAAGTGCTGGAAGGATTCCTTCCTCATGGCCTTCTGGTAATGCTGGATGCATGAATTGGAATGGAGGATGAGACAAATGACTGGAACTGGTGTCAGGAATATATTGACTACACTGGATGAATACCTCTGCTTTTGACATCCCATATAGGTCTAAAACCAAACTATATGTTAAGCTTCCGCTTCATATCCTGAATTACTGTTCTATGAGTTCCAGTACTTCATATATCTGGAACAAATAGGCAGTAATGCCATGCTGCCTACAGAGAGGATCTAGAAAATTTCCCCAGAAGATTCTGAAATCAGAAAGACTTTCTACTTCAGAAATATGAATTTTAGAAATGACAACATCAGCTCTCCAACCTAGAAGGGAGATAAAAAGATCCCTTCTAATCATACAAGCAAAGCAAAGCAAAATTGAGGCTGTGAACTGCCTTGCTTAACACCAAGAAGCCAAATTTTAAGTGTAGCCGTGATTTACAACTCTCACACACACAAGTTATTAGACTAACACCTGAGCAAGAGCAGTGTGTTTCAGCATACTAATAGGAAACTTGACCTTGACTAGATGCCTGTTGTGAATAAGGAGGATAAAGAAAAGGAACTGAACAAAGCTATAATCTAATGTGACTGTTTAAGTATTTAGTTATAACTTATATTAGTAGCAAATATTCTTGCATATGAGCAACAGCTAAGGTTATTCTTGGAATATTTGTAAGATACAACATAATCAAGAAATATTTGTTATGCAAAAATATGAATTGGGCCATATTTAATGTTTTGAGTGGAATTAATCTGACCTTATGTTGTGTCTGCTGTACAGACATGTTCACGTGCACAAGTCACCCTAAGATTCTTGAATGGTATGACAACTCTTACTATTGATGATTTGGGACTCATGTGTTGCTAGCTTCAGAGTGGATTTCCACATTAGGTTATAGTGAGACTGATAGACTAATTGACTACAACTGCAATAAAGCGTTCATTTTAAGGTGGTGATAATAGCTTCCCAGCAACACTTTTCAGATAGTCAAAATTTCACACCCTCCGTTCTGTAGACCCAACAAAAATGTATCTGTTTGAACACAAAAGAAAAGCAGTCACCTTGATCCAGAAGGCTGCAGAAAGACAGCTGTGATTACCTGGCCTCCAGTTTGGAGATGACTTATAGTCAAGTCAAATTTCAACACTACACTATAAGAAAATACTTGGGTGTCTGACCACACTATGAGTGCCTTCTGTGTGAGATTTCCCTAAGAAACATATGGACCACAGGCCAACTCAACTAGGATTATTGTGGTTTAGGTTTGTGTACTTTAAAGCTACCACTCCTTTTTTTTCATGCAGCAGCTTACAACAAGCATTTTTTTTCTCAAGATATATTCAGTTGAAATATGTTACTACATTCTGTGGCTCAGGAAATACATCTTATACATTTGCAGAAACAGCACAAATACAGTAAGAGTTCTATAACAAAGTATATAGCAAGTTCAAATGCATTAATGACTTTCAATATCACTGAATGTGCCTTTCATAGATACACACGAAAGTAAGAACATACCTATATTTTTTGAGCAAGCCAAGACTGTAATGAGTTTGGGCTATTCTTTAAGTGTGTTTTTGATGCTATAATCCTGGGGTTAATTCCACTAATTTATTCATATGTTTTTGGTTAAGCCAGACAGTTACGAACAAGTGACTGATTTGTTTGTTTTATTTCAAATTTCTAAATTAAAATATATTCATGCAAAAGACTGGATATTTGCAAGAAAGTAAAATTTATCATACATTCACTCCATTGCACATGTCTCTTTACAGAAGATGGATCACATGAGGTTACCCTCACTCTTCTGATTATACTGAAAGCTTTAAATTGAGGAACTGGGTGAAGTTACTTCAAATATGTCTGTCTGAGTCTACAGCTTGTCTGAAAAAAGGTGAATGGGAGTCTTGATTTCTAGATTCCACTAGGCTATGGTGGTAGGATTCACATCTCCAAATCCACTCATCTGAAAACAAGGTGTCTAGCCTAAAAAAGACATCTTGGTATTTCTACATTAAATAGGAAAAGGTGTCTGCTCCTAGAGGTTGTGTCATAGCCAGATAGCTCTTTAGACTAGATAATTGAATCAACTGCGCGAGTGTTTCAGTCTCAAATTATTATAGGAAGAGTCAATAGAGGACTTTTAGATTATTTACCTAAATGGCATATGGAAAAGAAAGGTCAAAGGACTTTCACTTTGAGAGAGCTCACCCTCTCATTAGACAGACAAGGATTACAAAATATCTTGTTCCTCACTACACAAGGTGTTGCAAATTGCACTGAGTAGTACACTATTATGCAAGAAGGAATAGTAGTAGCAGTCAAAGCAGCAATACATCAGTTATACCTTGACTATTTTCTGCACAGCTACTGTACATATAAACTGCACCTTTAAAAACAAAGATGGGAGGCTCAGGATAATGTCTTACAAAAATTTTTTAAAAGGCTTTAAAAATAATGGGGATAAATCAATTTGAGAATTTATTCCCTAAAAATTAGGTTTTCACTACCAGCTTTCAGATTAGTTTTATCCTCTCTCAGAGTATATTTGCTATGTTAGCTACCAATTGACTACTCACACATGTAAATCCTCACTGAGAAATGTTTCATATTAACAAAAGCATGCGCTTCAACGGGAAGATTAATGTTATTCTTTCAAATATGGCAGAAATTACATATTTTATATGCCTTTTCAAGGCCTCTCCCACTTGGAATGTACAGCATTTACTTTAAAACTATTAGGCTATATGAAGCACTGCCTAAAGTATGATCATCTGAGCATTAATGGCACAGAAACTTCAGGTCCAGCAATATGCTATATTAATTTATTCTTGTTATGATAGAAAAAAGTAAAGCAGCATGAAAAATAAAAGTTCCTATTGAAAAACACAAAAATATTAAATACAATTTGAAACTGAATTGTCTTGCAATGTTCAATGTATTTAATCTGTCTGGTTTTCACAGAAAATGGAGGTTAAGAAAGTCAGGAAAATTCAAAAAAAGAAATATAATCTACTGCTAAAAATTTGCCTTGCCAAGCACAATTTATAAAGATGCTAAACAACTTTTGAGAGATTTGGAAAAATCTGAAGAAAGCTAGCAGGCAAAAATGCTAATAGTTAAATAAATCCCATTCTGACTTACATGGAATGTCAGGACTTCGACAGAAATGGTTAAAGAATTGTGAGAACTGCCAGCAATCCATCAAACTACAAAGCTAAATCAGTGCTTCTGGGTGTTCAGGCAGCCTACCTATCCACCAGCCCTGGATTTTGCCTTCAACAAAAGGAAGAGGATTGCATCATTCCAGAAATCTTGCTTTATGAAGAAAGATAGTGCCCTCCTACTAAAACATGGTGGATGAATGAAATACATGGATGAAAGCAGATACTGTAATCATGTCAAATCAAGATATAGGGAAATATATTCAAAAACTATCATATAAACCATTCTCCCTAGGTTTTCTCTGTGAAGATGATCCCCAGTGCTCTAGTGCTTTCTATTCGTGACCAGTTAGGTCACAGTTCCTTCTGATATTACTACAATATACAATAATTTTCAGTCCTAATTGCATGGAGCAGAGTAGCTTTTTTTGTGTGATTTGAGGTCCCATGAAACCATTCCCATGGGTATAATGCATGTAAGTATAGCAGTCACAAATAAATACACAGTTAAATGAGAGGCTTTCATCCAAGCTTTGCAAAAGTACAGTGCTGGGACAGCTTTCTAACTGTAGTATAGAAAATTTACAAATAATTTGAACATGGATTGCAACTAATTTAGGAAACAAATCATTATATATATATGTTACTCAAGACTTCATATGATGCAGAAACAGATGCAGTGACACAGATGATCCGTTCCATCCTTTGGCCTGCTCAGAGCGGCTGTCGTGGTTTGACAGGAAGTAGGTTTTTTTTCGGATATGCTGTGGTCACCAATAGGTGTTTAGATTTTAATATTGGCACCTGATGTGGACAGTGGGGTTCGGACACACCTCTGAGAACACACAGGGGTTAAAACCAGAGCTTCGGCCCTGGGAATTTCTCTTGGGACTTGGAGAGAAGAGGTCGGATCTCCCTCCCCCGTTCAGCTGCTGCTGCTGCTGGGCCGGGGAGGGGCAGCCATGTGGTAGGCCTGGGCCTGGACAGAGATGGGGGTGAGGAGGCCCTTGAGGACAGAAGGGTGGAGGAGCACCAAGAGACATCGGGCAGCCATCCCCCCGCCCCAGGAGAGAGAGAGAGAGAGAGAGAGAGACTGCGTCTGAATTTGATAGCGGCCGATCCGGGAGGAGAAGGAGGAGAAGTGGGGGGTGAGGCGAGAAGGTGCCCGGCAGGGCAGCGTGGGAGTTCCGGAGCTCTGGGACAGGCAGACACTGAAATTTTTAACCCTTTTCTTGCCTGATTTAAACCTTGCAAATGCTGATCCTCCTGGAGCTGAATGAGAAGAGAGATGAGAGATGAGATAAGAAGGGATGGGCCATGAAGGAAGTGCAGAAGACTCTTGAGTAGAGATGATGTCCTTTTGGCTGGACTTTTCTTGTGTGGCCATAGACTGAACCATTTTTATTACTGTGACACAGAGACTGCATTTAGGGGGAGGCAGTGCCTCAGAACCAGGAGGGTTCAGTGTGGGTACCCCTCGGCCCCAGGGGGTGAAAATCTGGGGGGGGACAGATGTCCCAAAGCAGAAACTGTGCCTTTTTGGAGTGAGACAAGGCATCCTTGAAAGACAACCCTAGAAGCAGCTCTGGTCCATGCACAGCGGTGAGATTTTCCGGGCGGTGCTGAGTGACATGGAAACACACAAGGTTTCCAGGGGAACCTTCAACATGTTTCCAGGGGAAGCCTATGGTACAAGAAGGACTCCTCTCCTCTTGATGAACTGCAGATTGAGTATTCTAAAGGGTGGTGCCGGACTAAGAGTTGGTGATTTTGGGAGGAATGTATTGCATTGGGAAATTTGGGGGGGGGGGGGGGAGGGGGGAGGAGGAGGAGGAGGAAAATGCTTTTGTAAGGTTTTCATTTTCCTTGTGGTTTTTTGTCTTTTCTTGTAGTTTAGTTAATAAAGTTTTCTTTGTTTCTAAGTAGGAGCCTGCTTTGCTTATTCCTGGTCACATCTCACAGCAGACACCAGGGAGAGGGTATTCTCATGGGGGCACTGGCATTGTGCCGGTGTCAAACCATGACAGCGGGTATCATTTTGCAGGCTGCTCAAGAGAAAGTTTCCTGTGTTCCATATACTGGGCCTTTCTTAGAT
Source organism: Melospiza georgiana (assembly GCF_028018845.1). Lineage (NCBI taxonomy): Eukaryota > Metazoa > Chordata > Aves > Passeriformes > Passerellidae > Melospiza > Melospiza georgiana. The sequence goes on from NC_080433.1 coordinate 65,030,391, forward strand.
TCATAAGGTTAATAGCGCAGATATATCAAGGTTTATTTGGTATTTGTGGAACTGTGCATATGAATAAGGATTGCTCTTTGATTTCACCTTCCTCCCTTTGACCTAAAATCTCATCAAATAAATATGAGCACCATATTGGTGAGTCCCTTGGAGATATACTGATTTACACCAGCAGAGGTGCAAAACCATGGTATTGTTGCCTCTTGCAAAAGTACAAAGAAGCTTTCAAAAGGAAACTATTTGGAGCTGAACTTTGTTTGCCATTAATCGCTGTGCATTCAAGAAAATGCCACATTATTCTCTGGAAGGTTTGCTGTTGGTAAGCCATTGCTTAGCAGATAATGTCATAGGAAATTACTTCTTTCATTATCTGTATATGCTTCTAGTGATTTATTCACAGTCAATAGTTCTGATGATCCCTTCCACACTTTTATTTACTTCAGTTACTCTGTTGAATTTTCTTTTTTTAGGGGCATGCATATATCAGTTTCTTGTTAAATCATGACTGCAAGAAGCGATGCCATTTTTTGTTTACTAGGCTTTTCCATTTGTACCAGCTGCTATGAGACAGAGAAGAAATCCTGCTTAAAAGTTCTCCAATTATGCTTCATTATTTTATAACATTTTCAACAGCTGGATGCTTAATTACATGCACTACAGAGCAGAAGTATTTTCTCTCTTTTGGCAAGTGTGGAGCTGCAAATCTTGTGGCTTTAGCATGCTATCTAGAACACATTAATCATCCTTCTAAAGATTCCTATCAGCAGCAGCAATGGAAAATAACTGAGAATGAGTTATGCAATGAGTAAATGATCAATTGCATATGCACTTTGAATATTTTAATTTGCAGCTAAAGTACTTGAAAGCACCTAATATATGAATGAAATAACTTAGCAACTATTGCTTGTTGAATGTTTATCATTGCAACTATTTTAATAATAGAATTTGAATTATAAATTTTACAGGAAACAGACTCAGAGACTCCATCTAAAGCAAAAAAATATGTTTGTAGAATAGGCATTTTAAGTTTGTAGGACCTGAAAGTGGTATTCAAAAAAGGCTTCTATTTGCTTTGATTAATTTTTTGCACTTCATTTCAATGTAGGCCCACACTCATGAAAACATTGCTATAAATTTAAGTTCTGATGAATAAAATTAATATCTTTTCAAAGTATTGAAGACCACTTTATTCTTAAGAAATGTATGAAACCTCAGAAAATCTGAAAGACAAAGTACTTGTTAGTTTTAAAGTCTATTATATCAGCTCCATGTAATCTACACAGCTTTCTTCTGTAACCCAAGGGGACAGGTTAAGGAAGTGTTAAAGGTGACCCATGTCGTTTATTTGACCTAAAGGGGCCCTATAACAAAGCTGGAGAGGGACTTTTGACAAGGGCATATACTGATACAATAAGAGGGAATGGCTTCCAACTGAAAAAGGGTAGGTTTAGATTGCATGTTAGAAAAAAATCCTTGGCTGTGAGGGTGGTGAGACATTGAAACAGATTGTCCAGAGAAGCTGTGAATGCCCCAGCCCAGGAAGTGTTCAAGGATGGAGTTCTGAGCAATGTGGTGTGGTAGAGGTTGTCCTTGCCCATGGCAGGGGGTTGGATCTAGATGATCTTTAGGGTCCTTTCCATCCCAGGATATTCTGTGATTCTAAGATTCTGTGATTTTCTTTGCTCTTGTAGTTGGACAGGAAAATCCCTGCTCAGCAGAGCACCACAAACACAGTTTGTCAGCTGGCACCCTGGGCTGATTATCAGTATTTGGGCTACATATGCCATTCTATAAAAATTGCACAGCTTTTAAATCACACAGGGGAGTTGTATAAAAGTAATTACTTGTCAGGATGGAGGACGGCGTGAAGTCTGAGACCTGGAGCAGCTGCAGAAATTCAATTTATTCACCTATTTTGCCAGGTAAGAATATACATTGTTTGGAAGTTTGGATCTGTAACCCTGTCTGAGTTGGGAATATGGTTACCGAAAGCAGAGTCCTTTAATGAAACTGTTAACTGTTAGCTAACTTTTTTTCACTTAAAAAAAAGGTTGGTAATTTGGGGGGAGTACACTGAGAGAAAGAAAAGGACAAGATTTTTGTGAGTGACTACAAGATGGGATGATAAATCTCAGTTTAATATCTTTGGTTTAGTCTCATAATTCCCTACTTCTCAAAACAAACTGGACCTAAAACTACTTTGCTGACATCTGACTCTCTGATTTTAGAAAAATTGGAAATATCACTACAGTAAAAGGTGATTAATTGATCCTTAAAAGGATATGCTATAGTCTACTAACAAACTGCAGAAAAATGTATTCTTATGTATTTAGAAATTTCCAGATGCTAAAGATGACACAAAACAGAAGACACACAGAGTGAAAAAGAATAACTGCTGCAAGAAAGGGGTAACAAAATTTTCTGATTAAGACAAATACTTCCTGCATATTGATTATCCTCAAACTACTTCTAGCACTGATTATTGACTACTTCTGTAAAGAAGAAAGTTGTGAAAAGCAACATAAATAAGAAAGCAGTGGAAACATGTTTTATAGTCAGAAAATAAACAACAACAACAACAAAAATTACCTTGTCTGACTTACAACAGCCCCTTGTGACTGCGCTTCCAACCACGACAGCCATACATTCCCTGACATCTCAGCCTGCCCCAGTGCCTGCATCCTTCCCATGTTTGCACACCAGCTTTGTCATTTCCTAAGTCTTCAACACCACAGAGTCCATGATAATACAAGCTGTCTCCTGCCCCTCAGTACCATTCTTATCCAACTTGGTTGTCACTGCTTACTAAAAGTGCTTTTCACAACCACATATTTCCCCTTGTTCTAGTCAAATTTAGGTACATTCCAACCTATATTCTGGGCTTCATAACTGACTCAGTTCTAGCTGGGGTCTCTGACTTTCTCTTGTTACACTTGGATTGCTTATTGGGGAGTGGACTTTGTATTTTCACAGTCCCTGCCCTAAATCCTTTATGGTATGGATAATACAAACTGAATTTGGTTGATAGCTTAAATAAAGGGATATGGACAAGGTAAGCTTATTCATTTCAATTCTACAGATGACCAGACACAATATGAGCAATTTTGGGAATATTTACCCACATATTCAACTTTATCCACTACCCAGCTGATAAAAAAGAAACTGCTGCTGTGCTGTTACCAACAAACTGTCATTCCTTAGAGTCCATTGCAGTAGCTCAAAAATAGTTTTCATGAGTGTGCAGGGAATTTTGGCTGCTAAGCAGTAATCACTCAAGCTTGTTAAAAACATGAACATTTTGCATCATGTCTCTTCAAACTAAATGCATAGAAAACAATCTTCTTCAAGACTAGAAGTAGAACTTTAGCCAAACTCACACATTCTACAATCTGTTAAAATCTAATATAAGATTAATAATATATCACATATGATAACTTAATGTGGACATGAATATCTTTTCATCATGTTATGATTGACTTAGGGTAAGGTGATAACAGAGTGTTGCTAGGATGAAGAATTTTATTCTTATTTTTATTTCCAGGGACACTGTATTTTAATCAGATAAATATTATCTTTTCAAGAGATATACAGACAATGAGGGAAGGCAAGCAGGTGGCAAAAGCCATGAGATACTCATTTGGCTACTGAGTTAATTTTCTGGAGAAATAAGCCATATCATGATGTTTAATTCCCTTGTCTATTACAAATGATCCTTCAATACATATGAATATAGTATGAAGATACTTGCCTGACTGCCCCCATGCAAATTTAAACATATTATTTTAATTATAAAGAAAATTTGTGGCAGAGATAATTTTGGAGACAGTCATAGCATAGTGTTACAATGCAGCAATTACGTTTCAAAGGGAACCTTTCACAGTCAGTAAGAGTGTTAATCAATAATTAAAATATGAGGATGAGTAATGCAATAAGCCAAATTAGTTTCATAGCTGGTTGCTAATATTGATGGCTTAATTACAGGTGAAAAGTGAAAGCATTTTTAAAATGTTTTTGAATGTGCTTTCAGCACTTAATTTTTAATGTATTATGAATTTAAAACATTATTTTAGAGAAGAATATATGAAAGAGTTGTTGTAACTGGAAGAGGATTTTAATTGCCATGACTCATTTTTGTTTCTACTCTAAAGATTTTTTTGAATATACTCAGGGATCATCATCTGTAGATTGTAAGAGTGGCAATAAGGCTAAATTTCACCAAAGGCAACTAATAATTTGAAAAATCAGATCCCAGCTTTCCACCAGAGTCACATTTCATGTTCTGACAGTGAAAATATGAAATGATGAATGCAGAGTTCCAAGTAACAACACGAAGACAGCCTGTCATGTTGGAAAGTGCAGGGTATCAAAGCCTCCTGGCATCCCTGTAGTTCATTTGTGTCTTTCATGGGGTAGGACCAGCACCCTAATTGCTAAAAAGTATGCAGCAGTATGAAACAACTGTCAGGATTTCAGTGTTACAAATATCAGTCTTCAAGGAATTTTGCAACAGACTCACTCAGAAAAAAAAGTCAGAACATACTGATTAAAAAAGAAACAAAAACAAAAAAGTCCCCACATAGACATTCTCAGTGTAGTAGAGGTATTCTGATTTATGATTCTGAAAATACCTTAATGGAATGCATTGGTGAAGCAGAAATACATGAAAACAAAATGGTATTGCATTAAAGTTCATGGAAAAGAGTGCACATTGTTCATCTAAAAGCACAATGATTGAATAAAGCTTTCTCTGAGATTAAACTTTTCAAAATTTAAAATGGGAAACTTTGGATGTGAGGTGTCACGGGTAGCATAAAAAAAATGAGGTATCTAAAATCAACTGGTGTCATGTTCCTGTGTGTTACCTTCTTAGCAAGATCAGACAGCTAACTCAGATCTTAGTGCATTTGCTTCCACACCTGATGGGACTACTTGGAATACAGAAAAAGGTAATTTTATGAATGAAAAAGGATTCACAATGAAAGTACAGAAATAATTTATACTGACTTGCTTTCCAAGAAGGAATATCAAATCACTTAGAAGGCTGATGTTGACCATTGGAAAACTTGTTTCAATGTGCCATGCTCTGAAATTTTTCCTTTAGTTTGGGACTAATCTCATAATCTAATAACCTCAATAACATGTTCCTGTTGTTTTAGAGGAAACAGCATCTCTCAGTAACCTCAGGAAGGTGGCCAACAGGTCAGGGCTCATTAACCCCATCCAGGCAGGATCATGGGGGCACCTTCCACCCCATTCCACAGGAAGGGATTGCCCTGGCAGGTGAGGAAGATGTACTCTGGGCCCTTACTCAAGCATCAGAAATGTGATTTGGTCACTTCAGGGCAGCAGCAGCTTGTCAGCAAAGCTGGGAGAGAACAGTGGGATGGAGCTGCACTACACCAGAGTCCAGCTCCCTCCCAGGACACCCATGCATAATTCTGCTGCTGCTGTACAGCTTCACAGCTTGTTTGTGACTTCCCAAAAAGCTATGCTTTATGACCCTGTGTGGGTTTTTTGTGGGCCTTTTCCTGGTTCTTGCAATACCTTTTGTATTCTTTAGAATTGTAGGATTGATATATAGAATTTAGTGTGAAGGAAGATTATTAAAATAAAGAGCACCATTATGGATATATAAAACTCTGTTCATAACTTATTAGGCTTAATAAAGTTATTCTCACCACTAACATCTTCTTAATACCACACAGTCTCCAGGGATTAAAAGAAAATCTGTTCTTCCATGGAACAGAGGCAGTAATAGAATTTGAGATACGACAAAAAATATGCAGTAGTTTTAAGTAGATGGAATAATGCTGAATTATGGATGTATTTAAGTATTGAATACTTAATAGTGGTTAGTGCCTTCAATCAAAGGCACCAAAAAATAGAAAATATTAACAATTTACACGTTCTGAACTCTCTATATAAAACCAGCAGACAATTTCATGCACTGATTTTAGGACATATTCCAGATGTGTTATATGTTTCTGCTATGGGAAAAAAAAGAAGAGAATGACTGAGAATAAATGACAGCATGCTTTACAATGTCAGCACCTATGCAATGCATACAGAATTATCACATGGCAAAGGGATCCATACAGCACCAATATTACACCTTAGTGAGAAACTGGACCCTTGCTCTTCAGGTTTGCTCAACAGCTCAGACTACTGAAAATGTTTAATTATGGAAATGTGGGCATCTTAGGCAAGATAGCTTTTTTATCTTACAACTGATCAATTGTTAAATGATGTTGGACTGATGGGGGAAAAGTACATTTGACTTTCCATTGCACAACAGAATTTAGGCCTTTCCATTTCCCAATGTACTATGTATGACACATAGTGACAGAGATGAAATTCACTATGTGGAAAAAAGCATCAAAAGACACTGAATTTTAATAAAGCATAAGTAAGGAATAAAACTAAGTATGGTGGTATGAATTGTATGAATGAGCAGAGGCTACTTTACTCATCAACAAAGGAGCAGGCTCTGGAAAATCTGAGGCTCACTTCCCATCTATATGGTTGATTTCAAGTGCTTCATAGATATTCTGGAAATCACCTCTGGTGGCCAGTTTGGCTACTTCCTGACTAATTTTATTTGTTTGGGATCTCAAACTCTGGACAGGATGTTTTGATATTGCAGAGGATATAATTGCAATAGTATTGTGTGGAAATTAAATCAATCCTGTTGCAGTCTAAAATAAAAAACACAGCTGAGGCCTCAGTCACCCTAATCTCTCCCTGGAGCAAGTAGAAAGACACATGCATCTCTACAAGGTGAACAAACCCATGGAGGATCTAATTCTAATTCTAATTAGTCACCTTGGAGGAAAATACTTCATAAATTCCAGTAGAGTTGAGATAATTTTGTGCTGTTCCAGTTTCTTCAGTTAAAAAATGGAGGAGAAACACACATGCAGAATTTGTGGAAATTCTACATTCAATGCTACTTATTAGAAATGTAGGCATATTTCTGGGCAGGTGACAAATTGTGAGCTGTATAAACAGTAAACTAGTCAGCTCATAATTTTCTTCATTTACATAAGTTATTGCAACATTTATTTACCAATCCCTATATCTGTGATTGGAAAAATATTTCACTTTGGATATGATAATTTTCCTGTGGTTTTGATAGCTGTTTAATTAATTCCCATTTTAAGACTGTAAGAATCATAGTTTATAGAAAAAAAAATGTTACATGCAAAACGTGAATTTTGTTCTGCTTGGAAAGTAATTGTCAAATTTTGTCCTGGATGACATTTTCACATATTTGCTCCAGGTTAAATGTACCATTGCCACATTAAAATCTGAACACATTTCACAGCAAAGTACCTATTTCTGTCAACAAAAATCAGCTTCTCTGTTTGAAGAAGACACCAAGCCACCTGGAAAACATCAAAAAAACATTTTATCTGGTACTGTTAGACTGATTTTTGTGTGTGCAGTACTGATTTCTGTGAGTTTACAATGCTGGCTCCAATGCTGCTTTCTACATAATCACTATTTTGACTATTAATCATGAATTTCATTCTTCCTAGATAAATTTTTTTTTTCAGTCTGTACTGGCAGTGTACTGTCTTGTGTTGAAATATTTTAATATTCTTTTTAGGCATAAAATTAAAAGGAGAAGACAGGCTTTCACAAGGAAAAAAAGATAAGATAAAAGTCTCTCCATAAGATATTCCTCAATTACTATTTCCCTTGCTAGCATTAGGTTCCTATACTTGCACAAAAATGAAATACAGGATTTGATGCAAAGGTCATTCAACTATTAAACAGTTCTGTATGATAAACAACAGAATTGTTCACTTGTTTTTGGAAGTAGAAGCCAATGCCTTTAGTAACTATGTGAATGTAAAATTTTGAGAATTCAATTTATTTCTCATAATATCTGCAATTTCAAGGAATAGAAAAACACAAGCAAAATTGTCAGGGGACATCTATATTCTTATATGAACTTAAAATAGCAGTAAGATTGTAAGTAGTATACAATTAAATCCTGTACAACATGAAAAAGTAACCTTTACCTATTCTGTCTTCCTAACTGTGAAATACATCTGGCTTTTAAACAGTCTCCCCGAACAAGTTGTTAAAACTTTGTGCATTCATCTAAAGCAGAACTGATACATAGAGTACACAGTCAGGAGACTAGCTGAATCATCTGTTGCATCTGATCCATCTCAAATACCCCAAAAAACACCAAAGTGGGCTGAGGCTAGAGGGGGGTAATGCAAGATGTAAGGCAGACAAATACTCAGCATTAGATCTGGTGAGAGATATTGAACACAACAAGAATTTTAGGAGTCTCAGACCACAGATGAGCACTCAACATACTGTCAAGTGCTTAGGAGAGTTGTAGAATGAGAGAGAATTGGGAGAGAAAATTGATCCACCAAGGAAGGTGATTTTCATGACTAGCACCTGCAGTTGTTTTGTCAAAGAGCTGAGACAGCTCATTGCTGTCCTTTATAAGCAGGGCAGAAAAAAGGAAGGCAGTGCTATGGTTCACATCTAATATACCTGCTTAATACCTGCTTAAATAAGCAGGGCACCAAGCCAAATGGGGGAGAAAAGTTCTTGTATTTTCTAACCACTGTGCTTGCTGCTGAAGAATGAGATCTGTTAGGTACTTCAGAACAGGAAATTTCTGAAACAACATGATCTGATCACGAGGAACAAAGGCAGGAGGCAGGCACCTCAGAACTCATGCCAGAACAGTTATAAGCAGAGGGAGAAAGAAAATAATAAGTAATGTGAGTAGGGCATATCAAATTTGAAGCACTGTTCCCATTAAGTGTTTTAATTCTGAAAATCCCCAAGACTCTGAAGTATACCCTGTTTCTTTCCACACACATCCCAACAATATAAAGGTGACAAATAGCAGGAGTTCCAGCCTGTGCAGCTCTATCATTCACTTCTAACATGATTACAAACCCTTATTCGTGGTTATTTGCATTAGCCATATTGATCAGAGTTGTGTCTGTGGTAAACTGGAAATGATGAAATGGAGACTGGAAATTCCCTGTGAAACTTATAGGTGAACTTCTTGGAATCCATTTGCTGGTGAGATTTCAAAGGATTTGGGGTTCTACAGTGTACTGTGTCTGTAATCTGGGCTCAAAGACTGCAGCTGGGCAGTGGAGAGGCAGGCTGACTCATTACTCCAGCTGTTTTTATCTGGGTCAGGTTAAACCACTTCAGAAAAAGTGATGGGAGAGGGGTTTGTGCTTTCCCAACAAACACCTGCGGTATGCTCAGTTGGAGTCCCATCTGCAGGGATGTAGCAGGGTGCCCACCGTTCATGTGGGCAATGGGAGATTGCTGTGAAGAGCAGAGAGCTCAGCTCTGCAGGGAACATGTCCTCACCCCAGCACAGCTGGAAAGGGTCTCTCCCAGAGAGACATAAATATGTTTGGAAGAATTTAAACTGATGATTTGTCACTACTGAGGAAAATAAGCCTTGTAAGAACACCAGAGCTATGGAGAACTCTTCTACAGAGAACTTTATTTTATCTAATTTAGAAGAACTGATGTTTTCACGATTAAAACTGTTTTTCTTTTCTTGCTCATATATTTCTGTTTAAAGTATAGACTACTTTTGAATACTGGAAGCCATTGGTATCATCTAGTGCTAAGATAATGAGATTCATCCCCCTAATTAAAAGGTGTTCAGCCAAACCAGGATTCTTCTGTACTTACTGAAAAGAAGTAAGCACTTCTTAAAGGTCATCTTATAATAAGACTTAAGGATAAGTAAAATTAATTGCCCTATAGAGGAATTCTAGAATGACCAGTTTTCACTCAATAGCTAACTCCTAGTCTCTAAAATCGGGTTCTATGACTCCTTCCCTTCTCATACTTCTAGTCCTAGTTCTAGCAATATTTTACTTATGCATAAATGTAATACCTATACTTTTGAGGATGGTACTTGATTCTGTCCATGAGTTATGTCAGCAATAATTATCAGACTAGTGATATCTTTTAAAGGAGAACAAAATCTTTTCCTATTCAGTTGCACTCATTTTTTTGAGGACGATCCTTTCATTTGTAATACAAACTGTCATCTTTTATTAGGAACTATTAAAACTACTGGAGTTTTGCAAAAATTAAATATCCTATAATAGGAAGCAAAGTTCATGCAGCAAGGATAAACCTTGCATGACTCTAGTGCAGAAGACATTAGATTCAAACTAAATTAAGTTAATAATTTCTAAGGTTGCAAGCAAGAATTTGTGGTATTATCTATGTTATTGAAAATGCTTATTCAGCCTTAATGCAAGAAATAATCCAAAATTATATCAAGCAATCTTTGATGAACACTTTAAAAGAACAGCAAGTTTAAAAAATATCCATCAGAATTATGTCTTAACAGAAGTTCTCTGATCTCTCAGCCATGCAAACATATAATAAAGTTCACAAGTAAAGTAAAGCAAATTTTTTTGTCTTATTAAATTTGCATGTCATAGAATAAGGTACACGTACAAAGTGACTGTATTTACTGTGTGCATATTATCCCCCAAAAAAATCTGACATTCATAAAAATCTATGAGCTGCAGATATTTCTTTCTTAAATGATTTCTCCTTCCAAAGGCACACATGAGGCCCTTTTCCAGAGCAATCAGTAAAATATCACTGTGACTCTGAAATCAGGGCCATGAATTCAACCACAGAGATAAAAACTAAAGGAGGGGCTACAAAGACTAGACAAACAATCCACTAGATGAACAAAGAGATGAATTAACTTGACATATGTGAATCATGAAAGTCTAAAAGATTGTGAAATCAAAAGAAACATCCAGAATGCAAATGAAACCTTATGTTGCCACTGTCCACTTAAGAAAATTAACTCTTAGAGTATAGGAAGAAATTTCACTGCAGAGGTAAGAAATATGACAGGGGCATGCGCTGTTTGCACATTTGAGAAGAGAATGGAAGCCCCTACAGACTGACAAGAATAACAACCTTTCATTCAATGGAGCCTCAGAAGGATTTGAAGCTGTCATGTTACTGAATGAAAAACTAGTGATGTATGCCTTATAAGTAATGGGGGAAAATACAGAAGTATTTCATGGAAGAAAGATTGCTATGAAAACCTGGTAAATATTAATATATACAGAGTCATCTCAATTATCCAAATCACTAGCCAGAAAAACTCTCAATTGCTAAATATAAAATATCTTCTCTGAAGCAAGAAGAGCTCACCAAAAACCAGGAAAAGGATCTGAATATAAGGGCAGGATATAATGCAAATGCCTCAGAGGTGGGCTTTGGTGTCCTTCATTCCTGAGCAGTGAAGAATTTTTTTTTTACACAGCAAAAAAACAAGTTGTTCTGTAAAAATCCATGTTAGTCATTATAATGAGAAAATAGGGATTGTTGATGGGAAGTTGCCTGTACATGATGTTACTTGAGCTTGCTATTGTAATCACTGAGTTGATCACCAGATCTCACCAAAGATCCCATCAAAAGTTATCCAGGTCTGAGGCAGTCTAGTTGTACAAAACCATTAAGAAAAACTGAGGTTTTTTTCTAATGTTTATTGAGGTGTGATATTGAAATCTGATTTTTTTTTTTCAGAATGAAATATCTGATTGTATGGGGTAAAAATCACTTAACACTGTGTGCTGCAGAGTGCTAAAAGATTAGTCATCAAGCACAGATGAAGAGTTGAAGACAGCATGGAACATCATATAAGTAAAGACATCAAGTAAGCATAGGAATTAAAGTTATTTTGTATCAATAGTTTAGCCCTGTGGACACAAATGAGAATGTCTGTATGTTCACATATGGAGAAAGATCCTACAGAACCCAAGTATGACAGACTCAATTAAAAATAAAGAAAAAACATGACAGAGGCATTAAAATTATGTAGGTCCCTTAAGCCACCTTGATCCAAGACTGACTAAGTTTATTTGAGTACAGCAAGGAGGATTTTGCTGACAGGCTAAACTCCATTTCAAAACTGATAGGATGCATAATACACTACATCAAGTAGCACTCTGTTAATGCATTTTAAATGTCAACTTACATGCAGAGCCAGTGCAGAATGAATAAATCTCAGAAAGCAGTCCATCAGACATTTGGTTCCGAGCAACAACAATCTTGCTAGAGGGGCAATTTCCTTTTCTGGCCACTGGTTGTAAGGAAGGCTCCAGATTCACCCCTGTCTTTCCCAATCTCTTCCTCCAGTCACATAAAACCCAGAGAGTGTGCAGGTCTACTCACATATTGTGTGAGTTCTGAAACAACCACCAGTTTTACAAAACTGACCATTTCAGCTGATTTACTTTCCCATTGCTATTAGCTCTGCCTCTAAAGATCATGTTTTCCAGCTGGGTATCCAATACTTTGTATTTAGGTACTTTTGGTGACTGTAAATCAGTGATCAAAACCCAGAGTATATTTTTTGTTTGGGGCCATAAGCAAAGAACATCTGGTCTGGTTTAAACCCATTGCTAACCAAAATATCTCAGAAAATGTATTAATTAAATCCTTAAAGGCTATTGTGTGTCTTTCTGAATATTCTCTTATTTTTTCTTCACAACTCAGAAAGAATTAAGGGAAAGGAAAACGTCACAGTTCTAATAAGAATGGGGAGAAAAGGGAAAAGGCAACAGCCACCTTGAAAGTCATCCATCACAGCTTCTAAAGTGTCATAAGTCCTTTGAGCAATTTTTTCCCTGTGTCAGTTTACAGGCAGTGGCTCAGAGACCATTAGGGCTGGAAGAAAAGTAGCAAGCTGTCTGTCTTATTCACAACTGAAGAAAAAGTGAAGATGGAACAATAAGGATGACAGAAAGACTGAAAATAGACACCTAGTTAAATAAAAAATTGAAGTATCAGTGACAAATGTTCTTAAATAATCAAATGTATCTAGATCTTGTCAAATAGAAAATTATATTACACTGGAAACAGCTAAAAACATGGATTCCTTTCTAGTATTCCTCTTCAAGATTCCAGAGAGACTCTGATCTTAAAAAGTCAAAACCTCCTGAAGGTACCAGGGACAGTAAGAAAACCTCTTAACTACCTTTTATCTTGAGCACAAGGAAGTAGTCCAGACACGCATTTTGAAACAATTCCGGAATTAGAATAAAAGCATTATGATAACAAAGAGCTCCAGAACTGCTGGATGACAGATAATTTACATGATAGACTTGAACTCCTAAAGAACAAAAGGAGACAGCACTTGCTAAAATTGTTCTCTAGTAGACAAAACTTTTTCAACTGTAGTACCTTTATTGAAGTGTATAATTAAGAAACAATTATTCTTTCTACTTAGTTTAACAGTGCAAGCCTAAATAGATCAGAATTAGTTACAGTTGAGTAATCACTGCAGTGATCTAAGTTATAGAAAATCTTAGGCTTATAATAAAATGTTTATAACAAGGAACTCAAGACAGAGAAAACAGTACTCAGAATTTAAGACAAATTTATATGATAAATAAGCTTTCTAAATATAAACCAAGTGCTTTCTGATAAGTGAACTGGGGAGAAACAACTCTCTCATCTGTTTGTAGCATTTCAGGCAACAACTCTGACCTTTTTTTCTGTGTTTGGAAATGTCAAAGCAACAACATGAGATTTAATTAATTAATTAATTAATTGATCCTGGTTTAACGGCAAACTACAGTCAAGCAAAGCCTTCATTAAAGGATTACAGAAAATCTGATACCCTTTGCAAAATTCCCTGGACTCTTCCGGGAGAGGTAAAAAGGTTAAAATTATTGCAAACAAAGAAGGAACGAAGAAAGTCCTTAGAGTACTATATTTGTATTGTTTGAACTTACTTATCCACTTGAAACTGCATTTCTAGATTTTACTTCTTTTTATTTTCAAAATATCCTTTCATTTAAAGTATTTTTAAATAAGACTACATAAAAATAACCTTTCAAATTAATGATGCAAAACATCATGTAATGATTTGTCCAGCTGAAAGTGTTAACTCTGCAGGATATTTTTTGAATATATCTATGATTTATGACAGGTGTGTTTGCAGTCTTCTCTGTCTTCCTTAGTTTGAATGAGCAAAAACCAAAGCAAACATTCTCTGAGCTTCTGCATTTCCTCTGCTGCCTTATAAAAATAAGATAATTTACTCATTTAGCCTCACTGTGAATTAAAACTGCAACAGAGCTTAAACCATAGTAAGTTTTCTATAAACTTATTCTGAGTTTAAGCTTCAGGGTGTTTCAAGGAACGTAATATTAGATTTAAACCTGACCTACTATTTCATCACATTACCTCAGATCATGAAGTTATTCTTTTTTTATTGGAATAAGTGTGAAATACTAAAGCTGAGTTATATCTAAGTGCAATTTTTAAAAAGTAACATGCTGTTGATTCCTGAAAACAAAACATTGAGGTGTTGGTGTTAGAGCAGGTAACCAAAATGGCCTCAGTGTGAAAGATGGGGATGACTCTCTAAATCCTGCATAAAATCTTGGGTTATTCTTGTTGTGCAGTCAGAAACACCACTGAGCTACATGGCATTTCAGGCCATGTCCTACATGCAGATTCATTCAGTGAAGCAATTCTTCTACCTCCTCACGTCCTGCTTCTCAAAAGATAGCCATGGAAAACATTGCTAACAACTGAGGAGCTGCTGTGGCTCAGGGAGCAGAATCAGCAGGATAACGGAGTGGCTCTCCACAAGGAGCGGTCCCTTGGTCTAGCCCTGCAGCTGAGTCTTCCCCAAGTGTGTCCTGGAAAATGAGAACTCTCTGCGTTGATGTGCCAAGCTGAAATATGCATCAGCAAGAGGGCAGAAGCCCATTTGTACATCAGATCAGTCCCAGTCTTCTTTCTGTGTACTCCTAAGCATGTGCAGCAAATACCCCAAAGTTTCACAGGAAGCTGCAAAAAAGGAGGGAAGAGATTGATGACACATGACAGATTGAAAAAAGAAGAAATGGCTTGGGTTTGGTTTTGTGCTGGAGCACAAAATGAATTGCAACAATAGAAGTATTCTTTTTCTCCTAAATTTGTCTCTTTTACTGACTTCTTCATTAGTAAATGTGCTTGTTTCCAGAAAAAAAAATTCTTTGCAGTCTTCCTACCTGATTTTCCTAATACAGATTTAAGAATTAGCCTAAATGCCCTTAAAGCCACTGATTTTTGTAAGGCTTACAGACAATCAAATTACCCTTATCTACGAATAAACAGAGAGTTAAAAAGTGTAAGCAGTTAATATGCTCTATGATGCAAAATAACAGCAGTACAAAGTTGCATAAAGATTGAGAAAATCCTAAGTTTAGAAGGAAATTTTTTAACAGAAGTAATACTGTGGTACAAAACATTTGAAATCATCAGGGATTTCTTAGGATTTTTATTGTTTATATATAGCAGCCACCATAATGCTTTTTTCACTCTGCAGTATTATCCATCAGGTTTTTTTTCTTCTCATAGTGTCTGCTTTGCATATTCTAAAGCTTGGCCCCACTCCTACCCACTTTAGGTCAATAGGAGTTTAATGACTGCCTTGGATAACAGGATCAAGCCCATAATGGCTGTCAAAATAACAAAAACGTTCAATGCCTTTAAGTGAAATAGATGACCTTCTAACTCACCCTCATGAAGAATGAAGCTGCTACTCTGATATACATACCATACATGCCCATATATTGAATTACCTTACAATTTTGCTCTATGTGGTATCCATCATCTGTCACATTATGCTATTTTAAGTAGGCAACCTTGCAATCAATAGCATTAAACATCTTTCTTTGGAGGAAGTGCATTACACAATAAATCTCAGTCAAGCTGACAGAAGGGATGTTTAACCCTCACATACCTCTGGACAAAGTTTTCAAACTGAAGCCAAGAGTTAGGCAGAGTAGCACAAAATTCAGGAATGCTTAGCAATGGCAGGCTTTGCTGAGTTCAGTGAAGATTGTGAGCCGAATGTTTAACCCCTGACAGCCCTGAAAAGCAGCTGCCCAGGTACAATTTAGGTCCCTAACCTTAGGTACTCAAGTTGAATCATTTTGATCTTTTCGCTCTGGTGGCATAATTCAAATGATTACCATATATTGACATATACTAAATTAATCTACCTTTCAGCTATCATGCACTTAAGTAGACAGCTCTATATATCATTTTTTTAATAATCCATATAGTTTTGTCCTTTCATTAATAGTTAACTGCATGTGTTGGACAATAAATTGGAAGAGGGATAGCATACCTTATAGACAATATGGCAGATAAATTTTAAGATGGCAAGTGATGTGTCAGCAATATCTAGTTCATTATGTGAAGCTATCAAATATTTTAGGGGTGTTTCTGAAGAGGTGGCCTTATCTTTGTATTTTGTAACCTTCAGAACTGGTATTCTTACTATTTTATTGTCATATAATAATTCCTCCATAATTCCAGTTTAACAGCATTTACTTTCTTTGTTTCTCTTCTCACCACATTACTGCCTCAGTGATTCTGAGCACTCAATACCAACAAATGTTAAAAAGAATAACACGACCACTCCCAATTCAGGTAGTAAAAGAGGTTGAGAAGGAAAACATTCAAAAGTAGTCATTCCTTCAAAGTTCCAACAATAGCAGAAGCTCCAGAAGATCAGAAAAGTATGAGCCAATATTTCCCTTTTTAGTCAGAATTTTATATGACAAAGTGTCTTTGAAGGTAGTTATAAAAAGAGAATAAAAGAGAAGTATAAAAGGATGAGAATTATTACTTCTATAGTTTCCACAGCTGAAAAAGTATGTACATCTGTCATGAGGACAGTTTAGATTGTTCCATAACCATATGGAGAAAACCAGTAAATTAATGCAGTTGATGTGAATAGGGGGCAACCCTTTTCTTGCCCATTATTTAAAAAAGATGCTGAACCTTTGAGAAGCAAATGTTAACTCCGACAAGCATCCTTGTGGTACTTGCCTTCTGTAATATAACCTTTCAGTTCAAACACTTTCTCATGTGTTGAAATCTGCCACAATCATAATTTCTTTATTTTGTTTTAGTCCTATGCATGAGCCCTCAAAATCCACCATCATTCCCTACATATGTATTACTCAAGACTGGGATTATTCAAACTAAAGTTCAAAAGTGAATATTAAATGATTGCTTCTCTTGCCTCACACTTTTGACTCAAAAATTACCCTGCCTTCTGTGCTACACTGATTTTTTTTATAATACTTTTAAGATGCATCTTGTACGGCTGTTAAATACTTTAGAAATAGGCAGAGTCTCAGTAAAATCCATATCCTGCCCAACTCTATTCTCTCTGCAGGTTCTGGAGCCCTGATTAGATATACAGCTTCCAAAGGCTTCTTGACTTAGCCTCTGTTAAGGGATGAAGAAATGCAGCTCACACTTGAAATCTGCAGTAATTGTATGTAACCTGCCTTGTTTTAATTTTCACTTTTTGGCCATGATTACTATCCAGTGAAGGAGCGATGTTCTGGACAAGGGGATCAAGTGTACCTCAGTCAGTTTGCAGATGACAACAAGCTGGGTGGGAATGTTGATCTTTTGGAGGGTAGGAAGACTCTGCAGAGGGATCTGGACAGGCTGGATTGATGGGTGGAGGCCAGCAGCCTGGGGTTCAGTGAGCCCAAGTGCCTGGTCCTGCACTTCTGTCATAACAATCCCCTGCAGCACTACAGGCAGGGTCACAGGGGTTGGAAAGTGACCCAGCAGAAAAGGACCTGGGGGCAGTGGTCAACAGCAGATGAACAAAAGCCAGAGTGTGCCCAGGTGTCCAAGAAGGCCAATGGCTTCCTGGCCTGTGTCAGAAAAATGTGAGCAGCAGGACTAGAGAGGTACAGCCCCCAGTACTCTGCACTGGGGAGGACACATCCCAAACCCTGTGTTCAGTTTTGGGGATCTCATGACAAGACAGATGTTGAGATGCTGGAGACAAGGGCAACAGTGCTGGTAAAGGGTCTGGAGCTGAAGTTTTATGAGGAGAAACTGATGGAGCTGGGGTTGTTCAGCCTGGAGAAAAGGAGGCTCAGGGGAGACCTTATTGATCTCTTTAATTCCTGAAAGGAATTTGTAGCCTGGTGGGGGTGATATTTTCTCCCAAGTAACAAATAGTAGGACAAGAGGAAATGGCCTCAAGTTAGGATATTAGGGTACATTTTTACACTAAAAGGGCTGTCCAGCTCTGGAACAGGGTGCTCCAGGAAAGGGTAGATTAACCATTCCTGAAGTTATTTAAAACACATTTAGATGTGGCTAAGAGGCATTTAGTGGTGCACTTGGCTGTGCTGTGTTAATAGTTGAACTCAGTCATCTACCAGTGTTTTCTAACCTAAAAAATTATATGATTGTGTGAATGACTAGGCAGTGGTGTGATGCAATTTTCAAACCTCAAGCAGTTGTGACATGTGTAACTAGACCAAGTTCTTTACTGCTGTACAAAATCACCAATTGCAGATTTGGGAGGTGCACATCTGCCCTCTACCTAATCCTTGCCTACCCTGGGGCAGGTGCCAGTGACAAGAACCACAGAACAGGAAAGCAGCTGTGGACCCTATATGTGATACACTGGTATCCAACATCCAAAACTATCCAGCAGGGAAGGGTCACCCATGTCACTTGGACCTGCTCTCAAACCACTTTGACCTGAAAACAAGCATGGACTAGCTGGGAGAACAGTGCTGCTCAGCTGAAGAATCTGCAGAGAAACATCTTTTATAATGTGGATACCAATTATCAGCTTGATATTCTCACTGAGTGCAGGGCTGCAACCAGGATATGAAAGCTGTCAAATCCCAGCCAGTTCAAATCCTTTTCAGCTTAGTTTGACATGGACCTATCCACCAAGAGCCTCTGAGGTGTACAAGCCCAAAAGAAAGCTTCATGTCCCTCCTTTTTATATTTTTATATATGCCACAGAGAGCTCCACATGCAGAGCTCCCCAAGGCCTCAATGGTGACAGGTGAAATACATTTACCTTTGCCTTTTTCTTGCCCTACCCAGTCAGCTCAATCGTGGAGAAGGTAAGAGTGAATCAAGGAAAGTTTTTTTCATAACTCTGTAAAAATAAAACCAATTTACAGGCTATTCAGAAAATTTGCATCTAGATTCCTTTCCTAAAGAAACAGGCAGGTGGGTAATTCTGTGGATGAACAAAGAAAAAATATTCTTGTTGATGTTACAAATATAGGACTATAAAGTATTTCATATGCTGTAATGAGGGAAACAGTGATAAGCCCATATCTGTCAGACTAAAGGTTTGTTCCTTTTTTCCTGCTGAGATGGTTAATTTCTTGCAGCCTTTCTTATTTACATTTTAAATAATGAAACACCCATGAGTACCAGGCACTTTTTCTCTACTGCTCTGTGCAAAAAGAATATTAATAGCATTATTAATAAAGCTGGGAAGACTGCAATAAATGTCTCTGTGCTTAAAACAAAGGAGCATCTTGAAGAACTCAGCAGATTTTCTGTTTTATGCAGGTTTGATAAGACAAGTACAATTAAAATGTTCTCTGTTAGTAGATTAGAAATGCCAATACATGTAACAGAAACTGCCTAAAATGTAAGCACATTTGTTCAAAGATATTGCATTCCCAGTTGGTTACCAAATACTTGCTTCATTTCCTGGCCCTCAATTCCCATCTCAGTTAAACTGCTGCAAATCAGGATGGAGCAAATGCCCCTGTGGTCTTCATCAGTGCAAGTCTTATGGGGCTAGAAAAGAAAAGACCTATAGAGAACCCAGGTCCCTGGTGCTAGAAGCTGCACCCCTAAGGCTGTGGATTGATTTTTTCCTCTGGACAGCTGCAGGCCATGTTGATCCCACAGTATCTGTGAAAATATGCTCACGTGATCCAGTTCTAATTGATGACAGGCATAATACATACGCTACACAGTGGATTGGGCATACATTGCAGGGCTGAGGAGTTGTGGAAACAACTGGAACAGTGGTAATGTATTCTGACAGCTTCATTGGGGTGGGGGAGTTGTCAGAGTGTTTCAAATACTGCAGGTTGCCATCAGGAAAATAACTAAAAGGACATATTAAATTCATGCTTCACAGTCTATGCATAACATTTCATATCTTTCCACAGTGCTAGAGGACTTATTAGCTCAGGACATCAAAAGTAATTTATTTCACCTTATATGTGTTCTGTATTTTGACTCATGAGAAAAAAAAAAACCAAACAAACAAAATTTAAAAGCCTGAATGGCAGCAGGAAATGGTCTAGAAAGAGTTTCAGATTTTAGTTCTAACTGGATGCTTAGGATAGATAAGGCTTCATGCAGGACAGGGATATCTATCCTCATTATCACATGTTTTGTAAGAAATCAAATAAAAAAGGTAGGAAAACAGAAAAATTACAATAATGAGTGCAGTCCAGCTGTAAAGTATTAAAGGAAGAAGAGATGAAGGAGGGGGGAAAGGAAGTAATGCTGCTTTCCTGCCTGAAGAAGAAAACCTATTTTGTAGGATAGACATGCATCTTTCTGGCTCACCCTGATATCTACAAATTGCCTTACAAGTTGCTGACTTTTACAGTTCACTGCTTTTCTTTCTTTTCATCTTATTTTTTGTTATCAGGGTATCTTAAATGCAGCTACTAAGATTTTTACTCTGATTTTGAGACTGAATTAGACACCACCAAGCCTGAATAATGCAAAATCACTGGAGTCTTATTTATATTGTGCTATCTTCTCAGTAACAGCTTTTAAGTCTTGTGGTGCAGAGTGTATCACAGTTTTAGATAAATTACTGCAAATATATAATTTAACAAGATCTCTGTATCAGCACTTTCATCATACACATATCTATATGAAGCACACAGTAGAAACATGAGGAAAAAGGAGATAATATGGCCTATGATCTATTACTGCACTCTATGGATGCTCTCACAGTCACTCTGCAGATTCTAACTTCAAAGACAGATTCAGTCTTTTCTCTTTTCCTTCTCTGAACAACAGTACAGCTGCTGCACAAATCCCTTGTGCATTCAAGTCCTAGGGCTAAAAGTATTGGTTTTGGGTGGGGTAGTTTAATTTTCTCACAGTAATTAGTATGAGGCTGTCCTTTGGACAAGAAGTTGGGAGGGGACACAGCCAAAACAGCCAATCCCAACAGGCTCAAGGGATGTTCCAGACCATATAACATCACTCTCAGCATATAAAACTGGGGAAAGAAGGAGGAAGGATGATGTTGCTTGTCCTCCCGAGTCATGATTGCATGTGATGAAACCCTGCTTTCCCAGGGATGGCTGAGCACCTGCCTGCCCAAGGGAAGCCGTGAATGAATTCCTTGTTTTGCTTTCCCTTTGGCATTACTTTTGCTTCCCCTATTAAACTGTCTTTATCTCAACCTACGAGTTTCCTCATTTTTATCCTTTTAATTCTCTCCCCCGTCCCACTATGGGGGATTGAGTAAATGGCTGTATGAGGCTTAGTTGCTGACTGGGGTTAAGCCCTGACACTTATAAAAGCAGATAAAGACTCAGAAATGCTCGAGAGAATACACCACTGACCCCTCTCATCATTTCTGCAGAGCAGTCTGTGAGTTGCATTTATTTGTTGAAATAAATGTTTCTCAATGTTTAGTTTGTCAAAGACATTCACAAAACACCCTGGCAGAATCCATATAAGAATGAAGACCCCTTCAACACTGTCTTAAATTCTGCAGTAAGAACTAACTGTGTGTCAAAGGCCAAAATCCTTTGAAGGACCATATAATGGAAGAGCTTGAGCCTCTGTAAGTCATGGGATCTGATTGGTGTTGCAGTCTCCGCCTTGTGCTGTGTGTTGACCATACTGTTACCTTTGCTGGCACTCAGTTGATACACAATTCCTACCAGGACACTTCATGCTCATACATAATAAAGATGGTTGATAATCCACTGCAAAAAAGAGGTCTGAAGGGGGGTGCTCTAAAGTAAGCCCTATCCCAGCTTAGTGCCTTAGCCATTACTAAGTTAGAGTCAATTTCTTTGTTTTCATCCAGATGAACCAGCTGAGAGTATCCCAGAGCCTGGTAAGGAAGCCATTGGCTCCAAGACAAGGGATCAAACATCCCAGAACCCCAAAGGGGAGTAAAATCTAACACTCAGCCTTGCCTCTGCAGGGGAAATTGCCTCGTTCCAGTTCTAATGACTCTTCCCTAACAAGTACTATTCCTAAGAAACTGAACAGATTTAACAGGAGAAAATAAGATACACCAACAAACACAGGAATTTGAGAGTCTGTTAGGGTTCAGGAGACTGCAATAAAGTTCTCATACCAAATCAAACATAGTGGTGCCAAAGTGGGACCATGAGGTCCCAAAGCCACCTATAACCCAAACAATTGCTACTCTACCATTCAGCCTTAGGAAAATTTCCTCCTGCAGAGCTTCACTGCCAATCCAGAGCTAAAATTCAGCATCCTTATTGATCTGGCCTTGGAGCAGAGCAGGCTGTTTGCTCCAGAGAACAAGGTCTGCATGACACTATCTGTGTACTCTTCTCAGTTCCTCATGAGATAGTTCAAATGAAAGAATAAACATTTGTGGGAGATTAAAGGCTTTGGATGAGATAGTCAATAAATCCCAGAAGGAGAAAAGTAGCACTTTCAATAACCATCAGGATTCCCAGTCAACTCAAAATGTCATGAAATGGTACTCAAAAAAACAAAGGTATGTTATCAGCTTCTGAACATGTGCTGTGCCCTAAGCACTGACTGTACCCCAGAGGCCAGGGCATTCAGTGTGCAACACTTTCTGAGATTATTTCATGGGCAACATATGAGCATGTCCTGGGGGAAAAAAAATGTGGAAGCACAAGTATTTCTGACATCACTTTAGGGCCATCCAGGTGAATGATAATGTGTAAAAAGGGGGCAATTTTAGCCTACAATAAAAAATGCAGTACACAGCTGAATGAGGGATATTGCTAAAAACAGTAAGAATCTCTGAAGTTTTCACAGATCAATATAACAAAAAACACTTGGGTGGGCTGAAATTTCAAGTGGGAACTGGGATGTTGTGTTCCTGCAGATAACTGAAGGAAGAAGTCTGAAAGGTAAGCTACATATGGCTACATTTATAGTTTAGGTTGTCAATCAGGCTGGGTGAAAATACATGTAAAGATTGTAAATTGCTTTCAGAAATGCCTGAGAGTCCACTGCATATTTAACAGGTCATCTGATTAAGGACTAAAGGCATAACTTTCTCCCCTAAATCTCTACATATAATTCAATTCAATGAAATAGTTAAGATGCACAAGTCATCTGCAAATATTAACTGTCCAAACTGGTATGACATTCAACAGATTACATTTGTAAGTGACAGAATAAACATGCAGAATAACAGTGGGCTAAAGGAAGGCCCTGACAACACTCTGAATGCAGAGAAGAAAAAGAATAAAGTGTTTTAGGGATTGCTGCTTGCTGTTCAATGTAAACATTGGACTGCTGAATACCTTTTACAGAAGATGTAGACTTCATCACACTGAGCACAAAGAGTCACAGAGGAAGCATAAAATCAATAACATAGAGAAATATATCCAAAGTGCAAGAAAGTCTCTTGGATTCTTACAGTTTTCCTAAAGACTTCATATGAAGCAGCCTGCAGCACTTTTCCCGGGAAGCGGGCACAGCACCAGGCCTGACCGAGTTCAAGAAGGCAAATGGATGGGATTCTTGGGGCTGTTCTGTGCAGGGCCAGGAGCTGGACTTGATGATCCTGGTGAGTTCTTTTCAACTCAGAATATTTTGTGATTCCACAGAATTTCTTCCTACCCACTCAATGAAGAGGAACGCACGACTAGGTTCAGCATTCATGGACACAGTTACTGTATTTAGAAGTGTTTCATGCATGTAAATATGTTGACATGGCAAGTTTATGTGTGTGTCTGTGTCTATGCACAGGAACACAGGCTGGAAGAGAGCCTCTTTCCTTTCAGCATGGTGAAAATATGAGCCTGACTGGATACAGATTAAATTCTAAGTAGCACAAAATCTTCTGGGCAGTTAGTTAAATGTCTCTTACTGTGCTGTCATGACTAAACTACAAAGCTCTGAAAGCATAACTACCCCTGCTAACTTATTTTAATCTAGATGTTCACAATGCTTCTTCAAGCAGTCAAAATGCAGCAATAGGTGCCAGAGAAAGTCCATTAAATAACACTAGAACCTGTATGTATTCAAAGTTAATAATCTATCCCATCAAAGAAGAAAATATGTCAGATATAATACAGTGTGACAGAGAAAGAGTTTTGCAGTAGTAAGTCTTTAAAAAAAAGACATGTCTTTTTTTATAAAATAAGAATTAAATAAGTACATTATAAAACATAATGACGCATTGTTAGGATCATATAATCTGACTTCTCATATACCAAATACCATCAAACCTGACCCAGCCATAAAATCCATGACTTCCCAACATGCAGTGTAGCTACCTGAGAGACTTCAAGCTAGAATTAAAAAAAAAACAAGAACAAAATTCCTTAGTATTATTTATACTTATTCTCCTGTTTCTGATTAGCTATGGCATCCTACTACTCTTTTTTTCAATGGACCTATTGAGTCTGAGTTCTCCTCTTTGTACAAGTACTTCTTGACCTTGGCACAGATAAAATCAAATTCATCTAAGCTCTTCTTGAGAGCAGGTTTTCTCAGACTGATCTGTTCTTACAGGTTTTTCCTAATTCTGTCCAAGATCTCAATTTCCCTTTGAAGTGTTTCAGTGTTTTTTGGGTTTCATTTATGCCAGAAAAGTGGGCATGACACCTTCTTATATCCTACAAGATTTTCCCTGCTTTGTAATCGAAAGGCCATGAGCATTTTTAACTGCTGTGGCATGGTGAGAATTCATTATCAAAAGAGAAAGCAGCATTTTTACAGAAGGCTGTGCAGGAAGACACAAGATCAGGAGTAGGAGGAGCTGACGTGTTGCTTTTTCTGATACTGTGTGCTAATGTCCTCCGTTTCCCCATTTCATAGCCATCCTTTTCAAACCCTGTAATCTCTAAAACATTTGGAAAAGTGTCCTAAGTGCATGCAATTTGGAAAATGGCAGGAGCTTTTCTAATGCAAGGCTGTAACTCAGTGTCATGATCAAGAGGGGTTTGTGTTCCTCCCCAATGGTCATGTACTTTTGCATCTGGATTACTTGGAACTTTCCCTTCTCCACACTTTCATGCAACTGCATCAGATTTAATGCTTCCACTGGTAATTTTGTTTCCCTTCTACTGGTGCATAATTTCATCCGACAAATAGTCTGGTTTTCTGAAATATCTCTCGCATCAAGATACTTTTTAATGATACCAGCAACTTCCTGAGACATTTTCTCCTTTTTACTTTTCTGTTCTTCTTTTCTGCAATTGCTAGTATCTCTTTTAACGTGTTGTTTCTTTTCTTCAGTGTTACCCTCTCTTTACTTTAGCTGTTCTTTGTTTTTTCTTTAAACACTTATGTTTTCAAATTAACTTTGATCTCTGTGTGTGGGTTGGCCTGGATAATACTGCTTTTTATCTCTGTTGTATGTCTGCACCTTTTTCTCCATTAATCTTCCAAACCTATAAATTATTGCAGAACATATTTCTATTTTCCCCTCACTAGTTCTGCAACAGAGAATTCACACTGACTTTTGACTTACTACTTTAAGTTGTCCCAGACTTTTATCATGCTCAGCTTCTTGAGAAAGGCTGATAATATCTTAGGGCTATATTTTGAACTCAGAGAAATACCTGTAACTTCAAGTAGCTTCAGTGGAAATGTGTAGACATCTTTCAGAGATGAGTTTGACCTTCCATCTACAAACTAAGTTAAAATATCTTCCACTGCACGGAATACATTCTCTCCACTGTCATATCTATCTATATCTATATCTAATCTATATCTATATCATTTTTATCTATATAATCTATATCTATGTTTATCTATTGTCAATTATGTGCTTTCTCATTTTTGGCGGATGGAGAACCACATCTTTTTGTAAGTTAGCCCATGAAAAAGCAGAACCATTCCAATAAAATATAAAAATGAAGGTAAAATCTCTTTTGGATTCTCTAGAAATACAAATAAAATGTAAATAAAATACACAATAATGTTTCTCTCTTGGAATTTTAAAGATATGGATGAATTTTGGAATAGTGAAAACAAAAAAAGTTGAAATCTTCAGCTTGGACATTGGGAAGCAGAAGAATTGCTCATGCTCCTGATCACTTTTGATACATGAAAATATCCTTCTCATCCACAAACCCCCCAGTGATTTAAGGTGGGAGAAATATATTTTGGGTATGCATAGAGCATTCTGTTACAGTATCAGAGGGAAGCCCCCCCTGCAGTGCCAGCTCACACTGAGCATTGACCTGTGCACAACTTCAAACCCCTACCAGACAAATACTTACATATGTTTGATTTGCTTCTCCTCAGCTGCATGTTATATTCTTCAATAAGTTTATCTTTTATAATATGTTCATATTCTTCAATAAAACAGATGTCAAATGACATTTCTAAAAGGAATGGGAGAGTGGTCTCTTTTTGAGGGGCGGTGCATGTGTTCAGATGCAGAACACATGGAGAAGCCAGTGATCAGCCCCCAGAGGCAGTGGCCAGAGTCCTCACCAGGACCAGAAGGCACAGAGCAGAGTTTGAGGCAACACAGAAAGTTTCTGAGTTGGCTGAATGTAAGTGTAAATGCAAAGGCTTGCAGCAAAAAAAGGAAATTTTTTAAAAGACACTTTTATTGCCAGTCACTTTGAGACTGTGTTACTTAAAAAGCTACTTAAGTTTGTATTTCTAGTACAACCAAGCTTTGGTGGCTTAAAGGCTTTTGTTTGGGAGCTCACTAGAAGGAAATAACAAAGTGGATATTCTTCAAAGTTCAATGCCCCTGGTGGAAAATTGTTGTCTTTGTGATTCTGCATGTTTAATTAGTGTGTGACTACATGTGATGGAGGAGTTCCATGCCTTTCCAGCAAGCTGGAAAAGCCAAGTTAAAGAGAATTTAGGGTCTCGTTCCCCTGTGCATCGAGGCATGATGAATGCAGCATGCAGGCTTGCAGCTCCCCCACTGCACAAGCACAGGTGCAGGCAGTGGCCCATATTGATTTTGTCTCACTGATCTGAGGTCTCTGTCTCTCCTGATGTCTGTAAGAGTTTCTGCTTGGGGATGAGCAGCCTCCAGTGCTTGAGATTAAGGTCTATCTCCATTAACTTCTCCAGGGGAAAAACAGATTCAGTAAAAACATTCAGTTTGGGACTTGCATGGTTCAAGAGCTCTCCAAACAACAATAGGACTATTTTTCACAATTATCTTCTTTCAGATGTGTCCATAATAATAAATTGTTTTTTCTTGGAGAGAAAAGCATTGTTTTATATTAATTGTGACCATAAAAAAAGGGAAGGCACTACAATGTGAGAATGAATTCACACACAAACATACTTTGAAAATAAAAGTGCTAAATTATACTTTATTGCATAAGCTAGTTAGCTTAGTACAGTGTAGTTTTTACAACAATGATATATCAAATTAATATAAATTTTCACAGGCTTGAATGAACTCTGTGCTGAATCAGGAAAGTATTTTTTACTATTTTCTGAAAGTAACTGAACTGCTGGTCTCTTCATCAAGAAGACAAATAATATTCCCCTGATTGTTTCACATAATTAAGGAATATGTCATACATAAACAAATTTTTTCGTTGGCATAAGGATAATTTTACCCCATGTTCTCTATATTCTGAGACAGCTTGAATACAGTTGGCTTAACATAATAACCGCATTTGAAGAATAAACTCTAAGGTAGTTTGTTCTAACAATCACCACTTAAGCTCCAAATGCATTTACTTTTGGGGCGATATAAATACTGTTTATCAAATGCCATGGTTCAAGATTATTTCTCTTCAGCATTCAGGATATTCTTTTCTCTCAATGACAGAGTGAACATGCTTAGAACAGCCTCAGTCTTCATGATGTCAGATAAAAGTTAGTTCTATTCCATTAAGATCTGGGATTAAGGAAAAACCAAAATGAATGTTAACCATGTTAATCCTTTAAATTGTCAGATTATGAATGCTTTGTTGACATCTTTAATAAATCAGACAATATTTATATTTTTCTATTCAGAGTGGAAACTGCTGAAGTTAAGTTAAAAGTTCTGCGTTGGTATTTTCCTAAAATTCTGTATTAGATAAACAAAGCATAATCACCCCTTCCCTATGTCAAACCTGACCATATGAAGAGATATCATACAGGGAAAATACAATTGTCTTGGCTATACTTCTTTCTACAGTAACATTGCCTAAAAGTAAAATTGATAGCATTTAAATTTAAAAACAAAAGGGAGATTAATCATAGTTTGAATAGAACATGAGCTCCTTCGAAATTTTTACCACAGTTGCTCAACACTTGTAAATCAGCCCTTGATTTTTGAAATGTTTATTACTCCCTCCAACATAGCCACAGGCTCAAAAGAGTTGTTTTTAATAACAGTAATAATTTCAACACAGTCTCCTTGTTTTTCTCAATGCCTTGTTTACTTTTGAACTCAAAAGAGAAAAACAATTAATTTAAAATAATTTTTTCCTATTTGGATAACATTTCTATTATTGTAGGAAGAAATGATCCTCAAACAATACCATTTTGGTATTTAGTCCATCAGAAAACTCTTTTGGTCACTTGTTTTCTTGATTTTGGTCCATGCAGACTTCAGTTTAAAGGAACAAATATCTGTGCATACTCAAGTGCTAGGGATCAGCTTATATTCACATTTACAGACTACATATTATTCTGCTGGCATGGACCCTCTATGTCCATGATGTGCATCAACTGGCACACACAGCTGCACAGAATTTTTTAGCTCAGAATATTTAACACTTTATCAGAAGATGCCCCTCTGATAAGGACCATATCTTCTCATCGGCTTAACACACCCTGTGTGATGAGCACCCTCTCATGCAGGTCTCTGGACAATATTTATCAGGTATCACTGCAGCATATTGCCTGCTGCCCTTTAAGAGTATCTGAGGTTCAGAGAGCCTTGGCATGATGTGGCTCATCCTTTGGAAAAGGGTTCAAGTGAAATGGAAAGGCTTTGTCAGCATGCAGCAAAACCCCAGGATGCTGGCTCCAACAGTGACCACAAATAGATATGAACAGAGAATGTGAGAAATTAAAAGCCAGTAGCACTTCTCAAAAAAGAGTTTTTCTCACCTCCAACAAAAGGAGCATTATAAGGCAAAGGTGATTATATCTAATAACTTTTGACAGCTTTTTTTGCCAATGTGTCCAGTTGCTCTTGAAAGACATCAACATTCACAAGATGCTGTAGCGAGGCATTTCACAGACTACTTACCTGCTATTTGAAGAACGCCTGACTTTTACTTACTTTGGACCTACTATTTTCCAACTTAATTTCATTGCCCCAAGCCCTTGTATCAAGAGAGACTTCTGGTCAGTCTCTTTTCAATGTCACTCTTCATCATACAACCTTCAAACTAATCTTCCTCACTCATCTTTTCCCCATCTCGAAGAATCTATGTTTATTTAGTTCATACTCATACAGAAGGTGTTACACTCTGGAGAAATCAACTCTGACGTCTTTGCTGGGGATGTTTCCCGGCATCTCATCACCACAGCCCTGAGAAGTTCCCCTTTCCTTTTTCCTGAGGGCCAGAGGAGCAGTTCCCACATGTGTGAGTCCCACTGGGTTCGGGACGCTCAGGAGAGCAGTACAGAATCACTGAGTGACACTCAGGGTCTGCAGTGATGATGCATCCCACAGCCAGTCACCAGGGAGGGGCCCTGGGACCAAGGGGCTGTTGCTGGGTGGTGAGTGACTGTCCCAGCTCTAAGTCCCTTGAGCAGGGGTGGGGAGGTGTAATAGAATTGAGGTAAAGTGGCTCCAGAGCTTGTCTCAACCCCTTAGTGCTGTGCTCTTGCAGTGTTTATCCACCTGTTCATTAAAGGCAGCTCCCCTGCATGATCTCTGTCATTCAGGGAAGTGTCATGAGCTCCTTTTCATGGCCTATTCAGGTGTGTTCTCAGGTAGGAAGAGTGAGACATGGTGCACCCTGTGGAAGGAGTTATTCTCTGTGTCCTAACCACAATTTCCTGAATGTTCCAATAAGATTTACTTGAACAGTTCAAGAATAAACAGAGATCAAACTAGTAAGTCTTTAGTGTGGACATCCAGGACCAGAGCCCTGCAGAGAAATAGAAAGAAAAACAAGATGACAGTGAGGATGAGCCAGCCTTATTTCAAAAGGCTTCAGAAAGATAAAATCAGATAGACTGGCAGTTACCTGACCTTTAAGCCACGTACTTGTGTGTGGCAAGAAGAACTGCCTCCTAAGACCAAAAGGACATTGACTTCTCGAGTGCCCTCACAAGCTCCCTGGCTTTTCCTGGGGAAATGACCAGCTGTCAGTGACCATATCTGTGTAGTTACATTTTACATTTACACCTTAATTTTGTCTACCTTCTATTCTGCTTTTATTCCCTCTGCCTTTTGTCACCTTCAAGTTTGTCACTTTTCAGAACCAGAATAGAAGACAGGAAACAGTGATAAGCACTGTTAATTGCCCATGCAGGCTCATGGGCAATTAACACAAGAAAACATAAATCTATGAGCTGACTAAAACAATGTAAGAGGTCATTTGATAATTTTTCTAGTGTTATTGCTCTTATTAAATGATTTGTCTGTATGGATTTTTACAGGAAGAGGTTTCCCTACAGTTGTCAAGAATTAAATTTTGAAATGGTTGTACAGGGAAGGAACCATCCATTAGCTGTTGCCAAACAGGGATGTTTCATTGGCTGCTTCAAAGCCAGTTACTGTCAAGTACTTTTGATGAAGAGACCTATGATTGCAAACAGAAATTAAGAGACTGAATGGCCCTGACAGCCTTTTTGCACTGAAGTTGCTTGTTTAAAGCAAGTTCCAGTCAAGAATAATTGAACTCAGCTCAAATTAGAGTGTTGCTCCTTAGCTCTGTGAAATGAGGTAGATGATCACAGCCCGTTTCCCATTAGCCCAACTGTCTGCTCTGCTAAAACCACCTGCACAATTGAAACTAATTTGTGCCCTCAACAGCAGTATCAACAGAGAGGATAAAATTAAATAGTAATGGATTATGAACCATATCCTCCCTCTAAAGACATGAGACCTTTAGATATTGGCAAGCTTGCCTGGTCGGAGCTTGGAGTGGGGCTGAATTCACACCAGTGGGCTGCCAGTCAAGATCCAGTCACAAGCAGAAATGCAAGTCTATGCACAAATGAACGTTAACAAGGATATATTTATTCAGCTGGAATATAGGCAGGCCTAGAGCAGGGGAAAACACATCCTACTCTATTTGAATTGGAGGGATCAAAGTGATATGATCCCCAGAGCTATCAAGAGGCCATCAGACACAAATCTCATGAGGGTCTCCTAAACTCCCTTTCCTCCAGGGGCTCATCAGTGGAGCAATAAAAAGCAAATGGCATTGAGTCATAGAGCAGCACATTTACAACAGGCTGAGAGTATTTGTGCCAGGTACAGTGCTGCTGATAGTAAGAGCAGCCTCTGACCAACAACTGGGCTGTTTTCTCCCATCAGTGGGAGCCAGACCACTGAATTCTGATGCAGCTCTGACAGAAACAGTTCCTCTTCTAAGCTGGGCAGTTGGATTCATCTCGCTCTCTGCTGTGCTGCTTCTCAAAGGGCAGTGTGTAAGAAAGGCATGAGCATGTCATTCAGGGACTGCATCTTAAGGAATTTTTTTGGACGCTCATAAAAACATGCATTTTTGTAGACTCATAAAGTGGCTTTTTGAGATACATGAGTACTTGTGCTTCTCTGCTACTCTTTTTAATATGGCAGTTTATACTTTGAATTTCTGTAGGGTGCTTTTTTTTCTAGGACTGTGAAATGATTAAAAGACACCACCAAAGAAAACCTCATACTGAAGCTGGAAGAGAAGCAAAACTTTTCTGCTTGTGTAGCTGTTTTCCCTTCTCTACAGGCCAGTTTGGAGTTCAGATCATCTGAATGCCAGGTATCCTTCCCTACACTCCAACAAACATTAAACATTTGCTCTATCCTTATTTGATGCCTCAGAGGGGTTGATGCTCTGACACAGTAGAGAGAATCATTTGCTGTATTGTTCTGCCTACAGATATGACAGTTCAAAGCATTATACTTTGTGCTTCTTCAGATTTTCCTGTGTTTGTTCAACAGAGAATTGCTACTCACTGACAACCTCTGTTCAAAAACATAAAATATCTGAAACACAGCTGGAGTGATATCTGTCAATGTATCGACATGCACAAGCCATAAAGTTGTTCAAAATAAATTGTAAAAAGCAGCTTCTGGTTTCAGATAATGACTCCACAACACAAAGTTTTCTCTCAGAGCATTGGTCTAAGATACATCAGACATGTGGTGCTCTCTTGGATGCACACAAAGGCCAGATTTCTCAGTAGTGATTAGAGTGCACAGCTGCTCCTGATGTGTCTCTTACAGTCAAATTTTCAGATTACCTATTTAGCAAACTGATCTGCTTTGAAAGTCCAGCCCTGGATATGAGTGATAAATTGATTTTAAGCCCCTATTCTTTTTTGTAAAAAGGAAAAGTCAAAGGTCAACTGTAAATTGCTTTGCATTAAAAAAAAAACAAACAACAAAAAACTGAACTTCTGAAGAAGTGGTGCATTAAGCACCTGTAAACTTTCCCTCAAATGTGCTCCCTAATTATACTAGGATAGAAAAATTCTTAAACTAGTGAGTTTTTAATGCATAATTCTCCCCTGAATTTTCATGCATTTTAAAAATTTTCTGTAGGAAAAAAGAATCACCAAAACTACCAAAAAAAAAACCATTAAAAAATGTCTGGGTTTGCACATGAAAAATCCCCTACATGGATTGAAAGAGAATGTGAAAAAAAAAAATTCAAAGTGAATGTGTAAAACACATTCCATCTTCGACTGAATGCTCATGCATCTTTATTTTCTCAGACCTTAATATGATTTTCCTTTCAGCTGGCAGTTTCTTTTATCTGCCCTGGAGTAAATGTAAATGGCTCTGCTGATTGTTTAGGCACTGGTGAAGAGCTGAACAATGGCATCAGCGGGGCAAGTGTGAGTCAGCTGTGGCAAGGCTCCCGCTATTCCGAGTCTTGCATAAGGAACATGAGGAACTACTGCTGATTTACCTCTCAAAGGCATCAAAGATACAGTCTGCAAGCAATAACAACTTTCTTGCAGCTCTCCGTTCATTCCTGAAGCAGCACAGAAAAATTAAGTATTATAGATCCACCATTCTCTTCTTTCTTGAACTTCTTTATAGTGTAAAATCCCCCTTCTAGCATGGTTATGAAACTAATTTTCCCCAATCAACAGATCTGTGTTTTCAGTCTAATCAGATCAGAATGGATGTCAGGATAGGTTATATCTACTGATATTTTCATTATTAAGATAAAAATACTTCTGGACAGGCACATTTATACTAGCAGTGCAAAAATTTATTTTTACAAAGCTCCTACTTTGTTTTTGCATTCTTGTTTTTGCATCTCACAACAGAACATGAGCAAAAAGGAAATGTTATCCAGTTCTAAAACAGAGAAAACTGTTGAAAGCAAATATATTCAATTGAAAAGTAGCTTTATTTGGGATCTTTCTGGATCATACATCATTTTGCAACTATATTTGCAGACTTTGTGAACATTATAACCAAAGAACAAAATCTAATTATGCAATCCTGAGCATCCTGATATTCATGTTTAATGAATATAATAGCATTATTCAAATCTATCCTTCACTTTGATTAAATTCCCTTTTTAAGAAAAATGCATTGAAATACAACTGTTCTTTTAAAGAATTCAAGAGATGGTGTAGCAAAAAAAGAAAAAATCCTGATCAACTGTTTCAATTTAAGGAGCACACAGTAAAACCATTAGAAGATAGAGCTACATGTCTTTAGAATACATAGCAATAAATAAATTAAATCACCCAGAACAAATAGCACCAGCTGCTCCACAGACAAATATAGAAACTTGGAAATATAAAGGATAAAGTACTTCAACCTAAAATAAAATAAACAGTAAGAGGCAGTGAAATGTTGTCTTAGTCTCAAAAGCCGTATGTTACCCATTTATTTTGTACTGAGTCCATTTATTTTTCTCTCGTGCTCTTCCCTCTGTGCACTCAGTGCATACTAAACAGTGTAACATGAACCATACCACACTGCCTTCAAACTTGATGCTGCCTAGGCTTACCTGTGATTTTGGAGACAAGGGTTATTTTCAGGTTTGGAAAATTCTCTCTCCTTTCCTTCTCCTGCCAGCAGCATCTGCAATGTCATTTGTGAGCTGGCTTTGCACCCACTTTATTGACCATTCTCATGGTAAAAGGAAGAAAGCTGAAAGATAATTAGATTTTGAGTCTGGGTGAGTAATTTTAAGAGCTTTGTTAGTCTGACTCCAGGATATATTTTGTGTCAACCTCAGCTTTGTTCATTCAGTATAAAAGGCTGCATGCAACAAGACAGGATGGTTCAGCTTCACAGGGTTATGGAAGGGTAAGGGGGTGATATCCTCAGAGCTTAATTATGTCAGGCTTAATTTGAGTTTCATCATCATAAGTGTAAGTTAACATGTTTAAAGTTGACAAAACTGATCTTGCAGTAAGCAAAAGCAATGAATTGCTTTAAAAGATGCTGGCTAAATGAAATTGATAGCAATAAAATCATTTATACTAGGAAATGTGTACTTCAACATTAAACCAAACCAAAACAAAGTACCTCATCTTCTCAAAACTACTGTGAAAATAATAGATTTCCAATTTTGTTACAAATAAAGGAACGATTTTTACAAAATACACACAGATTTTTTCTATGAAGTCTTAGTTATCATGAAACCCTGAGGGTTAACATATCTTCTTTGCATCTGCAATAAATAGAAGCTAAAAGAGCAGGAAATCAACAATTTTGGCATAGGAGACGGTTAC
Source organism: Melospiza georgiana (assembly GCF_028018845.1). Classification (NCBI taxonomy): domain Eukaryota; kingdom Metazoa; phylum Chordata; class Aves; order Passeriformes; family Passerellidae; genus Melospiza; species Melospiza georgiana. Next base: position 65,065,287 of record NC_080433.1, read on the forward strand.
CCACAAAAGCAGTGGTTTTCTGAGAAACTTGGTGTTGTGTGCAAAGTGTTGGCAGCTCATCTGAGTTTGACCACAGCACCCAGATGCCTCATCCTCAGAGAGTGAGACAGTTTAAGGAAGGCAACTATTAAATGGCACTCAGATGTGGAACAACTTGGATATCCTTTGAACTGATATAAATGCTCTGACAGTGCTGCAATGCTGTCACAGCTCTGAGAAGGTAGAAAAAAAAGAACTACCTTATGGAAGGATCAATTTTCTCCCTGCAGCTTCTTCCTTTCCTTCCCCTGAGCTGGACTGTGTGTTTTGTGTACAAGTTGCTCACTACTAAATCCCCTCCAATCCCCTTTTATTCATTATATACATTTATATCTCAAATATTTTTTCACATTCCTCAAAGCTTTCATTTTTTTCTGTACTTATTAACTGTTATGAGATCTTCAGTCTTCTCTCAATAGTTTTTCAAACCTTGCAAGCATCTCTAGATACTCTAGACCTTTTGTGTCATTTTCATCTCAGTTCTCTTGGGTCTTTTAGTAACAAAAATACATGATTCACCTCTATAAAATTTATCTATGGAAAAGTTCAGCTGTCCAAATTGGTCACTACTAAGTCAATCTGTAGAAATAGACATACCTAAAGGGTAATGTGTCTCCTCTTAAGACAGGCAGATCTTTTGTGGCAATTAACTTTTACATTTTAAAATCAGGCCTGTATTTTGCCAGATCCAGCCTTTCACCCTCTTTGCCCTCTGTATTTGCAATTCTATTTATAAAATGGGGTTTAACACCCTCTATAGAGAAAGATAAATGCAAAAATATTTACTCCATTTACTTGGAGTATTTTTATGATGCACTTCTTTTGTATAAATAGTTCAGATTTCATTGCCTTGTTTTGCTTCAATATCAGATTACAAATTCATGTCTAATTTGCTGTCCTCTCTCTTCCCTAAGGTCTCTTTTAGCTTTACTGCTCTTTCCATCCCACTTAGTATATGTTTTCCATTTTATTTTCTCCTGCATGCTTTAATTCTTATTTCTGCAATCTGAAACTCTTTTTACTGTATTGGAGCCCCCAGGCCTTTTTTTACTTTTCTCCATTATATCCCTTACAATAGAGTTCATGTCCTTGAAAACAAATTAAAAGAACTACGTATCTCAATCCTCTGTCCAAACTAGATTGTTTCCTAATCAAGAAGCTGTATAGGTCTGGCAAACTACTCAAATATTGTTGTTGGAAAGTGAAGTATTGATGGGAATTGCGATCAAAACCTCTTTTACTGAAATTTGTCACATATATCACAGGCAAGCTGAGCAGGGCAAAGCATTTCTGACCACTTCTAATTCTAATTTATTTTTCAGCAGCAGACTGGTTTATTTGCTGTAATATGCTAAAATTTTCAGTGACAGCTGGAATGTGGGTTTAGACAGCCTTTGCACTGTAAAGTTCATTTCTGCAACAGGGAATAGGAGAGTTGTTTTCCCTCATCCTGAAGAAGAAAATCTTAAGCCAGAACAATGAAGAAGATCAGATTTAAGAAAATCTTGAGGGGAAAAGTGGAGGTAATCATAGCAGATTCTCTTAATAAAGAATATACATAAGTTGATAATCTTTGCCTGCCATTTTGGAGTCCTTTGACAAATCTGAAGAAAAAAGGTCAGAATTATTTCATATTGAATTCACAATTTAATGGTTTATGCATTCACATTTTTAATGGGTGAACATTATGAAAAAGAACAGGAACACTACGAATTATAATTTTATTATGATATTACCAGACTCAATGCATAAGAAACAGAGATGAGAACTGGAAACTGTGGTATTGGTATTGGTATTGGCAGTGTGGCTGACTAGCTGTGGGCCTCAGACAAACAAAGAGTGGGTGGTATTTACTACACTGCCTGCAGTATTTCAAAACAGGCAGAGAACTGACTTTATTCAGGAGGGCATTTTGTTGGTTTTGTAGGTTTGAAGCTCAAAACACTGCTAAAGGCAGGTGTCATAAGCAAGTACTATGCAATTCTGTCTTTTCAGTTTTGTCATTAGACTTCACAAACTGGCTTCCATGGGATCCTTTTGCTTAAGAGTAAAGGTTTAACCACTGATAAATACTGACTCCAGTGTACCCTCTTTTCTTCCCTCCTACATCAGAATCAAAGGCAAGTCTTCCATTTCAGGTGTCTCCTTTCACCTATGTAATGATATAGTGAAGTAGGGAGTACAAATGCAAAGAAAGATGATCAAGAAGAAAAACTTCTGTAAGAAAATGGTTACAGAATTATAAAATTAAGGAATGCATATTACTTCTAAGAAATGGAATTCAAACTTACTATTTAAAATAAGTAAGATTATGACCTCATTCGAGAACAAAGCATGGGAGAAATTAGCCATTTCACAGAGTCCAGTTTTCCAAATTTCAGGCAGCCATGCCACAGCTGTCTGGTTTGAAAGAAGTCTGCAGACATGTATACCATGCAGCAAAGGATAAAAAATCTTCCCAACGCTCCTTCAGCAAGCCAAGCCTGAACTATGCCCTAGGTAAAAGAGAGAATCTTGCTAATACCAGAGGTCCCTGTGCTTTAGTTGCTAAATAAAACTCAGAGAGAGTCCTAAGATAGACACAGACTGCAGGACTGCTGCTAATTTAAATTCAGGAAAGAATTTTCTCTTAAGCTCATACCTGGCAACTGCCAGCTTTACACTGACCGTGTGATCAGAGCACAGCAACCAGAGCCCTAAGGATGTGAAGCCATTAAATGTACAACTTCACCCCATCCACGTCCACTTGCTCACCTCCAAGGCTTCAGAGGACAGTGAATGCAGACTGTAAGAAAGCCAAATACAGACCAAGATAGGAAATGATGGCTTCTTTCCAACCAGTGCTGAATAGAAACTCAGCAACATGGGCATGATTAAATGATTTTCTGGCAGTAGCATTTATTTGGGAATAGTAACACACCACGCATGTGAAAACTGTCATGGCAAACTTGTGCCCCAGGACAAAATGACTTTCCAGGATCCTATGACAAATCTCACTTCATGAAATCTCGTATTTAATATGTGATCCCTTTCCAAAGTATATCACATTACTTAAAAATCAGTTTAAATTACTCAGTCCCTTCCCTTTTTGTCAGACAGTTCCAGAAACAGACTTCTTGGATGCATAAGGAGCCTTCTTCCAATTTCCCCTCTAAATTTATTCATGGCAAATGTAAAGCCATTTGATCTTTTGCCAAACCATCCTTTAACTTAAATAATAATACTCCTTCCTTAATATTTACCTCTGTAGTATGTCATTCATTCATTTAATTCATTCAGTTTAAAATAATCCTTATAAATGGGGAAATGTTGTAGCTATAAAATGAAAATGCACTATGATGACCTTTACTAAAATCTGACACTAACCTGATTTTATTAAGTATCAGAAACATTATAATAGATATTAAAATGTAGTGATATTCCCACATTATGCAAATCTATCTGGACTCATTTATATTCTTTTTGTCTTTTCTTTCTACATGGTCCAGTTTCACAAATGAAGAAATTTTAATAGTAAGCCTAGATTTTTAGAGAATAATTTACATATATGTGTCTGCAAATAAAAGATGAGAAAATACATGTTCAAAAAGTTCAGTAGCTTATGTAAATGACTACCTATTTCTGCAGTCACTCTTTCAGGTTATAATTATCACAGTTGTCTGTAAAAATTAGTTACTTAAAGGTACATGCATTTTGCACCCAGTCAGAAGAGAAATTGAAATCTGGACTGGGCAATTAATAAGTCCACCCGAACCTGTCAATGCTATTATGTTCAGTAGACTGAATACTCAGCAGCAAACTACTAACCTTCTCCTTCATGCTTTCCTGTGGCTACTAAACCTACACTGAAATATTTTGCATTACCTGTACAGCAGGAGTTTGACCTGTGTTTTTCATATACATCTATTATCAAGTTTGCCTGTAATACTGTATATGAATAATACCAGTAAAACAGTCTGGTAAAAACTTCTGTTCCTCTCTCTCAAAAGATTGTAAAACCTGGATTTTCTAAGAGTATGAATTGACAAAAAAAGGTTTAGGATTTTCTTATAAATATCATGTCCTTAAGGCAAATGTTTGGTGTGGAGTCAAAACAGAAATATGCATTGCCAAGAAATTCTGACTGCATCACAGCCTGTGTCTGTAATACTGTTCCTTGCACTGAGAGCAAAACCATATGTTTATTGAGACAACAAAGTTCATTCATTAACTCAGATGACCTCTAGGATGTCCTTGCAGAGTCACAGTGTGGTCAAGGCTAGAAAGAGCCTCTGTCAGTCCCCTGGTGCAACCCCTGCTCGAGCAGGGCTACAGAATGCAGGCTGTCCAGGGCAAAATCCAGACAGCTCTTTAACATCCCTAAGGATGGAGAATCCATCCTTACTCTCACATTAAAAAATGTTTCCTGTCTTTCAGTTTGTGCCCATTTTTTCTTGTCCTGACATTAGCTTGGCCCAAAAGCATCCTGTTTACAGTCTTGTGATCTGTAGCAGGTCTGAGGAAGAGACTCTTGTGACACTTTTGACTGCTGGTGAAAGGCATGATCTCCTCCACATGCAAAAACATGCAAGTTTTTGACTTTCTGCATCAGCATGATGCAGTTATTTTCATTGTGTCAAGCTGGCAATTTCTTCCTATGCAGAACTACTACTAGACCATAAACTATACACAAAAATTGGGTCTTGCCACCTTTTAGTGCCAGAAACAGTCATGGAGGGGGAAAAAAAGTGTGTTTTCAAAAGGAAGAGTTTCATATAAAGAACAAAATATTAGCCCTTTAACCCATGTGATCCTCTAGCAAAGAAAATATCAGTACCCCAATTCCAAGTCGTGAAATGGTTAGTGAACAACATCACAATGGTCAGGATATTGCTCTGGGATTAGCTGAGTTTACAGCTTATACATTCCATAGTTTCTCTTCAATAATAAAGTGCCTAACATGCATTTCAGCACAGGGATTGCCCATGTAGAACTGTACTTCCAACAAAACTTTTAACAGACAGTTTTAGCCATTACTACTTCTCTACTGCAACATTATATTTTCAGTTATTAAACATCAAACTGCAGATTCACAAACATAAATACATGGTTTTAATAATCAGGTTTTGTTCATGAATGAAACAACTCATGAAGAGACTTCTTATTTATAGAAAACCCATTCATTTATATAGAAATGAATCCATTCTTTTATATAGAAATGAATATGAATTAATAAATTATGTGATTCATTAATAATTAATTAAATTAATTAATAAAATTATTTGAAATAATGAAAAAATAATTAATTTCTTTAAAGTTTTGTTAATAGGTTGTTAAATCCCTAACTCCCATAAGAAAAAGCATTCTGAACTTAGGATATGCTGCATAGTGGCTTAGTTACTCATGGCTTTTTTGTTACAGCTCACAGTCCTAAGATTTGTGCCATATATTACAGCTGTTGTGCACAGGCATTCATTCATCCACATTTGGTGACATGCAAAGGACTGTACAGTATGTTAAAATGTATCTATATTGACTTCCCCTCATTGCTCAGGACATGAGGCATTCAAGATTTTTCAAGATTTCTTGTGAAACACTGTTGTCCTTGAAGCTTTACCAACCTACAGGGATTTAAACATCATTTGTCTGCATTTACAGCGTTATCATGTCTGCACATAAAAGTATTGTCCTTAGCTTTCCTCAGAAATAAGTATGTAACTGATGAGATATGCAGCACACCTCTTTATCCTGTGGAAGTCTTAAGTGCTTAATATGTTTCTGTGAGTTCTGTGTAACATAATGGATCAGCTTTATTTGAACATAAAATGGCATTGTGCCTTTCTGTGTTTTACTTGAAGCACGGTAATTCTCAGCCTTTTTCAAAAATCATTATGTCTTTTCTGAAAATTCTTCTTTTCTCACTTCTCAGGCTCAGGTTCTTACTTGCTCAGTGAGAGATGGGAGGCACTTGTCAACCCACGACAGCAGCCTTGGAGGAACCCTGGCCCCATTCTGAGAGCTATTCTCTGTGAATATCTCAGGGCACATTACCAATAATCATTTGTGTAATTGCTCCAGGAGATCATATTGTTTATTATTTTTCAAAGAAAATGTCAGCTATAATCATCAAGAATATTATCAAGCTGTCATGTTTGCAACATGTTGTGAAAATAAATATTTTTATATTACCATCACTTGGTATTTGAATCAAGTAATAATACTAACATTTTCTTTGGAATCTCCAAGGTATTTATTCTATTTTGTTATGATTCAGATCAATTATGCTGCATATAAATTAAACTTTTAACTATGCTGTTGCAGAGGCTATATTCCTTTTGTTTCATCTGGCAAAAAAAATCTTTTTTGTTGTAGCTTGGTAATTCCATTCTTCATTTGATGCTCTCACATGGGAAGAATGCTTTTAAAACTCATCAAGTCCTGAAAATTCACAGAGGAAATACTCTTATTGCTTTTGAAGCCAAAAGAGAAAATACATCATAAAACAAACTGTCTACACTCTGGATGCACATATTCACTCTATACTACACATATTCAAACCACAATAAGGCATCAAGTACAAAAGACAAATATCTTGATTGTAGATAATTTCCTACATCAAATCTTATAGGAGCAAAACCTAATCAAATAAAAAAGCCTTCAGTCCATCTTCTATATTAATTCCTGTTTTCCTTGCTTTTGTCTTGCTAGTTCCAAGGTGTTTCTGTTCAATGCAATTATTCTTTACACTCACTCTCTATCATACTGTTCTAGGTGCCCAGAAGCACACCTTGGACAGATAATGGCTCTGCCTTTATAAGCAACATTTCAGCTTTCACATCATAAAGGAAAACTGAAATGACATTTCTGTTGAAGATTTGCAGTTGGATCTTTATATGGTAGATTTAAATGGTAGACCAGCCAAATCTCTCTCTATCATGAGCTATCAGTGCAGCTGCTGTTTTACCAGTTCATAACTTCAATTTCCTCCTAGATATCCTCTTTGGCATGCGCCACTGGCAGTGTATACTAATTCAGCTCTTAAAATCTTTTGCATTGCCATGGAATGTTTGAGCAGGGATATGATGGATTCTTGTCAGATAGTTTTTCATAATTAATGTTATCTTGCTTAAGATTCCTGACAGCCTTTTGCTTTCTAACAGTGCGTTAACAAAATGTGAAATGTCTGGTGTATTGTTGTAGTGCCTTTAGTTGCCCAAGTTTTCTCATAACAAAGTTAGTGGCAAATCCAAACAAGAAAATTATGCCTCCCTCACTTCTAGTTCACAGTCTCAGTTACGATGGCTGCAGTGAGTGCATCTCCAGCTGTTGTCAACTGCTCTTTTGGCCCTCAAAAATGCCTAGGAGCAGCAACATCTCTGCTTCTAAATATGCCAGATCTGGCCTTAGGACTATATCACTGATTCCTTTGCATTTCTTCAGCTGAACCTGAAAGACAAGGTCTAATACTGAAAACTGAGCGACTTATTCTGTGTTATTTAAGTAATTCTTAAAGAAACCAAAACATACAACAAAAACCCCACATAAAAGTAAGAGATATAACTTAAATTGACTATAGTATAAAATCATCCGTGTCTTTTTTTCACTTGCTTATTACAATTCTTCTCTACTTCTACATATTTTGATTTTAAGCTTCCTTGTAACATTTGAAATGTTATACGTAATGCTGCTTTGGTATTCTCAGTGAAGATTTACCTACCATATTGCTGAAGCTCAGCTACTGTTCTGGCCCTTTAATGGAGGAAAAAAAACAAAAAAGCAGAAATGCTGTTTTGAAGAGAAAGCCTGAAATACTTGCTTTTAGCTGCTTTTTTTTTTTTTTTTTTTTTTTTTTTTTTTTTTAATAAATTTCATTTTAAGTATAACTTAAAGCACCAGCACGGGACTAATTGGATGAAAAGCAGCTTGCCATAAAAGAGTCATCAGCACTGGACCATCTTTCACACAAGACAAGGCTCAAAGAATGGGGACTGTTCAGCCTGGAGAAGGGAAGCATCAAAGGAACCTTATCAATGATACCCCTTTCAGGAGGGTGTAAAGTTCTCAGTTCTATCCAGAGGGCCAGAGGAAATGGCCACAAAAATATAGAAAATTTCATCTGAACACAAGACACTTTTTGATACGAGATTGGTCAAACATCAGAGCAGGTTGCCCAGAGATGTTTTAGAATCTCCCCACCTGCAGATATTTAAAAGATGTCTGATTCTGAGTGTGAGAATCTTCCTGTAGCTAATCCTGCTGTAAGCACAGAGGGTCAGAGGGCTGGAGCACCTCTCCTGTGAGGACAGGCTGAGAGAGATGGGACATGTAGGGGCAGGACAAGGGGGAATGTTTTTAACCTGAAAGAGGGTAGATTTAGTCTATTAAGAAGAAATTCTTCACTGTGAGGATGGTGAGGCACTGGAACATGATGCCCAGAGAAGCTGTGGATGCCCCATCCCTGGAAGTATTCAAGGTTGGATGGGACTTTGAGCAACCCTGGGAAGGTGTCCCTGACCATGACAAGAGGTTGGAACCAGATGTTCCTTAAAGTCCCTCCCAACACAAACCATTCTGTGATTCTACATTAAGAGGCCCATTCTATAAATTTCTAGTTTATAGCATGCTAAGCATAATACCCACTAACTTACTGACTCCTAATAAATACTGATTTGTTGCTTGAAACCTGGAGGCATGGTGGAGGATTTGAGGGCAAGACAGGGAAACTAATTTGCCTTTTTTTTTTTCTTGAAAATCCTGAAACTATTAGTTTAAAGAAAATTCTTATTAAAGTATGTTTTTTATAATAACACATTTTTCTAACTGACAGAGAGTATATGTGCCAAGTTTGAATAACTTAAAAGATTAATAAATCTGGATTAAAATCATCTGGCTTCCCACCCTACATAAAGATGTGCATTGCATATATAAGACTCCAACAAACACTGTGGATTTATACTTTGTAGAACTAACTGTTTTCTCATGGGCATCTTCACGTGGCTCTTTCACTTCTTCCAAGTGACTCCAGAATTGCCATTATGTACCAAATTTCCAAGTGCAAATTTATCAAGGACTTGTAAATAAGCACAAATAAGCTCCATAATAATATCATATGTCTTGTTAAACCCTCTCTAATTTGCTGCATTCAATCTAGTTTTACAAACACAGTACTTTATTAGCACATTATTCATCATGGAAATATCTGCCTATGTTATTCATTGTAGTGAAATATGTCATGACATGGATCTATCTCAGAGATTTTCATTCTCATTACTTCTATACTTACCCAGTTTTTACACCTTGAATGCCATCATGTTCTGAAGACTGTCAGTGACAATGGGACAAAACATAACAGCACCAGAGGCTGGATGGGCTCTAGCAAGACCTGTATCATTATTCCAATTAAATTATCTGTTTTGAAATTTCACTTTTTCTTTTTTGTAAAGTTTCAGCAGTAAGAAATGCATTCTTTTCCTCTCTTCATTTTCTCATTCACTAAGAGACACCATGGTGATATCTTCATATCTCTATATTACAATGTTTTTGCACTGCAAAGGACTATTAACTAAATTTCATAATAATCTTTTCCTAAGCACAATTAACATAATTAACAGCCTGTTAACTAAGACATTAGAGCTTCAGCATCACATAATAAATTGTAAGTCCACAGCTGGTAGGAAAGCCTTTCAGGAGAAACACTGCTCAGGAACACAACAGCTAGAACTGTGAAAATCTGTTTGTTCAGTGGTGGAAAACTTCCAGTGTCCATTAGAGAAAAAAAATGTCTGACTCAAACTGCTCCTAAAATGTGCTTAAACAAGTATCATGCTAAGGAGCTGCACTTCCACCAGCCAGAGCTCCATGAAAACTGGTTAATTATTCTTTTAAAGACTGCCTCCTTAACAGACATCGTTTTGCTACAATAGCTATATATTGGATCATTAACTGCCCTTCAGCAACAATTATTTGATATTATGGTGAACTAGTCAGAGAAACTTTAAATAAGAAAACAAAGATTTTTCTGGTCATTAGGAAGCAGCTAAGGCAAAAGCTATCATGACCATGCATTTTGAGATACCTTGAGTAAATAATTTGCTAATAGCTAGTATCCTTTAAGTTTCCTTAGTAATTTTAAAACAAATGCACTAAGCAACTGTTCTAATTCTTATGCCAGCTTTGCCATGTAAGTCCTAAGTTTATGAATTTTAATTTCTTTCCCCTTTTTAAAACACTACCACACTGTTATAACAACATTAAAGGACCATAGCTCAAGACTTTTTTTCACATACACCAGTGCCTTTTCTTATTTGTCTGGGGAATGAACTGCTGTTAAATTAACTCACATGGTGTGACACACTTCATTCAGCCCTTGCCACAAGAACTGCCACTGCAAAAGTTGCTGTGTCCTACTTAGGAAATCAGCACAGAAACAAGCTGCATAATGGCACCCTTATGGAAACATTAATAAACTGCTGACCACTTAGACCACTTTAGAAAATCTAGGGGCTATGTGGCTGCCAAAATGATTGTCACTATGTTGTCACAATATGCTAGAGCAAAACAGTCAATAGGATTTTGAAAATCTGAGATGAGCTTCACTGTCCATCATGAGTTTTCGCATAGAATCAGATCCTAACACTACTACAAGACATGAGTTGCAGAAATTATATGTATCAAAAACCACATAATTTGCCTTTAAGCATCCTTTACTTTTTCAGTCGTTAAAACAATCAATTCCTGTGTCAATCCAAAATGAGCTGTTTTACATGAAAACCTTCTCTGATCCTCTCCTGAGCTGTCATGTTCCCCTGTTGTATGCCTTTCACTTTTTTATCTTGGTAAAGCAGGATAATAAAAAAAGCAAGCAAGCAAAAAAAGAAATTACTGGATCTTCTAGGGCTTGTTTGTTTGGTTTTTTGCAGTTATTCAGTGTGTGAGCAATCAAGGATGAATGCACAGAACAGCAACAAAATGAAGGTGAAAGTGCAGAAAATGCTGCTTTGCTCTTTTAGTCGCTGAATTTTCTAAGGCGGTCACACTTTTGGTAACTGAACACCATCATTTTGCTACAAATGTGGAAAGGAACAAGAGTATCTTCTGTTTCTAACTTCAACTCACGTCCCCTTGCCAATGTCCTGCACTATCACTGCTTTTGGCATGGGCTACTTAAAGCTCCACTTGACCTCCAGAAGATTTTCAGCCTTTCTTTGCTCTGTAAGGAACAAAGCTTTCTCTTGAAATCTGCAAGTCCCTCCTCAAGACTCACTTCTACAACTCTTATGAACACTGCAAGTGCAGCAGCACCTGGGACAGCTGAGCAGGTACTGATCACAGCCCCCAAATGCCACTAAAACAGCAAACATAACACACCCATGGAATGGGAACTGCATCCCAGGAAGAACACACAGCCAAGACAACACTGTAATTTATCTCATATTTGTACTCTAGTATTAAAGGAAAATAACAAGAGTTACAGATAAAGAGAAAACACAGTGCTGTCAGCCATCTCTTCTCAAAGAGAGCCAGCACAGCACAGCTCCCAACAGGTTGCAGAGCAAGGAGCATTACACATTATTGGGTCTGTGGATTTGCTAACATCTTTTACAAAATCATTTAGATCCTACTTGTACCGCCTCAAATATGGTTGCAACCTCACATAAACCTGCATCATTATAATTCAAGTTTCTTTGCTCTTAAAAAACAAGGAAAGATTTTAATGCTTAAAGGCATAAAATTATCTTCTCCCTTTTCTATATTTCTTCATGTGAAAATCCCAGGTCCTTACTATACTTTCAAAAATCCTTCTTCTGGGTAGAAATGAAGGATGTGAAGGAATAAAGTGTGCAAGAAGAGAAGATTTTTCTCCTCAAACAACCTGACACTGGATACTGAAACCCCAAGGGGCTGTTCCTACTCTCATTTACTCACAAGAACGCTGCTCAGTTCAACACAAGATATTACCATGAAGTGATCTAAGGCATGTCTCCAGAGTCACAGTACTAAGGAGAAGAAAATCCATGTGAAGAGGGGAAATTTTAGAAAAAAACCTTATTTTTGTGAATTTCTTCCTCCATCTATCTTCCTGATAGGCAACTGTAAGTGTTGGAATTAATACCTGCTTCATTCCATTTCAGTGGATAAAAGCCAGATTTTTGAGCCTATAATTTCAGCACAACATAATGAACACACAGTTCTCCAATATCTGCCTTGTAAATAATCACAAAAGCAGTCATTTTTCAGATTTCCATCACAAATATTACTGTGTCTCTTCAGTCCACCCATCTTCCCTGAAGACAAATAATTTGATATAACAGGGAAAATAATTTGAACATAAACCAGAGTTCATGCACACAGGGGAAATCACTAAGGAAACCAAATTTATGATCACTGTTCAGTGAATAAATAGCTCTTTGATACACACTATAGAATGAAATAAACATATCTGCTAGTTTGTTAACACTTATTGCACAAGTAAATACAACACACATAAGAAAGTTAAATCTTTACCAAGAAAAAAATATGATTTGCCATTAACATTCAGAAAATCTGTCTATTGAAGTGGCATTAACACATTCTTAAATATCTTTACATGTATTGATCTGTCGAAGAGTCCTCTAAATCATTATTTCTTGATCACGATTCTATGTCTACACCTTCCATTTCACTGATGCTATCTGTGGCTGAGATTGGGATCAGCTCCAGAGCAGATGACTCTCACTGAAAACAGTTCCCAGCTGAAGGGAGTAATGCACAAAGACAGTGAGAGGCTCTAATGATCAAAACCAACACACTGAGCTGAAGAGGCAGCGAGTCATGTAGGGCCTGATTTATAAAGAGTGGATGCTGACTGCGCCAAAGAGCAGAATTTCTGGGCAGGCTAGTCCCCTGAGATGACAGTGGCCGTCACTCTGCTTCCACAGGGCTGGGCTAACATGGAGCAGGGTGATGAGCTCCCTCACCCCCAGAGACCACACAGCTCCCGGGCAGCAGCTGCCCTCTGCCCCATGCTGCTCTTCCTTGCCCCTCTTTCCTGCAGGAAAGAAGAGATATCACCTCTGCTCCAGGGGGCAATCACAGACCCTCCATCTACTGATAAAACCCTCTCCTTGTCCTCCATGCAGAGCCTGGCAGTGGCACTGATTGGGACCACAGCTTGAACATGCACTGGTCTGGCAGTGCCCCCATCCACTCCAGGGTCTCAGAAGAACAGTTCTCTGTGTCTCTAAGAATTCATGCAGATACATGAAAATTCAGCTTTATCATAACAAAAAAAAAAAATCCTACCAAATGTACAAAAAAAAATTAATTTGCTATCTTTTATTCTTGTACAGTTTGAATATCACAACGCAAAACTGCAGAGCTCAATTTGCTTTATCACAGCATGGCTGGGGGAGTCCAGCTAGGGTTTTTGAACATTTGGGCGTGCACATGGTAGACAAGTGGCTCGGAGTTTGCCACGGGGAAATTTGTGCTGATATTACTACAACAGAAAATTTTTAAGTGTGGAGGCAGCGCTGGGATGCTGCAAGAGGAAGCCGGGAGCTCTGACAGACCAGAAAGTGTGGCTGAGGGCATTATCACCCCATCTGTCTCTCTGCAGAGCAGACTTCCCGGGGCAGAGCATGAGAGACGAACGTACCTGCTCTGGGCACAGATGGGGCTGTGGGCACGGATGGGGCTGTGGGCATGGATGGGGCTGTGGGCACGGATAGGGCTGTGGGCATGGATGGGGCTGTGGGCATGGATGGGGCTTTGGGCATGGATGGGGCTGTGGGCACGGATGGGACTGTGGGCACGGATGGGACTCTGGGCATGGATGGGACTCTGGGCATGGATGGGGCTGTGGGCACGGATGGGGCTGTGGGCACGGATGGGGCTGTGGGCATGGATAGGATTGTGGGCACAGATGGGGCTCTGGGCACAGATGGGGCTCCTGGCATGGATGGGGCTGTGGGCATGGATGGGACTGTGGGCATGGATGGGACTCTGGGCACGGATGGGGCTGTGGGCACGGATGGGGATGTGGGCACGGATGGGGCTGTGGACGCGGATGCGGCTCCCGGCAGGGATGGGGCCCCCGGCCCTCGGAGCCGCCCCGGTGCCCGCGGGCTCCCGGAGCCGCCCCAGTACCCGCACTCCCGGAGCCGTCCCGGTGCCCGCACTCCCGGAGCCGCCCCGGTGCCCGCACTCCCGGAGCCGCCTCGGTGCCCTCGGGCTCTCGGAGCCGCCCCGCAGGCGCCGCTCGCCGCGCCCCGGGCAGCCGAGAGCAGCAACACCTCGGAGCGCGGCTGCTCCGTCTGACACAGCCCATCTGCGAGTGAGAAAGGCAGCGAGATTACACAGGACCCGTGGTGGTATTAAGGGGATGCGTAAAGTCGCGCTTTCCAAGGAAAAAAAAAATGTGCAGTTAAGTCAGTTGCTGTGCTTCGTATTTGTGCTCAGTATCTGTGGCAGTACATTCAATTAAAGTTAAAGAAAAGGAAATAAATCTCAGCCGGTGCTCTGCCTGGATAAGTGCCCAAGCAGGAAGTAGAGTTGTACTGTCTAAACGATTTATGTTTGTGATCAATTAATAAAACAGATTTTTCTGTTGATTCTGCACTTTTAGCTGATAATTATGGAACATTTTGGGGGTGAAGAGCTGCCACTCTTATTGAAATAAATTTTCCACTCTAAACAAACAAGAGGCAAAAATAACACTGTATCTTATCAAATTTTTAAGGGGAGAAGTGTTTTTAAAAATTCATTGTCTCCCATCTATTCTGAGGTTTCTTTTAGTTTTATAAATATGGTTTAGAGTACTTTAAAGTACACATACTTTGAAGTATTAAAAATGTACACATGTCCATTGCGACAACAGACAAAATAAATCCTTGCATAAAACAGAGTTCTGTTTGTGCACATTTTTTTTAATTAAACAATAGTGGTCTGGTATGACATGGAACCTGGCATAGGCATTCTAGTTTTTCTACAAGATTTTTGCATAACCTTGGGCAAACCACACCACCTCTTTGTGTGTTATCTGTGAGGGTAGGGAGGCATGGAAAGTCAATATAGCCCTTCCTTATCTTACCAAAATGCTGAGAGGAGAAAATACTGAGAGCAGGTTTGGCTTCACATGTGGTTACAGCTACAGAAATGAACTAAAGAAGGTCAGGGTACGTGCCAAGTGCTGGTCTGCAAGTTTCCACCCAACAGTAACATTTCCCAGCTGTTACCCCAAGGTAACAGGTACCCACAGTCCCTAACACTGGTTTTGGCTTTGCTGTCTCAAACATTGCCCAGGAAGGGCTCAGGGGTAGCAAGGGCAGAGGTCTCTGCAGTGATAGCCTGGATGTGGCAGTCCTGATTTATGGGAGAAGGGGAGCAGAGTTCCTTCTGGCTGGACACACACCAAGCAGCACCAACTGGCCTCAGGACTGTAGACCTGCCCCTGCCTATTTTATTTACTATTATAGACATAGCCTGTGAAACTCTCTGATAAAGAGACGTGGCTTCTGGTTGCAGACAATATAAAATTAGATTAATGGTGAGAGTCAAGCGCATACTGTTGTTTGTCAATTTGACCTGCAATTAGATCCACACTGACAGTTTCTTGGCTGAAGTTTTCAGGACAGAAAGAAGGTTCTGCAAATACAGACACAGCCTTTGCTGGGTTGGATTCTGCCAATGACCTGGAACCCAGCAGCATGACCTCCCGCTCTCTTGCAATGTTTGTGCTGCTGTGAGGAACTCTCTTCTCAGACCAGGGTGCTGCACACTGCTGTGAGCCAGACAAGCCAGACCAACAAGAGGTCCTGCAGAGCCACCATCCAAACACGTTGGGCCAGCAAACACAGGAACTGGGAAACCACTTCTGCAGCAAACACCCAAGGACCAGGCCATGGGAAGAACTTCTGGTGAAAGTTACAGTTGTGTAACAAAGCACTCCCCAAAGAGACCAAGAGGAAAACTGGTTAAAAAAATTCCTGATGGAATATTGTGTCCTACTTAAATCAAAGCACTTTTGCTGGAATGTTTCTATCTGTAGGTTTTACAAAAATAGTCTACTCATTCCTTTTCGATATAGCTGAAACATTTCATTTTGAGAAATTCAGAGCATTTTCTTTCACTGCTAGTGATAATGTGTTTTATTGCAGAGTATCTCAGAACTGACAGGCTGGGAGTTGCCTGAAGACAGCAACTGACTGTCCATTCCTCTGCTTTTTAGGTACAATCAACTTAAATAGAGCATCTCTGGCAGAGCTTTGTCTAATCTAGCCTCACAAGATTTTCTTTTTTGTGAGTTTCATCCTTTTGTAAGGATGAAACTCCATTTGTGAGTTTACCAGTCAAGAAGTTATTCCTAATATCTGATATAAATTTACCTCGAAATTTTGAAACTATTCTAGAGAAAATGTCATCAAAGCATTTGGTCTTATTGAAACAAGACATTTATTAAAAAGGTCATTTTTCTATTCCCTCAACAAATTTTCAGGATGGTTTTCACAAGCTGGATCACAGTCAGATGTCAGTTTGACATTAAGGGATAATCAGAATTTACTGCAGAATAGTCATCCTCATTTTCAGCTGTGTTTCTCTTCATGATTAAATGTACAGGACTACCTCAGTGCACATCTGCAAATGTAAGGAGAGACAAGAGGGTGCTGCTTCACCTTTTTTTCAGCTGAAGAAAGTCTTGGGTAAGCTCTTAAGCATGACCCAGGCTGAGCATGGAAGCAAGGTGAGGAGGGACCACGAGAAAAGAAATGTTACAGAAAATTATTGAAGTATTCCTGATTCATGAAGATCTTATTACCATAGCCAAAGTAGGGGCAGTGAGAACAGCAGGGAACTCTCTGCAAATAGACCTGAATCTTGGCATGGGGAGATTTGCTATTTATGTGCTTGCAATATAGGACAAAGATGCCTTTTCCTTTTTGAGTATCTGCTGGGAGTGCAGCGTTTCCCAAATTAATGAAAATCAAGAGTTAAGTTAAATGACATAATAAAATCCAGACATTGATTTTTATGTTAGGAGTCGTCTTTATGCAAAGCATAATGTATCATCTTAAATGTCACTCATACAGTAATACTATGATAATTCTATTCCTTGGTGATGGCCAAAAAAAGTTGTTCAGGGCATTCATCAACACTGTCTCTATGTCATTTTTTGGTCTACTATGAAACCTGACTGAAAGAAATCTCGGATATTAGTTGAGAGACAAACTGGGATATAGTTGCTCCCAAAGCTGGATCAGCTGTGTGTGTTCCATCCCTGTGCTCTTCTGTGTGCTCAGGCACAAGTCACCTCTAAAAATCAAGAAAAGGCAAACAGGGAGCTGTGAGGCCAGAATGCCAGGAAAAAAGGGGTTTCTAACTGGCATCTCTAAACAATGCTGACAGAGCACCAGGCCCACAACCAGCAACTCCCAGAGGTGTGCAAGGAGTTTGGAAAATGTGCTTGCATGATGTGGAGGGCACTGAGCTCATGTCCCTTTCCCAGCTCCACACCAGCTCAACCTAGGCATGGAGGAAGCAGACTCTGAGGGAAGAGTGCCATCTACTGAACCCCAGCCTTTCTCTGGGCTGCCCACCCAAATACAGCTCACTCAGCCTGGAAATCCCACATGTTCCCATCTGCAGCCCCCCAGCCCACCAGAAACAGCCTCTCCCCTCTCTGCTCTTCCTTAAATGCAATGTGAGCAGTAGAAGCACACAGAAATACCACCAAGGTACAGAAACAGAAATCAAATTTCTCTTCCACTTCCTGTTTTACAAAATAATTGCTTATTTATATAGCAAGAAAAATAACAGCTGAGAATACCTGGAATGGTTGGATTGTTCTGGGGGTGATTAACTCTGCTGTAAATGTCCACAGCTCTCAGCAGCACTGCAAAGGAATCATTCTTCATAAAGAAGAAGAAATTGATCTCTTCTAAGATTAGAAAGCCCTACATCTACTGATCAACATCCTTATTCATCAGAGCAGTAACCTGCTGCTACATTATCTGGGCCACGAGGGTGCAATGATATTTTTCCATCCCATTATAATAAATTAGCTATTAACGTGCTTCATATTTAAGAGAGATAGACACCAGCTCCTAGAGAATCAGAGCCAGTCCTTTACATGAACTGTCCCAGGGCTCAATTAATTGCTGCAGTGACCAAGTGTTTAAATGAAACTTCGTCTTCCAGATATGTCCCATCAACACAGAGTGAAATCAATAAGGCTCATTTCAAGCAATTTACCCACCGTCTCTATATTCCAGGCAGCACTTACATTCATCTCAATAGTATTAGTTTATCATATGTCTCTGATGTATTTTCCTGTCAAACCTTCCTGTTTTGTGCTCATACAGATGAATGAACAGTGTCAAAATAATTTCATTCTGTTTTATCTTTGCAAGAATTTCAGAGCTGTAGATGGGAGAGAGGGGTAATTATCTGGGTCTGTGAGGGCCATGGAACAAGGACAGCATCCTTTCTGATTGTCACAGACATACTTTAGTTGATACTCAGCCTTCAGTCAGATCACTGAAGAAGAGAAAATGATAATTTACTGTATCACCCCAACAGCCTTTATGGTCCCTTGCTCAGCCAAGGCAATTTTGCCACTAGAATGATAGAGAAAAGAAAGCATCACTACCCCATATAACAGGGAGGAATTTGGGGAAAACAGTTGTAACTTTCCTAGATATCATTTTGCTATTGTTTTTTAGTTCAGCTCATTCCTTTATTCAGAAATTACAGAATACGCAGGAGATGAGGCAGCTGAAATTATCTTTATCAACAGTTTTAATCTGAAGCAAAGGGGCATCAGGCAATGAAAGAGACAAACTGAAGTTTCTTAGCAGTCTGCTTGACTCACAGAGATCAGACTGAAGGAGATGTCTGTTCCCAAGTGACTATTTAAGAATTAACCTTTAAAGAGGGTATTTGCTAGATTGAAAAGAAATGAGAATTCATTACTTCTAAGGATGTGGCCCAGAATTGTTCCTACTCTCTTGGCGAGGCATCGCTCCCTTAAAGAGCCTTCCTTTCAGATGATTAGCTATCATTCAGTACTACCAATACACTCAGACACACATTTCCTAACAAGAGCTGTCTCCTGCCTCCAATCCAGGCATCACAGCCTGGCCTGCAGACTTAATACAATTGCAGCTGAGCAAAAACCTCATTTGAATTTCAACAGCCTGTGGCCACAATAAGGAACAAGCAATTTCAGGTTTCCAGGAATTTCTGGACGAGAAGCATAATACAGCTGCATAATTACAGCACACCAATATGTGAAATATGCAACTAACTGAGTATTTTAAATAATGTTTGCAACTTAAACTGATGCATCCACTTCATATACAACTTGATTACACAGGCTTGTATCAATAAGATGGAGTGGAACAGAAAAGAAGAGAGCTGCTCCTGGCTGTAATATTGTTTCACTGCCACAGAGACACTGCCAAGAGGGTCTCCCTCCATTGCATTAATGTATGCATCCAATTACAGAGAGGCTTTTTGTTTGCTTGTTCCAGCTGTAGAATGCAATGCTATACTTGTGCTCACACTGTCATGTTTATGCCTACTGCAGAGGATAAAGTGCTTTTGAAAAGAGATCTCAAATCCAGCTAGAAGAAAATACTGCTCTCATATCTCAAGTAAGCATCTACATCGGGCAGTTAGAGTAACCTAATATTTTTTCTGTTGAATTTCAAATGAGAATCTCTACAATCTTATTTTGGACTGCTTTTCATGTTTTCTATTTTCTCTACTAGGAAAATAGATATTTATTTCTTGAAGTCCTTCGCAAACACCAGTGTGCAAAGGTTTAACATTGATTTTGATCAGAATTCATTCAGTGGTAGACCTTGGTCTTGCAAAGAGATCAGTGCAAAAACTTTCTTGTTCTTGTAGCAAAGACAAAAATCTCTTTCAGAGGAAGATTAGCTAAATCTTCTTCTCCTTTATTTTAGAGAACTGGCTCTTTTGCACTGGGAAACAAAAGTGAATAAATGCATTTCCAGGATGTTGGCTTCCCTGCAATTTTTCATGGAAGGGAGCAGCATCCCAAGTTTGTTTGATTTTCCTTGGCCTGTAATGAGATGTTTTCTAGACAAAATGTTTCACTTCACAAAAAGTATGCTTAGTTGAGAGATTTAGTGTTAAGAACCCTTTCTGTTCCTATGTTGGAGATGCGAGGTGCAGAAATTCCCAAAAATCGAACAATTAAGGGCAAGAGAGGCAAGGAAACCTTTTCACTTTCTTATCTAGAACTTGATCCAATGGCAAAAAGCTAAAAGTGAATTGAGAGGAAACAAAGAGAAAGTCCATGCTGTGGAATGCTGGAAGTCCTTCTCTCCATTCAGTTCCCAGAAGAAAAGGAAGCTCAGCAGCTTATACTTTTTTTATTTTCCAGCAGTTCATGTGTGGAACATTTTAAAAAAGAAGATACCTTTTGCATACTGGTTGGATCAGCCCAGAACCTTTCCTGAGAATGAGATTCCCTCTGGAAAAACAATCACAAAACACCCACTGTTCAGTATCTCCTTGACACAGTGGGGTGGACTGAGAAGAGCATGTCTGCTTTATTTTTAAATGTGTCCAATTTTATTTTCTTATATATATTTTCTTAGATATTTTTATAGGATTCTTTTGACTTTTCTTGGTTTATGCCCTAATTTTAATTTCTTTTATGCTCATTAGGCTACATGAGAAGTGATATAGTCACATCATGATGTCAAGCATTTGTAAATAAATATTTATGGACTTCAAAAAAGTGAATTATGTAAGTGAAGTTCAATAAATTGTGAAAATGTATCATATTCTCCACACTGTGTCGTGTACACCTTCTTCAAAAAAATTCTTTTCAAGTGATGTTATGAGCCGGACAGAGCACAACACTTCCACTGGAACCATCATGGTTTAATTACATGGCAGGATATGTACTCCAAATATTTCTAAAATGGGTAGAATTTGCAATGTGCATGCAAATCAAAATAGCTGCATGACCTATGCAGTAGCCCGTTTTCAGAGCTGTATGGCAAACCCATTCAGAAAACATCCAAATATTCTAAAGAGGGAAAAAACCAAAAACCAAAACCAAAACCAACAAAACAAAAACCCCAAACCAACAAACAAAAAAAACCAAACAAACAAACAAACTAAAAAAAACCAATAATTTTTAATCATTATGCTGAAAGACCAGGACGCAGCACAATCAGGGCCAAACATCACCAGCCCATACTTCTCATTTCCTCATTACTCTGAAGGGACTGGGCTCCCTGCAGTCTGCATTGCATCATGTCCCATAAGATCATCTGCTATTTTACAAGTAAAGAGGAATTTCAGCCATCAGGAACATGGATTTTAAAAATAGAGGACATTTTAGAAAGAAGCGTGTACTGATTTCAACAGCAATGTTGAGATGTAATGATTTTGGGAAATATTCTGAGTAGAGCGTATTTTTTAAATTAGAAAAAACAGTAAAGACTACAAAAGGTGAGGATTTTGCTATAAATATATGCATATTTCTCATACCCTCCAAAAGATAGAACAACCAGCATTTTTTAAACCAAGGCATGTGCCTGACTTCATCCTTAAAGTGTGTCTGTTTTTAGAAGGGATCTGAACACTCAGTTTTACCAACTTCAGCAAAGAAGCTGAGAATAAGCAAACTAACCTATTACTCTGCAAAATACAGGCCATTATACATCTTCTCTAAAAATTTAATTATATATAAAAGATCTTAGCTAATCAAACTCATACAGGAAGCATGTGCAGGGTGAGTCATGCCTTCCTCTGCATTGTGCTGGCAGAAGATGGAGCTGGTGGGGGCAATGCCTCGCCTGTGTCAGTGCACTGCACTCATCTGGCAGCTGTGGTGGACTCCAGCCACCCCAGATTCTGGCAGGGCAGCAGGCAGGATGTGCCAGGACCACGCTTTGTACAAGCCAGAAGAGGTTGTGATTTTCCACAGGGCACGGATCCTGTTACCACCTCTCTAATCTTGGTACCCTTCTAGTTTGTTTTTCCTGGCACAAGTCAAATGCCTCATATAGCCACGCTCATTTTGACACAGGTTCTAAAAGGCATACATTAAACTTGTATCTGTAATAGACCACAAAAGGACCTTCATAATCAGATTATGTTTGCTGTGATAATCATGGTCCTCAATTATACAACTGTATATAAAATACCTAATGTTTCAAGAAGTAACATTTTTCAACATTAAATTAAACTTGCTAAAAATACATTATACTTCCTGCAACTTCTCTCTATATGTCAGAAGAGTAATGCTGTATTTATAGCAAAGATGATACTTCCATTTAATTTTTCAATCAGCTAGGGACTGAGATAATTGGCAAAATTCTCTTCACTGCTATTTAGTCAGCTGGCTTTAAACCACAGTTAAACTTTACAACAGTGTTTCTCACCCACTCTAGTTTTATTTGATGTTATTATATCTGTCAATCTTGAACAGGAAGATGCAGAGAGAATTGAAAAAGTTTTTGTTTGCCTGATTATTCTGAACCTCGTCAAGGTGGCAAGCATAAGGAATGGGGTAGGGTATCTAAGAAAGAAAATATTAGTTGTGACTGACAGAAAAATCTTCAGTTACTGTCACTGCACTATTTCCCATCTACCAAATAAAATACACCTAATAAAATACATCCCTGTGGCACAGGCACTCACAGTAAGGTCAGCTGTCTGTGGAGAAGAGTGCACCTGGAGATGCAGGACTGTGAAAGGACATTGCCCGAAGAAGAAGCACTCTCAGTCCCAACCAGCTGTGCTTAGGACCAACGGCTGCCAAAGGGGTGATGCAGAAATTTTAGACTTGTGGTATGAGGTTTACCAGGATTTTCTCATGCCATATTTGCAGTGCAATCCATAGCAGGGTCAGCACCTGTTTATTGGTAAATACCTTGCAGGACAAAGGGTTTGGGTAGACTTTTACACCTGTAAATCATAAAAGGTACAAAAACTGGTGCATAATTTTCCAGTGTTTATTTTTATGGGCTAAGGGACCTCCTGAAATGCAGCTGCTTGATCAGACATTTTTAGTCGAAACATTTCTGGAAATTATGTGGGAAAGCACTCCACATTTTCACATAGCTGTGATTGTAGGAAAAAAATATTAATTTTTCCCTCCAAAATGATATGCAGGATGGGAACCATCTTACCTGGTTTTAGCCATTTCAAATCTAGGCATTTAGTTAAGGTATAGATTCACCCTATAAACTACAGAAAGACTGAGGAACCTCCAGACAGAGATTCTCCATCCTAAAGTAATTGGCAAAGATGACTAGTGCAGAGTGAGCTGATTTTCCCTATTAGGAGCACAAGTAGGAGGTAGTAGGATTTATATGCTGTTTAAGTATTTTCATAAGGTACAAATCTTCACCACAAAAACTATTAAAAGAGGCCAGCTGGAAACATTCCCATTTAATATTTTAATATGGATTTCCCCAAGAGGAAATGTTTCACCGTCACTTAAGTAATTTGAAAACTGCTTGTTTGAAAAGAAACATGAGGAGGGAAAAAAGTGATTTTGCCATGCATTCCAATAATACAATTGTTAAGTAATGGGATAAAAAGCTTGACTGCACACACAGAGAGGAGCACAGAGGCACAAAGGTAGGAGGGGGAGTTCAAATTACGCCCTGCCCCTTCCCATGCCAGCCCCATCTATGCAGGCCCATGTTTGCTTCCATGAGGGAGCACAGGGGCTCAAGGCAGGAGGAGAAACCCCAAAATCCCATTCAGAGAAGCAGCCCCCACCCAGGACTGCCACAGGAGTGCCTCAGCAGCATGGACTGGGACATCCATCCCCATGAAGGTGTGGGAGCTGCTCCAG
This sequence comes from Melospiza georgiana, assembly GCF_028018845.1. NCBI lineage: Eukaryota > Metazoa > Chordata > Aves > Passeriformes > Passerellidae > Melospiza > Melospiza georgiana. The sequence goes on from NC_080433.1 coordinate 65,089,135, forward strand.
CTCACCCAGCACAGAGGGGTCACTGCCTAGGGCAGGGGAGGCACTGTGGGATGCAGAGGAAGAGCAGTCCAGGATTGCATAGGACTGATTATGGGAACCAGAGGTGGAGGAAGAGAAGGATCAAGGTGATTTGGGAAGGAACACACACAGAAAGATAGAAGAGTAAGGGGATTAAAGGATGGGTTATGTATGGACAGGGGCTGGTCAGCACACTCATCTGGCTGTGCCCTGCACACCATTAGTGAAATGTGTCGTGTCCTCTTGCTAAACCCCTCTCTAGCTCTTTTCCTGGGTGAGAGGTGGGTGGGCATTGGTGTGTGTGTGTCTCTGGGAGGGAGGTGGGAGGAAGGGCAGCCTCTGCATGTGCTGTGTGGCCAAGCCCAGCTCCAGGAGAGAGGCCCAGTGGCTCTGCTGTGCGTGTGTGCCAGTGCAGGGGTGTAAGAGCATCTGTCCCAGCAGCTGGAATGAAGCTACAGCTTTGGGGGCTGATATGTCCAAGTGCCAGAAACAGGGAGACTGGGACCCAGGGACAGCTGTTGGTGTAAGAGCCCAGCTGCAGGAGAGACCCCACTGTACCTATGGGGACATCCATCTCCACCAGCACCCTGCTCAGACAGACAGGGAAGTAGGATGAGGGAACAGAATTAACATTTTCAATTTTATTCAAGGAGGATATTTCAACTGACTCAAACAAACTGTGGATTTTTGCTTTAAAGAATATCTTCACACTGTTTTAAATGGGTTTTTCCTCCTGTTTTGAAGCACAGTATTCCCTAGGATACTAAAGATATGCTGCTATTTATTGCCTTTAGAAAAACTTACTGGTACAGATTCTAAAAGTGTTCTCATCAAGAGCAGAAAATGTATGAATGCCTTTCTGGAATTACAAGTTTCAGAAGTAATTCAAACATCACACAGAGGAAATTTTATGGCCTCAGTAACACAGTCGGACAGGTTAAACGATCATGATGTTCCCTTCTGGCCTTAAAATTTATTAAGTACCTCCCATTTTTCCTGTTGATAGGCTCAGTAATACTTTTCAACTGCACATCTCTCTGCAGATATTATATGGTAGCTGCATATAATTACTTCTACCTTAGAACACGAAAACTCTGATTCAGAGGAGTTAAGTGACACAATCATCATGCAAGAGTGCACTAGAACCTACATTAGACCTTAGATTTATTGAGTGGCCATTCTATGTGCAGTCCATCAGCCTCCCAGTTTCTCCCTAGCTAGTTAATTCCAGTGTTCCTTTTTCCTTCCCTTCAGAAAAATAAGAGCAGTATCACCTTCTTATTCCTATTGATCTATAAACTGCTGTCAGCGGTGATTTCAACTCAAGGAATTTCTTCAGCTATTTCTAAGCAAAACTACCATGAGCAACATTAGCTGTGTAGCAGCAGTAACAGGGAGTTAATTGCAAAATAATTACCTCAGCATTTAAAAGACAGGTTTTGCATCCTCTGCTGCCATACCTGGTACAGAGGCACAAGACCTATAGCAGGTACTGCACCAGAGCCAGCAGAGGCTCTCAGATGGCAATCAAGCTGTAAGCACACACATTATTACAGTGTACAGGTACCCCAAGTGCAGCTGTGAAGATCCACTGCAGGTTTTCATATTTCATGTGCACCTGACATATACAATGGGCAGTTTATGGATTCTCTTGGAGATAGAATCATAACTTGCAAGTGCACCAATCTTATCTTTGATTGTTATTCTGGGTAAAACTATTTACATTTTAAATGATGCATACCCGTTCAACATAACAAAATAATTATGACAATACTCTTTGTAATAAATTGTAGTGAGCAAAAACTTAGATTTTGAAGTTTGAGATATAAAGTAAATTGGATATTAATACTTAATTAGGCTAATAAAAAATTGAAGAACAATTTTTACAGCACATTTAATAAATATATTTCATGTGTAAACTGTCTGGAGCAGCTTAAAAACACATTGAATGGAACTGCCCTGAGGTGGCTCAGGTTTCTCCTCTCTGGCTAAATTCAAGGGCTGATTACAATGACCTGTTTTTCATATCAGGTCTGCCCCTTTCTCCATTTTACTCCATACCTGCAGAAGTTTAAGGGAGAGATGATAGGATAATGTTTGAATTGATAGCACCACACAGGTGAGAGTGGGAACCATGTGCAGCTCCTTCAGTGAGCTCTCCCAGCAGCAGCCTGCTAGCAGTGCCTGAATAAAGATGCTGAAATAAAAGAACTGAGAAAATACCCTAAAGAAGTTACCCCCTTGACAGCAATACCATATGTGAAGGGCATCCATCCCCAGGAAATGTCTTCATCACACACAGAGCCATGGACTGTGTGACACAAAACAGCTGTAAAAATGCCTTTCCATCCTGCACATAGGAGATTGTACATCACTGGTTTGTGCCGGCAAAAAGCTGGGGTGCTCTGCAGCCTGCCTCAGTCCTACCAGGCATCTCTGTCCTGCTAAGAGCCAGACAGCAAACCTAATTACCAACCTTCCTTCCTACCCAGGCCTTCACTCTTGTTAGATCCTTCTCTAGTTCCTATCAGTTGAGCATGCTCAAAAGTGCCTTTTTAGCAAAAATGAGTGTGTTATCTAATTAGGAACCTGCGTGTAGATGAACAGGCACTTGGCTTCTGTCTCAATCCTCCAGAGAAACAAAATGCTTAGAGATGTGACTAACTTTACACAACTTTGCAATGACCACTGCTAGCCTAATAATCTATACAAAACATCATTTACTATATCCCTTCTCAGGTGTTTCTTTTCCAAGGTCAAAAGTGCTAGGTTACTTTTCTCTTCTTACATAGAAATCATTCCCTGCCTCTGTTTTGGTTTTTTTCTGAGTAGTTTTAGGGAATTCTTTTTTCTATGTGCTTCCTATTATATACCATCCTAACATTATTCTGAGATCTTTTTAGTATGTCTATACATTTTCCATGGACAGATAAAGGAACACATACTGATTTCAATATTCACAGCAAGTCCTTTATACTTTGCTTTTAGCTTTGCTCTTTTATTTTGATTTCTCTTATGTATTTTCTTTCCCGTTTTGTGCTATTGTTTTTCTTTTTAGTCCAGGATCATTAGCTTCCACTGAAGAGTACTAATCTGTAAGGTGAACCTGTTTTGCCATTCTCAGGTACAAAACTCATTCCAGAAGAGACAAGGAGCTGTTTTCTTTCACCCAGAAGAGACAAAGTACAAAATACAACTGCTTAACTTCAATTTTTCTGTGAAAAATACCTTCACACACATCCTACATTGATTGGTACTAGTTACTGGTTTTAAAAATTGAGGAAAGGAAAAGGATGACTTTTGCTATTATTTCCATTTTTAACTATATGATTGCTTAATTTATGGAGGTGTGGCAATCAGATATATGAGAGAAGAAGTAGATAAAATCAAGGTTAGAAGATAAGAGGATTCTCGGGTTTTATTGTAGTATTTAAATATTTTTATATATATTGCAAGTTTTTCCTTTTATTGAAGTAAGCTTTGGTTTTATAAATTAATGATTCTGTGAAGGATTAATGTGGAAGAATTTTGCATTTAAACTCAATTTTCATACCCGTACCAATATATGAGTTGATGGCAAATTAGACCAAAGAATTGCATTAAAGTGATTTAGTGGAAGCAGGGAGAGGAATGGCAAAAAAAGGTTTTGGGCAAGCCCTAAATGTTTGGGAAGACAGATAGTATACCTGACAGAACCAGCATGTGTATCTTAGCATAGAAACTTTGGTTGCCTTTCGTGGCCAGGATTTTTTTACCCACAGGGGGGAAAAAAATCGTCAGTATTAACATATTTGTTGAATTAGGCACATAATTCTGTCTTTCACTGTACTCCATTTCTCATAAGGCACATAATCTATTCTCAGATTTCCCAGCTGAATGCAGCTCTGAGCTTGTGGAAAGGATTACAGAATTTTATTTGAATACAAGCTAGCAGTTGTGTTTTGTGCCCAGTACGATTACTGAAATCACAATGTGTTCCTCTTTATGTATGGAGCAGGTTTATACCAGTGTATGCAGAAAAGGCTTTCCCTGCCATTGGCAGTGAAGAATATCATCTGGAGCATCTCCTAAGGCCCTCAGTTGGGGTACACCTGTTATTACATGCTATAGTCTTTCTCCACTGCTATAAAACACAAGGTCTATATTTTCATGTGTGCTTAAACTAATGATAGATGAGTCACATTCCAAATTACTGTTCTGGAAAGCCAACCCTCAGGCACAAATCCATTGTCATGCGAGCATGCCAAAATGAGATTATATCTTTGAGCCAAACTGCGATTAAAAAGGCCCTTAACAACACTAATAATTTTGACTTAATCAATGATTATTGCTCTTTTAAAATGGAGTTTAGAGTTTGTGCACTGGCTTTGATTTTCACTTTTTGTTAAATCAAGCACTGTTTTTGCCAGAATGGAAAATATGTCACATTGCAATAACACTTCAAGTGCATAACTACAGTCTAAAAATTGAGCAAGTGTAGCTTTAACATGAGGATGGGAATTAATTGTTCTTTTGCTGTAATATCTGGGGAAGCTGAAGGCAATTCACATTTCTGTGTGCCACCACAATAGCTTCACCCAAACTAATCATCCTTCCAGCCTCATTTCCAAGGCTGTATAAAACCCCTGAGCATGACACAAGTCATGCAGCAGAATTCAAGTGAAGTTAGTACTGAAAGATCAGATTCATGGAAGAATAATTTATTTCAGTAATTATAGTTTGGTAGGGCAGATTTAACTTAACAAGACATTCCACAAGAAGATATTTCTACAGAAATCTCTCTCTTTCTTTTTTCATGCCTTTTAATTAAGTTGAAATCTTGCATGGTTCAAAGTAATGTACACAAAATAAGTAAGCAGGCAGCTGCAAATACAATAGAGTGAAAGAAAGGATGTCATATATTGCTAAACAAAGATGTGATATTTGCTGGATGGAGAAGATAATAGAAAGAGCAGAAATATTACAGCCCAACAGGAATCTTGATTTTACATTCTTCTTCTCTTCTGCTTTCATTCTGGTAGCACATGGGATGGATGCCAGAGATGCATCAAACTGTCCAAGTATAATTTAAGTAGTCAGGGAACAGATGTTCACAACAGTTTCTGGTCAGTGCAGGGATTTTACTACCTGCCCACAAGCTTCTCCCCACTGTGAAAACTGTATTTCTGGAAGATGTACTGTATCAATTTATATCAAAATACATGTATCCTGTAAGGTTGAGTGACCCTAATGGACTCCCAGTGTAATACAATATCTCCTCCTTTCCTCTCATCCTCCCCTTCTCCAAGACCGGATAGAAGTCACTTACACTGGCCAATATTATAATGCAGACTTCAAATGCTCAGATACTTTAGGAATTTGACTTTGAATGTTGGTGACTTCCTACAGCGTGAACAGGTGGGAGAATGCTGGAAACCATGAGGGTGAGCAACAGTTCTCCTTCCCTTCTCCCTTGTACCTGCAGCAGAGGTCACTACTTTAATCCACACTTTCAAAGGAGGAAGACTGTGCCAGCTCCAGAAATCTAACAAAACTTTTTTCTTTTTTCATTTTTCCACAAAAAGTAAGAAAAATGGCAATTTCTCTAAGCTGATCATCAAGCTGTATTGATTATTTTCATTTAAGAGGGAAAGGTAACCAAATACACTGATGGGATTGAACATATCAGGATTTATATACAGAAAGATATATACTGGCATGAGTGGAACTAGAAACAGATAGCAAAAATAACTCAAACCTAGAAAAGGGTGACTGGAAAATGCCAGTTAATGAATCAAATCTATGATTTCAGCAACATAAAAGATTTAATGTTCATTTGGGTTCATCTCAAACAGCAACATCTGTAGCCCACATATACCTATTTTTGCTGATTTTTACGTAGGTCAGCACCAGTGGAATGGCTGTGTTAGTGGTTCTTTGTATCTGAAGTTTTTCCCAGCTTCCCTGGAGCCCACTACAAGAATGTGCTATGGTGGCAGCACTGTCAACAGTATCCAAGAAAGGCAATTTTGCACTAGCTATGGTTTTTCTAAGCATGCCACAGTGTTGTTGTGGCCTTGGCCTTCACTACAGAAGGCAAAATTGAAATCTCCATCATCATAATATCCGTGGTGTGTTTGGGGGTATATTTGACTTGTTTTAAACATTTTCTTTAAGAAGAAAAATGGCTTTGTACTAATTGTGACAGAACTTCCAGAAGAAGACAGGATTTCACATTTTCTTCAGTAAGAAAAGGGTCAAGATGCATGCTACGATGCATGTAAGAATCACACCACAGACAGACCTCAGAGGCAATGAAAAGGAATACCCTGAGACCAAAGGGGACACAGCAGTCTTTTCTAAGTTACCATTACAATGTTAACTCCAGTAAAGCTCAGAAGCAAGAACTCATTGGCTGGGACACAGTGAGAAATCTAAGTGCTGCATGTAAAATTATTATTTTTCTTTTATTTTAACTTCCAGTCTGTGATTCCTACTTGCTTAGAGCTTTATTTTCTTTAAGTAACATTCCATTCAAATAAAACATTACTGATTTTGAAGACTTCCTGGTCTCTTTGAAGAGCTGACTTGGACCCAGTCTGAGTATATTGACCTCACATTTGTGACCTGCTTTGTGGCACCATCTCAGCCAAGAAAATACAAACAAGCTAAGATTAAGAACCTACTTAGTTTAGGAACAGTATGCTTATCGAATTGCATACAAGTGAAAGATCTCTTTTATAAGTCCTCTGTTTTAAAAAGAAACACAACATAATGTTGCCTTATGTCATTAGATCTATGTGGTACATATGTTCCTTCATGTCTAGGAGATCCCTTAAAATCTTAAAATAGTCCTGAAACAAGTGGTCTGGTTGGATCTCCAAGCACTATCTTATCATACTCTGTGAGGAAACAAAATAATCATAGTAAATAAAGCTTTCACTATTTTTTCACTGTCATAAAAGCAACAATGAGAAACTTCTTTCTCTGTTTAAACCAAAGTTCCTGAAGTGACTTGGAAATACAAAATAAAGTATCACTATGTAGGCTTAATTTTCTCCAGCACAAATATGCTGGCTAGGTAGTAAAGAATTAAAAAAAAAAAAGAAAAAAAAAAAAAGAAAAGAAAAGCAAAGCACTGAGCAGGATCCTTCATTCCCTGGTTAAAATGCACTAACACTCAGATGTTGTGTAAATGGTTCCACACCATCTGGCAGCTATTAAGGGAAAAACAAACCATCATTTGCAGGTTACGGTACTTCTCACATTTTTAATAATGTATCACAGTGCACTCATTGTCATAACACCCAGCACAATGTACAAAATATTTAAAGTGCAGTATGCTCCCTCTCATTCATATTTATGCAACATAGCTCAGGAACGCACTTACATGGTGTGCCATTGCTATTCCTGCGTTGCCTGGCTGTGTAGATTACTGAGAGACAGTGCTTTGTACAGAAGGGATGTACTTTTCACAACACAGCCTTGCACTGCACCATGGATGATAATCACAGCAGCTCCTTCTCCCACCACGCTGATACAGAGACCCTGCCACCACCTCACAGCCTGCTCCAGCACTCCCACAGACTGAAACCTACCCTGCAACTGTTCCCACTGAACAAAACTGCACAGACATCAACAACCAGCTCCCTCAGCACTTGGCCAAACCCTGGGGCTAATAAGAATTAACAGATTAATTCAAGATGTGCCATTCTCTCTCTGAGAGAACCCTGCATCCATTCACCTGCTTCAGTGATGCTAAACATAGCCCCAGCATACCTGCACCTATATTTTTCTCCACTCCAGGCGTGGTGAGATATGTTTCTCCATTTGCCTTGCTTGATTTTGGTTGTCACTGAAAGCACCAGTATCTAAGGGAAGGAGCCAGGAAGGATGCAATCACAGACTTTGCAGGTCTCATTTTTGCTACTCCCTATGTTATTTTTGAAGCCAGCCAGAATGGCAATGCAGTCCTCTATTTCTTTGCAAATACATGTCTGTCCCTACAGAGTTCCACTGACAGAAAGTTAGAGAGGGCAAAGAGAGGGGCATTGCTCATGGCCTAGAAACAGTGACAAGAAGGATCTTTCCAGGACTTGGTGCATACATAGTCTTAGAAATGAGATGGTAGGAAATAATTCCTCACAACCTCTTTCAGCAGCTCTCACATTTTTATAGATCACAGACTCTATCAGATGTAGCTAAGCTGGGGCAAAACTCATGAAGATTTCTGTCTTCCTGGTTGACACTCAGTAGACCTGTTTTTTCCTAAGGAAGGCATCATTAAACTTACACAGCCAGACAACTTAGCATGTGTCATACAGTCTGGGATAGCTTTCCATACATATCTCCTCAGCCCACACCAAGCCAATTAGCTATTTTAACCTTCTTTCTCTGAAAGTTTACATTATGGAAATGTCTTGCTCTACCAATTGGAGAAATACACTTAGTATCATCTTCCCCAGCAGACTCTTATGCCTTCTGTTATCACAGTTTTTCTCTCATCTTTCACTCCTGTACCAAATGCAAACTTCATGCCTACTCCTGCTCTTTCCTCATCCGCTATCCATCCTACGCCCCCTCCTTCAGTACAGGAGGGTTTTTCTTCATTATATGTGCATGCTACCCAGCAGGCTCAGCCACAGAGTTAAGCTGGCATCTCACAAGGTCCTGCCTCTGCCTTCTGTACATCTTCATTACATTGAGAAGTAAATTATCTTGTTAGTTACATTATTATATTAAAAGTTGACAAGTAAATCTTATTATAAAAGTGCAATGATACAATGAGATATTTTATTCAGGCATTTAGCCCTCACTCTCTGACATTTAATTATAGCTACTGCTGCATGGTGATCTGAAACATTAATTCAAAAAATCAACTAAAATCCTCCATAATAGGCTGATTTCCTGCCCTGCTCTTAGGGTTCTCTTTTAACACATACTGAAATTACTTAAAACATGTCCAGTGAACCTTAGAAGAGCTTGATAGTAATGGGAAAAAAAAAAAAAAAAAGACTATACCAGGGGTATTTTGTCAAGAATTGCAAGGAGGATCAAATCTGAACTTGTATGGGATGAAGTTTTGCAAGGACTGAAATGAGATCTTCCCTAATGAGAGCAACATAACACCCATGCATCTGCTCCACCACGGAACAGTGAGCACATAATCAAAGAGTGTTATGTTACTGCGCAGTGCAGCTGAGGCTGCTTCCCAGCTTTTCATGGTGCTTTTCATGGTGCTTTGGCCCAGGGACCTTGGTTACCATGAAGACATGCACAAATGTCCATACTGGCCAAGGAGGCTGTAGTGTGAGCTGGACACTGCACACCACGGGCACTCCTGGGATAAGCAGATCACCTATTTTTTTCCTTTAAGGCAACCAGCATTCAGCCTGTGTTTAGATTTCCTACAACTCACCACCACCACAGGATGGATATTCCCCGAGCTGCCTTAGGTCTTGAAAGGAAAAGTAATAGGTTATTCCCACTGCTCTGCAAGAGTACACTCCGAATCTCATAGTAAGAGCTTATGGGGCAGCCAGTGACTGCAAAGAGAGTCAGGGCCAGACATCCTGCAGATAAATCAGCTCTGGAGTCCACTTGGGAAGTAGAAGACCCATTTGATCCCCAACAACTCTAGCAGGCTGACTCCACCACAGCCCTGAAGATACTCCAGGGCAGAGAGTTTGATGTATTCATTGGAGCACTATTTTAGGGATATTTTTTAGAAGCACCAAATTATTATTTGTTGATATTGTTTAGATGCATCAAAGCCCTGTTGCACAGCTGCCATCCAATGTGCCTCTTGCACTGCTGAACCATCCCAGTCTGCATCCTAAAAGAGCACCAGAAGTGCTTGCAGGTGTAATGGCTACAGAGACACACCTGCATGGAGTTAGAGCTTGAAGGGGGAGGTAAGTCAGTTGGATCTGCAAATCTTAACGTAAAAATATTCTGAAATCAAGAAAAAGAAATTATAGTTCCAAAAATACCTATAAGTTGTGTTCCTGACACAGGGATGATCTCCAAGCAAATAATCTTCTCTCATGATGAAAACTAGTCTGCCCCTGCACACTTTCAGTAAGGAGCCCACAGACAATAGAACAGGGACATTTTCATTTTCTTCATGTGAATGAAACAAAGCATCTCATAAACGTGAACAACACCCACCCTCTTTAACTAAGCACACTGGCAAATTTTCCCATCTAGTGTAACGGAAACTGGAAGAAAAAAGAACCTCTCCTTGTGGTGGTAAAAAAATCTAAGAAAATTCCAGTAGAGTTGCAGCACAAAATGTAAAGGAGAGCTTAAGAAACTTTGGCACTCAGTTTTTGCTGAATATCAGCTGGAGGTAAATTACTAACTTTTCTGCACTCCTTCAAAAATCCTTCTGAAAACTATATTCACTTCATGACCTCAGTAAAACTTTGTCTTCTGCTTGCATATCACATATCCCATCAAACTTGGGACTTGCCACTTTAAACAGAAGACTTACTATCAGTAAACATGTCTTTTCCAGCCTTACTCTAGCATGATTCTATTCATCAGTAATAAACTCTGAGTATAAATCTTTTTTACTGCTGTGCTTCCCTCTGTGTCAAAAATTCACATATAGATTTGGTACAAGCAAGTCCAGCTTCCTCTGAAAGTTTAGGAGGCAAACTCTGCAATGACAGAACATTGCAAGTTATGGGCAACTATAAAAACATTCGAGTGACAAAATAAGCCTGTTTGCAATTCAGGGGGAGTATCAAGACAGCAATTCATGCTACCATTTTCAGAATAACTAAACCTCAATAGCTGGGACAAAAGATTAAAAAAATTCAGATCTCACTAAGACACCAAAGGAAGTGACCAGGTTTTAATATAAAGTGAGTCCACAAGTTGTCTACTAGGGGCTCAGCATTTTCTCGAACTAACTCCAGCTCTAATTGTGATCAGCTCTACTGAAAATTTAAAAATTAGCACATGAATTATTTTCAAGGTCTGTTCCCTAAGAACATTTCAAGAAAATTCTGGAAAAGATGATATGAAGAGTAAAGCAGTTCGAAGTCATGACTTGACCCTCGTCCATACTGCTTAACCATCAGCTTGGGTGCAGATTTACCATATGGTAGTTAATTCATCTGCAGAAGACACACTCTAAGTCACAAGTGTCTCTTTCAGCTAGTAATATTTAGGCAGTAAGCATAAAAATGTGCTGCAATGTTTTGAATCATTTGGGGTTCCTACATTGGTTTACCTCAGACTCTTTCTCAAAGTCAGCTATCTTCTGGCTGGGAATAGGTGTAAATTAATCTTTTCATCTAGGAATAAATAATTCCTTCTTAGTACAGTCTTCCTCTGATTTTCCAGTGATTCTTTCTTCTTTAATGATGTTTTAAGATGTATCTTCAATTAAGGAGTAAACAACCCATTCTGAACTTGTTATTTCAGCTCAAGAAAAATGATTAGATCAGTTCCTTGTAGTCAAACTATTAACTTGGACAATTATTAAGGACCAATTAGTTACAATGCAGTTCTGAAAAAAGTTCTTAAATATATATATATATGAATATAACCTAAATTCCACCAATTATATGCAAAAAGAATATCATACAGTAATCATGATTCTATTTTTGGAGAATTATATAAAGCACATTTCATTTTTAAATTGACAGGTCTGACAAGCATATGCATGAAAAACTTTTTTGTTTAGTAACCAAGAAACAAGTTTCAAGAATAATGTGACAGCTCAAAAATATATGATATTATCCTCAGTAATTGGCAAAATCAATACCTTACTGCATGACCTACAGTAACTGTTCCTAGGGGAACAGTAAATTGAATCTACTTCAGCACGGGGAACAGCGGTAAACAGAACCCTAATCTTTTCTAGAACTTCATTTGTCATGTATGATTTATCAGTATTTTTTCATTTCACAATGCATGTGTCACTTGTTGGTTTCATCTTCTGTAGAAAGCAAATTGTTTTGATGAAGGTCAACTGTATGAGTTGGGTAAAAAAGGCAGACTGGTCATGATAGTTCACTTAAATGGAAAACCATCCTACATGAGTGCCATTAACAGTATCCTTCCTGATGGCAGAGTATCTTAATGCAGTGACCCAAGAAGGGAAATGCTCAATCTCTGAGTTTTACCTCAGGCATATTGAAATGCAAGTCTGAGTGTAGAAGACTAAATACAAGGTATTTTTCAGCCTTCCTTGCACAGAAAAAAAAATAGACCCTAAAGAAGACATTTTAATTTGCATTGCCAATTTTATTATAACACCTAGAATTTTCCCTTCCCCTTAACCATGTCTTACCCTATTAAGCACTAATTTTATTAAATACTGTTGATAGAGAGAGGCCTCCATGGACTGCAGCTCAATTGGAACAAAATTAGTGAGAAGGAATGGAGTAAGAAGGCTGAAAAAAATCCCATAGTTATTATGGTAGACTATTAACATTAAAGAATTTGTTATATGTACACAAGGAATGAGGAAAGGACCATGAATAAATGACGTTTCTTTGGGAACTTCTTTATGGGATTAATGATATGTAGCAAAGAGCACATTGTCTGTAGAAGTGATTGGACTAGTGGAAATCAGTGCTTTTGTCAAAAATGGGGTGCATGTTCAAGAAAAATTATGAAGGAGAAGCTATAAAACCCCTACAGGAAGAAGCTGTGTTGTACCTTGACTGCAGATTAAGGTTCAGTCTGATACTAACATGACCACTGTCTGTAGAGAACAAAACCACAAAATTTCTAGTTTTTGTATGAAAAAAGTAAATATTCCGTAAGAAGTTAGTGTCATGGAATCTCCTTGCTTTTGCAGAGTGCTCAGGGTGATTCACATTCCACCACAACTATCATAATTCCATAAAATCCCATTGAGTAGCATCAGTTCTTACATAGACTGTGTTCTGAGTGGAGCTAGCACAGATCTTCATTATTCAAATGTCTGATATGTAGAGCAGCCACATTTGATGTAAATCATATTTAATAAAAACCTAAAGAACTCTGCTCCCTCTCAGCCCCAAAATTCTCTTGAATTGAAAAATTAGATGATGTCTAAAATGTCAGTCTCTTGTTTTCACACAGTATTAAATCAATCTCCCTCTAATGCCTTGTGCTACTCAATTTGTTTTCAGTAATGTAGTTTTCCCCCCTCTTTTCCTACGTAAGTAAAAGTTATATTATTTAATCACTAGAAATCTTTGTCTGATAATAAACTGCTAGCAATTCAACCACACATCTTTAGACCTTTCATGTCTCCTTTAAAAGTGAGCTGTCTCCTCTGAACAACAGAAATTGCAAGATGAATTTAAGAGTCCACATCAAAAAGAGGTAGCAGTAAAATGGAAGACTGATGCATATAAAAAGTACTGAAGCAGCTACTGTTTTATATTTCATTTTAATACTTAAATATCTTCTGCACTAAAAGTTACTAAATCTTTTCCCTTGATCATGATTTGTGCACAATTCACTTATCAGTTGCACAGATATTTTTTCATAATTCCAGAGGAAACTGAACTGTCCATACACTATGGTTATGCTGCAGTCTTCTGAACTGCAATTAATTTTAAATATATTTTTTAAGATATCGTTCTGGGTAACTGTAGGAGTAGCATGGGCCAGGTGCTCAGTCCTGAGGTGAGCTGAGACCCTGGAGCCCTGGGTAGGGCATTCCAGGAGGGTCTGAGGTGAGGGGGGTCAGGGGTTCCTTGAGGATCTTTGATAGTCAAGGCTTCAAAGGCTCAATTTCAAAGGCTTTTCTCAAATCAGGACTAGCATATTATCTACCACAAATGTACATGTGAAACTTGCTCTGTATTGAGTCATCTTTCACCCTAAAAGGGTCACTCTCTGGGAAAACTGAAATTCATGAAGCTATCTAAGGCATTCTCTGAACAGTTTGGTCCTTCTCTTTTCCTTTCTCATGTCCTTCCCCTTGTTTTCCTCCCAACACACAACTCCCAAACATGGAGTACTCTGCCAAGTGTGGAAGAAGCTGAAATATTAAATTCACTGTGAATTATTCAAAGAAACAGGAAAGATTAAATCCACTTCCACCTCCAGACCAATTGCTCAGCTGCTTAACCTGCATTTGCAAAAGGGAAGAAGAGACAGTGCTGAGATATAAAATGGTGCATGGAACCACGGTGACCCATTTCATCTTTCAGGCAACCTCTCGGGCCCTGGTTTCAGTGCTGGCAGAAGGGGGGACCAGAGCAAAGCATAAAATTGCTGAAGTGGTGTGACAAGCCTCTTTGGCAACAATTAGAGACTGTCAGGCAGAATTAGCAAGAATCAATCATGCAGTAAGTTCATCGGAAAAAGAAAATGAGAATAACAAGGGACAAGCTAAACAGTAGCTCAATAAGGTGAAAAGGCAGATTCTCAACAGGCTGGTGAGAAGCAGTTGATGGAGGATATTACAGCCACTGAGGCAGAATTATGGCAAGTAATTAAGCATAGGGGCATTGTCAGGAGGTGGGAAAACACTGCCGTTCAAACGTGGGAATGGCTCTGGCCAATGCTTATTCCAGCAGAGCTCAGCAAGAGGATATTCAAAGCTGTCATTTGCAAAAAAGGGTCTGATTAACCCCTGGGTGGATAGATATATTTATTAACTACTGTACCTTGTATGTACTTGGTGCCTTGCAATAGAACATAACTCAATAGGGCTTATAACCTTTAACAGCAGAAGGACTTTTATATCCCTGTGTCTTGACATGAAAACTTATTTCATATTTCTGTGTCTTGACATGAAAACTTATTTTTACCTGCCCTATACATCATAATTACATGATTTTATGTCAATGTCTAATCTCATTTCATCCACAATAGTCTCACCTGTTTCAAGAAGGTAGTCATAAAACCCTTAAAGGCATATATCCAAAGGGTAACTTGGATACATACAGAAAAAAGGAAGATAGTATATAACCTAATAGCAAAATAGGGATCCAACTTCTGTTTACTTGCATTTAAAATGTTTGATTGTTTTAATAACAGCCTCACTGGCAAACTTCTAATTTGGATCTATTATCTTCCTCATTAGAATTCCAGTGGCAGGGTGAGCACATAGGCTGCTTATTATACAGGAGTTCATTATCAAAATCTACCAGAGATTGATTATCAATAAAGTGTTTTTCATTTCCTTAGAACTCTCATCACAGCACTCTTTTTATTTATTATCCTTCCACTCTCTTTTCTTTATCTAATCAGCCTGTGTTGAATCAGCTGCTAAGTATTCAAGAGCAAATGGTTTCTTCAGCCTCATAACCATTACAAGTCAGTAGGAGCTATCCTTCAGAGCAATTGTTCTGCTTAAGATCCAGCTCTCCTTTCATTTTTAAGTCCTTATCCATCAAGAGCATAATGATACCAAATGACGACCAAATGTTTTTCAGTTAGAGATAGAAAACACACTTCAAACAAAGAATTTACCTTTCCAATCTAAAAAGTCAGAGTGTGGACATGCACAATGGAACCCTCTTCCTTACCAGCTGGGGAGAATAAGTATTGCCCTCCCTGAATTTCTGCTGGGAGAGAGAGAGAGGGGCTCAAGAAGGAACCCAGGCAAGCTGGAACCCAGCAGCTAAATCTCAGTTAAATGTCTGAGGTTGAGTTGCACACAGCTGGTCTCTCTGGGTGCCTCTCTGATTAACAAGGGTGGGTTAGGAAACAACACATGGCAGCTGAAATTCCTGCTCATCTGCAATCAGTGAAATGGAAATAAGCCTCCTCCAGGGCAGTGATTGGTAGGAAACAAGAGGAAATCAGGGCAATGTTTTGACAACATCTTTTGTACTTAGAAGTTATCAAAGGTCATATCAATAAGTTATAGAAAGAGGAAGTGCTGGGCACTCTTTTCAGTGGAAAAGAGGGAAAATAATTCAGGAGGCTTAAAGATCAGATCAGATCACCCTGTGATACTAAACCAGGGAAATACTACATTCATCACCTATTTGGGCTGAAAATAACAGAGGTAACTGAGATGGCTGGAAAATTTTACTAGCTCTAGTAAAGCTCATTTATATGGTAGTTACATTCTTTGAGTCTTAGTACTAGTAGGTGGAGATAAAATAAGAGAAAACTACCTCCACCGACATGCTAGAGAGGGAAAAACCTAATTTCTGCTCTATGATTTCAATCCCAACTGTTCTTATTTACATGAAGTGTGATGCAGAATGCAGTACATTACTCTGAACTAGTTACAACTAATGAGACTCAAAACTAATAATGACTCAGCTAACTTAGCTGATAACGTTCCATGAACTGCTCCAAGCACACTCTCACAAACAGTCACTATGAACTGACTGTGGTCCCTCAGGCATTTGGGAAAGAGCATTTCAAGGGGCTTTGAGATGAACTCCCCAAAGTTTCCCAGCTGGCCCATGACAGGCTGTGATGCTGGTTTTGTGGGACCCTGCAGTGCTGGCCAGGCTATCCCTGGCTGGGGAAGGTGATAGCTCTGCTGGCTGCAGGCTGTGGCACTGGAGAGCCTTCTTTCTGCAGCTGAGGCGGATAATGCTCAGCTTCAACTCGGAGTGGAGTTTCTAAGTGGAATGGAGGACAATATCAGAGCACTGGCTCCAAACATGGCAACCGCATCTAACTGGAGCAGCACTGCAGCACACGGCTGATTTCCTGCTGGAGTTTCACTCATCTGTTTGAAAAGAATACTTCATATGTTTTACCCACAAAAGGCACCTACATATCCCATTCTCAAGGATTTTTTCATTACGTAAGGGAAAGAAAAATCTGTAAAGACTGTAAAGTACCCAAAAACCAGTAAGTGACACTGTATCCATGGTATCCATGTAAGAGAAGTTCCTCAGCAAGTGGCATCTTGGTGATTCTCTCATCCCAAAGGCAGAGGTGTTAAGAAAACAAAACTACTGTCTAGCTGAAGGCTACCCAAAACTTTCTATCTAAACCTGTCTTCTCAAGTCTATCTTTCTAAAGTTGTTGTCTCAGTTCCCTGCCTCACCATTGAGCTTTACTAGAAATAACCCTGCAACCCTGTCCTGTGTGTTCTTCCTTTACATTTGGAAAGCTGTCCTTTTTCTTTTTGTGTCTTGGACCACAAGTCCAGACAGTGTGGGTGAAAGACTCAATTGAATGTTCTTAAGAAAACTTTAGGAGTCATATATAAACATAAAAGCTGAGAGAGGAAGGATCCTGCTCCAGAAAAGTTGCATAAAGCGAAACACCTTTTTGTTCAGTTGTTTTGTTTATGTGTAGGTAGACGAGGAAAGTTTTTTGTAAGCAGATGTTTTCTTAGCATTGAAAAAGGCTTCTCATTTAATATGCAAATAACCAACACAGTATTTACCCAATATGTTAAAATGATAAAATTTTACCAGCATAAAGTACAGCTGCACAGAAAAAGGCCAAAGGTAGTTCATACTAGCTGAAATAAGAACAGTGAACTATATAAACTAAAGCCTGAGGGCTCAAACTGATCAATGCTGGAAGCCAAAGAGGATTTATATCCTCTTACATAATATTTTATTCCTGTCTAGATATCCTGTGAGCTTTTTCTGCCCTCTTTGACAAGCTAGTAGGCTTGATGAATCATTGTTTGTTTTCTGATTTGGTAATTCCCATGTTCATATAAAGAAAATAACGTATGACAAGGTCAAGAATATGAACACAATTATAAAGGAAGCTTGACAGATCAAATAAAACTTCTGGGGTATAAAGGGAAAAAAGTAAATAAGGAGTTTGAGAACAGATATTAGGGAGCATAGTAGGAATACAAGCAAAAAAAGAGAGCTTAAGTCCTGAAAAAGCACAGCAGGAAGTTTTCTGTCAGTAATAGGAAAAAAGAGGGGAGATGTAAGCATTGTTACCTATTTGCAAACCAAACTAGGAATGGTAAGGTATACAATCATTGTTGAGATTTTTTTTAACTAGACCAAATTTAAATGAAAGAGAGAAAAAAAGAAAAAAAAAAAAGGAGGAGTGAAATTCTGAGCAAGCATAATTGCAAATAAATCAAAACTGATGTCAGCCCACTTACATGGCATGCTCCCTGTGAGGATCTGGTCTGGATACACTGCAATTGGTGTTCAAAAGTGTGTGCAAGCCAAGGGCACAGAGTTTGTCAGGAAATGAAAGACTGAGATGAGTAGATTCAGAATGAAGAAAAATAATCAGAAACTGCATATCAGGTTTCAGGTAAGCAAAGAAAAGAAAGTCTTCTTGAATGAAAAGCAATTTACAAGTGAGCAGAAGAAAAAAAAGATGATCTGAGGAACATCAAGTCTTTGGAACAAGAGGGGAAAGTTCAATAAAAATTAAATTCTTTTGATATATATTACAGGAAATATGAAAGAATTTGGGGTGACAGTGAGAGATGGGTATACAGGAAGAAGGTGTAGAGGAGAGAGAAGAGCTGAGGTAGAAAGAGGATGGTGTAGCAGTCCAGATGCTGAGGGTGGGACTGTGATGAATAGCATCTGTTTAATTTTCTGGTTTGCAGTTAGTGTTTTTTATGTTCCTTTTTAAAATCAGTGGCTGGTAGCAGGCAAGAAGACTATTTGTCTGCCTTGCCTTGGCTACTTTGCCACTGAGGAACCTTTGGCAATAGAAGAACCTTTACAGACAGGGCAGCTGCTTCTCTTCTGACAGCAATGAACTTGCTCAGTGGGGAAAAGGTGAAGGAGAGCAGAGCTCAGCATCTGGGAAGGGACAGACTTGGCAGGCAGGGAAATGCTAAAGTGGGGAAACAGGTGGAGGAGAGCAGAAAACACTCATGTAGTCCAGAGCTAAAGAAAAGGGAATTTTCTGAGGTACTTGGTGGGATGGTAGAAGCTGATCCAAAGCAGCAGGCTATTTAAATGTTCTAGACTGAAAACAGGGCTGGAAGGAAAGTCCTGTCCAGCCCAGTAGAGGAGATGAAGGTTTGTAGTCTCTTGTTTTCAGCCCCTTATGAGTTTGAAAAAAATATTTACTGTTCTGTTCTAATAAAAAAGTAGTGTTAGATGTTCAATGTATTCTGATACATTTTGCAGTAGCCACTTTAAGAAACAGAGGCAGTCTATGGCTTTACTTCAGGGTGAGGATATATTCAGCTCAATTTCTAGTCCCAGCACAGACATTTTAGGGGATCCTTTTTGTTTCTACTTCAGTCTAAGGTATCTGATATGTAGACAATAAATAGTCAGTGAATGACAATAAACCCTTCCTTAATTCTGGAAATTGCACATACCCATATAAGTATAAAGAAACTTTATTTGTGTGTCCTTTGAGAATTTGTCCAGTTTCTCTCATTTGATACTTCTGCAAAAGCTTTTCCATTAACAAAAATACCCTAGGTTTTAGGTGTGGTATAATAGAATATTAGTGCTAGTGAAGGTATATGTTCAAAACAGGACTATATGGGAAAATGAAGTGCCTCAGAGAACAGGTTAAACTTTAAGAAGGGAGAGGGAGCACTGAAGATGGAGCGACTGTAGCTTTGTTGCTTCTGCCAGTTGGAAGTGATGATTCCTGCAGGCACACACTGTCAGCAGGGAAAACAGGGAGAAAACAGGATCTGTCATGAGCTTACCCAGACTTTGTGTCCTTCCATTCTGAAAATCCAAAGGAAGACCTGCTGCCTTCCCTAAGCTCCTGCCTAAGACCACTGAGCTTGGCTCTGAACTGTAGGTTGTCTGAGGACTCCATTATTTTCAGCAGAAAGAGATAAAAAAGGGTTAATTCCTTATCCTAATGAGAGCTACTGGCAGCATGCACATCCTGGCTAATGGACCTGCAGCAATGGAAGACACCTTGTCAGTGACAATGCCTCTGTGGTCAAATGCAAAGGGTACATGAAGCATGATTTGGTTGCATTATTATAGACTGCACTGTGAAATCTGAACTGCATTTGTGAGACTACAACAAAGTAATGCACTTTCTCAAAACCCAAGATATATATTCATGAGCTTACCATCACAACAGTGATGCCTACAGTTAAGCTGATAACTGCTACTGAGGCAAGCAAAAACACAGGATGCTGAAATAGTGTGCTGTGATTTAAATTTAAATTTATCTTTAACCATATAGGTGAAACACTAGAGGTACTTTTGTGTACTGAAACACAGTGCAGGCACTTAACCTGTATCCTTGTAGTAGAGTTCAACCTGTTCAGTAGCAAAACTATTTAAGGAAGGAAAGCTGATATCTATTTCATGAGATCATAGTGCAATCCCACTGCTTCAGTGCCTTTGGCTCTGTTTTGGTGTGGATGTTGTTTAGGAAAGAATTCTGATAAGTAGGCTGAAGAAATGCAGCATATTGATATGTTAAGAAAAGTGACATATTAAATTATGTGTACATTGCATTAGCTGACACTGTCTCCATATCACCAGGCAGAGTGACAACACCTGCTTTGAGATTTTTTTAGTTGATCAGTTATAAACAAAGGGAGTAAAATTTTTAAAAGGTGAACCTGTATTGCACCTATAAAACAGGCAATTTTGTGCCTAACAGGCCATACAAATGCACTCTCATGTTCTTGAGGCTTTTCTGAGCACAAACATTATTATGGACCTAACTGAGATTGAAGTGAAAAATGGTACAGCCTGAAGCTATGTTATCTATTGATAATAATAATCTTTCCCTCTTGAAAGCTGTATCCAACACATTATAAGATTTCAAGGTAAAATTAAAGAAATGTGTTTCCTGAAATGGAGTTTGGGTCGATACAGCCAGAGTTGGCTGCATGAAAGATAGTTTCAATCCTTTATTGCAGTCTGAATTTGCAGGGACACACCAACCTTTGAACCCAAGACCTGTGCAACTGGAGAATGGAATAAAGAAGTGCTAATAAATTGTGTTACTCTATTAAGGGCTAAGAATCTTTCAAGAAGCTGCAGCTAGTGCCTTGCTTTTTAATTATGTAAGATAGCATCTTTAAACACAGAGAAAAACTTTGTTCATTACTTGTCTTTCTGCCACAAAAATGTGTATTATTGCTGAATTCAAAAGCATTATTTTTCATGACCCATTTCAGGCCAGAAGTTCACAAGTGCTTTAAGCTGGCATTTGCCAGCATTGACCCTAAGAAAATTGCCCTGCTGACTTCCTCCACTTCTCCTGCCTGCTGCGCATTTCTCCACCCTGGCACAAAGATATGTGAAGCTGAGTGGCAGACTGGGGCAAGGAGCTGAAGCCAGCTCAATTTAAAGTGGGAGAGGGGACAGAATGTTCATTACATTATTGCATGAGAAGTTTAAGCATGAGGATGAAGGCAATGAGCTAACAAGACCAGGCAGAAGCTGCTGGGGAAGGGTGTTCATCAAGGTTGGCGCTTTAGCAGCAGTGCCAGCTCCTGGAATTACAGTGTGTGATCATCCTGCTCTTGCCAGTGACACTCAGCACCCTTATCCTTCCCTCCACTGAGAAATCTTCAAATGCTGAGAGGAGCAGGCTAGACATAGCCCTAATCATTTAAATGTGTGCCTCAAGCATTTCTTAAATCAGATACTTCTAAAACTACAGGAAATCTGTAATTTACATCCTACAGAGTTTTCATCTGCACACTGAAAACAAGTCTATTTGCTTTAGAGTTGTCAAAGCAAACTGTCAATTGTTTGGTGTTAGATTCATGTTATCTCTGTCCTAGGACTTTCTTTTTTGCTCTTCTGCAAGAGTAATTGTGACATTATAATACAACTTTGGTTCAATCTAAGAGATGTGTGCAGTGTAAGCATGAGGTATGTTGTATCCCATGCTTCGAAATGGAAAGTAATTAAACATCCTGAATCACAATTTGTTCAGAAAAAGCATCACTTGAATTCTCTGTGGGCAATATTCCACATTCTGTCTCCCTTTCCAGCACACCAGAGGAACAGTTCTGCTAGAGAATTGCATGTCTAAGGAGGTAAAGCAGAATTGCTAATAACTATTTTAGTAAGTGTTCTATTTTACATGATTTTCTTTTTTTAATGGTTATGAGTTCACAAAAGAACATCTCATATTTCCATGAAATAAATAGGAGTGGGAGCAAATACTCATCAAAAGCTGATAGGTCATGACCTGCCTGGTTTGGAGTAGATATTACCTAAGGAGAAAAGCTTTTGTTTCTGTAAGAGGGAAAGGGAAAAATATTCAGTGAAATAGAAAACCTGCATGATGATTTCATAATGTCAGGTCAGTGATCCTGTTTGATGGACTAGGACACTTAGTACCAGCAAATCTTCTGGCTAAACATGCAAAGGAGGAGGTTATTCACCCTTCCCGGCTTATTTAAAGAGACTGCAGGCATCATGGAGCCTTTTAAGGACAGTTAAAGACGGTAGTTGTCTTTGCTGGTCACATATAGTTAGGTAACTTGTTGCCTGGAAACACAATCCCAGTGGTTGATACACTAAAAGAATCAATTTAAAAGTTGTCTTTGTTCCAAATTTTAGGTATTCTCTTATTTTCAGCTCTTGCCTCCTATAAGGCAACTGCTCTATATTTTTTAAATTAGCCATAAAAGACATTACACTGATTAAAGCCTTTCATGAAAGTAACCCTTAGTAAAAATAACTCATGGCAGGAATGAGTACTTGAAAAAGCACAATTAACTTAGAAGTGGTGTAAAGGACTGAACATCCTTTTGTCCATCCTTTCTTGATTGACTGAGTAACAGAAAGGTGTGGGATAAAGTAAAAATCACTTTAAAGTGCCCAAGAGGTAAAAGTGAGGAAAATAAAATAGCAGTGGAAAGCTATTAAGGGAGCTGGCTGCAGGCAGCACACTTGTGTTTGCATAAGGGCTGTCCTTCAGACAGGCTCGTCAGAGTGCTTGGCCCTTTATAGAACATCAGAGACTCTGAGGCTCAATTTAAAATAAAACCTGATCAAACACTGGATGTAATCTATGCCTACCCTGAAGTGAAGGGAAATACTCCTGAGGAATGAGCTATGTGCTGTTTCTGAATTACAAACACCTCAGCCCAGATTACAAAGAGACAAGGTGCTCAGTCTCATGGCCCCATTTTAGGAACTTGGCTCTCTATCTGAAGAGATGCCTCAAGAAAGGATCACAAAATAAACCTGCTGAAGGGGAAGCTGCTTATCTAGCCCAGAGGAGACAGAACAGGTTTTTCCTTTTTTTTTTTTCTGTTCTCCTTCCTTTCCATCTCCTTCCATCTGGAGGAATCTGTCTGAGATACTAAGTGCCCAAGGGTAAATCTTTCCTCCCTGAAACTAGCAGGGTTTCGTGCATGATATTTAACCCATGTAAGATGCAGGCTGTTTCATTCCCTTCATCTCTGCATATTTTGAAACTGGAATTTCAGAACTACCTCTCTGGAGGAGACTGAACTGCTGGCCAGGCTGTAAGGACTTAAAGAGCAAAGTAGCCCATCTCAAAACCCTGATCCACAGAAGGACCTTGCCATGAGAACAGCCACCACAGCAGGTACTTGCAATAAGCACAGAGGGGAGGAATTTGCAATAGGAATGTGCTAATTCCCAGTCTGGCAAGGTGAGATCTGGTTTGCACATCCTGGTTAATGCATCCAGACAAAAATTCCCACTGTGGCAAACTGAGGAAGGAGGCAACTGCTCATACATATATCACCCTAGTTATAAGGACAGCATCTGCAACTACCCTGTGGATACCCAGGAGCTGGACTGTGTAAAGGTGGAACCTGCAGAAGAACGACTCCAGGGCCCCCAGCACCCCTCTCTATTTCTTTCCATCTCTCTATCTCACTACTGAATAAACTCCATATTACTGACTTTGGCATATGGTCTCATTTGCACCTTACTTTGGACAGAAGCACCTCTCTCTTACCAAATCACAGCACCAGCTCTCGCCTTTGTCAAAGTTACAGCACAGTCCTGGCTGAAAAACCAGCCAAGGCACAAAGAAATCTCCCAGCAATGAAACTGGATTGCTGCTACACCACGAGGGAACATGCTGGGGAGGGGATCTCTGGCATTTCACATCCCAGTGTAAGCATTTTACAACCTAGCTAGCATTTTACTCAGATACTGCACAATATATCAACAGTCCTCAGAAAAGGACTGCAGCTCAGGATTTTCCTTTCCCTTCTTTCAAGTGAGTATCCAAATTTCTGATCCAAGAGCTAGGCTGAGAGCATGTTTAATACACCAAATATCCATGCTGAGACAGATGGCACAGCATCCACTTTGTGAAACGTGAAAGCACTCAGGTGTAACACAGATGCCAAAATGCTCGATATTGTCAAATAGAAGGCATCTGTGAGCATGCACGGAGGCGAAGCTCCATGTTTCTGTAGCACATAGGGTTATCCAGCAGCTGAGCAAAATGCTTTGGGATTTAGTCATCAAACAGTATTTACGTCTTTCAGAGTAATATAGGATTTGATCTTCAAACCCATGAGTAGGGTTATTGTTTGATACTTTGTCACTGGCCCATCTGGAGCCTGCCATTACAGCTTCCTCTGGGATGAGCCATTTGCAACATGCGGAATCTGCCACTGGAAAAGAATTAAGCTCATTTAATTTGCAGGATTAGAACTCAGTCTACAGGAATGTGTTTTGTGAGGAATGGGTAGGTGTGGTACAGCTTCCAAAGGAGCAGACAAGTCTGCAGAATAATTGCAATACAGGGACATGAATTAGTAGCTATTATCTTATTATCTGATTTATTATGCACTCCAGACCAAAGACACAAATGCATTTGCATATTCTCTCATACAGAACTGCCACATTTTATGTCCCTGACATGGATTCCCTTTTCTGCACACAGGAGGAAATGGGTACATTGGTCTGCCTGAACTGCTGCAGCAGCATTGTGAGTGTGGAGAGAGGTCAACAAAAAAGAAATGCTGAACTGAAGCCTGAATCTGAAGTATTTTGTGCAAAGGGGATCTGAAAATATTTCCCAGGGTGAGGTACTCATATCAGTTTTGATATACAGACTTTTCATCTATTGGGGGGTGTGGGGGAGCAGTTTGTGTGCATGTTTGTATTTAATACAATAAATTCAGGTGGGAAGGGACCTCAGGATGTCTCTAGGCAAACCTCCTCCTCAGAGCAGTGTCAGGTCTTAGATAAGGCCAGGTTACTGAGGGCTTTATCTAGCTGAGTCTTGAAAAACAAAAAAGGATAAAGACCACACGTATTCTGTGGGCAGCCCAGCACAAAGTTTCCCTGTTCCCACAGAGAAAAAGGTCTTCCTTTTTTTCGTTTCTTCCTTTCCTTTCCCATCTGAACATCCCTGTTTCAGCTCATGCCTGCGGTCTCTAATCCTCCTTCCATTTTCCGCTGTGCAGGGCCTGGCTCCACCAGCTCAGTCACTCCCTGCAGGCCCCTGGATGTCTCTGTAGCCCACCAGAAGCTATTCCTGCTCCAGGCCAGACAGCCCCAGCTCCCTCTGCCTCTCCTCACAGGGCAAGTGCTCCAGTTCCCCATCACCATGGTGGCCCTCAGCCGAACTCATTCATGGCTATGAGTTATGAGTCTCTGCTTGGGGCTGCTGACTAAAACTTTTTCCTCTCTTTTCTACACTTTCACTGGTTGATACAAATACTCAGGAAATAGAAATCTCCTCTTCAGTGCCTTCTTCCCTTTGTGGAGTCAGCTTCCAAGCCACTTCTCTGTCCTCCTTAAGGCTTCTAGATGCCTGCTGCTCTAGGATAGGAAGGCACATGCTCTGCAGGTACACCAGGCCCTACAGCTCAGGATGGAAGGTGGATTGAGCCACTGTTCCAAATTTTTATCTCCAAGTTGTTTGGGAAAGGGGGAAGAAAGGTGAGCTTTTCTCCTTTTGCACATCTTTGTTTTAGCTTAACAGCTGCTTCATTCAGCTGAACTTTATAGTTTCTCAGCCAAAGTGATTTTGAAAGTCCCAGCTTCTCCAGCTGTTTTGCATGGCTGTAAGCCTTAAGTTTCCTTGTTAAGATGAACTTCGTTTTCCAGCTATTGATCTTACCTTCTAAATTTTTCATTCTCTTTTTGAAGCTGCAGCCAAATAGAAATGTTCCTGCCACTGACTGTGATTTTCTCACATGAAAATTAAGCTCAGTGTACAGTGATATGTGAAGGTAATGAAATCATCTGAGAAAAATCAAAGCCTTTACCAAGCAGCTTTTATGAAGTTTTTCTCTTTTTGCCTGTACAATGGAGGGCCGTAGTCTCTCTTGGCCTAAGTGGAGCACTATTCAGAAGATAAAGGTATTCTGATTCCATATAAGATTCATAATGATTCTGTTTACTCTCATAGATTCACTTTCAGCAGATTAATGATTGTTTTCTTTCTAGAGAAGATGATTCAGTAATAATACTTTCAGGTAAGAAAGAAAAACTTACCAGATAGAATTGCTAATGTTTAGGTGAAATATTGTACAGGACGGAATTGTAAATTAATGCCACAAACACATACGTGAAATGCCTAAAATTCAGCTGAATTTTTTATATATTTACTCTTCTATGAATGTGGGGAAATTAGTTAGAGCAAGGTGGTGATCATTAGTCAACTATGAGATTAAGAGGTAGGAAATGTTGAGTTCCTGGACCCGCAAGACTATGCAATTAAATTTTCTCCTATTTTTAATCAGTGTAACCCTAATTATAAATTCATAAACCACCCTACTGACCAAACTACTCCATGTAAATTGTTTCTGTGCACAGCCCCTGACTTGCAGGAAGGGTATTTGTCAAAGAAATAGAGGGAGAAGCAAGAATTAGAAAAAAAAAATCCCAGAGTTGCTCTGAGTTCTATTTTACCATATCTGGGAGAGCTCTTACTTACTGTAGGGAAGCCATGGTCAGACAGACTTTTTAGGCATCTAGTCCAAGCTCTGAAGCCTGATCTGGTACCTCCTGGAGGCAGATGTTTCAGTGTCCCCAAGTCACCAAGTAGCCCCTGAGGTGTGAGTGCAGCTCAAACCAGCGGACTCTGAGCAGTGACAAACAGCTCGGGCACAGCAGTGGGATGCTCCTGAAGCCTGCCAGTGTCAGAGCATGGACACTGGAGAGTGTGGGGCCACAGGACACACTCAGCACTGTGAAGCCTGGCCCACAGCTGTGGGTGGATGCAGTGGCACCTCAGGGCTTCCAGAGCCTGGCAAGGGGAGCAGCGGCTGCCAGCCCTGACAGGTGCCAGAGGGTGACGCTGCTGGGTGTCCCCACCAGGGCCAGCTGTGCGGTGTGGGAGGGCCAGGCACTGCCCTGCAGCTGCAGAGGGACAGTGTGGGACTGGGGCTGAGCAGCCCAGGGACTGGGGGACATGGTGGGCTGTAAATCAGGCTCTGTCCTCAAAGTCAGATGGGCGCAAGAGCCACAGGGATGGCACCAGATACAAAATTTCCCTGTGTACTCTCAAACTAGCAGGACTTCTGGCTACCCTGTGCTGCCCTCTGGATTTCAGTTTCAGCTCTCAGTTTTACATGGAAGTCATTCAGATATCCCAGGGATGGAAAACTGTTTAAAGCAAACAAGCAATTACACTTTCTTCACTCCTAAGCATGGTAATCACTGCAAATGTTAATACAGCTGTTAATTCCCCATTTCATAATGAAAATTCCTGTCTCAAAACTGCCTGACTTTTATCTGTAAGCAATGATACTAGAATGCTTTGGCCATCCTTTGATCTTAGATACAATGAGACACTGAAAAGCAGCAGACTGTCCATTCCAGCCTCAGAAGTCTCCTCTCTGATCACAGTGTTTCTGTCAGAACAGCCCTACTTTAATGCTGCACTTGCAAACAAAGATCCTGGCCTTCTTTCCTCACCTCTTCACATCTCTTGTGACCCATTTCCCAACAAAACTTTGTTCTTTTCAGAAAGTAGCTAAGAAAAATTTGCATTTCTCCTTCATTTCTGATTTTTTCTTTTCCTTTTGTTGCCATTGGTGACATGCTGGACTCAGGACTCCACTCTCAACACTCCCTTCCTCCCTCTGGCTCCATTTGTGCCACCCCTCCCCACCTTCCTGTGCTCCTTCCTCTTTATGCTATTTGGTTTATGAACTCAATGAATATACCTGTTCTGTTTAGGAAAAAAAAAGATCACATTTTCTTTTGATCCACTTCCAGTGCTCATTCTACTACCTCTTATTCCATTTCTTCTACAAAAGTCATTGTTAAGCCCTTTTTTTCGGACGTATATGCCTTTTTTTGATTCAAAAATCACTACTTCAGTGCCTTTTGAAAACTCTTTTATCATTGCCGATATCTTTTGTCAACTCCCACCACATTTTCGATCTCCATTTCCCTCAGTGTGATCCCTGAAGAATTGCTGTATTTTTCTTACCTCTCTCCTCCTCAGTGCTCATTTCACACAGGTTCCCATGATACAAACAGCACACAGTTACTGTAATCCTTCATATTTTTTGACAAACTGCACATTTTACCTTCTGAACATTAGTACACTGAAATTAGTTTCATATCTGCCATTCCAATTCATTAAAGTCATATTTTTTTGCTCTGCAGAAACAAGTGATCCTGCAAGTAGCTACATTCACCCTCCACTAATCTTTGAACAGTTTACAGTTTTCCCTGTCTCAAAAATGCCCATGTTGTGATTTTCCTATATTTGTGGCGTATTTACTTTCTAAACTGAAGAATCAGCATCTTTCTGACCCATACCTTGTTTTTGTGCCATTGTCCCAAGCCACTTAGAGGTCAGCTTTTGAGTGTACTAAGCCCAACAGTGCATTGGACCACTTAGACATTGACTGACTGTTCAGCACACATAATATGTGCCCCAGCTGGAAGCACCTGCTCACATATTTAAATTTAAGTATGAAATGAAGTCCTCAGGTGGATCAGAGTTCATGGGTCGGTTGCAGAGCTGAGCCTCATGTTTTCCTCTGGCATCCTGGATGCTGCTCAATGCAGAACCACATCCATGCAGCACTGAGCTCTCCAGAGTCAGACCTAAACCACTACATTTTTTGTAATACTAATGTGGAGGAAGTCTATGCCTTCTGCATCCTCCAGTGCTGACATTTGATTCCAGTAAAACCAAATATAATGCTGGCAGGCACACCCACCTGCCAATCTCCACATTACCAAGTAGCTGTCTGTGGATGTACTAAGTCATTTTACCAGTTCTCTGTTGAGCAATTCCCCCATGCTCTTCAGCCACCACCCCAGACACTCCCCAAATTAAACTAGATTTCCTACACTACTGGTGCAATAACTTTAACATACATCCTAGATTGCTTTTCAACACAATGATCTGTTACTTGTAGCACAGGAGGAAATACAGCCTGAAATATAAATTTGGAAATGAATAGAGTCCAAGTAATTATAAAACCTGATACTGGAATATATTACAGTTATGAAAAGCATACCAGAGAAAGTGGAATAAATTGAAAACTTATAGGAGAGAGGATATTAAAAGAACAGTACAGTGCAGGGATCAAATTTACTCGTGAATATCTGAACAAAATCAAAAATGGTAGTGCTGCATATGCTAAATGGTTAAAAAAAATTAAACACAAACTAATTGTGTCTTTCCTACAAAGCTATCTCATTTTCTGCTTACAAAAGCAGATGATTAGTGTCCCTTGAATCAGTGTCCCTTGAATATCAACTTTTTCCCATGCAAACTTGACAAGGAGTGATTGAGTTTCGGTAAGAAAGCTGTAACCCAGGCTTTTTTGCACATTTGCCTTATGTAGCTGCTTTTCCTATCTAGATCATTTCTGCAAATTTCATGAGGAATTAATATTTTCACTCAGGGTCAAGATATTAATTTACATTCTAAAGTATTTTCTACTACTGAAAATGCAAAATATAAAAGCGGACCATACCAAAAAACCCACTAATCCTCTCTCTGTTTTTAAAAAGCCACTGTCTTGTAGAGAATAAGTACCACATACTGAACCTAATCTTCAGAAGTATGTGTTCAGTTTTATAGCACCTTCAAAACAACTGGAAATTGAATAAGACATTTAGATTAAAAAATATTCTGGAAAAGGATTGCTTCAGAGCAAGTTTTGGCTGGCTTTATTTTTAATCCTTTATAAACTTCTAAAAGGAATGGAAGGTGAGACATGTTTTGCAGATTTAAATAATTTAAATAATAATAAAACACAGATTAGTTAAGGGGGCTGGATTATTACTCTCATTAGTGCCTGAAACTCCCAAGTGATCTGACCACTACAGCCACTCACAGTTGTTCTGTGTTACCCTGAAGTTACTCAGGTTTCCATCAGGGAAATATCCCAACATTTGGGGATATCAGGAAGTTAGAAGCTTGACTTGATCATCTGACTCCAGAAAAAATAAGGAGCAACTTCAGTATTGCAAGAGCCTGCATTGGCTCCCTCCAGGGCTGAGTCCCAAGCCGCAACAACAGTGACTGTGAGCTGCTTTAAAAGTTTCCTAAAATTCAACTGAGAGCTTGGGCACAGAGCTCACAACTGAGTTAGGAGAGATAAGGACCTGAAAAATCTCTTTTGTGGACTTTCTGGACATGCTCCAAACACATGTGGTGTGAGCAGGCTCACAGGTTTAAAGCTAAACAGATGCTGAGACATCCATGGGCCCGAGGACAGCAACAATCCCTTGGAAAGAGCTGTGATGTTCAATGAAACAGCCCTGGTGGCCCAGCACCTGCCTGGCTGCAGAGATTGCAAGGCAAGCTGAAGAAGCTTGTTAAGAAATGCTTCCAGCAAAGCAGAAAATATCGTTGTAAGGGGAAAAAAGGGAACACTTCAAACAGAGCCAAAAATGATTATTCTGCAAATAAGTGCTGCCTTCAATCTCAGTAAAAATACCTGTTAGCATGAAGCCAGCTGTGGAGGAGAACAGTGCACACTTTAACTTGTAAAGCAAGACAGGAGACACACACTTTGGGGTCATACAGCAGAGCAGCACAGCACAGCATGTGAGAAATCTGCTCCCCTGTCCCCTTTCCCCATGACATCCCCACAAATCCTTCCTCTGTGCCTCAGGAGACAGCTCAGCCTCACCAGGAGCAGCTATGGAGAGAAGGGCACTCAGTCTCTCCAGGCATTCCCTTGCCCTCATGCCCTGCTTTTCCTGGGCTGGCAACACCCACAGCACAGCAAGGCACAGTGTGGGGGCACCTGCCTGGCAGCACCTGCCTGGCACATCTCCCAGGTACTGCCCCAGGTACCTTCCTCAGCACCCAACCTCAGAAACACAAAGGAGAACTCAGTTGTCCGTGGTAGAGACCCATTTGGGAATGCTTTGCCAAGCTTCTTTGAAAACAAAATTATGTAAATACAGACCAGCCAGCCTGTACAAGGAATTCCTTCTTCCCTTACAGCCTCAGTTCAGGGATCAGCAGGACTTAGAAACAGATGGGGTCCTCTGGAGAGAGCCAGGCTTTGGAGTTTGCAGTGTGTTTGAAACACTGTGCTAGCTCCAGCTCCTTCTTGCTGGCCCCTCTGGAAGCTCAGGAGAGGAGGATGCCATGGGCCTTCCCCTGTGTGCAGGCGATGCTGCTGCAGGGCTGGGACACCCCAGGCTGGCTCTGTCAGCCCTTCTCATGTCCAAAGGGACATGGACAGGCATGGCAGCCTTCCCCAGTGGCTGTGTGGTGCTTCTCCCCTGCCATCACAAAGCAGCTCTGTCTTCTCCTGAATACTGCCCACCACAGGAGGAGTTTTAGTGCTGCTCAGCTTTCTAACAGGTTGGGATTGCACTGATGTTGAGCTTCCTCTCCTCAGATGGTTTCCTTTGTGAAACTGCCAGGAATGAAGATTGAACTTTGCTAAGTGGTGCCAAATCCAGTAGCCTGGCAGAGGAAAGGCTGCCACTGCTCCTTGTTCGAGGCCACTCCAAAGGGACCTTGTCCTGGTTCAGGGCAAATCTGGGAGAGAACCCCTAAAGGGGCTCTGATAGAAAAGCAGATTCAATCGGCCCCTCCCCCCAACCGGTCCAGGAGGAAATACCTCCTTGGAGAAAAGTAGATGGAACCTGTTTATAAAACAATAAAACCTAAACAATATTAAACGATAAAACCCCTTGCTGCTCCAAAAGAGATGACAAACTGAGAAAGTCCCCTCCCCGGGTTCAAGCAGCAGCTCACTCAGTCTCTGCTCAGTCCCTCAGTGCTGGAAATGCCGCGGGCCAGGCCCGGCCCGGTGGGCCACAGCTGCAGCTGTCGGTGCTCCCCTGGGTGTTCAGTCCAGAGCAGGTTTAAACTGGTCCAAAGAAAAGGGAAAAAACCACAGTCCAGGGAACTTCTTTGCCTCAGCTAGCTAAAACTAACTAAAAGCAAAGGCGAGCTCTGTCCCACTGTCTGCGCATCCACAGAAAACACAGTCCAGGAGCAGGAATGTGGAGGAGTGAGTGCAGTGTCTGAAAAAAACCTGCAGCTTCTTCTCTCCCTGCTTCACTGTCTGGAACAAGTCTTAAAGGTGCAAAATTTATTATTCATAATAAATAGAACAAGACGAGTGGGGCTAAAAGCATCATATAGTCAACCTAGGACAGACCTGAAGGTCCATCTGCCTACTGGGAATCCATGGGGCTCCAGAGACCATTTACACCAGGCTTCCAGTCCCTCCAGTAGCCAACTCAGTCTCTGGACTCTCCAGTACCCATGCCAGAGTGGGAGCTCTCTGCCTGACTGGGCTACTGGAGCTGACCCTCTTGCCTTCCCTTGTGCCCCTGTGTTCTTTACATGTGTGTGGAGATGATCTTTTAATCCCATCATTTAAACATTTATGTTAGTATCTCCACGTTGTGCTGAAATGAGACGTTTTACTATAGAGACTATAATTTGGTGGCTATTAAAATATTACTGGAATTCATGTGATCAGTAAAAATATGTACCTTTTAAGAATATCTTCATATTTCCACACCATAATCATAACTTGCTTCAGATGGGCTGAGATTTATCACACAGGACTAAGGAAAAGATCATGCTGCTTCTACAGCTGCTGCCTTATGTCTCTGTTTTCCTCTAATGCCTGGCCATGTACCCCCCCAAACTAGAAAAACCTTCTTTTTTTGAGCGACTGAAAATCTTAAGAGTGAGATATAGAAAGACACTTGCACCTAGTTTTATAGTTGAGACATTTCCAGATGATTCTCATATTTCCATTTAGTAGGTCACTTACAAAGAAAAGAATATAAATTATTAATGGAAGAATGGATCTCTTATATTTTTCTTTTTTATCACTCCCACTGGGCCCTGATCAGTGGAGTCACACCAGAGATGAACTGTACCACAAGCAGGTTTTTTTTTTTACAGTCTATTTTGTACTAATCAAAATGCATAAGCAACTCGTTAATGAAATTACTTCAGAATTGCATCCTAGTGTTCAGTGATTGTTCTAACTCATTACTGCCAGGGCAGAATCAGCTTTCAGATTCTTTCTTTTTTTGTTATTCTGAAAGTGTATGCACTTCTACAACATAGAGGAAAAGAAGAATGTTCATGTATTCACAGTAGAGATTTCGTGTCATCAAATGTTACCTTTTCATGCTGGCATATATTATTGCTCTTAAATAATCAGACCTTCTATTTGTGCCAGCAAAAGTATTACCATGATTATTGGGGAAACATATTTTGGAGATAAAACCCACTCTGAAAGACCAAACTGTAGCTCTCAACTTACTGAACTCAGTAGGACTTAACTTAGGTTCAGTAACAAAATTTCTGGAAAACTCAGGTGAAAAAAGGGTCTGTCTTTTTGATATTAAACATCTGCTTTTCCTTTCCATCTCTATAGTTAAAAATATTGAGTTTGTTTCCAATTATCTTCTATTAAGCTTGTGTAATAAATTGGGCTTTTTAATTACAGAAATAAAAAAATTAAAAGCAATTTGAAACACAGAATGCTTCTTTCTGCCACCAGAGGTGGAAGATAATTACCACCAGAGTAAAGTATTATTTGTAAAAGACATCAGGAGAGGAACAGCTTTTCACAGTCACAAGTGGCAATTATACACTAACCTCTCCAGGAATCTCCATGGCCACTGAATGCTATCAATGCTTCTGTGAAAAATCCCCTTGTTAATGTATTTCAGCATCTCTTGCTAGCACTAAGATGGGTTATAACCTGTTTACAGAATAAAACACTAGAAAAA
The DNA here is from genome assembly GCF_028018845.1 of Melospiza georgiana. Classification (NCBI taxonomy): domain Eukaryota; kingdom Metazoa; phylum Chordata; class Aves; order Passeriformes; family Passerellidae; genus Melospiza; species Melospiza georgiana. The sequence continues at coordinate 65,123,115 of NC_080433.1, forward strand.
CACTGGCAAATCTACATATGCCACAGCTGACATCCAGAGGTTTGTGAAAGTCTAATGACTGAAAAGCTCACTACTGCCCTTGCCAGGTGAGCAGTGAAGGAAGCATATTTGTACATAGGCAATTTTTATTTGACAGTTATGCAGTTCCTTCTGTGGAGTTTTTTATGACTAAAAATTTAGTTTTGCCTAAAATATTAGTTCATGTTTTTACACTACAACTTTCAGTGGAAGAAGATGATACTGGCAAAAGACAGTGTCAGTAAAAACCACTCTGGAGTAAATACAAATTTTAGATGCTACTCAGTGGGAAGACATGTGGTTCAGAAAGTGTAGGGAAATATATTACAAGAGTTAGTGCAGGCTAAGTAATGAAAAACATGCAGAAGCACATTCTGCAGTTATGAATCATTTTTCTATCACAACTATCATTTTTATTAGCTGCAATACTAATTGAGTTTCTTTGTAGCTACTTCAGTTCATCTCATATTAGCAGAAGAGATATTAAATTGCAAATCAGAGCCTGTGGTGATCTCATGGAGGTAGGTTCATAATGAAGGAATAAAAGTTCCCATTTCTGCAGCTATGCTTCATGAAGCTGCAGAGAGAATTTACTGAGATCTCACTCAATTTTCAGCTTCTGAAGCTGACAGGTAAATGTTTACATGCCACAGGAAAATTAGGGAGAGTGGGAGAAATATGATATAGAACAAGTTATGGTTCTCATCGTGCCCTGATCTTCTTAGAGCCTCCTCAGGAGTGTTCTAGCGGAGCCCCAGCAGGAGCAGTGCCCGAGCCCCTGAGCTGCCTTTTGTCACTCAAAGCTCTGCTGGCTGCTGCAGCCTCTGCCCACAGGGCTTACAACCAGAGCTCCCTGCAAACCTGACATCACCCCACAGGGATGTCAAATCCTGCCCTTAGTCAGAATAACAGGGCAGCATCCAGTTTTCTTTTCCACATAGCACAAAGGGGATAGCTGCACATGAATTCTGAGCAAAACTGTGCCCTAACTGTGTTTTTTCCACACAAAAACCAGCCCAGCAGATATCCCTTGTGCCATGTAACAGTTATCAGTTATTAGTTGGCAAGTTGATCAATTTTCAAATAACAAGTCAGCTGCATCAAAGTTCTGCAATAATGATTTCTCTTTTTCTCTTTACTGTAAAATATTTTGTATGCATTTGTGTTTTCCTGATTACTAAATTTCTGAAATGAAAAGGTTATGCTGTTGATAATTGACTTTGGGGCTAGAAAGTGGGAGTAGATGTGAAATGTAAATACTGGAATGTCCCCTCTATCTGGAAGGGTTTTGCATGCAGTGAGCTGTAAGGTTTGGCATGTCTGATATCCAAGATCAAAGTTAGTTGCCAGCAGGTCTGTCCATTGTGGACACAGCCAAGTTAGTCACAAAGCTGGTTTATGGAGGTGAGGAAGAAAGGGGATTATAAGTTCCAGTAACACAAAGTTGTGAAGGAACCAAAGGTGACTTCAAGCTCTAAAATGCCATTGGTGCCACCAGGTGGACTGAACCAAATGGCTGCCAGAGAGAGGCTGGGCATGAACAATTCTGTAAGCAGAAGAGGAGCAAGAGACTTACAATGACTTTGTTCAGAACAGGAGAGTCTCTGTAAGTGAAGCAAAACAGCCAGAATCAATGAATCAAACTTATTCAGAAAGTGAGGAGAAAATCCACGTGCTTGATTGTCCATCTTTGGGGTTTTAGCAGTTTTATTTCCTGCAGACTATGTGTTCTGTGTTCTGCTGTAGGATGTGTTCTTACACCTCAAAGTCACGACAGACCTTACCTCTTTCAGTCTGTGAAAGTTCACCTAACACACATTTGCATGGAGCAGTAACTGTTTTTGACTAAAATTGTGTTCTAGATAAGCACTAGGAGTTGAAGCATTCAGCACTCTCACAGTTTGCTGTAACAGTTAATCCTTATGTGGAGGACCTGAGTTCTGTTTCCTCTCTGAAACAGGACAAGAGCTTTGCTCATGGCAGTGGTTGCTCAGAATGTTCCTGTTCTGTTTGAGAGAGCTCTCTCACAACCATCCCATGCAGTGCTACAGGACAGAGTGGCTGCTTGGCAGAACAGGACCCAGGGGTGCTGGACTTGGGGGTGCTGAGCCTGTGTGTGCTCTGGTGGGCAAGAAGGAATCCTGGCTTGCATCAGAACCCGTGTGAGCAGCAGGAAGTGATTGTCCCTTGGTACTTTGCATTGGTGAGACCACACCTCAAACCCTGTGCTCAGTTTTGAGTCCCTCACTATGAAAGAAAGATATCCAGGTGCTGGAGTGAGACTGGAGGTGTTCATGAAATGACTGGACTTGGCACGTAGTGCCATGGTCTAGTTGACGAGGTGGTGATGGTTCAAACGTTGGACTCAATGATCTCAGAGGTCTTTTCCAACCTTAATGATTCTATGACTCCTAGATATCAAATATATTTTTCCTGGGAAGTACTTATATATTAGAGTAAATAATCTCTCTTTCCTTTTTGATAAACCAAACCATAGCAAGGTCTTTAAACTTGGCATTATTAGGTTTATTTTCCAGCCTCTAATCATATTTGAAGGTTTTTTTGACAGCTAGTTGAATTTTTTTCAGTGTTCGTTGCTTGTTCAGTGTTTGCTCTTGGACTGTTCACATGTATTTGATGAAGTTATAGAGACAAAGCTCCTTCTCAGCTTCCCTTCTCTTAGATTGAAGCTGAACTTCTGCTTCTAAAGCAAACTTGCCACTCCTCCACCCTACCTTTTCCTGCAGCTAGTGAACACAGAAATCCCCTTTCTTGACCAGGAATGACCAGAAATACACACACACATTTTATTCATCATCTTACCCCCATGTCAGTGGTTTTCCTTACAGAAGTCTCTGTAGTTCTTTATGGTTTTTTTGTTTGTTTTGTTTTCTCAGGAGCTGCTAAATACCACTAACATTTGTGCCTCTGTGTCACACAATTATTTCCCAATCTTAACTTTACAGGGCTCCCTCTGTCTTTGGCAGTAAATAAGTTCTGGAATATTCAAGGAGTGTCTTCAGTCATTCCCTTGCTGTCCATATCTGCTACCTGGTGCTCAGTGATAACCAGCAATCCGAGTGTGCTGCCTGTGCCAGCGAGCCCTGCTGGCGCTTCAGATGGATGTGCTTGAGAGTGACTGGGACAGAACAGGTTCTGCAGGGACCTGAGAAACCCCTCCTCAGCTGTCATTTGTGGCTAAATAGAGACACATCCATACCTCCAAAAGAATACCTCATATTTATTCTCTCTCAGAAACCATAAACTAATTTTTGCTGTTTAACTCTGGTTATTCACTGAAAGAGAGATCATTTACTCAAGGACTGAAAACACCAAATCACCTTAGAAGTCTAAAGATCTGAGCCCAGTGCTCCTCTCAGACAAAAAAAGAAACCTCTTTCTTAGACATCAGCACCTAAGAGCCCAAACCATGGAAAAATATATAGGAAATTTATTCCTTGCAATACTTTCTCCCATGCCTCTGCATTTGAAGGCAGTCAACTTGTTACTCAGGGAATCAGTGCCATGGGATGTGGCTGTTGGATAGCCAAGGTCATTTTGAAATGTGTGTTTCCTATTGAGGCACACTAAGGCACCCGTGGTGCATAGTTGAGAGCATTTAGAGTGTCTTCACAGAGTGCACACATAAAGGAATCAGTTTAGCTTTTGGGCTCCCTGTAACTCACTGGTAGCTACTTCCCCAAACAATAAAAGCATCAGCCATCAAATGATTGCTGCATTCAACTGTATTTCATTGAAGTGAAATTGAAAGTCATGACAAAGAAAGGGGAGAGACAAGATCTTGTTTTATCATTTTGTTGACTTTTGTCTTCTAAAGAAAATGAATAAATTGTAATTAAAAAAATAAAACAGTTCTTCAAGTGAATATCTCTCTAGGTATTAAGAGTAGACAAAATGTTATAAAGGCTGTCAGAATAATAGAAATCTTATTAAAGAAAGAGAAAAATGGCATCTTGTATGACTCAGAGTCTCAGACTTCTGTTGCAAATTGATGCCTAAAGTCATGCTCAGCAAGCAAAGGGCACAGTTCCGCACCTGTGTTTTCAAATATCCTGCAGTACAACTTCCAAAGAAGCCCTGCTGTGTAACATCTAGGCTCAGTGCAAGACCAGCCACTGAGATCAATACAGACACTCAGAACCCTGCAATACTTATAGGCCATTACAGCAATTCTAAAATCAATGCAGTATTTAACAAGGTGCTAATGTAACTCCATTGAGACCAAGATAGTGAGCCAGCCATAACATGCTTGTGACAGATTTTTGCAGAAGCATTTTCAATTACTGTGTATTTTTGAAGACAGGATAAATAGCAGTGCTCTTTGTGCCTGGCATCCTAAACAACACCTCCTGCCCAGCACGCCCCACTGTGCAGCTGAAACGGGGCGGTGATGAGGCTGCTGTGCTCAAACCAGCCCGGCTGCTGGGCCTGTCCTGGCAGCTCACAGCCCACACCCTGCATCCAGGGTCATCACTCTTCCAGTGCACTGCCAGGACATGCACCAGAGAGAAAAGAACAACCCTCAGAGCAGCCTCTTCAGCTGCAGGCAATTAAACTCCTCTAGGGTTTAAAGACCTGCACAGAGTACACCTCAAAGGTCACTTCTAACCTAATGCCCCTTCTTAACATCGAGTGCCCATAGCAGGGGCCATGGCAGCAACATTGATGGAAAATTCTCTCTTTGCATGGAAATGTGTATATAGATCTGGCATCTTAATTTGCAACTTTTTGATCCCAAAGTAGAAAAGGAAGAAACCTGAAATGATATTGCTGTGATCAGTCACCTGGTTCATCCAGTCTTAGGCAGTACCTAGACACCAGTTCTCTACAACAAAGGCAATATAAGAAGTTCCCATTCTGTCCATCGTCCCTCACTGCAATTTTTTGCACCCAGTTGTGCAAGCATCTGTTGGAAATATGATCTAAACCAGACCAGTCAAATGACTGTGTTTTTATAAACAAAAGTAATTTTAAAAATGACAACAACTACCACTCATTTACCTTGATCCTACTGCACAAATGGTTTGGATCATGAGCAACAGGCAATTGCATTTGTGAGATCAGCTTCAGGCAGTGTGTGGAAAGATTTGCATCACAAGAGAAAATCAGCATGAAACCATGCAACCTGAAAAGCCACTTTTGTTGTCTTGGTCCCAGAGACCTTGCTTCTGGAGAGCTCATAAATCTGTCCTCTCTCCCACTCTGTTCAGATGCTATAACAAGCTGCTGGAGGATGCCCCAATGGTACAAATTAGGATGGCAGCACTATACTGATGGACTTGGGAAACCTTTGGTTCACATGCAGGAACCTTTATTGTTTCCTAACTTATAGAAACTGTTGCTCCAAAGTTTTTTCTATGATGTAGCATTTGCACACAGGAATTTGAGACTGCAGAGAGAAAAGAAAGGTTAATTTAAAAATAAAATAAAATTAGGGAGTGAGTCAAAAACGTAGATGAAACTTGCTGTTGTTACTTCATGCTTTTTATCTCAAGAGTCAGAGAATCATAAAATGGTTTGGGTTGAAAGGAACCTTCCAGTTCCACCCCCCCTGCCACTAAACCAAATTACTCAGAGCTCCATCCAATCTTGAACATCCACAGGGATGGGGCATCCTCAACCTCTCTGGGCAACCTGTTCCAGGGCCTCACCACCCTCACAGTAAATTTCCTCCTAATATCCAATCTAAACCTGCCCTCTTTCAGTTTAAGGTCATTCCCCCTTGTCCTATCACTACCTACCCTTGTGAAAGGCTGTAAAAGGCACTTGGGCTCCATGTCCCCCTTCCAGTCAATATCTGAAGCTGTGGGGTTAAACACAGCTTTCCTAAAGAGAGGTTTTCACTCATCTGTCTTGCTTCCCTCCATTCTCCCTCATCCTTGTCAGTTTTATCTGCTCCCTGAATTCTGCTTTTATTTGACATCTTTTAAATTCACTAATCTAGTAATTTTTACAGTTCAGTCTTCTCCCAGAAACATTTAACTGGGTCAGAGCTTTGTCTCTGAATGCTAGATCCTGCAAAAAGCAAACTGTGCATTGCTAGGAACCACAGAAGAGTTGGTGGATACCATCACATTTAAACCATGAAGCTGCATGAAGCCATTCACTGCCTACCTAAACTCGGGGAGTTTTCAGGTGATGTTCTCAAGTTGTTTTCATTGGGATATGATGCTGCAGTCAGTAATCTTTCTGAATTACTGAATTCTGGCCAAATTCTTTGAGTCTTGATTTCAAGAATCTGGAATTATCTACTGACTGGCAATAATTAGACACACTTTTGAAAAACAAGCTGGTTTTGCTTGGTTGCTAGTACTAAGTATTAGGATATTCTTAGCTCCTGGTATAACATATTTTTCTAAGACTGTTTTTATAACATGTATCAAGCTACAATTATAAATCAAATAGCTTTAAAATTAAAAGACTTACTTAGCTTTTTTTATCTTGTGAACATTTGCGTGAAATTGGAGCCTTGCTGTGGGATGGTTTTCTTACATAATTGAACCTTTTCACAAATCCCTCAATTAAAATGTATAACAGCTTTTTATTAAAAAAAGAGCTCAAATTTATCAAAACAAATAACAGTCCAAATTGTCACTGAATTGTTGCATCTGTGCTTCCTTGTCACATAGTTATAGATCTGCAAAGTAATGCAGAGGTGCAGGTGACATTTCATTTTTCTTCACTGATGTCACTACAGACTCCCAGCACTCCTCCACCTATTCTCCTTCAGGACAGCAAAATCAGTAGTTCCTTTGAATCATGACTGCTATTTGCAGCTCCTTGATAACATCTTTCTACTAAACTATTGTTTTACCTGGTCTTTACCATTAAAAGTGTTTATGTCTGCAATAATACAGCCCTTCTCTTATATATCATCTGTCAAAGGGATTTCTACTCAAATGGAAGAATACATAATCCACTTTCTAGGAGAAGAAGTTATGTTTTTCTTTCCTATCATAATACTACCTAATTTCAGAGAAAATTCATTTTCATTCTGTCATAGGCTCCAGCCTTCTCATATTTGTCTCCACCATAGCATGGTGCAGTAAGCCTATGACAAAACATGAACTCATTTTTTGTGGCTGCAGGAAAAACCGTGTGTGCTGTAGGCTGCAGTAATTGGGTGATCCTACTGGGACACTCTGATTGTCACTGCAGGATTTGAAGTGGCAGGTGTTTAGTTGTGATGCAGATTCATCCTCTCATGCCTGCGCTGCCTAACAGCATGAAGGCAAATCCAAAGCTTCCAAAAGCCTGTAAAACTCTGATAATCCTGCTAAGATTTATTGCAACAGCTCAAGAAAGAGATACAAGCAAGTCCTATAGTCAGATAAGAAAAAAAAGAAACTTTTTTTTCTAAAGATAAGCAAGTCCACTCTAAAGGAAGAAAGCCTGTAATTCACCTTAAGTACTATCCAAGGAGAAACTAATTCCTTTCAGATGCAGGGTCAAGGTTTATGTGGAGTCATCTTGACCTGTAATCAGTTTGGCTATGAATAAACATATGTACTCTAAGGACCCATAGAGAGAAGATAAAATATGATCACTAACACATCCAGTCCAAATCTCTTGGAGCTCTGTGGAAAGGCTGCCACTGATTTTGATGGGATTTGGATGTAATTCTGTCATTCAACACAGGTGCTTTCATTCAGGACATTTTGGTTCTCTCAGTGTCAGAAAAAAATGCAGCCCACATTATCATCAGGAGAAACCAGAAAAGCATGGTACTTGTCAAAATTAAGCTAGAAAATCTTTTAGAAAGAGTTGTGTTACCGCCAAATGAGTCCTTCTTTGCTGGTGGTGAACACTAGTTCAAGTGCTAGTTTAAATTGGAAAAGGGTTTTCAGCACAGCTGGAAAAAGCATGGGGAGATTTTGTGAAGCTGGAGGTTTCTACTTTTGTCCTTCCATGAGTGGCACTTTGTTTAACATATGAATTCTGGGGCACTCATTGATGACAATCATCACTAACCAGTGGTTCCACTTCCTAAAGTGTAGGGAATAAAAATACATAATTGCATTTTGCAATGGTCAGTGCATTAACAAAAGAGGTCCCTATTTCAGTGATTTCTATAACTACCAATAAAATGACCCAAATTGCTCTTTCTCAGACACACCAGCTATAAAACTGAATTCACTTCACAATGCTGAGATCCATGGGCTAAGTTCTTCTTGATGCATGACAAACAGGGCCATAAAAATTTTAAATCATATTTCTGATTGTTAGAGACTTGGAAAAGACATAAAGAAAAATATCACTTTCCATTACTTGAAGTATTTGAATTTCACCTTCTGACTGGAACAGAAGCTGGGGAGGGAGGTTGTAGAACCTTTGAGGCAAGGCTAGAAGCAGCTGTTTAAATCAGATAGTCATACCAATCCACTCTGACCATAATGACATTGGACAGTAGATCAATGGTTGAGCATAACTTTGCCACTCTATATAGAGCCTGTTGATAATATTTTGTTTCACAAAGTTTGTGTCACAAAAGAGTCTGAAAATGAAAGCAAAATTCCTTGTGGAGAAAAGTCAATATCAATGATTCTTTCCACTAAGCAGAAGGAAGGACCCCACAGACTCTTGTCGGACAGGATTCAGCTGGAATATTTGTGGTTTTCAAGGGCTTGTCCTCAGCCCCCAGCAGGACAGATCCTTGTACCCCAGCCATCAGTCCCCACAGTCCATTGGGGCCTTACAGCCTGGGGAATAAAGGGGGAATAAAGGGGATCCCTGGAGGAGCAGCTCTGGTGTCAGGGCTCACCTGGGCCACCCAGGACAGTCTGTCAGCCCAGTGCAATGCCAGCTCCTGTGGCACTGACACTGCCCGTTCCCTCCTCCTCCCCCTTTCCAGCTGCGTGCCAGACACTCCCTGACTCCGGCTGGCCACTGAGCCATTCTTTCTCTGGGAGTTCAGGTTGGCTGAGTGAAACCCAATCTCCTGTCCTCAGGATAAACACTGAAAAATTATGGAGCCTTGCAATTTTGCCAGTTACTCTGAAACTGCCCCTAGGAAAGGGTAGCAAAAGCCAAAAGCAAATCTGTATAGCCAGTTCAAGGAGAGCAGCTCTGCTGTCTGTGGAAACAGTTGGACAGAAATGAAGGAAACGAAGCGTGCCTCACACGTGACCGCTCCGTTGGCACGGGCCAGCTGAGGAGGGGCCAGCCACTGTCAGCCCTTCTGTTGAGGACACTTTCATCCAACCTGGTGTCCTCCATTTGTACTCCTAGAAAAGGGTGGGGTTGGAGGGCATCCTAGTTTCTTTCACAACCCAGCTCCACACCTGAGCATAGTCAAATTCTGAACTCTCCCTGCTTTTTTGTTCATTAACTCGAACAGAAACATCTCTACCTCCCTCACATAAAGTCTTTGCCTGTTACACCTACTTTGCACAGGCAATTCCACTCTCAACTGGTCACTGCTGACCAGAAACAACCATGCCCAGAATAAACCTTAGCAGAGTATTCATAATTACAGAGCTTATCATAATTACTTTTGCAGGGATGTTATGCAAGGGTAGGAATAAACTTTTTCACATGTAAAATTTTAGTTCTGCATTTACATCCACCTTGTTAATCATGTTTAATAGGATGTCACAACGGGACAGATACATGCAGTGTATTACCATCGGTCAGTTTAGATAGAATGGTAACCAGGTCTGAGAAGGGAATGAATTTGGGATCCTCACATCATCCTTTCTCCTACAAGCTTGACTTTAAAGGTTCACTTGGAAGATAATCAGCTGGATAGCAGGATGGCAGTTAAATTTTCTGGACTCTGAAAGCAGACACTCACAGGCTGGGTTTCCCTGGAAGCACCTGTCAGACCACACATGGCTGCAAGAGATGCAGCTGACTCAAGGCACACAAGGCAGCAAATCTGCAGCCAACCTGTCTGAAGCAGTTGAGGGAAGAAAAACTTTCAGTCATCCAGGCTGGAAAATTACAGTGTTTGGTTTTCACAAGGTACAGTAACACCTACATTGTTTGCCACTGAAAAATTATATTTACGGTCTGTTGAGATGAAATAATGTACTTTAATCCATGAAATTCAGAAAAGCTGAAATGTTACTTTTTAAATAGCATTCTCTGTTGCCTGAAAGTTTTTACTGCAGACTGTAAGACACAGCAGTAAATGCAGTCCCTCTTCGGAGCCTGAAAGCTGAAGTGGCAGTGCTGACATATGAAATAGTGAATAATACAATTAAAGAAGTCTGCTTTCCTTCTAATATGAGCTGGGAGATGTCAGTGCTAGTACTCTTCAGAGTAATAACATTGTGCATTATTAAAGACAAGATCTCAACAGCTGTTTAATGTTAATATAAGACACCTAAACACATTCTGAGAGGCTCCATGTCAGTCCAATATAGGCACTGCAATTTTAACTTACTAACTTATCTTGCATTCTAAAAGTTTATTTCCTGTTTTGTCAGAAATCATTAATCTTTAAAAAAAAATCTGAATGTTCAGAAAAGAACTCCTAAAATCTACCCACAGTTCTCCATATCCCTATTTGAAGAAAGTTACTCCAGAGTCAGCCAAACCTCTGCCCCCTCCTAGGGCCTTGGTATTCATGCCTCGTCTCCATTTTGCCTTGAGTAGAATTCCACTGCTCCTCTTTTCCAAGACCGAGCAATACTGGCAGCAGCTGTGGTTCCTAAAGAGCCTCATGCAGGATCTGAGTTTAAATTCTAGCTGTTCACACACTGTGTGCTAGCATATGCTATAAGCAACTATAAATTGTGTACAGATGTGTTCCAGAGTTCCAGTGAAGCCAAGCTAACAACACTGAATAACAGCTCGTGTGCTTTGTAATTATACATAATGCATTTGCTGTCATATAACAGAGTCCATCTCTGTGTCAGGATTTATCCACTAGCTTAGGAAGCAAGGATTAAGAATTATAGTGTAATTTTTTAAGCAAGATTTTTAATGCAAGATATGCAAACCAAAGAGAGATGACCAATTTCTGGGGAACATTTCATGTAAGAGATTCTGATTAAATGAGCACAAAAGCCAGGGCTTAAAGTAAAATGTTTAGAACACTCTTGAGGGTCTAAAGACAAAAACCATTTACATATAAGTGAAAACAAAAAGGACGCAAACATTGGCCCAGCTGGAAAAGCAAAGTGACAAAAAGCAGGAAACAGAGGGAAGCACAGTAAAGGAATGGTGTGGGGCAGGGGAAGGAGGAGGGCAGGCTGCTGTCAGAAGATGACTCTAATGACCAGGAAGAGCAGGGCTGAAGGGAGATGAGCATCCTTAAAGCACCCTGTACATATCCTCTGCTGTACTCTCATGCAAAACTGACTCTTTTCTTAGAGAGAAGATTTTTCTCTGTAAATTAGAGTTTGAGCAATAAATGTTGGGAATATTGACCATCTTTGTTGCATGGAAAGGGAAGCCCATCATTGCTCACATACCAGATGTGCCCTTTCCATGAGTCCAAAAGCAGCACTGCTTTTCTTCTCTTCTGACCAGTGGCAAACACCAAAAAAATACACAAACCTGACTAGAATAATCCTTTTCTTTAAGCTGTGTATTCAAATCAGTAGAGGGAAAAGAAAGGTCTGAACATGGTATCAAAATGTGAGCATAGGTTAGCTAGCAGCTGGCAGAAGATCAGACTTTTGTGGCCTGCCCCAGTTAGAGCCCTCGGGAAAAGCATCTCAGTATGTGTTTTAAGCTAATCTAGATCAAGCTCTGGTCCTACTGTCCTGCCCATTTCCAGCTTTTTATGCCCTTCCCTGTGACTTTAGCACAAGCACTTATTGGAGTACATAGTGAGGTGGTTCACAGGGCTGGAAAAACTGAAAGCTTATGAAATGTAATAATTAGCTTTCAGCAGGGTAAGTTCCCTGGATGGGATCCACATGAAATCAGAGATGCCAGGGCTAATGCAAGAGTGGGGATAGAGGTGTGCAGCTTTGGTCCACAGGGAATGTGAAGGTTACAGTTACCCAGTCCTAGATTGCCTTGAGCTGCTGAGGCAGCACACCCTGATGCCTCTCGAAAATATCACCAGCTTCTTTGCAACCCCATAGATAAAATTCTGCCTCTTTGGCTAATAGAGAGACACACCTTCTCTTACAAACTAAGATGTTTTGTGGTTCCTCTACCCCAGGTTGCTTTCCTGATTGAAAGAGGGCTTGTAGGTTTAATGAGAGTACTCTCCAATAGACAGTAGCAGCAATCATTAGTGAACAGCATCAGGTCCGACAGAGGCACAGCTTTCAAGATTCATCCTGTGTTTGAAGGTGATTTGCTACATCAAAGCTGAGAAACTATATTAATAAGGCAAAGGGAAAAAACTCTGGAACTTTGATTATATCTTGCTTTTTTGTTATTGAGCTTACCTTTCGGTATAGCTCTTTCTTCTTGTATTACACATTCCAGTGCATTTCTCCATATGCAGAGTATTTGCATCATTTGGCAAAGAACATGAAAACCTAAATGATGATCAGACTGTGCTGGAAAGGGTCTGTTAACAGAAAACACAGGCAGTTAAATCACATCATATTAAATCAACAACATTCTTATCCCTGAAGCATGGCATCTTATTATTTATGGACTATTTATTCTTGACTCCTTGGTCTCCTTATATCTCATGAGCCTGATTAGCTGCGTATTTGATGGTTTCATTTCCTCCTTTCTGAAATTCCTTGGATTAATCCATGGCAGGTCATTTTGCTAACCTACTTTGTCCACACTTGTGATACTGCTTGGTACCCTCAGAGTCTACCTTACAACGTTGATATAGCTTAACAATGGCTGGTCTCCAGCCCTTCTCTGCCACAAACAAAAAGATGAATACTCCTGTCCCTTATCTGGGAGGGACAGAGGCAGCTCTACTTCCTAGCTCAATTTTAACTGCATATTTCTGAAAGACTAAGTGCTATATACAAATTCAAAGTGAATCTTTTGAAAACATATCTATGGAAAACATGTAAAAGCACAGAACTGACACTAGAAAGGACTGCGGCTCAAACAATCTCAGCTAACATTAGATTGTCTGCCTACAGACAATCAATCACCAACATAGATTTCTGCTGTTTTATTGTCTTACTGTCTTTTATTGTGCTAGATGCTATATTATTTCTTTGAGTCTTCTCTTAAGGCAGACTATATTTGACCACTTCATACAGCAATGGTTGCTGATTTTCTGGAAGAGCTGGTCTGAATTACATACATTATGTCACACATTGATGATGGTAGGAGGCAGCAAACCCTGATACCACTTTCTAGCCAGGATAAACTGCAATAGAAAACTTGGTGACAAGTTACACTGGAGGAATTTTTGCAAGGGATGACATTTCATCTGAGTCCTGAACTTACCTTAAGCATGTCCCATGTTGGGCAGTGGAGCTCAGTGGAAATGGTGCAGGACTTCACAAAGGGCCTGCCACCAGCTGTCAGACCAGAGTCATTGTGGCAGACCTGGTGTCAAGTACACAGCATCCAGGGTGACTTGGTAAGAAAGAAAAATATAATAAGAAATAAAATATGAAGGTAGTGTTTTGTGCATGTAGATTAACCCTGGTCTCAACAACAACTAAACAGGCCTTGTTACTGGCTCTAGGTGCTTTAATACTTTTTGTAGAATAGCAGCACAAGAGGAGTTGTTCCATCCCAAAGGGTGTTTGTTGCTACATCAAAGAGCAGCTAACTACATTGTTAGGACTTCAGCTGTTTAGACTTAGCATGCTCCACTGCATTCCCAGCCCAGCATTCCCTACTTAACAGATAAGGAATTAGTTTGATGATTAAATTATTTCCATCAAATGCTCCCCCTTTCAGCTATGTTAGTTGTCCTTTGTTGCTTTATTGACCCCGTTTTCCAGGCCATTGAATTTCCAAACAGCAGTCCTCAGAATTATCCCATTGGGGAAACAGTTTTCAGATTTTAATTTATCTGGGGCCTTACTGGTATCTGGTTGCATTTCTTCACCTGTTAGCTTGCTTCAGGAGGTTTTACATGCCTTTGCTGCAGTTTTAATTGATTGCTTTGGTTTATTAGGAGAAGCCCAGATGCAAAGAGCAGTGCCCAAGTACTCACCCACATTGTGCTGCCACACAATGTAGCAGCTCCAGAGCTCCCAGACTTCAGAGGCAGGGAGAGAACTGCTTGGAAATTTTGCTATAGGGGATAATTTTGTTGCCTAATGACAAGTGAGTTCAAACTGGAGAAGGTGAAATAAGTGCCATAGCTGAACTTTCAGAGGTCAGTCTTGTCTCAAGACATGGTCTCCCCACTGGAGCAGGAAAACAGAGTTGTCTTGTGCAAAAAAGGAGGCAGGAGCATAACTCTGCTTTTCTCCTTCATGATATCACAGGCCAATATCTGTCCTTGTAACAAAGAAACTATAGACACTTTAACTGAGATTCATCCCTACACGATGCATCTGCTCATTTTGTCTCCTTCCATTTCAATATTGAACCAAGCTGCAGAGACGAATTCTGGCCCCATGGTATTACTCAAGGTGAACAGCTGAAGCATTCAGATAGTCATCTTCTGAATTAGCTTGCAGAGGCTAAGTAGCTAGATTAAAAGAACACAGGTGGGAGAGCGATAAATCCCGTGATCAGAGGCATTTACAACGAGCTATGAGACTCTGCTTTGTGCTGTTTGTTGCTTTAGGCTGGGGTTTTTAAATCCCAGTCTTTGTTGTTTTCCCAGCTTTGTTTGCTCAAGGCAAAGTGATTGTTGAATACCTCACACAGAGACCCCTGGTTCTGACTGGGACAGCCTGTAATATAAAACTTTAATGAGACACAGTACCAGGATGGAGAGATATGTCATTCCAGCCTCACTGCTGCTGGTATTTCACTAATTTTACCATATGGTCCATGTCTGCAGTATGCTATTTTCCTATAGATTCAGCCTATATACCAAAGTATACCAAGACTTACACTAAAGGTCACATTTTGCTAGATTTTTTCCCCTGAAGATGCGTCCTGTCGGATCTGACCAGCCCCCCAAAAAGCCACAGAAACCAGACACATGATTTTCCTGGCTCCAAAGGCAGCATCATGGCCGGTTAAGCAAATTCCTTTTGACTGGCCTGACTGAAGGGAAGCGAGTAATTTCTGAAGCGTGGCTTGTAATGCAGCTATCCCTGTCTGGCACAAGCTCCTGGACCACGGCTGCTTTTGCAATTGCCGTGTTCTAGCTGGAGATGTGATTGCTGAAGCCCGCTGCCGTGTCTCACAAAGAAAGGGTTACTGCTGCGGAGCCGAGCGCGGCTCAGGCGCTGCAATTGTAGGATTGATGCGCCCTCCCGTGTACCAGCGCTGAAGTGTTTGCTCAGCCACAGCCTTCGGACATCAAGGAAACCCTCTGGAGATTTGGGGTTGTTTGGTTTTTGGTTTTTTGGGGGTTTTTTTTGGGTTTTTTTTTGGTTTTTTTTGGTTTTTTTTATTTCATCAAATAGCAACTCTGCAATACCTGTCATTCAATCTGCCAGATCTTATTGATAAAAAATTAATTTCGAAAAAACAGAGAAGCTTTGACTTGCTAAACAGCAATAATAATAGGGCTAAGTCCTTCCCCACATAGCTTTTTTTTTGTTTATGCAGAGAACCCAAGTCAGAAAAATCAAGAATACATCCACCAAGAAATTTTGCTACTCCCAAAGAGGATCTAATAAGACTTCACATATCCACCTTTCATAAAATCAGTAAGATTTCTGTCAAATAGAGAAGGGTAAAGAAAGAAGTATTTCAAGGTGACAGTCCCTTTGCATGAACTTCTTTGAAGGAGTGTAGCACCAGCTGTACATTTTAATTTCAGGGAACCACAGCAGAGCTTAGGTAGAACCACTGAGAAATCTTTAAGGTTTTACTTACTTTGATTTTGACACCATCATTGCTCCACTGATTCACCACAAAATATCAGATGAAAATAGCAGCCATCAATATCCATGGACAACTATGGAAATTATTGTGTTTTTCAAGAGTCTGTGTTTCTTCCTAAAGTATGAGAGCATATTATTAAATTGTAAGGTATCCACATTACAAAACTGTAATACAAGAATCCCCAACCTGCCCAAGAAATGTTCTTCATTAGCAAGGAAAAGGTCCTGAAGATAAATCTGTTTCAAGTAGCAGAAGAGTTATGTCAGATATTCTTTGTCACAGCATATATTGCAGTTGAGATGGCCACAATACACAGAGTACCACCATACCATTTCAGAAAGCTTCAACCCATGCAGAGCAACACCATATCACTTCAGAAGGCTGCAAGCATCTGCCCTTCTTGCTCTTTAGCCCAACATTTATTCCCCTCATGTTGATGCACTGCCCTGTGTGCCCTCTGCTCCCTTTGGTGTTGGTCAGTGCCCTGGGCACTCCCTGGCTCATTGCTGTCAGTGCTGCTCACAGCTGTGCCCGCTGGGGATGGGCTCAGCCACAGCCCCATCCCAATCACCACCAACTGCGTGCCTACAATTCTTTGTATTTTCCCTCAGCAGTGGCATGGAGCAGGAAAGGGAGGCATTGCTATTGCCCATTTTCATGTAGCTGACTGATGCATCTCAGTTCTTGGCACATGGCCTCAGTGACTGGGGGCAGGACAGAGGTTGGAGGCTGTCTCCCTGTCTTTGTCTCTTTGTGGTCCCTGGAAGCAACTTAAAGGGATCCTCTGAGCAATGTAGGGCAGTAAATTGGCGTTTAAAGGTGGTACTGTGAATAATACCTGTTGGGTGACAACATAGCTGCTTCAAAAATATGCTTTGCCTTTCTTCTTTCTTTATCCTGCTGTCCAAGACAATCAAATGGTCAGCATCTTTATTTGGTTAGAGATGTATTGGACTGCTTTCCTTTCAACAGGTTATCCAGTCCGATTAAATCTTGTCTATTTTTTTTCCTTTTTTCTTCTACAGAAAATAGTGGTATTTCTGTCCTTGGATCTTTTTCAGGCTATTTCTTTTCATCTCCTATTGTAGTTAGGGAAATTCCAGATGCATTTTTCTTCTATTGATCTATTTTGCCCAGTCACCATAAATTTCAATGTTCTTCCTCTGCTGCATTTGTTCCATCAGTTGTCTTAACTGGCAGTTTCTTTAATAGTCCTTGTTCACATATGAGATTTTCATAGCTTTGAGCTACTTCATTTCTCTAGAGAGAAAATTAATTTGCACTTTAAACATAAGCAACACTTCGTCCCCATTCAGGCTGCTCTTACACTGTGGGCTGCCTCAGATCTATCAGGTTTGTTGTTGGTTTTTTGCCTGAATTTGTTTCTTTCCTTTAATAAAAAAGAATGTTGTAACTGGAACCTGGTTTCAGGTCCTGAAATGACACTCAGGCCAACCAAGAAAAGAAACCTACCAATTATTTCTGATGCTTAAATCACTTCCTTTCCAATAATCCAGAAGTTGATGCTGTATCATTTTCTCCTTCTGTAACTCCTGTTAGTGTGCCTTAAAAGACAGTTGGGGAAAAAAAAAAGCTTGTAATGATTATAAAAAAGTGGAGATTGATGTTTGTGCCATTACTAAATTCTAAAATACATTTGATGCATACAATATAAAGTTACCACATAATATGACAGATTAGGAAGATTTTTCTACAGTTCTAACACCTAGGGCCCAAAACTGGATTTGACAAAAAACTCAACAGTACACACAAATGTTTTGCAGAGTTGAAACTCTGTTGAACTGAGTTTAAAACCTAGCTGGTAGTGTTTACTAGTCTCCAAGAGGTTGTCCAAAATACATGCTGGCCCTCAGGACCCCCAAAACTATCCTATATTGGTTTGAAACCAATTTCTACTTGTTGGGGCTGTATCAATCCATAGATATAATTTACAGGTAGCTTGCATGAGTTCCATGATATGTTACCAATTATGGCATCCATGCCCTCTAACCACCATTTTCCTCCAACCATTTCTGATATCTCTGAAGTTAGAGGAAAGTTGCTTTGTCCTGCCAGTTAGAAAGAAGTCTAACAAAATCTACATCAAGGGCCCAGAGCAGTTTAGGGAACTGAAGCAATAATTCAGAATGAAAAGAGACATCTTCACAATGTTCCTGCTCAATAAAACTTGATGTATTTTTCCCTAGCTCTGCTTGATAATTTGAAATTAGGAGAGTACCTGTGCTGTCTTACAGAAAATTTCAACATCAATACTTTACAGGAGCATCGTATAAAATACAATCAGTGTATGCAAGTACCAAGACAAAAGATTGATGCTATTAATTTAGTTGTGGAACAACAACTTAAAGGGGACTGGTTGGGCTCTGATACAGAGATGGGTTTCTAAACTAAGGAGGGGACTACATGGAAACCTGACATTTCTGAAGCCCTCTGTATCAAAGCTTTCCTTTTTTCCTGGCATAGTTAAAAAACCCTACCCCACTCATGAAACTGAATGCAAGGTTTAAAAGAGCTCTGAGAACTAGCCTAATCTCTAATATGCAGACACTGTATGTCACCTCCCATCACATGCAGGTACTTCTCAGATTGCTGTTTGATTTATTCTAAACTTCAGCAACAGCCTCCAATTTTCCATTGCTAATACTGTTGCTTGATATCAGTGTACTTCAGCAATGGTTTCACAACACTGAAGTTACTTTGTTTATCCCACGGGTTGATAACATGCTACAGGTGGGGAGGTTGTTAATTTTTGTTTTAATAAAGAACACAGGACACAATCAGGCCATTTTATCGCTAACATACTGTGTTCCCAAGAAACATGCAGGTATATGAAGCGAATGCATTGCACACTAATTTGTGGTTTGGAAATCTGGTCAGCTAAGCAGGGCCTCCTCTGGACACTTGTCAAGTCCTTGGTCCCTGTCAGATATCACCATTCCAGCCAATGCTCCCTGTAGTGCTCCACACACTCCGTTCTCTGAGGTAGGATCTTTATCTTCCTTACTGTCTGGAAAACAGACTATACAGTTTGGATGCTACTTAAATGGGAAGAGTAAACCCGACCATTACTATTACTTTTGGTTAGACAGAATGGGAATTTGTGTCCTATACATTTTAGTTAGCAGCCTATAACATTTATTTACATAACAGGCGGTAGGAGGAAGATCACAGTGCAAAGATTCCATTTTAAAATGAAGTAATTTGTCAACATTTGTTTTTCCACTCATTTCAATTTGCATGCAAGGATACTAAGTTTTATCTCTGGCGGTGCTACAGGGCTATAGTTTATTCACAGCAGGAGAGAGAGCAAATATAAACAGCAAACTAATGGGCTGAGCCACCATCTAGCTGGAGCTGAAGCTTACCTTCAGTTGATGTCACAGTACAGTAGCTGCAGCAAACAAGTCAATGTGAGCTGCAGATTATAACTTATTTGAGAATATAAGTTATGAGAATGAATATAAGATTTGAAATTCAAGTGTGCATTTTAAGAATGTATCTGAGGCAGCTGGTGATTCTTTCTAATTTATGTACAGCAATGCTATTTCAAACTGCAATTGTAGCAGCCACTTCAAAATACCAAAGTGGCAATTATTGACATCTATCTATAGATGTCCATTATTTGTCCTCTGAGCTCCTTTAGAGCCAGTGGAGACAGAAATCTTTTTGGGTGTCACTCATTTAGAATCACAGAATCACAGAATGGTTTGGGATGGAAGGGACCTTCAAGATCATCTAGTTCCAAGCTCTCTGCCATGGGCAGGGACACCTTCCACTAGACTGGGTTGTTCAGTGCCCCATTCCACCCAGCCTCGAGCACTTCCAAGGAGGAAACCTCCAGAGCTTCTCTGACCAAACTGTTCCAGTGCCTCACCAGCCTCACAGTGAAGAACTTCTTCCATATATCTAACCCAAATTTCCCCTTTCAGTTTGAACCCATTACTCCTGGTCCTGTCACACAGTTCCTGATGGAGAGTCCCTCTCCATTTTCCCCCTTCAGATACTGGAAGGTTGCTGTGAGGTCTCCACACAACCTTCTCCATGCTGAACAGCCCCAGCTCTCTTAGTCTGTCTTCATAGTGGAGGTGCTCTAGTCCCCCTATAAATTTCATGTTCCTGCTCTGGATTTGCTCCACAAGTTCCATGTTCTTCATCTGCTGATGTTCTTCATCTTCATCAGTTCTTCCCAGGCAGGGCTGCACTCACAGGCAGGGGTGGTGGCACCTTGAAGGGCCCGAGCTCAGCTCAGCTGGGGCCTGGTGCAAATAACACCAAGGCTGGGGGGTCAGTCCTGAACAGGTAATTCATGTTAAGAGCAGGACTTCAAGAGCCTTGTGGGTCCCTTCCAAGTCAGAACATTCTGTGGTTTGGAAATAAAGACCTGATTCTCTCTCCTGGCTATGAAAGGAATGTGACTGAACTCAAATGTAGATGTCTCTCCATTTCTGACATACCGGGGAGAGAGTAACTTCCATAAATAAGCAAAGTTACTACTTATCCAACACTAAATCTTTTGTCCATTGACATACCCCTGTCAAGACAAATATTTTGTGATTACTTCATTTGGTGGGGAATGCTTCTTGGATTTGGGAATCCTTTGCTGGCTACAAGTATCAATTTAACTTAAATTGCTATGAAAATTGAATAATATTATATATGCATATTGTATATAAAACATATTGTTTTCAGAGCATTTACATAATGAATACAACTTTCCAAAACTGAAGAGGTGTCCTTGGATGAAGAAAGATGGACTTTTCCTTATTCCTTTCATAGATAACAGAGACATCATTATCCAGTGTGATTTGAATTATCTGGATTAGC
The DNA here is from genome assembly GCF_028018845.1 of Melospiza georgiana. Classification (NCBI taxonomy): domain Eukaryota; kingdom Metazoa; phylum Chordata; class Aves; order Passeriformes; family Passerellidae; genus Melospiza; species Melospiza georgiana. Next base: position 65,143,851 of record NC_080433.1, read on the forward strand.
TATTATAGCCCAGAGGATGACTGCACATGCAACAGACTGGCCCTTACTATCAAAACATTCACATAAAGATTCTTTACTGAGAATGTGATGGCTGCTTCACCTGAATGTGAAGAAGTCTGATGCCCTGTATTTGATGACAGTGATGGAGAGAAAAGTACTCCTTTTTAAAATTTATAAAGAATTTTTCACTGATGCAATAATAGTAAAATATCTGGGGAAAAAAATATAACACTGAAAATTTTCTTTACTGATATGCCAACTTTATTCATTTCTGCATGCAAAGGCTGAATTATTTATTTGCATGAGGCAATTCATTCTATACAGTTGCAGCAAATACTTGCTGATGTCTTAGGAAAAGTTTTTACTTGATCACATAAGTATAGGACTAAATTTCTTTTTCCAGATATATAGTTTATTGTTAGCTACAGTCTGAAAGTGCTTCTACAAACACAGCTTTGAGCGGGAGCTACAGACTTCTTTTTTGATGACATGAGATGAAAAATTACCAAGTCTCTTTGCTGTTTGAATGGGATTTTATGAGTGAGATAGCCATCTAACTATTGATAAGCCTGGGTATCTCATTGCCTCCTGTGAGCTGTCATGACAGATACATATTTTGTATTTCTGCTGCTGCTAAAAGAGTGAACAGAACTGATGAAATGGGCTGGTAGCAGGAACTGTTCACTGGAAATCTCAGATCTTTCTGGAGGAAGATGGAAATATATATGAAAATACATAAGCTGAATTTCAAAAAAAGCTCTATGTGAGAGATTGCATCCTTAATTTAAGGATGAAGTGGCCTAAATACCCCAAGAGGCACAATTTCTCCTTTCTGGAAATCAGAAATTATTGGGAATAAAACTCCTCTATTCTCCCTGAAGGTTTTGTTGTTTTTTTCTTCTACTGCTGTAAATTTCAGAATGCTCTTCCCATGAGGAGGATTTCTGAGAAGGCACAAGTAAGCTATGGTTGGATAAGAAATTTCTGAAAAAAGTTCTGGAGTAAAGTATCCCCAAATCCAGATCTCACAGAAATGAAATCTTAGTTCTGAAGGATACATAACAGGATAATTAGAGAAGTATACTAAATCTTGATTTATTTGATAACAAAAACTGAGCACTTCTGTCCATATTGGTTGCAATTTCAGACTTTAATTTTCTTTAATGTGGAAGTTTGATTACAAGAACAAACATGGGAGCCCAGTTCAACCATTTACTATGCACATTAATTCTCCTTTGGAGAAGTTTTGGAAGCTTGTAGGAAATTGTAGGAAATTCTTGTGGCCAGAAAAAGCCCAATTTTCAGAGCACCTGTCTCTGAGAGACTTTCTCTAGCATCACATCTCTCAGCCTCTCATTTCTGGCACAGGCATTGACTGTCCTGTGGGCTCCACACAGAAGAATTTGAAGCATTAAAAGAGTCTCTGACACAGTGCCACAGCAATTTAATTATTTTCTCTCATGCTGCCTCAGCTACACTAAGCTTAAGGAATTAGATGGGATGCAAGATTTTAGCTTTAACTTATAAAAATGCAAATGATCTGGAATTAAATTGCTCAGGAACTTGACTCCCTATCACACAGTGATAAGAAGCACTCGAGCTGCAGTTCTTTCCCATGGCACAGAATTCTGCCTGAGTGATTGCTGGACTGGGAGCCTTTCCACCTCACATCCTCCTCCAATCTCCAAAGAATTTAATGTGCTACAAAGTACTTATCTCCACTCTGTTTTCAAGGAGGAACTGACCTGAAGTACAGATCAGATTTACAGAAAGTCCCTTCTGTTGTACTTCACATTTATATCCATGGAAAGTCCTCCATCTGCCCAGACACTTTTCCATGACTCCTTTTGCACAAGAAAAATCAACAAACAAATACCAGCACATACTTGTGACCCTCTGGGCCTTTACTCCACCTTCTTGATCTCTTCTGCTTTTGAAAAAGCAATTTGAAAGACCTCCCATTGCTGATTTTATGCAGGATCTTTAGAGGATTATAGCAGATAAAGAAACACAAATTTACTGAAGGTGAGAAACCAGCATAATTACAATTCATTGTCATTCAGGCACCTAACAGACAGACTGCCTCTGCATCCCTGTCTCCACACCCATGAATCTGGTGGGGAGTTTGAAAGACAGAAGTTACTGTCCTTGCCTTCTCTGTATATTTTCTCACCAGATACACAGGATTATTGGAAGTCTCCCAGTAACTTTCCTGACATAAGGGACTTGAGCTACATATATGATATCTCTCCTTGATGGTTAATCTGCCTAAATCATCTTAATTTCCAGATCTTATTGACTCTATCAGGTGTTTATTGTTTCCTCACTATGAGCTGAAGTTTCCCCTTCTCCTTTACTCCCAGAGCCATACAGAATTCTGTGCTTCCTCTGTGTGCCTTGCCCTGATTGGCTTCACCTTCAGTTTGATTCTGCTGTGGTGTCAAATCCATCTTCCAGAAAATGCTCCATACCCTCTATGTACATGATCTATGCACAGGCACACCCTTGGAACTTGCCTGTATGACCAACTTGCAGAACCTACAAGGTACCTGGGCAGAGAGTGGCAGAAATGTAACTGGGAACTGAGGTTCTGTTAACCCATCTCCTCTTGTGATAAAGGCTTTTGAGGCTGTAAAACAGAAACACACCGAATCCATGCTCTGGCGTAGGGTGCAATGTGTTCAAAGAAAAAAAATAAACATAAGCTTTCCACTCTATGTAGCACTTCATAAATATGTGTTTATTTCCTCATCTTTCACCAGTTTTACAGTTTTAACCAGTGCCTCAGGGGTAATGTTCGTCAGAAGCATACAATGGAACTTCAGATAGTTCTACTCTGTAGTTAAGAAATGAAAAAAATTAACTGGCCTTTCCATACGGAACTGCGCCAAATAATAATGAAACTAAACTTTTATAGCATATTACAGAGTTACCTAAGATTTCAACTTACATTTCTATCTTACTCATGTACTGTATTTACACAGTTAACTAATTTATTATTTACATTTTTCAAATTCTGTAGTCATAAATCTTTTTTATATTGTACATTCTAGTTTAAACTTTTATTACAGAAATTATTTAACACACATTTCAGACACTGCAATTTAAATATTTCACATGAGTTCTAGGAAATGACTGCCTGGTTTCACTAGTGACATGTCAAGATGCCTCCTTCATAAGAAAATACATATTACAAAGGAATTTTATCATATTCAGAATCTTGAAATTTGAGAAAACTAAGTACATGGGATGTAACCATGATAATGCTATTTCCTTTTCTATGCAATATTTTTTTTTGGAATGACATTTTACCTGAGATGTAAAATTGTTAAATGTGTGGGCTTTTGATAAAAATTTGAAATTTTACATAAATGTTGGCCTTCTATTTACTGAGAACTACTCCTATCTGCATAGATATATAAATGCTATTTATATATCTATATCGTATTTTCCAAAAAATTCTATATCTACATAAATAAACATTGGTATTATATTAGGAAACTTCCCACTATCCTTAAAAAGCAATGTGCTCAAGTACAATATTCAACTTCTGACACAGACACAATAGTAAATGTGACCTCTAATGGTAATACTTCCTTTCAAGGGAAGTGAGAGGTACCTGTTGAATTTGGAAGACATGACAGACAACTAATGTGGACCCAATGAAGGGAATTTTATATATCCAGTCCCAAAAATGTTGTGCAGGAGCATCTGACACAGCAGACAACTTTGGGTCACTTTTCCATGTTACATGTAACTACCTAAATAATGTCTTAATAGAAAAAAGTTAATTATAGAAAATCTTACACCAGTTAATGCTGTGTTGTCTTCTCTCGTTACAATAATATGCATTTTTATTACCAAATGATTGCAGATACCAAGTTTAAAGCAAATGGTCATGGATTTCATGTTTCTTTTATTCTGTTATTGGTAGACACTGTTAGGCACAATATGACATTCCTTGTAAACATAAATTCTGATACATTAGACCACAAACTGAGGTTACAGAAAGCAGTACACAGACATGTGAGAAGCACAGATCCACTACACATTCCAGGCACAAATGCAGCCACCTGGGAGGCCTGACCCTGTATCCATCACAACTCAAACACCCAGCTGACACCAGTGGAAAACAAATGCATCCCAGTTGCCAAACCAGGTTTTTGAAATAATTCTCTTTTTATCTTCTACCAAAGATTTCATATACTTTTAAAATATAGATGGTCTCATAATAACGTGGTGGTAAAAATGTATTTTACTTTATTTACCCTGAAACACCTAATTATTATGAAGTCTGTGTAAAGAACTAAGGCCCCTAAAGCAAGTAATGTAACTAATACATTTAGAAAGCTCTCTTCAAAATATGTATCTACATATTTTTAAGAAGTTGAAAATAATCTTTCAATAACAAGTCATAAGAGAAAAATCTCTTGAAGGTTTTTTATTTCCCAAACTTAAAAGTGCACTACACTTCCTGTGCAACACTGTGCCACTCAAGAACCAAACTGAGGAATAGGAAGTCTGAACTTTTAAGTGTATTGCTTATTGCAACTCCCACCCTTCATAACCTGCATGTGTATGGTAGGCACAAATTAATATGAGTTATGGGTTATTTACATCCAACAGAGCAAACTTAGAATTCTTAGCAGAAAATATTTCTTGAAAGAAAACAGTGCACTTGAATTATGTAAGTTTTAAGAAATTATTCAGTATTCCATGGTTATATGAAGAAACATTAATTTTAGTCTATAAACTCATAGAGCATTTTTGTTCTGCTAATGACCCATGAGCAATCTGAGTATACAGTTACTGCTATTGTTATTGGGAGCTAGCTCTCTTCCTCTGAATAATCAGGAAAAGGGTATTAAATTATTTAACAAAAAAGCTTTGGAAAGATATATTAATTTTCCTTTTCTAATCGCTAGAAATGGAGAATAAGGCAACAACTGAGATAAAAATATATCTTGCTTAGTAAACCAAGCTTCTTAATACATTTCTTAAAAGTGAAATTTCATGCTGAAAAATTGCAAGGCCTTAAAAGAGAAACTTTAATTACTTTGACAAGACCATGCCTTCTGTTTAATTCACTATTTTAAAGCACTCCAGAATATATTGAGAGGGACTTATTTCAGTGTAATAGATGAGTTTTCAGCTTTAAGTAACTCCTTTTTATGGCTAAAAAGCTTCTATAGCATCCTTCAAGACTGAATAATGTTTAGAAAAACGCCACCAATTTCCATTACGACCTTCTATATTCTTATATTATAGAAGTAATCTAACCTAATTCCATGGGAAAACAACAGATGGTGTGCTAATATCAGTGTCTTTTGAGCTATAACCAGACCCCAAAACACAGGCCTTGCTGTCTCATGTGGTCTGTATGATCACAGAGAAGTTCTTTTTCGCCACTCAAAGTAGATTTCACCAACCAAATCTGGCTGATAAATTCATGGCAGGTGACACTGAAGTAATGACAAAATAATTCCGTAAGTAGTTTTAAGTCTAAAGTACAATTGAAAAATTGCTCCACATAAATAAGAGAGACAACTATTCTATTTAGACAAGGGGAAAAAAGAAGAAAATAACAAGACTTCTGAAATCATTTTTCATGCTGAGCAAAAAAATTCACTTTTAAGTTCATTCGGTGCTCGATATCCTGCTTTGTCCACTTCTTTGGTATTCTGTTCTCATTCTGCAAATTCCAACAGAATTTTAATGGTCATCTTACTTCAAACGAAAGAGCAAGGAGCTGAAAGCATAACCAGAACAACAGATGCCATAATACTGCAGAACACGTTGCTTCTAATGATTTCTGTCTCTTTATATTCACTTCTTGTAATGATTGGGGGCGTCCGCAAATGCAAACTTCAGTCTGTAGGCCTCTGCTAGGAGCACACTGATGTCTTCATTTCCCCAATGTACTGTGGGCAAATTCTGTAAAAATATCAGTAACTCCTAATTGAAAAGGAAAAAAAAAAAAAAAAAGAAGTAAGTATATTTTTTCAAATAGCAGGGTAATAACTACATATTACTTATACAATGACCATTTATAAACGACCACTCATGTACCACCTCTGCATCCTAAACAAATCTGAGATCAAATTAGGTTTAGGGATTTTTACATAGATACTTGCTATTCAACCTTTCAGTTCAGAAACTTGCTATTAATTGTAGCTGAAATATGGTCATTTGATAGATAATTTTTTTTTTGAGAAAAACAATCTCTGTTGCTGCCTACCCAGATTATTTTTTGTGCTCCAGGGCATGAAGTTATACAACTGGATAAATTTTCAAAATTATGGATAATTGCTAAGCCTGGGAGTCTCTCACACCAATGCAAAGATAAACTACTTCACTACTTATACATGAAGAATTATGAAATAAATTATTACTTCAGTCAGTTGCAGTCAATTCCCACCTCGATTCTTAGCCCAGGTTTCCCACTCCCTGCTCGTTTCTGATCCCAAAACATTTTCCTGTGGGTAGCTTTACCTCTCTCTCATTTTAGGTTTAGGTGAAATTCACTTCCAAGAAGTCTAAGCCCAGGAACAGAGGTAACAAGAAGCTCACTGGCACACAGTGCCTCCCTGTTCAGTTCTGATGAAAATGCATCAAAATCCACCATGATCCTCAGCAGCACAAAGCCTCAAATCCTCCTCTGTAGGCTGAGACCTGCCAGCTCTGAGAGGACTCTTTGGAGGATCAGCTACCACAAATTGTCTCCTGACAATTCACGCGAATGACAATTTTTATAAGGCTCCTAATTTGACTAAACTCTGGAAGTTAGTTTGCTCTTTAAAGAAAAAAACCTGGTGACCCCTAAGGTCAGAAACCCTCAAATGTGATGCAAAAGCCACCCTAGGCCAAATTTTAAGTTCATGTTTGAAAATTTTCATAGAGCAGATCACCTGTCTGTTTTAATTGTGTTGATAAACTGGGGCAAAACAGCAAAAGAGAAGTTTTGTATGAGTCACAACAAAATAAACACGGACTTTTACGATGGGAGGTATAAGGTAATCTTAGGAATAAGCGAAGTTGTTAAGCCTGCTTGTATCTTCTAGGTGCTCTATTTTTGCAGAAAAAATGCAGACAATTTGTGCACATTTGTATACATGCATATGTATTTGTGAGGATGTGTATAAGTATATTTTTATGTGAGTACATCTGTTCAGGTTTATTCTGAAGATCAGGAATAAGTGAACTGGAATGCAATTAAAACCACAGCCATTATCTTGTTATAAATCAGAATCCTGCAGTAGCATGTATAAGTACCCAGGGAAATTATTCTTCTTCATAAGAATCATATTTTCCTTGCTCCCCCTGCTCCCTTTTAAGCACCTTCTTTCATAGAAGATGGCTGTAGAAGCCCTTAACAAGGATTCACTGATTTTAAGAAAAGTCAGGAGCAGAATTAACATTAAATTATTTCTTTGTGTTTGTGAGAAAATTATTTTGACTTCATCTATTTCACAGTCTTGCTATACTGGTTCTTGTAATATGAAAAGAGAAAGGATAGAAGTTGAGCAGTACTGTATATTTAATTATGAATACTAAGCAGTAATACAACAGAGTTAGCATGAGAATGTCTCTATTACACTTGAGAGAACACATTTTTAATAAAGTATTGTACAATTGTCAAAATCCCACTCTTCTAAAAAATTTCAATGTACTTATTTGACAGTTATATTGATAATTGTAATTAATTAATTAGCAGTAGAGTGTAGGAAGGTTGTGTGGAGGGATCATAAATGCCTTGTTCCATGAAAGTTCTTTTCTCCTTTTAGAAAACTTTCAAGCAGCCCTAAGACACAGCAATTAATTCAGTGAGTTTTGTGAAATTACCTCTTTTACTCTTTGCAATCTCAAGACTTTTCTCGGTCAGACTACTGGTGCAAATGATTCACATTGCTGGAGCAGAGTTTTGGTTTTCTTTGGGCTTTGGTTTTCTTTGGGCTTTGGAACATCCAAAGACTATATCAATATATATATACCACAACATCCATGCTATATGAAATTTAACATATAGCTCAAATCTGAAATAGGCCTTTGGAACATCCAAAGACTATAGCTTCAACATCCATGCTATATGAAATCTAACCTATAGCTCAAATCTGAAATAGGACTGTTAGTGATGAACTAGTTTAATACTTCAACCAATAATTTCAAATTTGATAATAGTTTTCATCTTAATTAAATGGCAGATTAATGCATTAACTGTCTCCAAGTCCACTTCTGTTTGAGTGGGGATTTTGCCACTGTTACCAGGGGAGAAACCAAAGTCTAAGACTGATACTGACTAGTGAATATGTGTTACAAATCCATGTAAAATAACTGGCCAAAGACATACTACTTGTATGACCATCTAAAGATAAAGCTTATCTTCCTGTGATCTATGACAGAGCTTCAAAACTTGCTCAGATAGAAATAAAGCTTACATCTTTTTAAAAATAAAGTTGGCAAAAGCCTCACTAAAAAAAAATGTTATTTTATTTAAATTGGAAAATTTTATTTTTCTTTGACTGCTAAAGAAAATCATGCTGCCTTTATTGCTGCATATGGAGAATTCTTTGGAAATAAGGAAACTGCTATAAAGAAACTATCAAAACCCCCCAAACAAAGTCTTTGGATGTGAAGAACTGTACAAATACACTGCTTAATATTTAAAAGATCACAATGACAAGTTGGTCTAAAACTGCTCAATTCAGCATTTTACAGTTAAAAAAACAGAAAAAAGAGCAAGAATTACTACAAGTGACTCAAGCTTAATAATTTATTTTTAATTATCATTATTTTTTTTGCCAACAGATAAACAGCTAAGCAGCATGTACAAATAAGGCATGCATACTAACTTCTTAGATTCATTTTCTTATCCACATAAAACTACAAGGCACTCTTTGAAATATGACGACTCATAATGTGAATTAACATTTACCATTAAAAACTTGTAGATGATAAATTGCCTGGTCTATTTCGGATGAAAACTGAGTCTAAAAATCAATCTTTGTAAAATATTCCTGGAAGAGTTTTGTTTTCTGCTTAATTTAAATGGTATTGTGATGACACCTGGCTGAAGAATCAGGGCAGCCTGATCATCATCATCAGAGCTGGGGTTTCTAAAATCCCAGGCCAATGTTTGTTTATATTTTGGCTTTACCAACAAAAAATATGCTCAAAATTATGTCCTTTGAATTTGGCAAATAGATTGCCCTGTTTTCCTGGACTCTTACTGAGAGGGGGAGCTGTATTAATGCCTTGAACTGGGGGCCCATCTGCAAGGCCCAGCCTGCCAGTACAGCTTCAGCTCCGTCTGTGGTGTCTGCCCTCTCAAACCACACCAGGGAAAGGCATCTCCATCCTCCCTCCCTCCCTCCTTGCCAGCCAAGCAGAGGAGGATATCAAGGTACCACTTGCATTTGCTCCTGCCCCTCATCAAGCACAAAAAGGGAAGAGATTTTAGGCACAGTGTTACTCTTATATTTAGGGGCTGCAGCTGATGTTACCCAGGGCAGTGTGAGGAAAATGGCATTTGTTAGCAGGGAGAAGAGAAGGCTAAGGCAGCAACTAAGAGCAGCTCCACACAGAGGGGGCTGGAAAGAAAAGAGGTGCCAAGAGGCAATAGGAACGAGCTGAAGCTAGCTTGTCACACCAAAACAATCCTTTGCAATGAGGGTGCTTGAGCAGCTTGCCAGGGAAACTGCAAATCTGTCCGCTGGGATTTTCACAGCTCTCCTGGCACACCCTGAGCAGGCTGCTCAAGCTCCAATGCTAGCCTGGCTTGCAGCAACAACACGCACTAAGGAGCTCCCTTCCACAGTGAAATTTGCCAGTGTTTTATTTTGTAAAGGACTTGGGCTTAAATAGAAAAGAAATCCCAAAGTTAAAAAAAAAAAAAAAAAAAAAAAAAAAAAAAAAAAAAAGCTGACAAGTAGAAGCTTGTATTTTTCATTTGTAATTAAAGGATATAGGGGGCTGGTGCAGCAGAGTTGCTGGGTCAGACTATGAATAAATTAAAAACCTATAAATCAAACTGACTTTTAAGTATGGCAAAAGATCTGAATGTAAACTATATACTAGCCTTTGTAAGGGATTTCTGGTTTACAGTGGCTTATTTAACCCACAATTCTGAAATAATTCTTCAGTACATTTGAAATTCAATATTTTTGTTACCAAACAAAAACCTTATTTTTTATAGAATTCCACTCATCATATTTCCACAATTTTAACTACATTTGGATTTACATGATACATTACAGATGTGCATTTGTAAAATATGCTACATGTAAAATAGCATGCTACTATATATAAAGTATTTTTAAACACTTAGAAGTTGATATATAGAGTGCAGTTTTAAAGTAAATGCACTTTTAAAATCTAATTTTTCTAAGATAATTACATTTTTCTAAGATAATTACATGTATTCTAGAACTACTGTCTTCACCTTTTAGTCAAGACAAGACAGTGATAAATGTGCTGGAAGTGCTGTGGTATAAAAACCCCTCTGGATGTATGAAGAGTAAAAGTATGAGGTCTGTGTTTTACACACCACAACAGCAAGAGCAATACTCTTACTGTTAAGCAATGGCTGTTGTCAGACACAAAATTATTCTTGAGGGAAAAAAATGTTATCCCAGAAGATCCAGTACACATATCTAAAATAAAATACCAGACTACCAGACAGACAGCTCAAAAAAGGTGATTTCCAAAGCTTCTATTCCTCAGTTTCCTCTAAAATCAAAAAGGTCAAGGTCTCCTCCTTGTAGACTAGATCAAAACTGAATATTAATAAAACTTCACAAAATACATTTATAATAATTATTACAAAGTTATCAGCCTCTTTGTCCTCATTGAGATTTTAACCCAATGAAAACTCAGCATATTAAAACAATTTTTAAAAATCCCAAACCCAGAGCAAAGAAAGTAAATTTTATCGTGTTTTGGAATCTGGTTCATTACCAACTCTCCTTACAGTATGACGTCTGCTGTAATCCTGTTAGAAATAAAATTTTTAGCATAAGATTGGCCAATAATACTGTTTTTTTTTGGCAATGGCTATCTGTAGTTGTTACGCTATTTACTATCACCCCTACTCTGACTCCGTATGAGGATCTTGAAGGAAGGAACATAAAAAGCAGTTCCAGGAAACATGTTGATAGTTTATAAAACATAAAAATGTTATTCTAATGAGTAGAACACTAAGGTATCTTCTGTGCTAATCAAAGCAGTATATTTAATTTGAAAATACAGAGGTTTTGTCTGTGTGAATTATTGACAAAGTTCAATTGCAAGGTTGTTTTGTTTGCTTGTTTGTTTGTTTTAAGAAACTTAACAGGACATAAAAACCAGCAATAGTGTTTTCATTTTAGATAATATAAAATGGCAGTAACTAAGGTTAAAATCAAACTTGAACATACTGAGGACATTACAGAGTTAGCTTTTAGTGTCAAAACTGAGAACGCATCTATTAATTTAACAAATAAAGGCACACCTAAAATGCAGTACTTTTCTATGAGAGTTGTTAATCCTTCCTGCTGTTAACTGCAATGCAATTACAGCCTGAGCACTCCTGGTCTGCCACACCTCTATTTTATACTCATAGGCAGAACCTACAGTCTTGCTATACTTTGTGATCATAAACTTTACAATATTCTGCTTTAGGTTTGTATATAAGTAACATAGAGGTAAATTAAATTTATATATAATCTTCAATGATTTGATAAAAAAATGTTAACAACTATAATTTTAATAAGAGCTGTATGTTTTACACATTATGAACACATATAAAACACTGCAAAATTTATGATGGCAATTTGATTAAATGGCCCCTTCATTTGTACATTCCAAAGCTGTACTTGAAATCCCAGAATATGGCACCTACTTTTAAAGAACTAATGAAGTAAAATTCTACTAAAAATTTATTTAGAGTAATTATTGACACAACCTAAGGAGGAAACCAATTATTGCCAGTGAAAAAAAAAAGGCTCATTTATCTTTTTAGATAATTGTCACAGACATATTTTATGAAAAATTCTTTTCTTAGGATTTTTTCTCCTGAGAAGCTGAGAGGCCTCAAGAACAAAATGTAAACAATGGTTATCTGCTGCTGTGGAATGCAACAGGTGCATCTGTGATTGGCCCATCTTGGTTGTTTCTGATTAATGGCCAGTCACAGTGAGTGGGCTCAGACAGAGAGTCCAAGCCACAAGCCTTTGTTATCATTCCTTTTTTTTCTATTCTTAGCTAGCCTTTTTTCTTCTATTCTTTCAGTATAGTTTTAATGTAATATATATAATAAAATAATAAATCAAGCCTTCTGAAACATGGAGTCAGATCGTCGTCTCTTCCCTCATCCTAAGACCCGTGTGAACACAGTCACAGCTAATAGAAAAGAGAAATAAACCTTATGCATGTATTAAAAGAAATCTAAATTTTTTTTATGGTTTTAATGGAAATTGCATAATGTTGGACTAGAGATAGAGCTGGATGATTCATACATGTGTTTGCAACCAGATGTAACCACTAAACAGGCAAAAAATTTCCTTAATATAGGGATTATTTAACTCCTGTTTCCTTTACAACATTCTTTTCCACTTGATTGCATTTGGGATTGCCAATTGTGAAAGGAAAGGATGGCTAGTGCCAAGTGGGCATCCCCTGTGTGGGATCCCCTCAGCCCCCTTCCCTGCACTGGGAGCAGACAGACAGATGTGCCTCACACCCTGCAAGAGCTGCAGGAGCCAGGCTGGCACCGTGCTGTGCCATGTTAACCTCTAATCCTCTTCCCAGACATTTAGGATGAGGGATACCTGCTGCTTTGGGACTCAGCCAGGCTCAGTACAAATCCTCCCCTGCCAGCCTGCTATCAAAGCAGTGACTGCAGTGCCCAGTGACATGCAAGCACAGGTCCAGCACACTCTGCAGAGCCTGGGTGACCTTGTTCAGCTGCCTCAGTGCCACTTTCCCTTCTCTCTGCCCCTTGCTGTTGATATGATAGTGCACCAAATGAATTCAGCTCTAGCTCTGAGACAAGTTCTCTTTTCTTTCTTGAGTGCTGTTTCTTGCAATATGCTCAGCAATATTCCCTATGCTGCTGCCACTTCTACCTTCTCCAGATGTCCTAACCTGCTACACAGAGTTGCAAATAATGAGCTCTATTTCTGGAGTGCTGTGCTTCTTATTAATTACCTGTGTCTTGGACTCAGAGAAAACATTTCTTTCCTTTTGGGCCCAGCTGGAATTGAGAATGCTAAGATTTCAAAATCTAATATTAAAGAGATAGCAGGAATAGGTCACCTACTGCAGCTTTAGAAATATTTGCTGCAGATATGGGTTAAGAGGCATAAGCGGACCTGGATTGTCACAGACATCTTTTCATGAAAATCCTTTCCTTAGGATTTTTTCCTGCTGAGAAGCTGAGGCTTCAGGAACAAAATGTAAACAATGGTTATCTGCTGCTGTGGAGTGCAACAGGTGCATCTGTGATTGGCCCATCTTGGATGTTTGTAATTAATGGTCTGAGGCAGCTGCCTTTGTTATCATTCTTTTTTTTCTATTCTTAGCCAGCCTTCTGAGGAGAACTTTTCCTTCTATTCTTTTAGTGCCGTTTTAATGTAATATATATATATCATAAAATAATAAATCAAGCCTTCTGAACATGGAGTCAACATTCTCGTCTCTCCTTTCACCTGAAACCCCTGTGACCACCATCACACCAGATCCTCCAGTGGTACAGCTGAGTGCCTGTGCTGCTCCCTAAGCATGGAAAGCACACAGCAGCAATGGCTCAGGTAGCACAGAACAGTCCCTTTTGGATCCTGGAGCCAAAAATGCCTTCCTGGTTCCTTCAAATACTATGGATGAACCAAAACTTTGATAAGAACAAGGTGGGGCAACACTGGTTTATCTATGCTAAGTGGTAGGAGCATTGAAGTCTGCACTTGACACAGTCTGAAAGATTTAAGAGACATATTCTTGGCCAGTCATAAACCAGTCTCACTCAAAAACTTTCACCTGAAATATGACAATTTAGAGAAAAGAAACAAGAGTTAAAAAACCCCAACTCAAACATTTGTTGAAATACTGTAACATTGACCTTCCTAAATTCAATGCTAAATTTGATCTTTTCTTGTACATTCCTTTATTGTGCATTAGTTACATTATGCTCCAAGAATTCCTTGAAATTAATATTAATTCTTTCAATCAGTCTTATACATCTTAATTGTGACCTTTTTTCACACACCATGACATGCCAATCAACAGACTATGGCACACAGAACTCAAAACAGTAGGAATAATTTTTTCTCTACAAAAATTATATTCAGAATTCCAACCAGACTTGTTGCATCTTAAAATGAATATTTTTTAAAAACCTAAAAATGTTAAAGGTTAATTTCTTCTGCTATCAGCTTACATTCAGGATCTCAAGGACAGTGGCTCTCAACAAGGATACATTTTTTTAATCCTTTGATTCAAATACAGTATAAATATATATAGATAAATATATATATTCTTTGGTTCAAATATACATTTTAATTCTTCATTTCAACTGATCAATCTGCCATTATCTTATTAAAACATAAAGAAGTATGCTATTCTCATAATTAATTTCATATTCCTAATAAGAATTTCACAGAAACACACCTTAACATGCTGAAAATGAAAGCTTATGAAAAGTTGATGGTTTTATCATTTCCTTTTCATCTTTTCCTTTTCATGACTACTGAAAAAGATTCCAGGACTCAGCACACTAAACTAGCAATTAAAGTCCTGTTTCATCTGGTATGGATCTCTTACACAAGTCATTAGCAACCTTAATCACTAATCATGAAATATGTGGTTCTAAAGGACTCTGTCAGAGAAGCTGTGCTTAGCTTCAGCTCACTTAGCTGAAGAGATTTACATCTTCATTTCCAAGAGTATTGGTTTAAAAGTACATTAAAGGACCACATCTCAGCTGGTATTATAGGTAGTCTTATAAAATAAAAACCAAACCCACAAGTAATCTCCATCCCTAAGACAAGAATAAAATTTGAATGCTAGACCTTTTTCTCAATTGAACTTACTATCCACACATTATCATCTCAAGTTTGTAAGACAAGGTTAAGGAGTTAGAATCAAAGCAGGCATTGGCACAGAACCTAAGGGATTTAAGGTCCCTTCCATCCCAAAACCTTCTATGATTCTATGATACTCGAAGACTGATTTAAATTCAAACTTAAATTGGGCAGTCAAACAAAACCAGTCCTGGTTTCTTTCTCACATTTAAACTAGAGAAAACAGAACTTCTATTTTACATATCTCAAATGGAAACTGAGTATCTCAGGAAGCTTCACACTTGTCTCCAGGAAATAGAGCTGACAGTTCCAATTGCTAGAGCTCAGAACAGAACAGTCCTGAACCACTCTGATTATATTTTTTGCCATATTGTTTCAGAAAATACTGTTATATTGATGGTATTTGGAGATATGTGTACTTCTTATGTACCAAAATACAAATCATAACAAATAAATAATAACAAGCCCAAGTATGTCATTTACCACTAGTTCCATCCAAAACACAACAAATAAAGGAGAACAGATGCAAATACCCAGAATATAAAAAGTCATGATGACCAGTGGTCATTCTATAAAAAGAACATCCAAAGAAAATCCCTCCAAACACAGAATGTACTGTACCAATTAAGGCTGCAGCAATTATGGCAGAATTTAATTTCTGAAATGACTTACCAATAAGTTACTACTCTCTATTTTTTTCTGTAGTCAAGATCAAAATATTTCTATAGCAGATCCCAAGAGAAAATTTACAATTCTATCTTTCCATAAAGTCCATATGCTAACCACTCTTCTTGGTTTGGTTTTCCTGACCATAATTTGGCAATGAATTTTAAGTAGAACAATTCTACAGCTACAAATTCACACATATTTCATTTCCTTCTCTACAATGACTTAGATTTTAACACTGTAGTATGTATAGCTAAAAGCTCAGCCAAAAATAAAGAAAATCATAAAATACCAAGTGAAGCACAGGAGAAAAGTGCATTAAAATTGTATGTGTTTCTAACCAAAAGTAATGTTTATGTTTTGACAAAATGCTGTAAATGGTTCTGAGTAAAATCTCATCTAGTTTTAGAGAAAACATATATTAAGGATGACTGATGCAAAATTACCTGTTTTATATAACTTCAGTAGTATTGCCTGAGATATGTAACTTTTACACCCAATAAATATGTCACAGTGCAGAGCCTACTTAAACCAGTGTAATTTTAGAAGTAAAACAAGTAGTCCTAAACACAGCTCAAATGGAATATTGTCAGTATCCATGGGGATATAGGGCTGAAAGGCCAGTTCCATTTCATTGCTCAATCACTACCAAATGAAGCCACATTTTGGTCTTTTGTTCTGAATAACAATCATTCCCCACTTGCCATGACAAAGCCCATAAAGCATTTGTGCACCTCTAAGACAGCAGTACAGAGAACCAATGACTTGCCAGTGGAAGAGACCTTCATGAAGATATCACTGTTCGAGGAAACAACCTGCCCCATCTGATAACTGAAAATTTCCCAGTTAACTTGAGAAGCCTCACAAAAATCAATAAGAAGTAATCTGAAAATCCCTTCATCTCTGAGGAAAATGCCACTGTTCAAATTAAGAAATCAATTAAGCTTCCTTGGAGAGCATAGCACGCAGGCACAAGAACACAACACAGGGGATCACTCAAGCTGCACAGGTTTTCCCAATGTACAAAAAACAACAACATCTCCTCAAATTTCTATATATTCCTTGATGCCTTAAGAAAAAAAAATGAATGCTTCAATCAGAGAGAAATTCCAAAAGTGCATCCATAGACAACAGACTGAAGCATCAATTCAAATTCACACAATGTAATACAATTGTACACTATAAGCTAAAGAACTAAAATATACTAAACCAATAAATACCACATGAGAAACACAATTAATAACTGAGATTGTGTTCAAGACACCTTCAGTTTTTTTGGGGACAAGAAAAATCCCAAACCAGGATGAATCTTCCTGTACCACACAATAACATAAATTTATCAAGCTTCGTTAGAAAATATATGCTGCTGTTTATGCCCTGATATTTCACAGAGCAGATGCTTCACTTTATCTAATAGTTTGTAAATCAAAGTGAAATAATTTATATACTTTTGATCTTTCAGCAAAGTTACATTATGACTTAAATCTTCATCCCTTATATAAAGCAATCTAAAGGCATTCTAGAAGATGATCATATTCTCTATCAAGGTTTGCTTCACAAGGTTAAACAAGCAACATTCTTCTAATACTCTCTGCTAAGGTCAGTTCTTCATTTCCCAGTCTACTGTTGTTTAACATAACTCTAAAGAAATTACATGAAACCCAAATAAATAATTCTCATGCAAGTGCCAGAGAAATGAAAATTTTAAAAACAATTAATATATTACTGGAACCACGGAAAAATAATAACTCTAAATGGAGTACTTGGAAGCCCTAAGGTACATACAAATATCCTAAGGCCCTGGACTTCTAAGACAATTAAAATACCATCACACTTTCTTTATATAATATTTAATTGCCTTTCTTACACATCACTATACTGATAAAAACAGATATCTACAACTCAAATTCAGCTAGCCAGAATTTGAGATTAAATTTCTTTATAAGATTACAAATGCCTCAAGTTTCATGAAAAATATGTGTTCGTAAATCTAAAGCTGAATGAAGGGCTCCAATGCAAAAGCAGTACATTTCTTTATTTATCTACAAAAGAACAGCCTCCAGACAAACATGAGAGAGCTGAATGTCTTTTCAGTACAGTGGGTGACAATGGGCTGGGTTAATCTTTTCAGACTGCTCATTTTTAAGATTTCCAAGATGAAAGTCATAAAAACTCTGAGGCCATGACTACCTCTTGGTAATCCTGGTCCACACATATAAGGAAATAAACAAGTTTACACTCAAACTTTAAAGGAATCTGCACACTGAAAGCAGTGGCCTATGTCATGGTATCAATACCCAAAGAGCAATTTGGCCAAGGAACTCTGAAAACCATCAGTTGCACAGCAGCTCCAGAATGGTCATCAAAGATCAAACAGGTCGAAGTCCTTAATTTCCCACTATGTAAGGAGAAATATTACTAAAGTCAGAGAGAATCAAAATGGAGAGAAAACCACTGTTTTCATAACAATTATTTGAGCATGTGACAACTAGTATTACATAAACTGAATATGAGTAATACTTTGCTGTATTTCTCCCAGGTGCTAGGTTCTTATACCCACTTGGTTTTATAAAAATTCCAATTACATTAAGAAGAACGTTGTGGCCTTCAAAGATTCAAAGAAAAGCCTCCAGAAAAATCTATCTGAAATGGTTATCCAAAGAATCAAAACCACACATAAACCAAATAAGTTTTAAGGGCAGCATTATACCTAAATTCATTCTCTTTGGATAACTGGATTTGTGACAACATTATTTCTTTTACAAAACCATACCGTGTGAATAAAATGTCATTTTGTTTAAATAAATAAACATGACCAAGAAGTGTTTCAGGGTCTGGCAAATAACCATTCTAACAGCTCTAATGGATAAACATTTCAGTGATGCATTGTGTAGTATAACATGTTTGATGGGCTGGTCACCGACAGTAACGCATCTCTCATCTGTCTCTGCTTCTTTAGCAGGCAGATGAGAGGAGCAATTCCTGTATTTATCACAATAATCTCCTAGAAAGGACACTATAGCACAGCTTGGAAGATGTGACCTTTTCTCACAGAAGAGAATAAAGGCATCAACTACATGAAATACAACTTTCAGAGGTGCATTGCTGCTGGCAATTTCGGGCTGCTTTAATGGGCTTGCCCGCGAGCTGGCACTGCCACAGCAGTTCTGTGCCATGCTCTGTCCTCTTTTCTCAGGGGTGGCAATATTTAAGAAAGGATGTGGTAGAGAACAACAGCTATTAAGGAATTCAGATGCCCCTTTTTAACCTGCTGACCTATGGGGATCAGCGCCTGAAACTAAGCAAGATGTGTGAGAATTGCAAGGAAAAAAAATTAACACAAAGCCTTAGTGAACTAGCTCCCGAGGACTGGATGGAGCCACTGCTATTCATTCAGCTAACAGTAAGCAAATGCTACTGTGAAGAAAACAAATTAAGATGGGATAAATGAGAGCTCTTCATATATTTGTAAAGGGATGTCTAATGCAAAAAACACTACAGAGAGCAAAGAAGTTGTGCAAAGATTTTACTCTTTAAGGCAGCTGAAAGATCTAACCAGGAGGCTACAATAGTAAAAGTAAATCTGCCATAATGACATTTCTGGAAAAAATCTAATTCTGATTTGTTTACAAGGATGAAAAAACAATACGCATTTCAATTCTTGTTATTTTTACTGTCTTGCAGTTGTGAAGAGACAATTTTGTTGTAAGACAGCAAAATCTACATGCACAAGCATTAAGGAAACCATAGGAGAGAACAGAAAATTGAAAGAAAGAAAATTAATCCTCCTGCATCTTCTTGTCTCAAAGAAAAGCATATGTGACTTCATCCTATTACTAAGCTCATACTCCAAAAGCTTCTGGTTTCTCTTTGTTCTCTTATCAGTAGTTTTGATTGAGTTTGGTTGTCAAGTGTACAGGCTCCTGTGATTTTAGTCTTCTCCAGGGTTACACACTGATAAGGCCAATAATTGACATTGTTATGCAGCAGGTTCTGCTGAACAAATAAACATGGAAAGAAAACAGTTTTCTTTGTAGAGAGATGTCTCCAGTGACAGCTGTGAATTACTAACTAAATGGAAGTCCTGCCAGTGCATTTAGTTTAGCAGGTCACTTAAATTGCTCAGGATGAACAGGAGTTCTTCCTTTGTTCAAGAAAAATCCTTTTTATATTGAAATGGGGAAAATGCAGACATCCCTTTGTGGTATTTACTGAAAATAAATTTTAAAAAATTGGTTGGTGAGAGAAATATAGGATACAGGAATCAGAAATTGCTTTTTCTTGAAACTTACAGGACAGTAAAATCAGATTTTCATTCTGTGGAAGATTTGATTTAAAACTTGGACAGTAACAGCAGCACTCTGAAGTAGAAGCCATAAAGCAGGTTTACTGGAAATCCCTTCAGATTACACACACCCAGCATCACATCTTTCCTTTCCTGCAGCAGGAATCAGACCAAACACAACTCTTGCCAACACGTGCAGATGAAGGGGACCCCAGTTCTGCATCCCAGCCTCCAAACCACATTGCTCAGTCCCTAAGGAGTTTAGTCCCAGCATCCTTAGAGGCACAGAGGTCTGAACAGAAAATATGCATCTATTTCTTTTTTCTTCATGTTGCCTTCCAGGACAAGGAAGGACATAACTTAGAGGCAGAACAAAATCAACTTACTTCTAGAGTTAAATAACGTTATTGGATACGATGACAAAAAATAAAAACAATAAGGAAAAAACAGTGATTACTCAACAATTATTGAACCTTTTTTAACCAAAATAGTGCTTTTCCTCTGCAACTAGGTTTTATGGAGAATCTCAGTTTTAGACATATTCACCCCTGCAATATGGTTCTAACACTATTTGTTCTCAGTTGGTAATGATAACTAAAAATTACTAGAGTCCAAAATGTTTAAAGGTATTTGTAGACAAAAACATTATACATGTTTTAGACTGACAATTCAAAATTATCTTCTAAGGCCAGTTCATTATCTAACTGTTTCAACAACTGTGAGAGCTTCAGAAGCTTTTTTGTACCTACACATGCTAGCAACCATGTATGTCAGTGGGAGTATTACTTGACAGGTATAGAGCAAGCATAAATTTGGGGCTGGTTTCTAGAGTCATAGATGAGATCATTACTTATCCTGGTCTGACCTCCTGTGTGGATAACAGGAACTAAACCTAAACATATGGTTAGTGGTTGTTTTTTTTTTAATTTCAGGAAAAGAGTTATAGAAATTCATTATTAGTTAATGTCTTGGATTTTTTTTCTATATCAAATTTCTCATATATGAATCAATTCACCTCTTGGTTTTCTTTTTGACAAATTAAGTATGTCAAATACTTCAGTTATGCTCTCTGAGCCCTCTCTATGAGAACTGGATGCAATATTGACAAAGACAGAAAACCACCAAAAGGCAAAACAAGCTCTTAGGTTCATTAATTCAAGGATCCAGTCACTCCCATGTGCCACAGCATCATTCTGGGAGCTCATTAGGAGAGATGGTGGCATCGCCCACCCGTCTGAAGCCACATGTCACAGGGTACAGTCTCACACTCAGGAGGTATGACCTATTCTAATTTACTTTATTTGCAGATTTTTTTCATTTGACTGTATCAAAATGCAGCTCACCTGAAGAGTTCAACTGAACAAGTGATTCAGGATTCGTTTATGTAACTGCTCTGTGCTCCCCACTTTGTCAGAATGGTGAACCTGTGTCATCTGCAGATTTCTATTATCAGCTATTTTGTTAATGGAAATGCTGAATAGCCTGACTCCCACTAAAGAAGCCTCCACTGGAAGATGATTAACAAAAAAAATTATTTAGGACATTGTATTATATTTTTGTTGATTCTGTTAAATGCTATTTAAGTGTACAGAATAAAGCAGACCACAGAATAAAGTAGACCAAATTATTATGTTGCACTTTTGCATCATCAATGTAGATTCACTTTTCAGAATTAAAGATAGAAATAAAGCTGTTAAGAATGACCCGGGGGAAAAAAATGTTTCATTTGTTCTTCTTAACTGATAGTAAGAAAACTGGCTAAGTAAATATGAACAAATAATAATTATTAGAGATAATAAGTAAAGATGATAGAATACTTGTAATCAAAACTATATCTTTATTATTTTCCTGATCACAGTATTTTCTTCCCACTGTGCCTTCTGAGATAGATAAAAATTGCTGCACATAAAGGAAGCACTTACATGTTACAAGATTTCCATTAAAATCCATACAGAAAAATTGACTTCTAGCTCTTTTTGCAGACAATATTAGTAACTCATTACTATTGTTAGCTGGACACACTGTGGTCACTAGAAAACCACTCATTACAATATTATCCTCTGATATGTTGGAGTTTCACTATTTAAAGTCTTCCTGAAAATTAGGAAAAGCTTTGGTTAGCCTACTGTAAAATGAACAAGCCCATCAACTGGAAGAGCTCTGATACCTGTGTAGATATATTAACAAAAACTGCTGAGTATTCAAAATCTACATGAAGGCAAAAATAAATATCCAAAACTATCCAAACAGCTAAAAATATCCAAAATAATTGTAATTTCTTTCTAAAAAGTAAATGTAAATAAAGGTAATAAAATGGCAAATTATTTCATTGCAGTTCCACATTCATGACCTAGAGTGTATTGCTTATTGGTGAGTGATCATGTTGCCACAAGGGAAATGATAACACACTCAGCAAGACTGAAACAGGACTGAAGTATGAAATAGCATCCTTGCAGCCCCAGCAAAGCACAAAGTCAGACTACTTATGGTGACTGGAACCATTCCAAGCCTAAAGCTACCCCATTTATTTTCTAACACTGTGTTGAGAGAGCAAAATTGCAGTACGGATTTGGAAAGCCCCAACAGTCCACTGCTGACTCATGCAGTTGAATCATGCTGTTCCTACATCACACTTGTGCTGTTATCACACCACTTCCTGATGGGAGACTTCACTGTGGCCAGAGCCAGAGCAGATGATGAACTACATGTCAAGAGGAAACATCAGCTCCTTACCTGTATTAAAATACACAATCTGAATACCAGGTGGAATTAATTCCAGTGATTAAGAACCATTCCCAGTTAAAGACACAGTCACACAGAACCCCACTTCAATGATTATACAAACAGCCGTGTCTTGCCAAATGAAAGATTTAGCTGTTTAATTACATGAGAACAGCTTATTTACACTGAGGCTTTAACAAGAGTTTTTGTTTTTCTTTGATCCAAAGAGTCCTTCTTTAGCTCTGTGTGTTCTTTGTATCTTCAGCAATAGTGTGGTTTGGATTTTTCTAAGGTTTCTTACAGGGCGTCTTCACCAACTATAACAAATAACCTGAACAAAATTCCTGAGAACCCAAACAGCAAGAAAATGCCCTGGCTTACTGACAAGATTTTATCTGAAAAGTCAGATTTGGAAAGTGCTATAGAAATACTGTCTATTGACCACCTGCAACCTCCAATCAAAAATTCACCTTTTAATTTTTAATTTCTTTGATCAAATCTTCAAATAAGCTCAATCATTCCTCTGGAGTATAATTTTGGGTACTGAGTTTCTTTTGCTGAATACCTGAACTTCAGCTGCTCTGAATTTTCCATTTTTTTTTTAATTTTATGATATTCAATTAATTACTTAAAATACTTTTAGATATTTTCATCTTTCTGTAAGTAAAATCTAAATTTATTCTGTTTCTAATTCTCTCCCCACTATGATTGTAGAAATGGGCATTATATAAAACAAATGTTAATCCACCTTCCAATTTTATGTTTCCAGCATAAATCATTTTGTTTTGGTCAACTTTCTGAATTCTGTTAATCTTCACCACAGCAATTTTAGCTGAATTAGCTTCAGTATAATTTGTTGACACACTTGACAGTCTGGCATTGCTTTTCTACAGCAAATATCCACTATTATGTAGCTATTTTTATCCTAAGGCTCAAATTGTTAAGACAGGCAACTTTACTGAAGTTAAAATATGATAATTCTGCAATTAAGACTAACCTAATGTTTTGTATGAGAAAGAATAAGTAATTATGATTAAACCATTCAAGATACAGCATGACTAATGTAGCAAAAATGAAATCTGGACTGACAAGAACAACCAATATAATTTAGAAGAAATTTAGAAAAAAAGATCCCCTCCAGTACCCAGAAGTGTGCTATTCTATCAGGTGAAAATTCAAACATCATGGAAAGTTACACATTATGTGCTGTCCCAATGCACAAATCATAGCTGGAATGTATATAAATGAGCCCATGAAAAAGCTCAAACAGTTGGTTTTTTACCAGGTAGCACAGACAGATTCTTCTGGTTTGGATGGCTTTGGCTGGGCTTGTGGGGGCCTCTTTCCTCATTTGCTTGTTTTTTTTAACATAAAGGGACATCCAATATCTTTGATGCTTTGCCAGACTGAGAACTTCTGGTGATAATTTTATTTTCTATTGGTAGAATGCCTTCTCTGGTTTTGGTACCAAGACTGGCTAAGAAGAGCATGTCCAGAACAAAACAGCACTTTTTAAAAACACCAGAATATGGATGCAAAAGCCTCAGCTCAGCTTTTCCATATGATTTTCTGTCAGGATTTTATGCAGTATTAACAATGATACATGTAAGTCATAAATATAAAACAGAAAGACTAAAACCTTTGCATCTTGGTAAAATGCTCTGCAAATTATATTTGAATTGCTCTGCATATTTGCAAAACACTTTTTGTTTTGAAGCCTATTTACTGAACTTATATTCTATTGATTCTCAGTGTGCCCCAGTGAATATGCTTTGAAAAGAGGTATGATTGTATTTATGTAGCAGCAACGTGCCTCTGGATCCCTGAGAGCCCACTCAAAATATTCAAAATCCTATGCCTTTTTTTTTAGCTCTGTGATCAATTTAACTCTTCAACAGCAGCATTTACTAAAAATGGTGAATTCAATTTGTCAAATAACTCAACTGAAGCCAAAATCAAATTATTATTCTGGTTCACTTAAAGCCATCCAAAGACCTAGAGGGTTATCAAGAAACTACTTTATGGAGAAGAGAACAAAAATCAATCTGTATTCTTGCATCCTTCCCAAAGGGTTATTAGCCCAGCAATATTCATTGCCCATTCATTCTGTGTGAATACTTGTAACAATATTCTTTTTTTCTTGAATAAGTAAAATAGAGTCCTGTTTCAATTATGACATGCACAATGTGATTTTTAGATGTAATCACAATCGCTTAACCTAAAGGTTATTAGAAAATTGTGCCAAAGCCATAAAGATTTAGAAAAAGTTATTTATATAAGCTTACTGAAAAAAGGCCAGATCTGTTATAAACTGTCAAGAGTCCTCTGCCCCTAAACAGATATTTTCCCTCTTCATATATAATAGTCTTTTAAAGAGTTGGAGGAGAAAAAAAGTTTCCTTCCAACTTCATTTTAACCTACAGATTTATGAATTCTAGGATAACATTACATTTTCATAAATTTGAATTCACTGTGCTCTTTGCACATTAGAAGAATTAATGATAAGTGTCCTTCTGAACAGCTTTTCAACCTCTATCTTCTGCAGTTAAATATAACAAAACTGTGGTTCCCCTGTATCACAGAAAAAAAAATGGTACTAAGGTTTTGGACAGTTTATTTGTTTGGGTTTTTTCCTAAAAAAACCTATCCTCACCCTGTGCAATACTCTGATAATGTGAAGAAACATAAAAACCATATGGGTGTCATCAGTTGTAAGACTACATTACAGGCCTGTTAAAAAAACAAACAAACAAACAAACAAAAATAAAATTTACAATCCACATTATACACAGCATTGTAAAATCATTTTCTGATCTTGCAATGTCCAAGTACCGTTTAAGTACTTGCACAGTAAAATCCACAGTAGAAAATCCAAACCACACTATTCCTGAAGATACAAAGAACACACAAAGCTAAAGAACTCTTTGGATCAAAGAAAAATAAAAACTCTTGTTAAAGTCTCAATGTAAATAAGCTGTTCTCATGTAATGAACAGCTAAATCTTTCATTTGGAAAAACATGGCTGTATAATTCTATAATCACTGAAATATGGTTCTGCGTGACTATATCTGAAACTTGTAATGGTTCTTAATCACTGGTATTAATTTCATCTGATACTTATTTTCTTCATGTATTTTAATGCAGGCAAGCAAGTGTGAAACTCCAAGTGCTGCTCTTCAGCTCAGGAAAAAGTTGTTATCCATCCTTACATATCTTATGCATGAATGCTTTATGACCTCATCAGAATATCTGAATCCAAACACTGGCTTCTGTAACACTGTTCATAAAAAAACCTCCCTTAAAATAGCAATGATTGCACTACATTCTGTCCAGACCAGTCTCATTCACTCTAAAAGCTGCATTTGCTGTTCATTCTTGTTGCTACATCTGGGCCTTTTTATTAGGTGGCAGTTAATTCTGCAAGGACAACCTTCAAGAAAAACAATCTCATAAGAGACATAAAGCCATATTAACATTATCCTACAATCAAAAACATCATTAACAAAACAATAAAGAAAAAAGCATTTAATCTAGCACAAATTTCACTAAGCAATTTCCATTAAAAATTGAGAATTAATTCCTGAGGAAAACAGGAAAAGCTGACCAATTACATTATAAGGTTAATGGGATCAGTCTAATCACATTCAAAACACGCAATTTTCAGGGAGCAAAATGAAATAAAGATTTTGGTAAACTGCAGAGCTTTGAAGACACTATGTATTCAGCTTCACAAGATTAAAGAACTGAGATCCTAGAGCTTTTATGGTACCCAGAGTCCACGACAGAAATTATTACTATGCCATTGTTACTGCAATGATCTCTGAAGTTCTACATCCAGGAAAATCTCCATGTCTCCTATTTGTTTTAATCCTTTACATTTCCTTCTTCAAGAAACTCTGATTCTGAAGAGACTGGCAGATAGTCAGGGACCAAGTGATATGTTGGTAATATTCTTTTTTAGGTTGCTGTGCAAATCAGTCACTATGCAAAATGGGTAGTAATGGAAAGGTTTAAACCCAATCAATAAAATACATTAAAACAATTATTGGCAAGAATATACAGAAAATATAGTGTGATTTTACAGAATAACTATAAAATAAAGTAAAAATTCATTCTAGAGCTCACTCAGTGACAGTAAAAAGTAGGATCCATTACTAAACAAGAAGTAAAGTTATTTTCCTATTATAATCACAAGAATGCATTTCCCACAAAAAAAGCCCAAATCATATTCAAATCCGTAACACTAAAATCCTTAAATTCAAATAATAAGAATAGAGGTGCACACAAAGGCAAGGGCTCAGGCGTCTCTAAGAGTCAGGTAATTCTGTCTGAAGAAGGAATGCCTGCTAAAGAAACAGATACTTCTTCCATGAAAATATACAGAATGTAAGGGGATCTTCCAAGCAATATGAGTTGTATAAACACTATGTCCTAAGTTTTTCTCCACACAACAGCAAGTTTTAAAGCAATTATGTTCAATAGTCTTTCCCTCTATCGAGCAGTCTCTACTGGATCTTCCATCCCTCTTCTTTACTGGCAACACCTCTGGTAAAAATCAGTACAGAAAATAACATTTGGGCTTGCAAAGAGACATTCACATCCTCAAGCAAATCTTCACAGAGTATTTAATATTCAGACCATTAAATGTAGGATTTGACAGATGAATTCTAATTTCTGTCAATGCCATATTCCTTCATAAATAATACAGTGACATAAATATTTGCACAGGATAGGGTGAGATCAGAAGTGACTAACTGATACATGTCTTTCCACAGACTACAAATGTAATTTAAAAGTGACTTTACTTCTAATTTAGATCTGAGTTAGAGGATTCACTTTATTTCACTAAACCTTAAGCCAAAGTACATTTTGTAACACATTTTCAATCTAACTGGTCTCTGAAACACGAATCATATCTTCATATAATATTTGTACTGAACTATGCAGCTGGTTAGCATCTTTGTTACTTAACAAATTAATATTTGAAAAATAAGGAAGACATTACCTAATATCACACATAATTGATTTATAAAATAGAAATAACTGCTGACTTTGTCATATAGTTGCTTAGAGTTTTTTTGAAGAACACAGACAAACACTAGAGTAAGAACTCATACTAATATACGATATAATGAACTGAGCTCTCAAATACACTACATCTGTTGTTAAAGATTTTGCTCTGTATGAAAGAAGGGTTAAAAGTTAATGAATTGCAGTATGTCACACACGAAATCCAAGCACAAATCTGCACTTTCAGTGCTTACATCTGAACTTTTTAATTTGATGCATTATCTAAAATTGCATCCCCTGACTATCAGAAAAGCAAACTATTCAAATAACAACTTAATTTGAAACTAAGTGTAGAACAAAACCTGATGAAATGCAATTTTTCAAATGGCGTGAACCTTTACATAGAAGAAAATACAGACTATTCAGGACTATAAATTATTATATCCCTTTTGGTTTGGTTTTTTTTTTTTTTTTTAATAGTCGGCAAATGTGAAAGTATTACAAACTGACACTTGCGTGCAATGAGTCAAAATATATCTCCAAACTGCTCTGGCAAGAGACATACATTCTTAAGACCTTGGCTCTTTAAGCATGCTCCCCATCTACTTTCAAGAAAAAGTAGCTGGCCATCACTTCAAAACAATTCTCTGTACTCTTCTTACATCTTACACATTTCCTCTAGAAAGAGCCACTGCAGCTTTCACAGTGAGGTACCTCATTCCCTTTCAGATGCTCTCAACTGGTGGGCTAGAGAAGGAAGCAGTTGCTATCTCCCAGTACCTTGATTTTCAGATTTTTTTAAACTCCTGAGAAATAAGTGACTTCATAAAAGCCATGTGCCTTGGAATTACACTTAAAACAGGTGAGGCTAAAAATTAAGTTACTAAATCTCAACCCTTGTTGAGTAATCTCAAAATAAAGATTTAGTAATTTTTGTTACTCTAACTGTAGAAATATTTATAAAGTATTAAGACCTTTAAAAATTTTTAAAATATTATTCTACTTAATATCAAATGCTGAAGATCCTTGTCCTGTTCCTTATAAGCATGGTTTCAGTTTTCCACTATTCATGCTGCATCCCAAATAAAATTTCTACCAACAGAGTCTGCTGGCCCTGTGGAACTGGTCTCCTTCAGCAGGGATTTTGAAAATTTCTTCCTGTTTTGACCAACCTATTTCAGTGGAAAAAAAAAAAAAAAAACCACCAAAAAAACAACTGGACAGATTTCCCAAGATAAGTCATGGCTGCAGGGATTAGGTATTCAAGGACTCCTGTTTTTCCTCAAGAGCTTTGGAGAGCAGGGCTTAGTCTCACTGACTGCTGTGATTTATTAGAATACATCATATCACAGAATAACTTCTGAGTTTCAGTAGCAAACACATATATTTAAGCTACTTGTAATTCAAAATCATTGTACTATAGCTAGTAATTTTACTATGTGCCACTGTTCCAAATATCTTGAGAAGAAAGGAGGACTTCTGGGAGAGAGCTAGATGGAAAAAGGGCAACAGAAACAGGGGCAGATTTCAAATTCAGATATTACAAAATTTACCTGTATTACTGGTAGTATATTAAATATTACTTTTAACATGCCAGGCATGATAATATATTATTCCTATAGGCTCTTGGCCCAGAAACTCAAGCAAAACAAAGAAAAAGAGGTAAATTTAGGAGTGAAAATACATACATTCCTAGGTATATAAGATATAAATCAACACTGGAATTGGTTTGTTTGTTTGTTTTTTAAACTGCTTTGCACATTTGAAGCCAAACTTAGAGGAAAAACAATGTATAACTTAGGAAAAATAGGCCTACATTATAATCAAAAGAAAATGGAAAGCCATATAGCAAAAGATAAGTAAGGTTAAAGTTACTTTTTTTCTTTTTCATGCTTCTTAAGCCATTTTTAGTGTACCATTTAAACTGGTCAGAATTTTCCAGTAGCTTTCCAGACAGAGGGCAAGTTCTCCTCCTAGTACTAGATAAGTATTAAAAGAAGGATGACCTACGGTCTATCTGTTACAGTTCAG
Source organism: Melospiza georgiana (assembly GCF_028018845.1). Taxonomy (NCBI): domain Eukaryota; kingdom Metazoa; phylum Chordata; class Aves; order Passeriformes; family Passerellidae; genus Melospiza; species Melospiza georgiana. The sequence goes on from NC_080433.1 coordinate 65,173,614, forward strand.
TTCAATATTAAAATTTTGCAATAATAATTTCTGTGGGACAAAACCTGTCCTTCTGACTGAATGTTAAAACATCTTTGCACCATTCTGTTTAATTTGCAATACCCTCACATGTGGAGGCCAAGTCAAGATCTCCATGACAATCAAAATATGCAGAAGCTTTTGACAAAGTTGAGTAGGGTCGATAACAGAGCAGTTACACTATTACCACTCACATCATTCTCTGTTCATTAAGCCCTGCGTGCAAAAATGAAGCCAGCAATGTTATTATTGCAAATTGGCTCTTTTGAACATGAATGATCCCAGAGTGTTGAATCCCAGCTGTCTGCCATCAGTAACAGAGATTCAGAAGTGATCTCGCGTTCGGTTGCCAGCTATGGCTTTCGAAGTCTAAAGCAGCAGAGCGTCCAGATTCTTGCAACACAGTACAATATACTGAACGTCTTCCAAAAGTGCTCTCAGCAGGGAATTAAATCACAGCAGTGGTAGTAGTCAGGCTCTTTGCAGTTAGGAAGATTTTCATGTTCACAATTTTTAGTTCTTTACAAGATTTGGAACATCCACCGAAAAGACCCTATTAGCTTTCATACCCAAAAGAATGAGGGCACAAAATCATCTAATCATAGAGCTTAGAGAGAAGGAGGGCAAACATTCCTCTGTTCAAAAAACTAATCCTTTCAGAAATAGAATTTTTTTTTTCTTTAATTGAAAAATATTTCTTTTTACTGCAGGAGCAATGGAAATTAATTTTTTAGCACAATAAATACCAGGAAGCTAAATCAAAATAGATTTATTAGCTACACCTCATATGATATGAAGTAAGCACTCCTATACTTTCAGGCAGAAAAAGTAAAATCTAAAAATTTGCATCATTAACTATGTAAAGATCACAAAAGACTAATGAAGTCTATATTACTGTGGTTAAGTGTAAAAAGATAGTACAAAATTACATTTCTGATATCTGACATGTTTCTAAAGTAGATAATTTCTAGGAAAGATATTAATATAAAACTTTTTAAAATAAAGCCCATTACTTATATAGGCAGCAGACATTAATTTGTCTTGTATGTATCTTGTTATTCAGCATTTATCGAATTTCTAATAAGACATACAATTGTGTGTGCATTCATTTTGAAAAGCAAGTCAATAAAATTTACTTCCTATATCCAAAATAATAATTGAATAATCATTACTTAAAATATGATATAAACAAGAATAAAGCACAGTCACTATTCTGAAGATTTTAAGGCTCAAGCGCAAAGCAAGAAACAGTAAATTCACAGAAAAATAAAAAGAAACAACACAAAACTCATCAATGTGACTCTAAGTGCTACTAACAGACTCAACCCAACCTGTCAAATCTATTCTGGGCATAGCAGAAAACCAGAACTTAGCATGGCTTAGAGCAAAGTAGCTGAATATCTGCATTAGGTGCTCCATTTAAGTAAGGTGGCAAAGTGGGAGACAGCACTGCTCTTTCTGTGAGTGCAGGTGGGTGATGGAGCTGTCATCACGGGCTGATAGACTGCAGTCAGCATCTCACTGCTGAATCTCAGGTGCCATGAAGGTGTCAGTATTAGTCCATTAAAGGCCTCAAAAGAGAAAGTGCCTAAGTTCTCCTCGGTGCTCTAAAAAAGAGGGAGCTAAGGGAGATGCAGAGCAAGAAAGCAAGAAAAAATGATGGACTGAAAAATTATCCTTACAGCTTCTTTGCAGTCTGGGTGAATATAATTGGAGCAAAAATGCATTTGTCAATGACAAAGAAAAGGACAATGCAGTAATAAAGACTGAGTTGGTGACAGCGTGGGTGAAAATGTCAGACAGACAGAAAAGCCTATACCTTAAAATCATGAATAAGAAAAGATCTGCAAGAGAGATTCCTTACTACAACATACTGAATATATTTTTGTAGCTCAGCTATGTCAACAAAGTGATAACTACCTTAAAGTACAAATCTAACAGATAAGCCAGTATGAATTCAACTATTACTAACTTAATTATAATTACCATTAGCTTATATTTAGTTCAACAGTTGAATCTAGTCCCTGAAGCCTAGTTTCTGTAAAAATCTTTCAGATCTCTTGTACATCCCAACTCAGTAGCCATATTTTCTACTAATATTTTAATTCCAAATATGTTCAAAATCATTAATATTTTATCACTTAACAGCATCAGCTATCCACACGTCTCAAGAATTCTGGAGAATTTTGGATTTATGGCTGTAGTTAGGAAAATTAATAACAGCAAGCCAAAGTCTGAGACATGCTGATGAGTAGAAAGGTTTTCATTACTTGCACATTTAGATACTTAAGCTAAATGAATTGCACATTTTTATTCAAAAGTTACAGTGTATCACATTTTTAAAAAGTATTTCTATTTATATTAAGCTTACTGCTTTTTTCTTTTTTTTTTTTTTTTTTGTCTGACACTAGTATGGAACCAGGAAATTAACACAGAATATTCCTATCATGAACAGAAACGTCAGAAACCAAGAATGACCTGTTTGAGTCCATAAAACATCACACTGGTTACAAGGGAAAAGTTAAAGCAGGATTAAAATTTCTGCCATTTACTGCCCAGCCATTGTGTCCTCTGCTCCCCCACATGTGAAGTATAAACTGCTGATCTGAACTATGAACAGAGCAACAGAGCCATCCAAACTTCCCCTCTGTACCTGGGTTTGTGGGGCACCTATCTAGATAAAGGGGACTCTAGAAGTGAGAACCAAGAGAGATAACAAGCTGTAATGAAAACTAAAAGACCTCTTTTCCATAATGTTAAACTTTGTATTATACATGGGCATAAAATATTTAAAACATCTCCCTGAAAACATGTCAGTTTAATTTCACTGGTATCAAAAAGTGACTCTGGGGAATTTAAAAATTGCTGAATGGACTAATTTTTGTCCTCATTACACAGCATTGCATCACACAGCTCGGTACATTAAATAGCAAATTTCAAAATGGGATTGTAGCTTACTAGAAAGATTACTGAATAAGTAGGACAAAATCTAAGTAGCTTTAAACTCCTAGGAAAATAAAACCATCTGATATTTTGTACTTAACCAAATAAATGGCAGTGAGAGCAATGACTTATTCAAATGATTCAAAAGAGGACAACTATCATCATTACTTGACTATCATCTTACAATGAAAAAAAACCAGTTTTATCTGCCTGTGTTCCAAGTCTATACATACACCTGTTTAGGCATATACATGTACATCTACAATCCATACATATAATATATACACAAGAACATTTGAACATATGGAGACCTGAATTGAAACATTTATTTCTTCCACCCTTCTCTTATCAAAACTTACTTCCCTTAATATCTTAATATTTAATTCTACAGATATAAACCAAATACAAAGCAATTTTCAGATTGTATCACTCTATAGTGAGTCTAGCCTAACTTCTTTCATTTCAAAATTATTTCTCTGCTACCTGACAATACACAAAAGAAGTCACCAAAACTACAGTCATACACATTGTGTGTCTATAATGAGGAAATATTAAGTCAAAGTCAATTAATCTGTTCATATTAGAAAGAATAAAAATCATACTTTTACTGATTGCTTGGTTTCAGACATACTTAAAAGAATGAAAACAAGTATCTCAAGAGCAAAGAGTATTTTCTATCATCATCATGTCTGTAATGTTACTGATAATATACTTCACCAAATAATAAGAACAAAAGTATTGCATAACCAATTCCTTTATAATTGGTCTTTCATTCAAAATCTGTTCAGTGTCTCCTCTGATGCACAGTGCCACATCTGATGTTCTTGGAAAATTATTCCAACTTGAAATTCCTGTGAGGTCTGTACTTCTACTGAAAGAGGTCAAGCAGACACGTAAAAGAAGAGCAGGAGTTTTCACAGCCAGTAGCAAAGAACCAGGCCCTCTGGCTGACAGCTAGGAGAAACTTCCCTTACTCCTGTCATATGCAGGAAAACAGACACAGACCACGCTATGTGCAAGAGAAATGACTGAATGCATGTGGTTCTTGATACAGTTTACAGAACAAAAATCTTCTGTACAGAATGTGCTATAGCTGTGACTTCTCAATAATGTGAATTCAATGCACTCAGAGTGCTCCAGACAGCACATACTGAACTCCCCAATTTTCCAATGTAGTTTAAGTGCTTATTACTTTGAAGACTAGGCACTGATCTACAGCTATTATTAACAAAGCAGAAGAATAATGGATATTCTTGCCGGTGGGACAGAAGTATCATTTAGAGAATTGATAACACTTTAGTTCAGCCATTTTAAAAGGTCATGTTGTACAATAAAGAAGGCCAAGGCTTTTAGTGATAACATATGATGGTGATAAAACTAGCATGGATCTACAGACCCTCAAAATTACCAATTGCATTTCCATGTTGTAAGCAATCCAAAGCAGTGTGATAAATGCATTCCAGTGTATTCCTGATTTCTGTACTTTATTTTCTAGTTCACATGGCCTATAAAGAAATTAAACCATACAGAAATGCCTTAGCTATTAAATAAGTAAACAAATCTGAATATGTGTAAGGAGAACAAAACAAGTCTTCATGGTACTATACCATGGCATTATTCACTTGAAGCATAGTTGCAATAGATTTGGTAGAGAGAGGAAAATTATGGCCTTTGGTGTGGGAAATCAACATTAGCAATTTAATAGGGAGGATTAACAGTGAACAATTGTAATCGAGAGGTATGGTTACCAACATTAGAGATGATTTTGACAAAGTACCATAAATTGAGAAAATCTGACAGCATTAGCAGGTAGTAGAAATTAAAGCTGTTATGTTGTGCCCTTAGGGATTTATTCATTTCAAAGACAGGCCACGACAGCTCTGAATAAATCCTTTCATGAAAATAAAATAGATTGAAGTGATACACAAATTTGCACAATGATTCATTTGTAGAGGGCCACAGAGTTCAGTCAGCTGGAGAGAAAATAAGCTGGTAATGGGCCATTTCCCCTGGGTAGGCAATGGTGGGGGCTTTGCAGCACAGGCTATTCACATTCAGCCTTCAAACAAGACTTTAAAGCCTTTTAGGCATTCAATGTGTATCATAGGGTAAAATTCAATATAAATATTTCTATGAAAGTGAACTGTCACCAGTTCACAAAAATAATTGGACTTCTATGGATGTATGCAAATGATCTGCCTATCTACCATATTCACATCTTCTTACAAACAACGTCCTGATATGCTTTTTGCTGAAAAGGTTTTGAAACATAGAGGCCTGAAGTCCTTTTAATTCCTAATGAAAGATAGGCTCCTTTTTTAAAAGACTATTGTCCAGCTTTTTTGAAAAAATGAACATGACCTTGTTAGAGAATGTTATATTATACCGATGAGAAATTACAAATAAATTCTTCAGTGACGTATTTAAGATTAACAAACTTTACCTTTTCAACAATCTCTGTGAAATACCAAGGTTACAACATCCCCAGAAATCATCTTTTCAAAGTCTGCCTCAGTTAAAACACCATTATTTTTCCAGAGTGGACAAAGAAAAGACATCTCCTACTGCTTGTAGTCCATCACTTCAGGTCGAACAGTTTTGATACAACTCTAACAGTAAGATATCGTCAGTCTTGCTGCTCCTGTTTTGTCCTAAATTCATCCCCAGAGTAATGTTAGGAAGGTAAATCTAAGAAATGGCACCCTGTGCTTGAAAAATATCCTTTTCACTTACTTGAAAATCTTTCTCCTCCAGGATCTCTTTCCTCCACCTGACAAGGAAGGCAGCACAGACGTACAAGTGGAAGTGAGAAAAACCCTCTGGTTCAGACTAGAAAAAATAAAAATAGATCATCCTTTCAATACACAAATAATAATACTTTTGATCACCATATGCCCCAAGTGTATTTTATGACATTTACTTCTAACTGCAAATGTCAGCCACATCTGTCTCTCTTTGTATCACAAACATGCTTGCATTTAATCCATGCCAAACCTATTCATTGCTATTATCTGTAACAGGGACAGAGATGAGGCAGCTTCCATTTCTCATATTTAAATCCATTCTTTACTGATGTGTTTTCCATTTCTGGTGTTATCCATTAGCTTATATCTGGTATGAAATACTGTACTGTCCAGCTCAACACTGTGGTGTGAACATGTGTTTCATCTCCATTATTAAGTCAACTCCTCTACTAGCAGTAGCTTTTGAAGTATAAATTTTGATATAGGAAATTATTAAGCATTGTAAAAATAGAAATACCTTGTATTATACTGAACTGAATTAGATGTTTTCACTATAGGAAGAAAACATACTCATGAGATGAAACATGTACAGCCCAGTTTTGTATTCAGATCTGCAGCTTTCTGTTCTGGTGAGAGTCAGCAGATTCCATCCCTTTATAAAACTCCCCTTGGAAATTAGTATTTTATAATTTCACATAAGAGTTGAGAAAATTTTGTGATGAGGGCATTAAAAGACATCACTAAGTTTGCTCATATTATCAAGTTAATCTCAGATTTTATTTTCTATACCACTAAGACTGAAAAAATAATGATATTAAATTATCAATGTTATGACTGTGAAATAATGCTATGTAAAATCTCATTAAAATAAAATCTGAAAATAATAATTATGAAATTCAACTACATAATCTGACAAATGGAGGTGAATTTAATTGCTGATACCTATATAATTTACAAGATCTAATTATAGTGCTTTAAAAATGTAGCAAGTTTTTTCATATTCTTTGCTGGTCATTTCAAAACTGAAGTTTACTCTTCAGAAAAATACAGTGTTCTGCTCAAGTATAGTGAACTGAAACAATTTCTTACATAAAGAATAACATGATAAAATACCTATTTTATTGCTATTTAACCTAAAACAACATGGTATTTAATATTTTTGCAATAAATAAACCTCTAAGCTATAACAAATGACAAAGGAAAAATATTCTCCTACTACTACTTTTGTTTCTCCTCTATCCTTGACTGATAAAAGAGCAGAGTGTGCTACAGGAGGTTTGTAGAACACCTTGTAAACAGCTACAGAAACCACAGACCATCTGGTCCACCAAATCAGTAAGGTTCCAGAAAAGAGACAATGCCAACTACTTAGAGGGAAGCTTTTAAGTTTAAAAGTGCACTTGGAACTGAAAATAAGAATTAGCTACTTTTGAAAATACTTTTAAGGAATTGTAGAAGAATTATCTGGATGTGTATAAAAATCTGTACTTTGTCTTGTGATTTTTCACCAATAAAAGTTTCTTCAAAATGAAGCTCTTTTAAATGAAACAAAATAGGCTTAAAAATGCAATTCATTAGAGAAAAAATGCATATCCCCTACAGATTTAAAAATTCATCATGCTTCAGAGATAAGTCTAGGTACAAAGTATTTCCAATGGATAGTTTTAGACAGTTTTAGAAATTGAGTAAAACAGCTAATGCATAATTGCCTTTTCTAACACCTGATACCTATTACACTTTTCCATTTGCAGCTTTTGAAGTTACAAACAGTTTAATCTCTAAACGTACAGAAATGCAGACTACCAGCTAAAAGCTATTTAAAATCAAGTATAAACAATGACCTTGATTTAAATATTTCAGAAAAAAAAATCTCAAGGCAGATGTACAACCTTCCAGAGGACTTATTCTGAACATATTACAGATGACTCTGAGCACATTATCTAAGAACCATCTGTCATTATCAATAAAAATCATTTAGATTGTTAACATCACAAGTATCTCATTGCCCTGCAAATGCTGGATCTCCTCTGCAGCTGAAAAAAAGGCATTCTTTGGACTGTACTCCCTAAACTTCTTGAATTTGACAACCACCAAAAGAATGCAAATTTTGTTGTATGACTAGACTGATTATTGACTTGACAGTGATTAGTCTAAGCAGCCTTCCACCCTGGATACTTCAACATTTAGGGAGTGTAATACCTCGTGCTATTATATTTGTATTTATATACAAATTTCATTGCATATTTGTATTTATATACAACACAAGATTATTGTTTAAGAACTCAGAATAATTAAAGCTATGAAATTTTGTCAGGGTTAGGTATTAAAACCACATTTCATTACTCAAGTAATAGCTCAGACACAAGGACTTCCAAACACTCAATAATTACACATGAATAAAGCAACCTTAAGCAACTCCATTTCTACCACATTAAAAAGAGCAGATAGTTTAGGTGAAAAAAGATTTAAATAATTTTTGCCAAAATATCCAAGCAGTCTATGGCAGAAAAACAGAAAGAAGCCAACACACGAACATCATGAAAAGTGGAATATGTTGGCTGCTCCTCCAACTTTTACATTTTTGATCAACCAGGAGCCTTGACTTCCTAGGCTCAGACTCAAGTCACTGTCCAAAGAGACTCAGGAGCTCCTGTCTGAGAAGAAACAAGCAGGAGCACACCAGAGAGGCCCATGACAGTAGTGAGCCTCTCACCAGCAATGACCAACAGCAGATGACTGAGTACAGGAGTGCAAGATACAGCAGTACCTCCCCAGAATACTCCAGGTTTCAAAGGTTTCATGTTCAGAGATCTCCTAGGAGAAGATGCAGAATATGTCCATTTTATAGGAGTTAATGGATTTGTCTTAACTTCCGAAATCTTTTTGCCACTGTAAGCTTTTGGTAAATCACCGAGTCCTGGAACAAAGAATTCCAAAACAGGAGCGCATGCTATAAAGCATGTCTGGTTTAAACCTGGTAGTTTCAGTCAAAGTAGTTTAGATATTTGCAGTGAAAGAGTATGAATCACTTCCTGTTCACTTTCCACAATCCGTTCATATTTCTTTCTCTTCTGCAGAGTAGAACTGTTTTGCTTATTCCACTGTTTCTCATGTACCAGTTCCACCTCCTTTGCTCAGCCTTCTTAACCATCCTTTCCTGTAGTTTTCTCATTTTGAAATAGGGTCTGACCTGTGTGCAGCATGTAAATTGCAGAAAGAATATAACTCCCATAGTGTTCATAATGATATTTTGTTGTTCTTACCTTTTCCAGTAATTCTGAACCTTTGGGGGGTTTTTTTATTATTTTTCTATTCTTGACTGCTACTGAGCTTGTATTTTTCTCTGATGTTTGACTGTAGGAAGCTACCTTGAAGCCCATAGTTATACCACTAAAGCTAGGATTGGTCCAAACACACAATATCACTTTATTTCACTTTATTCAGTCCACACCAAATTCCATGTTATTTATGCCAGGCTAACACATTTAACAGAAACATGAAGTCCTGTGACTCTTTGCTGTCCAGCTCTCACCTTTACTACCCTTAGTAGCATGGTGTTGTCAGCAAACTTTGCTGTCTCAGTTGCTTTTCTATCTTTTTTTTATCTCTTCAGGAGAAAGAGCTTAAGCTTCATGACAAATTTCAAAAGAATGACATGTTATTTCCTTTAATTTTGAAACTTGCCTACTTGTTCTTAACATTTGTTTTCTATCTTTCAGGCAGTTATTAATATTCATACAAGGGCATTCCCTTGAATTTCACAGATGTGTCTCTTCTTTAATGACCTTTTGTGAAGAACCCTCTTCACTGTTTTCAATATTCTACATCAGCCTGGTACGTGTTCACTGGCTCTCAAGCTTTGTGAGGTGTGATTTTCCCCTACAAAAATCATGTCAACACTTTCTTAAAATGACATAATTAGTCATGGTGAAAGAATATTACAATCAAGTTTAGAGAACACTGAATTGAAGTCGCCTTAATCTTGGCATTCTAAAAGACACAGGAATACTCTGCAGACTGTAACTATTTTTATTGTACGCAGCAGCCTAGCAGCTCATGTCGGATCATAACCTCTGCACTTGACAGTCTTCCAGTCAGTCATAACATGAAATTTCAATTATTCCAAAAGTGCTAAAAAATTTAATTTTATTCATTATACAGGTTAAAAAGTTTTTTCACAGTTATACGCAAAAATACCTATTAACAACACTTTGCTGAGTTTGCACTTTTTGGATTCCCTTGTATCATTGGTTTTGCTTCACTGTGTCTATTCCCAAGAGGATGATTCTAAAAGCAGTAAGTGACCAAGAGCACTTGTCTAAGCTGAATCCATTTATTTATTACCATAAATGCAGCAACAAAGTTGGATCTTTTATGCTTAAAAAAACCAAAAGAAACAAACCAAACATAACCTCTAGGTAAGGTCTACAAGCAGCTGTTTCTAATGTGAACATCCATCAATTAACATGAAAATTTATGGGCAGGTTTGATCTTTGCATAAAAGAAAATCTGATCCAAACATATTTCATACCATTTCAAAATCTTTAATGGAAAGTAACATTTCCAGGTCATAACATCAAGCTAGAAATATCTGTCACAGCCAAAAAAATATGCAAATACCTCAACCCTTAGAGTTCACTAAATCCCTTATAGAACAGCTATTTTTAAATAAAACGTTACAAGAACTGTGTACACATTCCCTATTTCTGCTAGGCATATTCAAAAAAATTACTTATCATAAAATCTTCCATTAGATTTGGCAAATTTATGCTGAAAACAAGATGAAGATCAGTTTTCACAACAATTTAGTCATTGGCCTCTCTGATCTAGTCACCAACAACATGGCAACAATTCTTAAAATACAACTTCTGATATAAACCTCTGCTGTGAAATCCCAGCCACAAAGAACACAGACCACTGCTGGAACTTTTTTGGATCAATACCTTGCCCTGTTGGAATGCTCCATGTGGCATGCAAAATTCATGCTAAGACTATGAATCAATGTCAAATATAAATGCATGCTAGTGATAATTACTATTTACCTGATTTATGCACTCTTCAACTAATAATTTAGTTTTATGAAGCGTCTTTCATATAAATTTCCACATGACCTTGCATGTTCAGAATGGAGTTTAAATTACTGCCCTCTTCACTTGCTAACATGCTCAATTCAAATAGATTAAAAAAATAACTAACAAAGTGTGTATTTGACTTTTCTGTCCTAGCTTTTCCAGAATACACTGTGGTGGAAAGCAAAAATCAATGTTTCTCATTTGGTTCTTTTAAAGAATTCACCAAGAAGTCTTTAAAGAGTTCAGTCATGACTAGGATGTCAAGTGGATTCTCACTCAATCAAACACTTTCATATCCAACACTGAACTGCCATCTTTTACAGCTATTTTTCCTCCTCTTGGATGGCGGTTTATTACCTTTGCACACAGGAAAGAAATGGAGCTTCTTATGCAGCTCCCTTAAAGCCTTTTCTTGCTGAATTGCATATTGACAGAAGAAAGAGGAGGAAAGCAGTTTTCTTGAAAAATGCCTTGGATACAAATGCAAGAGGATGCTGAACTCTACACAAGGGAAACACTTTGCAACACTCATTTCTAACATTATTTTGAAAAGAACCTAGATAGACACAGAAGCATTAGGGATGGTGAGACTATCAGAAAATACAATTTCTTTTCTCTAATTTCCCATGTTAATAAGCCTCTTGTTATCTGTAGTGAAGAGTGACCATGAGCTGTTCTTTGTACTTGCTGCAGACACTATTACTAATCTGCTGCTTTGAATTTCTACAATTTGAAAAGGCAGACAACTTTCATTTTACCTAGAAGTTATAACTACATAGAACATAGCAAAACAGGGATGTGGCAATGTGAGCATGAATTCTGCCAGCAATAGTTCAACCACTGTGATTTTACATAACAATAGTGAGGGCTGTATATAAAACCCCAATCTAATATATGTATTTTACATTTTGTTCCTTTAGTGGGAACAAAAAATTACTTTCTGCAAGTAATTTGTTTGTCAATGAGAATGGAAGAACCAGCAGCAAGAACTAATGAAGCTCTCTCAGGTTGATTTCAGTGCATTAACAAATAGGAGCCACACAGCATTATAAGCTCACATTAATAACAATAGATAATTTACACTGTTTAGGTTTTAGAGAGCAGTTGATTACTTACAGCTATATTTTCTTTGTTCATATAGCTGATGTGTTAAAAAACAAACTATTTAGGTTAGAGCCATTAATATGGTTCCTAATTATCTTCCCAAACCATGACACAGTGTAATGACTCAAAGTAGCGAATCTCTGCCTCATTAACACCCAACACCACTATGTCATTTACTTCTTCTAACAGCATGAAATACAAGCATACACTAATTCTGTTTCTCATGTATATAAAGGTGAAGCATTTCCCTACACACCTTAGTCCTGAGTCTTTTCCTCAGAAAAGGCTTGGGCAGACAGATCACAGAAACTGTAAGAGCATATGAGAAGGCAACACTACCAACAGCCTTTTCAAAAACTTCCACTGCTTGAAAAGTTTAATTCTCTAGCTATTTCCCAGAAAATTCACTTTGCATCTTTAATTTGCGGAGATTGCCCCGCCCAAATTTAAAATCCCTCATGCAGGTGTGAAGTTATGGAAGCACTGAGTTATGGAAAGTCTGAGGAGCAATAAAATAGGGATAAACCCAGAAGTGACCAACTATCTGCCTCCCCAGCATAGGTGAAGTCACATAAAAAACTTTCGAAAACCTGTGGGATATTTCTTTTTTAATAGGTTACCTGGCAGATTTGACTGAAAATATCCAGACAAAACATTTTCAAAAGCATGCACATCTGGGATACCAAAATTTAGATTTCATCTTTGTTTCACCATTCAATGATAGAAAGAATATGTACCGCAAAAACTTCTTATATTTTAAGCTAGGCCAAAAGCTGGGCTTCATTTATTCAGACATGACTGTCCGGCTGGAAAGAAATTTGTTTTGAAGTTTCCTTCTAATTAAAACCCCATTCGTTCTCTCTGAAATCACTAATTTAATTTGTTCTTAAACATTCAAATTCTGTCTCAAGTTGAGACTTGACAGCAATTAGTCGACCAAAAATGTGGTGGGAAAAAAAAGCAAAGCTATGTCACACTAAAATCAACACTGCTTTTAGTCACAGAATTCCATTTAAAAGTATGATTTAACTTAAAAAGCACAAACTTAATCCAGATCATTAATAAATATGATCAGCTGCAACTGATTTAATTCTGAAGTACTTTGCGGCAAGGCAAAATATCTTTACACAAATGCCAACCTGCTTTAAGCAAACTACTGATTGGATATAGGGACAAGCACAATTGCACAAGCACAATCAAAAAAGAACATGATAACTTTTCCACCTGTGAGAACTTCAGCAGATCACGGGAACCAAAACCACACCACACTTCCTCACCAACCTGCTTTTAAAAGGCAAATGAGCACAAATAAGCAGTATGACTAATATTTACTAAACTAATTCCCTATTTCACCTTTTGAATTTCAGAATTATTTACCTCATGTATCATTTTAATTATTTTTACAGTTCGTTCCCAGAGAACAGCGATACTGGGAAATTAATTAATGGGCACAATAGAAGAACTGTCAGCATTGTTTAAATATAATTTCTGCACTAGCCTCATTTACATGTAGCCCTTTATTCTAAACAGAGGTACTGCTGAATATTTGGTATGAAATTGTTAGTTCATTAAAAAGAGTACAATGACATCCTTTTCTGCAGATATTCATGGGTTATCAAATATACTGAAATACAAAGCTTGAGACAATCATTAGAGCTTTTAGTCCATGGACTTCAAATATCTGAAAAAGCTGAATAATAGTTGTGTCATTGTTTAATTAATTTGCCTTAGCTTTATCATATTATTAGCTTTCATAAAAGTTATCAAATTAATACTTCAAGGCAGACCTATAGAAAGCAGTAAGTGCTAGTCTACCATTTCACAACTGAAAAAAGTAGTGAGAATACCTCTACACATATATATCAGATATTTATACTGAAGGATTAAAGCAAAATCTAAGTATGAAAAATATTAAAAAATAATGGTTGCTTATTCCAACTTCTCAAATAACAAGAAAGTGCTTACTGACACACTGCCAATACGTAATTCAAAGAAATCCTCTCATGAAGTATGTTTTAGGCTACATATGTCACTTCCAGATAGAGAGGGGTTCTCATGTGCCTTTTGGGACAAAGTTGGTGGTCTGATTACAATGAACTCTAAAATTAAATACAATAGGTAATTTGAGAAAAGCATATTAAACCATCCAATAAAGATATTGCTGAATTTTTTTTTCAGTTCATAAAAACTCTACAATCCCCAAATTCCTACTTCTGTAAATTAGGGGATGATTATATCAATATAATGTAAAAGTTTAGTGAAGATTTCTGATTAGATTGAATTTATACCAGAGCCTTGTCTGTTCTAAGAAAAACCTACTTTCTTCTTAATAATAACAACAAATAAATTTTCAAGCAAACTATTTCCAAAACCTTTTCTTTCCCTCAAGGAACACATCATAAGAGCTGAGAATGAACAAATATGTCACATGTTCAGTCACATGTTTTCTAATAGGTGGCCTTGTTGACTAAGATGATAAGTAGAAATACCAAAAATACATTTAGTAATAAGCATGAGATATTACCTTCCTTGTTCTCCAAGCTAACAGGTTTAGGCATGACAGAGTTAAATCATAACACAGAGTCAAGAACATCATCCAACTTTCTAGCACAACCATTATCAAGATACTCAAGACACATCACTGTCTGTTTCCCCTTCTCCCATCATTAAACCACATTAAATCACATTCCACAAAACAAGAAACAAGCAACAAAATGCTTAATTTTTGATCACCATTATTCCTATTAGAGGCTAGGAAATAGCTGGGACTGTTATTTTCTTTCATTTGTTGTCCTGCAAAAATCTTATTCATGAAAACACTTTCATTGCACAGCAACACTATCTGAATCAGTCACTACTCAGGGATGGCAATTTGCCTGAATGTTCAATCTTGCTTTGTGATGATGACTTAATTATACCAAGTTTTTTGTGACCATGTGACTGCTTACAGCACTCTTTGGTCTGCATGCTTCACATTTCATTCAACTTCCATTAAAACAACCTAATAATGCCACTGAAACTAAAGTAGGCAGTTGCTGAATGCAGCAATATCTTGTCTGAGTAAAGAAAAGCACAACATCTGAAAACAATACTCAACAGCTCTTCAGCTCCATCCAGCACAGAGGCTCTATAGTCATGATGGTGCTAAACTGCAGGTTTATAAAGGGGTTTATATCAAAAGCAACTGAAAAGTCAACACCATTAATCATTCCAAGTATCTGAAAATTGCTAGTCACTCAATATCACAGCTGGAAATGTTAATAATGCACGAATTTTAATTAAATACATTAAATACTTGATAGCTATCACCAGGAGTTTGATCTTGTTGGGATGAATAAGACTAGCTGCTTCTTTTGTTAATACAAAAGACTCACCAAGCTAATCCAAAAACACTCTTCAGACCACTTCTATTCACATCCACCAACTGCTTAGCACACAAAGAATTAATAGTGATGATCAGGTGCAGCTTTGGTGAACTCTGATCAGAATGAGAGACTACATCTACTACATCTACATCTACTAAACATGACTGCCTTCATTGCATTTAGTAGCAAAAATATTTCCTGTGAGTAACACTACGGTTCTGAGAATGCTAAATGACTCCATAGATGCCACAGCCTGTTCAGAACTTAAGTATCTTTCAGGACACTGAATCAAGGCAAGATCTTTGACATAAATCTCCTTAAGATGCTGACAATCAACTGCAGATCAAGACAAAGTCTGCTTTAATAAAAAGTCTTCACACCAGACCACTGACTGAAGACAGCAGCATAAAGCAAAAGACTCACTGGGAATGGCAACACCTGTAGAGTTGCTGCAATCTGCTTTATCAAGGTTCTCTGGAGGTTACCTGATGCTGCTATTCTTACCTCTGAAAAACAAAATATTTATGTTGACCCTAAAGAGCCTTGAGCAATTATGAGATATTACAACAGTAACATTTTTATACTTTTCTCCATCTCAGGCGTACCAGACACTAACCATCAAGGATTTCCTAGCAGTCACTTCCTTAGAAAGGCTCCTACAAGAATATCCAGTAGCAATGCAAATGAAGCAAAAATGGCAGAAAGTAAGGCAAATTTTAAGGTATTACCACCTACATGCAACTTTATTAATTCTAATATTACCAATAATGCATTGGGGGTTTTTCTAGAAAACCTTACTCCATCACAAATACAGCACAAGGGCTTAAAAAGCTCTTGCTCTTCAGCAGCTTTGCCCATCCCGAAAGCCTGATGCAACCTGCACAGCTTCGTGTTTTTCCTGTGTGACATGACATCACCAGACAGAAGTTTGAGCTGCTCAAATCTCTTACTGCTGTCAATAAACATGACTTGCTGTTTTCCTTCCAGCTTTTGTGAGCAACGCTGCAGTGATCCATGCTGACACTGGAAGGACTGAGTCTGCAGTACCAGGAGCTTGAGACATTTCCAACAGAAGACAAAGCAAACAAGAGTGCCCTCATCACTACCCCTACCCTTAAGCAGATCAAAATAGGAGGACAGCTTTGATCCAAAGAAAAGCTTTCCACCTGTTTTTTTTTGACTGAACCCAAAATCTTCAACTGAAATTCGCAGTATAATATCTAGTATAGTATTTCTGCAAATTCCTTTATCAAAAATATTGAACAAACTCATTGAAAGGACAGTGGGACTAGTCTCACTGAAACAGCATGGACACTGCATTAGATTCCCAAGCATCTCTCCAAATTTTCAGAAGCATTTTACTCATTTATTTTATTCAAGACTTTAAAAGAGTACATAGTGACGTTATAAATGGCACTTTCTGGATTCATTTTTTACTATTATAAAAAAAAAATATTACATACAATTTTCTTTAAATCTCTCTTATTAAGTTGTAACAGGCAACAAAAAAGCAATCATAAACAAATTATGCTGCCAAGCTTCAAGATGAATTTTATCAACAAAATGAATGTGAAAAAAACAAACAAATATGCTCCACAGTAACAACTCAGCCTCTAGAAAATTAAAACAGAAAGCAAACAAAGTATTATCTACCCAAGGTGTGAACTAAAATATTTACTTAGTAAAGGATGTAGCATCAAAATGTAATTGCTAACGGTACCTGTCCTTCAGCTTTGTAATATTTTTCTCACATGATTTTGCTTAGAGCAATGAAGGCTTTGAATTTTTAGACTTTAAAATCTAACCAACATATCCCAAAATGCTGGAAAGAAGGATGTAAAGCTGTATGTTCATCAAGCATAAGTTTAAGTTAATGTCAATGTTTAATCTCACAAATAATTTAAACTGCAAATATAACTTATTTTGCTACATAGATACAAGATTTTTAATACTGTTTACTCTGTTACTTTGTGTACATAGTGATTTCTTGATTCCAAAACACTCTAAATCAATATCAAAATAGCAAAGGATATTAAAAAAAATTAAATAAAAAATAAACTATATTTAATGCAATTACATACTTCGCAAAAAAAAAAAACCCAGAAATTTTATGATAATCAATACCAATTACCAAATACCATTTTGGAAAACTGTTTTCTGTACACCTTATTTTTCAGGGTAGCATTAAAAACTTACTGGTATAAAATCTCTGCCATCACAGAATGGCTCTATGGAAGGATGAAGCTCACCACACACTGACAACATCTGTAGCTCATTCCAGCCAAAACAAAAGCAGCACAGTGTGCATAGCTGGAAGAAACATGTTTGAAACAAGCAATGTGCAAAATGAGCTGCAAAACAAAGCATCAGCTCACGCAAAGTTATACTGAGAATTTATACACTGAAGAGACTCCCAGAGCCAGGCACAGTGGCAGAAACAGAGGTGGCAAACTACTGACTGATTCCAGAAGATCTACAATTTATAGGACTAGTGATGAGCCACTGAAGATGGGTCCTGGCCACCTTTCAAGAATCTGCATTTGCCACATGACTTTCAGACAGCGAGGATTGTGTTAGGAACATTCCAAGGGCTGTTAATTTTCCATGTTATCCCATTAAAGCTTGGCCAGCCTTTGAAGGCTGTGAAAATTCACTGCATCCCTGGGCACCTAAACAATAAACCAAATTAATAATCACTTCTCTAAAACAACAAGGTGCTGCAACTATGGAAACAGGTGGGAAGCAAAGGTTGTGAGCACTGCTCAGTGGGAGCCTACAGAGAACCAAGCAGCAGAGTTCTGTTTCTGTAACACGTACCGAACCCGAGAGAAAGAGAATTTAAAACAAAAAGAAAAATGAGAAAAAAAGAAATCATAGCCCAGACAGAATAAAAGCCATGAAGAGTGCATGTGTACTGAAATGGGACTCAATACCAATGAGGAAGAGAAACTACAAGTCAGAAAACCAAAAGTATCTTTACCATAGACCTAATTTACATAGTAGATATTCAGAGATTATATTAATAATCACACTTGAAAAAAAATACACTGCAATCATACAAATATTTAGTCTGAATTTAAATATTTAACTGCAAAAGTCATACAGTATCATGAAACAAAATGTTTCAAATTGTATCTTACAGAAAACTGAACACAATTGGTATTTTTAACTATGAAAATGCTTGACTAAAAAGCAGGTGTTGGCTTGTTTCAAGACAAACCAAAAGCACATAATCGCCAGAAAAAGATTTTTTTTCTGAAATATTAAAATAAAGTTATAAAATACTTAAGAGACAACTTTTCTCTGTCTGCAACCTAAGGTTTAAAAAAGTATCACCAATGAAAGTTGTTTACACTTCTCAGAAAGGACAGATTGATTTGCTCTCCCATTAAGACACTGATTTTCCAGTCTTGATAAATTACTACTAACAAGGAAAGAATCCCATTAGAAAGAAAACCTGTTTATTAACAAACAGGAAGATCATTAGAATTTAAAGGCTCAATCCTGAAAATCCTACTATTAGTTTTGTGCACTGTTTTGAGCACAAATGTGTAAGACTTTTTTCAGCAACAAGAGAATCTATTAAAGGATAATCAGAAGATACAGTTTTTGTTGAGCTGATTGGTATTTAATAATTTATATAAAACTTCCACAAAGTCTGTTCTTTTACAGAAAGGAGACAGTAGGTGATGTTATCTGGAAATTTTCATCCATAACTTATTGCAAGAAAGAAAGAAAAACTGACTGTATTTAAATGAAAAAGCAAGAAAGCATAGATGTTTCAACTGTAATCTCTATTGTCCTATCTGCTAGACCATGTTTCCTGTCCAAAATGTTAATTTCTGCCTAGAATGCAAAAAACCTGCTGTATGCCTATTTGTATCTATTTAGCTTATTCAAGGTATTATTATATTTCCTAAGTCACCACATAAAACTTGCATTTTCAATACTATTTACTGTGTTTCATAAAAGTTTCATTAGAAACAAATTCAGAGCAAATAGAAGTTGGAGGCATAATTTCCATTTATTACTTTTCATAATTTGTTTCATTAGAAACAAATTCAGAGCAAATAGAAGTTGGAGGCATAATTTCCATTTATTACTTTTCATAATATCTTTTCTATTCAGACATATCAACACAATCTAAGGAATTTCTGCCATTGTTCTCAAAGATGACAAAAAATAATCTCAACATGCAATTGTTCTAATCTACCAAAACCAATGGAAAATGTATTAAAGGTTATGTGATCCAAAGTACAGCAATCCCATGGATATTTACCATGACTCAACTGAAGAGATTAAAAAAGATTTTTATTTGCTTTCAGTTTGTGGGAGCTGTATTCATTTTCAGAAACAGACACAGGAGGTCAGGATGATGTCTCCAGAGGAAAAGTGAGATCCCTTAGGAGCTTCCCTTCAGACAAACTGAAAATTCCAGGGATCACAGTGAACACCTGGAGAA
The DNA here is from genome assembly GCF_028018845.1 of Melospiza georgiana. Lineage (NCBI taxonomy): Eukaryota > Metazoa > Chordata > Aves > Passeriformes > Passerellidae > Melospiza > Melospiza georgiana. The sequence goes on from NC_080433.1 coordinate 65,193,322, forward strand.
AAATTACAGCAAAGAACACCAGCCAGAGCCAGAAAGACTGATGGGAGGATCAGGAGGTAAACAGAGTTTGATGAAAAGAATCTTGTAGAGGCCAGAGAAGGCCCTGAGGAGTTTTCTAGGATTCAGAAAGTAATTTCTGAATGGCACAGCTACTGTGGTTTGGTTTGGATTGCAGACATCCTTTTGAAACACATTCTCACATATAGTCATGTACTGAACCACGGCCAAGGCCAACCTGAGGTTTCATGGAGCATCCAGGGTCTTCACAGAGCTAGTATATGTAGTTATGTAGTTATTACATGAACTATTCTCTTGCACATGAAAGTCTTCTTGCAAAGTTTTATTTATCTCCTATTCCTTCATTACTTAAAAACATAACAGAAAAAATAAGTCAGGCTGGGAATTTCATGTAATGTTTTCCAATACACTCCCTCTCTGCAGGAAAAAACTATCAGATACAAACTATATTAGTTTCAAAAACACTCAGCCAAACTAAACCACAGAAGAGCCTTTGATTTTATCTCCGTCACCTGTTTCATTTATAAGCAAAGACTGCTCCATATACTGCAATAAATTCAAAGTCTTCAATCCGTCTCTTGTCATAAGAAAAATGAGAACGTTGCAGTGTGAAAGATGGGGAAAACTATGCATTTCCATTAATGCCTGAAGTGGCCAAACACCTTTTGACTCCAGACTAAAGCAGAATATCATGCCCAATTTCCTTAATTCTGGTGTTCAAAAATAGAGAACTAACAGCCACAGCTCCCATTACCACTTAAAAATGAAGATTTCTCAGAGCTTGGTAAACATTTATGACACAGTTCTTAGTACTCTTAAGTCAAATGGACACCCCTATCTCCCCTCAAGGCAAGGACAGCACAGATAATTCAGAATTATTACCACATGCTCTCTTTCATTATTTGATCTCTAAGAAAGCATGGACATGCACAATTGCCAGTCCAACCTCCAGCAGTAATGGTATTCATCAGCAATCTTCTTGTGAGCCTTTACAATGGCTCTACTACTTGACTTCAATCAGCTGTAAAGCTCTTTTATTCTGTTATCACATCAGTGCGAGGGAATGAATGCCAAGGATTGAATGCCCTCCTAAAGGAGCGCAGTCATGCTCCTGGAATAGCAATGAGCTCCATCTGACACTGCTCAACACCTCCTTTCACACTCCCTCACTCTCGCAGAGAAACACAGGCATGACAAAAATAAATGTCTGGTGAGTGGGAATGCTAGGAAACAAATCTACAGAATCATATACTAAATAGAGCATATCACAGTTTAATAGAAAGAGTTGGAAGTTGATAAAAAGGATGCAATTAAAAGACAACTGGCAGCAGTTGGGTTCCATTTGTCAGACAAAAAGGATGACTGGAATAATTATGCTAGTAGTGGAATAATTATGCTACTAGTGAGAAAAACTCAGAATTTTGTACAGAGAATGTCTCATCTATTAATACTCAGCTCTTCTTAAGCACATTTTATTTTTGCTGATGTAAGAACTTAAGCACAAACTTGTTCTTAATAATTTTAATAAAGTGACAAAAACTAGAGGTCAGATCAAAAAATGTATGACAGTTGATATTCTAAGTAGAATCTTTTGGTAGCTCAGCCTGTCTCCTCCCTGCACTGTTTGGGGCTGTGTACATGGCTTTAGCCAAAAGGAGCAGATAAGCCTGATATGAAACCTCTGCAAATATGCCCCCAGAATCTAGACTGCCATATTGATAAAGCTATCAGACAACGCAGGAAAGCAAATAAATTGCCATTTATAACTTAATATTGCTTTTTGAACAAAATCAGTGGTTTTTTATTTTTATATTTGTAATTTGAAATACATCATCAAAACTCCATCATGAAAGTAAGCTATGCTTTTTTGGTCAGGAAAAATAAAAAGTGCGGTAAAAATAAAAAGTGCATTTTTCTAGCTCACGTACATCAGTGATATTCAGTAATAAATACATTATAAAGCGCTTTTCAAAAATTTATATCTGAACAGCTAATTATGATAAATTCCACTTTCTGACCAGCTATAAAGCAGTGTCTTTCCCCAAGAAAGCTTATTTCTACTAAATATTTTTTAAATATATAAATCGAAATTTGTTTTCACAATGATAGGGAAAAATCTAGGCAGTCTGTAAGATGGAATGGCTGAAAGGAGGAAAGACATCAGAAAGTTGGCGAGAAAACAAATCAACTAAGCTAAGAAAACTTAATTCTTTTTGTAGGACATTCTCTTTTAAATCAACACTAAGTTGCAAGTCCATTAATTCTCTAAAACTTACACTTCATAATCACAAACTCAATAGGTTTATGCTCCTACTTCCTGACATCCATTAAGATATTCTGACTTTCTCCCTTCATTTAAAATGTTTATACCAAAAAGAAATAATCTTCCTTGCATGAGAGCTTATTTAAATTCCAGTGCTGCTCCATAAAGGATGAAGGATGGAGCTGTAGACTGTGAAATGCCTTTGTGTTTCACCAGAAGCAGATTATTTCAATAGTGCACCACGCTCTGCAGTCCATTTTAGAGTGAACAGGAACACAGTGAAATCTCTCTGCTGTGAAGTGTGCCAGCATCAACTCCAGCTTGGAGAACCAGAGAATGACTTTTGTGCCTCTTCTCAGGAATAAGGCATTGATGTGGCAAGAGAATGAGGCTTCTGAACACTGTTTTCAGAACACAAACTGACATCTCAGCACACCAGAGATGCAATAAAACTTAATGAGTGACTCAACTGATCACATTTCCTTGAGAAACTACACTGCTCCAGTGACATAAACAGCAACTTTTCCAGTAGGAATGTGTTAAATAGTTTCCTGCACCTCTCAATCATGCTTGTAAAAAGATCAAAACTCAGGATGAAGCTCTACAAAACACCTGCCCCAGTGAAAGTATATAGCCAAAATTGTATCTGCAATGGTGCTAGAATTTAGTATATAGTATTTTGGTGGCAACCTTTCCTAGCAATGTAAGGAAGAGAAGTCATCAACAGAAATCAGTAAAGGATAGATATTTTTCTCTTTTTTAGTGTAGGTGAGCAACAAAAATTTATAATAACGTAGTCAGGCAGTTGGACTAGATGATCACTGTAGGTCCCTTTCAAATGAACTATTCTATCCAATTTTACTAATTACATCACTAATTACATCATGCCAAACAGTTATTAGCACATGCAGTCAGTAAAACTGACTCACATCTCATGTAGGAATGGGCCAGAAATGACTGCTTCTAACATGGTCAGCCATCCCCTGCCTCCTCTCACAAAAGCATGATACAGAACTGCTCAGATTGTTATAGCACAAGTATGCTTGATTCCTCATGTGCTCATCTTCACACTTCCAAGAACTCCTTCTAAATATGAAGAGTTTTCTGATTCAGGATTTATTTGCACTTCTACAAGCAATGAAGCAGAATAAGGGCAAGAGGAAAACAAAACAAACTGCCTTGGTGAGTAAACACATTTAATGAAGATTTAACTCTACAAAGTCTACTTTTCTATTGATACTAGCAGAATTTTTGGAAATGACACTAGGGAAAAATATTTATAGCAACAAGCTGATTAATCTGAAAAAAAGCTAAGGGGATAAAATGCACAGAGTAACAAATCATAAATTCAAATGCACCTAAAAGAAAACAGATAGTCATTACATTTAAATACCAAAATGAATAATTGTTAAATTCTCCATTAAAAAGTACTTTACAAGACTTATTTACTACAATAAAACTACCTGCAACATTACTCTCACTTTGCATAATTTTCTGTTAATTACTTAGGCTTAGCAATATGATTAGGAAAACCTAATAATGTTTAGTACTTCTATAAAGGGACAACCTGGAAGAGAACCAAATTCCAAATGATTTTAAATTACTGAAAGGATGAAAGAAAGTTTTATCTTCCCTTCAGTTTCCAAGGGAAGATAAAAACTTGGAAACTTATTTGAGGGATCAAAGCAGGTTAACACAACTGCTTTATTTAGAAATATTAAAAACAAGATGACTCATCTCTCCCACACTTTGTTCTCCCCACTTCATCCCTACTCCCCTGCTGAAAGAAAAACATTAGGTTTTGTTAGTGCTGTTAAAAAATATAAATGTCTTATCTGTAGAGGCAAACTATCATGATTAAAATTAAGAAATATTTATTTCCAAATGTATTTGCTTCTGACATTTAAACACATATAAAAGCAAAATGCTTCTGACATGAATAATGTGGTACTAAGTAAGATACAAATTATTTAAAAAGGGATTACTGGAAACAGTGAAGGTCAAAATGGAAGTTTGCTTGAGAACAGGAAAAGGAAGCAGTAAAGAGAGGACACGAACAAAAAACAGGTCTTAACTCTATGAGCAATATTAACACCTAAAGGAAACCACTTTGCCATTTGAGTAAGTTTATTAACACAAAAAGGTCAACCTATCATAATCCTATTAAAAGTAAGAACTTTGATGGATAATTATTTAAAGGCTTTCTTAATTAGAAGCAAAGACACAATTTTCCTATACTATAAATAATATTTTATGTAAAATATTTGTATCCATGTTTTTCTTGACACTTTCTTCTGCTTATTTATTTGTCAGCAAATCAAGCAACCTGCTGACCTGGACTGAGTGAAGAAGCCAGCTCTCCTCACAGCTCTCTTCATATATTTGAAACAAACAAGGAAGTTAAATTTTACTACTGTGTTATATTGCCAAGTGCTCAAATAAAATATATGTGGAAGGAAGAGCAGAAAATATATTTGAAAAGTAAAAGAGGACACATTTAAGAATATTGCTTTTCAACAAAACAAATTTATATAGAAAATATAGATTTCAATATTTTGCAAAGCAAAATGTTGCATTTTTCTATTTAAATATTTAAATTAGTAGAAAAATTCAATATCAATATTGTAAGCTAAAAAATACTGTAGACAAAGAAATGCTGCCTAATTTTGCATATCAACTTTGCATTCCTCAGACCCTAGAGATAACACAAAACATTCCAACCATTATGTGGTTATGAAAAAACACAGTGCCTTGTGGAAGAAAAAAGAGTCTTGAATCACATGGAGTTTGTAAAAAAATTGTAAAAAAATAGCATCTTCTTCAACCTTTCTAACCTGAAGATGTTTTTTTTTTATGTGGAATATATGCACAGAGTTTCAAATATCAACAGGGTTTCAGAATATATCAACAGTTTCAGAGTCCAGTATGGCTACTCTAAAAGAATCTAGGTTGAGCACCTTGTCTTTGAGTAAGGGAAAATCCAAACAAGTGCAAGTTTTAGGTAACTCCTTCCCATCCACCAGCATCATAGCACAGAGGTATCTTGATCCAGATATTGGAATCTACTTCAATTCCTAATGATAGATTTTTCTCTCACAAGTTTTCTCAGTCCCTTTTTGAATCCACATAGCATTCAGGACCCACAGAGTGTTGTGGTAAAGAGTTCAACAATTGAACTGTTGTGTTCAGAACTATCTTTGGCTTGGACCTGGCACCAGTTTTTAAATGTGACTAAACTTTCCCCTTTATCACATGTACTTTGTAACCTGTTCTACATTCTCCTCTCAATCATTTCTTCCCCCCCAGGCTCAAGAATCTTGAAGGTGCAATTCTTCACTTTGACTTATTCTTGACTTGCTCCAACCTGTTCCATAGGAACACTGTAGATTTATATAATGGCAAAATTTGGGTCTCTTTCATTTTTAGTTCTATCATTTTCCTAAAAGTATTCTGACCTCCAGTTCTTGTTCCTGATTGGCAACACACAGTTCATGGCCAAAACTATGTACCAGAACATAATTTCCTTTTTCAACTCAAATCTTTCCATGTCCCTTTACACTTACCTGAGTGGGAATTTTAAGGGCCATTGTATTTTTGTCACTCTGTCTCAGACAGTCTTTCTGCTTTTTTAGGTTTGTAAGTTCAGTTCTATGCTTATTCAGAATGAGTTTTTACCAGCTGCAGGCTTTCCTAGTCTGCTACTCACTTTTCTTTTCTGATGACTTGTGATGATACTGCATAACACATGTACAACGAGCACACATATGAAAAATACAGACATCTGCAGTACTTTCTGTTCATCAACTTAAAAATGTATTTTCATCTGAAAACTTTCAACTTGTTATGCTACCAGATACTATTCTTTTGTTCAGATATGAAATAACTGAATATCTGTTTTGTTTCAACTTCATCTACTGAGCATTTCAAAGTAATTGAAATTGGCCTTTTTTTTTAATTTCTAATCAACAAAGTTCCCTCACAGTGAATAAAGGAGAAATAGTGATACATCAAAATACCTTTCCAGTAGTACTTCCCAGAGACTCACAGTGTCTTCTCTGAATTTATAACTACTCAGCAACTTTATTATGTTTAAACTGATGACAAGAAAAGGCTCACCAATGATACTTTAATTTCAAATTGTCTTGAAACGTGTTTAGTGGGGTTTTTTTATCTGTTCCCCAACAGTAGCATTTCTGTGCACCTTTTCTCCAATTTGACATTTTTATAATAAATCAACACAGCTATTAATATTTCCTCTGTGTTCAGTCTCTGAAACAATGTAATACAAAAGAAAGCAATAACAGAGTTAAAATAATTAAGTATATCCAAAGTACACTAGGATAAAATGACATGTAGACATGTCTTCTTAATCAGTAGGAAAAAAACATCACATCAAATTTAGAAATAAATCTCTTATAATGAATCTCTGTTTTAAAATATGACAAACTGCAGGTTGAAAAATTATCACACAGGAAGATAATGTGAGTTTTGTATGAATCACTACTAATCAGCTTTCCTCAAAAAGGAAAGTATCTTTGATTGAAATGCTATATTAAAAAGTATAGAAAATATGTACCTTAGTTCTTTTCAAAGTATCAGCTGTAAGTTTACAAACCATATTTTAATTACTGTTGATGAGCATGACATAGGTTTTCTTGTTCATTACTCACAGTTGCATACCAGCTTGCCAGTTAAATCTTTGTTAATATTCTCATTTCTAAATGCTTTGAGTATGATCACTGCTTACTTTCTGCTAGGAAAAAGGCATAAAACACAAGCTCAGATGCTTACTGGGTTTATGAAGAAGAATATTGTCAGAAGGATTGCTTTGACAGTTTGATTAGATTAACACAATCCATCAGCTTGCACAACATACGTTGCTCTTCAAAATGCAGGTATTGCAACTTCCTTAGTGGATGCTAATGCATTTAAATTGAAAAGCACTGATATCACATCTTTCCAATGCAAATTTCCATGGAAAATAAATTGAAATACACTGAATGGCATCTGATAATGGTATTTCCAAACACAGTCTTCTCACAAAAGAGTAAGCTAAAAAGAAATGAAGCACAACTACCTGTACGTTTTCTCATGAAGATGCAACTATATTTTAAAAATTTACATGGAATTTGTAACTATTTTACATATATGGAAAACTACATGACAATTTCTGGAATTGTTGAGCTGTATAGGTAAAAAATACTAGAGCAGTAATTGAAAAATTTGCAAGATAGTCAGCATGGGTTTATGAAAAGCAGGTCCTGCTTGACTAGCCAGAGCTCTTTCTATGACAAGGTGACCTGCTCTGCTAGGTTCTGATTTATGGTTGCAAAAATAAATTATTAATTTTTATCACGCAATCATGATACAGCAATGTCATCAAATCTAAATATATGTGAATTTTTGTTAACCAAGCACAAGTCCTCTGAAATGACTACTGTAAAATGTGCACAGCTTTTCAATTTTTTTCAGCAGATGTTGAAGATGCACTGAGTAACATTAGATACTGACTAAGAGCCATTTAATAGACTGCACTGACTTCCATATAATAACAAAATGCACCACTGGCCTTGACATAATATCTAATTAACCCAGGATTATGTAACATGGATTGAATAGGGTTATCTCAAAGCTGATGTCAGCATCCACATTAGCAAGTAACTGAAGGCAACAGATGACAGGAAGATGAGAGCAGCCTGGGTGGAGGTTCCTACAGGATATTGCCTATAAACATCTACAAGTACAAAACTCAGAATAAGCAACATGGATATTGGCACCACACTGTTCAAAAACCAGGAAATTTTCATTTCCATGACTGTAAAAAATACATCTTTAAAACAATAACTTAGAAATACTGGAGAGAGAAAACATTTTTAATTTCAAAAACTGAAGGAAAATACAAAAGCTGCAATTGAAGGACTTGGAAACAAAGGCAGAAAGGTTGGTGAATTGTCAGTGCTGCTTAAAACAGTGGAGAAATAAAAGCTAGCCTGTGTGAAATTAAAGCATTGTGAACCCCTGCAAATTAAAGCATTGTGAACCCTGCAAATGGAATGAACAGAAATCAGAGTAATCAACTAAATACAACTGTGCTTTATTGTCCTGATAAAGTGGGATGAAGTATTCTTAGTGTAATAATATTCAACATTTCAAAATAATAGTGGCTAAATTCAGTATATAACCCACTATAAACATTAGAGAACTTAACAAATTGCCAGAGGCACTTTAAAAAAGAGAGTATTGCTTTTTAAATTCATTTCATAAGTTACCTTCAAATGAAGTTTCCAAATCAATTTTTTGCAACTTCTGTCAGCACACACGATTGAGAAACTTGTGCCATTTGCTACATACAATTCAACTCCTATGTGATTGCATGAATTCGGTATTTCTCAAACATCAGGGTCAATACAAACTGAGAAAGCCATATAAAGTACACTGTTCCTTCTTACAATTAACTTCTTCATTAAACAAAAATCAAGTCCTATTTTTCCCTCCCTACTGTGGAAAAATACAGTTCCAGAATTTAATCCACATATCTCCAGCTTGAATCAAAACTTATTTTTCTTCAATTACCACCAGTCACAAATTTCAAAAACTACAACAGCTGATGTGGAGTCACCATCTCTGAAAGATGTTTCCCACAATAGCTTTTTTCACTTTGTAAACTCTTTCTTTCATTCTTTACAAAGTCATGACAGTACTGCAACACAGCAATGATGGTGAAGGTGTGGTTCAGACATTATACTTAGTCTTGAGTGACTGTTTTAAGGACATGAATTTTAGCCTCATTGAAAGATATCATTACTCTATGGAACATTATTGAAGACAACTGAGTTGTGTGAAATGAATCTTCCCCACCAAATCCCATGTACAAGTTTGTTTATGGTTCATTGTACACACAGTGAAAATGGATTAGGGTGTAGCCAAAAAGGTTGAACAGAGAAATAAATGAATGTTCATTCATAGATATATGTTTTCAAGAAGGTAAATAGACTAGGCAAAATTTAAAACAAAACAGAAGATGGCAGCGTCAAATTAATTCACTAATTTTAAATATGCAGTAATTATTAGTAATAAATTATTTTGTATGGTTAATAACCAGTATATTAGCTACATATTTCACCCTTTGTACTTTCACAGTATATACTCTGTTCAGAGATCTGAATAATCAGGACAACTTTATTTCTGAACTAGTGCTCAACTGAAAATTTCCATGTTGAAGTTTTTTGTTGTGTAGAAATGTATCTTTACAGATAAAGGTGGCAAAGACTTAGTGGAATAATGCTTACTAAAGACAGCCCAGAGGAGTGCTAAAATCAGATTTCACTTGAAAACCATTTCTGATGCCATATTAGGCATCACTTTAGAACTTCTTCATATTCACTTACAGACTCCAGCATTATTAGCATTATTTCTGTTTCATACTACAAAAAAAATTAATTCCAACTAAGCACAGAACAGCCAAACTCATCAGATTTATATACACTTTGAAATAGTAGGAGTTTTTTGAACAGTAGGTTCTGACCTACCACCTGGAGAACAGAATCTAAATTGGGATAACCATACAAATACTTACAGAGAAAAATGTCAAGAAAATGAAGGAACTGAATGATGGAACATCTGAGTAATGACAGAAGAAGAAAATTACATATTCTATCTGATTCAAAGAGATTAATATTATTCGTATTAGATGAAAATTTTTAAAAAAAGAATAGGAATTGGGCTTTTGGAAATTCTGTGAGAGAAAAGTACAGCACAGATTGTCTGGAAAATGTAAGAGAAAAATATGCTGGAAAAAAAAATCCTATGCAGAATCTACTAGAAAAAGTTATGAAATGAGAGAAGCAAGAGCTCTATTGAGGAAAAGAGGAATTCTTGATATCAGTAACTGTTGCCAGCTATCCCAGGAGAACTGTCATGCAGATGCTCTGAAATGTGTGTCTTAACTAAGGAAGATAGGTCAGGAAAAAAAAGCAGATATGCAAATCATCAGCATAAGCTGACAGTGAAGTTGTAAGAAAGCCTCAGATCACCCATGAGCAGGATGGAGAAGGAAGAGTGAAAAAGAACCAAGAACCCCTGTGAGACAGGAAGAAAGGGCAGAATAGCTCTCAAAACAGACAGCCAAGGACAATGCAAGTGGCAGAGCAAAGCACAAGACTGTCACGTATCAGGAATACAACAAAGGCCAGAATTTTAAAGTAGTGATCACTACTAGGAGCCAAAGGACTGGAGAGACAAAAGAAGATAAGATTTTTATTATTTCATGTAGTTCTAATGAGGTTGTGCATTCCAGAAACAAACAGCAATTATACCAATTTCATAAGCCCTTCACAAGGATCTATGCTGCTATAAAGAAGTTATTTTTACTGAATTTTACTGGATTTGTCAAATATTAGTTTGTCCTTTCTTCCCCCCCCCCCCCCCAAGTTGTGTTTGAATCTAGGTATTATGTCTTACACAGTGGAAAATAGTTAAAATGATCTTTAATATCTAATAGATTTTCTGTGCAGGCTGTGTTAGCTATGGATGTCTTAATAAATTTGAAACAAGGAACCAGAGAACTGTACAACATGTTAGGACCTTTGAACATTTGTTTTTAACAAATGCTTTAACAAACAGGTTTTAACAACAACAAAACATCAGAACAGAAAAGGGAAAGTCAAATGGCAGTAATGGTTTAGTTGCTAGTGCTCACTTCTACGAACAATAATAACTAACACAACTAACTGGAGCTTCAGAAAAGAAAACTAAGTAGATTTAAAATATTAAAGTAAACAGCTTGAAATTGTAGTGTAATCTTAAATGTAATGTAGTCCTAAAACATCAGTGAAGCTCAGTGAGGAGAGGCTCTGTGGGAGGAAGGAGCATAACATTAAAGAGCACATGGATGTAAGAAAGGAAATTTTGCTTTTTGTCTTCTTGTACAGCAACACAATTTTCTTCCAGACTTTGGGCTTTGAGAACAATATTAATTTTAATAAAGCCTTCTTCTAGAAACATTGGCTACTTCAAAGTAGCCAAGGAGCAAAACAAACTGTTTTCAAGACTGTATCTAACATTCTACAAGTATTCTATACTCATTCATCAAGATCCTGATCAATAAAGCACTTGAGACTACATGCTTAAATAAAACAATTCATGAGTCATTCTATTGAAGTCAATGGGATTATTCACATTCTTCAAGCTAAACTAAGCTAAGCATAAGAAAAGTACTTTCTCTCTGCATTCACAATCAACTTTCATTTAACCACAGAAAAATTAACATCTATTTCAACAGTACTGGAAGCTGCCTAAAGAACTTGAACTTAGAAAAACCTACAGGCTTCCTATACATATCACTGAGTTTTGATTTGCTGGTTTTTTTAATGTCTAAATATTTTCCTCATAAAAAAGCATGGGTTCTTATCTTTTTCCTTCTTTTCCTTCCCACACTGAATCTTCCCTGATGTCGATGAATGCCTCCAAAGAAAAATGGACAAAAATTAGCAATACACAAGCATATTTCTAATTCACACTTACTGACATTAAAACAGTGGTCAAGAATTTGACATCATTAGTCCTTTTAAATATTATGAAAAGAATTTTAAGTCCCTTTTTGCAAAAAATGCAGAGAACTTCCATTTTGAGATGAAGATTTTTAAATTTGTGTGGCTACCAGCATGCTGTGTACTTATGCTACAAAGCTAATGAAGATGGAGTCAATATGTTCAATGGAGCCTAAAAAGGCATTCAGCTGATAAGCCACTTTAAACCATACATCTCATCAATCACTCTAAATCCCTCTCTAGGCTCCTGAGTTTATTTACTGGGTGAAGTTTAGAAACACAGCAATGAACACAAACTTACAGAAAGACACCCCTCTTCTTGCATTTATTTCTCAAACTGAGCCCCACCTCTGCTGCTCACAGTGAGCCCACTGGTAGGAAGGACTGACCAGGAACTTCAGAGTTCTAGATCTGACAGACCTCTAAACATAGAAATTCCCATGAATTGGCAAGAAATAGGCAAACCCATTCAAAGGCATGCATTTGTGCCAGTTAACAACTTCAGCTGTCGCGGAGAGTCACACACAGAGGCTGCCACGGTCAGTTTTATACCTGCCAGTGCCAGTGAAACTGCAGATCACAGCTGGGAAGCTGAATGTGCACACTGCTCTGTGCTAGAATGCGGTCCTCCAGAAAATCAGGACCCACTTAGTCTGCTTTCACTGAGAATTTGGGAACCCTGTCTCTCCACAAGAAACCACAAAATAAATAGGAAAAAGTAACAAACTAGACTTGGATGATCAACAAAAGATACACATACACCATTATAATTCTACAAATACCATCCAGCTTTTTTCTATTATAGGAGAAAACCTGTGAGCTATATTTGTATATAAAACACTGTCATATATGAATGAGAGTATTCTAAATTCATACTGAAAAGCTAAATTATTGTTCAAGAAATTTGTTTTTTCTCTCTTGTGCACATAATCCTTAGGCACGTCAAAGACTGTCCATAATGTTGTATATATATATGGTTAAAGCAGTGTGGCTCTTTTTTTTAACTAACACTCTTACCTTCTTTTCTTTGAGTTTTCCATTATTTCAGATTGCACTTAACACAAGACAAACAATAAGAGGTTAGTGACTTCAGTAGTGCTGTACCTACTGAAATATAATTGCCTGCCACAATAAATTCCTAATGAGCACAACTCTTACCAGTGGAAGGTTGCCCTGGCAACAAAATTATTCCAGAAGGTAACTACTCATTTGTTAGAAGGCAATGACACTCAGTTGTCTGACGAAGATTTGAAAACTATAAAAACTTTTTAACTGCTTAAGTTCAACAGAAACTTGCTGTACCACGACTCTCTTGACACAAGAAAATACTGAATACAAAGGGATTGAGAAACTTCCAAATGAATGCAGAGTCAAAACAAGGGCATTATGTTAAAACAGGTAAACGTTTGGATTGCCAGTCTTACAATAAAAAGTTCTTCTCTCACTTGTTCATGTCTTCCTATAGTTCCAAATAACTAAGTATTATTTAAACCACACTTTTACATTTACTTTTAAAGAGTGAAATGTGAAAATGTTTTCCTGAATTATAATGGAAGTTGGCAAGATCAAGGCTGGGCTCAGTAGACAGTAGGATGGTGAATTTCATCTCTGAGGTAGGGAGCTAAAAAGATTCCCAAGAGAAACCAAGAAATGGCAGAATCAAAAGTAGAGGCATGACCTGAGTACAGCCTCCTGAGGACACTGATGCTCTTTAACCCAGGAGCTGTTTTCTCTTACAGTCTAGGGCAGATAGTAACAAGAAGAGTCACTACCAAGACACACAGTATTTTTTACCTTTATTTCCTAAGAAAATTAAACTTTCATGCTCACATTTTACATCTGGCATGAAAAGTTATATCGCACTATGTCTGTCTCCCCTACTCCAGAACATTTAAACTTACTAGCCAGTTTCAAATTGACAAATGCTTAAAAATTTGAAAGACGATCCTACCCACATGTTAGTAATTGGGTATTAAATATTCATATGTCCAGACACTTCTTACAAGGTAACTAAGTCAGATTCTAAAATTAGGTTATTGTCAAATGAGAAAGTGTTCATAAATTAAAAGGAAAAAAAGAATAGAATCTGTGTTGTTCAATAAAATACTAAGGGGTCTTGAAAAATATTAGCTTGGTAGAAATGCAAAATTATTCTGAATAGCTTTTACTGGTAAAAAATAAAGTTGGCTTCAAAAAGTTTCAGAAAGCTATTGTGCCACTGAATAATAAAATGACAAATGAAATGCAGACTGGATATATAAACACAGAGGTAAAAACACTGCAAAGCAGAAACATCTGATGTCTTCCATGACATCAACCACTGAGACAGTCAAGTTGGACTAACCATGAACAAATACCTGATGTACTCACCTTTGAGAGGGGAAATGGATTCTCAGCACTTCTGTAAAATTGTACACATATTATTTCTTAAAACTTAACATTAGATGCCTACTTTTAAACAAAATCCTCTTAATCAAAATCTAGTAATGAGTTACATAAATGATATCAAGAAATAAATGGGAAACAAATATGTCTGTTACCATATTGGTCAATAAAGCATGAAGTCCATTATGAGACAGTGTTCATTTTTATTTTCATGTAAGTCAAAGAAATGAAAAGTACACTTCAGCCTTCCTTGAAGAAGGGAAGATATAAATAGTAGTCAATACATTTACATTTTCCAGAAAAAAATAGTGTTTATTTTGGGCAAAGAAAGCATTGGTCTCCTCAATTACGAAAAAAGAATAAAATTCAAGAAGGAAAAAAATGTATTTTTCTAGACTCACTGGCAGGATTTCAGGAAGAAAGATAAAGCTGGCAGACTCCACCAGGAACAGGTGCTCCCTATTGAAGTTTGTCTAAGGGATGCAACCTGAGAAATGTACTATCTACCAAGAAAGAAAATGCACTTTGGAAAGATGGCAAATAAGGACAAGCAATCATTCTGATCTAACACTAGGGCTGAAATCACAGCTCTTCTCTCTCATCCTCTCTCCCTTGCACCGGCTGTGGTTCTCATCAGCCTCCTCACTTCCCCAGTGTGAAGAAAACTAATAGATACTGTCAAGGAGCTGAGGGGAACAGAAACTAGAAGAAAAACTTATTTTAGCAGTGAGACAATAAATCAACTCACCAGTACTGTCAAATTCAGTCGGTGTTATTATTTGCCTTTTTCTGTGTCTTTTGGTAATCTTTGTTACTGTTTTGCATTTTAAATGGTCGGATTTTATAAGTTCTTTCATTTGTGCCTAATTTTACACAGTAAGCTTTAAGTACCTTGGTAACAGTTAAGTTTTCCTCACATAAGAACAGGGCAATGCTGCTAAGTAGGACAGCAGGGCACTGTAAACAGTACCTACCCCACCTCCATGGTTTTGCGTTTCCAATGAGTCTGAGTGCATTATTCATGTCAACTGCATCAGCTACTTACTGGGGAGCTGGCAATACAGCAGTCAGCTAAATAATATGAAACAAAAAAATGCCTCCTGGCAGGTGAAAATATTAGGCTGTGCACTTCAACTCTAAACATTCACACAGCATATGACAGCATGTATTTAGAACTGAAAACTAACATACATTGCTGCTACTTTATTTTCCTTTTCCCTTTTCCTTTTCTGAGCAAGTTTTTAGCTATGAAACTTGTTTTGGTGTCTCTTCTGTGAATTATGTACTACTGCTATGGTGAGTTAGAGTAATCACAACACAAAAGAGAGCACAAAAAGGTAATTTACGTGAGAACATCCGATCAGAAGGTAAACACTTTAATGAAAAATACACCCACTCCATTCTACATGAAAAATAAATTAAGTACTTTTATGTCTATGAAAATGCCTATCCTATTTAAAACACCAGTCAGTATAACACCTTGTTATCTTGCATCCAGATAATTCAATGGCATTGTTAGAGAGTTCCTTCCAGCTGCAAACTGCCTGCAAGTCAAATGCAGTTTGAAATCCATATTAAGCAGTTAAATATACTGATTCTCAAAACTAAACACTGTTCTGCTCTGAGTATTGGTATGCAAGCACTGACATTCAAGTCCTGTATTGCCATTTCTAGTCAGGGATGAAGAACCGGGAATGGCTGCCATCACTGAAATGGCATCGCTTCCTACCCCAACACAGGAGCACACAGCTACATAACCACAGAGTATCTTACAGGTGCCTGAACAACAACACACATTTTAAGAATTTAAATAAATGAAAATAAAAACTTCAATGGAAACTGACATCAAATGTCTTAGTCTGAAGAAAGGGTACTTTCTGAGATTTTATGGTAAGCATACAAAATACTTATCTAGAGTAAGACAGCACAGATGCTGAGCATTGAGGCATCTCTACATTTTCTAATACAGTATGTTAAATCTTGAGTTAAACTTAGAAGCCCACAGAAGTCACTTTCAAATAGCAAAGAAATCTTTAAAATAGTGTCAAAGCATCCTTCTGTCAAGGACCAAATATAAAACTAATTTGTTTTTTGTAAGTCCATGGAAATGCGTTAAACACTTATATAGACTGAATAATTCAGCCATCACACCACTTTGTTTTACCAATCCTTTGTGCCAAAAAAGATGATAACATATAAGATAAAAAGGCAAGATATAATAAAAGATAAAACTCAGGTCTTATGTTACACTATTTTGGTTTGTGGACATGAACATTCATATTTATCAGTTTCAGTTCTATGGATTTAAATTTTAAATGTCTTGGGTATAACTTAACAAGCAATTGGTATTTTGAAAAAATTTGCAAGATATTTACTGTATTAAAAAAAAAAAAAAAAAAACACCACCAAGGCCTGAAACAAGTGAAGAAGTAGGATAATTCACTCATCAAAATGCAAGTCAGGTTAAAGAATAAATCAAACTAAATACTTACAGCTAAAAAGCTTTCTCAACGTATCTTTTGTAAGCAAAATTCATAATGTCTTTACTTTTTCTACTTTACACAGTTCTTCAGAAGACAGTGATGTATTTCAGTGGATTTCATAGATCCAGCTACAGAATAACAGAGCATTTACTGATGTGAGGATTTGGGAGCCTTTCCAAATTTCTCTTCCCCTCTACTCTAACTAGCTCAAGTACAGGTATTTTGGATATGTTCAACGATTTACTCCACAGACCCTAACAACTGACTGATGAATCCTAAATTGAACTAGACAGAGAATATGACTCCAGCCAGAGGACTCTTACTACCATACATTCCACCACAGAGGTGGGCATCATTAAAGTGTCCAATTCTATTCTCACAAAAGTCACTGGAAGAACAGTAACAAATACCGAGAGACAGAACGCAGTTCCAACACCTCCAGCCAACAGCAGTTATCTCTCACACTAGGAAATACACAACAGCAGACGATTTAAGCGTGTTGTTATTCCCCTGAAAACCCTCTGCTGCAGTTCATGAGAAACTGGGGCCTGCTGTGAGAATCACCAATCTAGAATTTAAGCTGGAAACAGCACAGTATTTATTTTTTCCACTGAAACAGATGAAAACAGGCAGCTTGGCGAAACAAGGCATGGTTTCAGCTTTAATGGGGAAAGAGGAAGACAAAAGAGAGAAAAATGTTATTTTCCATGAAAGCAGCAGCAGACCCTCTCTTTTAAAAGGTGCCACTGGTCTCTTCTCATGGATTTCTGCAGGAAACAGAGCCAGAATGCACTCGGGGTGCAGACATGAAGGGATCTGAAAATTCCACCTGCCTTCCTGTTCCTTCCACATGACTGTCCCACCCCTCCTGAACCCCTCATCTGACACTGCTTCTATGCCATTCCCACATCATGACACACACTGGGACTAGAGATGTCTATAAACAGGGCCTTCAAAATGCCCCATCCCTTCCCAAGAGCCACAAGGCAGGTAGATCTGAACAAAAGCCTGACATAAACAGTGGAGGGATGAATGCCTGTAGTCCCTGCTGATGTTCCATAACAACATGATCAGGTCACCTTTCTGAACTTAAAGCGCAGGTAAAGCTAATTCTGTTTACAGTAGTTCAAGATTATCAGGGGGTAAAAGTCAGTACAAGCACATCCTAAGTACTCACAAATAGCAGACAGTAAAACAGTGTAAATCTAAACACAACTCCTATGTGTTCTTAATTTACTGCTTTAGGACACATGAGGTAGCAAAAGCAAGACTGTTGATAGAATCATCAGCCTTTGAGTACAGGAAGAAAAGTAGTTAAACATCTATCCAGCCCTTACAATTATTAGTAGGATTGCTCCTCCCATCTGTATCTGGAAAGCTAATTATATTTCTTGCCTTTACTCATTTTACATGTCTCTTTCAAATCCAACGTCATAGGTCCCTCCATAGCTAAACCCTTGAAGAACTTCTTTAACAATGTATCTCTAAATGAGAGAGATATTTTGGCCTATAGCAGGCTTTACAGTTAAAAATATGACAAATATTCAGTTGGTTTTCTTGTTAAATAAAAATATTTAACAAGAAAACCAACTGAACAAACTCCATCTCTGAAGTGTTTTCCATTCAGAAAGCAGCACTGCTAGTGCACTGCTAGCTGTAAACAATTAATTCAGAAATCCCAGGCAACAGAATGGCTTAATGACAAGTTGGGTAAAAATCTGTAACATTATTGCTTAACACCTTAGCAAAAACTTTGATTGAACTTTACTGGCCCTTGCAGGTTCACTGCATTTATTATCCATAGTATCAAGGTGAAAAGATCCATATTATAGGTTGCTAATCAGTGTAATACAAGCACGACTGAAATCTGATTAGCAACTTGAAGAATTGCTTGAAGTTGTTTCAGAAAAAGGTGTCTAAGAAATCCTTATTGGTTTTAAAAACAATATTAGACAAGACATGCATACAGAGCAGTCTACTAAATAATGAAACCTAGAAAATAGCACAAATCTGCTGTACCTGCTGAGTCAAAACACAGAATTACTCCTTAAGCTTGTTTAATACACAAAAATAGTCCCCACTCTGCATATAAGTATTCCATTTAGGTATTTGGATAAAAATACATTGAAGAAACCTTGATTTAAAAGATACCCTTGGAAATCTCATGCAAAGACTTAAGTATTAAACTTTTAAATACTACTTTAATTTTTTTAAAATTATAATTAAATAATCAGAATTATTATGGATAAAGATCCCATTGAAGTGCAACTTGAGAGGTGCCTATGGACTAGTAATGAGAAAGGGCTCCTTTCAGCACAGCAATAGTTTGAGAAATTAACCCCAGACTTCCTTTTCAAAGGAAAATTCTCAACATTATCATAAAATCATAGCTCAGAGATGAACTTAAATTGAAATTTTGTCAAAAACATATATTTTTTGGGGCATGTATCAGCAGTTAGCTGGATTAAAGAGGCTAAGATAGATAAGGCTAATTATCACGTAGCAAGAGCAGTGCTAGAGGTAGCATGGTAAAAAACCTTCAGGTGCTGGAAATAATGCAGCAACAGCAACAACAATTATTCAAATGGGGATAAATTAGTTACAATAAAACATTTAAATAGCTCAGTCTTTCAAACTACCAGAAAGTTTTTATAAATAATACATTTTTTACTCTGGAATAAAATGCCAGTTAATAACAGATATCACAATGAGTAATAGATGTTATAATGAAACAAAGGAAGCAAAAGAACCTCAGATGAAACCAGTAGCCATGTTCAATTCAGATATTTGTTGAAGATAAACTCTGCAAGGATACCACCTCTTAGAACAGATTAACAGTAGAACTGATAGATTCCTCATTTCCTAACATGTTCTTATCAGATCTGGATATCATCAGACTTCACTGAAACAACATACTGGACTCATTAAATGAAGAGCAAGCAGTTCTTCACCCTCTGTTACTGGTCTGGATAAATGATCTATTAGACATTCTGACATTAAAGTGTATGAAACCAATAGGACATTTCTACATAATGAGTAGATATAAAGACAATGCTATTTAAAGATATTACATCTCTTTACAAGGCATAAATTTTGAGTTAATCTCTTATTTACTGACTAATACAATTGAAAATTCTTAAGGAATTTAAAATATTGTTACTTTTCCCTCCCCCACCAACTTCAACAAGGAAGTTGTTAGATAAGGATATATAGTTTAAACATATAGTCAAGAATTGCAACCAAAAGCTACTGAAACATCAAGTAATAGAACTAAGAATGCATAAACCACTTTTCTCAAACATCAATTCTTTCTCTTGACAATAAGAAAAGAAATTATTGAGGAAAAATAATTACCACACCAAGAGGTCAGCAACATGGAGCTTTATCCAAACAGACAGATGACATGACAAAGGACAAAGGCTGAGAACTGAAGACTGAAAGCTAATATTGGATTGAGTAGCTAAGCAGATGGACTATAAGAAGCCTGTAACTCAGAATTGATGGAGGGCATTGATTAGGCACAATTCAATGTTTCACTTCTCTGAAGAGACAGAAGGGAGTATTGAGTGAGTGTTCAATTTAATACTACAAACTATCATGACAATCAAATGCTTGGCTTTGAAGGGCAAGAAGACTGAAGACATTACATGTTTCTAAGTAGTGATGATCATTGAAGGATTTTTCTTTTATTATGATGATACTCAGACAACACTAAAGCAAAAGGTTCAAGAAAAACCACTCACAAAGATACTGGCATGTCCAAAACACTTTACTAGAGTTATAGAGGTTTAAAAAAGTACTTACTTGGTATGTGTCCCATAACCTGATGGTACACCGTAAAGGGACTTCTCTCATCAGCAAGTTATTCATCCAGCGGAAAGCAAATTGCAAGTATTTCACCTCATGCTGATCCAAGTGCCTATGAACTTGTTCTGAAGACAAAATAAATAGGTATTTTACTGCAGCTTTTCTGAAATCTTGAAGTATTAAGTTCTCTGTCTAAAACAATCAAATACTCCTCCAATCTCAAGGAAAAAACTTGTGGTGGTGCATGCAAATTCTCACAACCAAATGAGAACACTCAAAATATAAATTAGTTAAACATTACAATGGACTGATTTTTCTGCTACTTCATAGATTAAATAACTGGTCTCAGTTGCACTATCTTATTAAAACATTAAGATCAGAGTTTTAAAATATACCACAAAAATATACAAAGTTCTAATGTGAAATCATTAGGTACATATATCCTCACTAATTTCTTAAGCTACAAATTTTTTGGGACAATACAACAAGAAATATGGTTTCCAAATAACATAAAGGCCTCCAAAAATAAAATTTTGGCAGTCAAAAAAGAAAATTATTAAATTAAGAAGGTAAAGAAATATAAGGAAAGGACGTTTAAAGGTTGCATTCATTTGAGACAAGAAAAAGTGAGATTAATGTGTAGGAAATACAGTGAGAAAACTTAACTAACAGCTTAAATAATTTCTTGGTATTACAAATAAATGCAAATAAAACCAATACAAATCAGTGGTTTCTAAACCAGTACTCTCACACTGTGTTTTTTGTAGAACACATACCATTTGAAAGCTATGATAATCACTTGCATGGATTATTGCTAGAGCTAACAGAACTAATCTACTACATGGCTTGTCTATACTGAGAGAATTTTCTGCAAAAAGGATCACAGACATTCTGTTAACAGGCTTTAGTTAACAGGCTCAAATATGACATCAGCATGGTGTAGATGACAAATACTGCAGAAATGCTCATGTCTTATTTTGAACAAATTTATAGCAAGAAGTCTTTGTTAAAGCCTAAGTAAAATATTCCCACTGTCCTTCTGTATACAAATACATTCTTTGGAGATTTTGCTGCCCAGATTACCCCTTTATCCAAATTCACAGAGGTGTATTACCAGCTAAAACAATGAGTAAATGCTCATCTTCCAAACTTTACAAATTTAAGAAATACTTAAAAAGGTATTAAACCACTAAATTAATTAAAAGAATAATCCCAAGAGTATGGAAGCACTATTATAGGAAACATTACCTAGAGATTAAGGGAACTAAGAAGTTAAGTGATGCTAAATTACGATAAAGACTAAAGCTGCTCAATTTTTTTCCCCTCAGGATGTATTTTTTGGCTATATGAAAGTCTCGGCCAATATAAAACAGTTTTTTCAAAATGGAAGCTGGAAGTACAAACCTTTTAGATTTTAAAAGCAATCAAAAATGAGGGCTTTAAAAAAAACTAAGACATAACAACACATTACTCCAAAGGTTCACTTAACACATCTTGTGTCCAAAGATAACTAAAAACAAATATCAATGAAAATGTATTAAGCCCTGGTATTTCCCCATAGCACTTGTCAGCCTCCATCTATGGCTAAAGCAGTCTTCACCAGACCTGGTATTTATGTTCCTAAAGTCACACCCTTCCACAATATAAATATAAACAAATATAGACAAATTCTTAAATTGTAAGGCCCAGAACTGCACACCATGCTCAAGGTGATGCTACAGCAACACTGAACACGGTGGGATAACAAACAGTGGGATAATCAAGTCTTTTGGGCAGCTGGCAATGCTGTGTTTGGTGCACCCCAGGATGGGATTTGCCCTCCCAGCCAGGACAAACCAGATCCCTTTTTTCAGAGCTGTTCTTGAGCCCATCCTCTCCCAATCTACACCTGTGCTCAGAATTACTTCATCAAGGTGCAGAACTTGTAACTTGTTTTTGTTAATTTTTTAAATCTTAAACAAATCATTGATGATTGCCCAATGCTCCAATCTAGCAAGATCCTTCTCCAAGGCATCTTGCTCCTCAAGAGTCAACAGTGAACCCCAGTATAGCATCATCTGCAGATTTGGTAATGCTGCCTTCAACTCCTGCATCCACATCACTGATAAAAATATTGAAGAGAGCTGGCCTTAGACTTGAACACTTAAGGACATCACTGGTGAATGCTCCCCTGCCAAATGCAGCCTCACTCACTGCAACCCTTTGAGCCCTGCCCTCTGCCAGCTCTCCACCCACTGCACCATTATTACATCATTTAGATCATTAGACTCATGCCAAATGCTGAATTACTATTGTGTGGCTTTGCTTTGAAAAAATTTAGCTTCAAGCTAAATATACTGAAGTGAGATACTGGGTTAAATTTATTATTTGAATGTCACATGTGGATACATACATTACAGCTATGATTTGATAATCTAGTACATCAAGCAGGACACAAAAAAAAAGGCAGTTTTATTTCTAAGCAGAGTTACTAACTCACAAAATTTTTGTTCTTCACATAGCAGAAACAATTTTCATTTGGTAGTTTGTAGCCATTAAAAGTAAGTAATGAAGAACAATAAATTGTGCCAGTTGTGATATTTCAACTATGGTAGTTAATGGGCCTAATGAATTTCTTGAAAGTTGCTTTCTAGTCTAAACAAGTTGAAAAATGGATTACTAAACTCTGTGCTTTATACCTAATTGATGCAAGGCTGGAATAGAAGATGCATTGAGTAAAGAAGCTAATTCTTCCTACTTTGCAAGTAATTGTAAGCAGAAGCTAATTTGCTGATAAAGGTAATTTGGACTGGCATAATCTAAATCTAAATTTTCCATTTCAATGAAAATAAGTATGTATGTGCAATGAACAAGAAGTTATATAATTACTGTCAGCTTTAGGACATGAAGTATTTTATAAAAACTACTTCTACTGCAGTTTCTGATAAAATAATTATTTTACAGTTTAAAAACAACCAATTCTTTTATCAAAATTCAAAAGAAATAAAAATTACATTTAGTAAGCTTCCCAACATTTTCAATAAATCTATATATAAAGTTTGGGTGAAGGAAGTCTTCTGATTATTGACCAAAATACATTACAGTGATGCATTCCAAAGGAGCATACTGTCAAAAATAGGTAACCTGTAGACAAACAGGTTTATTTATAACTATTAATATTTTTATTAATTACACTATTGGTACATTAATTTGATCACATTTAGCCACCTTAAACAGATGCTTCTCAAAGCAGATGGGCCTACACACATAAAATATTTATTCTTCATGTTCAGTGTCAGCATCTCATGCTGTTTCACCAAAGTCAAAATTAAAATCTCTATGATTACAAAATCATGAGCTAAACAGTTAAGGACAGAAACAACATGTCAAAACAACTCAACTGCTCTCCTGACAGGAAGATGGTGTTAGAATTAGTCCCTAGGCAAGCTTACACATAAGCAAAGAAAAACAGCAAAATAATCTAAGATTATGCCTGAACCGCCAAATTACTGTGGCACAGCATGGTGTTACCACATCTATCTGTACAATTCAACATTTCAGAACATTAGCCTTTTGGCACTCACCTTTATTCCAAGATTCCTACAAATCCTATAGTTTCTGATGTTTGACCTAGTTTTGAAATTTTGAGTATTACTTACAGTCTATTTTTCAGTCATATTTCATACTCTGAACACTTTGCTGTTAGCTCTATTGTATCAATATTTTATACATATTCCATTGTAAATATAAAAAGCGCTAAGTGTTAAAAATTATCTGAAATGCATGTAAGCTAACAGTCTCTCATAAAGAGGCATTTTAGTTCAACAAAAGAAAGTGGATATTTCTCATGAAACCCACACAATTTTTCTTAAAAAGTGCAAGAGTAACTGCTCTGATACCAAAGCAAAAGGAAATAATGAGCCAATCTTTGCCACAGGAGCTTATTGGCATTGTCCTTTGCATGCACAATTACTTTTTTGCATTGATCCTTAATGTACGAAAACATGCTATAGAAACACATCAGCACTCCTGTCTTCCATGGAATCATATAATCATTTCGGCTGGAAAAGACCTGTAAGATCCTGATCCTACACCATTAACCTAACACTGCAAAGCCCACCAATAAACCACGTCCCTAAGGGCTCACATCTTTTAAAAACCTGCAGGGACAGTGACCCAAACACTTCCCTGGAAAGCCTGTTTCACTCCTTGATAATCCTTCTGGTGAGGAAATGTTTCCTGATATCCAACCTAAACCTCTCATGCCACAACTTCCTCTTGTCATTTCCTCCTGTCCTGTCACTAGTTATTTGGGAGAACTGACTGACCCCCACCTGGCCACAGCCTCCTTTCAGGCAGCTGTAGACAACAAGGTCTCCGTTAACTCTCTTTTCCAGGCTGAACAGCCCCAGCTCCCCCAGCTGCTCCTCACCAGACTTGTGCTCCAGACCCTCCACCAGCTCCATTGCCCTTCTCTGGACACACTCAGCACCTCAATGTCCTTCTTATTGAGAGGGGGCCCAGAGGATTTGAGGCATGGCCTCACCAGTGTTGAGAAAGGATAATCACTGCCCTGGTCCTGCTGGCCATGCTGTTTCTGATGTGAGCCAGGATTACACGGGCCATCTCGGCCACCTGGGCACACACTGACAGATGTTCATCCAGCTGCTGCCAGCACCCCCAGGCCCTTCTCTGCAGGGCAGCTCTGCCCCAGCCCGTAGTGCTGCAGTGGCTGTTGTGACCCAAGAGCAGGACCTGGCACTTGGCCTTGCTGAACCTCACACAACTGGCCTTAACCCACTGATCCAGCCTGTCCAGATCCCTCTCCAGAATCTTCCTACCCTCCAGCAGATAAACACTCCCACCTGACTTGGTGCAAACTCGCTGAGGGTGCAATCCATCCCTATCTTACAGCTCCCACATACAGAACCTTGCAGTCCAAAACAAAGGACCTTGCCACCAGCCAATGATTCCTTTCTTTTGTAGTGCTCTATTTGTTGAACGCTAATTTTTAATCTAATTTTCTCTCCTAAATAATTTCTACATTGCCTAAAGCCAGGATATTTGTGGGATACAAAGGTAAGAGTTTGGAGTAAAATCTCAACACCAGATGTTACCAGCTGCAGAAGCAGAAAAGGGCTTACAACCCCCAATATAAAATTCTGAGAAAAAGTAATTCTGTCAAGACCACAGCTTAGCAATGAGTTATTAGTAGTTATGTATATTAACTTATATTAATATACATTAATTGCAAAAGGAGCTCCTGATGATTGAAGAAGACATTCTAAAGATCATAAATGTGCACCTCAAGAAAAGACCTCATCACGATACACAGTTCTACTTCAAGTAATAGCAGAGATCCAAGTCAAATATTTACATGCTGATTATATCTTGTTCCACAAGTTTATTTTTTATAACTGGTTAAAACTGTCCACTGTAAAAAATTACAACAAAAGCATTAAAAAATACACTGGAAAGTCCTAAAAATGAAAATATGATTGGCAGAAACACAGAAGTATTGCCAATTACATTCTCCTCATGACCTACAATTTAAAGATAATGGTCTATTTAAATTGAGCTCACTAAACATATAGCTCATAGCTATGACTGAGAAGCATCTTCATCATAACAAAAGATATGGTCCATATGCTAATAGTGAAAAGCACAAGAAACTGATAACAAAGCAAAAGAAGAAAATACTAGAGGAGGGAAGGAGGGAAGGGAAGGCCTGGTTCACTCATGGAATCAAATGAAAGTAACAATTCTGCGGTATGTAACACCAAATGGAGGAAAATATTAGGAAACACACTTAGTAGTAATCCAAAAAGATCTACCCTTCTAGCTAAAAGTTAAGAAAAACTCTCATGTTTGCAGGTGGTCCTCAACATTCCAAGTGCAACAAACAACAGGGAAAAACATGTTTGATGGGACACCTCTGGGTACCATCACTGGACTTCTCTAGCCTCTTCTTCTAAATCATAACTGTATGAATTCATAAAAGTGTTTATGCCTGACACTTTTTAAATCCCCCATCAAGTGAAACATCTCTTTTCTTCCCTTTTTTCTTTATTTTTTAATTTGCCATGAAAATAGTAAGGTTTGGCAATTTAAAAGTTAAAGTACTTACAAGTACTCAGGAACTTACAAATTACTTTACAGTCAGGCTCAACTCTTGGTAAGGTTTCTGAACTCTGTAATAGCATACAAATATAATCTCCACAGTAAAACATAAAAAATATTATTTTAAAGATATATCAATTAATTATAATGCCCCGTGAACAGCACTTACAAGTGGATTAAAGTATAATACTGTAATTACAACCATAAAATCAGATATAAAATAACTACTAGTGAGCTAAATAAAGTAGCTTTATTAAAATGAGAAAGAGCTTTGGAGTGCAAATTAATTAAAACAATTATGAAAAGCTTACAAGATTTTCTATCACTTCAGCACCAAGCTGACATAGAAAGATGGACCAAGAAACAAGGTCCTTATTAATCACTCATTCTCAACAGCAGCAGTAAGGTCTAAATAAATTCTAATAAAATTCTATGTCCATTTCCAATTCAAAATGCTTTCATAAGGCTAAGAATACCCATTTCGCAACTCTTGCAATTAGAGCTCTTTTTTCCAGACACTTCAACACAATCCTAATTCAAAGTTATTGGTGTCTGTAAAATGTTTTACAGTATAATTAAACATGAACATAATTTTGCACATATAATTATGCATTCTTCAACCATCAACCAAAAAATCATTAGCATGATTAAATACCTAACAAAGATAGATCAAATGTCATATATTACCACAGTTTCATTATCAGTTCATTGTATGAACACCCAAGATTCAAATTAAAAACAAAATTAATTAATCTATATCTATCACATATATTGAACAGATAACTTGTTCTGT
Organism: Melospiza georgiana; assembly: GCF_028018845.1. Taxonomy (NCBI): domain Eukaryota; kingdom Metazoa; phylum Chordata; class Aves; order Passeriformes; family Passerellidae; genus Melospiza; species Melospiza georgiana. Next base: position 65,220,718 of record NC_080433.1, read on the forward strand.
GAGTTCTGATTAAACAACAGTAAGTGGATTAATAAGAAAAAGTATTAGTCTTGGTTGATATTTTGTCTTTCCGAGAGTCAGATTTTCCAAAAGAAAAAGGTAAAACTATTTTCTCTGCAGTTTAACTGAATGTCCTTCAGAAACCGTGGAAGCATTAAAACTACTCATGAGGTATCTCTAAATACTTTCTGCCTTAACTCGTCATATGAAATGAAGTTCTGAGCAGAATTGTGAAATGTTTGTGTTTGGAGCATTGGACAGCTCTATGGGAATAGGCACCTTTATCTCCTGGGACAAGAACCTGCTGAACATCCACACAATACTCAGAGAAGAAACTGCAACAATCCCAAGTGAAGTCTGGACATTTAAAACTTTGGCAGCCCATTAAAGAAACACAGCTCTTAAATAAATTCAGACCTTTGAAAGGATAATCCTACAAGTACTAATCCTGTTCTAATGAAGGATGTTTTATAGACTTCTCCAATTAAATAAGAAAACGTATTATATATAATTTTAAGAGCTTTATTAACCAACCTTTTAGACATTTCTACAGTAAATATTTCAAAGCATGAGAAGTACACAGAATGGTACAATAAAATAAGCCTTTCCACTGTGGTTAACAAAAATGCACACAAAAATGAAAAAATTTCAACTGAATACATTTCACTAAGAACTTGATCTGCACATATTTACACACAACACATAACTATTTACAAGAGAGTTATATTTTAAAATTTTATGTGAATAGCAAAATTGTGCAAAATATGAATTTAAGGCCACAACATGAAGGTACTTTATTACAAGTCCTTAGTTCTGGCATCATCTACAGAACTTAAGATAATGGGCCAACCAAGACATTTTTAACCTACGAGAGAAATAAGTAAAGAAAGTATGATGAGTGAAGTCAAGATTTATTTGCTCAGAACATTAGGACAAGAGGCATTATCTAATTTATCTGTCATTTCGTATGAATGAAAACACATATAAAACATGGCAGCAAAAAGAAAAATAGGACTTGTAAAATTTTTTAAAAGGTGAGATAGCAATTTAACTGCACTGAGGAATAACTAACAATATTTCTCCAAGTAATACTATTCACTATTTATTAAAAGTCATTCTTTTAAGCAATCCAAATATAATAACCTGAACTTCGCACTAAAACACCTCTTTAAAAATTTTTAACTTTTTTTATAACAATAAAATGCAAATAAACTAGAAATTGTCCCAATGAAAACATCCTATATAGGAATAGCTGTGGTAACTCTCCAAAACAGATGATCAGAAGATGCATTCACAGTGGAAACAGCAGAAATTCTGAAATTTTATTGAACCTTTGAAAAATGCAGCTGAATTCCAGAGAAATCGAAGTCTTCCTTATAAGCAAGTTAAAATGCAGCACTCTTTTTATGTTCCTAGGTATTTTTCCATTACCTCAATTTTGAAGAGAAGGGGGAAAGTATATACAGCAGCTGTAAGCTTTTCAACTATTATTTTCAATAATTTTCTCCATTTTTCCATCTCTTGTTACTAAAATTCAAGGGAAAGTTCTACAAAATGATTGGTAATTTTTGGTGAAAGAATGTGAAACAGTAATAACAGAGACTTCATCTATAAAAAAAAAACATCTGTGCAGAACACAAATGCAAAACCTGGGTTGAGTTGTTCTAGAAAAGATGCAGAAAAAAGTCTTTTCAAACATATCCCCACATAAGGCACAGAATATTTTTTTCTGAGTTGTCTATACTGGCTTAATAATTTTCAGTAATACCAATAAGAAGCCAACATATATTACAAATACATTTAACATAGGCTATGTTTTTTTCCTAGAACTGCCTTATTGTTAATTTGGAGAGAATGCTACATGACTCTATCACTTTTTATCAATGTTTATGGAATCCCCAGACTACTTTTATCTACAAATGCTCAGACTTCTCCAAATGGCTACCTCAAACTCTCACATAATTACCAGCTGTCATAATTACAGTAAATTGAAGAAGCTGAGACTCTTCCAGCCAAGTGCTAAGCACCTGTAAATTCTGGAAACACAAATCCTGAGTAAGTTTGGGCATTCCTATACTGTGTCTGTTTGATTTCAACCCTAAATGAAGTAAAAGTGGAAGATAGTATGACCTTTTGCATGAGTATAACCTTTTACAAACCATGAGAAATGGTTCATCATTTAGAGCAGAGAAGCTCTGCTGGCATTACAGGAAACAGAAAAGATAATAGGAAACAGAAAAGATAATAAGAAATTCCTTGTATTATTGAGCTATCTATTGATTCTCCCTCTCAATTTTTTCGTATAATTCTGAGAAAAATCTGAATGATGATGACAAGTAGACTAATGAGATTGAATAATGTTTTATCTTCAAACTCCATCTCATCTATAACAACATTCCATTAGCAGACCAAAAAATTCCATTAAACACAATTTATCAAAATTATTTTCTGGAGTTTAAGCAGAGAGATTATGATTCAATTAAGAGAGTATTTTGGCTGTTTGAAGTCCTCTGCAATATTCTGGAGTGTACACACAAGGACAGTTACTTTGAGGGGAGTTGTGATCCATAAGGCTGGGTTAATGAAGGTTGCTTGAATCACTGACATAATGCATTAGCACTCTCCAAAGCACAAGCATCACCTTTCATATACTGGTAATCCATTACTATTAGCAAAAAGGCAGTACAGGCTTCATCCACTCACACAGCTACTTACTACATCAAGATTTGCTTCACTGTGCAGTTACCCAGCATCAAGAAATAATGTGACACAGTACCAACAGGAATATTATTTTCTTGCACAGTAACCTTAATAAGCACTTAGAGTAAGTACAGCAAATACAGATCATGAGGAGCTTTTCTAAAACGCAAAGTCACTGAATTTATATCAGCCATAAATTTCCCTTTAACTGAAGTACAGCAAACCCAGAATAAAAAGACAAAAGCAAAAAGCAAATGAAGAGTAAACCACATAATCAATCAAACTATGTCACAATTCCACCAAAAACCCAATAAATGCAGGATCCCTTAGCTGAGGCATCCAAAAGGTTATGACTGCAATACACAACCACCATTGCCTAATTAACAACCAAAACGTTATTTTAATCTTAGACATACTTTGGCGTGCTTTCCTTGAGAAAGAAAGTAATTGAGTGGACAGTCTTCAATACAAAAAGAAACAGCCCAAAGAATAATGAAAAATGTGTATCTTTACGACACAAAACTTTTAACTGGACCCTTGTATTAAAAGGTTGTGATCAGCAATACAAAGTCCAGCTGAGAACAAATTACTAATGATATCCCTCCAGAGTCAGCACTAGGGCCAGTATCTTTGTTAAAAACTAATGATAGCATAGAATACACTCTGTGTTTGCAAATGATATGAGATTGGGAAGGGTGCTTGACACACTGACAAAGAGGGCTACCATTTAAGGAACATTGGCAAGCTAAAGGAATGGCCGAGAGGAATCTCAGAGATCCAGGAGAGGCAAGTGTCCTCTGTTTGGGATGGAAGTCTCATTCAACAAGCACTGACTGGGCACAGCTTGATGGAAAGCAGCTCTGCCAAGAGGGATGTGGGGTTCCTGATGGACAACAGGCTGTACCCAAGTCAGGAATGCCCTTGCAGCAAGAAAGGCCACGCATTTGTTGGGCTTTCTAAGCAAGAAAGACAACAACAGGTCAGGGGAAGGGATTCTTCCTCTGCATCTACCACTTGGGAAACCATGTCTGCAGCATTCTCCCCATGCTGTGACACTGGCACACATGAGCAAGCCCAGTGGGAGGCAGAGGAAGCTGGAGCACTTCACACATGAAAGGAGGCTGACAGAACTGGGTTGATCCAGCCTTAAAAAGAAGTCTATGAAAAGCTGCAACTACCTAAAGGGAGCATGCAGAGAATGTGAAACCAAATTCTTCTCAGAGGTACACTGAGATAAAATAAAAGGTAATGGACATAAGCTCCATTTTTAAAAACAATTATTTATATAAAAAATAAAATGACAGTGGAAGTAGTCAAACTTCTCAAACAGTTCTACCCAAAGAAGCTGCAGAATCTCCATCCCTGGAATCACTCAAAACTCAACAGGGCAAGACTCCACAGAGCCTGCTCTAAATTGGTCCTGTCCCATTAGACAGAGTCATCCAGGCAAGGAAAAAGGCTTGGAACACTGACTTCCAGAGGCCCCATGTAACCTAAGCAGTTGTAAATGTCCATCAATATTTACTAGCAAACACTCATGATATCTACTAAAAACTACAAAAAAATTATAAAGACCTCACAGCTTTATTTCAAATTAGATAAGAAAAACAGGAACTCACACTTTACTTTCAGTTGCAAAGGATAATCAAAGAACAGGATAAGATGACACAGCTATTTGTTACAACTGACTTATTTTTTTAAAGTGTGAAGCTTTAGAAACAATGCTTCCTAAGCCTAATAATTGAGAGAAATTATTTAACTATATCCCTAAAGCACTGAAGGTATAAATAAGACTTCAGCATTTCTTTTTTCCTTAAACTAAAAAATAATATATTGTATTATACTTAATATTGTTATTCAATTGAACAACAAAGCTGACTATCAGAATGCTATTTCTAATTTTAAAAACTTGGTTAAACAAGTTGTTTATATAAATGTTCATTGACCAAGTTAAGGAAGTCTATTTATAGGAATTTGAATTATATACTTCATTTAATGTATAATAATTTGCTTCTGAAATGAAAACATTAATTGATGCAAGACTAAAACTACATATAAAAATCACATCACAAGAAGTTAGAATATTTTTTAAGTAACAAAATACACTGATTTAACTATATTTTAATATAAATATTTAGCTACCCAATATACAGAAATATGCCCTTACATTTTTCATATTTACTGGCATTTTAAAAAAATATATCAATAACAAAAATTTTTACATACATTTAAGTTTATAGTGAAATTTTACACAAACCTTTTTCTCCTGCCATTGGTTTGTGATCATTAAAAATACCTTAATATCCTAGAAAGCACAGAGACCATTATAAAATATTAAGGATGTACACACAAGGAGGCAAAATCTCCTATGAGAAGCACGGGCACAAAAAAACCCTTCACTATATGTAACAGAACCAGGGAATTAATGTTTCCAAGAAGATTATCCAATATAAAGCTACACAAGAAATATTTTTTCTAAGTCATCACTGCCATGCTAGTGTTGCAAATATATGCCCGGTTCTGCTTCACAACATTTTGTTAATACTCTGTTCATTAATTTAACAAACTATCAAGAGATTATGTTTAGAATGGGCAAGCATTATCTCTTGCATTTCATTTAATTAAACTCTGTCCTAGCTATATGACAGTCAGCATTTCATGAAAGGAATTACTTTAAGGATGAAGGTAAAATATTTCAAAGCGCGCTGCTTAAACATGAAAGAATAATCTAAAATTACCCCTGCACATACTGTAATTTATCTATAAAATTAAAGATGTTATTTCCAGAGTTCATAATTAATTGGATTCCACAGAGAAATTATGCAGGCATTCCAGATAGCAAAATGATGCACAAAGGCACAAAACATAGTGCCGAAGGACAACCATAAACAACCACTGTGACTTGCTGCATTACAACAACCATTGAGGCTTAATGGGAAATGAATACTGGCTGCCTTTTGTGTGTGGTCATTACTCTGCTGCAAAGAAATTGCCATTGAATTTTGATTATATTGCCTTAATAAAAAGTAATGAAAGAGGCTCATGCTCTAGTGGCTTTCTTTTAAATGATACACGACAGTGATCCGCAAAGGCCAGCGTGCCACAAGCCAGCGATGACACCTCACCTGAGGAAGGTGATGTTACTGCACCACTGCAGGTGACTGCAGTGATGTTGGCTTTTCCTGCAAGCATTTTAACCAAACACTTTCAGTGTAACATCACTTAGAAAGTTGGTTTGCCTTTGAGACTTACCATCAATCCGACTAACAAGTTCTTCCAACATCTTCACTTTCTTTTGGATTCCTGGCTGTGCAAACGTGTAGTTATCCTAAAGAGGAGACCACATACAAGTATTAGCTGCAGAAAAGCAAAAAAGGTTTCTTTTCTTTCAATTACTATTCTTAATCCATGTATTTTTCTCTGTTTTCTAATGATGTTTCTGTTTTGTGACTACATTTCCTAGGTCTGCTTCTACAGTAAAATAGTAAATCATCACACTGTACTGAGTCCCCACCTCTAACAGCATATTCTGTATAGCTATTCCTACATCAACTGTTCTCTACTTGCTAATCTAGTGAAGTTACTTTATTGCAGAAATTCAAATAGATTTAAAAGGCCCTCATCTTACATGCCAAAATGTGCCATGTTAGATATTTTTAAGGTGATTTTTTTTCTCAGAAATTTACAATTCTACAAATAATGTAGGAAATATGAAAATTTACCCTATAATCAGAGGCAGGGAAATAATTTGATCTTTTGAAGTACAGAGTAATAACTTCAAGCAGCATAAGAAATCAAAAGTCTGTTTTAATGTACTTATAACTGTTCTGAACCCAAGATTGCAGTTAATATCATGAATCAAAATCTAACACACAAGCAATGTAGCTAAAAGGGCATTATATTTGCATATATTTCTTTGAATGAATTAACTCTAAATGGATTTTTAATTTGTGGATTGCAGCTCTATAAAATAGACTTGAGTTTGAAATAATGAGAGCAAGAAAGATATCTCCGCTTGAAACCCAAAGTGATCAATCTTTTAAAATAATGACATTATTCAAATATACAGCAGTGTTTCTGAATATTTAATTGGCAATCCCTCCATGCAGCTCTTTTTGTTACAGCTATCTTCCTGTGGTTCTTGAGAGGTTAAAGAAAAGAAAATTATACATACATATTTTAAAAGAAAGTTGCTATGTAGAAGGTTTTTTTGCGTAACCACCACAAGCACAAAAATTAGAGTATTGGGTGTTTTGCCTCAACTGCTATTGTTTGAGTAATTCCTTTATCAACTGGAGGTAAGTAATCCCAAAATATTAATTTTTCTTGACTTCATTTCAACTTTTAACTTGGTCTTAGAGTAGGAGAGATGATTATCTGTTCATATCTTTTATGTGTCAGTTAATTTTTATTTTTTCTAATTAAAACCAAAAAAAGTTCTCATTGACTCTCTTGACTTTATTTACATGGAGGTTTTAAGGTTTTATTTGACTTATGAAAGTAAACCACAATTTAATCTTCAAATTCTGTAAAACTGCTATAAAGTGTGAAGTCTAAAAGTTCACAAGGTAAAATGATACACTAATAATCCTGTAAATTAAAGTAGTTCAGTCTATAAGCAATTTACAGTATCAAAAAGTCTACTGTATGCTCTGATCACTTGTAACTGACCACAGTAACAGTCATTTTAAAAATTATAGCAAATTTTTCTACTAGTTTAGCAGTAGCCCTTTCACAATAATTAATATTAGAACTCAGTGTATAAACTAAAACAGTATGGATAAGGAAGCAAGAATAATTCCCTGAATTTTTCCATTTTTCACAATCACCAAGTAAAATGTGCAACACTTTCAGCTTGTTGACATTATTTCACAAACAGAACGTGAGCATCCTTTTTAACCTTTTTAATGCAATAAAGCGCCAAAATGGAAAGAATGGAAAGACACACAGAATTCAGATCTATTATACTCTCATTTCAGGAAGACAGAAACTATCCCATGCACTAGAACACTGCCTTCTACACAAGTCTGACAGACACCTGTATTAGTCATGGATAATATCCAAGGCACAGAATCTTCAGGAAATAATAATCACTTTCTTTACAGAATGTACTCTAACAACAGAAACTGTATTCACTTTTTTTTTTGTCGCAAAATGTTTGTTTACTGTTCAATTTCTTTATTTAAACAAAGCTAACTGGTATTTCTAGAAGAAGTACTGCACTCAAAGTACAGCAACATGGTATTTAATTATTTCCTCTGTAGAAGAATTCTCCTGTATGTAATACTGAAAGTCGACACAGAGTTAAAACACTGGTGCTTCGATCATTAGTTTCTCCCCAGGTAGTGCAACTCTTGACTGTGATCTATGAATCTGAAACTACTTTATTTCTCAAAGCCTAATTTAATCCATACAAACCTGGAAATGCAACCCAAAACTGCCATCTTGGTTTGAAAACAGGTAAATTTGCTTTTCACTACATTTGATCTTTTGCTTATTTATTTCTCTGTTCATTATTTCAGCTGCAAATGAACACAGCTGGGGGTCACTCTTCTACTTGTGTTAACTCACCTAAACTGGAAAGATCTTTATTGGATTCCCCAGCACTCTCTTCTAATTAAACTGTGTTGTACATATGCCCTCCTATGACACTTGTAGTTGACTTCCTGGAGTTTGTGAAACTGTGAGAAAGACTTTGTAAATTTAAAAGGTATTCTGTTACCCACTATTCTTGCTCCTTTTGTGCTTATCAATGAAGGAAAAATAGTAAAACAGAAAAGAAAAGACATGCTAAAGTCACAAAATCCATTAATTATTACTCAGGGCTGAGTCAAGACAATTATTTTCTCAATTACTTACAACTATTTCAGAGATTGTCTTTTGCTCATTATGGATGGTTTCAAATGAGGAAATATTAAAAAAATCAGGATGAAAACTAGGAGTTCACATAAAATATCTCTTATTTCCAAACACTGTTCTTGACAGTAAGCATTCACATATGACAAAGTATGTATTTACACCAGAACACCTGATAAACATAAAAATTCATGCACTGGTGTGCAATAAATATCTAAATTCCTTGATGTTCTACTCAGATAGGTTCCAACACACTTTCAGTGAACTGTGCTAACCTACTTCACAGCTGAATGGGCATAATATCTAGTTCAGACTGACACATAATTAGTTTCACCTTACAATACAGAAGGTTAGGACTTAATAATGTCACAAGAGATCTAAACTTGCATCAGCTTCAAATCTTTGTGTTAAGTCTGTACTTATTCTGTAGAAACTGGTATAACACCCTACTTCCCTGCAACTACAACTAGGTCTGGATTTCTCAAAAACTGGTTGCTATCATTTAAAATAAAATAATAAAATTATAGGCTTCACAGAATATTTTAATAGCTATTAAGCAATTCCTTACTTTTTTAAGGGTAGAGAAATGTTAAATGGAAGAAACTTGGAAAAATGCTCAAAACAGATTTAACTAGGACTGTCCTCCCAGAGAGGGAAAGGGGGAGAGAGAGAGAGAGACTTCATAGGCACTAGCTGAAGAAAATCCCTCATCTTTTCTAACGTGATGATAGGATCATTTTAGAAGAAGAAGCAGCAAGCTGAAGAGGAATGGAAAACAATCTTTCATGACATCACGAAGAAGAAACAGAGCCAGCCAAAGTAAAAGAAAAAAGCACTGTCAGTAATTTGACATTGTGACTGCAGCCAAGCAGAGGTGCAGGTACAATGCTTCTCATCTTTTCAGGTCATACACCAACAGTTCACCAACAGTGCACTGAAGAAAATATCAGAAACATTTCTAGAACCAAATGGAAAGTTTTGACAGGAGGTGTTCATTTGTTGTTTGCTCATGTTTCATCAATGAGATCAGAGCTTTTAAATATAGAGGATACACTAAGCAATCCATACAAATCATACAGACTTGGATGGCTATTTTCTCTACCAATGCATATTTAAGAATTGCTATGCATCAATTTAGTATGTTCAAGTATAGTATCACATGAACAAATGACAACTGAAAGAAAAAGGTTTTCTTATCCTCATTATGTCACAAAGAGATCTCCTGAATTCTTCTTTTTTACACATTTAAGTACTTCATTCACATATTACTGAATTCTCTAAGCAAACTCCTATTAAAAATCTTGGTTCATCTTGCTCAGAAAGTTATGCAAAGAGATAGGGGCAGGAGGGAGGGAAACATGACACCAGATAATGATAGCCACGATGTATATTTACACTATCCATGGAACCACACTTCACCCAAAATGTTTCTAAAAGATTGAGATTATAATGTAAATTCAGTCCTGAATCCAGCTCAGGAGAGAGTGTGCACACACAAGAACAAACACACAAGTGTGCTGAACTATGCTGTTAGCACAGTCCATAGCATGTTCCATTATTACTCCAAGACACCGTCTTTAGAAGAAAGGGTCTGTCAACTGAGGCGTTCTCATTCTCTGAAAAAAATCCCTTCACCCAGGATTTTTCTCCTGGGAAGCTGAGAAGTCTCAGAGAAAAAGAAAACAATTCTTATCTCATTTTCTTCTCCTGTGTTTTGCTTGTCTGGAATGTGTTTGGCAAATTTTTACCCACAGGTGGTTGTTTCATTGGATTTTGGTGTGAGTTTTTTTGACTCTCTAGCCAATCAGGGCCAAGCTGTGTTGATACTCTAGAAAGAATCATGAGTTTTCATTATCAGCTTTTTAGCACTAAGTATCCTTTCTGCATTCTTTAGTATAATATAGTATTCTTTAATATAATGTAGTATTATAAAGTAATAAATTAGCCTTCTGAGAGCATGGAGTCAGATTCATCATTCCTGCCTTCATTGGGACACTCCCAGCAAATACAATCATCAACCATTACAACTATTAAGCCTGACTTTTCAAAATGCAACATTTCCTAAGTAGTAGGAAAAATATTTACAAAGCATCACAACCCAAAATTCTGCATAAGTATGCAAAACAGTATCTTACTTATTCCTACATAACGGGACAAAAAAAACAACAGTTTATTAAAATGTAGGCACTGTTTCTCCTGTTGGAGTAGCATCCACAGAGTCAGAACAAATGATCCAACCTTCTACAGGTCTGTGTAGTCAAACCTCAGTTTTACTCAACTGGATTTATTATAAATTACAGAAACTGTTAAAGTGGCAATGACAAAAGTGCTCAGAGTACATTTTTGGATTACAGCATAGGCCAGGCAACAGTTCAAATCTGGATAAGAGCTAGAAATCATAAATACAAACTTGTACAATTCCAAAAGCTGATGCTGCAAATTTTAGGTAGAGGATAAAATATTTTTATGCTGAAGTATACTGATAGTGCAGTATATTTCATCTACTGATTACAAATAGATTTGTTGTCTTCCTGAAAATTTTACTCACAGTGACAGGCCAGAAAACTGCACTATTATGCAGAAACTTGTGCAGGAGTTCAATCAAAAGGTACAAAGAAAGCTATATTTGACCTATTCTTCCTTTCAAATAAACCAGGAAGGTCCTATGAAGAATTTTTAGAAGTCTTACTTCTGCACATTCTTCTCAACAATCGAAATGCATGTTCATGTTATTTATTTGATCCAGCTTTCCAAGCACCATTCCTTCCATCCATCCATGCATATATAAGTAACAACTTTCCATAACCCAGGAGTGAGAAAGAACTCTGCAGGATTCCCCTTAAAGGTCATAAATCTTGCCATTTTATCAGACATAGAAATAGCTAATATGTACCTCAGCACACTCTAGTCCCTGGATATGAATTATCTCACTTTTGTTCTAAAAATTACCAGGCCCTGATAAATGACTATGTTAATATTTTAGTGTTATTTTTAATACATCTGGTTAGATCATTATGCATTGCATGTATTTCCCCTTTGGTTATTTTATTACCAGTATACTCGAACTTAAAATGAAAAGTTATACTCTATTTTATACATGAACATTACATTTTCAGGTGGCACAGATCAATGTGAACTTTTTACTGGAATGTTAATGAGACACTATTGAAGAAAGTGTTATAAAGGAAAATTTAGTAATAAAAAAAAGAACTTAATAATCTGGATATATGGGAATGTCTACTTAATTACATGAGAAAAATACTCATGGGATAATTCTTGTTTTCCCATATGAACAGCCACAGATGAAAATACAAGAATGTTCATGCATCATCTACAGTTTAGAAGTGTTGCAAAGACAACCAGCTTTATCACACACGTGGAAGATATATTTTGCATATGGCCACACACAGCCTCAGAACCAGGTTTTCATAAATCAGCATAAATCAGCACATCTTGCAAGAATACAGGCTGGAGACGAGTTCTGTGCCAAAGGACCTGAAATCTCAGCAGACAGAGAGCTCAGACTGAGTCACTGGTGAGCCCTAACAAAGCCAGCCAGCAGACTGCTGGCCCATGGAGGGAAGTGCTTTGCTGCCCGAAGCCAAATCACCTGGAGCAAGCTGCTCAAGGCCATGTGGACCCTGGGTTTGAACTTCCAGAATGAGGATTCTACAACCTCTCTGACCAAACAGTTCCACAGTTCAATGTTTACTGTGCAGATTTTCCTTCCAATGTTTAAAAATAATTTCTTGTATTTCAAGACCGTATCAAAAATACCATGTCCAGTTTTAAGGATCGTGATACAAGAAAAAGGTAATAAGTTTCAGAACAAAATGAAGCAAGAGCAAAAGGTCACCAAGATGCTAAGAGATATGGAGCACATGCTCTTTGTGGGCCTGGGGAAACTGGGCTTGCTCAGCCTGAAGTAAAGACAGCTCCAGAAGCACCTAATCACAGCCTAATAAAACCCAAGTTATCAAGACAACAAATCTCCATTTTCCATAGTGGTGCCCAGTGGGAAGATAAGAGACAAACAGCATAAACAAAAAATATTCCATCTGCCCACTGGGGAGAAACTTCAATACAAGGATGAGGAAGCACTGAAATAGGTTCAACCCCAGAGACTGTGAAGTCTCTGTCTTTGGAGGGTTCAAGACCCAGCTGGAAAAAGCCCTGAGAAACGCAGTCTGACCTCAGAGCTGGTCCTATATTGCACAGAATTATCCTATTTTCTTATGATTTCAGAAGATCTCATGTGTACTCCTGAAATAAATAAAAAGCAATTGCAGTGAAGCATAGTCTTTCTGGGACAAAAACTAAAAAAAAATTCAGAGCACAGACTCAGGAAGCACTGAAAAGGAAAACAATTACATACATCATCATTCAAAATTGACTGCTATAAGACAGCTACAGATTTCAAGATTAAATTATATTTATATTTAAATACTCCTAGTATTTGTTGGATCAATTTTTAAAACTTTAATCAAACTGTGATATGACACATGTGCATTCAAACTTAGAGACAACCAACAAAGAAGATGCAAAGTAATCTAAGAACAAAAAATAGATTAAATTATCATGCAAGATTAAACATTAACTGTTGGGAAAGTTCTGCAAATTCTCTAGCTGGAGCCAAAAACATACTTGCATAGGAACCTCCAGATGACAAAAAAACCAGCACAGAGGAATCTGCTAAAGCGACAGATTATTTGAACAAGGTTTTATTTATTCTCTCAGCTGAGAACTGTATGCATGTCAGGAAGTGACTGTCCTGCTGCCAACCCCTGTTCTTGGGTCTTGTTCTATTGCACAGGTCTCTGTGGTTCAAAGATGCTTTCTTATATTAAAAATACACAGTCCATTAGATACGTAAGTGAGGGAGGTAGATGAGTGAGGAATGAAGAAATAATAGATACTATATGTGGTAAAACTCCAGCAAGAAATGCATATGTCTTAATAACACCTTTGACAACTCTAGAATCAAGAAAATGAGACCATCTGGATGGTTTGGAAAAATAAATGAGTTTTGTGTTAAGAATAATAAAGGAGTACAAATACAATCATACAATCATTCTTCCATTACACCTTTCTGCAGTGAAAAGAAAAAACAGACCAAAAAATGTATCTAGTTCATATTAGCCAAAAATTTCACAAGATGACCATATGAGTTATCAAAGTGCACTCTTTAAACTTATCCAATACTGGTAGGGCAACATGAAATGGAAATTTATATTGACAAATAAATTAATGGAAACACTCTGCAGAGATTCTTTGATTGTAGTTACATGTCACATATCCCTGTACAGTTTATTCAGACATCTCAGGCAAAATCATCACATCCATCACACAGGAGTCTTCTATGCCATATTTTCAGAGAGAAATGATTGTGCATCCAGAATGCAAGTCATCCAGAACTATAGCATCACACAATGAATCCACTGGGAATCTTTAAAGTTCATCTAGTCCAAACCTCCTGCTGTGGGCAGGGACAGCTTCAGCTCGATCACTCTGTTTAAAGCCACATCAGTCCTGACCTTGAACACTTCCAGGAAGAGAACATCCACAACATCTTTGAGCTCCCTCATCATAGAAAATGCACTCCTAATGCCCAATTTAAGTCTCTTCTGTTTGAAATGTTGCCCCTTGTCCTATTACTACAGACCCTGGCAAAAAGTCTCTCTCCAGCTTTATTAAAAGTCCCCTTGAAGTACTGAAAGGTTACAGTAACATCTCCCCAGAGCCTTCTCTTCTCCAGGCTCAAAACCTCAATATTCTCAGCCTTTCCCTCGTGGGAGAGAAGCTCCAGCCCTCTGATCACCTTCATGGCCCTTCTCTGGACCCACTCCAGCAGGTCCACGTGTGCCCCGTGCTGGGATCCCTGAAATGGCTGCAGCACTCCAGGTGGGCACTCACAATGCAGGGTAGAGGGGCAAATCCCCTCCCTCACCTTGCTGCCCACCTGCCTTGCACACACCCCAGGACACAGCTGGCTTGCTGGGCTGCAAGTGCACATTGCCAGTCACATCCACCAGCATCCAAGTCCTTCTAACAGGGTAACTTCTTCCAACCAACCCTACCTTCAACTACAGGACTGTTTTATCTGCTATGTGGTATCATCACAGAAAGGAAACAAAGCAGGAGAATGGGAAAAGGAAAACAAGAAACCCTTTTATTTCAGCAGCACTGCAGTTGCACTGAATTAACTGTAACATCATTAGTCACACCACTAGCATAATCTTTCAAGCCTTCTTTTGATGGATGAGTGCATCCTTTAATACATCCAACACTATTCCATTTATATAACAGCTTAAATTTTCACTGATGCAGTTTAATTCCATTGGAATTAGTTTCCATATTTTGCTTCTTAGTACTTGATAGTTTTGTATGAAAACAGAATTTTAGGAGAAATTGACTAATCTGTGAACTTCCTTTCCAAGAAAAAAAGTAAAGCAACAGGCTACTGACAATAATGTCCAGGTAAAACAGTTGGTAAACAGCAGGTAAAACAGTTGGAAGAGAGCTTTCATTTCCTCACCTGGCTTTCTTCCTTCCCAGTAGATTTCAAGCTCTCACTTTTTTCTTTATAACTTTTCACATAATTTTGCTATGTGGTCAAATAGTTTAAAATTTAGGAGGTCTGAGACATTGAAATAAGCAAACCAGCATTTGTTACAGGAACTGATGTGGGAAAATGACTGAGCATTTCAAAAATGCTACAGAAACACTGAGCTTTAACCAGGAAAAATAAACTTAAAACACCTTCAAAAAAGTTAAAGCCTTTTGTTGCTGATTCAATCCTAGAACCATTTTGTCAAAAATGAATTCTGTTACAAGGTTCAATTCACAATGTGCCTTAGCCAATGAAACATTCATATTAAAATAAGTCATAGGAAAGAATGTTGTAGATACTTGTAATCTTTATAAACTTTTAAGCCCATGAATATTTACACAAAAATCTACCATTATTAGATTCCAACTTGCTGCCTGTAACAGAAAAATTGTGCCTTCATTTATAGCATTTCCACATAGAAAAAAATCAAACTCTCAGTGAAGCAGCGTAAGTACCAAGTTTTAAATGGGTATTTTAAAAATAAGAAGATAATTTCAGGAACTATTAAGACAGCAATCACTTATAGGTTGCTATAGTAACAACTGAAAAATTAATAAATAAGCCAGGTTTTTACCACCTCAGTGAAATTCTGAGCAACTATTCCTCATGCTTGGTAACAGATTTGTAAAACATGCATATAGAACTGGAAGTTTCTGTTGTGCTCTAGAACATCACACACAATGGAACATGCAGACATTTTCATTAAGAGAAGTTGAACGGGTTTGTTTTTTCCTTTCCCTTCTTTCTTTTCTATGCCAAACTCAGAGCGGATTTCTCCAGTGGGAAATTCAGAAAACCCCTGTTTTTCATAGATGTACTCTTTTTCAGCCTTAAAGTAGTTGAAAGCCATGACATTAATCAGTTAACTCCACTACTCACAGAGAGGAAAAATCAATTTACCTGAATGCCATCAAGCAACTTGCTCATGCACCAGTAACTGTCAGCTTCTATGTTCTGCAGCACTTCCTCAGGCAGACTGGAAACATCAAAATTTTCCACTTCTTCTTCTTCTGTTTCAGGAAAAGAAAGAGAAAGACAAGTCAACGAAGTGCACAGAATAAATAAAGCAAGAATGAAGAAAATAATTGAAAACAAAGACAGCCACCACTTAACTTTGAGTCAGAAACAAATGCACATTTACTTTAACAGGGCCTAAATGAATCATTTATTGCTTAACTGTGTCATCTAATGGCTTTAAATGTTAATGAATACTTAATTTCTTGCAGACTGTGAAAATCTCAAATCATGCCTGGTTAACCAGAATTAATATATAATAAATCACTTTATTCTAAACATTTCACACCTGAAGGAGGATCAGAAGCACTTTGAGAGCCCTCAATCTATATATGAACAATCCCTGAAGAAGATGACTATGTTTGCACCATGCACGGAATGTGCAAATATGTTGCCAGTATTCACAGAACAAAAAGCCCTGAAAAATACTTCTCAGAAAAGCACTGAACTTTATGTAAAAAAGCAGACTACAGCTTGAATTTAGAAAATAAAAACCTTTCCAAATAGAAAAGAAAATTAATGATGTATCCACTACAGCAGGGAACAAAACTTTGGCATATCTAACACATATTAACTCACAAAAAAGTATTGCAGTTATACAGTTTATTATATTTTCATAAATCAGTGCCCCACTGTAAAAAAAAAAAAATCTAGTTAATATTTACAACTTTCAGTTTAATATTTCAAATGACAAAAAAAGAAGCAACCCATTCTCACTCTGCCTCACTATGTCTACAGAAAAAAACAGTAAATGTACAGAGTTCCTTGTATTGATATAAAACACAAACATATATGAAGTGCCTTCCCTTTGAATGAAGTCTTCAGGCCCTCCTCCACCCAACATTTGCTGAAAGAATGAGATTACAACTACTTTGACCATATGCTCCTTTGCAAATTTTCTGCCTTGGAGCACCTTTTCTTTACATGACACGGTATCACATTTCTGAAAGAAAAGGCAGCTATAAACCATGGCACAACACACGTGGGTATGAAAAGATAACAAATGAAAAAGACTTGTTATGTTCTCTTTCTCATCTTTCTTATCTTACCTCATTTTTGTCTCTTTCTTTCAAAATCTACCATTTTGCACTATATTCTCACATCAGGTTTTAAACCAACAAAAAAGCTGAAGATCCATATAAACATGAGAGGTGGGCATCTTCACCTCCCTTCACAGCCAACAAAGAACACCAAGAAGTGACAGAGTACTACCTGACTTGTTCTAAACTAAAAAGCTAAATCAGATGAATCACATTTTTAAAAAATCTTGCTTCTCAGTATTAGGTATAATTTGCTTTCAAAAGAATTGCCTCAGAATGCAGACCTTTAAACTGTGGAATTGTAAACTAAGCTGAATAAAAGCTTTAAACACCCACCAAATGATCTGCTGTCCTGTGACTGAACTACCTGCAAGTGGTAGGAAAACCAGGGCAGTTTGTAGGTAGGCTAAATGATGCAACCTGGACAGCAACAACAATTCAGCAGTAATATTTTGGAAAAACTAGATTCTTATTGTTCTAATAAAGATGGATTGTGAAATTAGAATGACCAATTTTTATTCCCTCCAGAAAACACACTACAGCTTTTAAGAAATATCTTTCAATGGCTCCAATTACTGTTCATCAGAGGTATGTCCCTCAAGAACAAAGAGGAAGTCAGGCCAGGCCTTTCTGAAAAGAACACAGGTCTTACACAAATTTACTACTCTGAGTAAAATTCTCATTATTCCACAGGGAACAACAACCTAGAAAAGGATATAGATAAGATATAGAATAGCTTTTAGGAATCTTTCTTCACTGAAAGAATTGGCAGTCTCCAGTTATAATGTCACAGAACCACATGCTCTGCCATTACTGACATTAAAAAAGCAGTTTTATGAAGTACTTGTCCAGCTGTTTTGTCTCCCCTCTGAAGAGCTATCCAAGAACATTTTGCTTTTCTGTGGCTTAAAGAGCCTGATCTTCAGCATTTCCATAAGCCTCTTAAACACAAAATAATTATTCAGTATCTTTTATATGGTCTTTAAATATATAAGCTACTTCTAGACCAATTTTCAATCCCATTGTGCTTCCAATTCATCACACTAAGTCATCTCTTCTAAAGTCAGATAATAAAGTTTTGAAATTAAAAAAAAATCTAATTAAGTGTTTCAGAATACTCAGTTGTATTTCTATTGTACCCTAGCAGTATTTCCCCTGTGTAAAGCAACTGTGTCAAACTTTGGCTTACAATTCTGCAACCAAGTATTTCAATAAATAAACCTAATTACTTGGACCTATAATACAATACAGTTTCATTAAATCAGCTAAGATGTATATTTTTGGATATGTTACATTAACTGGTACTTTTTGATTCAGATGTGGACTATGATGAACAAGGAGAAGCACTGAGGATGCACCCAAGAACTCTTCTAATAAAGATGGCACAGCATCCCAAAAGTGAAGTCTCAAACAAGCAAGTGCTCAGTGATGTCAATGGTTTCTGCTGCACCAATCCACCCTACCTTGGTACACTTCACTGAGGAAGTTCAAAACTGACACTGAATATCCAAAGGACCCTTTCCCAAATTACAAAGGAAATTAAAAAAAGGCCATCCCTTTTGACAAGCTCCAGAATTACAGAACATTTGATTCGCAGAATGCTATGCAAAATCATAATTTACATATTTAGCATTTAATCATTTATTTGGGTATGCACATAGTGCAAAATGCTTCATTTTCCCTGCAGTTTTAAGGAGAAAAGCAGTCAAGCTCCATGTTGCTCTCTCTCTCTCTCTCATTTGTTTTTCTTATTTGGATGAAGAAATAAACACACTAGAAAAGTTTTGAAAGCAAGACCACAAGGGATTTCAGAAATAACAGAAGCAAAAATAACAAAATAACCATCCCAAAAGTACCTAAGATACTATTTGTGCTTGAAAACATAATTGCAATTTCTGGTTTTAAATTACTTTAAATTTATTTTCAATGAGTGAAATCTGAATGGACAGTAACATAAAGACTGAATAAAAGAATGCGGACAGAAACAGCAGGCCAGCATGTGCAATATCTGGGGGAGAAAAGATCACTGCCTAAAACTTCCCAATGACAAAGTCCTACAGTTTCCTGTGGAGATCATTATCAAATTATCTATACAAGCGTAAAAGACAGGAAAATGCCTGGTTGCCTGGAGGAGAACTGCTGTAGCATGGAGTCTGTGACATGCTGATCTGAATACATGCATTGCTGTAAGCATGGGATTAGCTCTTCTTTACTCCCTCCCAGGGTATGCTTCTAAAACTTCCCACCCTGCAGAAAGACTAACTTTTTCTAAACAGTTCTAACTGGATCCACTCACAAAAGCAGAGACATAAGGATAAAATCAAAATTTTAAAAAATACTGCTTACAGCTACTTACAGATTTAGTTTCCCAATGACAACAGAAAGTAAACATGCTAAACAGCTTGCCTCCATTAAAAGCAGGTTTTAATTCAAGATTAAGCCTAATGGATGATTTTGATTGAAGTTGTACAGAATGTTAAAATTAAGTTCACAATCTTAAGATCTTTGTCTTTTAGCTGTAACAGACTTCTTCTAGAGAGTGCTGGAATTTTACCTTTTCAGTACAGATCAGGGGTAAAAACACATGCAACCAACACAAAGGTCGTTTGCATTCAGAACTTCTCTAAACCTGCTACTGACACCAAAACTCAATCTTTATAAAGTGTGAACAAAATTATTGTAACTTGATAGTTTTCATACTTCATTACACCAAGCAAGTTCCTACAAAAGATACCTCCTTTAAATAAAGCACATGTTCTCTCAAAGGATTTTTGTAAATGAAACAAACATTTAATTGTGTTACTAATGTTTTAACTGTAGCTTTTTATCTTGAAAATGTTTCTCAACACAGAATCAGCAAATCTCAGATGAATTCACTGGGGTGCGAGGTAGGGGATAAAATGGATGGCAGGGTAAAAAAGACTTAGGGCTGAAGCCCAAAACAGACTGCAATATCCCCAATAAATTATGATTGCTCATTACATACACTCAATATACAAAATAATACATAAAGACATTAGATCAATTAATGAGCTGAACAATTTAAAATTGGGGATTTTTTAGCACTATTTTTGCAAATGTAGACAAGGCATTACCATATACCTGAAGTCCAAATTACATATCCCTCGCAGCAATGCAAGGAAATCATTCTGACCACAGAATGCACAGGTATTTCTCTGTATAAAGCTTACTGTGCTGCAATCTATTTCAGATGTTACATCTTCAGGCAGATCTAACATAAAGGTTACCACCCAAGTATGCAAGTACAAAAAAATCACACACACATGATTGCATGCAGAGGTGCACAGCAATATTTTCACAGCTAGATCTTACATACTCCACTCCAAACTCAGTTTTCCAAAAGCCTTATGAAACACCTATTCAATCACTGCTGCACTAAGGCAATGTTTTTCTAAGATCAGGACATAATAGAGCATTTAAATGTAAATTCTTTCAGTAACAATTACCTAATTTAATATGTATATTACCATATCAATATCTCCGATTGAAAAAGTCCTAGTTACACATTAATCTTGATAGAAATAGCTCTTGAGCTGTTAAGGATGAATCACCAAAGTAAAACTTTCCCTTTTCTTTGTGGTACTGCAGTCACAAAGGTAAAATTTTTAAAAAACCTTAATCATCTCATCAGTCCAAGCTTATGTAAATATGACCTTACTGTATTTCAAATATCTCCCTATAAACAGTCATGTTCTCACATACATGATATATTGACAACTCGTCTATTTTAATACTGTTAATAATCTTACATTGTTTTCAACTGATCTTCCACAATATCCTTCAAATGCAATAGGAAGCAAGATGAATATCTTTATGCATCCGTGTAAGAATAGTTTTTCAAACATTAATCATTATATTCTATTCATATGAATTCTCTAATTTGCTGCACATGGCAACTGTTACAATCTTGTGTGACCTGGCAAGGTAAATCATCCTGTCCAAAAACACTGGAAACTTGATCACATGCACTGAACTTCTATGCTCATCAAAATTAATGTATGACCCTGCAAGTACTCTCAATTTGTTCTGTCACATGAGTGTAGATACTTCATATACTTTTCCTCTAATTCCAGGTTCTGTATGAAAGTAATCAGTAAATCCTTCAGAGACTTCCTTTAGTGGGTCTACATTGCTTGCCAGTAAGATCTTTTCTACCCAGGTTTTTTCTAGGTTAGATTTTAATTATCTTTTTTTCATCCACACTAAATAATCCAGAATTTGCCTTTATTTAATATTCATACCCCACTGCACATATATACACAAAAACAGACCTGTTTTTAAGGATGCTAAATTTATTTGAAAAATGGAAACTCTCAGGTCACGTTGCAAATTAAACAAAAGAGATCAGTTCCTCATAGGCTGCAGACTGAGATTACTGCTTCATGTGTCAGACAAGAGGAAGATTAAAAGTTCTATGACCAAAACAGGGTATAAAGGAGAATTAAGTAAAACTGCTGGCACCAACATATCTTTGACTCACAGAACTTGCATAATGCCAAATACAGGACTGAGAACCTCTTCCACACAGGTGAGAAATCAGCCAGTAAGTGCAGTTTGAAATTAGAAGAGTGTAAGCTACATCCTTGGGCATGACATCATTATGAAATAGAAGCCTTCAAGGCTTTTAAGATGGCAGCTCTTCTTAAAAATGGATTTCAGCAACAATGAACACAATGATCAGAACAAATTCTTCTCACAGTACTCACTTCAAAAGGTTTGCTATTGTCAACCAAAACAGCCTGCCAGGGAGAAGCTGTGCATGTGACACCAAATTAAGGGACTCATAATTAGCAACCAGTATGGCTGGTGAGCACAGGATGCTGATGAATATTTTCTTAGAATGCCACATAAGGGAATTCCCCAAGAAGTCCAAAAGGTGCTCGGAGAATAGGAAATGAAAGATTAAAGGTTGAACATGTCTCCCACATTGCATTTTTAATTAACTAGTTTGTGCTTTATCATTTAATTTTTTAAAGCATCAACACACATATCCACAAACACACAGGAGACAAAACACCAAGTGTGAGACAAGAGCAGACTGTAGTGTGGTCAAAAAAGTTTAAAGCAAACCTCAAGACCACAGGTGTTCCCTGTGTTCAGGTATGGGACTGATTAGAGACTTAGTTCAGAACTATCACCCTAGGACTGGAAAAGCCTTCAAAGAGAATCCATAAATTAATGTAGTTTTGAAAAAGAACTATTTATTGGAAATGGAAAATAAAAACTGTACTAAAAGCTACAATGCATCTAAAAGATAAAGAAACCAGTACATATATCTGCACATGCAAGGGTGAACTTTACTGAAAATTAATACTTCTTTATTGAAAATATTTTAAAAAAAAGTCAAAAAAAAAATTGGATTGCATGTAATTACTTAATAATAGAAGGCTGGCAAAGAGAACTCAGTTGAACAATTTCATAAACAGCAATATGTTTAACACATCTCCTGGATAACTTAAAAAACTCAAAGGTTCAAATCTAACTTGGGTAAATATAAAAACAGTACAAATTATCCAAGAACTTATACGTGAATATAAAAACTCAGAAATGTAATTTTTTGTGCGACTGAAGACTGAAAAAATTGCCACTGTCACATAAGCTCACCAACCATTTCCCTATGACCATAACTCTCTTTAAGTATAACTTCACTCACCCATGAGTGAAGTTATTTTAACCTATTAATGTAATTTGAACGGCATAACAAAATAAGTTCTCAAAGAAAAATGGATGGCAGAGGAAACAACTGTCCTTCAGTGACAACATGCCCACATGCCTCTGACTGTGGCAGTTTCCTGCAACCCACATTGTGCAATATCCAATTTTCAATTGGATATATATCAATTTTCTTAACCAAAATTACATGCTTCTGTGTTTTGTAATCTCCCATATGATTCACAGCTAATAAGAAATCCACCTAATAGATTTCTTGCCTTATTTACAACAGAAATTAAGTGACATCCATTATTTCTGCTTTTTAGCAAAAACTGCAGATACTGAATTTGAAGAGAATGCACTCTGCAGGAAAAACTACTTCTTCTATTGTTTAATTGCTGAATGCATTCCTTAACTACCTTAATCTGCTGTGAGTTACACTTTCCTAATGAAACTGCTACATATGCTTCTGAAGCAAAAAAGCCACAAGGCTTGCTCTTTTCATAAATTTCAAACATATTCTTACTGATTGTACAGGTATTTATTGTCAAGATAAAGAAATAATCAAACCTCTAGGAAAAAAAAAAAACCTGCTCTGTCTGTTCAAAAATAATAGTATGATCTCTAATTTTGTTCAACAATGTTATTGCAAGAAAGGTAGTTCTTCTTAAATTTCAGTCATACCACAGTAAATTTCTGTCATAATTAATTAAAGATGGAACACAAAATGAATTCACAAATGTTTTTGATGAGAACACAATTGATAAGCCAATTTTTTTTAAGTACTGGGATTTGTCAAAGTGAATGTCCCATAAAAGTACAAAGTATTTTCTGCTTCTATGAAATAATGCAATGAAAGCCTAAAGAAGAAAAACTGTTTTGCAAGAATTTTTTCTCCCTTTTTTTCATTATTGTGCTCAAGTACATAATTTTTCACTTCTTCTTTAAAAAACTTTTTCCACAGCTTAAAGTAAAAATTTAAAATATCATATTTCTCAAATAAGAAACCAGCAAAATATTCCCATGCTAATGAAAAACCCCAATGACTTCAATTACTATTATTAAAAAAGGTTTGCATTTAAATTACAAGCAAAGTCAACTCAAATTGAAGTTTCAGCACACAAACTTATCTGTATTGGTTTGACATCTATAAATTATTAACTAACCATGTATCCCATTGAAAACAAGAAAAAAAATTTGCTTACAGTTCTTTTTAAAGCACTGATCCACCAAATTTGAAAATCTTTTCTTAGATCTTCAGCTCCTACTGATCTGTGCAACAGGATTGGAATGTTACACTTCTGGCATTTATAATGCATGTTGTCATTGCTTAAGCATTGCTCTTTCTCTTTTAGCTTTTTTTCCCACAAGTTACTTCATAATAAACACACAAAGCTGTGATATTTGGATGTCAAGAGCCACTTTTAATGGCATAAAAGCCATTAATTTCCCAGTCTGTTGGAAAGCATTCTTGAGAAGTCTTAGATCTGGAAGTATAAGCACTTCTGTGCCGCTTCAGTAAAAAGAGATGATCACTAATTATAACTGTATGGAGACCATGGGGAGAGGAGAAATAGGAATGCAGAAGCCAAAACTAAAATATGCTGCTCCCTTTAGAATACATGTCTCTCCCATAGCTATATTTATTGTAATTAACTTCCTTCTTCGCAATTCTTCCATTTTTATACCTGAAGAAATTTTTTGGCTTCTCTTCAATTTTAGATTACTGCTTCTACCAGTATTCAAGATTTTTTTCTATGTATTCCCATGACCCAACATTTCCAGTCTGTAGTTTCAAACAGAACACCCTTCACTAATGTCTCATTACTTTCTCATAGTATGAGTCTATTAGTTTAATTGACTTCAAAAATGAGACAATATAAACCACAAAATGTATTTCAAACCTGAAAAATGCACTGTTTTTACATTAGTATTCAAATTATAAAATAATTTCATTTTTAAAATACTGAGAGTGTGCATTAAGCACCACAAAATAGCACATCTTTAGACAGATATATCTGAAAATTTAGAATTACACATATAGATGCAAAACAAACTTTAAAAGCAGGTCATTTGAACTCACATCATCCTATGCAGTAAAAGAGGACTTTCACTGACAGATTTGATTTAATATATACATGGGGAGCTAAAAATCTTTTTTCTCAAGTTCTTTTTAGTATACATCAGAGAAGAAAAAAAAGCAAACTTGAATGAGACAAAAAGTGATTTAAAAGACAAATTTGAGTTAGCTGAAAATATCAAACACTTCAAATCAATAGTTAGTCTAGACCTGACTTATTTATTCTGATTACTTACAGCAGAAGTTTGAGTAGTCCCTTTTGACCTAAGAATTTTTTTTTATTAATTCAGATTTCTTCTATACATCTCTTGTAGCAAAGACTGAAATGAACACCTCTTATTTTGCCCATAAAACAGGATTTGGAAAGTTTCCTCACATGAAATATCTAAGCAAAAAATCCACACAATCTCCTGCTATGAGGTGGTGTTTTATAGGTTCCATCAGAACTCTTTCAGATTTTTTGCCTCTTTGATAGACTTCTAGACACTGATATGATTGAAGAAAATTTTATTAGTAACTTTCAAGTTCCTACTTAGCTTTTCCTCTGAAGTGTAAAAACTATGAAAGTCATCTCAAAGATGGGCTTTACAAAGGCTTGAACTCCCCAGTTACTTTTCAAAAAAGTATTCCCTTTAAATCACAGCTTTACCACAAAAAATAAATGGAGGGTGGGCCATACACTGCAGTATGCTGATCAGTATTCCCAAGACACACTTTGCTATGACATGGAAGCACGCAATAAATATTTAAAACAAACAAACAAATTAAAATAAAGGCTAACCCAAAACACTGAATTCCACCTGCAGATGCCTCCACTCACAGGAATGGGGAGAGCAGTACAACAAATAACAAGAAGCTATACGTTTAAGGAACTATAATCCAATCATTTTTGCTTTAACATTAATAAGAAAACTTTGTAATGTTAAGAAGAGTAGGAAGATGATTGTAATCTCACACCTACAGATGTAGTCAAAAACATTTTTATGAAATGGCAATTGCCAATTTTTCCATTCCCAAGTTATGCCACCAAAGATTAAAAATTTTCATTTAATTCCCTACTTCACAGGACAGCCAGTCATATACATTTTTAAGAAAAGAATATTTAATTTAAACTGTGGTACACTGAAGCTATTAGTACCAGCCATCAAAAATCATTAGGTCTGAAAAATCCTCTGTCCAACACTGATTTTAATCTTTGAGAAAGTAAGGGTTTGCTGCTCTTTAAGCTGTGCTCCACAGCCAACCTTTCTTAATCAATTTAGAAACATTTTTTAAAGCTTGTAAGTCATAACACAAATCAAAAATGCACCAACTGTTGCTACACTTTCAATGAAAATAGGATAATTAGGTATGAGTCTCTTTTGAAACATTTATTTATGTAGGGTAAAGTGACAGGTTTCAGACTTGGAGCAGAGCAACTTCATATGCAGATGCTATTCTGAAAAAAAGTTATATAGATTATCCTTTTTTGAAGATCACTTAAAAAAATTTAAAAATTTGGAAGACTAATAGACCTTAAAATTTCAGGTGTTAAGGGAGGTTGGGGTTTTTTTTCTTCCTTGTTTTAAACAGACACTCATAAAAGACTATGAGCAATTAATATCATTACTCAAAATACTGATTTTCCCTCACATAGAAAGCTAAAAATAACAGGCAATTAAGCAGTTGGATATACTTGAGATAATCCTAATGTCTCTTTTTCACTTCTGACAGCTATTATTAACAACAGCCAGAGAATTCTAACTTTAATTAGGCTTACTCCACTGCAAATAGATAGAAGCCTTTTTTAAAATTACCCACAAAAACAATTTTAGTTGAATTACATTAATTTTTTCCTGAAAGACAGTGAAGTTCAGGTACATCCTACTTTGTCAACTAATATATCCTGATGATTTAAGTATACAGGACTACTACTACTCTAATCTGTAATCAAACTGAAGAAGATATTTTATCACAGCCCATACTTTATTCAAGCTAGAATATGTGCCACTTCATAAGAACAAGAATTTTCATTTTACAGTTTGTTTGGTTAACTGAAGAAATTTTCAAGGAATTAATTTTGTTTCAGTGGAGGTAATGAAGATTTACTACAATGGAGTTACTTCCTCCATTGCATCAATATGATATGACTTTAAACACTTTGATTACTAAGAACTACAAATGTACTTAAAAAAAAAAAAAGGCAAAATTATAGAAAATGTGACAAAAAGTCTACATATGAAAAGCAAAGGAAGGGGATAAAGCCCAAGTCTACTGGGTGGAACAACGCATCCAACATTTCAGATGAACTATTCTAATTAGCTCAGAAATCTAACAGTATATTAGAGAAAATAACTGATTTTGTAAAACTGCACTGTCTATAGTAAATCAAGGTCATTCAAGACAGTACTAGGAAGCAAAATAATAGAAAAGCATGTTGCCATATCCCATATCTGTCTATGATCCCTGCTAAGCAAAAAGTAAGTGTAATTCACAAATCCTTATGATGAGCATGTGTTACTAGACAGCTAAAGCAGTCTCAGTGCTACCTGGCACTAAACAGACCTTTGCTTCTCCCTTCTTCCCTGATCTGCTCTTATCCCCCACATCAGCACTCATATTCTTCTCTCATTCTCAAGATGAGTGCAGAAAGTTAAATAACTCAGTTTATCATGGGTGTAGTTTCCAGCCAGTTTAACTGTGCCCAAGGAAAGCCAATGTGGACCAAAAAGAGAAGGCAGGAATGTACAGTTTGGGTTGGAAAAGAAAAAGCAAAGGCACTTATTTTGACAGCAGAAAGCCCTGCTTCAGCTGTGCCATGTAAGTACACAGCAAGCAAACCCTTTTCTAACCAACTAAAACTAATCTGGAAATACTCAAATATGTGACTCCAGTGTGAAGTTTAAGGAACAATGAGAAATGAAGCTACAACAGGCAGGGTACACTGATCTCTTGAAAGAACAAAAGGGAGCTGGAAGATTCTACAGCACATAAGAACCCATCCACACTGTCCCAAGCCCTCACAGGGAATCAAATACATTAATGAGTAAAACATATGCAGCAATATACTACTACCCAACTACACTACACAGTTACTTGTAGATCTACATTCAGCTGCTCATTGTTGACACCTTCTCTCAAGGTTACTATGTTCTAAAATATGCCAAAATTAAGTTGGTGTAATTAGTCAAAATTCCACTAACTAAAGAAGTAAATCACCTCATTGTATCAAAGCCAATAGAGAGCACTTAGGCCAACAGATCCACTCATACAGTTGATACTAAATGCCACCACAAACTTCCAGTAGGTTAAGTAACCAGAGAAAAACAGCAGGGAATAAACTCTACCACTTGCAAGTCACACACAAACTGTGTATCTGAGTAAAGCTTAACTATGTTCATTAGGACTTGTATACTATTGTAACTATATTGAAACATATTCCTTAAATTTAATTGTTTTATAACTCTAAGCCAGAACAAAATGCCCACTACAGAATGAATCCACTGCAGCTAAAAAAGTAATATTACAAGAAGTCATGCTAAACGATAAAGATTAGTTTTTCCAGGTAAATAACTAAAATAAAGATTCAAACACAAAAGGATCAAAAGATAAATAGGAATTTATCATTTACTGGTTCCTATCAATCAATTCTCACCATGATACAAGTTCTGCCAACATATTTGCCCTTCTTCATGCTCCCTTATTACCTAACCCCTCACAAACTAAGCATGAGATGTTCTCTTAATAGTGTCCCTGTTTTCCTTAGTTCTGTTTGGAAAGCCTCCAAACACCTTGCTTTATGAACCAGCCCTAGACAGAACAGTTTATCATGGCAAGCACTGCTAGCTGGCAAACAATGCAAAGAATTCAGTCCTAGTTATTTTCACATGGATTCTCCTACTTGTTTAAAGTGAATAAAAGGATGTAAAATAGTAAGGTTTCTTTACCCAATTAGGCCTGAAAAACAACATTATATATTAATAAAGACAATTGCTCAGAGATTGTGAATAATTCATTTGTGCTTAAGTGAGACATACATAAAAACAAATTAACAATTTAAAAGTATAATCTGTCCAAGTGCTTCAAAAGCATGTTTTTTAAAGCACTAAAATTCAGGTCTATATTTTTATAGTCTTTGTTTCCAGGTAATTCACCTGAAGGAACTTAGAATTTTTTTCAAAAACTACAACTCAAAAAAATTTAAATTAATGGAAAAAATTTCTAACTGCTTTCCCACTGCAGTCAAAATCAGTCCTGCTTCACAGCACAGAAGTAACCAAGTCCTGTGTGTGTGGGCTCAAGAAAGGTTTGTGCTTACTTCTGAACCTTTCCCATGGTGCAAACCAGGAGTCATCAATTTGTAAAACCAAACTCAAGTACTGCCTACCTTACTCATTACAGGTCTCTCTCTCTCTTCAGCTACCCTGCAGCAAGTGCAAAATACTTTCACTGACAACAGATTGGCCGAGCAGTAGGGGGCGAGCGGGGCAACATATTCCTAGAAATTGGAAAGGTGAACAGTGGATATCTCAAAGCCAGCTAAGACAATGCTGAACAACTTCTATACCATGTTACAGCTATAAATATGTATGTACACACATACATGTAATCCAGGTGTACATATACTAAGTGTTCAATAATATATGAAAGCAAAGAGTGCAGCAAAGAAAACTGATGGAAAGGAAAAAGATTCGGGTCACTGAGTGGCTTGTGTGTATTGCAGCTTTTTCAGAGGAATGCTTCTGATGTTTTCTGGACTTACATAGAAGATGTAATTGGCATTTCAGTACTTTCAAGTCTTGAATTCAACAGTTCTATGTAAAACTTCTTCATTGTTTGCTCACCAAAATCCCACAGATAACAATACACCATTTAATTACCAAAGAATGTTCCATGGAATATTGCTCATGTTTAGGATAACTTGAGTAAACTTTCCTGATGTCATTAGTATTACTATAAAATTATGGAAAGATTAAGAAAGAGCACTGAAACGTACTTTTGTATATGGAAACTACATTACTAGCAATTTGTATTAAGGAGAAAAAAAATCAATGTGATTAAATGGAACTTGTGCTATGGAATTTTCATTTGACAGAAAAGTGATTTTAATTATTTTGAATAGTTTTTCATAAAATTTTACAAGGGTTTAAAAAAACCCTTATTTTCTTAATACTTTCACAACTTGCAGGAAAACATTAAAATATAAATTATACTTCATGTCCATGCTCTTATGCAAATTCATTTTGTGTTTCATAAATCATTTCAGGAAATGTGTAAATAAAAACATTTTAACACAATATTGTGCAAAACCTTTTATTTATTTAAGCAAAGAAAAGCCTGAAAACAGTAGAAGTTTATTACAAAGTTTAATGACAAAATTAAAAGAGAAGTTGAAGAGCCTACTACAATTGCAAGTAAAACCTTTGCAACTCTCTCAAACTGAAGAAATCTCTTATATTCCTGAACCTCAGTCCTGGGAAGTCTTCCAGAATTTCTCTCCTGATAAATCAGAAGATGGAGAAACTTGAAGGCCCTGGGAGAAGAAGCATCCAGTTAATCCAGTTATAACTCCTTATTCTAATTTATAAAAACAATTTGTCATCCTTCATTTTCAGTCAGTCTCTTCTAAATAACTACCAATATGTTACATCTTTTCTGCCTTCTTTCCTCAAAACTTCAATGTACAAGTCCTATTCATAATTCTGCAAGGACTGAATAATAAAGGTCTAAATATTTAGACAGCAGGATAAATTATCTCAAATTAATTTATACACTGTAGCAATCAAGGCTTCAGCTTGGTCTTGTAAAGCAAACAATGCATGTTTAACAAAATTTTACCTTATAACCCTGTAAGTATGAAGAAAAGCAGTTCCCTAAATTCACTGGGTTAATATCCTCTGCTCTCTGGCTTGCTTTCTCATCATTCAGAAATTCAGTTTTATGTACATTCCAAACAGATCTATTCATTCTGCAAAAATTACAACTCTCCTGAAAAAAAAAATTCTGCTTAACTAACAAATTTACATATTTTATAAACAAACACTGAGGAGTTACCTCAGATGCAGCCATGATAAAATGCTCCAAAACTGTACTCCAATTATACAATGAAAATACCCATTTTTGATACATTATTCAAACTTTGGGGGGAAAAAACCCTAAATTAATAGTTTTAAATACAATTATTCACTGTTGAAAAGGGCAAACCGAAGACAAAAGTGAAACTGCATACCAGTTATAAGAGTAGGAAGACTTCCTGTAACATATGAGAGGGAATGGAAAAAGCAGTAAACAAGGGAGTTATAGACAGATGAAGGCATTTTCAGGATCAAAGAACATTTCTTCACTCAAAGGAAAAGTAGTCTGGGAATAAATTCTATCCCATTTCTAGGATTTGGGCCTAGATTAATTATCCCATAAAGTCATAGCAGTATCAATTCAAAAAACACTAGGTAACAGAAGTTTCATTTAATGCCATCTACAAAAGGATTTAAGATGACAAGAAAAAATACTTACCAAGGGTAAGATCTCTCTTCTTGAAGTTTTCAGTTCATGAGTTCTTGTAAGCATCATCAACTTGTCTTGAGCTCCTCTATTTCAAGAAGATTGCAGACAATATCTCAATCGCCATTCCAGTCTTCAGCAGCCTCATTTTTCTTGTCATTCTTTATTTGGCATAAAATGACCAAGTGCTACAATAGTGTTCACTTCCTGCCTTGACTTCCTACTGACTGCTAATTTTCCCTTGAGCCAGTACTCCTAGGCATCTTAAAATTATTTCATACAGCTATTCCACTCAGCAACAATCTGACATACATCCTTATCATGGTGGTACTTCTCTGAAACTTTCATCTCTCTGGATGGTGAATAAATCCAGGTCCTCTTTGGGGTTTTAGATACACACACAAGCCCAGAGAACAATGATGGACTGCAATGTCAGATAAAGTGAAGTGTAGGTGAGCCAGAGACCACAAGTAATTGCACAGCACAACTTAACACTAGGAAACAATGTAGCTCTACAGGAACCCAGGGCAAGAGGAAGGTGTACAAAGAGCACATCTGTGGCAAATTGGAATAAATAGCACTTGCAATCCAGTGCAAAATCTCCTTGTCCACATTAAGTCTACAAACAGTGAGCAGTCACATGGTATATCTTATCTCATTAACAAAAACCCCTCTGGTGCATCTGCAGGGATGAGATTCATTTTGACACAAACTAATATGCTATAAACACAGAGGGCTTTCAGGAAAACTGCCCTGACAGTAATTAGCATTTGTTCTGACAGCACATATTACAACACTACTATGTCATGCAGGAGGTTAGAAGTAAGCCCAGAATACTTTTCTTGCAACTCCACTGTTTGTATTTCTAAAGAGGCTGTTATAGTAAGACAAAATAAGATTAAATACCTTCAGCATTTTTCATGAGGATGAAAATATTTTTTTAAATGTCCAGAATAACACACACACGGCCATCTGGTATAAGAAACCTAAGGTTTAAAATCATCCCCCTCCTAATTTTGACCAGAAAATCAAACCTGAAACTACTGTATTCCAGTAGGGGCCAGTATCTACCCCATCTGAAATTTTCTTTAATTATGGTTTTCCCTCTCCTGGCTTCATTTGACAATTACGTTTCATCTTGCTGAAAATGTTACAGCATTATAGTTTTATTGCAAACTGGAAACTAATGAGACATCACCAGATTACACCTTCATCATACTGGTGGAAAGTTTGAAAGAATGTCCTGAACATTTAGCACACCCAATTCCTATATTCAATAACTCAATATAATCTGGATGTGTGAATCCATGTGCTAAAACTAGGTACCTCAATCTGTACTATACCATCAAAACATCTATGACTTCAGCACTTGTATACACACCCAAAAATCTACTTTATGGCGTTTGGATTTCAATGAGAAGTAAATTAGCATTTTCACCTGTGTCATTTTCATCTTCAGAAGTTCCTTAACAACACTTTTCCAGTTTGCTGATGTCTTTAGCAAAGCAAAAAGACTCCCATCACTAGGATAGCTATGTCACACACTCATTATGCAAGATTAAGGATTAATTAAGGGCTCTCTCAGTTGTCCTAAAGCTCAAATAAACGTCATGGCTTTCCTCCCACCAAAATATCTGACAAAACTGCAAATGTTTTGTCAATTACCAGGATGTACCATCAGATGACCTACTCAGCACAGATTTATTATTAATGGCATTCTCAATCATAATAATTTATTATTAATATTCAATAATTCTTTAGGACTTTTTTAACTACAGAAAGAAAATAAAAGTATTCTTACTTTCAACTGTATAAATTAGGATCCAAGTGACTTAGAATTGCAGCAAAAAAGTTTCAGTTAAATTAAGAAAATACAAAAATCCATAGTGAAAAGATTGCAATAAATAAAGCTGCTTAATGTACAAACCAATATTAGAAAGTTTCAAATCAAAAAGCTATTTAAAGAAAAATCTTTGAGAGTTTTTGTATGACTCTGGGGAAATAACTGCTGTTAGCACTTAGCCATGACCACCATTATACTGAAAGAAAAACAAACCTTGATTTTGCTTTTTTTCTTATGATATAGATACTAGTTTTTAAATGAGCTTTCAGAATACAGTTTTCTGAGCTTCATACATTTCCCCCAACTATCTTTTAAGGTTGAACATTTTCACATTTTGTCTTTCTTCACCAAACACTCACAGGAACAGCTATGCTCTCCAATATGACAATCCTGACAAAGTGGCAAATACATTAACAATCATGAGTCTCCAAATGTAGGTTGGTGGTAAAGACAAACTTATTTACCATATTAATTAAATGGCCTATTTAACATGGAATATCAATTCTCTAATCACATCTCATTTGAACTTCTTATTTCAATTAGCAACCCTAAAGTCTGTTAGAGACCCTACTGTTCTAGGATCATTAAGAACATTTTCATGATCTGTCAAATGAGAGAGTAAAAGGCAGAAACTGCAAATACTCTCAGGAGTAGGCCTCTACCCTGCTTAGGAGATGATTAGGGAGAAAGCAGCAGTAGTTCTCATTAGTTGCTTAGCAATGAAACATCCTCCTATGAAACAAGAAATGAACAAAGCAACAGAGGTGTTGCCATGCAAATGAGTAAATGGATAGTCTATCATCCACTCAAGGATAAACTGTCCTTCATTAAAACTAATCAATCTGGATTAATACACCTATGGATAGCTGGCACAGGCAAGGTAGGAAGAATCCACTGCAGGTAGCCCCACTGAAGTAGCCAGACAATACATTGCTCAAGTTTACATATACCACACTTAAATTCTCACTGTATGTGTGTATGATAAACACAAGTACAAGGAAAACAATTTCAATTCAAAGCAGATTAACATTATCATTTTTACTGTTAAACCTTACCTTTTATACCATAGTTATACCCAAGTTACTAATGACTTATTGTTAGTAGTCCATCATTCTCATAATGCTTATAACAACTTAAACATAAACCTGTAAATTAAAGATTTAACTCATGTCTAAGTTGTTTATTTTTTCAAAAGTATATTCACACATAAAGCAAAAGTCTCAGCACAAATGGAGTTGTTGACACTACCATTGTTACCAATGCTGTAAGTCTCAGAAGAGCAGAGTTCTTAACCAGAGAAATTTGATTACTGTCGTCTTACTTTTCAGACCTTAATTCCAGGATGCCATTATTTCAGTCACAGATGCAGTTTAATAGGTTCCCTTGATTTCAATTTCCCCACAACTGATTTTAAAATATCCATGTTTCATGTGTTACTTTTTTTGCTTTAGTGTGTTTTTTTTTCCTGCAGGGTAGGCGTTTTTTGTTTTGTTGCTGTTGTACGGTTCACATATAGAATATAAAGTTTTCAAAAAAAGCATGATTGAGAAGAGAAAATAAAACAGTGAAGACTTCTTGAGCAGAAATCAAGATGGCTCCTGAACATCACTGACTACTCTCAAAATCTGGTTGCTTCTCAGTATATATTTAAAGCAATACAGATTTATAATTACAAACATTTATGATAAAATTCATGTATCAAATTATGCTTTGATTAGCTCATCCAAACCGTTAGATTAAAACAAAAATGATGCTTCAAAACCGATACTAATTCGTAATTCAGTATTAAGACAAATCTTACCTATGTATTCACAAACGAAGACTACAAAAAAAGGAGTAACAAGGTCATTTATGCCCTGAACATATCCACTGGCTGGATGACGTATTGCCCAGATAAACAAAATTCTTTCAAAGATCTGAAAAAGAGTTAAAGAAGCCAGCAATTTAATTTAACAAGTGATAAGCACATTTTAAACATAACACTTGTAAATTATCATAACATCACAGAATTACAGAATATCCTGAGTTGAAAAGGACCCATCATGACCACCAAGTCCAACTCCTGGCCCTGTACAGGACACCCCAGGAATCACCCCATGTGCCTGAGAGCACTGGCAAATACTTTTTGAACTCTGTCAGGCTGGTGCTGTGACCATTTCCCTGGGGAGCCTGCTCCAGGGTTCAACCACTCTTGGAGTGAAAAGCCTGTTCCTGATATCCAACCTAAACCTCCCCAACTCAGCTTTGTGCCATTTCTTTGAGTCTTGTCACTGGTCCTGGGAGTGAAGAGATTGGTACCTGCCCATCTGCCTCCCCTCATGAGGATGTTGAAAATATCCTTGCAGATAAACTTTGTATCATGGAGTTAAGTAGCATAAAAAAATAAAAACCATGCATACAAAAGCATAAATGAACACTGGTATTCATAACCAACTCCCAATGCTATGTAAGTTTCTCAGTTCTTCAAAAGGAAGCATTTTCAAGGTATTAGCACATGTTAAAACCAGCCTAGTGTATAATTCAGTTAGAGTAGTTAATACAAAGTGGCTCTTATTCACTGGAGCTTTTCCAGTAATACAAAATTCCTCTTTTCTCAAGGGAAAGAAATATGAAATTATCTTCCCATAATTTTTCATCTCTTTGAAAAAAGTATTCTACTAAATATTCTATTTATCCGTAAGTAACAGAAAGAAGGACTTGATATAGTTTAGATTTTTTTAACAACATGCCCATGAAAAGAGATTCCATGAAAGTTAAGCTTGCCTAATACTCCAGTGTGAAGTTCTACATTCCAGGCATCTGCATACTAGTCAATAAAAAACCTGAAACAATCAGGAAATGTTTCTACAGGCAACTGCCTGCTGTATCACAGAACTTCACCCTGTCAACTCCATAAACTGAAGCTTAGGTATCTGTAACAGAAGTTTAGGATCTGCAAAAGCTCATGAGGCCAAATTATATCTCAGTGTGAGAAGAGAAGAGAGGACAGAAATCAGAGAACTTTTTTCTGACTCCATTTAGGTCTGTAACAGGCTGTATCTTGGCTCAGTTATTTGCTTCTGAAGATATTATGTGCCTTTGAAAGACTGCAAATAAGCAGCAGAGTGAAAGCTGCTACATGCTTTGTCCTAACTACAGCCATGCAATCAGGGATACATAATCTTCTGCAACAAAAGAATATTTGCTCATTCATGAGAGCACAAACTATACTGCTCTTCAGATCTGGCCTCAATAATAAAAGGAGGAGACATTTTGGAAGGAACCAAAGGATTCTGTGGTTTGCCTCATCTCCAGAAGTCAATGAACGCTCAGGCTTCAAGAAAGCCAGTGAAGGACCTGCCCTGAAAGGATGTAATACGTGGAAGTAGTTTATTTGTGAAGTCAGGATTATTCATATTCAATCTCACTTTAAGGTTTTTTTTAGATTAATAAGCTGACTGTTTTAATTCAATTTTAAATAAAGACTCATTATTTAGTTTAAAAATCCTCTTGGAGTTGTTTTTAAGTAAGGAAAGGTCTTAGCATAAAGGACTCACATCCTGGTGCTTGAAATTCCCATCACAGGCTTCCACATAAGTTACCTGAAGCTGAAAAATATTTGCATCTTTTGCTTTGAAAACAAGTCTCAATATCAACATCTATCCTTCTCCTACAGGCTTTCTTTCAGGAGTCAACTGTTCTCCAGGTTTTGTGTTTCCCTGGCTGACAATTCACAGAACAGGGGAGACAGTCAACAACAGTAAATACAAAGTTTTGGTGGGCACTGAAAAACAAATCTTAAGACAGCTCACATCTGATCCATTACAACCCCAATTGAGAGTCAGTTTTTGTGCAGTGTGATTTTAGAGATAAGGCAAAAAGGGAAGTATTCATTAGCAAATCCTCTATAGAAGCCTCTTGTTTCCATTAGCCAAGATGCTCTTTCCTTTAGCTACAAATTCTTGGTACTAGTTCTGTCACCACATGCATTTTAACAACAGCTGCATATTAAACCAAAAAAAACCCAAACACCAACCTCTGCCCCTTAGGCAAAAGCCAGTGGTGTTTCACTGTCTGTCAATAACTGTATAAAGATTTTACACTCAGTCATTTACAACATGCTTTTACATTTCATGTAATCATACCCTGATGAAATTAAAGCTGTTTATGTAATATTTTTAGTATTACTGGAAAGCTGCCAATCTAGCAAAGTTAGTTAGCTCACAGCTACTCTGCTGCCTCTGTCCATTGCCACTTCTACTTTCAGCAACAGTAGTTTCTCAGTATTATGAGAGTTATCATTCTGTGTTTCACTTCTGAAAAAGGACATGTTTAACATACTGCAAATTCAAACAACTTTCTAAATGAGCTGACTAGAGAAACCTATTAAAGTAGCAACTGCAGAATGCAGAACAGGGTTATGCACTAGGCTAAATAAAAAACTCATGGTGTGATGGGGCTACAAAATATGCACAGTCAACAACCAACCAAACTCAGTAAGAACAATCCATCAAAATACCCACTGCAGAAACTATAAACATGGTGTTTTTTCATGAAGGCATGTCTGAAGTCAAACAATTCACAAATTTGTACCACCAACCTTTCACTTCCTCAGAACCTGACAAGATGCAGTTTGCACTGCAAATTCAGAAGCCTATGCATTTTAAAATGTTTTTAAAATCCAGGTATGAGGGGGTGGTATTTGCCTTTGTTTGGGGTGGGGGGGGGGGCAGGGGAGGTGTTATATTTTTGAACAGGAAGCACCATTTTGTGAAGGCACATCAGCTTTAATATCCCTAAATACTTCCAATCAGAAATGCTGAAATACACACTGAATAGCATTTTCAGTTTCCTATCCATTTTCATAAAGTTTCATTTACTGTTTTGAATCAATAAAAATGAACACTGAAAACCTGAACAGCAGGCTGGTTTAAGTTTCTATACAACACTCATGACTGTATTCAAATAGGACTCATTAAAAAGGTCACTTTCCCAAAAGGATCCCTTCTTAATTTCCAAACCAGCAACAAAAACTGGAATTATTTTTCTACTATGAGACACTACATCTCATGAGATGTCATTACCAATCTATTATTCTCTTTTGAATTTGATTCTCATTCATAATTACAGCAAGAATTATATTCATATACATAAAGAAAAGAATCCATCAGCTTAAATGAAGGTTTGAATTACTTGTGGGTTTTCCCAGCTCAGAGGAACTTTAAAACCTCCAAAGCCTTAATTCAAAAGCTTTTGAAAATTTGCTTTTTGTTTTCTAAGTAGAGGAGGGAAAGGAAAAAAAAAAAAAGAGAGGGAGGACAAAATTTAAACTATTTTAAATTGTGCAGTTTTCTTGAAACTATTATGTATAATATGCAAGCATAGATGGGAAGTACACAGCCATGTGCTTTCCATTTCAACAAAATACAGTTAAAGTAAGAAAAGATAATAAATTAGACCAGTCTATTAGCTACTTATTATTTAGCTGTAACAAAATTGATTAGTCTTTAAAATAACTTGAGTGCACTATATGAAAGATCACCTCCCACTCTTTAATTCTCCTTTTCCAGGAACACTACTAAGTCATTTTTAGTCCTTTAAATCCTTGCTCCAACACTGCCTTCTCCTCACCCAGGACCCATTCAACTCTCATAAAAAAGGAACACTTTAAACTGATTTTAAAAGAAACACATAATAACTAGTTATTTCAGCACATCAGATTCAAAATATCTTTTTCTAAACTGCAACATTTTATTACAGAAACCAAACTCTGAGATCAGATAAGAAATTAAAACAGCCTTATTAACTCTAATTAAAAGCTCTTTGGCAAAAGAGACTGATAGCACCAAGAAGAACAAAAATCTTGGAATAGCAGCATTTGAAAATTTAAGTCAGGAGATTGTGAGGTTTATAGATGTGCTGAGTTTCTGAAGCTTTAAAAAGGTGGGAGTAACTGTTGCTCACCAGAGACCAACATCATCTTCTCTCTCTCTAGTAAAATCAGCTCTGGGAACAACACATCCTTTCTGCAAGAGCCCTTGGGAGGAAGAAAGGATCCCTGTGGGGCCTGAGGGATTTCATGGTGCTATGGTAGGTCTCCAGAAACTCAGGAAGCAAGAGAAAGAAACACTGGAGAAATTGGGTGGTATGACCCTTTTTTACAATGGCATTAAGTAAGTAGAGTTTGGTTAAGATCACAGAGAGAGTAAAAGACAGATGCAAGCCCATTCTCTCAGTAGCCCTGATCTAATTAATTTATTTAATAATTTCTTGCCAGTATTGCTTTGTTACTGTCCCTTGATTGTATTTATACTACTCCTTGATCCATCCTTAGAACAGCCCAGGTAAAACACACTGTGCAGAAAGCAGGGGGACAGCCCTATATTTATAGGCTTTTCTTTTGAAACACTGTACTAGGCTATTTCTTCAAACCAATTTTCCAAAGTGTGGAAGAGCACTGCCATTAAACAAATAATTGTTTAAACAATGGAAAACCAAATGAAAGCTAGTTCTGCATTTAAGTTCTCATAATGAACAACCAGATTATGTTCTATTTGGATCTGTAATTGTATGAACAGAAGCTTCATGGCAATACATTTGAAGGTCTAACTAGAAACATTAGAAAAGACAGTAAGTTGGAGAGTTAAATTAAATAATTGAAAAAGGTTAATCCACACCATCAATGCTATTTATGATCTATATACCTCAAAATGAAAAGTCCCTATGAGATTCAATTCCCCAACAATATAGGCCAATTTGATTAATACATTTACCATTAATCACATTATTATATATTTACATTAATTTTATAGTTATAATATTAGTAAAACAATTTAAATTGTGTACTCAACATACAAAACTTACAAGGATGCAAAATCAGATAAGGCACTCAAACCAGCCCTGCTACAAATTCAAAAAGGAGAACTTCCCAAGTGGAACACTCTAAGAACTTCAGACCTTAAATGATTTTGACAAATACATGGAACCAAAGGACTGTGCTCTGGATTACTTAAGAAACACAGTATTAACAAAATACATAAAAAGGAAAAAAAGGGGGAAAAACCCTCAAGGGCACAAGACCACAATAAAAACTGACAGATTCAATACAGGAAATTAATGAGCTGCCTTTGCTTTTATTACTCATACTTGCACTGCTATTCTTAACCTCTACTTATACGTCCTTTTTTTTTTTTACGTCTTTAAGCATGTTCTGAAGTCAAAATAGCAAGTGTAATGAAATCAATTAATAATCAAACTGTGATATCAGATTCATTAAAAAAATGCTTCCTCTAAAAAAAAGAAAATATCATTCTTACCTCTGTTACTTTGGGCTGAAGTCTTAAAACTTCAGGACTCATGCGTGGTATATCTATGTGGATCTAATTAGACAAAGAAGAATACTGTAAAAGGAACCAACAGCACACTTTCTAAGCAACATGATACTTAAAACAATTCCATTGGTTTACACTATTAGTTGTAATTCCATTGTTTCATTACATTTGGGATAACATGGATTTTTACTGTATTTCAAAATGTACAGCCAAATCTTTACATTAATCTTTCAATGAAGCAAAATTTAAAAACACATATATTTGTATTCACATTCTAGGATCCTTACATCACATTTTAATTATTTGCAAATTATTATCACATTGGCAATACTCATGACCTTAGGGTAATTATGAGTAAAAAAATATTACTACTTCTCCGAAGTCATATTCAACTGCCACTATTATAGAATCATTAATAATGGAAAAGGCCTGTAATATCATCAAGTCCAAATGTCCAAAGGTGAAAGAAGGGTTTAGACCTCTTTAACATACTTGACAATCAAGAAGAGAGCACAAAAATACCAGTATTCCTAAAGTTTTTTTCCAAACTTCACAAAGGACTTTTATGCAACAAAGCGCTCAAGTAATGATTTTTTCTTCTACTCACAAGACTTGTATTAGTGATGCTACATACTTCTTGTTAGTAAAGATTAGTCTTGAAGCTGAAAGAAACATCGTAGCTTCTTCTGTCCCAAGGAAGGCTAAAGTATCATTGCTCAGTGTTACAAAATACTCATTTCAATAAAAAACTTGAAGAAAAGTTATCTGCTTATCTGGGTGATTGTGAAAGTTTGACACCCTATGTTTATTTATGTTGCACATCATATCCAGTCTCAACTTCTTATGCAGAAGTTTGGAGCCAGTAAGAAACAGTCACCATTGTACCTTCCCTGTCCATCTTCACTTATTTGAAAGAGGGTTTGAGCAGGAGATCAAAGATTTGAAAATGCAACTATTTTTAAACAGAAAACCATGGCAACACTAATGCTAACATTAAAAGAAATCCACTATTTTGAATTTCAGATGAAAACTACTTCATATTTTTCTTTTAAAATTTAGGAAAACTATTAGAGGGCTGTCTATCTGATAAGATTAAAGAAACAGAGAAAAACAACACCAAAGTTCAAAAAGAATCTAAGTCCTTTAGAAGATGTTCTGTAGATAAAGGTAAATTCAATCAGGTGTTCTACCTGTCTGTAGGTATCTTGGTGGTTTTCATCATTTCTGGAATCATAGTATTGTTCAACAAATGCAAAATACTCTTTGCGTTTTCTTTGTAAAGTGCTTTCTCTTCGGTCCACGTTTGCAGGAAGATAGCCCTGAGAAAACAGTGAAATTATAAAGACATTATTCTTTGCCTTA
Source organism: Melospiza georgiana (assembly GCF_028018845.1). Lineage (NCBI taxonomy): Eukaryota > Metazoa > Chordata > Aves > Passeriformes > Passerellidae > Melospiza > Melospiza georgiana. Next base: position 65,262,686 of record NC_080433.1, read on the forward strand.
CAAAAAGCACTGCTGGCATTTGATTACATGTGATAAGAGTTCTAACAAACTGATGCAGTGCCAAGTACTCCCACACAAATCTAAATAATCCTTTACTAAACTATTTTTTCTAATCCCTCCAACTCCTATAAAGTTCAAATACAAACATCTCATAAAAACAGCTGCTTTTTTTTTTTTTTTTTTTCCTGCAAAATGCAATTTCTCATCAAAAATACTAAAATGGTATTGATTTTGGAGGAGAAAAGCTTAAATAAATAAGTTTAGGTAACTTTATTAACATGAAAGTTCCTTAACTTCTATGTGGCCAGTACTGGAGCAATTTTATTAAATTTTTAAACACTGTGTATTAACTCAATTGCCTTTAAGTAGGCATTATATACATTAGCAAGGGAGGCCTAGATTCAATATTAGGAAAAACTTCTTCATGGAAAGGATTATCAAGCACTGGAACAGGCTGCCCAAGGAAGTGGCTGAGTCCCCATCCCTGGAGGCAGTAAAAGACACACAGATTGGCCCTAGGGACATGCTTTAGTGGTGGACTTGGCAGGGCTGAGCTTATGGTTGGACTACACAGCCTTACAGGTCCTTCCCAACCTATACAATTCTATTACACTATATTAAAAGTATTAAAAATGTTATTCCTGTACACTTTAATTACTTCATTTATAATGACAGGAGAATAAGTATACAAGCCATATTACATTTCAAATACCTTAAGAGGTACTTTCTTTGGCAAAATGAATTTCTTTAAGATATACAGACTTGTGTTTGACTCCAAGTACTTTAAACCTCACCAGCTTCACTTTTTCCTAAAGACTTTGTCTGACATTTAATATCCTATCCCAGTGTTTTGTGTTAAATATTGAATTTATTCAATAATTTTACTGAATAAAATTTATTTCTTCTCAACAGTAGTGTTCCCATTTATTCTCAACAGTAGTGGTTTCTTCCCTGTAGGATATCTTATTTGGTTGCTTTAGAAAATAATTCATTTTTTAAATCAAATGTGACTGTTTGAAGCACACCGATACTTTCTCAGCAAGTCTTTTTGCCATTATTCAATTTCAAAGACTGAACTAATCTTTCAATTCCACATGTCATGTTTCCTGTTCACTTTACAAATTAGGTTTTATTTTTAAAAGTTGGGAAGGCTTGCAACGTATCAGCAGAGAATAAATTGGTGGAGAGTTTAATCCGTTTACTCATTAATTTCCTCCAAAGGCTTTTGTAAACATATCTTTGGTTTTGTTGTTCAAAAGAGAAGAGAGCCTCTACAGTTCTTGCTGTTTAGGTACAGTGTGCTTAACACTTTAGCTATATATTAAAAATAAATCATGCCTTTTTTTACTATATGTTGCTACCAGTAGACATGCATAACATCAACAGAGTATTATAGTGAAAAACTGTCTTCATCAAACACTTGTTAACATTATTACCATCCTGACTATGTAACAAATAACTGATCCATTTCTTAAATTATATTTTTAGAATTCCAATTTCTATGCTGGTTTTTCAAACAAAACAATCATCATCTGCCTCAGTTAGCACCAAGTATACTCTGTTACCTGAGAAAAAATTAAGTCTGGGCTTTTTAAATAAGACTTTTAATAACTGCAAAACAAACATAAAACCATAACATGCTTTGGTTTCTTCAGTTGTCTGGTTGTTTTTTTAGTATTGCAACAAATCTTTAACCAAAATGTCACTTGATTTTTATGAACACTTATTTCCCCAGGAGCTCCTGGTGACTGTATAGAATCATAAAATGGTTTGTGTTGGAAAGGACCTTAAAGATCACCTAGCTCCAACCCCCCTCCCACTAGACCAGGTTGCTCCGAGCTCCACTCAGCCTGGCTTTAAACACTCCCTGGGATTATCCTTATTAGTCCCCCTTACCTGGGACATTAACAGTAGGTCACTATTAGGTTACCACCAGAAAAGCATGGTGGAGCTTATGGCCAAAAAACTGAAAGCACTTTTCTTTCCCACTCAGGAAAGAAGATGAAAGAAAATGCTGCCTTACAGTATAGAAAAGTAATGATTACTAAAAGACTTGTCTTTGAGTTTCCAAAACGTACTAAATGAGGGCTACATAATAGATAAGAAATCACAGCAGGACTTACTTACCTAAGAAAAGCTAAGAATTTTCAAAATATTGCCATTTGGAGGCAGAAAAAAACAAACAAACAAAATAAAAAAGCCAGTTTCATAAAACCCTTACTCAAAAAAAAAAAATCCAATTAATTGACAAAGTACAAAAAATGTAATCTGAAAGCAGGTTTTTGCAGAGATAAGATAAGGCAAGATGAATTTAGAAACTGAACTGAAACAGATTCTGGAATTGTTAAGGCAACAGAACAAGAGAACTCTACACTTAGGCATTATCTGGACCAGGAATACTAAATTAAAATCAACTTCTGGATTTAAGTTAAAGCACAAGGAAAGCCTATGCTCTTACAAGAAAGCAAGAGGAGTCAGCTCATTTTATATTTTTATAATTTGCATAACTCCAACTCTCTAAACCCTACTGTCAGTCTTCTGATTCAGAACTTAAAATGCTTATGCTTTAGCTTACTACATTTCAGAGTCAACTTTGAGTTAGTCATAATTTTTCTTACTTTTTAAAATTTTAAAACAGACATCCTAAACTTCAAGAGAAAAAAAAATGCCTTTTTTACAAGCAAAATCACATATAGCTTTGGAAACAGAACTAAAATAAATTGTAAGCTTCATGTTTAATTTCAATTACAGCAGGATATTTGAATATCCACCATTAAACTGCATCTGCATTTAGCATTAGAAGGAACTAAGCTGCAAATTTAGTAGAACTCATCAACAAGAAAGACTCTTTCAGTCACTGGAAATCAGTGTCAATCTGAAGTAAATACTTTGCATTCCCTACAGAATTATTCTATAAAAAGCAAAGCTATTTAAGTCTACTCTCTGAGAAATTCGATAGTGCTAAACTGGTGTGTGTGTATAATTCAGAATTTTAAACAGTTCTTAAATGCACAAAGATTTGTTGAGAAAGAGTCTTTCACAGCCTCTGGAGAGCAGACATCATGAGAATTCTGCTTCTTTTTTATACAAACATCCTCATAAACTTTCTCCCAACCACAGGCAGACAAATAACAGCCAAAATGCTTAACTAGTTGTCATCACAAGCATTATAGCTGAAAAGATAGACATGAAAAATACCTTTACGAAGAACTGCATTTTTGCAGAAGAACCTTTTTAAACATAGTGCAAACACCAAGAAGAAAACAATCCTATTGTGTAACACCAAACCCAGTGAATCACATATTTCCACAAGCTTCTCCCACATGCCCAACTGAAACACCTCCATGGCACTTCAGCCAACCTACTCCCAAGCTACAGCCATTGCAATACCCTCTGGCCATAGGGAAGGAGAAGAGTGCTCAGCCAGCCAAAAACTCACACCACAAACAAGGGATTAGCTTTTTATTGAGGTTGTCTCTGAACTGCCTCACAGGGCTGACATCAGGAGAGCCAATGCCACAACACAATTGACACAGTGGTTCAGAATTGTTCATCATAAAGCACTACAGAAGAATCAGCCAAAAACACCCATAGATGCTATCACTGCTTTTCCTCACTACAGTGTTAATCCTTTCTTGCAGTTACTTTAATGTGAAGTCAGAATGAAGCCCTTCGTAGGACGCTGATAGTCTTTGCTTTCCCTACTGTGTGTCTGTTTTCCAGAAAACTGTCAAGAATGCACTTGTCTTTGAACTCTCCACCATTCCATCAAAACTGGTTGAAAGAAGCCACTGTTATCACGAGCCCTTCTTTCACAGACAGCCAGGCTGAAAAATAAAGATATACAGCTGGCACGATTTACTACTACTTCTCATCCCTCTCCTTTCAATTTGATAGATTAATCCTGAAACCGAGTAAAAGAACATAACTTCCATTACAATTCAGCACAAGACACATTTCCAGCCATCACTGATGGATTACAATTCATACAAAATCATTTGCAATGCTTGAAAAAACTATTAGTACTAAATGCAGAGGAAGAATAAAATAAAAAAAACCCACAACTTACTGAAAGAAGCTTCCATGCAATTGGACGAACCCGTTTGGGAATGCCAGACCAACTCAATTTTCTCAATTCATCTATTAAAACACAATGGTTTCATGAGAAGCAAGGAAATTACTACCAATTTACATACACAGATACATTCAAATTAGCATAAAGGTGTTCACAACAATGGTCTTCTTAGAAAATCCAGTGATTACAGAAATATAGGGCAATCCTAATGAATTAATAAAATACTGGATAATTGCTATCCATAGGGACACCTATGGTAGTAGGTACTGAGTGTGATAAGGTAACTCTCTGGAGTATTTCTCAGCATTACTGTTTAGTATACATGCCTTGTATAGTCACAGTTGGCAACCTACTATATAAATGTATTATTCTTCCAAATATTTTTGAGATACATGTGAAAGGAATACAGTGTATCAAAGCAGGTAAAACAGTTGTAATATTATTAAAGTCTGCACAAAATAAGGGGCAGCAGTATATGCTTTCAAAAAACATTAAGAAGTTCACAGTACTTCTGCACACTAAATATGCATGGATGGAGGAAGCATGAAAGCATGCTTATACACATAACTGCAAGAAATTTCACAGTGCACAATAAATTTCCCCCTTATCCTTCCTCTCAAGGAGTTGAGTGGCATTGGAAGAATAAAAAAAATTACGTAAGGATCAGTAACATTATAAAAATATGACACTACTAGAGTCCAGTGTGAACCAAAGTTGCAAAAAAAAAAAAAAAAAGAAAGTAGAACTTGTCAGACAAAACAGACAGATTAAGAGATAAATTCAAGAAGTCACAGGCTGGCACAACAAATACACTTTGTTATGAGTATGCCATCACTGCAAACACAAGGATTCAATGAGAAAAGGTGCAATAAGCAACTGAAAGAAGTTTAATTTATTGTCATACTCCAGCTGTGATCATCACACACAAGCTGCCCAACACGAACCCCAGACAGCAGCTGGTCACATCCCTTAACCCTGTTTCCCATTTTTTGATCTTCTTTTTCCAGCACGCTTCTACTTCCTTTTCTCTGCCCCATTTAACAAATCACTCCAATTATTTCTTCCCTTCCTGGTCCCAGTTTTGCTACTGCTATACCTAAATATGGAATTTCTGAAATGATTATCAGGCACCATTGGACTTGTAACACTGCACTTCCCTAAGTGACCTCTCAGTGCTTCTCTCCATACAATGGCACTGTTTGGGCACCTCTCACACAATTCCTCCTTGTGAAATTCCTACTTGTGAAATCCAGGCATACCATAGGGTGCCATCTACAGCTTGTGTCAGCTTCTCACACTGTGGTTTGTTACATACAGCAATTTCTCACATCATCTACAGTAGCTCTGCACAGCCCAGGGAGTTTGCCCAGCCTCCAAGCAGCTTTAGCATTGGCATGCAGCCCCTACCACTTCTGCAATTCCACCCATGATCTGATTCCAAGTAAATCCACACCATACCAAGCACTACAGCATAAGTCACAGTACCACTGGTTATATTCCTCTAAAAGCCAGAAAGGCAGGAACTGGTCAGAATAAACATATAATATGAACAAGAGTAGAAAACCAGTATTCCATATAGTTTATGAACAAAAACAACAAAAAAAAGATATCTACCTTAACGAAACAATCTACAAATTATATATATATGTATTTCCCTTCCACCCCAAAGCATGACAGTTAGCTCCAGTTGTTTTAATACCAATGAAAGCCTCAAGTCTTCAAAAGCAAAACCTCCAGCTGTGCATATTCCTGCTCTACTCGTCCTTGTGCAGTATTTATGAACAAATATGCTTTACTGGGTCTAATCTATTTGTGTCCAGGCTGAATGAAAACTTATCTTGTGCATTAGTTTATTATTTCCCTACACAATCATTTTGCTCAAGTTTCAAGTTTTGGCTACCTTTATGCACAATCATACCATTTATAAACTATGTAGTCAGTATATGAAGAAAATAGAAAATAAATTGTAACTCAGCAACCACTTTTATTATTTACTAGTAACACAGTTGTCAATTCTCAACTCTATACCCACCGAACCCACTCTAATCTTTCACCTTTCCATATTTTTGCTCCACCCTTAACTCACCTGAATAGAAATCCATGCACAAACACAGATCCCAACCTCTGAAAACAGCACATGTAAAGTAAGTATAAAAAAGGAAAACATGCAGATCTACTGTCACAATCAGAAATGTGAAGCATATGATTGAGTGGCAGATCATCCCAAATCACCCAGTATAAAAATTCCACTTACTTTTAAGTAACTCATTTAAGACCAAAGATAGAAAATACAAAAACAAATTGGAACACAGCTGATTTTCCCTCCCTCCCCTCCTGATGCTATTCTGCAATGAACATACACTTCCTTTGATTAGGGATAGCTTGGGCTATCATGTAATTTCAAACAGAAACACACATGATGGGAGTGGGTTCAAAGGACTGCTCTTTCTGGAAGGAAATCTCAGCACTGGTCATGGAAATGAAAACCAGGGACAAATGATGTGGTTTTTTACAACATAACACTTATTTGAAACAGATTCTCTATTTATCCATCATGTAAGATTCTTCCGTGCTGAACACAATTATTTACATTGCTTTGCCACTGCCTTATCCTCTCTGGGAGCTCTTTTTACACCTAGATTGTCTGCTGGGCCCACAAAATCTTCAGCAATGCTCCTTCTCCCAACATATCTGAGAAAAACATTTAAAGCTAGTTTTTATATGCTTCCAAGTTGCTTCTCAAACTCTCATTTAGAAATGCTTCCATTCATTTGGCCTGACAGGATTTATATGCTGCTCTGCTCTCCCTATTTGACACAGAACTTTACCTTTTGGATTGTATTTAATAACCTTCTATTGCATTTAATAACCTCCTCTGCTCTGTTGTCATGCCATCCTTCTGAACTTTCTCAAGGCTTTTGTTTCTGGTTTTGCTTTCATAAGTGGTACAGAAATTGCTTTCAGGACAGAGGACTGTAAGACAGATGATTGCACAACTGAGAGTTAAGTCAATTCCATCACAAACCATTAGCCCTGGGTATGTGATAGTTCCATTTCTTCACACTGACTGCTGTCCTATATCATAGCCTTCTGAATTTCCAGGATCCCAGACTAATCCAAAAAACACAGAGAATTCCAGCCTAACTTCTCACTATAGTGACCTCAACTACTATTTTGCCAGTGATAAAGAGCACACAGTAAAACTCAAAGGGGCCAGAATTCTTATCAGGTGTAGTGGCAAACCCCAAAAGCACACAGTCTGACCCCTGCATGACACTACTGCTAAAGCATCAAATCACATTCTGCTTTCCTCTGATGGTTCATCACCAAAACAAGAGGAAAGAAAACAAAGGACCCTGCCCTATCCAACAGCAATTACAACAGCAGGACCAAAGTTATTCCTGGAAGGTTTAGACTAAGGTTAATATAACATAAAATAAAAATGCTTCTGGTGAAGAGGAAAAAAAATTAAAGCATATACACAGGAGTACCATTTTAGACATACATAAAAGACTTACAGTGAAGCTAAATTCTAATACTGCTGTTAAAATACATTAATTACATGTGCATTTTATTAGACATACATAACTAAATTTTACAGCGTCTCTATTACAGTCTTTAAGATGGGCTTTATTCTTAAAAATTACTCAACAGGTGAGTTCCTAAATATCAAATAACCACATATAATTGAAATACTCACATTCCAGTTCTCAGGTTACCTTAGAGACTTAATTTTTTTAAAAAAGAGGACCCTGGAAACTACTGATTGGTCAGCCTCACTTTTGTGCCTGGGAAGATTATGGAACAGACCTTCCTAGAAGCTCTGTGAAGGCAGGACAGTGATGTGATTTGAGACAGCCAGCACAGCTGACCAGAACAAGTCCTGCCTGAGCAGCACTTTGGCCTTCTACAATGGAGTGACTAATCAGTGGACAAGGAAAGGCTTTACAGGTGTCATCTATTTAGACTTCTGTAAAGCCTTTGACATGGTCCTCCACAAAATCCTTCTCTATATTGGAGACAGAAGTGGATTTGATGGATGGACTCTTTGGTGAATGAAGAATTGCTTGAATGAGCACATCCAGGGAGCAATGGTCGAGCTGGAGATCAAGGATGAGTGGTGCCCCTCAGGAGTCCAGACTGAGCCCAGCATCATTCTGTGTTGGTGACACATACTGTGGGATCAAGTGCACCCTCAGCAAATTTACAGTGACCCTGAGCTGAGTGGTGTGGTTGATAAAGCTGAGAGCTGGGATGCCACTCAGAGGGACTTGGACAAGTTGAAGTGGGATCATGGGAATGTCATCAGGTTTAACAAGAACAACTGAAAGGTCCTGCATGTGGGCTGGGGCAACCAACCAGTATCACTACAGGCCAGGGGATAGAGGGATTAGGGCAATACACATGGGAGAAGGACTGGTGGGTACTGTTGGACAGTAGAGAGGCTGGACAGGTGAAAAAGCCAAACCTGTCCTCAAAAAGCAGCATGGCCAGCAGGTCAAGGGTGGTAATTGTGCTCCCTCTACTACTCTTTGGTGAGACCTCCAGGTGGGCATGGAGTGCTGCATCCAGCTCTACAGTCCTCAGTAAGAGAAAGACATGGACCTTTTAGAGCGAGTCCAGAGGGCCATGAAGATGATCAGGGGCTGTAATGCTAAAGAGATTTTTGGGTTTTTTATATTTTCCATATAGTTGTAGCTCTGTAGACTACTACTATATAGTTATATAGCTCCTCAACTAACTATAGTTACTTTTCCTACCCCATTAACTAAATTTTGGAACAATAAGCTAACCTTCCTGGAATCTTATTTAGTCTTCCCTCTATAGTGTGAACCACTACTTTGTCACTATGTATTATATCCATAATAATGGGGGGTTATAAGCTAGAGGCAGCTTCAGTGGGGGGCAGAAACAAAAGGGAGATTACTTAATTAACTGTTCTTCTAATTGGATGATTTCTCTTAAGTATGCTAATTTGTTAGACTAATAAAATTGTCACCCTGTATTATGTGTGTATCTAGCTGTATTTGCACCATGAAGAACTTTCATTAAAGGAAACTGTTTAGCTTGTGGCATCAGCTGGATCACCTCTCCTATAAAGACAGGCTGAGAGAGTTGGAGTTGTTCAGCCTGGAAAAGAAAAGGCTCTGGGCAGCATTGTTGTGGCCTTTCAATACTTAAAGGGAGCTTATAAGAAAAATGGGGACAGACTTTTGTCAGCATCTGTTTTGATGCGACAAGGGGTAATGGTTTTAATCTGAAAGACAGTAGCTTCAGACTAGGTGTAAGGAAGAAATTTTTTTACAGTGAAGATGGTGAAACACAGGCACAGGTTGCCCAGAGGAGTTGTGAATATCCCATGTTTGGGTGAGGGTCTCAGAGCAACCTGATCTAGTTGAATTTGTCCCTGCTAATTGCATGGGTATTGAACTAGATGTCTTAAGGGTCCCTTCCAACACAAACTATTTTATGAACTTTGTAACATTTCAGCCAATGACAAATAGTTTAATAATTAATTAAATTACTTTCTACCTAGTCAAAGCATAACATCAATGAATTGTCATTAGAGCAACTCCTTCCCCTGGTAGATTTCCCAAGGAATTAGACATCCTAATTTTGAGTCCCTGAGCATGTTCCCAAGCACAGACCTTCTACAAAAGAGTATTAATAGCACCTACAAATCAGACACACATTTTCAATCAAGAGAGTACTGCAAAAAATATTCTTGTTTCAATACAAATAATGTTTTCCTAAACTTCCAGAACAATTATTTTGAAAATGAGCACTTGTAAACATTCTAATTACAGACACAATCACTTTTAAAAAGAATGAGCAAAGAACCAGCTGAAATAAGCCAGATCCAAAAACAGTACCTGTAAAACCCTGTCTGTGAACTCTTTCCCAAACTAAAAGGATACTTTCTGAAAAACAGTTTAAACCCCAATTGTTAGTCTGTTTTTCAGCTGCCTCATTACTTGACATAATTCTGTAACCAATTCTGTGACCAATGTATGAAAGAATTTATAAATCCCCATAGATTTTAGACAAAAAGTATCTCAATTTGCTCCTACTAGCCAACTATCACTTCTGCTTAGGAGACAGCAGTTACTCTTCACAGAAACATTGCTTTAGGATATTTTATTATGAAGGTATAATGTGGTATGAAAATGCTTCAAATTAATATGATTAATTTAATTTAGGAAAAAATTTGATCTGGCTTACTACAGTAAATTTCCAGATACATTTCCTCTTTCTGAGAAAGAAAAAGTTTAAAGCAATTGTTCTAACAAATCTTAGGACTATCCTTTAACTGCATTTAGATTTAAAGACTTCTTATATTCCATAAATATTTCATGGAGAATTTTACAAAGAAAACATGCCATTAGTTTGCCAGCTTTTAACTGTACAAGCAATTACTGGAGTTATTACCCACTACACCTAAAACACGAGGCCAAACAACCAAGTCGACAAGTATTTTTCTTGAAACTACAAGCTAATCATTCTACCCATTACAAATATATAAGAAATAGGAAATATTAAAGGAGTTCAAAATGTCTCTGTATGTATTATTCATTTTTGATACAGCTGTTATTTCATTGATATTACTATACATGGCTACATGAAGTCATGGCCTGCATGAGCAACTCCATGATAGATATGATAAACTAGATTTACAAGTTTTATGTTCCTGCAACATAAATTCATTGGATATTTTAACTATAAAAAGCTGGAAAATTCTTTCAAAAACAGATGCACAGAACTGCAGCTCCCCCAACAGCACGTTATAATACAGGCAGTACATATAGAAAATAACTTTAATACAGAGCTTGTTATTACTATGGCAACCACAGCAACTGACTTTCAAAATGAATAATAGCTCTGTTAGGCACTTCATTAATTTTTTTTTTTTTTTAATCAAACACTGCCCTTAATCTTCTCAATGGAACAAAGAATTATTCTGAATGCTGCAGAAACAGGAAATAAAGTCCAATCCACCTTTGTAAATACAGGGTAAGATCCTTTTCAGAGCCTTTGCTAGAAAAGAGTAGGAAAGTACATCCTGTCTGCTACTTTACATAAGAAGTCAGAAACAGAAGCAGATGAGGTTGGTTTTACAAGGTACAAGAAAGCAAGTGATTAGGAAAACTAAGGCAAAAAGAAGAATATTGAAATTGCCAAGACCTGCAACATATGAAGCCAGTGATCCAGTGATGTAAATGAAAAGTAATGGAGAACAACTGTGGCAGCAGCAGATGTTGTTTTTCATAGTTCTCCCAAAACATCCAAACTCTGTGCAATATCAACTGTTTTTATTTTTACACTAATGCCATTGAAACAGTTTCTAACTTTTCATGTACAACTAAGGGAAAACTTTTTATACCCTATTCTGAATGTTAAAAAAAAAAGCAGCTCTTAAAGATTTAATTATGAGTCTTCACTTCAGTGTTGTACTGGAAGTATTATTTAGTTTAGCTTTACTATAGGTTCTATTATATCAAATTCCTGTATAAGGCTAGCCCTTAACCTCTAATCCATGTAAGTTTTTCTCAGTTAACTGCAAATATACATCACATCCAGAGTAATTGTCCATTGTGGCTAAAACACACATGAGGGCAAACCTAACCAATAATCTGCAACAGGGAGGCAGCACAGCAGACATACACAGTGAAACTTGCTCCACTGTGTTTACCATCCCAGACAAGTTTTATGTACTTCTTCCAGTTCTGGGCATGCTGCTAATGAAGTAACAATGACTTATGTTCCAACATTATTAATAGTGAAAGAGATGTTGGCAAGAAAACCTAAAGGATTAATTATACTTCCTTGAGCCTTTGTAAACTGATTTACCAGCTGTGCCACTCATTACAACATGCACATTGCTGATCTTGATGCTCAAAAGCTTCAGGACACACAGCATGTTCACAGTTCTCAGCAGTCTTGTTGGTGACATTCCTGCTAAGTCCCACCCATGCCACCAAGTCTGCAAAACATCATGGGAAGAGGCAAAGCTGCTCCCTCAGTCTATGACTTCAAGAGGGAACACTGACCTTCTCACCCATGTATTTTACTGGATAACACAGGTTTCACAAAGTGTTAAGTTCAGCTTTCATGATGCTCTCAGGTAAGGAAGGGAGATGGCACACCAAAAACAAACCAATAAACAGCCATACAAACACAAAAACTACAAGAACACTTCATCATGTAATACTTCTCTTCCTCCCAGTTCATCCAGACTAAAATACCCCTCTTCACAGTATTGTTCACCACATGGCTAAGACTCACAGACTGTTTTTGAACACCTGATCAAAAATCAGTGCAATGATCTCCTAAAAATTCTGCTAAAACTTTAACAGACACAAAAAAACCCTTTTAATTAACCAATCTTGTAATCAGGAGTAGAATGCTAAGTCTTTTCTTTTATGATGATCAGTTAGTTGTAACTACCACGGCAATTTTTCTATGTACACAGAAATTTGAATGAGAATTTAGTGTTTGGTTTTTTTTAACAGTAATCCCTTCACATCAGCTGAACTTAGGGGTCCCACTGTAATTCTTTACATCCAAATCCACTTGGGAAAAGACACAGTACCGAACTCCACTCTTCATTAATGGAGCCATGAGTATAACATAGGAGTTTTAAGGACTGTGCTAAGAGCACACTTCTTTTTGAACAGATCAATAGTTTTAACCTGAAATGTTCCCTGTGGACATCCATACAAAAAGAAACAGCTTAGCCTCTAAGCTATTCTGATACTAACAAAAATCCCATAGATCTTCTATTTATAGACAAGAAGTCCAGAACCTCAGAACTAGGCTCATCTGTGTAGTTCACAATGCCTCTTACCCATTTATTAATTTGAGTCATACTTGAATACCAAAACTCTTGACAAAAAAAAAAAAAAAAAAAGGTAAATCTTTAGGTGACAGGCTCCTTTTCCAGAACTGAGAAAAGGGAAGGATTATCTTGCTTGTTAACAGGAGCTGCAGCTGGTTCAGTCTTACTCTCTTTTTTTCCCCTCAATAAAAACTTAAATCAATGATAGGTGGTGTTTGGAACACATAAGAGTAAGGAGTCTTCCCTCAAGTCAAAATTAACAAATCCTTGTTAAAAAACAATATTAATCTAAAACTAAACTACAGTTCTTCTGCAAGCCTTTGATACAATCCCCACAACATCCTTGCCACTAAAACTGGAGATATTTGTTGTCAGTTCCTTATCCAAAGAGTTGCTCCAAGAGGAAGGCAGCTCCAAGTGGAAGCCAGTAACAAGTGGTGTCCCACAAAGGCCCACAGTGGGGCCAATACCATTTAGGGTCTTCCTCGATGACACTGACAGAGGGGCTGAGTGCACACTCAGCAAGCTGGCAGATGACACCAAGCTGTGACACAGCGGATTTGCTGGAAGGAGCACATCCCATCCAGGGAGACTTGGACAGGCTGGAGAGGAGGGCCAAGGCAAACCCCATGAAGTTCTACAAGGGCAAGTGTAAGGTCCTGCACCCAAACTGGAGCAATCGCCAGAATCAGCACAGGTCTGGAACTACTATGTCAATCTTAACAAAGGAAGAGAAATGCATCCTGAAGAAACAAACTATGCAAAATCTTCTCAAAATTGTTTCAGGAATCTATTATCATCTAGTTACAATGAAAAATCATAAATTAATATCTTTAGATTGAAATATTCCACCAGAGCAGTAATCAGAATAAATGCTTACTATTAAAGGAAAATACAAGTTATGAGACCAACCCACAGAAAACAGGAAGACAAAATACTAATCCTGCAACAAGTAACTAAAAAGGGAATAAATAATGGATATTTAACATTCATTTCTTTCAGAAGACTCTGAATTTATAAAAAAAGATATTGCAAAATCTATTGGTACAATACCGCCTGGTTAATAATCTTTTTTATTAGCTAAATAGGAAAGCACGTTTTGTAGATAAAAAGCTAACTAGAACAGAACAAGCATTAGAGAGGACACCTTTTGGTGATAATAATTTGAAAAGACAGATATGACTAATAGCACATCACATGAAGCAGCAGTAGGACACATGTTAACTTTATACTATATATCAACAAACTGAAAGAAGAATAGGTGCTCACAGGATCAACTACAAGTAATTCACAGCTGTAGGGGGCATTAAAATTCTAAATTACATGGATGTACCAGGAGCACAGAGATAAATCACTGTGTAGCTTAGTGCAGATAAATTAATGAAGCTGGGAACAAAATTAATCAAGCTCATTTCAATTAATGCATTTTGTAAAGTTATTGAAACTCTTCAATGGCACCAGTTTGGCAAGCGATTTCACAGGACATAACAAACTGGTTACAGAATACTAGATTTATGAGCCATAAGTGAAAGAAAAGGTAATTACTATGTTAGATCAGGTTTAATATAAATCTACAATGGATGTGACCATGAATAGGAAAGTCCTATTTCAAGTTGCTGCAACAATACAGAAGACTGCTGTGATGGGGAAAAGAGATATCTAACATGTTTTCTTTCTGAACTTAATCTCTAGAGAACCACTCTTGAATTCTTTTATTATAGCACAAAGAGACAACCACCTATTGTTACAAAATAATCTGAGATTACAGCATTTTAAATTCTGTAAAATTATGTAATTAGTTTTTGCCACCATTGGATCAATCCAAAGTTCAGCTATTCTTTACAAGTTCTGTAAGACTTCACAACATTATCCACCACTTCCATAGCAAAAGACTAGCTAAAGACAGCACCCAACTCAGCAGCCTCCAGTACTCTCTGAAAAGGTTTCCTTTTTGAGATCTGATCAAAAGGAGGAAGCAAAATAGATGAGTTTTTAAAAAAGTACAATGGAAAGTGCTCTTGAATGTGTACAGCAGCTGGAGTAAAATTAAGATGGGAATACTTCACAATTCTCATGGGCGCTTTTACAGGGCCTTCTATTATTTTTATCAAGGTAGTATGCTAAAACTTCAACATATTTTATTCAGCTTGGGATTTGTCATGACTAAGTAGGAAAAAAAGTGACTCTAACATGCAAAACAATTTTACAACTTTAGAAATTAGTTGGTTTGACTCTGAAATAGTACATGTGTTATGCTGCATAATGGTAGCAATACAATGTTTTGAAGCTTTATTAAATGAAGAGAACAGAGCACACCAGGTTTACCACTGGTTCTTATTTCACTTAAACACATTTCTCAATCCAATTACATACTCATTAGCCATATATGTGTAAAAAACAGAAAAATAGTTCATCTGAAGATTAAAGCACTTCCTTAATGCCTTTATCAGCTAATTTTTTAATTTATATTAGTAACCCATCATACATCAGCTGTGCTGAAGTTGCAAGTATGCAATAACTTGTTTGTTGCTTTGTCAGATTTTATCAACATTGCTTACATTGTGTTTGCACAGTAAACATCTCCCTAAAACATTTTACAAGATTACTAAAAAACACAAGTTTGACAAAAAGAATTAAACTTTAATTGGAAACCTGATAGACACAGCAGTACTGTTCCTCTAATATGTACAAATGGTCTGTGAAGGAAAGAAAAATTTCTTCTCAGAAATACTACCCCCAAACTGCTTTGTTAAACTTCTGTTCCCCCCACCGTTAAAGCAAGCAACTGTTTGCAAAAATTCTGCAAGCCAATCATCACTTAGTAATGCAAGGTCCATTACAAGGAAAGACAAGACCTGAAATTCAGTAAATCTGCAGCAAACTGACTGCAAGTCAAGCATAAACACAGGATGATTGCATAAAACCACCGTGAATTATTCCTGCTGAATAAGCTGGCATGCACTGGCAGGAGTGGGCAGCTATGCAGACAAACAGACCCTACAGCTACCCCACAGCTGTCTCCTGAGCTCAGCCATCCTACCAGCTGCCCCACTCTGCTTCCTGACCTGCACCCACACATCTCACTACCATCTAAATGACAGGGGTCACTCCTCGAGTCCCCATCCAACCAAACTGCTTCTTACAACAGGCTCCTTCTACCAGCCCACATTTCTTGCAGTAACTGCCTATTTCCATGAGCTCAAAGTAGCCAGCCTGTGGACCAAACCCAGCTCCAAAATCTACTAGTGGTTTCCAATTACTAAAATAATCTTCACTTCCAAATTTATGCACATAATTCATCTTATTGAGATTTTTCTTGTGAAAGAACACACTCTTTCACACCTCTAGTTGGCATACACAACTAAAATTGCATTTTACACTATCTTTATAGGATAATAATTATTCAAGTGTGACTCAACGGATTTCAAGGTCATTTGCATTACTTTGCATTCACAGTCAATGTTGATTTCTCTTGTTATGGTAAGAGAATATGTGCATGACGTGGCTACAAGTTCCATAAATTAACTTACTTCTATTTTGTTTTGAAAGGACTTGTTACATAATCTATTTCAACAAAATGTGAAACTATACCAAGAAAACAAGCACAATAGAAATACTTGACTTCAGTTTACTTCTACTTCCAAGCAAAACCAAGCCTAATACTTGCAGAAATTAAGAGAAATATTTACAAAAATGTCTCCATGTCCTACTAATTTAATTCACTGTGACAAACAAAGCCCAACTATTTGTGAGTCTAACACAAAACATACCACATCATCCCCCCCACACACAGACAGAATAAGCCATCTGCACCAGAAAAGCCACCTATCTCTATATTACTCACCACAAATTTTAGCTTGGAGCCTACTGCCTAGCTTCTACCTTAGTACATTTCCAGTATTGTTCTGAAGAAAACAGGGAAAAAAAAAAAAAACAACACAAAATCACTCCAACAAAAAATTAAAAAGTCCACCACACACAACCTGTAACACTTTCCCAGGCTACTGCTGTCATTATAAATCAAGAATACTTTTTAAACATAACCTTCACTGTAGCACAGAGCTAAACCGAACATCTTCCAAAAATGCATACATAAAAATGTATATATACGTGCACCCACCAGATTCTGATGAACTGTGCATACAGCTATAAGCATATGTATATTTGCATATATGTGCACACACACTTTCCCTAACAGATACCTATGGAATTCAGTCCAAGCACTACTGTCATACATGATCTACTCCTGAGAGCCTCATGACCATCAAGAGCTTGCATGTCATGAATAACGAGTCCATCTCTTTCACTAAAACTATAATGTATTACCTGTAGATAGATATATGTGCTATTGGACATATTCCAGATACAAAAGTCAAAATATTTGCATTAAAAAAAAATTAAAACTGGGTATAAAATTCTATTCACACAACTTCAAACTGTACTTATCAGTTTGTACAGCAACAGAAAGAACAAGCTTCCTACATCTACAGATGTAGAAAAGGCATTATTTAGTGGTTTGTACAAGAAATAATATTGTGAGCTTACTAGATATTTTTCACACTTTATTATCAAAGAAGCATATTCATATTTCACTTTCTTACATATATTTCAGGGTGAGATTCATAAAGTTCAATAGCAAAAAAAAAATACATAATTTGTTTTATATTGACTAAGTTCACCACAGACAAATCTGATTTACTGGTAAAGTACTCTAAACTAAATAGATAGCAAAAGTGAAATGGATAGGTTTAAACTGAATTCTGTCTTTCCTCTGATTTTGCAACCTGATATAACCAAGATTTCCACTATCACAACATTCTTAAGCTATGAGTTTCCATGTCAGTCACAATCACAAAGGTCACAACATCTGATAGATCAAAGGGCTAAAAAGCAATATTTGATTACCATTTTCAAGTTTATGTAAAATATGTTTTAACATTTCCCTTTATTCACAGCGGCATTTCATAAGAATGTCCTATAACTCACTGAAATGCTCAGTCTCATGCAGTTATTATAGTTTCCAAAATTGTACTTCCCCAGCATCAATCTGACAATAAGACACAGCATGGGAAAAAAATAAATAAAAGCTACAACTTGGACTGTATTATATTGAAGAAGCCTCATGACAATGACCAGGCAGGAGAGCATCAATTCAAGAACTGTAAACATGCAATTTCTACTTCTTTCTCTAAGCTTCCTGGAATGGTCTACCTTAAAGACATTTTCTTTATTCATTATTTTGCCCTCAACTCCTAATCACCAAGTTCTCCAAATGGAGTGTACTAATCCTGCTTCAGATTCTCACTTGGGATACAAAGCCATTTGATTCTGTGATACCCTCTTGGCACTTGTATTGACTATTCAGCAGCTAAAATCCAGTAAACAAAGGGAACAGTCAAGTTATCTGACAATACATTTGTTTTGCCATTGACTTGTTGTCAGCATTCACAGATGAGACACAGAACCACTGTATCAGCCTGTGAACATGAAGGCTCAGAGCAGACAAGCAGCAATACTTACACGCCTCATCGTTTGTCACTCCTATTTATTTCCAGGCATGAAAATCACACTTCCATACAAAGCTGTTCCATTATCAGGCATTAACAATAGACACAGCTAATTATACTGAGGGGCTTTTTTCTACAGAAATTAGTCTGCTAGGAAGAAATAATGTGAGAAAGAACAAGAACCCATCAAACACCCTATATATATCAGTAGGATGTATGCAAATCACTTATTAAAAGCAGGAGTGCTACAAACTTTCAATTTCATTCTTTCTTTTGTAAGATCAATCTTCAATGTTGAAAGGATGAGATCCTAACCAAACCATATGGCAGGACAGTACATCAAACAGGAAAATTCTACAGTTTAGGAATAGTTTAGATGTAATTCATAGGTCCTATGAGAAACACTCACCAAGATCTGTATTTGGGCCAGCAAGGAGCTGCTTAAATTTGTCCAGCCGAGACGCTTCTCTCTCAGTTAATGCAGGAGTAACTGAGGTGCTGCAGTCTGCCATTCCACTTGCCAAGGGAGGTATGCAAGTTTGTGGAAGTGACTGTGACCTCTGCATGGAAGAATTTTCACTAGCATTATCTGAAGGGAAAAAGAAGTATGGCAGTTAGCCTTGGCTAGTGAGAAGATTACTATTCAGTTAAATTTAATTTGTAAATTTAAAACAGAATTATGTTTTTGAAAAATGCAAACTCAAGTACAGCAGATGTTTGGACTTCAAATTACTTGGATTTAGCAGAAAGAGCATTTCTCTTTGAAGCAGTATTCCACAATTAAAATACATTAGAGATCATATTAATAGGAAGGTGTATGGATTTCTAAAATCTGTGTTACAAAAAGCTGTTTTCATTCTCCCTTACATTCTTAAAAAAAATAAAAAATAAAAAAACAACCACTGAGGAACTTCGAAATTATTGCAATTGAAAGCATATATAAAACCATGGAAAAGAGGGTGAATATCCCAGTCCACCTGCATGATTTTCTCCTGCTTTTCAATATATTTTAATTACAATTTAATTATAATTTTTCACAACAGTGAAAAACAAAATCAAATAGTGAAAACAAAAAAAGTTTTGTTATTCTTCCCTCACACACATGCATTACAATTTCATAAGGCATGCAGTCTTCCTCTCAAATAAATCACTAGTGATAAACAGTATTTTCCTGCAATATTAATAAAGGGTTGGGAAGGGTTTACTGTCTTACAGGGGCAAACATGGTAGCTCTCATCCTTTAACTCCAAAGATCTTTTTCACTTCTCAACATACCTAATGAACTTGATGTATGGCCTTCACTGACTGATTTAACAAGCCTATTATCACCACATGCAACTGGAGTCAGCTGTGCAAATTCCTCTTGTTTTTCTTCCTGTAGATGCTCTTCCTGAAATTTATGCTGTTCTTGTAGCTTGCTGTGATTCTGAATTACTTTGTGAGCTGTTTCCATGACCACTTCTGTATTTAAGTTTTCAGCAGCTATTGCTAAGAGTTCATCATCATCATCTCCAAGATCCCAAGCATCACTTGTGTTACTTTCAAATTCTTGGAAGGTGCTGACTTTCTTCAATTTCACTGGAGTTGTAGGTGGCTTTGAACCTGGTTTTATCAAGCTGTTCAAAAACAAACACTATTCAGAAAACTAGTAAAGAAGCAAAACACTCTGGGTAGGACCACACCCTGAAAGTTCATAGCTGATACTACATAGGTAACAAACATTTATCTCTCTCCATGCATGTTGCCACTACATCCACCCACAGTGACATACAGCTAAAGAAATCTGGAAAAAGGGGCTGTAAAAACTGACACTTTGTTGCTTTGAATAGAAGCAAAACAAATCTTTCCTTCCCTTTTCTTAACAAAACAAAACCCAAATAAAAAAAAAAGACTATCCCCAAAATCACATGAAAGGATTACTACTAGAATAGCTTATAAATAGGGCACACTGCACTGCTCTTGCTTCATCCATGTCTGCAGATTTCAGCCCTTGCAATGCAATTGCTGCATAACAGCACAGGAACTGAAATCAAGCCACGGCCTACTCCTAAGTCATCATAAGCAATCATGCAATACAATCACTGTCATAAACAAACCAAGTCTCACCTTAAAACTCATTAAATCTATCATTCCTTTTCATCTCGGCATGCCAGCATGGATTTCCTTCAGAACTTTGCTCTTCTCAGAGGAAAGATATTTCTTCCAGTTACTGGTCTAAGTGGACCCTGATCAGCTCCCAACCTTTTGCCCCTCTGTCAACAGGCAGTGTGAGATATGAACCAAGTACCCCTCCCTAGCCTGGAACTTGCTCTCACTTACAGTAATGCAGAGCAATCACATCTCCATTCAGAAGTGAGCTAAATAAGGTATAAAGATGAGAGGGTTTCTTAGTCTGTTCTCAAGAAATAAAGAAGTTACCGCCTTTAATTTAATTGTGCTTTGACAGAATGGGTAAGATGGGAAGGGATCACAGAGGGTCATCGGGCCCAAACTCCCTGCTTAAGCAGGGTCATCTGGCACAGATCATTCTTGGGTTTGTTTCTGACCTCCCCCTCTGTCCACCTGGGCTAGTTTTTCTTTTTTCTGTTAAGACAAAGCAGGCAGAACTGCAAACCAGAAAAAGTTCTTACCCAGTTTTCAAGGAGTATCAGTTATAATGTTGCTGTTATGTCCTACAGCGAGTATCTTCCCTAACAGGTGCTACAACACACTTTCACCTGACTTGTCATCACTGTCTAGAACAGCAAGGTCTTTCTCTAGTTCTGTCACTTCAAGCTATAAACTTCCAGTTTTTGTTACTGTGTCTCTATACCTCCATACTTTGAGCCAATTAATCTCATTTCTTTTAATTTCACCCTCAGGATCACACATTTTAACTGCCTCAACTCTGTATCATATGAAAATTAACCAGAATGTTTACTTCTTGTACTATCTGAAACCAGCCCTTGAAAAAATTTAGTAGAAGTATGATGTCCTTCCAACCAAATACTTGTCTTTGTAACACTATTTTTTTTTACTTAACCACAATTTCCTATGTATAAAGAATTAAACATAAGTAATAACAGTTGGCAATCTATGTTAGTTAAGATCTGAAAGAGCTGATTTGTTCCTGCAAACATGGTAACCATCAGGAAGTCACAAAGGAGAAGTTAAAACAGGGAAGTCAAGATTATGACAAAAATTGAAAAAGGAAGATTAACAGTAAACTTTACAGCCATCAGGAAAAAAAAAAAAAAGAGAAGACAAATGAGACACAAAACACTTGGAATATTTAAATATTAGGTTAACTCACGTTCCATGCAATAATGGGTCGAAAGGTGGATGCTGAGCTCCATACACATGTTGGATACTAAAGGAAAACAAAGAGAGTTACCACAAAAATAATATTGTAAAAGTTTCTGTGTATTAAATAGTCAATAATAAATAGAACAGAAATGTTCCAACAGTTGTCTGTTTCAAAAACTAAAAATAATCAACCTGCAATTGATGTGCATACTAAGAAGTAATTTAATAAAAATCATAGATTTGCTAAACAGGAACTCTGTGAGATCTAAGCTAAGGCTATTTTATTTTTCTAACCAGGAATTAAAATAATAAATAAGTTAGACTCTGCAGTAAGAATCTACAAAAATTCTCTACTCAGATTTATCATTTCTTCATCTTTTGCAAAAAGTTAAAAATTCTCAAAGCAATATCTATAGAGATTTAATCTTCTACGTACCCTTGTCACCCAAAATCCAACCAGACATTAATCATTATTAAAGTACAAGGATGACAAAGCTACAGAAAAATGCAGAAGGTGACAGCTCAGAGAATAAAGCCATAGGAGTACTGAAAGAATGCTTTGAAACAAGCTTCCAAGGACAGATTTACTCACTAGCCTCTAACACTACAAAATAGCATGTTATTGGGTGGAAACCAAAACTATCTACAAACTACAAGTTCATTACCTCCCAGTTATTGGTTATAAAACTATTCTGTAAATAAAAAAAAAAATGTCACAGAAGACACATCAAGACTTACATGTGGCTTCATATCAGAAATTATTACAACAGAACTGTCTAATTGTAAGAGAAATCAATCATATTTCATTATGATTATAAATCTTATGCAACATTAACAACTACCCAAACCTGTAATAAAAATCACATAGAACAAACATGCCCTCCTGACACACCAAAAACTATTTCCAGACCATAAGGAAAATTCCAACCTTACTAAACCTGATCCACCTGATTTATCTGATATAGAACCAAGCCAAAATGACCACAGTCAAAACAGATTTTATGAGAGGCTTAGATTTTCACAAGAGCTGCAGCATTAACACCAGTGAAATTAGCCCTAGGAGTGACTGAAAATGGTGGTTTACCAAAACTCTTAATGATTTTTATGTGATTCCATGGAAATCAATTCCCCACCAGCCTTTCCACAGAACCACATGCCATCCTCTCCACAGGCACATCCCTGCTCTAGGCCCACATGAGGGTCAGGTGTCACTGCCCATTTCCATACACATCCCCTTTGCCTTTTCCTTACATCACTCTGAATACCTGCAATGCAAATCCACTCAAACAGAAAACAACAATCCTCTCCATATCATGAAAAAAATGAATTGAAATCAAAAGCACATTCTCCACAGTGCCCTTGTTTCTCCACAAGCCGGCAGTTGCCTGCAAATTAACTGCAACCATTTATAGATCCCGTGCAAGTGAGGAAGGCCAGAAGTGTTTCACCCTCAAGAGATTCAGCAAAGTTACAAAGAAAACATAGAAGAAGGACAACAGGTGGACTGCAAAGTTAGTTTGTAACCAAAGAAACAAAACCACTCCCAGTTAGTGCTTATGGGTAACTGAAAATATACAAAGGTAAATGATGAGCAAGACCACGTTGCTGAATTCACATAAAGGCTACAAAATACAGAGTTACTGTCCTCTGAGAGCCACAAGTACACATCATTCTTACAAAAAGAATACAGAAAACTGTGAGAACAATTTAAGGATAAAACCAGAGAATACTGTACTGTGAGAACAATTTAAGGATAAAACCAGAGAATGTTATTGTTAAATAATAATCTGAACATGTATTTCCATGCTGATGTAACAGTCAAAAGAGTTAACACGACTTTGGGGATCTATTCCCTGGAAAATCTTGAATGGGACAATGTGCTCGTAGCTCTTTACGCTACAACAACGACGGCTCTGCTGCTCACACTTCAGATGAAAGCTGAGAAATTGACAATGTTTTGAAATACACAGCAGAAACCAAAACACGTCTCTATGCCTAGAAAATACAGCTTCCTACAAAGCATTTCAAAAATCCCACAACTTGTATCAAGTTTCAAAACATCCTAACTCGGCCCTGCTGAGAGCTACATTCTCCCACTCAGCATTTCCTGGCGAACACGTTCTCACCATCACGTTAACTCCTTTAACCGCGGTGTCAGCCTGGGAGCGCACATTCGGACGATTACTGAACCTTTCTGACACAGCCAGAACCAACACATTCGGACAATTACCAAACAACCTTTCTGACACAGCCAGAACCAACACATTCGGACAATTACCGAACAACCTTTCTGACACAGCCAGAACCAACACATTCGGACAATTACCGAACAACCTTTCTGACACAGCCAGAACCAACACATTCGGACAATTACCGAACAACCTTTCTGACACAAATTACAACCAGCGCTGACCACCACCCATCTCCAGCACACAACTGGAGGCGCCCAGCGCCGGAGGGCTCCGAGCGCTGAGCCAACAAGGGACCCGCGGCCGAGCAGCGACAGACCGGACCCGGTCCCTGAGGGGAGACTCAAGGGCCCGCGGGGTCCGGCGGGGCAGGAACGCGGTGTTGGGGTCACAGTGGAGCGGGACGGGCACGGACGCCTCCCCGGCCCGGCACCATACAGGGGCCGGCCACGCCGACTTTCCGCGGCTCCTCTCACCTGCCCGGCACCTTCGCGCCGCTCCGCTTCCAGAACTGCTTTCGGCCCCCGTCGCTCGCCATAACGGCGTCACCTCATCCCCCTCCGCTCTCCCGGCCCGCTTCCTCAGGCTTCACTCCCCGCCATTCCCTTCCACAGAAGCACCACTGAGCGCCGCCATCTTGGGACGGGAAAACAACCCCGCGCCTTATTGGCCCCCCGAAGGAGCCCGGAAGTTTGAGCCAACCAGAAGTGAGATTGCTGCCGGGTGGGCCCGCTCGGGCCAATCGCAGCGAGGGGATGCTGCGGGCGGGCGGGGGAGCCCCGGCCCGGTGCCCCGTCAGGGCTGTGCCCGGGGTGTGCCCGGGGTGTTCCCCGGGCAAAGCTTTCCTGTAAATCCGGAATTGCTTCTCGGCTCTCCGAGTGGGACGTTTTCAGACTTTAGTCCTCTCTGGCTGAGCCGTACAGAGCAATTCCTCAGACTACTCCTCAGAATGCAAAACTTGCCTTGTAAATGGATGGTGGTACTAACTGAAGATCGGTGGGCATCGGTTTATAACAAAATCCATCACATTTTTTCTACTTTTATATTTTTACATTTATATCCAGTTATTAACACAGTGAGGACGAGGGGAGCAGGGGGCCTTGAAGCTTCCTCTGTTTGAAAGTCTTCCCATCATTGTACCCATTTCATTTAAGGCTTTGGGATGATACAACACTGAGGGGTTTTACACGTATCTACCTGTACATTTCCCAGCAATACATCACTTCATAAGGATACATCACTTCTGCCAAGAAAATAAGTCTGGTTTATGTTATTCTTTCAACCATGGCTTCTGAGAAACAAGTGCTGAATTACAGGATTTTTTGCTGTCTCTCAATGCAATTTAGCATCTAATTTAACATGTAAACAACTGTTCAGGGAACATCCAGCCACAATTAAGCCAAAAGACCTGATCTGCAGTGCAACCTTTGTTCTTTAGTATGTAATTCATGTGTAAGTCATTTCTTAAGAATTGAAAAAAAAAAAGTTTCCTTCTGCTTTGGGATTTACTTTAGCAGTTGCCTTCTAAAAACTGACAAAAATGAAATGTTTCACAGATCTTGCAAGATCACTGTCCACAGGTGAAAGCTGTAATTTCAATGCCTTTTATAGATATGTATGCTGTAGAAGTATCACCTTCTCCATTTGTGTCCTTTAAGCAGAATTCATCTTAAACATTCTGGACTTTGAGTATCATTAATGGAAAACATAAGAAAAGCAATATGATTTAGTCTGCTAGCTAAAGGGAGATGAAACCTGCAAAGTCATGACTGAAACTTTGTTTCATCGTAGCTAGATACATTTCAATTATACTTGTTGCTGCTAGAATACAAACATGAAGTGCTTTTCTCTTGTGACAGTCAAAAAAGTGATAAATCCATAAAACATACATTCCATTGTTACCATTAAGATGGATGTTAAAACTGTGTTTCAGTTCTTTTTATTTGTTCATTGTTGATATTTATCAAAGAGAAACACAGATTCAACCTAGCTAGCCCAAGCCATCTGTGATCCTTATGACAGTAGACCTGAGTCCTGAAGTGACACCGTTTAATTTTTGTGTCAGTCTGATGCAGCCATGTGGAACTTCTGGTTGATTTTAGCAGTGGAGGTTTTGCTGAGATAATCAAGTCAGCACAAGGGTAACTGTATTATTAATATTTTGTTATATTAAGTATATGTTACCTTGTGCCTAGGTTTTTAATTTTTCAGAACTTTGTGCTGGAAAAATTGGCTGTTGCACGGATTGTTCCCTGAATAAATCTGACTTGCAAATGGGACTACATTTGTATCAAGAACTGCAAGTGCCCTCCTCTGCTACTGTGAAGGGCTGCTGCAAGTTTGAGACCTGTGGGCTGAAGTCCTACAGAGCTGGCTGCTGTTGACTTTCAAGAAGGCAAGGGTACTGTTTGTATTCCCTTCCCATCCATTTTTATATTTTCTCCTTAACCCGAGTCTCGTTTTATCCCTGGAACAAACCTGTGTTGCCAAGGTTCTGGAGATGCAAGGGATTTGGAAGAAGGAACCTTTCAAGACCTCACCAGGTAAGTTAGGTGCAATTCTCCATGCCCACCACTCGAGCTGATCTGGCCACAAAGAGTGTGTCCTTGAAGAGAACTTATCACATGGTAATAACTGAGTGTCATGAGAAGGTCAGTTCACAGCTATGGAAGGAGGATTTGGTCTGAGCATGTGTTTCAGCAGTGTCACTGCTTAGCTTTACAGAAATGTGACATGGGCAGCTGAGGGTGTGCATGGGTTCCACTGCCAGTCTCTTTGTGTTTGAGGAGAACTGCCAGTGTCCAGGTGCTGACATTCAAAGAGTGCAGCAACACTGCAGTCACTGCTGGGACTCACTGCTGGTCAGCACAGTCCTAAAGAGCATCCCAACAGCCAAACCAGCTATTTCAGTCCTCAAGAGCATCCCAACAGCCAAACCAGCTATTTCAGTCCTCAAGAGCATCCCAACATCCAAAACAGCTATTTCAAATCTGCACATCTGTATTAACTAGGCTTTGCCTCATGTATTACTCAATACAGGAATATTTCAGTACCATTTCTATAGGAATTTCTGTTGTTTCAGAATAATAAAAAATATTAAAATATCTACTGGAGTATTTGTTTTGTTTCATGAAAAGTTGTATGTAAGAATTTATAGTTAGGAAATGGTCTGTTACCAGTATGGTCAAATAATGTATTGAGCTACAGGGTGTTTGGTAGACTTCTTCTTTTCCTTTTCTCCCTTTTTTTCCCCTTTGAATTTTTTTTCCTGATTTTTATTCCTCTGAACTTGAGCATTTTTCAGAATCAGGTAACTGCATACAGTAAGTGACTGTTACTGAGGCTGCTCAGGAAGTTTCTGTACATTCTAGAATCTACATGTGTAGCCATTCTCTTGGCTGACCAAAATTAGGAATGTTGTAGCTTGCACCAGCAGTGTTTTGAACAAAGTAGTCACTGAGATGTTTATTTAGTGTGTAGCTCCTGAGCTGTGCATCCAGGTGGACATTCAGGTTAGGTTTTAGAAGTTTTCCAGAACTCATGTTCTGGAAAGCTTCTGCTGTGCTGGTGTGGTTACACAGCTTTCTCTGTGGAGGGGCAGTGGTGTCTTGGGAAAATTAAGTTTTTCTGACAACAGATGTATAGTATAGATTGGTGCTAAACATAGTTAGCTAAGCTGACAACAGCACTCCTCTGCTAACTTAGCTGCACTCAGAGCAGGAGGATTTGCAGATAAAGTTGCATAAGCTGGGGAGTGCTTTCTCACGCTGATCCTTACGCTGCTGTGTCAGCAACAAGCTGCAACTGCGAGGTGTGGCCTAAACGCACTCTGCAAGCTGACAAAGCCATGTGTCTCTACGTGTGGTGTTTTCTGTTTGCTTTAGTCAATAAGGACTTAAGTTGACTAAGTCAACAAAAATTAATGAAAAGTGAATTCAAATGAGACACTTCCATGCTGAAGCATTATTTTATGCACTTTTTTACTGTTCCAACAAACTAGTGGAAGTTCATCTGAAGCACATAAGGCTTTTTATGGTTGCTGGTCGCTCTTTTGTCTGGTCCGTGGGCTTGCCTTTCTACCAAGACATTGTCGGCATGTACTTTATTGTGAATATCATGGAAGAAACAGTTGTTGAAAGTAAAATTGAGCAAGTGGAGTGAAGTTACCAAGCAAAATCAGAATTCAGGTAGAATCAGAGAGAGGAAGACAGCAGTTATTCTTGGGTAGAAAATAATCCCAGAGAGTATAGTATTTGGTACTTGATACAAAAATATATGAGGCAAAGTAAGATAAAAGGAACAAGCAATCATGCAGAAACAAGGAAGAAAGAAAACAGGGATGTTAAAAAAGAGGGATAAGCATAGCTGCATTCACAGAGGTTGGACGTGGTCCAGCAAATCACACAGGCACAAGACCTCTGTCAGGGCAGTGCAATTTTTCTCCAGAAAACAGGAGAGGAAAAGAGAGAAGGAATCAACATGGGAGAGTAATGGCCAGAACGAGTTCATCATTGAAGACAAGCCATCACTGTAGTATTTTGTAACTTTTACACTGCAAGTGCCTTTCCTATTACACATTAATTGAAAAAGATTTTGAAAATAATAGCAAATTTGTGAAAATACGTTTACATTGGTAATGCAGATGTATGGAATCATGAACACTCACACTCTATATCAGTGAAAGAAGATTGTGAGACAGAAAAATAAATAAATAAATAAATATGTGCTGGTTTGGGGTAAATGTCTTTGTCTTGTTTCTCCATCTAGAAGAGTGATTGATGTGGGTAGTTTTCAAAAGTTGTCATTCACTAAAATATTAGTGGCAATGCTCATGTTGACATGTCATGCATTTTAGGTGAAGGTTTTTTGCTTTATTTTTGTTTGTGTCCACACATCAACTGACACAGCCTGCTGGGTGTAGCCTGGCACTGCACTCTGTGCCCAAGGACTGCTGCTCATGGGCAGCCCAGTGGATGGAAATTCTCTTTCCTGAAGTCTCACACAATATGTAGTTAAGACTTAAACGACTCAGAGAAAGAAGGACACTTTGTAAGTGGATGTTCTGGGTAGAAGACAGACAAGTTTGCAAAAAACAAAAGATCCTCTTTCAAATGTATTTCTAGTTCCTTGAAATTCCACCTAATTTTGCCTCCTCTACATACAGGGGGTGTTTAAACATAACATTACAGCATGACAGAACTTTGCACCCAGAGTAATAAATCAATGTATATTTGTCTCTGAGCCATGATAATTGTCTTACATTCATTGTTGAGAGAAACTTATTTTCTTTAAAGTGTTTGGTTCACATCAGTTTCTGAATTTCATGTTCAACTTACTATCAGAACAAGGTGAAAAGCAAAATCGTTGGAGTATTAGTTTATGTTTCTTGAAGTTAAAAGGTCTCAAGCTATTGGGAGAGCTTTAGAAATGGCAGGTGACCTGCTTAGTACTGTGGTTTGTGAGGAGATAGTTAATACCGTTTCTCTAAGATCAGTAGGAGAAGGCAGCTCCTTGGAACAGACACAGAAGCTCTTTTGTTTTTGCTTTTTTTTTAATGCCCAATCATAACAAATATCAAAGCTATTGCTTTAGGCTAAAACTGGGCACGTATGAGAACAATGTAAAAGATGTGTGTCTGGAGCTTTTCTGAATCTAAAAATTGATTTGGTTTTTTTCATTAAGAATCATCCATAATGTACTTGAGTGCAAAACTAGATTTGGGCATGGAATATGAGAGTGAGCAAGGCTGTCAGACCCCTTGGGTTTCTGTTTTAAACAGCCATACTCATCTTACTTACTATGTGCCTCACTTTTTTCTTCTTTTTGTATTATAGAAGTTTGTATTATAGAACTTTTTTGAGAAAGTACCTGAAAAAAAGTGTCTTGTAACTTTAAGAAGAAATTCAACAACAAGCTTAGGTGCTTTGGTTCAACCACTGTATTTTGGTTGTTTTTCTTCTAATGGACAACTTAATCTCAAATTTCAGGAAAAACACTGGACATAGACAAAAGTATTTATCAGCATTATTTACTTTTTTGTTATTTCAGTTCATTCTCTGGACAGTCTGTCTTTCTTTTTGTATTTGGTCCATCATTCCCAGATGTATTTAGCATGGAGGCATTGCATTTGGCATGCCAGTAGCATCAATCATGTCCTTGGTCCCTTCCTTGTTTTGGTCAAGAAAAGCTCTTTAGAAGTAAATCTTTAACTCCTCACACATATCTAAGAGTGGAGACATGATGATACACAGAAATTTCAATGGATTATCTACAGCAGATGTTTTCAGATGTTAGAGTGCATTAAACTGTGTGTTAATTGACATCTACCATTTATCCTGAGAGCACACATTTGTTATCTCACAATATTTATGACTGACAGCAGCAGGATCTGGGGTTTGGAGATTTTTTTCGCTTGTCTTGTCTTTGACTATCCAGCTTCCTCACCAGTGCTTTTATGGCTTTTTCTTGGATCTCTCCATCTAAGTCTACCACTGACATGTCTTTTCATGTCTCAAAGCCCCTGTTAGTGCATTTTTCATATCATTTGTGTCTATGGGAGGGATTAATTTTTGTTGGTGTTTCTTGAAGATAGCAAAGCCTTTACCATGCTATATGACCCTATTTATCTCTCAATTAATTTCTCATTGATCAAAATGTGCATTAGAAGGTAATTAAGTTTCACAGTTTGCTTTTTAATCCCATTTCAGGGTTTCTCTGCCTAGCAGTTGAAATGTACACTTGAACTGAAAAGAGTCTTATTCCTGTCTTTCTTAGTGTTCCACACATTTTCAGCATTAAAATCCTATTAATGCAATTTCTGTAAAAAAAGGATTAGTGGTAGAGTAAGTTCAGGTAGTGTAAGGTGAATGAAAAATCCAAGATAAAATTTTAAAAAATACAGCTGGCCTTACAGTGTATTGCATAGATATTTCCCAGAAGTATCTTCAGTGTAATACATTGTAGTTGTTATTCAATTCAAGTAAGTTGCATCAAAGCCATGTTTTTTTCTTCTGAAAGAGGAATGGACTTTGCTACTTAAGAGATAAGTCTGTATCAGGTCTCATGAACTGATTGTTATTGAATATTTATTGTTGGTTTTTTGGCTTGTGTATGCTTTTGTTGGAGAGCAAATATAAACATGAGCAATGAGTGCAATGAAGATAATGCAGCTGGAGTCCCAGGAACAGAGTCTTTCCAGCGTGACTTTCAGCAGAAAACAGTTACTGAGTGCTCCTGGGGTAATGCTGTTGGCCGAGCTGCCCATTTTACTGGTGAGAGTGTTGGCAAGGCTTAGGATTTAGTAGCAGAGAGGTTGAGAGCTTGGTGGAAGAGACCAAAATAAGCAAAATTGTAATGCAAAGAAAATGGGGGTAGCTACAGATTTTTGGGTGAAAATATATGATAAATGTAACAAAGTATTTTATACATTTTCTTTTAGATGTGCTGCTCCTTATCCAAGAGGTATGTCCTGTTAGTGAGTTGGATTTGCAAAGCAGTCTTTAGCTGAAGATGATAAATGCTCTCCCATATTTAATACTGTTGGGGGAAAAAATCAAAACTTGCAATTTTTTTCTTTTTAGATATTGTTACTTTTGAGAAGTGGATAGGAATAGTAGACATTTTTCAGCTAAGTGAAAAAAAGAAAACTCAAGACTAAAACGCAAGATTTAAGCATTTTTCTATTCTTATCACTTTCTGGTATAACACAGGATGTAGCATCATGTTGTAAAAGTAATAAAAGAGAACAGCTTAGCTTCTAAACCTTGAAATGAAAATTTGCAATTTTGCTTGAATGGTCTTGACAGTTGTGTCAGGACTGGCGATCTTAGTGCAAGAAATGAACTGAAAATACTGATGTAAAACCACCAGAGAGTCCCTAAGTTTGGAAGAGAAATTGATAAGGTAATCACAGAAAGCTCTCAGAAGTTAAAGCCATTTTAAATTGAAAGAGCTCAAAGGTTTAATCTCTTCTACTGAAATCTTGAAGTATAGTGGTAGTTAATTCTAGTACAGGCATAGTCATTAAAATAAGATTTCTCAAGTAACCAGAGCAAATAAATACATTAAATGTAATTTTTCAAAGATCTTTCCAACACTGAAACTCAGCCACAGCCCATGGAACAGAAAAAATATTGAAATACTAATGAAGTCTGAAAGCTTCTGTGTTTTTTCCTTCTTGGTTTTGTTTTGTGAGAAGAAAGACTTGCTTAAGGAGATTGTGTCTTACGCTGTACTAGTTAATGCAGCCAAGGGAAGAACAAAGAGATTTCTACCAGACAAAACTTTGTCTATTCTTTTACAAACCTTAAAAAAAAAAAAAAAAAAGCTCATGTCATACTATATTTTTGTTCCCCTATTAATAACGCTGCAATTATTATGACTGTCTGAACCCATGCCACCTTTGTTGTCTATGACTTACATAAATCTCTATGTGATGCTCTTCTGTTTGTACCAGTTCTCAGTCAATGCTAGCCAACATTTTTACTAATGCTCTAAAAATTCAAAATCACTTGTGGCAAAAATTAAAAGTTTCAGGTAATGATAATGGCAATCACTACTCCAGAATGTAGCAGAGCCATAACATCAATTAGTTGTTGGGAAGTAATTCTGGAGAAAGTGTTATTAGTTTTAGATATATTGCTGAAAACTTTGCTATGGTTTAGCTATAATTCATTGGCCCTGACTGAGGTTTTTACTGTGTGAAAAATCAATGTTCTTTGTGCAGAATATCAGAGAAGATGATCATAACCATCCCTTGGGCTGCAGAACCTATGAATTGCCCTCTAAGCTATTCTGTTTTTAATTTCTTGGTATTATTCAACTCTTTTTGGCTGAATTATACTCTCAACAGTATTATATTGTTTTAGATATGGCATATCTAAAACAATATATGAATATATATGAATGCATTTGAGATACAGATGCTTGCTTTTATTTAGAAATCAAATTAAAATGTGGTTTTGTTAGAATATCACCAAGAATAATGGACTTTTCATCTTTTTGGCAGAAGGAAATTTAATGGAACAAACTTATTGAAATTATTGTGTCTAAAGTCTCAAAATGAACTTTCCTGTGTTTGTGTACTGAAGAAAGGAGTCTACGTGGTGTTGCATAGGTTTTAATCCAACTAAAATTTAAACACCTGTCTGGAAATTTGCTCTGTCTCTCCTCACTGAGAAGTCAGGAGAGTTGGCACCTTCTCTAATACAGCTTATGGGAGGGGGGTCTGTCTTGGAACCTTTTCCTTTGGAAACAGTAACAGGCAATTTTTTCGTAGTTCTTAAATAATTACCCAGTTGAAGTGTGAATATATGGGAACTGCAAAGGAATAAATCACCCCAGCAGCAGCTATATGCATTTTTTATAGTATCCCAATTTTCTCTCTTTCACACTGCACAATAGAAGAAAATGTCCACTTTATTTCATTGCTAATAGTTTCAGTATGCTGAAAACTAGTAAAGTGAATGAGAAAATTATTATGGCAGAGAAATACCGGTCAGTTTTCATCTAGTTTTTGGAAATTATGGATCTAGGATAAAACTGCTATTAGTAGGCTTTGAATTTGGTCATTTTCCCTAACACCCTTGCTGTTCTGTAACCTTTCAGTATCTAACTTAGCTTTGGAAATTTTCTTTTATATTTATGAAGTTGAAGCTTTTGTTTTTACTTTTGTTTTCACCCATGTCAAAATGGGAAACAAACATATATGTTAATAAATCCTTGTTTGCATTCAAGTTCTCCTTTCTTGAAGGCAAAGAGCTATTCATCACTGCATCTCTGATGGTGATGCAATCTGAGCAATGAGATGCATCACTGCATCTCATTTCTCTTTTCAGTGCACTCAGGCATCTCTGTAGAGGGGCTGAGGTGCCCTTGGCTCTACTGGAAACATTATGTCATCATCCAAACAAGATGTTGTTATGCCAGGAAAGGATCAGTACTTTGATGAGTAGTTGCTGGCTCAAAACTGCATTGTTATTTTATAAAGGACCACTTGGAATACATTCCAAAGCATTTCTCGTGGTATGAAGCTCTAGGGATTTGATTTGTCTCTCTGCCCAGGAAAATGAGTTGATTCATCTGTAAATACATGTCTGCCAACCTCAGATAATAAGAAAACATGCATCTTGTGCCCACATCAGGCTTCAGCCTTTCAGCCATTTAAATAGTTTACTCTCTTTGGGAAGGAAGTACTTCACATACCAAGAATTAATTCAGTGGGGAAGAGAGGAAAAGCTTTTAGCCTTTTTCCTGCTGCTGAGACCAGGTGAGCATAGCCTTGGGTCTGTGTGAGCACACAGCCCTGGCAGTGCTTCCCTGGTGGGGTGCAAGGGCTGGCAGCCCCCAGAGGCTTCACTTGGAAAGGGTGCAGTGCTGCAGTCCTGGAGAGGGTGCAGTGCTGCAGGCCTGGAGAGGGTGCAGTGCTGCAATCCCTGAGAGGGTGCAGGGCTGCAATCCCTGAGAGGGTGCAGTGCTGCAGTCCTGGAGAAGGTGCAGTGCTGCAGTCCTGGAGAAGGTGCAGTGCTGCAGTCCTAGAGAAGGTGCAGTGCTGCAGTCCTGGAGAGGGTGCAGTGCTGCAGTCATGGAGAGGGTGCAGTGCTGCAGTCCTGGAGAAGGTGCAGTGCTGCAGTCCTGGAGAGGGTGCAGTGCTGCAGTCCTGGAGAAGGTGCAGTGCTGTAATCCCTGAGAGGATGCAGTGCTGCAATCCCTGAGAGGGTGCAGTGCTGCAGGCCTGGAGAGGGTGCAGTGCTGCAGTCCTGGAGAAGGTGCAGTGCTGCAGTCCTGGAGAGGGTGCAGTGCTGCAGTCCTAGAGAAGGTGCAGTGCTGCAGTCCTAGAGAAGGTGCAGTGCTGCAGTCCTGGAGAAGGTGCAGTGCTGCAGTCCTGGAGAGGGTGCAGTGCTGCAGTCCTGGAGAAGGTGCAGTGCTGCAGTCCTGGAGAGGGTGCAGTGCTGCAGTCCTGGAGAAGGTGCAGTGCTGCAGTCCTAGAGAAGGTGCAGTGCTGTAATCCCTGAGAGGGTGCAGTGCTGTAATCCCTGAGAGGATGCAGTGCTGCAGTCCTGAGGAGGGTGCAGTGCTGCAGGCCTGGAGAGGGTGCAGTGCTGCAGACCTTCCCCCTGCCCCCTCAGCCGGCTCCCCAGCCAGGCTGCAGTGCCTGTGCTGGCATCTGTGTCTGCCTGGGGACCTGCAGCTGAGACAAAACAGAGCCACAAGCCTCTGGCCAGTGTGTTGGGAAAGGCAGGACAGACACACCTGAAGGGCTCTCTGCTGCAACAAGCTCAGCTCTCTGCTGAGAAACAAGTCTTGGAAGAGATTAGTGTTGTTCAGAGTACTAAACTAGCATTGCTTTGGATAGTATCACAAGTATGCAACAACCAAGGATTATATAACTGGTTAGCAAAATGGTTGAAAAACTTTTGGGGGTCTTCTTGTATCCTTTTCATGCAGTTGGCAGTGGCTTTAGCAAAAAGGCTTATGGAAGTCCTATAGCTCCTTATGAACAGCTGATATCTGAGGGGAAAACATGACCTTGCTAGATATCAAAGCATCATTTGACCCTCCCATGGACTCCTTTAATTCTTTTGTTGGCTCAAGTAATCCAATTTGAGGATTTAAATGTATAAAGACATGGAATTATTTTTCCTTTTTCCTTTTATACTGATGAGGAAAAAAAGGAGAGTTCAAAATCTTTCCATGATATGTGAATTTTCCTTATTATTTTTAGATTAATTGTCTGTTTATACTAAGCTTGATAGAGACTCAGTTCCTAGTACAGTTTTGAATGAATTTGACTTGTCTAATAGAGAGAAGTTGGTCATTGTTTTTACCAGAGTAAACAGATATATTTACCTTGACAGAAGGCATTCTTACCTCACCTCTATTAGGTTCAGACCTAATTTGTCAAAAATGCTCCTAGGTTCTACTTCATGTTCTGGGGTGCTGAAAATATTGAAGAATTCCTTTTCATTCTAGCTCAATTTAACTATTACAACCCACCATCAAAACACTGATTATAACATTAGGCTTGTAAGAGCATCTGAATTATTGACAAAAATGATGGTTATTTTCTGGAAACATAACCAATGCAGAACCTGTTTTTCATACAGAAACAATGTGATTCACTGCATCTGGAGGACAAGGTCAGCCTGAATACTTATTTTGCCTTAAAAGAATTCCTCAGTGTTTGTTTGCTGTTTTGTTTCTTTCAACAGCAAAGCCATATGATATTTCAGCTGAAGAAACATCCAAGGAATTTTATCAGTGCTCTTGTGAAAAGCCTTTCATAGCATCCATCAGCTCCTGAAAACTTCAGTGGGATTGTTCATCTCTTTGATACCAAGGAGATAGGATCAATATCTGAGAGATCTATTGTAAGTTTAGGAGTCCTGAAGAAATCAGCCAGCAATAGGCATCTGTGGTTCTTTGAATGTTTATTCTTTCATGCAGTCTTTTCTTTTGCCACCTGCACATCTAACCTGCATTGTTACTGATTTTTATCTGGCAGACAGGCCTCAATATACACATATACGATGTCTGGGAGAAACTGAACCTAGGTGGGAAGGTTTCACACTGCCCTGAGAAGCACTGATTTTTCTAAAAAGCTCAGATACGGATATTATGAATTCTAAGAACAGTAACCTTGAACAATGACTTTTTTTCCTAGAAAATATCTGAGAACTTTTTAACAGACACAAGAAAGAAGAGCCTTGTGTGCTTTTGAGAGGACTGAGCTTTTTGCCCCTTCTGTTAGAATTAGTCCACTTCATTTGTTCTGTATTATGCAACAAACTGAAAGCATCACTGTATAAGTAGCTCTCACAATCCCTTCACACAGTGTTTTTTTTCTCATTTAAGCAGGCAAAAATAAAAATTTGTCTTATTATTCCTCCTATAAAAGTATCATCAAAGCCCATTGTCTTAGTTTCAGTTCTCTGTTGACCAAGTATTGGACTTTTAATGTTCAATTTTTCTTATTGAAAGAAGGACATAGCTCAGGAGCATCTTCCCCCTTGCAGAGGAGGAGCTGGGGAACACCTTCCTTGCCACCAGCATTTCCATCCTGTACTCTGCTGTAAATGGAGTTTCACATTTACTGATGATTCCTCCCTGAGAAATAGCAAGCAGTTTTCTCTGAGGTTGCTATTAATACCTCATTATGAGATTATGATAAGAGATCTCCCTGGAGTCTGCCAGCAAAACAGCTGTTGGAGTAGATGTGTCAATACTGCTCAGGGCTGTAATGTTTTGGTAATCTCAGACTTGAAGGTAAAGTCAGGCATCATTTGCAGCATGTCCAGGTGTCAGTCAGCTGCAGACCAAGGAGCTCTGGAATGGTGTTTGAACCTGGCCTTTCTCATGCCAGCATGACCACAGGGCCATTAATCTGCATTTTTGGAACCTACCTACTTTGATAATTAGTGTATTAGGAAACAAAGTGTCTTTCTTAGAGTAACTACAACGTTGAAAACATTGTGATGGAAATATGTTTATACAGGAAAGGAGAACAAGAGTCATTCCTGAATTTCGAAGAGCACATCTACTTTATCCCACACTTGGAAGTGTTGTCCTTCTATACAGAAGAATGATTGGAGGGTGATTTCTGCTTGAGATGAGTAAAAATTCCTTCATGTTTCTTGATCTATTTTTAAGGTGGGTTTTCAGTCAATTCATACTTTCCCTCTACAAACTTCCACAAGATCTGGCAAAAAATTATTGACTTAGAAAAGAATTCTTCTTAATCCCAGTGCTATGATAGCTGTGCAAACTCATACAAAAGCTGCTTGAGCAGCAGTAGTAAAAACAGTGCCAAATACATTCAGCTGTTTACTTTCAAGCTAGGAAGTGCTGCAGGGATCTTGGCATATGGCCCCCACTATTTGAAATCTGAGGAAATTCCCACTGGGTCTGAGACCAAACACTTTCTTGCAGCCATTTGGTGGGCTTTTACTACTGTGGTGTTTTAAAAGCTGTGATGGTTAGCAGCCTCTCACTGCTCAGGAACCCAGCTGAGCTGCCCCACAGAGTGCTGTTCAGCTTGCCATGGTTGCAAGCACAATTCAGCCACTCCCAGCTGTGTTCTGCCTACTTACAGCAATGATTAATTTCTTCCCAAGACTTCAATATAAAAGTCATCTGAACTGAGTGATGTGCAGGGCTTAATTCTTCTTTGCTATGTTTTTTAATATCAAAGCTGTGAATTATTGTTTTTTCACATTAGAATTTTCAGAAAAAACATCCCTTACAGTCCTGTTTTTATTCTAGTGGACCTACATAAGCAGGCTGAAAACAAATCAGTAACTGAAAATCGGGGTGGTTTTTTCTGTAAGAGGCAGGATTAAATCTCTTTAAACAGTACTTACTATTTATTGATTAATGTAGAATTCATGCATATTAATAAAAATAGTGTTGGTAAAATCTGAGGCAAACCCTCTTTCCTTTCTCATCATTCATTTTTCACCAGTTTGTTGTTTCTGTTTGTTTGTTCTGTTTGTTCTGTTCTGGATTTTTTGTGTTTTATGCTGAGCAGGAATCAGGACGTTATGGGGGTTAACTTATGATAATGACAGTAAAGTGTAGAAAGTTGATTGTAGAGTGCAGGTTAGTAGGCCCAACATTTCCCACATTTGATCAAAGTAATTCTGGTTCCAAAGCATCCCCATGGCTTCTTGTCACAGCTTCACTGCTGCAATTCAGACTGGTGCCCAGCTATGGCAGGTCAGCTGCACTGCAGCCTGAGAAAAGGAGGGTAACCATTAAAATCAACTTGTGTTGATTGTCCTAGAACATTGTAATAAAGTTTTTGTAATGGAAATAGTTTCCAACAAGCCTTGAAACTATTCTTAAAATTGCCTCATTTTGCATCAAAGAGAAAAATGTTATAATTTGTTGAACAACCACTGATTTGATGAAAGTTTTTGCCCACTCAGAAATGAATTTTAAAGCACAATGGAAGAACCTGACTGTCTGAGAGAGCTTCCCATGGGCATTGCAAAAGTCAACCAAATTCCAAGCCAACCATTTCCCCCAAACAAATGTTACCAAGAGGTTGCATCTTAGGGACGGCAATGCTGATGTTATTTTGTGCATTTGTGCTATGACCTTCCCTCAAATGATGAAGAACATTTACTCCTGAGCTATTCCATACTACAAAATCTCATTCAGGATTTGATCATTCACTAGCAGCTTGCTGTAAAAAAGATCATTAGCTTATAGGCTGATTTTCTGCTTCTACTATGAATTTTCAAATATTGGTGTCTCCAAGGAAAACAAAAGATTGTTTACTAAAGAGGAAAATGCATTATGCCTTCCAAATTAATTGGTAGGAATAAACTTGAAACTTGAATGCTTGTGTGGTTTAGTTATTGCATCAGCTTGAAGTAGCTTCTTCACCAAATTAAAGAGACACAGCCCTTCTGTGCTCACCATGCTCCTGTATGAGTCAGAGATTTCCATAGAAAACGCATCCACCTGTGGATTTCTGATCTATGGAGTGTTCTGTGTACCTGTTCTTAAGAAAATTATACTATGCCTTTTTGGGTTTAGCTGGATTGATTGGATTTTTGAGTCATTTATAAAAAGTCCCAGCAGCACTGGGTAATATATGGGGTTTGGGTAGACTTTATGAAAAGTAACAAAGTTAATTCTATACAGTCAGCTGGAATACATGAAAAGGAGGATGGATGGTGTGATAATACCCCAAAGATACTCCAGAAGCAGGTTTGACTGAGCATACCCTGCCAGCTGTTGCTTCTGGACTCCTAAACCAAAACCAGGAGTCTTCTACAAGGGGTTAGACGTAGCTACAAATGTGTTAGCACTTGCACCCTTACAGCAACAGCATCTTTGAGATGATGATAATGATGAACATGGTTGTGAGTTCACAGAGTTGCCATTTCACTAGCTGTCCATTACATCTTTCAATAAAAATAGATATTAAAGGACACAGACATTCTATACTATTTATTTAAGGTGTGATAGATCACTTGTAGCAGCAGACAATGTGTTGTATTATTGGTAGATTGGAGAAGAGGAGATAATCAGCCAAATACTGATTTTGTAGAGGGTGTCTCTTTAGATTCAGTTCCAGATGGGTGAATAAAAGATTCATTTGAGCCTGATGATAACTTCACCCTTACAAAACTGTTTAAAACCAGGCTATTTTAGTCTGGTGGTTGCCAAAATATTTCTACATTAGCAGCTGTCTCTTGAAGTAACTGAGATATCAGCTTGATCAACCATCACTTTCCTTGAAATCTGTTTGGCTTTTTGAGTACTTGAACTATAGCTGGACTTTGAAATGCATGAAACTATGGAAGATCAGGTAGTGGCCATCAACTCTGAGTTGTACTAACTCATTTTTTGCCAGGTGCCCATGACAATTTGGAGCCTTGGGTGACATGCAAAGGCCAGTAAAGGCAAGAGAGGTGCATTTAAAAAAAAAGATTCTGTTTTCTAAACCATGGAAATTACTACCAAAAAATGAAGCTGATAAAACCATATAAAAGGTCTGGTCTTGTGGCCCTGGGATCAATCTAAGTTTTGAATGAACATTGTAACCATACCCAGCTTAGCAATATGGTTCAGAGCAATAATGCAGTTTTGAAGCACTATTGGTAGAAGCAGATACCTTGGTAACCTTCATTTACTGTCTGTTCATTAAGTTCTAAGGACAGTTGTGGTACCCATGAAAGATTCTGTTTGGAAGAAAACCAAATCAGGTGCTGCAATGCTTTTCAGTAACATTCCTGATTTGGTTGTGGAATATGCCACCAAAAGGTGCTCCAGTTTGTGCCTATCATTTTTACTTGAGCATTGGATGTAATGGAGATATTGTAACTGGGAAATCAGCTCACATCTAAACAAGGTGGAGCCTCCCAACACTCCTATAATGGATATGTAAGGAGTCTTAGCATGACATACTTTCATCTGACTGCACTTCTAGTAGAGGACAAAATTAGTATATTTAGAAGTTCCTTTGGCTAAGACACTAATCCTGGGATTTAGGAGATAAAACTCGTGATGTCTCCCTGATAGGGAGTGTCATCAGCCATGAGGCACAATATTCTGCTGCTCAAACCTAGGCATTTAGTGCTGTTCTAGACGTTGAGTAGCTCTGGGGTACCCCCCACCACTGGCTACTGCTACAGAGCATGTGGTTGTGACGGTGTTCACAGGGGTTTCAGGTTGAGGGAAGAGACGAGGATCTGACTCCATGCTTCAGAAGGCTCGATTTATTATTTTATTATATATACTACATTAAAACTATACTAAAAGAATAGAAGAAAAGATTTCATCAGAAGGCTAGCTAAGAATAGAATAGGAAAGAATGATAACAAAGTTTTGTGGCTCAGCTCTCTGTCCGAGCCAGCTGTGATTGGCCATTAATTACAAACATCCAACATGGGCCAATCACAGATGCACCTGTTGCATTCCACAGCAGCAGATAATCAATGTTTACATTTTGTTCCTGAGGCCTCTCAGCTTCTCAGGAGGAAAAATCCAAAGGAAATGATTTTTCATAAAAGATATCTGCGACATGTGGGTCTTTTTTGAGACCCTGCGTCATACTCTGCCTGTTCCAGACAGGCATCTTGGCTATCCAGAGCCTCTCAATTAGCATTGGGCACTTTGCTTTAGGCAAGCTGGATCACAGTTGGGTTTAGCTCCCAAGTACGTACTAAACAAAACCAAAAAATCTGAAAAAAAAATTGAAGTTGTGAACAATGTCTGAAGAGACTAGCAATCCAAAGGCTTCCGTGGCTTGTGTCCAAACTCAGAGTTTTGATGTCTGTCCAGGAAGTGGAAGAGAGATAGGAAGTGAGGTTGAGGACTTGCATTTTAAGTCTGCTTTATCCACATATGTTTATGCCTTTCCATAATTCAAACCTTCAAATGTAATTTAGGAGGCAGCACTCTAACACTCATTAGGCTGTATCTCACTTTCTGGAAAGAAAGCATGATTTATTCTCATATATCACACTCTGAACAGCTAAGTAGATTACCAGAGAGTTGAACACAGAAAGGAGAAACTTTTAGGATTTTCAGAATTAGCAAATTAAATTTCAGAGATAAAGAAGTCTAGATGCATTATATTTTCATCACTCTGAAGTGTTAAATAGTGGGTGAGGTGTTAACATCATTAGCATCCAGTGAATTTGAAAGTTCAGATAAATGTTTTTCCAACTGGCTGTACATGCACACCTGCACCCATACCCACCCACATGTTTTGCAGCATCTTCAGAGAGTGGAAGGAATTAACATCTTTCTTCAGTTTTGTCATTACTCGTGTTGCTTTTTATCTGATAGTTTTTAGAGAGCCACGTTGTCATTGATTCAAATAAGTAGGAGCAGTTTGTCTGTTTCAACCCAACCTCATGCTGTGCTGCTGTCGACACTGCTATGCATGTTTCCCTAATCAGCCACATGAAACATTCATGGTTTGTCTTCTGAAACACTGAGTACAGGGGTTTGTGCTGCTTACAAAGGGAAGATGTGGGGGTTTATCTCCTTCTGCTTGTCCTGTTTGTTGTTGGGTACCACCAGCTTCTGGTAAGTCTAGAGCTGCATGTCTGGTTTCTGCTGAGGCAATCTGTAGGACACGTCTCCATTTCTCTCTCCCCACTTCATGTTCTGTCCCACAGTGTCCATGGCACTTCCATGCATGACCAGGATGGTTTGTGATGTTGAGATTATTAACCATGTGATACAGGCAGTAAGTCACACATGCTTTCTCAGCAGACGGTGATTGCTGGCTGTGAAAGATACATAAAAAAAAAAAAAAAAAAAAAAAAAGAAAAGCAAGAGGAATGAAATGTTGTACAAGTTTAATTATTTATTATTGAATATTTATTTTATTCAATATATTGAATATTTATTTTAACTCAATACTACTTCCCTGGTTTCTATTATAGTTGCTGTTCTGTCCCTTTATGGGTTCATGCCCATCCTACTGTGACAGAAGAGGAAGTTTTTTTGCAGCTAAATCCAGTACAAATGTTTTATTAGTTCAAGTCTCATTATTGCATTTTCTTTTCTAATCAAGACAAATAATATTCCATTAAGAATATAATCTTTTTTCCCACTTATAGCTACAACCATAAAAGCAATTGGTTTGAATTGTTTCTTTGCACTCAAGGTTCTTTTTTGAAACATTGATTACTCCTAATTGCCATTTCTCATCCATAATGATTTAAAATTGTGTCTTTCAGAGTCATGATTTTTGCAAAACAGTTCACATTACAGTGTCTGGACATAGTTTTGAGATGATTTATTTTTCAAAGCATTGCACTGAAATCTGATTCATCGTTCTGACTAAATTAGCTGATTGACTAAAACCCAGTGCAATATTTTAAAAACATAAAACTTTCATCAAAAGCTACAATTTGTATAAATTTTATTTCAAATTATATGTAGACTAATCAGCTCTAAATATGTTTCCCATAAAATGGGGTGCTCCAAATTAGTTAGCCATTGCCACCTGGTAAGACAAACAGCTTACAAATGTGTATTACATTACTGTTCAGTCTTTGAATTTTCTTTTCAGTATACTCATAACTATCCCCAAAATTACAGTCATCCCTTTGAACAACTATGAAGTTGGGTACAGCAAAGTTCCTTAAATATATTTGTTTACTAGAAAGAAATTTTTAACTTCAGTTATCAGCTGAACCTCTTTCCTCACCATTGCCCTCTTTTTTACTGTGCCTCTGTTTTACTGTGCCTTCTGTTCTTAGCTTTCCATTTAAATATAATACCAGAAAATCAAAAAGAGTATGTCATTTCAAGTCAACATGCATGCTGAGATGTCAAAAGGCATATGCATAAATAACTCTGCTTTGGGGATTTTATGCAAAGTATTGGCATGTATTTGCATTCTAGTACCACTGATTCAGACAACTTCATACCAGCTGTCATCATCTCTACTACAGTAGCGATCTGACAAACAATCAAAGTGAAAATTACTCTATTCAGACAAACTGCTGCAATCCATCTTTGATCTTACCATTCAGAACCTTGGTCTGAAAAAAAATTTCACCTACATTTCTAAGCATTTACTTTAGGTTTGTATTCTATTTTTGAAATATTGGACTAACCACAGAAAGCAATGTTGTTAATTAAATCACATTAATTAACTAAACTTGTGCCTAGGAGAAAATTCACTCTTATTCAAAGAAAAAAACCTTTCCCTCATTTACCTTAAATCTGAAAATGCAACTCTGAAAGAATCTACAAACAGGATCTGTATCTTTACAAAGGTAGGTAGTTATGAAAAAATAAATTTATGCACCTGTGAACTTTCCAGTTATATAATGAATCAATAACACAACTGATGAAACTGTGTCCCAAAACTAATAAGATGGAGAAAAGAAATAATACTTT
Organism: Melospiza georgiana; assembly: GCF_028018845.1. NCBI lineage: Eukaryota > Metazoa > Chordata > Aves > Passeriformes > Passerellidae > Melospiza > Melospiza georgiana. The sequence goes on from NC_080433.1 coordinate 65,306,954, forward strand.
TTATTTCTTACATTCCTATCTTTTAGGAATGACTTTATTCTGCTAAAGGTATTGTGTAGGTTCACTTTTTTTCTGATGAAATCAAAATGGTGGAATAATTTAAATGAAAATATGAAAATAGAAATCTTGGTTACAAATAATTAATTTTTCAAAGTGGACTTTCAGCAAAGTTAACTCTGTGCTATTCAATTTAAAAATTACAGTACTCATAAGAAAGAGTTAAATCCATCAAATAATTTTATTTTAGGCAAATAATACCTTTGCCCTTCTGAGCATCCTTCCTCCTCATATAGTAACTCTGCTGTCTTGTAAATAGTGACTGTGTCTTTGAACCTCTTTTGCTCCTGTAAGAAGATGGAATTCAAGATCCATCTTTAACCAATTATTCACAGTCATGTAGATGTAATGAATGACACACGAGCCTGTGAATATCAGTCAAAATGTCTTCCAAGAAGGCTGGTGTGGATATTTGTGTTTCATAGTATATTTGATAGGTGATAAGTTCAAAAGGAGAAAAGCTGATGAAAGTGTTGAAGAACCTTCCGAATGTCAAATAGGAAGTAGGAGGATTTTTTGGTAACTGGTCATTAGGGGTTTCACTAGCTCCTGAATGAGCTCAATCTACCTATGTTCACAGGAATGATTACAGCTTTAGTCAGAAATGATACATCAGTGTCATTTCCTGGGTGATGAGGAAAAAAAGGAAAATTTTTTAACATAATAATATGATTAGGTTTATGTTTCATCTGATTCAGTCTGTATCAGGTTGATTTGTAATCTTGGCAGCTATACAGAATCAAGAACATTTTTAAGAATGTAGATTCTTTGCATAAATATACTGATGTCTTTGTTGCTTATGTTTTTTTGATTTATTAACATTGGGTGGCTACAGATATTTCCACTGATATTTGGAAATGAATAATTGATTTGACTGCCATGGATGACATTGCTGTTTATATGGTTTTTATAAATTTTATTTTTATTTTATTTTATTTTATTTATTTTATTATAGTAAGATGATCATGGGCATTTATATAGTATTTATATATTATTATAGTAAGACCATGGGTGGTGCCTACAGAGATGCTTCTGTGGTTGCCTAAGTACTAGATACTTTATCTGGTTTTATCTGCTAGACTGATTAGTCCAACTAAGTATATCTTAGGTAATATTTGGTCTGAAGTGTCACAATAAATAATAGGGAAGTGCTTATTTGCTAGTGTTGATAATCTGATTATCTGTATTTCTATTTAGTACCTGTGTTGTTAATGAGGCTATCCAGAACTGAAGGAAGTAAATAATATTTTTCATTGTGAGATTGTTTTATTTTAAAAATATTTCACTAGTAGGTTATTTTAAATCTTATAAATATACTCCCCATATTTTTATTTTCTGCTTCAGAGAAACAGAAACTGGTTTGGTTTATATCCTCCTTGGAAAGGGGCTGTTTCTACTGCCTCCACAGTCTGTGTGATTTTTTTTTTCTCCCCTGTGCTTTCCTATTATTTTACTTGCAGTGCTGATTAGTAGTTTTACAGTGTGTTCTTCTAAAAGCAGCATAAAAATAAGTCGTCTCCCCATCTTAAGTGTAAGAATAATTTTCCTTCATTTTTTAGTTTATGGAGGCCATGCTGCCTGGTGCAAGTTGGAAGAGCCCTGATATGGATTAGTGCCCTGCCTGCTGAAGCAAAGCAATTAGCGAAGTACTCTGGGAACAAAAGATCCAGTTAATATGGCTCCACTTAGAGGTCTAAAAATGAGTTGGGAGAAAAATTATTGCTTTGGTGATGTTGGGAATATTTATGTTAACAATACTTTCATCCTGAAGTTATTTTATTGCATAGATTGGAGCCTGCACTTGAAATTTGTCAATCGTATCATGCTGGTAGCACTCACATGTCTTGCAATAGTGTAAAAAACCCTTTAGGCAGTTACAAACCATAAAAAAACCCTACTGTTGTTATACTCAGAATGTATGTACTAACAAAAGTTAGTACATACAAGGGAGGTTGCTATTGAACATGATACATAGTTTGATAATACTTCAATATTATAACTATAAAAATTTATCTTCCTGCCCAGAGTTACAGCTTCTTAGAGCTCTCCTCAAGAACTGGTCCCTACACGTGGTTCTGTAAAAAAGCACCTGGACATGTTCCAGGCAAGGTCTGCGTGGGCCTGGTTTTGAGGGGCTGGAAGTATCAGCAAAGCGCACCTCACAGAGAAAAATAGACTCTTATCATAGAGCTGAGGGCTGGACAGAAGACAGAAACTTTCTGATGTCACCAGCACTTTCTTCATGGACTGGCAGAACCATAGAGTAATTTGGGTTAGAAGGGACCTCAAATGTCTCATTCCACCCCCCCTGCCTTGGGCAGGGACACCTTTCACTAGACCAGGTTGCTCAGGGCCCCATCCAACCTGGCCTTGCACACTTCCAGGGAAGGGACATTCACAGCTCCTCTGGGCAACCCATGCCAGTGCCTCACCACCCTCACGGCAGGGAATTTCTTCCCAGTATCCAATCTAAACCTACCACTTTTCATTTTAAAACCATTCCCCATTGCCATATCACTCCATGCCGCTGTAATAGTCCCTACCCAGCCTTCTTGTAGGACTCCTGCAGGTACTGGAAGGTTGGTCTGGCACTGCCAAAGAACAGAATCATTCTGGCAGACAGGGACCTTTAGATTTCATTGTTTTCAAAAGGATGCACTTAGTTGAGAGGGAGGCAGGGGTCTTAGATCTCCTCTGGGACTTTGGTTGAGACTAATAATTAAAATAGAAATAAAGGACTTAACAAAGAATAACAAATCAATATTTCTGTGTACATCTGTAGGTGGGAGCTACAGCTACAGCAGCTTGAAACAAATAATTAGTATTTTTCACAGATAGGCAGTTTTTGCAGAGAATATACAGGGAGGTTGGAGCTTTGGAAGAAAGGAAGGATTCTGTAAATTTCCATGGTTCAGGAACAGCATGTAACATTTCCCTTCATAAGAAAACAAAGTACCTTCTGGATCTCTTCCCACATCCTGCTGTATATCAACAACTTTCTCTCAATTACCTTTTGGCTCAAGCGAATAAAGGGCTGCAATCATCCTTTTTAACAAGCCTTTAAAATTACTCTTTTCTTTTTTTTTTTTTTTCCAGATCCTCTCCAACAATAAAAGCAATTTAAACTTTTATGATAAAAGTGTGGAAGAGCTTTAAAATAGCTCAGGTATTTTTCTAGAGAAGGTGATGTCATTCTTTCCATCAGCAGAAATGCAGAACTCATGCTTTAGTCTTTGTTTGCTGATAAGTAGAAAAGGAATTAGAATATTAGTCAGGATTTCGATATTTAAAATGATTTATTTTCCTCTGTTATATTATCTTTGTCAGCTAGTTTTCATTTTCCAAGAGTATTTCAATTGCCAAACTTGACCTCTTGGTGTGTTTACACTGTTCTAATGTGACTTATGTGTATAACTGAGAACAGAATTTGATTTATGTGTAAGTACTTCAAGTTGCCTGACAGGAACTGAGATAAAAAATTTTTATGACTCCCAAGCAGCCTTTTAAAAACTTTCTTGGGGTATTTTTCTTTGGAAGAAAAGAAATATTTCATAGTTACTTGTGGACAGTAAAAAAAAAAAAAAAAAAAAAGAAAAAGACAAAAAAAAAAGAAAAAGAAAGAAAAAGTAAAACCCTTACTGATTTTGGTTCCAGTTTTAAATTCTTGAGCAATGAGATTAAAGTTTCACTTCTGCACTAGTTGTCATTTGGACAAGACCACAGCTGACTCTCACATAGATATTCAAGGAACAATATTAGGAACAACTTCACTGATGTTGAACTCCCTCAGCAGGACTGAGCATAGTTGCAGACATTCCTTGGGGCATGGAGGAGTCCTTGAGCCTCTACCCTGGAAGCACTGGGCATAGCAGCTGAGGGCTCCCTTACATGTCTGTCACCAGCTGTGGTTTTCAGAATTCCTGCTACAAATCTGTGGTTCCCCCTAGAATTCCAGCACATAACGGAGTAGAGTGGCCAGCTATGGTGGAATATGATTGTTCTTTGTTCTTCAGCATATTTATGTGAGCATTATCCAGCTTACCCTGTAGCTAAGATCTTTTTCACTCTAGACTCACACTCAGATAAGACTGGAGACACAGTATTTTCTACCTCTGCCAAAATAATACAAGGGCATGCTTGATTTTTCACTATGGAAAATAAATTAGTTGCGGGATCCTAATGAAGAAGTACACATGCAAGAGATTTGGAAGAGTGATTGCTGGACTTTATAATTATTTAAATCAATACGTTGGTAATGCAGGTCATGCTGAAGAATGTCTCTGCTGCTGTTGATTACATAGATGTACCTGCTTAGAAGAGTTCCTTAATTGACTGCCTGCATTATCATGTAATGATCCTGTTCAGTATAACAGAGTTGCTGAAGTTAAGTACTTTTTATAGAGATCTCAGAGTCATAGAATGATTTCCTGCTATGGGAGGGACACTTTCCACCACACCAGGCTGCTCAAAGCCCATCCAACCTGGCCTCAAACATTTCTAGGGATGGGGCATCTCAGGTTGGTCTCCGAGCAACCTGTTCCAGTGTCTCACCACTCCAGGTGGGTCTCACAGGAGCAGAGTAAAGGGGGAGAAATGTCTCCCAGGGTGAGGCAGGCTGGCCACACCTCTTTTGATTCAGCCCAGGATACAATTGGCATTCTGGGCTGCAAGAACACATTGCCAGGTCATGTTCAATTTTTCATCCACCAGCACCTCCAAATCCTTCTCCTTAGGGCTGCTTCCAATGCCTTCATCCCTTATCCTGTACTGATACTGGTGATTACCCTCACCCAGGTGTGGGACCTTGCACCTTCCCATGTTGAACTTGCTGAGGTTTGCAAGGGCCCACTCTGCAAGGCTATCAAGATCCCTCTGGATGGCATCCCTTCCCTCAGGAGTAACAGCTGCACCACTTAACTTGGTGTCATTTAAGATGAATGACCTACTCTAAACTCAGACACTGAGGAGAGAAATTTGGCTTTAAACACTGTGTTGTTTTTTAGATAGGTAGTAAATGGATCATAGCAATAAACTTTGTAAGTTGTGTTACCTTCCTGCATTCTTCCCATTTGACATTGTGAATTGTACTCGTTACATAATGTGTTATTGTTCCCAAGTTAACTACAATTGCAACCTTTCCTGTGGCCTCTCTAGACCTGTGAATAAAGTGAGGTGTTTTTACAACTATGCCATTTCTCAGGATGTAGCCCTGTGATGGGACATCTTTACCACCAAGGCAATAAATCCTGCAATTTACTGGCATCACTGCATCCACAGTAATGTCCCCTCAGTGGTAATTACAGGCTTAGGTAATAAGTAGTAAAACAATAATTGATGTGTGTGCTTTAGTCCACTAAATCAGTCGTCCTTTAGAAATTATTTCTCTGTTACAACCAGGGAAGAAAAACATAAAGTAGTAAAACTGACTGAAAATAAAAATATGTTGGCTCAAATTTGACCTTTACTTTTTAGAGACAGATGCACCTGTTGATATTCAGGGATCTACCAAAGAGTACCAGAGAAGACCCAACAAAGCAAAGGTAAGAATTCCTGCAAGACATTCCTGTAGCAGCATGGAGTACCCCAAATCTTGGGCTCCTCAACACAAGACAGACATGTTGCTCCTGGAGCAGGCCAAGTGGAGGGCAACAAAGATGATGAAGGGCCTGGAGAATCTCTCTTATGAGGAAAGGCTGAAGAAGAGGGGCCTTTTCAGTCTTGAGAAGACAAGAATAAGAGCATACCTCATCGATGTATATAAATATCTGAAGGGTGGGTGTCAAGAAGATGGAGGCAGGCTCTGCTCAGTAATGCCAAGCAATGGGACAAGAGGCAACAGGCAGAAACTGATGCAGAGGAAGTTCCACCTGAACATGAGGAAGAACTTCTTTACTGTCAAGCTGACCATGGACTGGAACAGGCTGCCCAGAGAGGTTGTGGAGCTTCCTTCACCAGAGATTTTCAAGAACCATCTTGATGCAATTCTACGCAGTGTGCTCTAGGATGTCCCTGACTCAATAGGAAGGTTGAACTCGATGACCACCGTCATCCCTTCCAATCTTAACCATTCTGTGATTCTGTGAACAAAACACTAAAACAGTTTGCAAGGAAGAAAGAAGTGGCTTTTTCTTATCTAAACAAGTAAGAAATGTGGATGCTATTCCTGGTAGTGGTGCTGGTACACTTTAGTAGGCATCTAACAAACCAGAGAATCAGTTCTGTATTTTACAGTTCAAGACTTCAGCCTTAAGTAAGGAAAAGGATTTTTTTAAATTAATAAGAACAAAAGGAAACCATCATAGGCAGGAATGGTAAAAGGAATGAACTTTTTACTTCTTCAGCTAACATGGATCACAGTTCAAGAATATTGATTTTGGTGACTGTAGGCTATAAAAGATTAGATCTACTTTGCCCATTGGAGAAATGATAAATAAGTACCCCTGTGTAATATCTTTAAGATAACAGCTTTGTATTAGTGATCCATTCAGTCTTGGACCAGGTCTGAAGGGTTCAACAGGAAAAGCTTTCTGTGGTAGGGAGCCTATGTTGGAGGAGGGGAAAGACTCTCCCTGCAGTGGCAGAAGCAATGTGTGATGGACTGAGTTACCCCATGCCCCATTTCCCTGCCTCTGCAGGGGAAGGAGGTAAAACTGGGAAGGAGGGAGGGGTGGAGGAAGGTGTTTTTAAGGTCTTACTTTATTTCACATTATCCTGCTCTAATTTTCTTAGTAATAAATTCAATTATTATCTCTAATTTGAGTGTGTTTTGCCTGTGACAGTATTTGGCGAGTGATCTCTCTCTGTCCTTGTCTCAATCATGAACACTTTGTTACATTTTCTCTCCCTTTCCAGCTACAGAGGGGAGCAATAGGCTTTGGTGGATGCCTGGCATCCAAATAGGGTCAACCCACTATGCCACCCAAGAGCAAGATGGATGATAAGAGATGACGCAGGTGGCAAAATACAAGGAACCAGTGAGATATTAATGACTGCTCAGAACTGCACTTGGCAGACTATTGTTCACAATGGACTTTTGCAACAAACTTTAACTCTTAGTATAAAGAGCTCTACAGGTGTTTGTGGAGGGACAGATTAAAATATGTAAAGAACAAATCAGCTGACAAAGTATTCCTCGAAATTGTGGAAGTGAGGCAATTTAGGTTTGTTCACCAATAAAGGTAATATCATGTCTTTTAAGGCCAGAGGAAAGACTATTGGAATGGCTGTGATAGATGACAGCTAGTATTTGTTGTACAGGAAGACTATCTTCAACATAAATTGGATGACAGTGCCTAGCTCATTTGTTTTCAGAAAATGAAATCACAGAATCACAGAATGGAATAGATTGGATGGGACATTAAAGATCACCTATTTCCAACCCCCCTGCCAATGGGCAGGGACACCTTCCACAAGATGGGCTTATTCAGAGCCCCATCCAACATGGCCTTGAACACTTCCAGGAATGGGGCATCCACAGCTTCTCTGGGCAACCTGTTTCAATGTCTCACCACCTCCTCAGTAAAGAATTTCTTCCTAATATCTAATCTAAACCTACCCTCTTTCAATTCAAAGTTATTCCCCCTTGCTCTTTTCCCCCTTGCAAATGTGTAAGTCCTTCCCTCTTGTAAAATGTGAGTGAAATATGCATATATATACGGTTCAGAGTAGAGCTGAAGTGCAGAAGCTTTTTCAGCCTGAACAAAGGAAGCTGGAGTGCTAGCCCTGGGCTGGACCCAGGTGAGAACAGACCAGAGATGTTTTCTACTAAACTCTGTAGGAAGCACTCAGATTTGGAGGAAGGCTGGAGGCCAGTACTGCTGCTCACTCTGGTCTGTATTTTGTTATGATGCTGATGGTTTTATGCTTCAGCAACACCAAGGAGGAAAGGCAGCAAAGACTTAAGAACTCAATTATAGTGAGTTACTCTCCCTATATTTAAGGCAAACCCAAAACGTTTTTATGTAAAGGGAGTTGAAGTTAGATGGAGAGATTTGCATCACCAGACATTTGTATGCACTCATTGCACTTTAACTGTCTAAAGGGAAAGAGGGAAGAGTCCACCCTCACTGACACAGGTGCTTCGCCGCCCCGCAAAAAAACCCACGAAAGCAATCCAAGCCCGTACACCGGGGTGTCAGCCCCGGTGTCTCTGCCCGGAGCTGGGGGCTTGGCGTGGGCCGTAGGGCACGTGTCTCTCCAGCGGGCCGAGAAGACAAGGCGGACCCGCTGCCCCGGCCCCGGCCCCGATCCGGGAGCCGCCGCCGCCCCGGAGCCGCGGCCCCGCCCCGCGGCGCTGGCGTAGCGCTGACGCCGGGCCCGCCCCGCCCGGGCCAGCCGGGGTAGCGGCGGGCCGGGGGCGCCGTTAGCAGCTGCTGGGCTCGCCCCGCGGCGCCCGCCCGCTCTGCCGGGCCATGCGGTAGCGGCTGCGGCGGGCCGGGCTCTCGGCGGCCATGGAGCGGCTCCCCGGCGGCCGCCGGCCCCGGCTCGTGTCCTCGCTGGGGCTGGGGCGGCGCTCCTGGGAGGTCACCTTAGACGAGGAGCGGGGGCGGCTGGCCTGGCGCGACCCCCGCCCGCCGCGCCGCGCTGGCGGTGAGTGGGGCGGGCGGGGGCCGGGGCGCACCTGCCGCGGCCTGGGGCGGGCCGGGGCCCCCGGGAGGCGCCTGCCCTCGGCGGCGGGGGAAGGAAGGGCGTCCGCCGCGTCCCCGGTGCCGCGGCGCGGGTGCCGGCGGGGGCGGCCTGCGGCCGGCGCTGCCCCGGCGCCCGCGGCGGAGTCTCCGCGCCCGGGGCTCGCTGAGCGTCCGGAGAGCTCTGCCGGCGTGAGCGCTTCCTGCCCTCGGGCGCCTGTGCGGCGCCTCCGGGTTCGGAATCCGACCGAGGGCGGAGGGTGGCCCGGTCCCACACGGGGCCGGGCAGGGCGCTCGGAGCGGGGAGATGCAGGCGGGACCGTGCTCGGCAGGGCGCAGACAGACCGCCGGCTGTGCTGGGCGCTGATCGGGCTGTGCCTTCCCAGACAAAGCCGAGAGCTGCTCTCGCTGAGCCGCAGCCCCTGTGGGAGAGCGCAGCCCGTGTCGCGGAGCAGCCCGGCCGAGCATCCGTGCCCAGCGTGCCGCCGGTGGCACCGGGAACGCACCTGTCCGGGCACAACACACATCTGTTCGGCTGAAACACGTTGTTTCTTGGCGCCGCGAGTACGGAGAAGCATATAGTTTGTAATGTATTTAAAGTAGCCCTAGAAGTACATAAGAGACTTAAAAAACCTTAAAAGCAATTTTGGTTTTTTTTAGTTACAACAAGGCTTGTGGTTAAAAACACTTTCATACTGGGTCAGTGTCTCGGGCAATGACTACTTTTGTTATTTGGGTTGGGGTTGTTTTGAGCTTTTTTGAAAACTCTTAGCTTTCCCAGGGGTTTAGTGGAAATTTTACAAAGCAAGTTAAACTTTTGAGATTTACTGGTTTGGAAATATTTAATACAGGCTACTAGTTTGCAGTGTGGTAACAAGGATTTCTATAGTTCCCCTTTTGTGCAGTTAGCATAGTGTGAATGAACAAAACTGCCAGTCTGAGAGGTCACTGATGAAAATACCTGAAAAAAATCAGATTAACTTGTGAGGATGTTTGCATATCAGACTTTCTACTGTACTTTTGACAGGTATTTTTTCAGGGTCTTTGACTTCAGTGGTTTTATATAGTAATTATTCCCATTGTTAATGTAGCCATATTAAAAAGGCCTGGGAACATTTGAAAATGTGTAGTGTCGTTTTTTTCACAGCAGCTGCTCTAGAGTTGAAAACTGCTGTCATCCCCACTTTAGAGGTTGCAGGATCTGAGACAGACACTAATAATAGAAGGGCTGACTAGAAGCTTTATATAGATGTTTGAATATAGATGTTTCTAATCCCTGGCAAGTCCCCAAACTTAAATAGTTAAATGGTACTTCCATTCTTACCATGTAGCTTCGTTAAATATTTTTCAGATTTTATCATAATATCCTATTGGCCTGAGGCTTTTTTCAGGAAGGTGAGGGAAAAAGGAGAAAGAGAACTCAAGAATTTTAAGAATTTGGTGCGACAATTTACATAACTGAGATTTGTTTATGTTTTAAGTACAACCGTTCTTATTCATAATACAAAAATAGAGTTTGTTATCCTTCCCTTGCTATTGTGCAAGTAGTTTGACATAATCTAATGTTCATCAATAATACTGATGAAAAAAGTAATCAAAAATTCCTAAACTTTTCTCAGTTAAAGGAACTTTAGACTTTAAGGACAAATTGATTCTTTGATTCTGCTGAACTTAAAACATTGTTGTGAAAAATAGGCCGTATACTTTTCAAAATGATATAAAATTAGTCTAGATAAAGGTACCTGGATCTTAAATTTAAAATAGAAAGTTTCAAGGCCTTTTGGGATAATTGCTCCCACTAGGTAACCTAGCCCTTACTTTGGGGATAATTTGGTAGAATTGTGTGCAATCCTTCTAAAAATGCCTTTGCAAAGTCACTAGGAGACTGATGTGTTGGCTAGAGCAAGTTCAAGGGCAGTGCCATTCTCCTGTCTGATGAATTCCTGTAGACCAAGCACGAGTGCCACAGATTCACACCAGCTCTCTCATGAGCACTCTAAAGTTTACAGCTGCTTGCAGTTGTGAATTCTTACTACTTTTTTAAGTTGTAAGTTTTCTTGACTTGCTCCTGGTAGACCAAACAGTGTATGCAGCTGCTCTGAAGCATGTTCCCAATGTCAGAATTCTGGGAGTGGTGGAAGGACAGTGGGACACAGTAAATTAGAGTTAAATATGAGTTAGAGATGAGGCAGTTTCTGGAGCAGTACCCAGCTGGAGATGCTGTAAGAGGCAAGTGTGGTTAGAGTGCAGCCTCTGTCTTGTAGCACAGCTATTCACAATATTTTGGAAAACATCATGTGAAATGACAAGAGAAAAGAGAAGAAAAAGAAATGCCTAGGTGTTCTGGAGGCACAGGTATAATTTATGTGGGGCTCAATGCAATAGATAATGTACCTTCTCTTCTTTACACACTCATTAATTCATGTGTTCCCTGCATTTGAGCTTTAATTTCCTCATATTTCTGTATTATTGCCCTGTTGTCTCCAAGCTCTTTTTAAGACCAATGATGATTCATTGTGCTCTCTACAATTATTTTGGAAATATGAGCAGCATACATGACAATATATAAATAAACTTAATAATATGGAAGGTGGTTAGTTAGAAGCCTATAATTTCGGAAGAGTTGCTTGACCAAGATTGGTATCTTTCTACCATTTAGCCTTTGACTACATGACTACATTGTGTCTAAATCCAGACTAAATTATGGAGTATAAAAGTGCTATATTTCTTGTTTAGTAGGTAGCTATTACAGTGAACCAGTTGTCTTTAAACTGTAAAAACTCAGCCTGCTTATTTTCAGAGCATTTATTACTGTCTTGAATTTTGGTATATAAATGAAAATTGTTTCGTATATGTTTTTTCAAGGTTTTCAGACCCTGACATGTACAGAACTAGAACCGTAGCTAGGTGTAGAGGTGTTAAAATGTTCACCTTTCCCTGTTGCATCCAAAATCAGGAACAGATAGGAAACAACACACACTTTGTCCTGTTTTCCAGGAAAATACATGTAGTTTTAGAGACTATGGGGAGATTCTTCTATTTTCTCATCTCTGTACAGTGATATTTATATGCATACATGTATATGTATATATATATGTGTGTGTGTGTATTTAAATCCTATTCTGTCAAAATGCAGAAGTATTAATTCAGGACAATTCTTTTTAATGCCGTTATTTGGAAGATACCAACAACAACAAAAACATCAAATGTTTGTTCAACTCATGGTGTATTTTTAAATTCTGAAATAAAATTTCCTACTGTTAGACTTTATTTAACAGCATCATAGTTTAAAGTTCTCTCTTCAGCGTAATCAGGTTCCTGTTTCCTGTTCTTTGATGGTTAGACATGTTTGAACTTACATGGAAAACCTTGACCTGTAAATTTTCATGTGTTTCTCTGTTACTTTCAGCTGTGCATCTTTTTTTCCTAGGGATGCCTTCATCTTTAATTTTTTTGGATGAGCTATATTTTTCAACCTTGTTGCATTTTTCCACAAGATTCAGTCATGAATCATAAATAGCATATGCAAAGTTGGTCAGCTAAATTGTTTTATTATTTCCCTCATGTTGATGGCTGAGTCAGGTTTTTCTCAAATAACACATGATAAAACTTTTTGTACCAAATTCATAGCAGAGTGTATATTGTACATATATACTTAGAGGTATTTCAGAAGCATTGGCTAAAGTTTTATTGTGCCTGGTACTAAAAGCATTGCAAAAGCAGAATGAGATTCTCCTATCATTTTTCTAGGATTTTTTTTTTTTTTTGCTTAAGTACAAACATGAAGGGGCTGACCAAACTAGACCCTCAGCTCTATGCATTCACTTACAGTGTGTGCTTTCTTTTAGCCTTTGTATTTCAGAATTCTCTTCCATGTGTCCTTCCCAAAACAACCGCCTGAGGAAACCTCAGTACTGGTGTTCACAGCACTGCTGTCATTCTGGTGGATTCTAAAGAAAGCTCAGTTTGATAAACAGGATACTTAGCAGAGGGTGGGCCAGCTTGGCAGCAAGGTCTGTCCAGCACCTGGTGCCTGCAGAGTGTTGGCACATCCGTGGTCAAGGTCATTTGTCATCAGTCGTTCCCAGCTGGCAGCGGGCGTGTGCAGAAATGTGAACCACGTTTCTCTGTAGGCAATGCCACAACTGCATCACACAGGGAGGATGTGGGGAGCAGTTGCTGCAGCTGGCATTGCCTCTTTGGAATGTGTTGTTTTCTGGGAGATACATTATTCAAATACACTCCATTAAACAATACATGTTCTTTAGCATACACCTTTCTGCTGGGTTGTACCCCCTCCTTAAGGTGAATAAGTGCATCTTACTCCCTGCTTTATAATTGAAATATTCGTAGTTGAGCAGGAAAGATTTTATTTGGAAATGCGGAAGAAACAGTGGGAAGACATTCAATAGTATGATGTAAATATTCAAGTTGACCCAAGCTCAAATTGCTGTGCTTTGATTCAGATTTATGTGATGTGAAGTAGCTGTGTGATCATAGTAGAAACTGGTCTGTTGGTTTACAAAGTACTTGAAGATTTACTTTAAAATAAAATAGGGAAATTTCCTTGTACATGGCTGTACATGGTGAAATCATGGTCTTTGGATGTTTGTGACTCCTCCACAGGATTTAAATCAATTGTGATACCTTTTTTCTTCCCCCTCCTTTAGGATGTGAATTGTCAGTAATTCTGCTCAATATCCTACCTTCTCTTACTCTGTGTTTATTAAACACAGCTTTCTATAGTGCATGATTGGTATAATACCATGTACCTTCTGATAGAAAGTATTCCTGTTCTCTTGCTTTTAGGTGAAGGCAAATCTTAAATCTGAAATCTTAAAGCTTGACCCTTCATGTGGGCTCTAACAGCAAGTTAGTTTTCAAAGTGACTGAAACTACACTTTTTCTTTAAACCTATATCCCAGCTTTTTCATTGTTGATATGTTTAAGTCATGAGAATATGCTAATAGTTTAAATTCATTCTAAATGCTGCTGCATCTTTGGGCCTCAGCTGAGTTTTAAGAATTAACCAAATGCTGTGATCAGCAACATTTTTGTGCTTGTGCGTGGGTCTAGGTTGCCTTGAGCTGACACATTTGTGAGGGGGAAGTTTGGTCTGTAGGATATGTAGCTGGCAATGATGAATGAACAAGTCTTGACTGGAGTTGTGAGTGAGTGCTCATAGACTCAGAAAGTGTTCTGTGGGAGTGGCAGACAGCCATGACACACCAAAAATCTTTTCTTAACGCAGAAAAACACACTTCCCAACTGCTGGCTGCATTTTGCACAAAGAAAGCCCACTGTTAATGTGCTTACCTTGGTTTTGTTTCTGTGAGGTGTTTTTTTCCCCCTCTCCCACTTGCTTAATGTGGGAAAAGTAGTGTGCGTCTAATCCAGCATTCCGCTGATTTATCAGTTTGCTTTTAGGAAGAATGTTAAGATTAAGAGCACTGTGACCCAGATTGAGTAATGACTGGCCCAGCCAGAGTGCTGAGAAGACTGTCACCTGTTTACTGTGTATTTTGTTTGGCTTTTTAACTTTTTACTCCTTTCTTTGCCATACCCTTTTGTCCACCTTCTGTGGATGGTCAGCTCTCTGTCTCTAATATGCTAACCATTGACAATGGTGAAAATTTTGTCTAGAAGCTGTTCTGTGCTGCTTGGTTGAATAGATTGGACTGAGCCAAGTAAAGTTCTTCATTTGATATTGTCTGAGCCCATATTTCAACCTTTTTTCATTAATGTTGATCTTGTAGTACTGGAGTAAGTAACTTTTTGTGTGTGTGTGTGTTTTGTTAATGTGGCAATAAGGTTTTCCATGTTTTGGGAGAAGCACATCAAGGTGAAGACCTTTGAGTGAACACCTTTATGCTATGTCAGTGAAATAAATGTCTCATTCTACTTGATAATAGGGGTAAATGCTCCAAAAGTAGCTGTGGGAAAGGACTATAATTAGTGAAGCTGTGTAATATGTGAAGCTTCAAGAGAGGCTGGGTTAGTACTATATTTTGTGGGGCAGGTTTTGGTGACTAAATGGCAGATGAGGGCATTGTGTTCCTGGGAACTGGACTGTTGTGCTCGTACTGAAGGTCTCTGCTTCACATTGAAAGCTTCCTCCTTTCAGGGAAAAGGGGATGGGCTGGGACTAAGTAGTTGGTTTGCAATGTGATGAAACAATATTCTGTGTAGCACTAAGTCAAACAGTGATAGAGATATTTGGACTGATGGAAATTCTTGAGTTCTATTCAAGCACGTTAGAATTTGTTGTTACAAGCAGTAGGGAATGTTCTGAATACACATGTTATTTGAGACAACTCTGCATCTTTCTGGCCATCTGCAATTACTGGGTTCAGTAGTGTGTGATTTCTGACTGCTCAAGATTGCAGCGTGCTGTCAGGACAGTGGAGTTGCTTGGTGCTTTTATGGTGCTGTGTAGTACTGAGGGGTATAATCGACAGAGCTGGTATACTCAGAACAGAAACTCCCCAGACTTTCACCAAAGCCAAAGGTTTACAGATGGAGAGTGGGATCTGTTCTTCACTTTTGTTCCTTTGGTTTTTTCCCCTTCTGTTTTTCAGGAATCTGTTTTTCAGATTTGTAACTCCGGTGCCATAAGATTAAAAAAATACATATAAATTAAGAATATTTACTTTTTGCTTTTTTTTGCCATGTCTCTGAAGAGATTTGCTGGAAAATAAATACAGTCATGCAGCTATCAGAGGGGGAACACCAAATTAGGAGAGCTTATAAGTAGTTTCAAGGTTAATATAAGCTGTGTAATGTGTGCTGAGGTATACACTCCAAAGAAATGCTTTCAGTGATACAGATTTGGAAGTACTTTAAAATCGATTAGCTATCTGTTCAGTTGGACATCTTTATTATATAAAAATGCCTAATAAGATAATTACTTCACTTGCTGCTCCCAGCATACATACTAATAAGTATGCACCATGTACAGCTATTTCCAAAAATGTTAGTTAGAGCACTGTCATTTAAATTGTGATCTATATATAGTTTCTAAGTTTTATAGCATATCTTTGAGGAGTAACAAAACAAATTACCATTTGAATGCAATCTTCATAGATGCAACAAGCTTTTTTTCATATTTTGACATATGGATCAGTGGCAGAGCCAGTAGAAAAATAAGTAGAAGCAGTTTTGGAAAAGGAAGATTAAAGAATGTACTTCCTTTCCTTTATTGTTCCATCTCTGTTCTGTATTTCTTTTCTTTGGATAAATGTGTAGGTTAATCATATTAGCAGATCTTGTATCTGATAGGAAGATGAAATAACTGTCACTGTCCAGTACTAGATATAGTCTTAGTATGTGCTTACTGTATATACTGTGTATATACAGTAAGTACATACAGAATCATACATCTCAGAGTTTATCTCAGCTCTTGGATCTTTATAACAACATTATGTGACTGCTGCACTTCCCTGTTGTGCCTTGAGTACAGTAAATATAATTATTATAAGCTGTGAAATACAGCCAGATTCCTAAATGACCTCAGAGTAAAGTTTGAAGGCTACATTTCTTTTGAATCATGGTAAAAAATTCAGGGAAGATAAAATTACGAAATGGGTATAAATCATGTCAAATACCAAAACCCCTTAAGTGAGTAGTCACAAATTGTAAGTACATGTGATGATATGTAAAGACTCTTTTGACTAAACCAATTAAATAGGATGGGAAAAAATAATCAAAGTGAATTAGTGGCAAATGAATTGCAGTCATGACTGTGAAGAGGTCAGGGAAACTTTTCACTCATTTTACATTCCTCACCACTTCCACTGTACTGCTGCAAGACAGTGAGGAAAATGAAATGTAGAATAAACCCTGGTAACAATGGTATCATTGTCTGTATTTTATGTGTCAAATATCTTGATATCACTCCCTTTGTACGTGAGAGAAGCAAGTATATTATAATTCCTATTATATAAGAGATTATTTACATAAGACTATATTATTATAATAATATAAATCTTTTATACAGGTGTATGCATATGGAGGGTACTTGCTTGTACATAAATACAAAGCATACATTATAAGTTTCACTTTTTTGAGATGAAGTAACAACAGAACTGTGTTGAAATCAGTAATGAAAATGAGACAAAAGTGTTCAATTTGAGAGGAGTTAAGAAGTCTGAGATGATGTTTAGGAACTATAGGAGAAAAGAGAATGAGGTTGGAGGAAATTATTTCATAGTCTGAGAACAAGAGGCCTTTAATTCTGAAAAACAGTAGGTTTGAAATTGATGCGAGGAAAATATTTCACAGCACATAAACATAACATCTGGAATTCTCTTCTTAAGAGATACTAAACTTTAAAAGCTTAGTGGGATTTAAAATCTTAAGAATTCATATGAATGCCCTTCTTTCATAAGCCAGATACTTACTTGACAATAACAAATAGCCTTTGTAGTCTGTGCTCTAGATTTAGTTGCACATTCTTTGAAATAGCTTGTGCTGTTCCCTGTCAAGTATCTGGACTAGACCTCACAGACGGGGCAGTTTAATTACTCTGAAATCAATGTTGCTGGATTTTGGCTTCATGCAGAAATATTTTTATACATGAAATACCTTATTTTCTGAGAAGTCGTAGGCATTTAAAATACTGTTTTGGGTAGTTGGTAGGTGGTAATGGATTATGTGCTTTGACTAAAGACAATTCAGAAAATTTCTAGTTATGCTCTTGGTTGTGCTTATTGAACAAGTGCTCTAATCATATGTCTGTATCATATTAGGTATACAAATAATCATTCAGGTGATGTTTGAAGATTCTAACATGTAAGATCTTGTGTTCATACAGAAAACTGTGTTGTACCCATCTCTGAGATCATTGCTGTAGAGGAAACTGAGTTTAACAAGAAACAACGTAACATTGGCAGATGGCAAAAAATGGCAAAGCTACATGCTTTCACAGGTAAGGCAAATAAGTCTCTGGATGCTTGTGCTTGCCATTCTGTGAAGATAGTTTAAGGCAGACTCAAAAGGAATTGTCAAAGTTTTGGAGGTTTTTTAACAGAAATGGTGTGTTGAAAAAAACTCCATATCCAAAAAACCAAAAAAAAAGCCAAAGAAAACAAAAACAACACCTGAAAAAACCACCATAAAAGACCCCCACCCCCCCCCCCCCAAAAAAAATTTTTACAAAAATCCCCAGGAAAATCCCAAACTGAAATAAACCAAAGCAAAAGTCCCACAAAAAACAAACAAAAGAAACCCCACCAAAAATCTGTTGGTTTATATTTAAAGATCCTTATTTGGAAAGATCATTTAAGATCACATGTGATCATTTAAGATCACATGCTGTGTTTAGCTATTTTTTAGTGAATTTAAAACTAATGTCTGAATGTTCACCCTGGAGTCTTTTTGCTGCTGAATGACTGCTTCAGGACGCCTGCTTTCTACTTCTTGACCAGAAAATCGAGAGAGGGTGAAAGAATGAGTCCTAAATGTTTTTAAATTACCCCTAACCATCAGGATGTGTGCATGAAAGTTACTTTGTATTATTGACTGCATTCTTAAAACAAAGTGCCAGGAATATGTGTCTGATTTAGGAAAAGAGTGATGACTTCTATGCTAAAAAGATGTCATGCCAGAATTTTATGCTGTACTTTCCTCACCTTTAGTTATCTAGTAAGAGTGATTTGAGATACTGTATATGAAGTGTAAGTATAAGGTCTTAATCCATAAGAAAACAAAATATTTTTTTCTCAAATTTCAGCTTTATAGAATAAATTCACCCTGTTGGTTACATGAGAATTGATGTCAGCATGGCTTATCTTCTTAAGCTTGTGGCTTTTTATGTAGATATTGCAGACTTTAATACAGATAATATGTAAGCTCAGTGAACTTCTGAACAAGTATGTCTATAATAAGTTGATGAGATGTGGCTTCTTTAAAAAGAAGTCTTTGTTTGGGTGTCTGCTTGTTAGCGAGTGTTTTCATTTATGTTTTCATTTGGACTCGACAAATATGCTGGTCATACTCTGAATGCTTCTGTCATTTGTAGAAGTGTGTAGTGGAGGTTAATTACAGGTCAGTATTTTGGAGATCTTTCTGAAATGCAGTTTTCGTTTCACAGAACCATCTCATTATGTTGGGTTTTTTTTGTTTGTTTGCTGTTTTTTTGAATTTAAATAGTGCATTTTGTGAAGAAAGCCCGAAATCACCGCTGGCGGTGCAGTGCTGCGATGTTCTGGTGTGGTGATGAGCACTTATGTAATCAGTGGACACAGGCACTGAAGGAACTACTTGAAATGCAGAGTAAGTTGGAATAAACTATGAACATTTGCACCATCATTTTGGAGGCTTGTACATCAATCAATGTTATTTTGAAATATCTGCTTTTTTTAACTCTTAAGAGCAGCTTATGCTCAAAAATTGAGGAAGCCAAGAGTTGAAGTGTTTCCTTATCACTACTTTATCTTATGTGTTCACTAAGTTTTACTGAGTGCTTTAATCAGTCAAGACTGTTTGTGTCATACAATTTTGCCCAGATATAAATTGTTTTCACAAAATAAAGTCACATTGGAAGCTTAGCATAGGCTTGAAATTATTGTAGCTTTGGAAAAAGTAACGGGCAGATGTGAGCTCAGGGATTTAAGGTACTCTAGAGATTTGAGGTCAAGGACTGTAGCAATTGGAAGATTTATGGGTGTGTTTCACCTTTCTAGACTCTGTCATCAAGAAAATGTGTTCTATGTAAGAAGAGTTCCCATTAGTAATTTCTGAGACTCTTGGACATCTACTTCATGGGAGGTTAAAAGCAATTTTGAAGGCATTAACCTTGAAAGATGTCAAGAAGCAGCAGGAGCAGAGTAACTGACAGAAAGGAGGTCAAGGGTGATCACAGCAGAGGCAGTGCCTTGCTGACCAGGGTCCCACTGTATCTGAGCAGGGATAGGGATGGATACAGGTCCAATTTACAGGTGAGATACAGTAATTGCATCCATGCAGGGAGGCTGGAGTGGAACAGCTGGAGCTGGGATTAGGGATGAGCTCCCTACAGGGTAGGTCTGAGGCCCATCTGAGATACAGAGCTGGAGAATGGGTTGCATACAAGTACACCTACACTGGGACTTGAGCAAATACTTAAAGCTTACAGAATAAAAATGAGTATTTTAGAAAAACTGTTCTGAACGGGCAATGGAAGCATTCTTAAAGTTTTTGTTTTGTATACATTACACAAAGTACATCTGTTTCTTTCAAAAAATGGCGTTTGTGCACCCATTCAGTACGCCTGTGAGAAATGTGGCCTGAGCAGTCAATTCATTTGAATGCAGTCGTTCATTTTATTGGTAACAAATTCTTTCAGGAAAGGGAGTATTTTCTCAGATGGGCAGAAGAGTGCTTTGAGTGTACAGCAGATTTAAACCACTCAGTCTATCTAGCTTGGGTGAATTTGTTGTAAAAGTATGCTGATGTAATAATCTGATATTTTTTCCTTTTAAACTAATAATCTAGAATGCCATTTGAGGAAATATGTTAATGTTTTTGTCTGCTCTATGAAAAAGGAAGTCTCTCAGGTGCACCAAGCATTACTGTTTTGTATCTCTGTTAATACAGAGGTGTAATAGTTGTTTTAATTTTTATAGTGTAAATCCATAACTGTTTGGACAAATTTGAGATAGTAATATCAAAGGTGCTTTTGGAGGGGGGAAGGGGTAACACTTTACGGCAACTGACACTGTAGGACAAGCACTTACTGTGCAGCGTGTAGTTTTGTGAGGCATTCTTAGTGTGACTTGATCACTGAAAGGAAATGGATTTTAACCATGTTATTAAAAAAAAAAAAAGAATTTAAATTTATGTAAAAGTATTTTTATGTATGCTTCACTTACAAGTGGCTTTGTTGTTGCTGCCCTTTTTGTCTTCTGTGCCCATAATACTCATGTAATTAAAGTAACTTGTGTAGTGGGAAAGTACTGCAAGAATGGCAAGTAACAATGTGAGATAGGAAGTAGAAATGATTCTGAATTTCATCTGCTGTCTTACTAACAATTTGTTCAATACTGTTGATACCAGTATAATAAAGAGAGCAGATGAAGCAGGTTTTTATAGCTCTTTGTTAAAGAGTTACAGGTCTATTAGGCTGTGTTTGCTCTGTTAATAGGTTGGGTTTGTATGGCTTGATGAATTTTTCGGTTTGTGTACAAAAGCAGTGCACTATGGTTTTCCTTACTGCAGAGTCTAGACCAAAGCAGCTGCTTGTGTATATTAATCCCTTTGGAGGAAAAAGACAAGGCAAGAGGATTTATGAACAGAAAGTTGCTCCACTCTTCAGTCTGGCTTCTATATCCACTGATGTTGTTGGTGAGTAATGAGTACTTTAATTTCTTAATAAGCACAGCATGAACTCAAAAACAATCCTGAGTAGCTGAAGTTCTTTTTGTTAGTTACCTTTTCTCATTAAGGAAATGAAAGAAAATGGTAGAGAATGCCATTTATCTGGCTACCTATGCTTTACTTAGAAAACAACCTTCTATCAGGTTCCTGCTTACTAAAATAAAACTTCTTGTGGTCTTGAGCTATTTGAGCTCTAAATAAAAGATTCTGCCTTTCTTCTCTTTTTCAGTTTCACTGTTAAAACTAATAGATCATTTGCACAGTTTTTACTGAAATATTTTTTCCATATGCACTATGTATGTCTCCTTAATTTTTTCCCTGGCAAAAATCTTTTGAGACACATCTTATGGACAGGCTGTTTTATAGTCACATTGGTAATACAATCATGGTTATTAATGAATTTATTTTTATAATTCTATATTATATATACCTTTATAGTAGTTTTTAATAATAAATTTTCATGTGCTTATTTCTTCACAGTAACTGAACATGCTAACCATGCTAAGGACAACTTATTTGAAGTTAATATTTATAAATATGATGGGTAAGTAAATTTGCTTGCCTTTTTTTTATTATTTTTGAGCCAATAATTATGTAATTGGTCTGTTCCTGTCTCTAATTTAAAAGGGTAGCCTTCATTACTAATACATTTATTGCAACAGCTGAAAGTCCTGGGGCATGTTCCTTTTTGTAGGAGATCCACATTTAGGAGTATAAAAAGAAAAGTAAACTGTTTCAGTAAACTTGTTCAACACAATATATTCAAGCATAGGGTAACAATGTTTGCATGAGATTTGTGTTCAAAAGATGAATGTTAGATTAATTCTGCTCAGTTGAGCATTCTGTTATAGCTCAAGAGCTACCCAGAAATGTTTAGTGGTCTTGACATACATGAGTTCAGAACACTGCACCAGTAGCATTCAGCCTGTGTGTGAAAACATGGCCTGTTCAGAAATGTTTCAGGTGGTTCCTCTTGCTGTATATGACTGTTCAATAGTGCCTACAGTGTGGCTACATTTATTTGCATTTCTTCTGTTTCAAAGTTATTGCTTTAAAAGAAGATCTGACTGAATGGTGATCTTACATTCCATTATTGAGTCTGCTGTAGAAGCAGAATATTTTAATAAAAATGCCATGGTAATTTCAGTTTCCAATCCATGACATGAAAGTTACATGTCTGAAAAAACATGAAAATGTATGCAGATAAGCTCTCATAACAACAGTATTTTAGAATTCTTTTTTGTGCCTGTTGACAGGTACATTTAAACTAGTAAGTTGCAAAAAGAAAACACATTGAGTCTTTTCAGAGTACTTTTGCTGTGGTACTTTGCTATATACATTGTGTCTGTTAGGAAAGAGTGTTAGTATGAAATGACATTCATAGGCTGAGTTCCCAGAACTTCACCTGCTTTAAAATGACTTGCCTTCAAATAAACAGTTTTGTCTATAACTCTGATTTTTCTTAGTTTTTCAGAAGTTCAAGGAAGGGAAGCATTGATCCTAGATAAACCTAGTTAGTTGTTATTCTTCCTTTTCATTTGATCTGTGATTTGAAATAACTGTATGGTTGGTGAAATTTCAATACAGAGCAGAAAGGGAGGCAAATGAGCCCATGTCCACTCCTAGCAAATTGTTTTTTACAGGAAGTGGCAGTGGCCAGTTGTGGTAGTGTCTGAAGTGGTTTTGACAGATTCAGTCTCATGTTGTAGAATTTTTTTTCCTTTGGGTTTTTTGTTTGTTTGTTTTGGGGGTTTTTTGGGTGTTTTCTTTTTTTTTTTTTTTTTTTGTCTCTCTAACATTCCAAGATGCTCAATAGGCCAGAACACTGCATCTTTTTAGACTCTTAGGATTCTTCTATTCCTGGGTTAGGCCTGAGTGGCAGTTTGCTTGGGATCTGCAGCCTGTCTTTCCAAGCCTAACTTTTGTCCATCTTATACAACTCTTTTTCTGTGGTCAACAGTGATGTTAGGAAGGACTTCCTGAATTAAAACTACTTTTTAAATAGCTGATTAAGTGGTTATCTTGAAAATTTAAAAAATGGTTGAACCACATAAATATGTGTTTCTTCAGGTTTGACTTTCCTCGCACAGAGTAAAAGGTTCTTTGGATTCCTGCATCTAACTGATGTTCAGCTGTCCTGTAGACTGGTTCTGATGTGTGGCTTTTCCTTCATTTGGTGATGAATTTCTTCATTTCATCTCCAGATTCCCTATTTGGCAAAGCCATACATAGAATTCTGCAAGTAGATACAGGAATCTTAATGATAATTGCTTTGCTTCTTTTCAAATGTTTCACTTTAGACAGCTGATTTAAATATCTTATGTGTGTTCCCCCTTTTTTCTTCCTATTTTACTTTATAGGAATAAGGTATTCATATTTTGCCTTATAGGAATTTTTTACAGTGAATGTAGTCACCTAATAGCTCAATGACAGAACAGCTTTTCTATAAGGAGTTACTTAAAGTTCTCATTTGGTTACAACATAGCAGGGTTTTGTGCATCACTGTACAGAACAATTAGAACATGCTGTAATATCATGCAGGTAATAGCCATGTTTGGAAGCTGTGACACATAGCCCTGTGCTTTCTTATGCATATATTTGTTCCACAGGCCTTTGTAAAATTGTTTCTGGTTGGGGTTTTTTCCCTACTTTTTGAGTTAGTTCATAGAATGGCTGAGATAAGAAGGGACTGTAGTTCTTAAAAACTCAATTTACTTGTGGGTTACCTTCTGAAGTCCTCTAGCAGATGTGGTTTGCTGTTGTCATCTATCTAAAAAGTGAAATGCTCTCCCTCTAGTAAAATAAAGCCAACAAGAAACAATCACTCTAAGATGCTTCTTTCAGACATTCTTCACCAGGGGCCTTCACATGTGCAGTATATGTCTGACTTGTACATTGGTCTTCTGATATTTCCTGTGAATTTGGTTGTGCTGTTACTGCATATGTGAAGTTTTTATCAAATTTACCTTTGATAGATACAGACATTGATATAACTGTCCCCTCTGAGTCTGGATATAGTGTTTGTTATAGATGACCAAAGGGCTGGAGCACCTCTCCTATGAAGACAGGCTGGGAGAGCTGAGCTTGTTGAGCCTGAAGAAGGGAATGCTCCAGGGAGGCTTTAGAGCACATTTCAGTACCTCAAGGGGACTTCAAAGGGGGCTGGAGAGGGACATTTTACAAGGGCATATAACAACAGGACAAGAGGGAAGTTTAAAAAACTAAATGAGGGAAGGTTTAGATTAGGTTTAAGTAAGAAACTCCTTGCTGTGAGAGTGGAGAGGCACTGGAACAGACTGCCCAGAGAAGTCATGGATTCCCCATCCCTGGAAGTGTTAAAGGCCAGGCTGGATGGAGCTTTGAGCTAACTACTACTGAGGCAACACTGACCTTGAACTGACATGGAAATTTTTGTTTCTTTAGCCCATTTTTTTGAGTCTGCGGAGCAAGATAAGGCTAAAATTCAGGAATAGTATAGTTAAACTATTCAAAGAGAAAAAAATTAGAAAAATTGAAAACAGGTATCCTTTTATTCCTTCTCTCTCAGTCTCCTAGGTCTTAACTTAGAGTTGGAGAGTTCACATTTTTAAGACTGTACTCACTGTTAATGGAAAAAAATTACTGGTTTTGTTTCTATTGTTTAATGGAAAAAAATGACAGCTTTCCATCTGCTGAAAATGCAATAATAACTAGCATTAAAGTCAACTATACTTAAAAATTAGATTAATTTGTCTTGCTCATTCTGCAATATCTGTTGCAGATGATGTGAAAGAGTATTATTTTATGAGTTGGAAATGATTGCTATATAGATAACAATACACATTCCTAGACTTGTGTGCTAGGAACTACATATGTAACTCTGGATTTCTCATGTGTTCCTTTAAAGTGTATTTGAATTAGTTTGTTTAGTTAAAGAATGTTTATGCTTGCTGGATGCATTTGATTGTTGTTCATAAAATGTATACTGCTGTAAAAGAGTCTTTTTACTTCCTAGTTTTTGCTTGGCTGTGGGCTCTCTGCTGAGCTTTAACATATTCAGGATCTGTGCAGCTGCTGTACCAGCTCTGACTTGAATTAAACTTGTGAAACAAAGTTTTGCCTCTGGTAACATTTAGAACTCTGTCTCCTTATGAATGGTTATGTAGATATAAATGACTTCTGTCAATTTGATGGGATCTGAACATGTTCAAAAGAAGATGCAGGCATTCACTTTTCTGGATTTTCGCTTTCATCTAATGTATATTCCTATTAAATAGTGTAAACTACACTTCTGCCTGAGGTGGTAAACATTAACTTTTCCCTTTTAGTAAAGGTACCCTATTTCCATTCTGTGTACTTCAAAAGCTGTATGTACAGTCCTGTTCAGTGTTTTACTTGTATAGTGAATTTCCACTAATATTTGTTTGTCTGCACACAGTAGTAGAGGATAAAGATTTTTGCAGGTTGCATTTCAACATTTTTTCCTAATGTTACAGATATATCTAGGTGCATTTGCAGTTTTGTAGCTTGAATTTTTTTTCTTGCTTTTTCTTAATTGCCTAGTTGACTGAGGGCTACTATATCCTGTACAAATGAAGGAAGATAATAGAACAACTATTTTTGGTGTGCCCAGTGCATGCCCTAAGTAGAACACTTGCCGTGTTGTTTATTGACTGTTAGTGTGCATTCTAATTTGTGTTTCCTGGCAGTGTTGTTTGTGTTGGTGGGGACGGCATGTTCAGTGAAGTGATGCATGGTCTCATTGGAAGAATGCAGAAGGACTCTGGCATAGACCAAAATAATCCCAAAGCATCGTTAGTCCAGTGCAATATAAGGATTGGCATAATTCCTGCTGGTAAGAAAGGGCTAACTTTCAGTTTAATTTATTCATTCATTCTTGAAATTTTTTCCTTAGTCATAGCTTGATGAATTTAGGCCTAAGTGTAAGATCTGAGCAATGATATTCTATCAAGACATTAACTAAAGCTGTTTGTATCCATATAACATTTTTGATCACATGCAATTTTTTTTAGGAAGAATATTTTGTAAAGGAAATCAAATCTTAATGTAACTTCAGAATTTAATAACTATCTTTTTTAGTGTCTTACTGTGTGTTAATATGAGATAAGATGTTGACAGTAATACCCTTCTAAACACATTAAGGAGTAGAATTTACTAAACAGAAATTTACCTGATAAATATTTTTCCAGCTCCAAATCCACTAATTTAGTTAGAATTATAATGAGAACTTTCTGCTGGTCTGGCAAACTCCAAACAAATGCTAAGATTCTTGGACTCTCTTTTCTTCCATTTGTTCTCACAACAAGTACAGGGCATCTACAAATGAGGAACAGTTCTCATTTTCCAGACCAAGTTGCAGTTTCTGCTCCTTGTTAGAGGTGCTACACATTCACAGTTGTCAGTTTTAGCTACTTTTTCAGGCAGTCTTGACTGCTGTCATTTGAGAGAATTCATTCTTCAAACTGAGGTCTTTCTTGATATGATTATTGTTATTATTATTTACCATAAAGGCATTCTTTGGATCAGTCTTACTGTTTTCAATCTGGTGTCCCAGCTGTTACCTCATCCTTTCCCTTTGGTCCTCAAAGATTCCTTCAACAGCAGATTAACATATTTGCTTTCTCTTACAGGACTGAATTAACTGTTTTAACTCTTTAACAGGGGACAGTCCAGTATCTTTACTATGCTGTTCACTTTTCTTGTCTGATGCTTGAGCTTTGAATTAAAAAGCTGGGTGTGAAATAAACATTGTAAGCTTCTGGTTAGAATTAAAATAAAGGCTTCTGAGAAAATTTAGTTCAGGTTATAAAACTATACCAAGTGAAGTACAACATTTGTACTCTCAAGCTATGGGTGACTAATTTTATGTTCCTTTCATCTTTGAGGAAAATGTATCCAGACCCAAACGTTCTGAATTGTTACTTGCAAGAAGCTTAACCTTTTCTGCCTGCAGTATAATAAATGTTTGGTATCTAAAAGTTACAATGTGAATATCCCCTTATGGTTTTTCACCCTCCTATTATATTTAAGTATATTCTGATTTTATTTGTTACAGCTTTGTATTAAAGTTGGTATGTATAATGAACTCCGCAAGAAAAGAATTCAAAGTGGTGTTCTTCTCATCCTTTTTCTTACTTGAGCAAATTTCTTGAACTAAAGGTATTTTGCTTACATGACTGGTTTTAGGAGATTTTGCCTACTGGAGATATGTGACCGTAAGAAGATACAATTGAAAAACCAGAACCTCAATATTAAGAGCTATTTCTTTGTCCTCAGGAAAGATTAATCTTGCTTTTTCAACATTATCTTAAAGCATTTTTGCATTGGGTGCAGTACTTTTGCACCCAAAAAGTATGAACTTCATTGACATTTTAATTCTGTTAGCATGTATCAAGTCACTTCTCTTACATTTTTTAATGTTTTGTTTTGTCCACTGTATCCTTTTGCTATTTGAATGTGTACTTTATGTTCTATTCCTAGAACTGACATGAGGCCTTGTAATCAATGCTATAGTTCAAATATTTTCTCCAAGTTATTATTCAAATCCCTCAGAAGTTTTTATAGTGATGTGTAAGGAAGTTGACCTTAAAGTTCTATTAATAAAGTGTTTGGAAATAGAGAGGATAATATATAAATACCATACAATAAACAAACAGATCAAGATATATATGATATTTCAAATGATCCATTTCTGTGTATATGGGAAAGTGCTTATTTATTGAAAAAGGTTGTCAAGTCACTGAACAAATCTTGACACATCTAGTCATTATAGTGACTTTAAATTGAATATGAGACAGCATAACCCTCCCTCAAGGCAGCAAGGTTTGGGGGTTTTTTTCTGGTTTGTATTTTTCCAGCCCATGGTGAAGCTGTTCTGTATTCATCTTTGCTTGATACAGTGGAGTTCTGACCATGTATTGACCCCAAAAGATTCTCTAGCTCTATCACTAGTGCAAGAAGTCTGTTCCAAAAATAAGTGAAATTCTTAAGAAGACCTTTTTTGTTTTTTTTTAAAAACGAAACCAATAGTCCTGAAATACTAGTCAAAAGTAATAATTAAATACTAATAATGCATCTAATAAAACTTCATCCATTGTGTTCTACTTCTTTATAACCAACCTTTTTAAAATATCCTAGGAACTCATTAATAGATATTGAAAACAAAGACTACCCATAGTTTAAAGGTGAGGATCTAAAGCTCTGTTTGTCTTCTGATACATAGAGGTGGTTTACTCAGTGATGACAGGAGCCTGGGGTAAGGAGACAGTGGATCAGTGTTTTCACCTTTTTTATCACTTAGTTCCTGATATCATTGTGCTAAGAGAAACATGGCAGGTTGTGGTTTGTGGTTGTGATTAAACAGTTTCTGTATTCAAACAAAACTAAATTCAGCAGATGGTCTTTGCTCAGAGACTGACAATTTAATTGTCCAGAGGTTTGAAATTACAAGTGAAAGAGATTTAATGCTAAAACACTCATCTAAATGACTGGGTTTCAGTGATAAGCTTTATTTCATAGCAGAATTCCATCGTGCAGGCTCTTTTTTTTTTTTTTTTTTTTGAATGTTGAATAGTATGTGTGTATCATGATTCTAACTTTCTGCAGCAAATCCCTGCTTGGCTCTTTTTTTTTTTTTTTTCTTGAACAGTTATGTCAGTTTCCCAACAGCCTCTTTCTTTAGTATATCTTATTGTTGAAAAATATAATTTATTCTTATGCATTATGGAACATTTCTATAAAATAACTTGTGGTGTTGTTGACCTGGATAAAAGACTTCTACTCAAATGGCAGTTTTAACATCTGAATTTCTCTTAGTTGCAACCATTCTTCAAATCTGTCAGTGGAAATTGATTGTTTGCCATTGTAAGTGGACTTACTGTTAAGAGTACTTAGAAGCTGTAGTGTATCTCTGAAAACTTCTGTTTAGTTTTTTTTTCCTCTAGGCCTTAAAAGCTAGTTATTTCTTACTAGCCTTAAAAGCAAGCCTTTCAACCATGTGCTCTCACTGCATTCAGACTAATAATATGTGTCCATAGAACTTCAGTGCAGAGAATGATTCCTGATACAGCCTGGACACTGATGTTTCATCCACATGTTTTAGTATTAAAATTGCACCCTCTGGAGTAAGCCAAAGTAATTTGCTGTTCTTATTACATAGAATATAATGCTGTTCTTGGCACAGAATAGAAGGACAAAGCTGACAACTGCTGTTCTTTTTTTTTTAGTTTAAAAGAATTTACTAGATTAAATATTTTTCATAATCTTAGCAGATAGGAAAAAACAAACCCACTTCACTCTGTTGTTATACTCTGTTGTTTCTGCATTCATTGCAATAATCAAGTCTGCAACCCACTGTGGGGGAAAATCTAAGCCCTTGGGAATACTGAGTAAAGTATAGACACAAAGTTAATAGCTATAGTGATTTTAGGCTTCTAGTGTATCCAGATTGGGTTCTGGTGGTCAGCTCTGTACTGTCTAGATTGAAGGATGCAGTATGATTATAATCAGAATGTTGATGTGTCACTGTAGAAGTTAAGAATGTCAAAGGCAGTACATGCTTCCTGTATGAACGTAATACAGGAAAAAGATGGAGGATTCATTCACAAGCTTAAAAAATAGATTCAAGTCAAGTTGTGAAGTGTGACTGGACTCATACTGCTGTCGTTTAGAATGTAAAATTATCTTTAAAATGTGTTAAAGCATAGCAATAAAAGCTATCTTTCTTGTTTAATTACTCCAAGTGGTCTGTTCTCAGCCTTCTCAGCTACAAAGCTTGTAATATTTAATGATCTTTGCCATTTAGTTTCAAAGCTCACTATATCCACTTTGAAATCTGAAGTGCATGTTTTATGCTTCTCCTTCAGTACTTTAAATCCAGTAAACTTCTTGAAATGACAGTCTTAGGGCTAAATACTGCACTTACTATAGTGGGCCTGTCATGGAGACAAGTAAGTCAATATTAGTTACTCCTATAATTTTAATTTCATCTCTAAAATCTGCCATTATTAGACTAAACA
Organism: Melospiza georgiana; assembly: GCF_028018845.1. Lineage (NCBI taxonomy): Eukaryota > Metazoa > Chordata > Aves > Passeriformes > Passerellidae > Melospiza > Melospiza georgiana. Next base: position 65,337,006 of record NC_080433.1, read on the forward strand.
ATTTTTGTTGTCTTGTGTTACTCAGCTACGCTGAAGTAATTATCTACCAAAAAAATCCTACACCAAAGTCTTTCTGGACTGTTTCTCTTTAAGCCAGTCTGTTGTTATGCAGATGAAACTTGACTTCTTGGTTTCTGTATGTGTAAAGGAAGACATACAAAACTTTGAGTAGGTACATGGGTGTAAGCCCAGAGCCTTCATCTCTCCCTGTAGCAGTAGCTTCTCCCCTTATTTTGAACGTGCCAGCTCCTTCTCATTTAAGAAGTACTTCTCAGAAAAGTAGTTTTGTAGAGTTTTTCAAGATATTAAATGCTGCTTGATCCAAAATCGTGCAGTTACACTGTCATTAGGGCAGCTTACCTTAGGGCAGACATTTCATCTGTATGATGACTGCATGGATTATGGATTCACAAAAACTCTGCACAAATATGAGACCCCCACTGAAATTGCTATTCTACCTTTTTGTCACTACAAATATTGTTCTTATACTAATTTGTCTGAGGATTCTCTAGGTGCCATGGGAGCATCTGTTTCTATCAAGAGTATTTCACATAGAGCAATGCTCATAAGCTCTAAAAGTATTTCTATTTCTTTTTTAAATTCATGGTTTTCCATAGGATCAGCATCTAGCTGACTTGCTTCTGTCACCTGCTTATTTTCGTACTTCAATAGTTTGTAATTTTTGTTTTCCATCAATAAAAGCACAAAAATAAATACATGTACCTCACACTATGTATGTGTTTTGGTTTAAGAAACCTTAGTTGTAAGTTATTAGTCTAATCATGATTCAGATTATTAAGTCTAGCACTTTGTCTGTCGTTGGTCCACCAATCAATGGCATGAACTCTTCCATACAACCAGCAAATTATCTGATTTTTGCTTTACTACTTTGGTAGTTCTATTATCAATTTAAACTTGTGACGTGGTGTCTGAGTGTACCTGTCTGCATGACTTGTCTGCTCACAAATATCTAGCAATGTTCACAAGCAAAGGGGAAGTCAGTGATTTGGCTGTAGTTCATTCTGTGTAATGCAGTCCCTCACTTTGCTTTCTTTTATATTGCTTTGACAAAATTTATGCAGAGTGCGTGCTCATTCATACTTCAATAAATATCTTGATTGTTCTTCCTTGTGATTGATTAACTAAAAGGAAGGATTTCCTGAATTTTTATATCATTAAATGTATTTATATAAACTATTTCATTTTTCATACTTGTGGAGGAAAAAACCACAGAACTTGCCTGTGTAACAACCATGTGGCTGTATGAGACCTCCTAATAAAAAACAACTTAAAGGAAAATGAGTGATGTGTGGTAAAGATTCAAAGTAATTATACCTACCTTATCAAACACAAAATGTTGTGCCTTCTACATATTTCATGTTCTCAGTGAGTTCTTAACATCAAAGTCTCTGGGATGAAAGCTTTCTTTAGCTGGGAGAATTCAGGCATTCAGCATCTGCCTATGGTATGGTGGTGTGGTGCCACCATTGTTGAAATGTACTGGCCCTATGCAAGATGATTGTAGTGCTAGAGTAGGAGTTGGAGGACAAGCAGAATAATCTGCAGCACTGGTGGTTGGTGGCATTTTAGGTAAAGGAATTAATATCCTTAAGGTAAGTTTCAGTTTGAAACTGGCACTCAAATTTTCATGCTTACATTTGGTGTCTGCATTGAGATGGGCATCTAAATTGATAGCAGAGAGCATCTGGTCCATAGGAATAGCAGAGCCTGTTCATCTTCTGTAGCATCTGTTTGTCACATGCAGATGTCTTGCTTCCCAAGGCCCTCCCCTGAGGCCTGTGCGTGAGTACCTTGACTCAAGCTGAAGCTGCCATCAGCTATTCCTGGCATTATGTCCTTGACCAGGGCTGAAGCTTTGGCATATTGTCTGCAGTGTAACGTGCACACATACAGCTGTGTGTGTCTTAAGCTGAAACTTAATCATTGCTTTGCATGCTGATTTTCTTCTCTACTAATAAACCAATGCAATAATTAGTTTCTATACTGAATGGGTTTGTCTTTTTTTAAAGTGAATTAGGACCCAGTTAGCAAGTAGTCCAACTACTTCCTTCACATTTCCATGTAGTTCTCTGCAATCCATAAAAACCTCTTTTATGTTCCTTCACTCAGGCTGTTGCCCTTAAAAATCCCCAAAGAAAATCTGGCAGAGTATGTACATAATTTTTCTGTTGGTTTAGTCAGAGTGCACAATACCGACCACTTAACATTAGTCATGCTCTATGGGAAGCTTCTTGCCTGAACTGAGTGCTCTGGCAATCCCAAGATATTAATCATGGGATATTATTCAAGATATATTTACATTCTAATCCTCCTTTTCATATCAGGTGTATACTGATGAAATAACCCAGATTTTGGTGGGTTTGTGTGTCCATCTGTTCAAAATGATGTGGCAGCAGTTGTAGATTCTGCATCAAGTGAAGATTCCCCCTAAAGATCTAGAAGTCTTGTTTAGTTAGGTATTCAAAAGAATTCAAACCCTTAGTCATCATGAACATTTTTGTGACCTTTAAACAAGTACTGTTTAATGTTAGGTTCATGCTTGGTGTGGTGTTATGGCAAGTTACATTCTCTTTTCATGTGTCTGGAATGCTATAGTAGTTACATCCATTGTAAATAGGTCACTGGTTTTGTTGCTCCATACTACCAGCTCCAAGAGGAAAAAACCAACAGTATTTTACTGTTGATATGTCTCCCATTTTAGAATCTCAGAATTAATTTCAGACTTCAGTTTTAATTTTAGACCTTCCTTACTAGTTAATGAATAGAAATGTAAATAAGTTCTGTGTAATTGCCAAACAGATGAATCAGCTTTTAATTGAATATAGAAGATCACAGGGAGATGGGCCTCTGGTGTTGAAAAGTAGCTTGCACAAATTCCCCTCTTCTCCTCCCATCTGTGTGTAAAACCACTTGGAAGCTCTGTTTGCATCAAGACAAATGTAATTGAGGTAATTGTAGGAGCAGAACGCGCGCAGATGTGGAAGAAATGAGAAATGCTGGATTAAGTGTTAGGCTTGTACATTCAGCAGTAGAAGTTTAGGCCAGATCTCTCAGTGATTGTTTGTTTGTTTTTCTTTTCAAAATAGTCAGAATTTTCTGTTAATGAGCATAGGAGACAATATGAAACTTGGCAGTAAAGTATAGCTTCACCTTCAGAAGTCCACTTAATATTTTCTTTTATAGAACCTTAAATTAACACAAGATCATCATCTGAGTACTCCATCTGTTGTGATATTGAGGGAAATTGGAGTCCTCTGTCCTGCAATGGCATATGCCTGTAATGGTACACTGGCACTGTCTTGTACCTCAGCCTTGTAGTGAGAGGTCTGTTTAGTCACCCTGATTCTCTTGTCCTGTAGTTCTGTTGTATTCTCTTTAACTGGCTCCTGGAGCTGCTGCTTGTTCACTGTGGTAGATTTCTGCATAACATTTACTTGGTGAAAGCTTCTGTCCTGCCATTCACACACAGGGGAAGGGAAGTCTTCTGAAAAGGAAAGGATTTTCTTTGCTCCCATTATTAATTGCTAATGCCCTGGCTATTTCCGAAATGAAAAAGAATTTAAAAGTGGTTTTTAAATAATGGATGCTCATTTCTCCATTTTTAGTTTCTATTTCAATTTGATAAGGCCTCAGAAATCAAGTACACTGTATTTGAGCTGCTCTTCCACCTAATGCATTGGTAGGAAATCTGAGAACATGTGTATGGACAAAGTTTCTCTTTTCAGACATCTACCTTTGACTTGAAAGGAATTCAGTTTCGTGGAAGGGATGGGAGAAACTGTAAGATAAATTCAGAGTTAGGTGCTGCACCAAATACACTTCTGTCTGTCTGGATCTGAGTTCCAAGTTCCTGCTGCAGAGCAGAAACCAGATCCCTATGTTAGGCTCTTGTTTTCTATAGGAAACAGGGAGAGTTGTCCATTTCTGAACAGCATATAGGTGAAACCTAAAGCTTCCCCACTTTCTTCTTGTAGGTATTTTGCATCAAATCTGTAAAGGTATATCTCTGTCCATTTTGTTACCCTATCTAGAAACTAATTCCTGAAAGCAAGTATTTTTACTAATTTTCAAATAATAGAACAGAGCAGAAATTTCTGGTATAAGATGACATCCTGAAATTTAGATCAGTACCACAAAAAACAGCAGACCAGTCAATTTCCCTTCCTTTCATGAGATCTCAATGAGCAAGAAATCCTAAACAGAGGAGAATCAATGTATGCCTGCTTCATTTGATATAAAAGCTATAATGTAATAGTGAAATTTTCCATGTAAATTAACTCCCTTCACAACTGCTACATGTTTATTGCTTATATTGTGAAATTTTTGTACTTTATATGGAGAGCGATAACTTGTATTCATTGAGGGGTGGGATGTTATAGTTTAAATAATAGAAATAATAATACAGTATTCCTGTATTTGCTTTGTTCCATAAAATGGAAAGGAGCAAACCAAAGGAACATAATGCTTTTATTTGGAGGACTGCACAAATAATACTTCTTTTGCAAAGATACAAATTGATGCCTAGTTTTTTATTTTTCAGGATCAACAGATTGCATATGCTATTCAACTGTTGGCATTTCTGATCCAGTAACTTCTGCTCTTCATATTATTGTAGGTGGGTGGTCACAGTTTGCTGTGTTGTTACAAAAACAATGGAAGTAGCCCAAAATACATTTTCATTTAGTTCTTTCTTTATGTCTGTGAAATGTAATTTGAACATAATGGCTGAGTTGAAATACAAAGGTTTTTTTCTGGGATTTAAGTCTCTGATTTGAAATATAGGAGGTTAGAAACTGATTGCTTTCTCTACAGTAATTCATTGTTTTCAAGGGAACATTATTTCAAAAAAGTTGTGCTGAAGTTTTCATGAATTCTGTCATTCTTTTGAAATAAAGTAAATAGCAATAAGCATCAGTTGTTGGACTATCTCTACATATATGTATGTCTATCTTAGAGAAAAATAAAAGCTTTGAGAAATGCATGTACACTTTAATGGTACTATTTTGTGCTAGTTGTCTAATTGTCCTGGGCAATTCAATATTCCCTTGCCAAGTTAGAGTTACAATGCCTTCCAATATCATTACTGAGTAACAGCTGCAGTTTTAGGATCTGGTATTGCCAAGATTTACACCTGTGTTTCTGTTACTAACCTGTGGTTTACTCTGTTCAGCATCTGTGGAGTTAAAGCCTTTGGACTAGGATTGGAAAGATGTGGCTTTACTATATAATAGTATAGTTTTAGCTGTGTTAAGTCCCAGAATCACAGAATGGGCCAGGTTGGAGGGGAACACAGTGGATCATCTGGTCCAACCTCCCTGTGAAATAGAAAAACCCCAAACACCAAAATACCAAACAAAGCAAAAAAACCCACCCCAACTCCCACCATCACTCCAAAGTTTGCATGAGGAGGACATCAGAGAAGTGGTGTATTCATTGTTCTTGGGGATTTCCAGGACTTGACTGGATATGCCCTGAGTAACCTAATGGGACCTCATAGCTGAACCTGGTCTGAGTGGAAGGTTTGATGAGAAACCCCCAAAGGCTCCTTGCAGCTTGAATTATCCTCTGATAGTATGACACAGAGGTTAAAGTAGTACCCAGGAGAAGTACAGGAGATACTGCATCAGTCTGCTTAGGGAAAGGGGCTGTCAAACATTGACACAGGGTGCCAGTACTTAGAAGACAAGATGTGGCACTTAGGGACATGGTTCAGTAGTGATCTTGAGGAGGCTGGGTTAGCATTTGGACTTGATGATCCCAAAGGCCTTTTCCAATCTAAATGGTTCTTCAACTCTACCCCCCACTACTGCTACAGGGTAAAGGACTGTAAATTCTTCATTACCTGCTTTTAGCATACTGAGCCCTTTCTTCTCACTTAGTGTTTAAAGCTTTTGAAGTATGAAATTAAATTAGTATTAAAAATTATATTTCCTTTTCTTTATGTGTAAGAAGTATATGCATTTATTACATATTTATTGACATAAATGCAATATGTATTTTTTATTTTTAATGACTTTGCAGTGTTAAAGTTACTATCACGCTTGCAGCTGCAAAGGAAATAAGGCATGACAAACCCTTGTACTTCTGATCTTCATAGGTGACTGTCAGCCTCTGGATGTCTCTTCTGTACATCACAACAACACATTTTTGAAATACTCTGTGTCGTTGCTGGGTTATGGGTTTTATGGAGATATATTGAAAGATAGTGAGAAGAAGCGGTGGATGGGTCCAATGAGATATGACTACTCAGGTAATTTTTTTAATTACTACATTATTTTGTCAGCATGTAAGCATATTGAAGCAATTGGTTTATTCTCTCCAAACCAACCTTCTTTCAAGCTTGTAAACATCAGAAACATACTGAGTCTGATTTTAAACTCCTTGTAGTACCAAATATATTGAATTACATTATATAAAGCTCTGTAACTTTGGGGTTAACATTGAGAGTGGGCTCAAAAAAATTGTGTTGAATATGTGCCACCTATTGAAAATGGCCTGAAAAGTAATAACTTCTCTGTCTTAATCATTTTGACTTTCTTTCTAGTCACTTAAAGAGAGATAGGTACTCCTCTGTCTTGAACATTCAGTTGATGGAATGAATTGTTAATTTTGCCCTCATAGAGAGAGAGGAGTGATTTAGTCTTGTTACCTAATATTTGGATAAACCCTATGCTAGTGGAAAGCATCTTTTGCCTTGTTTGGTTTATCTTGTGTTAGGGAAAGAAGATGCATGAGGAAAGTTTTAGTGCAGGCAAATTTTAAGATTCAGCAGTGATGTATAAGTAAATATTTTAGTTGGTTTTTAAAGCTGTCAAGTGAAATAATGGCACTTCTGACAAATGTTAAAACATTGGAGCTCTGCTGTGGTATTTTCTTGTTCCTTACAGTCTAAAACATCATAAGAAAAGAACTTCTCAGCTTGAGGAGGGCTACTATTGTTTTGCAGTCCTTAGAGAAGGAAAGAGATGAAAAATCAAGGAATGTATGCAGAGATATTTGCCATGTGGATTTATAATGACTTCATGCTGCATAATGCCTTTTTTTATGTAGGCTTCAAGACTTTTCTTTCTCATCACTATTATGAAGGAACAATTGCTTATCAACCAGCAAAACACACACATGGATCTCCACGAGATAAAGTGAGCTGCAGAACAGGGTAGGCTAATGTTTATCTCTGGATATTTGGTGTGAACTATTTAAAAAGGCCTGTACATAAATAGAGGTTACAGAACTGCTGGTTTTAATATCAAAACACTTACTCTGAAAGAGATAAGCTTGTAAAAACAATTATTGACTCATTAAAAAGAACTCCTCATTTTATCAGATCATTAAACAAAAATCTAATAAAATTTTGTTAGCTGGTTCTCCTCCTCCCTCAATTTTAAGTAAAGCAAAATATAATAGCACAGGACTCAGTTACAAGATGCTGAGGATACTCTGCTGTGTTCCTGCTAAGAAACCAAAAATCTGGATGGGTTGTAGCTTCTAGAAATGGAAATAATAATTCAGAAATTCTCAACTGTTCACATCCTAACTGCATCTAGAAATGTTAGTGGTTGTTTTAGTGCCATAACAGTTGGCATGGCTTGTCCTGAGGACAAGTCCTCTCAGGAATCAGGCTATTTAGCCTGTTTCTTTGTATATTACTATGATGCTGTATGAATTCTTTCTGATATGCTTCACTTGTTTCTTTAGTCAGGGGATCTGCCTTAATCTCCCAGTGCTTCTTCCTTTCTCTTTGCTTTCACCTGCTTGAAATTATGCACTAGTATTAATTATTCCTCTTTATTTAGCTCTGATTTAGCTATCAGACATAAAGTACTTGTCACAGCACCAAACAGCACAGCAGGATACAGAGAAGTCACAAACTTTGTCCAGAAACAATAAGACTGCTGTGCCAGTGCTGTGACACACTGGGGATCAGATGCCAGTATCAGCTGGAGCAGCTATCCTGACCCATCAGGTGCCTTCATGCACCAGAGGGAGGGGAGGATCCAGAGGGAGAGAGCTGTCATCCAGGTTTCCATCCAGGTTTCAGGAATGGAGTAAGGAATGCCTGGTGCCTCACAGGCATTCTTTATCAGTTATCAGCTATCCTTCCTGATAACTGCTGGAAAGGCAGTAGGGCGGGCACAAGAAATTTAGGAGAATCCTGGGATGTGGTAATGAGATTGATCATGCAGGTGATTGACTGGCTGGCTAGAACAACTACTCTGCCAGTCTTGATACAGAAGATAAAAAGTGGGGATGTGATGGTTGAGGTCAGTTTTAGCAGTGGGGACTGTGAGATTATAGAGTTTAAACTTCTGAGAAAAGTAAATGAGACAAAAAGTAGAATTGCAGCCTTGGACTTTGGTTTATTTGCATATCTTGGCAAGATTACATGGGAGACTGTCCTAGAATATAAAGAGGCATAGGAGAGTTAGTTGGTACCTCCTCAGAGTTCAAGAATAATCCATTCTGATACTCAGAAACTTGATAACCAGGATAGAAAAGCAATTTGGATGAGCAAGGACACCTGTGAGATGGAGTGTCTCCAGTATGTCAGTGTTGGAGCAGTCAGATGTTGGAACAAGGTGCCCAGAGGTCTGTGGACTTCACCCTCACAGGTCCTCAAAACCTGACTGAATAAGACACTGAGCATCCTGATCCTGTAAGACCAACTTTGAGCTCTCCTGTGAGACCAGCTTTGATCACATCAGAGATCCCTTCCAGCCTGTGTGGTTTTCTGGCTCTCTGCTGCTGTTACCTCTGACATCCAGTAATCTTTAGAACGGTACTTAAATAACTGCACTGCCTGCAGGGCTATGATCATTCATGCCACATGAGGATTGTCAGTGCATCTTGTGGTGCGGGAAGATCTTGTAATGGCTGGGTAAAAAAAAAAAAAAAAAAAGTTGAAATGAACAATAGTGGAGGTCTTTCAGGAATTGAATGGTATTTTTGTTTTCAGATGTTACATTTGCAAGCAAAGTGAGAAACAGCTGGCAGAACAGAACAAGGAACATGGATTGAAGAATGAAGGTAATTTATCAGAAGAAAGTAAAATGTGATAGTATTACACAAATTATTCCTTTTCAGAAGATAGCAGTTCAAGTGTGCATGTATTTTGTTTTTTTAAACATTGAGTTACTTGGTAATCCCATTTTTTTTTTTCAGTTTCTACAAAACACCTGTAAGTGTCATCGCCCCCCTGTACTCATCACTAGTGAGGCCACACCTTTATTCCTGTGTTCACTTTTGGGCCCCTCATTTTAAGGATGACCTTGAGGTGCTGAAAGATGTCCAGAGAAGGGCAACAGAGCTGGTGAAGGGTCTGGAGCACAAGTCCTGTGAGGAGCAGCTGAGGGAGCTGGGGATGTTTAACCTGGAGAAAAGGAGGCTCAGGGGAGACCTCATCACACTCTACAGCTGCCTGCAGGGAGGCTGTAGGCTTGTGGGGTTCTTGTGACCTCAAATTATGCCAGGGAAGGTTTAGTGTGGATATTAGGAAAAATCTCTTCATGGAAAGGGCTGTCAAGCATTGGCAAAGGCTGACCATGGAAGTGGTGTCTTGGAATTGTCAGATGTAGGAACATCAGTTGGACTCTGATTTTAGAGGTCTTTTCCAAACAAAATGATTCTACGACACCGATTCTAAGTATGTAAAAAACATGTAAGGTGTCTTCTCTACCCAAACCTCAGAAAATTCTGATAAAATTATACTAATTGTATATTTCAGTGTGTTTAGTTTCTTTTCTTTAAGAAAAATAATATTCTGTGAGCTAGGACAATGGGTTTTTGTGAAAAGGACTGAATGGATGAACTGTGAGGTGTCATAGAAGGAAGCAGTTTATTAAGATAACTTTTAGAAAAGATCAGGATTAAAAATTTGTGTTTGTTAGCACAAATGTCATCCTACTATGCGGCTGTGAACTTGGACACCTAGTAACTGATCTAGTGGACTTGAGTATTTCTGTACAACATCCCACCAACACTCACTATAAATGATAAATGAGATTTCTGTCCTCTTTCTGTAGTTATGCTGTCCTTACTCTCTCTTTTATCCCCATTCTAACCCCTGTGCACACTTGTGTAGGGTTTTTTCCTAATGAGTGTCACTTTTCTTTCCTCTTGTTTAAACAAGTGTTAATAAATTCTCTTCAGTCATTCCCCCAGTTGTATCTCTTTATGTCTGACTGCTACATCCTAATGGGAAGAAGTACTGATATTGCTACACCTGGGGCCTTGCTAGAGGAAGATAATGTAGATTCACTTGAGTTTTGCCTTCAGCTTTGGTTCATCATTTTGGATAAGCCCCTCTTAAAGAGCAGGCAGGCTTCCTGTGGGTGCTTCTTTCTGCCTTTATTTTGTTTTTATTTCTTATTATAGAGCCCAGTGCATACAATTATAATTTTCTTGACAAGCATTTGGTGCTTATGACCTATATTACCTTACAATTGCTGGTTTTTTGCACTGTGACTGTGCCAGGTTCTAGGCATTTGTTATCATACTTTGATTATCATACTGTGGAGATTCACTGGTAGCATAAAGATTTCTGTGCAACTTGAATTCCCATTACACTTGTTCAGTGCTTTCATCCTAGCTGATGCTTTTAGATCTTTGATATAGTCAAGAGATGGTCAAATCAGAATATTTCTTGGGTTATTTTAATCTATACCCAGATTCAACTAAAAATTTTTTAGAGTATAAATAATGCATAGAAATAATAATATAAATATGACAATAGGTTCTTTGGTAAGAAAAAAATTTGTCTTTTTGAGAAATGATTATAGTTATAAATTGCCAACCTTTTTTCTTTTGTTTGTCTGGGGGTTTATGTGCATTTTTTAATGTTCCTGTGCATTGTTTGGTTGGTTTGGTTTTTAAATTTGCCTTTTTTGTTCCCTTTCATCTAGCAAAGGAGCTACTAGAAAGCTACAGGTTAGTTAGCAATCAAGACAGTTTTAGCCAACATTGCAGGTGACATTAAGCAGCTGATTATGTAGGATATTGTTTACTTTTTTCCATTCTACTTCTGGTAGCTGGCTTTCTTTGCAGTCTATTCTCGTATCCATGCAGTACTAGTGTGGAAATAATACAATCATCTACTTTTGATTCACTGTAGAAAGGATTTTAAATCTCCACTTCAGAGAAGCTTTTCACTCAGCAGGGTGTCTTGGCTGACTCTTTCATTGTGCCTACCAGGTTTGTGTGTAATTCAGATCAGTTTAGAAGGATGCTTGATTGGCTGTTGCTGAACATATTTCTTTGTATTGTGCAGGAGTCTCTGTGCATGTGCTGAGTAAATGTTGACTGTTAGCACTTTATGCTGATTTCAGCAACTTGCAGTGTGTGTACACAATAGGCCTGATGAGTGTCACTTATGCACTCCCTGCTTATGACTGCCCTACTGTGGGATATTTTGAGCAAATAATTTGTGCTGTTACAGTGATACACACTGCAAAATCATTATAGAAAGAGTTGCTTATTTAAAATGTGATTGATACCCTGACTTCATTCTTACTTTGAACAGTGAAGGTGTTCTTGGGTAACATGCTGAGATTTATACCAGATGAAAACCATCTATTACAGTAACATAAAGAAACATTTTACCTTAAGCATACTTAAAATGTTAATACATATCTAGACACACTGATGACTAAATTACTAGTGCTTCTCAGAGAAACAGCAAAAGAATTTATCAGTGAAGGGAGATGTTTGCATTTTGTTGTTTGTGTATTTTACTAACATCTCAGAAAATGTCTATTGTTTCCAGTTCCAGTAGTTCATGTTCGGTTCAGTTACCTTCATCTCAGAGCAGGGTCTTGTCATTTGCCTGCAGCCTGAACTGTCATTCTATAGTCTGACATTTAGATATGTCTCAGCTCTCTTAAGATGCACATTTTGAATCTGATTTAAATTATTTCTTTTGGTAATGTCATGTTTGAAAGCAACATAAAAAGATCAGCAGTAAAGCAAGCAATACTAAAAAGCACTGTGGCAAATTAAGCAAAAATGTTGAATTTAAAAGCCATGGTTTTTTCTTGCTATTTCTGATTCGTTTCTCAGGATGTAGAGGGGATAGTCTAGATGGAAAAATTATGATAAAGTTTTTTGTTTTCCCTAAGTCTTTTGTCACATGGTTTACATGGTTTTTCCTGGAAAATTGTTTTTCTTGCTCTGTTACTAGAGAGTGGATAGTAAGAAGTTTCAATGAATTCCAGAAAACCATAGAAGTTCAAAGAGTGAACAACTGCAAAATACTTCGGAAACTTTTTTTTTCTTTTTATTTTTCCTGATGCATAGAGCCTGGAACATGTTGATTCAAAATGAATGCATCACAGACTTCAGGTTCAAAATGACCTAGACAATTTTAATAATGATTCTCTAAAGTAAATGTGAAGTTCCTAGAACTGAGACAGTAAGGAATATCAGAATTTCAGGACATACAATATAGGGCATAAACATCATCTGTAATCTCATCAGAAAAGCACCTTGAAAATCACTGTAAGTTAACCAAAATGTGGGGAACTGAATCATGTTAGATGTTGGAGTCTATACCAGTTAACATTCCTCAAAATCTCTACCTTGTATACATAAACAAACGTAAGCATTTTTTGTTCACTCCTTAATTTTACCCCTAATGGCACTCCACTCGTTCCAGTCTTAGAACAGCGTGCATGTCCATAGTCTGTTCTGCACTCATTGCTTCTGTGGAATTGTTCATTTGAAATGAGTCCGCTTATATTGGTAGGAGAAAAACAGTGTCATGACTGCTTTTTGGCTTTTTCTTATTGTGATAAGGAAGACAAATATGCTTAATCTAAAAATAAAAAAGGCATTTTTAATATATTTTATCCATATTCAAGAAAAAACAGTTTTGGCAACAACAACTCTGCATTGCCTGCCAATGCTTCTTTGTTCTAGAAAATTTCTCTGCTTCCTGGTAGTATCAATGCCAGCACACATTCAGTTTTCATGTAGTCTCCAACAGAGTTTCAAGGTATTGAAAAGAGGCTTTGTGTTGTTTTCCAGAAATCTCTGAAGATTTGCACACAGGAACGTTTCACTCTGTTAATAGTTTTCATTTTGGGGCATTTGGAGCTAGAGTGGAAGCAGACTCCTGGTGTGCTGCCTGCTGGTCCTTGCTGCGCCCTGAGTCATCCCTTCCCTTTGACATTTTAAAAATATTAAGTTGCTGCATTGAGGCAGAAGAGGAATATTACTTCAGAAACCAAATACTAAACTACAATCCTTGCATCATTGTTTATTCAAGATTAACAAGTTGAAGAGCAGAAATAGAATTTTAAAAAGTTAATCCCTCTGAACTTTGACACTACAAAAGTTGTCACTTGCCTGTCTTTTCTTTTCTTATGGCTTTGCAGGTTTCCCCAGATAGCACTGGTCCTGAATTTGACATGCATATGCTAGAGCAGGCAAGCAGTTATGGGAGGTAGTCACAGTCAGAAGGGAGAAAACAACTTTCTCTGTTAGTGTATGAAAAACAGATACCTAAAAATATTATTTTTAAATGTAGTTTATTTTAGATATTTATTGACAGTACATGAATATGGCCAGGGAAGAATTTTAAGTTGCCATTGATTGCTTTTTAGTGTTCTTGTGAATAGATCAAATGATTACCTGTCTCCATGTCTTTATTGATGTGTTTCAGAAGGTGAAGAAGAATGGAAGGTTATAAAAGGGAAATTTCTAGCCATCAATGCAGTAAATATGAGCTGTGCCTGTCCACGAAGTCCCAAAGGTCTTTCACCAGCAGCTCATTTGGCAGATGGTTCAGCAGACCTCATCCTAGTTCGGAAATGCTCCAGATTCGATTTTCTGCGGTATCTTGTCAGGCACACAAACCAAGATGATCAGGTGTGTATTCCTTTTGACAGTATCCATCAAAGGTGTAAATATTGGTATTATTATAGGATAGAAATAATATCTATAAAGCAGGTTTTGTTTTTTTTTAATTATGCATTTTGCATGATGCAATCTCAGCATGTGTATCATGGGGAAAAAAAGCAGCTCAAAACATTTTACCGAAGTCAACTCCTTGGCCACAGCATTTTAACAAAATTCCACTTTTGCCATCTGAATTCAGTTTTGTAACATTTTCCATGTATTTGCTGTTTGAACGATATTTAAAGTTATTTTATCACAACAGTGCCCTCATGTAGTTGTCATAAAAACCTGCTCACAGCATGAGAAACTACTCAGAGCATGAATAGTTGAGGTAGATGTGGTGAAGAATCATAAATCACTTTTGAGAACTGTATAAAAATGTGTTTTTGAATTAAGTTACCAGAACTGCAATTTGATTGTAGATTGCAGGCTTTTAGCAGTATTTTACTACATATTAGTGACCAGGATGAGCTTTATGCATTCAGCTTGAAAATTATTTCTTGCATGTGTTGTAGCTGTCAGACAGGAAGATTCATCACTGCTTTGGATTCTAATATCTCTTGAAACCAAGTTATGACTGTGACTACACATATTTAATATTTGTCACAACCTGATTTTATTAACATCTCTGGAAATTACCTGAATAATGTACTAATGTCATATCTAGTGCATAAAAGCAATAAAAAATTGCTTTTATCCCATTTTTCTCTGGGATATGCTGGTTTTGCTGTGGAGATTAAATGCAAGGTTGTACATATGTCCCAGGTTAGTGTCCACCATAAAAACCCTTCTTGGGAAACCCTTCTTGAAAACTTAAGAAAATGTGGAAGAAAAACCAAAAATAAAAGGATGACTATACATTACTACAGATTGGTTTTCACATTTGCTTCCCTGTCATTCCCTTCCTGTAGTCACACACAGACATACTCCATGGCTTTTGCTAAATGACCTGTCTGTATTCCATACAGCTTGCTGAATAGTTAGCTCTGTATCTGTTAAGTTGCTTTTAGGGCTGAGGGAGGCATCCTCTAATGTATTGTTGCTTCAATTGATGATTCCTGTATTAAAGCATTTGTTCAATATTGTAGTGTAAATCTGCAGCCTCGGTTTTAAGAGCAGCCTTCTAAGTGACCTGCTTTTCCTAGCTGAATTAACTAGTTAAAATTATTCCTAGTTTTTTGGAATGTAATGGGAATGGCAGGTGGGAACATCCAGGTGTGTCCCCTGAAGGGGGCAGGTGTGACACTGTAAGACTGTGGATCTGTTGCATCATTTTGCATCATATGCAGGGTCTGGGACCCCTTTGAGGCAGCCTTTGATGGGCCATGACACCCCCTCTGCTGTCCCTCATGTGGATGTCCCTTGGATGTGCCTTTCCAGGATGAAGGCCCCTGGAGCTCCTCTGCACAGCAGAGGATGGGCATTCACTGATTCTGACCAGAGGCTTTTTCAGCACACACCCAGATCCTCTCCCCCTCTCTGCTTTGATGTGGGTCTGGTGAGCCTGGCAAGTGATAGCCCGGGGTTGTGGTCTCCTCCCCAAAGATGCTGGGCATAATCCTCCTGTGCATGTATTCTGCTACCCCAGCCCAGACCTGAGTCTCTTATCGCCATCACCTTGCAGTCCAGGGCCTCAGTCAGGAGGCAAATCCAGGATGGGATGGTCTTCCATGCAGCTTTTCTTACACCATTTTGCTATAAAAGGCATTATACAGTGACTGTTGAGAAGTAAGGTTTCATTTTAGCTTTGTATTTTTTTTGACTTGTGCAGTTTTTCAAAAGCAAGTATCACTTTATACTCAGGTAAGCTTTTGTAGAAAATGGGAGTGGACAGACTTTCCTGGAGTACGAAATGCTGAGTGGCATAATGTATTTAATTATAATTGCCTGATTTGCTTTTTTCTTTTCCTTGTAGTTTGACTTTCCATTTGTAGACGTTTATCGGGTTAAGTGTTTTCAATTTACATCAAAGTTTTCAGAAGACAATGAAAGCAATGTCATGGACATTGGAAAGAAACGTTTTGGCCAGTTCTGCAGAGATCATCCAGCCTGTTGCTGTAATATTGTTAATAGCACCTGGAATTGTGATGGAGAAACTCTGGATAGTTCAGCAATTGAAGTGAGGTGAGCATTGATTTTTCTGTCTATATAGCAGAACACATTGAGCCTTCTCATTGATTTTAAAGATGCTTATAAAGGCATCCCAACAAGATGCCTGTGCATAGCAAGTTTGAGTCTTCTGATAATAAACCTAAATATTTTTGTTACCATTTTGAATCCTTTCCAGAGAATACTGCAGCCATGTATGTTGTAAATGATCGCTCTGAGTGAGATGGGTGGCCCTACCTTTGAAGTCGTACTTACTTCTTAGGAACTGTTATTACGTGTTTAAAGTGCTGAAAGTGAAGATGGTGTTGGAAGGATCCTTTTTAAATGTGTGGAATGCCTCATTGCTCTGAGCAATCGCTTTTCCTATTTGCTTAAGTAAACATCTTTGCCTGACAGAAATACTGTGTCGCATACTTTGTGGTTTTTTTGCACACAGCACAATCTTATCTCCAGTCTTCACATGTGGAGAAAGAATTTTGCAGTTGTGCAAATAATCAAATTAGAAAATAAGTTTGTGAAATTTGAAAGGTTTTTTTGGTTAGTTTTTGTTGTTGTTGTTTTTGTTTGGATTAGTTTTGGTTCCTTGTTTTGTTTGTTGTTTTAGAACAAAGGGAGCCAAACCCATAATATTTACATACAAGTGTTAAAATATAATCCCTTAGCAGTCCAAAGGGGAGTTTTATAAATGCTGTATATTGTACAAGATTTACTCATCTAGAGTAAATAGAACTTCTTGTGTGGACAAGGGAAATAAAAGAGGACGCATGAAAGCATCCAGCCCTCTTAGCAGGGAAAGATTGTAACTAAAATGAGGGCATGGTTTCTGTAGTCAGCAGTAAGAAACTTTGTCCAGCTGTTTGAAATTAATGGACTATTAGAATTAAATTACTATAATTTAAAATGTTGTAGCCATTTATTTCTTACTATTTTCTGTATTTTTCAGGGTTCACTGCCAGTTAATGAAACTGTTTGCAAGGGGAATTGAGGAAGACTGTAAAGATGAAGCTGCCCACAGCCAGAGTAGCATTGAACAATTACTATAGACATTGTTCCTCCAATGAGGAGAAGAAAAAAATAAAAGCTCAAGGAAATTGAGTAAATATGCATTTTAGTCAAATTGACAAGTATTTTAAACCTCTAGATTTTTTTTATGGCTTCATTATAATTTTAGACATCTTACTATATTGTGTCTGTTTTTTAAAAAACATTGTAATCATTAAAATATATATTGGAGCAATGTAATCTGTTATGTTAGAAAAGATGAGATTGGCTTATATCTGTGTATTCATGATGACTGATAAATTCTCTTTGCTTTTCTAGAGAGCTAATTTAGTAGTTGTGTTGCAATAATATCTAAATGTTATGAAACATTGGACTTCCCACTGGCACCAAGACAAGACATTTTCAGTGTCTGAGAAGATGTTTTCTGCTGGGAATGTTGTGTAATTTGTGTGGTTTAAATGCTGGACAACATTGTTGTCATTTGCTTTTTTTTTTAGTTAAAATATTTCATTTTGTAAGTCTGACAATACCTTGCAACTTATCAATGCAATTCAAACATACATTCCTGGCTTTAAGTAATAACAATAGTAGTATACAGATATTTGAAAAATAAAAGCACAACTATATACAGGTCACACCTCATCCTATATATTCTGTCTTTGAAGGTTTCCTTGCATCATGCTTTTTGGGATTATAAAAGGTTTTATGACTGTTTGGATGATACCAAATACCACACAGTACAACTGAAAAGTCTTGCAAGCAAATTGCAGGAGTACTTCTATAATATCAGGAAGGCACAGGAAAGGAAAATAGAAGTAAGTTCTCAAACACCAGCAAGTTTTAGGTTTTAATAATATCTGATATTAACATATTAAAAGCTTCCCTCTTCACAATTCTCTGGACATTCTACTCCATGTGTTAAAATGTCTTTGCAAAATAAGATGGTAAAGTGTTAAGTTTAGAAATATGATTTGATGATTGAAAATCCTTAAAATAATTTAACTAAATGTGAAACTAAATAATCTGCTTTGTGAAGCCAAGGGAAGAAACTGGCATCTGACAAATCATGAATTCACTGTGCTGATTTGTTTTTATAACAAAAAACATGAGACTGTCATATAGAGCTATGGAGTGATTATTTAAGTTGTATATAGTTTTGTGTACTGTGGCACATATATGTTTTGTGTCCAGGGTTGGGGCTAAATTTTGCTCTTCTTGTACAGGCTTATTTCTGTGTGAGGTCAGAAGTCAGCCCCTGTTCTATTTTATCTTTTTAAAAGTGTTTCTTTAAGTTTAAAGTTCTCTTTAAAACTGACTTCATCTGAATTTTTTTTGCATCCAAACAGCTGATGATTCTGTATTCATATATATTTATTGGTACTTCTGTCATCCAGTTTGTGTTAGTTTCATGTCTCTCATATATGTGATTAATGTAAGCCATGGTGATTGGTCATTTCATTACTGAAGCACTTGAATATTATTATAAATGGCAGGTTATTTTTTTCCTATTGAAGTTATTTACATTCCAGTTTTGTGTATTGTCACAATTGTGTTCTGTATTTTGCTACAAAGTATTATTCATATTGCTTTATATGAAAAAAGCACTTGCAAATTATATTTGCCTCAAGTACAATCATACAAAGTTTAGGATCTTTATTTTGTTATATAGTATTTCAGGAAAATACTTGAATACTTTTCCCCAACTACTGCTCTTTGCTTTCATTATTACTGCAGTGAGTTGAAATGTTGATCCATCCAATGTTTTTCTGACACTTCTAACACAGCTGTTACATATACTGTATTTTTAGAGCCATGTTTAATAAGCGAAATAGTACTTTTGAACTAACATCCCACTGAAAATGAAATTATGCAGTTCTACAAATGTGAATATTTTTTGAAAGTGTCATTTGTTAAAAAATGTCTATGGTTATTGTGGATAATCCATTAATATTGTGAGAGTACCCAGACTTTGAAGTTACAGTAATTCTTGTTCAGGAGGTAATGGTGCACACTCAGCTTACCAACAGTGAGGGAGCTGGAGGCATTGCAGCTATCCAGAGCATATTCTCATCAATGAGAACTGGAATAAATACTAACCAGCTTTTTCCATTAGTTTACTAGCAAGTCATGAGACCCCTACTTGAAAAATGGAGACTTAATCTCATAGTGAATGTCTATTGAAATGCTTTGAATATTTGAGTATCTGCAACAGAGTGCTTGGTGTTTCCAAAGAAAGCCACAGTGAAGGTCTCCTTTCTGAGAAAAAGCCACCAGAGAAGAATGAAAGATCATTGTGTAGTATGGTAAGGAAGTATGAAGTAAATAATAAAGGTATTGCAACATAATAAAATTTAAAGGCCATAGGTAATAGAAAAGCTGCATAGTTGCATTTAAATAATTGTATTTGTAGCATATTAAAGTAGCAAAGCACCATATGTGAGTTGTATGACATGTCCGGTTTATTTTTAAGAGAGTTGTGTAAGTAATTTTCTTACATTTTAATTCTAGGGATTTTTTTTCTCCGAATGTAATCTTAGTATGGAAATTATATATAGGAAAACCAGCTTTGATTTTTCTTTTTTCCCAATCTTGCTGGCTTCAAGATTAGAAAATGTGTTCTGTTTTATGACACTAGGGCATTTCATTAAAGAAATAAAACTGTGTTGTACGACAGCACATTGGTGTTCTTCTTTTCACAACTTAATTTGAAAAAAAATCTCACTTTGACAGAAATCTGGCAGTAGCATGCTTAATGTAACCACTGTGAGCAGATCAAACAAAGTGAAGATCAGACAGAGGGAAGCAATTCATAACCTTCCAGTTGGGTTGATGACAGTTTTGTGGCAAGTGTGAGTGAACAAACACTGAGAATGGAGGAAAGCAACTAGTGAAGCTGGACTGAGGCTAATACTAAGCAACTCTACAAGGGCAAACTGAATATGAAACTTACTATAATGCAGGTATTTAGAGTTGTAATTGTTATAGAAATAAAAGAAACTGGTGTTCTAAGATGCATAAATATGTATTATACTATAAATAGTTGATAAATAGAGGGGGGATCTAGAGTTTTGTTGCCATAATTGCTACACATGAAGTATGTTTTCCAAGTAAAATATGTTCATTGTAGATAAACAGTAGACACAGAAGGAGAACATGCTTTTCAGCACTGCAGACACTTCTGCTTTTGAAATGTAGTGTTTTTGTGTGGCAAGGCTTTGGGGGATGCAGGGGGAACTTATGGCTGAAGGCAGCAGAAGATGTCCCCATGTCAGACAATCATTTCTCCAGCCAGCTCCAGGATGGACCTGCCACTGGCCAAAGCTGAGCTCATGGGATGGCATTGCTAAGAACTTCTGTGATAAATGAGAAAGGGTAAAAAGTGCTGCTTAACAGCTGTGAAAGGAGTGAATGGAAAATAAACATCCTGCAGACATTTAAGGTCAGTGAAGAAGGGGAAGGAGGTGCTCCAGGCACCAGATGAGATTGCCCTGCAGCCTGTGGAGCACCTCACACTGGAGCAGGTGGATGTGCCCCCAGGAAAGCTGCAACCTATGGAGAGCCTATGCTGGAGCAAGTTTCCTGGCAGGGGCTGCAGCCATGGAGAGGAGCACATACGTGAGCAGGTATTTTTCACATGAACTGTGGACCGTGGGGGGGTGCTTTCCCCCTCAGAAAGGAGAAAGAAGTAAAGTCTTGAACTCACTAAAACCCCCACTTCTCCATCTCCCTGCACTGCTCAAGGCAGAGGGATGAGGTAGACGAGTCAAATGTAAAGTTGAGCATAGGAATGAAGCAGAGAGGGAGGAGAGGAGGTGTTGCATTTAGGTTTGGGTATATTTGTCTTACTCCAGTATTAATTGGCAGTAAATTATATTAATTTTCCCCAAGATGAGTTTGTTTTGCCCCGACTGTAATTGCTGAGGGGCCTCCCTGTCCTTAGCTTGACCCCTAAGCTATTCAATCATTCTTTACCCTGTCCTGAGGAGGATGATCTAGACTCAGAAATTTCTCTTGCAAGAAACACGTTTTGCAATTCCAGTATTAGAATAATAGGACCTTAGAACCTTTTAGGTTGGAAAAGACCTTTAATATCTTAAAGCCCAATCCTTAAACCAGCGCTGCCAAGTCCACCATTAAACCATGTCCCTAAGGGCCACATCTATGTGTCTTTAAATTACCTCCAGGGATGCTGTCTCAGCCACTTCCCTGGACAGCCTTTTCCAATTCTTGATAAACCTTTCCATGAAAAAGTTTTTCCTAATACTGAGTCTAAACCTCCTCTGACACAACTTCATAGGAACTTGGATTGGAAGAGACTTCAAAGATCAACTTGACTCTACAGCTCATACTGGTCTCAACTTGAGGCCATTTCCTCTATTTCCTCTTGTTCTATTGCTTTTTTACAAAAAAGGAGACTGACCCCCACCTGGCTACAAGCTCTTTTCCAGTAGTTGTAGAGTGTAATAAGGTCTCCCCTGAGCCTCCTTTTCTCCAGAATAAACACTCCGAGCTCCCTCAGCAGCTCCTCACCAGACTTGCACTCCAGACATGTCCCCCAGCTCTCTGGACATGATCCAGCACCTCTTCTAATGATGGGCCCAGAACTCAACACAAATTCCTTTCCCTAGAATTCCTGCCTCAATCTCTGTGAAGTAAATGAGTAATAGGAGTTCATTTTTATTCTCATTAGTGACTTTGTTCTTATTTCAACTTTTCAACAGGAGAGTGAAGTAATTTAATAGATTCTAACTGGTGTTTAAGTTGCAGTAAATGAGTTCTGTCCATAATGAAGGAGCAGTCTTCCCAGGCTTTTCTTACCCACGTGATCTACATCTCACAAAGGCTTATGCATGTTCTTAATTAATACATGACTAGTCCAATTAATTAGAAGGGGGTGGGATATTCATTCTTCAGTCATGCCTTTCAAACAGTCTGCAATGAGAGGATTAACTATTTTTTTAGTCAATTTCCTGCTGTTAAGAAATGATTCCTAATATGTACCTACCAAAATTACCAATGAGGTTGTCTACAAAAAAATGTTAGCTCCTTTATTACTCTTGCATGTCTGAAAGATTGTTTGCTCTTGTTGGTAGCTATTTTGTCTAAGGTGCAATCTTCTGGCTTATCTTATAAAAATCCTCCAACAACAAATAAAATTAACAGGTTTTTATGTTGTCATCTTATTGCAAAAGCCCCATACGTTCTTGGTGATTTCTCATGGGCATCTCCTTACAGCACTGACTCCTTCTTCTTCACAGTACAGCCAACAAACTCTCTCTAGCCCACTCTTTTGTAGCACTCATCCTCATTGGACACAGCTGTGGCCTGTTAAGGGCAGGCCCGTTCCTAATCTTTGGTAATTAATACAGCTGCAACTCCTCAGGTGTGAGACTACCTTCTGCACTATTTTCTTACATTCTATCCTTCCACATTTTTAATCTTTTTTTTTTCAATATTTCAATAGTATAGGACAGGAAAAATAAAAGTGGAAAAATAGTTATTCATAAAGGAAAAACACTGAACAAATAACAGAAGTGATGCAAATTTAAAAATCCATGACAACTGAATTCTGGAAAGGATGAAAGAGATCAACTGCAAAATAAATATTTAAAAAAAAAGAAAAATAAAAGAAAAAATAAAACAAAATACAAATCTTTATCCCATTTTTTTCTGCTGGAAAGCTTTGCCTGGGTACATGTATCGTAACTGCACAGTAAAGCTAGCTCTAAAGGTTTGAGTAGATTGCTAGAAGTTTGACTATTTACAACTGGTAGAGAGAATAAAAGCTTCATCACTGTTATGAAGACATATTTCTAAAAAAATGTTGTGTCACCCTCTGTATTTCCACTCACAAACTTTACCATAACAGCAGCACAGCTAGAAGAGCTGCTAAAGGAGAACTGTAAAAACAGCTTCATAGTTTCCTGAAGCAATGTGAAACATTCTGAAATAACCGTTCAATTTAATCTCCCAAATATTGTTTTTCATGTTAATATTTAGCAGCTGTATTTTAGGAAAGGGGAGTTTGGACAAGAAGAAATGCTAGGTTAGTGTTTCACTGCTGCTGAGGTCAAGGTGGTGGGATAGCAACTCACCCCAGCCAAGGATCTGTCCCATAGGTCTTGTAACATTAGGGGAAGTCCCCACAGAAAATTCTTCCCTATGAAATACCTGTACAGTTCCTAGAACATGTTTGTGTAATCTGTTCTTCTGAGCTTTCATTGGTGGATATTCAGCAAACCCAATTAGCTTATCAAAAGAGATTTCTTAAAGACTGTGAGTTAGAAATTCTTGGTCACTCACTTAGCTGAGTCTCCCTTGCTGTATTTACACGTGGGCACAGAGAGCAACTTGTTGCCTTTGGGAAATTCACTCCCTGGGCTATTCTGTTGGCTCTCAGTCTCCTGTTCTTTGCCTAGACAGTATTACTATTCAGACAGAAGGAAAAACCCTACAATATCCAACTACTTATTGATAAGAAAAACCACTTGAAGCTGATTTTTGTTTACCACCAAAGCAGGGGCTCTGTAAAAGAGAGGTGGTACTGACAGGGCTGCTCTAGAATGAGCAGCTGCATAAAGTCTTCAATCAAATCAATTTCTGTTTAGTACCTAGATACCATGCTTTCACAGAAGCTGTTTAAAGCTCTGATGGATGCATTTAAGGTAGGCATTTCGCCTCAGCAATGCCTATCAGATCAACAACTGCTCTGAGGATTACTCTGCTGGTAGATGCTGCCCAGACCCCAGACCAAAGAGCAATCCAGTAGGTAGCTCTCAGATAGTTGGAGCCTCTCATTTCTGTTGTGTCTCACAGTGTTTGAATTTTCTATGGAAAACAGGCAAAACCTGAACACCTGGATGTTGCTGTGGTTGTAATTTTCTAGTAAGGACTTTCAGAAAATCCTCAACACGTTGGTAGTAGGGTTGGGAAAGAGTAAACATGGGTGTATTCTTTCACCAGAGCACCAGATAATATTATTTGTTCTCCTCTGTTTTCAGGCAAAGCTTTGAGCCAACAGAATTTCTATTTTTTGCTGCATTAAATACTTTACAGACTTAGTGGAAGAAAGTGAGGCGAGGAAGAAGCACAAGGTTGCTGCTTCCTGTGCTCAGGGAGTCCATCCTGAAGCTTTTGTGGTAGGAACACCAGGCACTAATGCATGGACCAGTGCAGAAGAGGGATGCAGAGAGCAGGAATATCCAAAGATCACTGGCTATGCAGACTTGCCAGTCCAAACTCACCCACACAGTCAATAAAGCATTGCACTGTACCTGTGTCAGTTGCTCAGGTTTGGGACTGAAGGCCATTGCTGTCTGCCCTGCCTTCATTTGTTGGAGGAAATGTCACTGGTTTGGGATAAATCTATCCTGTAACACTGCTACAAGAAAGCACAGCAGGAATTCATTAGCAAAAGTGACTCAGTTCAGTGTTTTCACTGGAGCTGAAATGGAGGGAAAAGGAGGCCAAGAAAGAGTTGTTGATTCACACTGCCCTTACTGAAGTAACCCAACACAATGCACGTCACATTGCACATGCAAGGGGAGTGGGAGACTGTGGCTGCTTGCATTGGTTTCTACCAGGAGTTGTGGTTTCTACCTTCCAACAAAGCTACTGAGATACCAGAATTCTGTTCTCCATTGGCATGGGCAGTGGTAAAGGGAGTGAATGTTATTCCGATTTAAAGGCACAAATTCTCTTTCTGAATTTGAATTCTCTTCAGTTCCAGGACACTGCATACATCCTGCAGTAGTGACAGCCAGAGCTTCCTGTGGAGTGGAAAATGCCTTCCTATACTGTTAATGCAAGGTATCAGTGGAAAGTTACTGTGATTTTTGTGTTTTTCATGAAAAAATGATGCATTTTTCATGATGCATGCCCACTCAGGTGGGGATGCATCTCTGCTGTATTCAGAAAGATTGAGCAACTCACATTGGGCCATAATGACCCCTGCTGTGCCCTTCTTTCTGACATCCACTGATGCCTTAGACAATACCAACAGGCTGTAGGCCATGTGAACGTGTAATCAGCTGACATCTATCAGGAAATGAGGTGGGTATTACCTTTGAGTTGGGGCCTCAGACATTTTAGCAGAAGAGTTCATATTGTTGATGACTATGCAGCTGTTATCTTTCATGCACATTGAAATGTGTGCTGGGAACCCAGGAGGAAGAGGTGGGTCTCTCCATGGGTGGGCAGCTACTGTGGGTGAGCAGGGGTGACCTGTGGCCCTCAGGAGCACCAACGTGGATCATTGATGGCAAAGGAGCTCGTGCTAGGATGTGCACAGCTTTGGTGGCTCTGACACAAGCCATGCTCTGCCTCTACAAAGTGGATGTGACACTGGGAGAAACAACCAACAGGGACAGACAGAACAGATCCTAGAAAACAAAATAGAGGGCAGAGATGGTGTTAATGGATTGGTGACTGTGCACTGGAGTGCAACAGAGACATTGCAGTGTCTGTCATGGACTGGTGACTGTGCACTGCAGAGCAACAGAGACATTACAGGGTCTGTAATGGACTGGTGGCTGTGCACTGCAGTGCAGCAGAGCTGCAGGGGCTGAGCACAGCCAGCTCACTGAAAGCAGTGAGGCCTAGAAGCCAGTGCACTGGCAAGTAAGGACTTGATCTACAAATAAAGCATTTGTAGGTGGGTATGTTGTACTAGAAAGGCTGAAAGGTCCTGAAGCAAGTCCTAGATCACATAGTAAGCCTGATCTCGTGAGTGGTGGCCTCCAGCAAGTTACTGATGCTCCATTGTTTAGGTAATGGCTTGGGCAGCATGGCTTCTGAGAAGATCTGGGGCACAGCATGGAGGCTTATTTACTTACCCACAGCCCTCTCCAAGCTCCTGTTTGCTAATTTGCCCTTCTCTTCTCACAGCCAGCTAGGCCTTGAGGAGAAGCCACATGAGGAGTGGCTGAGGTCACTTGGTCTGTCCAGCCTGGAGGAGAACTGCAGTTACAACTCCCTCATGAGGGGAAGAGGAGGGACAGACCCTGATCTCTGCTCTGTGGTGACAGTGACACTGAGGGAATGGCCTGAAGTTGTGCTGGGGGAGGTTTGGGTTGAATATTAGAAAGAGGTTCTTCACCCAGAGGTTATTTGGGCACTGGAACAGGCTCCCAGGGCAGTGGTCACAGCACCAGCCTGACAGAGCTCAATGCTCTTGGGGACATGGGGTGACATGCAGGGATGGTGCTGTGCAGGGCCAGGAGTTGGACTTGATGATCCTTGTGAGTCCCTTCCAATCCAGCATATTCTGTGATTCTGTGAGTACCAGCCTGTTAAAACCTCCCAATGAGCAGGAAGAATACTGACACTGAAATGTTGTTGCATCATGACCTTTTTCACAGGGCAGCAGGGCCTATGGGGTGCATAAGAATTCAGGTGGAAGAGCATAGCCTTGTCATTTGTGTTTGTGTCGCATGCCAGGTGACATGGATGTATCATGGAGAGGACTGGTACAGTGAATTGAGTGACTGAAGAGCAGCCCCACTGCTGCCACTCCTGTGGTACAGCATATTTTTGACTGTGAATATTTGGGAGCAATTTGACATGCTGAAATAATTGTGACAAAGTGTATTTATTTTTGAGGCCTCTTCATGCCAGTCCACTGGAAGACATGCCTGCATTCTTGGATGTAGTCTGAGGCTTGTAAATAATATCAAATATTTTGCTGTAACCTCATTTTTCTCTGTTCAAGGACCTGTCAAGATCTTGTTTTTCCATCCTGGCTGACACTGCCGACAGAGTGGTGTCAGCACAGAGAAGGCTCTTGCCAGCCTGAGCAATGCTAAACATCTGTGAACAGCACAGAGCTCAGATGTCACTGCCTGGCCTGCCTTGGTACAGACGTGTCAGGGGAAAAAGGCTCAGTGCGTGCGGAGGCTAAAGGATAACCCTTGGTAATGACACAGCCTCAGAAAACTGCACACACTCGAGTTTTGCCTATGGGTAGGAGCAGATTATTTTGCATGCAAATATGAGCGGATGGAGACAGCACAGAGAACTCTGCCTATGGCTCTCCCATGTGCACTGATTGAATCTCTGAATGTGCAGTCTGCAGTCACCATATCAGAAATATTGCCACTATCTTTCAATAAGGGAAGAAATATAGCTTTGTTTTGCTTTTGGAGTCTTTGTATTACAAATCAGTGCCTATAATCCAGGAAAACAGAAGATTGTTTTTCAGTAAAGCATCGAACAATGCCATTACATGCAGTTATATACATCACTTGTTTTTCCACACCCTAAGATGCAGTGAGAGTTCTAAAGTTTAAATAATTTTATGATAAGAAGCCTTCTGGTACTGTTTAATAATTCTGCATGTTAGCATAAATACTTTTAAATCTACCTTGCTGCAGTGACTGCTATTCAGAGTTTTAAGTCTGACCTTATCCTGCAGCTCCCTCTACTGAAAATTAGTTCTCTTAAAAATAACTCCACATTTCAAAATACAGCACTCATTTTTAAGGTCGTCTGGCAACTCCATTTCCTATGGCTCCCTACAGATGAGATTTGCAGTAACGTTATTTCAGTTCAAATTGCATGTCACTTCACACCAGTGATTTCGGCTTTTAATTTTCTTTACAGGATTCAATGTGATCAAACAATGATAGATGCTATGTAGTTGCTTTTCTTCTCAAAGAACTGAACAATTTGAACTATGTATTTCTTAATAAGGGACAGAAACACCTCAAGCAGGGGAAAGGTACAATCATAAATTTTAGCATCTGGGACCCTTGTTCATATAGCAACTTTCTCAGCTGAATTTGCCTGTGTTGCAAGTGTCTTGGGCACACTATTAAAGATGGCTTAAATATTTGTTTCCACCAGGTCCCAGGTAGTTCTAGTTCTCATTTTGCTCTGCCCTAAGCAAGTGTCATAAATAGAGAAAATCGGGAGCAATATCTGCTAGGCAGAGAGCCTGCAAGGACAGACCAGATATTGTCATTTCCCATCAGCACCATGTGGTGTATGGGAGGTGGGAACAAACCTGACTGGATCTGTTGTGGTTTTTCTTTTCTTGCCAGTTCCTGACTCAGCTCTGTTTGCTCCTTTTACGGCCATAGCAGTATTTCTGAGCACTCCTGGTCTCCTCCAGCTTTTCCATTTCCTCATTGCTGTCCTGACTTTTCACCATTCCCATTTCTTTGTTTCACTTTATGGAGTTCAAGTATGGTACCTGTATTACTGGCCTGATAATCCTACTCTCTGTTCCTTTGGTCTCCTTTTCTCCATCTTTGCACTCCCTCAGTCTGACTGCCTGCTACTCCAGCTCACAGGCAATCAAGCTCTTCTCTATGTTGTTTCTTTTCTAGAACTCTTCTGTTTGATTCTGTGATGCAGACATGTATCTGAAATGAGGGACTAATTTACTTGTACATCTCTGAGAAAAGATGTTTGACATCTGGGCATGTCTTTGGGCACCCGAGGGTTTTCCACGTTATGATATATCCAAGCCACACTGATCAGCTTTGGGTTTGTGGCTTTGTGAGTGTTTTTCTGTCTGAGCATTTGAAAATTCTCCAAAACTCCTTTTATCAAGGGGAAATGCTGATGTATAATAAATGAGTAGCAATAGCAAATTATTATTTGTTATGTATAGTTCAATTGCAAATAAGTGCATGTTCCCCAAGGGAGCATTTAAAACGAAGTACCGCTGATATGAGGCTACATAACGTCACCACTGGGGTAAGGCACTGTCATGTTCACACTTCTTTTCTGTCTAAAACACTAGGTAAAAGGAGCACATTGCTGTGAACCGTGAGCTTTTCTTATTTATTTCTACATTAAAACATATCTCCAAGGAAACAGAACTGCTGTGAGGCACTGCTAAGGTGTTTGTTCCCTCTCTTAACTTTTCAACGACCATCTTTATTGAAAGCCTTAAAAAAAATAATGATTTCTTTAGCATGTACAAGTATGAACAGTATGAATGTCAATATTTATGCTCTACATATTTTCTCCTCTATAGCAGAGCAATGATATATGTGTAAGAGCAATTTTGCAGAAAATAAGGTGGAGTGATTTCAGGGCAAATGTTCCTTGCATTTCTTACTATGAGCTGGCTTGTTTACAGTGGGATCCATAATCTACACAGCACTGGATTGGAGTGCATCCATCCTAATGCTTGTAACTGGCTTTCATCAGAAGCCATAAGCTGGAAAATGGCTGTTCCCATGGCTGAAAAGGCTGTGTAGTCTGTCTGTGTTCCTGTGGGCACCTTTTAATTCAGGAGCATTAAGATCTCTGGGGCCTGTAGTGGAAAATGATAAAACAGAACACAAATCTACTGAAAAGGTAGCAGGAGAAGTACCAATCCCTGGAGGGGGCAGAGGAGGAATACAGAGCAGAGCAAACTACAAGCTGAAGCCAGACCTCTGCCAGTTGAGGTATCCCAGGTCAGGTTACTGGCTGGGCCCAAGTCTCAGCCAGTGGCATGCTGATTACAAAATGCAAACTGACTGGGCTTTGGAGCCTTTGGCATGTGGCCATTCCTCCTCAACAGCCCTACAGAAATGTTTTGAAATCAGCTGTCCCTCAACAGAGCCTTTGGCTGTCAATACCTTGCTGAATGCCAGAGGGTTTCCTCCTCTTCTGAAGGGCAAAGGGACAAGACATGAATGGCAGGTCAGCAATGTCCTCAGCTGATGGAAATCATCTCCTTTGACCTTTAACAGAGCCACATCAGTTTACCACAGATGAAAACTTGCTGTTCTGCCTAGCTGATATGTATGTTAAACCCAAGCACATAGCAGGAAGTATTGCACTGAAAATCTGAACAGACTTTGCACCCAAGGGATGACCTCTGAAATTGTGCTCTGTCAGCTCTAGTAATGAAGTAACTTTTTATTCTAATTCAATGTACTCTGAACCAGAGGAACTAGACTAATAGGAGTGTTAGGTTTATTTCCAGCTGAGTTTTGAGTAAGGCAAATTTGCATTTTCTATTGGATACACAAGGCCATCTAAACAGAGGAGAGGAGAAGACAGTCTATTGACATTATGTAAAGGCGGCATATCAGTTTAAAGGGTTCTGTTTGCCTAGAAGAGTGTGAAGGAGACTTTTTAATTACCTGTCTAGGGTTGACAAAGATAAACACCCTGTTATTATTCTATGTATTTGCTTGTAACTCAATTAAGGATGTGTACTTAATTGTATCACCAATATAAAGAAATAAGTGTTAAGGTGTTTGAAAGCTAGAGGAAATGAGATGTCCCTCAAGAAACATGAAAGGTCAGGGAGTAGAGAAGGCAAGGAAGCATAAAATTATGGCATTGGTATTCAGCTAAGATCAGAAGTGAAGGGCTGTGTTATCTGAATTCCCAATTGTAAGGTTGAATTGTGGAGTTAGCAGAAAAAGCAGAACAACACGGCACAGCAGAATGAACTAAATCAAACACGTCTAGCTATTCTGACAGTGGAAAGGAGAGCTTATGTTCTCAAGTTATTTCAGTAACATTGAATCATCCCTGACATATCTACAATATTTGCTGTCTTCTGTGTACAACACTCTTGAATGATAACATTTAACACATGGCTCTGAGTGATCAGCTTGTTTCATTTTTCTGTTTCCCCATATTAATTTTCCCATTAAAAATACAGAAATAACCAAGGAGATGAGTTTAGGTGGTTTTTTTTCTCAAATTTAAGATTAATTTAAGATTTTCTCAAATTTAAGATTAAGACACAGAGCTGTCTAATCATTTTCATATGTGTCCCTTCTAACATGCTTACCCTTTAGCATGGATTACGACAGCATATACCACATAAACAAAACTGGTTCAGCCCCACCTTCACCTGATGACTTTATCATTTTGCACAGCGAGCAGAGAGGAGCAGGATGAATTTCCCCATAGAGGTGCATTGTCTGGAATTGTGGCTCTCAGGAATATGCTGTTCCTGCCAGCCCCAGCACAGAGGGGTGGTTCTGGCCAGCCATGACCAAGGCAGTGAGAGGAGGGCTGATGCAACACCACAGCAAAGCACAGCCACAGGCTGGCCCTGTTGTGTGGCCCCCAGCAGGACAGGCAGTGCCAGACCAGGACCCATCACTGCACCCCAAGCTGTTGTTTTAGGAGCAGGCTCAGAAGAGTAAGTCATTGGGTGGCTTCTCACTGTTCCTGACTCTCTCTGTGGAGTCAAGTGTTCTCATTGGTACCAGTCTGAGAAGGGCAGGCAGCAGTCAGGGGACATCATTTGGCCGTGTTGGGTGGGATATGGCCCTTCTGGGATGCTCCAACAGCAGAGAACTGAGAGAAACAACTTTCCCTTCTTCTCCCCTGTCAGTAAAATATCTCTGTCTAATCTTCCTTGTGACACACCTGACAATATAAACACGTTCTTTGTAACCCCAGGAGGCTTTTCCAGCTGCAATTTATCATTGAAATAGTTTGATTAAACTAATTGTGCTCTTTACAATTTTTTTTTCCCAAATTACCTCAGCACTTTCAGAGGAAAATGTGTGGGTTTTTAATCAATCTGACAGCTGATTGTTTTGAGGTTTTTTTTACAGCATCTGACACAGCTGACACCACTGTTTTTATCATAAATATCTGCCACATTAGTTTAAAATGGTGATTAAAGCTGCTCCACATGCTGCTGGCAAGGCAGCTGGACCTGCACGAATTACAATAATAACCACAGAAGCTCCTTCCTGAGAAGAGTGCTGTTTCTGTAGTCGTGTCAGACAAGTGCTGCCTTTTAAGAATGATTGCTCTGCACTAAATGACATTTTTGGCTTTCTCTTAGAAAAGTAAGTTATTTATTTTCCTGTGATTTTAACTAAAGAACACTATCATCCCTAGAGAACAATTTTGTTTTTCAGCACTGGAGCAATTACTTTCAGCTGTATCAAGTGCCTGAAGTATAAAAGTCTGTGGTTTCATGGGTTTGAAAAATGCCTGCTCTTAAGGACTCCTAAGCTGGATTCTCCACGGCCCTTCCCAGACCCACAGTCTCAGGGGAAGAGAGCTGCTTACCACGTGGCCAGTGCTCCCCTACGACTTGCCATTTGTGAGGAAGCACATTCATAACTGGGACATGGTTTTACTCAGAGCTGGAACAGGAGAAGGATGTACAGGCTTTATGATGCCATCATTAAGATAGCAGAACTCTGACTGGAAAAACTGTTTTCATACAGGGCGATAAGCACAGAATCATAGAACTGCCCAGGTTTACAGGGACTTCAAAAGATCATCTGGTTCACCTTTTGTGGGAGAATGAGCCTGGATGACATGACCTGGCATCCTACCCAACTGCATCTTGAAAACCTCTGACAGCAGGGACTTCACCACATCTTTGGGGTTTTTTTTCCAGTGAATGAATGTTCTCACTGTAAAAATTTCTTTCTTATGTTGAGATAAAAGCTCTCCAGCTCTCCTGGCGCAGCTTGTACCTGTTACCTCTGGTCTACTCCACGAGCTGCCTTGTAAAGAGAAGGGGACATCCGTCCTCTTTGCAGCCACCCTTTTAGTACTGGAATGCTTAATGAGGTCCACACTGAGCCTTCTTTTCCCTGGGGATTAAAAACATTATTCCTTCAGTCATTCCCCAAAGGGCAGGTTCTCCAGTTCTTTGCTCATCTTCAGAGCCTTGCTTGGGACCCTCTTTCTGTGTCTCTCTTGAATTATTGGGACAGAAGTGAACATGGTACTTCAGGCATGGCTGACACGCGCTTATGGCATTCACAGACATGACAGGAAAGCAGCACATGGGGAAATTACCAACTCAGAAGGAGCTGGAGAGCTTCTGCTGTGTACAGGGGTGAGACACCACTGACTGCCAGCAGCTTGCATCTCCCAGAGACCACATCTCCCATCTCCCCCCTCTGCCAAATTTCCACCAGCCAGCTTCCCATGCACTTGGGTAGGCTCCACCTGTAACAATGCTGGCAGGAC
This sequence comes from Melospiza georgiana, assembly GCF_028018845.1. NCBI lineage: Eukaryota > Metazoa > Chordata > Aves > Passeriformes > Passerellidae > Melospiza > Melospiza georgiana. The sequence goes on from NC_080433.1 coordinate 65,369,937, forward strand.
TCCCAGCAGCTGTCATGGAGCACGAGCTACAGTGCTGCCCTGCCCAGAGCAAGGAGGTCAGTAAGGTCAGTAAGGTCAGTAACTCTGGTGACCAATTATGTACAGCCATGGCCACTGCCAAGCTATCACGTATGTGTATATATATATATATATATATATATATATATAATGACTATAGTCCCTGATGTTGGAGCGTTGGAGCAAGGAGAACAGAACCACAGAGCTGAAGGGTGTACTCCTGTGCTGATAGCTGATTGCTGGCATGAATCAGGATCATATTGATGCATGATTCACTGAGGGAAAGTCTTAAAAATGCAACTCATAAGAGCAAAACATGTATAAACATAGATCAATCTATAGTTCGGGATTACCAGAGGCATTTTTACATTCAATGCTTGCCCTGTTAAATAATTAATATGTTCTTTGTGCTAGAATCCAGAAAATTGTATTAAATGCATAAGACCATGCTATTGCCATCTACTCATGCCAGCATCTGCAGGGGGGAGGGGGGGGAAGCAACAACTCCCAAATCCAGTAAACAATAACAAAACAAAAAATGATACTTGTAGTAATCTGGGTCTTTCTTCAGTTCTTACAGGTTTAAGACAAAACACATGGTCACCAGCTAGTGTCAACATTCAAGGCTTGTGTTCTGCTAAAAATCCACTTGTTGTTGTGTCATCCCATCCTTTAATGGTATCACTCTCCAGCATGAGCCTCCCAGTGTCACAGAGCCCACTCAGACCCTGATGAGAGCAACAGCACTGGGGATCACAGCTTCTTGCAGAGCAGCTGCTTTGTTTGAGTCTTGTACTCAGCTAAAATCTCAGTCAGCATTGTCTCAGTTTGTTTATGTCACCTGGGTTAGAAAGTATTTGAGATAAAAATAACAGCAAATATTTTTGATAAATAAAATAAATTGGATTGGTGTAAATAAGCAGATTGGCTGTGCTGCCAGGGATCCATTGCACTGGGGACAGCACTGTGGCTGTGGGGCAGGATGATGCTTTATGGGCTGGTGGGGCTGGCCAGGAAAGGGTGGAGACCTGGGCTGGGGAGCAGCAGAGATTGTACCTGGAGACACACAGAGCCAGAGCCAGAAGACAGGTCCTGAATGCAAGCTACCATGCTTGGCCTGGTGCATTCACCACTAGTTCCTGCTCAGAGGACCTAGAGGAGCAGACTTGGCCATGGCAGGAGGCTCTTTGGTTGTTAAATCCTGTGACTTTCATCTACAATCTAGTTTTCAGGTCTCATGGACAAGGTCTGCATCAAAAATCGTAGGTCAAGCAAGGCATGTGCATTATGCAGCGCCTTTGCAATGGCCTTTAGACAGGCTGTCAGCAGAATTGCTGTCACCACCTCTCCTGAGATGTCTGTGAAACCTACTGGAGCTATTCTGGCCTCTGGCTCTTTTCTGTGCCTGCCCAGGCTGATGACTAGTACTGGTTAGTGCGTGCTCTCTGAGGGAATTTGTGAACGTGCCCTGCAAGAACATCAAGAAACTAATTTGTTAGCACACCCTCTAGTATAAGACCAAAATTAGACCTTGAGTTCCTGCCCATCCCATTAACCCGAGGCTGAGGGGTGAAAAGGATTGGTGAGCCAGCCCGTGGTGCTGTTTCCACATTTGGACACTGTGACAGCATTGGCCAGCTGCAGTGGCTGGTGGTAGGGCACCCACACCCCAAATTTCTGCTCATGGCTCCTGTCCTGGGGCAGTCACAGCCCACTGTCACTAATTCAGTCTGAGTGACAGCTGTGACTGCTTCTCCTCCATCAGCCCCCTCCACATAAACCCTCTCTGTCCTTGGCTCCTCACCTCCTCCAAACTCTCTGCATGGCTCTCGCTGCTTGTCTGACAAGACAAGCCAGCCATCTCCCAGCTTCTGTCCTGGAGGGATCCCCTGTCTGCGTGGGTGGCTTGTTTGTGTGTCTTGGAAGGTGAATGCATGGGGACTTCTGCCAAATGGGGAAAAGGCCCAGTGTGGTCTGTAATGGCAGAACATTTCATGATATAGCATAGTGGGGGAAGGCTTGTGAGTCATGCATGTGGGTTGGGTTATGAAGCTCCTGTGTGACTCTGATACATCTGAGGATGCTTCCAAGGAGGATTTCTGCCTCTCTGGGCTCTTCTGTGGTGAGTATGTGTGAGGAGTGGGAAGCTGAGTATGGGAAACTCTTTATTTCCTTCATCATCACCAAATATCCTCCATATTTTTCTCCTTGTCTTCTCCCTAAGAGATTTAAAGGGACAGTTCTTCCCTTATACCTCTCCTTATTCTAGGAGAGTTAAATTTCACAGTGCACACATGTCCTCATCAAAAAATATGGGAAGCCTGAAAACATGGAAATGATAGCATGGATAATGGACAGGATGCCAGTAACCCAGCCTGGGTTGTGCACTAGGGACTGCTCATCTCTCCAGAGACCTGTGCTGGGGCAGCGCTTGTGGCTGGGGAAGGCAGCTTGTGGCTGGGGAAGGCTGGGAAGTCAGGCAGCCCCATCCCTTGATCAGGCTTTCCAAGAGATGGATAGCTGTGACGCAGCTCTCAGGTGTGTGCCCAGCCCCATCCCTTGTCAGGCAGCCCCATCCCTTGACCAGGCTTTCCAGGAGATGGAAAGCTGTGACACAGCTCTCAGGTGTGTGCCCAGCCCCATCCCTTGACCAGGCTTTCCAGGAGATGGAAAGCTGTGACGCAGCTCTCAGGTGTGTGCCCAGCCCCTGTCCCCCCTGAGCTGGGCACCTTCAGTGCCCTTGCAGCATCAGGAGCAGGGCTGTGCATCCCTCTGGGAAAGGCAGGGGGTGGGAGTGCTGCTGATGGATGGCACATCTTGCAGTCACCTCCCGGGCATGAGGGTGTGAGCCAGCAAATGAACCTAAATGGGGCTGAGTGGCTCCAAATAGTGTCTGGACATCTGTGGTCTTATTAGCAATCCAGGGGAATTAGATCTGCTGTCTGGGGCAATTGCATCATTACTCAGTGTAAGTTCATACCCAGAGGGGGAAGTTCACCCTTTGAGAGCCCTAACTAGGGCAAATGAAACTCAGTCGCTGGGCTTATGGATAATTAATAATGCTCTCAATACATTTAGGCCATTTTTCTCTTTGTCTTTTATTCCAGAAGAGACAACCTTTATTATTTTATTAATTTGCTTGTATTACTTAAAAAGTAATTCACGTACAGAGTAGATTGCTTGTGATATTTCTTCACTGCCAATATACTTGACAAAATGGCTGTGAAAGCTTGCCCACAGCTCAGAGAGCAGGAGCCTGGACAATGGTGCTGCCAGCCCAGCCGTGCCATAGGGAGATGCCAGCATCCACCTGGCTTTTACCTAGCCTGGGGACAAATCTGCCCTTTGAAATATATTCTCTCAAAAATATTATAATTGTCATGGGCTTTCATTGATTCTGTGAGTCTGTATAAATTGGGCAAATAATTCTATTTCCTGCCCACTCTACCATGTCTTGAGGGACTGTGCCATTTGAAGGTAAAAGGGTCAGGACTTTACTCCTTGGTTTTGGGTATATTATGTTATTTTAGCTCATCAATTTTCATGACTTTGTTTCTGTTCTTGGAAAAACATTTCATGTGGATGTTTTGACCTCACAAACCAGCAGTCAGTATTGCTCCCTGAAGTGTCTTGAGAGGGGTGGAGGGCAGCTGCTCTCTGTGATTTTTATGGCAGTTTATTACTTGACTACAGTTCATGTCTGGCTAATACATATTTTCTCCACCCTCATCACTTTCAAACCATCTTTTTCATTTGTTCCCCTTCCTTAAAGCCTGTGCTCCGAGGTTTCTATTTATGCTTTCCATTTCCCACTGGCTGTATAGGATAATTCCCAAAATAAGGTCAAACTCCTAACTGGACATAGACTGCACTGGTCATACAGGTGTCCAGCTGTGGGCTGTTTTGTGCAAGAACCATAATTTAAATTAGCCAAGAAAACACAAAAATGCATCATCATTTCTTAAAAATTTCTAAATACTTTCTGGTGACAGGAACAAAGCAATTATATAATGGCACACTATTATAATAACAAACTAACAAATATTTATGATTAATTAAAAGTACGGAAGGAAGGATTAGAATCTAAAACAAGAGCTGAGATGCTGTTTGCAGCAGCTGGATGATGTTCACTGCTCCTCTCCCAGCATGAGGCCCTCAGCATGTGCTGGGGTGTGGATCGCAAGTGCCCCTCTGTGCTGCACTCCAGGAGGAGGAAATTAAATATGTTGTCAGACACAATTAAAAATGACAAATGCTTATCCTTCTTAATTAGGCTGTAGAACCCTTATCACCAACCTCCCCAAAGCTCACTGTTGAAAGAAAATTATTTTGAGAGCATTTTTAATTTTACATTTTACAACTTGCTGAAATCTTTACTTCTCCTTTAGTAAGGCTGGTGTCTTGAGACTGACCAGTCGAGCTCAGCCATGGAAGAAGGCTCACACAGAATTTAAACTAGACAACTAGCAAAAGCATTTCAAAGAGAGCAATGGCCTTGGCTTCAATCTACACATTCCTTCTTGGTGACTGGGAACTTCCTCCATTGTGGGAGTGAGCATATTAAAGAGAATGGTAATGGGAAATCACATTCAAACTGTGACTGAACTGTTGCTGTATTCTGATAAATGTAATTTACATTATGTTTTAAGTATATATCACTCTGCTAAATCAGAAATCCTATGTAAAATCTTCAAATGGGTGATTTTGGCATTAAGCCTCTCACCCTTCACCCATGGCATATCCAAAAGAAGCTGCTCAGAGAGTATTGAACTCCAGCATGACAGTTTAATAATAAGACCATTTTGGTACTGTGTTGTTCCTAAGTTTATGTGGGTTTGAGTTTTGTCAGATAGTTTCTCATCAGAGAAACTTATTTAAGTAAGCGCTAGCAGCAATGACAACTGGCAGCTCTAATTACACTTGACAGAGTACAAGACAATCTTTTCTCTTCCTACCAGATGTTTCCACTGCTGTTTGCTCCCTCATCTACTAATTCCTGCCCCCGGTAGAACTTATTAAGACATGCACCTGTCATTTGGCATATCACAAATATCTGGCAAGACATGCAGAGTGCAGCAATGTGCAGCAGGAGTGCCAGTGCAAACAGCCTCCCTCTGTCACAGAAGACTGCCTCCAGAAGTGAGGAATGACGTGGGATAGATGCTTGTCACCAAGGCAAGGTGATGGATCTGCAGCGGAGGCAGCCAAGGGTTTGCATCCCAAAAAAGGTATCAGGGCGTATCCCTGCCCACACTGTTGGGCTGATGTGCTGCTGTGATCCCCACACAGTCGTGTCTGCGCCGTCACCACTCGAGTGCTCTCTCAGACTCGTGCTTGATTAAGTAGTGGAGGCAGACAGGATGATCTGATGACTGCTGTGGTATGACACCACAAGGTAAACTGGCTTGATGTTTCTGTTCCAGATAAATCACAGCAAAAATATTCTGTCGGCGTGCACAGATATTTTCTCCCATTTTTCTTCATCTGTGTATGAATTTTTGTTTAGTATCACATTAGTTTGCCTTCAATGTATAGAATGCAGTGACCTAATTTTTGGTGCCAGGCACAAGGAAGGCAGAGCAATAAAGGTGTTCTGTGGGGGAAGGAAACATATCATATTTCAAAGATCCTGGAACAGCATTCCTGAAGTGGAGCAAGGCGATAAGAACAAGAAATGGCTGCACACTGATAAGGAGGTTGGTAGTGAAACCTTGCCAAGTCGAAATGTCACGTCATTGGGAAAATGCCCAAGCAATGCCTCATCAGCTAATTGTGAAATATTTTCCACTCGTCCCAGCTGCTACCTACTGGAAATGCTTACTAATGAATTCTGGGAAGCATTGAGATATGCAGATCTATAGATCACATTTGCCCAGTTTTGTATGAATACAAATACACCGTGTTCTGTCTGGGCAAGAGACATGTGCTGGTACTGATGGAGAGGTAAAATTCCCTTGCCTTCTTCCTTCTTCCTGATAAGCCTACCTCAAACCATATTCAAAATACAAACATTTGAATTGGAGTTTGAAGCATTATGGGCTGTTGTTTGTTCTGCTTTATACAGAATAAGAATTTGGGAAATCTAGTGGAGCTATTTTGTGCCTTCTGGGGAAGGAACAAAATGTCCTCTTATTTATGTGCGGCAGATAAAAATCAGGATGCTCCTGATAGTTGTGAGAATTAACCCAGTCCATGAGCTTGTTACAGAGAAACAACCAATCAACCAGAAAACAAAATTAAAACAACCAAGGAGAAATCTTGGTAGTCTAGAAGGTATATTTTTCATATCTTCCAATCTCAAGAGCCAAGAGCTTTTATGATTACTAGTCCAGATATTTTGAGCCAAGAATTAACTGTAACATTTCAAAAATGGGTTTTATATGCTAGAAAATAATTCATACTTTAAGGGTCAGATTTTTTAAGTCTTCTAGAATTGAGAGACTGGGAATTTTTCCTTTCAGTTGGCATAAAGGTTTCTATTTCTAGCCATATACAATGTAGTATATATGGGACATTAAAGCTCTGACATTCCTAGGCAAAGAAAATTTGTCACTGTTGTAGCACTGATTCTTACCTTTCTAATAGCTCACACAGGTACCATTTCATGAGAAACTTTGTGTTTGAAATAAAAAAAGAAGAAATATTAGCTATATGAAGTTGTTCCTATTTGGGGGCTGTTGAAGTAAAAGCTAGGTGGTCAGGTTTGAGAAGCAGATAAAGTGGTTGAAGGTGTATGACAAATTCAAATATAAGGTATGTCTGTAGGTCAACTCCCTATCTCAGAATGTGCCATTATAAATCATCTGTGAGATCTGTGTGTGAGCTCTGGTGATTGAGTATTGAGGGACTGAGAGGCAGCAAACACAAAACTCAACAGAGGCCAATTGGTCTAGTGCAGGTGGGTGGTAGGTCCAGCTTCCCTGTGTCCATGTCCCCACCCTGGAAAGGAGCCCATGGCACCAGCAAGGGGCCCATGGCCCTAGGCCTCACTCCATGATACTGAGCTCTGGGGGTCAGGTCAGTGCTTTGCCTGTCCCACCAGCACATCAGTCTCTGGAAACTCAGCGAAGAACCAAGCTGGAGTTCCACAAGATCCATGTTCTTCCTGCAGCCCCTTTGCTAATTTTTACTAATAGCCTCATCAGTCAGGAAGGGTTTGAGGAACCATTAAGAGCTGTGCCAAAAGGGTCTCTCTGGGTCAGGACTGTGTGAGACTGTACAACACAATCTCTGCCCCAAATCACACCCAAGAGAGCTCAGCTGCTGTATTGATTAGCTGTTTACCCTGTTACTACAGCTTCCTCTGGGGAGGGGGAGGCAGAAAATGCATATGGGCTTTCTTAGCATCAGCTGATGCAGGTTCCCAGTGATAGAGTGAAATGGTAGAAATTTATTTTGTTGTGCTAGCTTTTGAGGGCTAAATGCATACAGAATGCACCTAAGTTTTTAACTTTGGATAATTAGATTATTAAGTTGCTATGATATCAGGAAAGTAAGCATATAATACTTAAATAGTCATGTCTCCAGACTTTTTGCACATATAAATACAGCCCAGCCCCCCCAGCCTTTACTTTATCTGCATGAACATACTGCTTTTGAGGATAATGTACTCCCTAGTTTGTTCTTCCACTGGTTTACATTTCCTGTAGCTAATTTTTCAAACATATAACAGCACTGTAGTGCTTAGGCAATTATTTCCAGTGTCTGGGCATATTTATCAAGTGGAATCAAGTATTGATCATCTGTAGAGAAGGTCTCAGCATTCCTTCATATTTTCCAGCTGGCCAGCTGGAGGGGAAGTTCATTTTTATCAGTGAATTGAAAGCTGGGTTTGTGTTCCTTTTTTTAGACAAAATTCATCAGGCTCTGTGGTTGCAGGTTTGTAACAAAACTCAGTCATACTGCCTGCTTTTCACAACGGCTGCCATTGATTTGTTTGGCTCTTCTGTTTGAAATTTGGCACATAATGTTTTCATCATACTTAGATCAAAAGAGTTAATGTGAAAGGAGATAACTGCTTTGTATGACAAAGATTATTTTAAGATTCTAAGACTAAGTACTTAATACATTTTCTGTTCTTTTCTTTTTTAGCTGCATGTCAGCTAATTCAGTCAGAACAAATTTCTGTCACCTAAACATCCCTTGCCAAGAGAATCTTGCTGCTTTCAGGAATGAAGGTTTCCTTCCCAGCATGATTCACAGGCCCAGCATCACACCAGTACTACTGACCAACGCTGCCTCTGCTCTTCAGTCTCTGCTGCTGAGGTCCTTATTGCCAGAGGCTTTTACAGAATTTTGAATTCTAAAGAATTGTGACTTGTGTCACTCTAATATAACAAATATCTGTTACTATCTCTGCTTTATCGATGAAAAACAAAAAATTGGAGGGAAATGGGGAATTTACCTTACTGGTTAACCTGTGTGGAAGCCATAAGTCTGTCCCATGGTCTCCTTTCTCTGTGTCTTAATCCTAGGTCCATCATTACCATTTCATACTGCTGCTAATACCACTGTTTCTGCAAATGCCATGTTGAACTGATAGAGGAAAACATTCAATCTCCAATTTTTCTCCTTCTGTCCTCTATATTGCAGTGCAGAGGACTTTTTGGATGAAAAAGCTATCTGAGAACAGGTGTAACAAACTCCTCAGGCCTTTCACAAGGACAAACCTGCATTTCTATAGCATGCATTCCATGCGATAATCCATATCGTATATTTTCACTGAGAAACCTCTTGTGCAGCAGATTTTTGCATAAATGAAGCATAAAATACATTAACACAGAGAATTCACAGAAAACTGAGATTTTTATACTGATTTCCTCACATTTGTTGTTTGTTTTGTGCATATGTAATGCCACATTAAGAGCTGGGGGAGTTCATAAGAAACCAGAAGCCACAACAGGGTAGCTCACAGCTGGGAGATGTCTCTCAGCCCCAGAGTGAGTGGTGAACCAGGTCCTCAGCACCTCTTGGGCACTGCTCCTTGTGGAAGTGCAAGGGCTGTGCTGCCACCACTCAGCCTTGGCCAAGGCACACAGATTCCCCTTGCAGACCACTCACCATATGCACTCAATTATCTCATATTTAAGCAACAGAGTCATCCTTTTTGACCATTAAATATCTGTCTGTGTGTTCCTTTCCCAGCTGGAGGGGCAGGGCTGCACAGGAGCAGGGGTGAGCAGCAGCAAGGAGGGCAGTCACATTGGTCACAGCCAGACTGGCCATTGCCTAAACCAAAAGTTGGAAATACACTGTGAGCTGCTCCTCTATTCTCCATCCATTACCTTACCACGTGATGTGTCCAGTCTGCTTTTAAATCATTTCAGAGATGTGACTTCTAACACTTTTTCTAGGGAAGCTATTTCACAGTCGATTACACTTCCTTGTTAAAATTTTGGCTGGATAGTCAACTCAAATCTCCCTTTGCTCACTTTCTTACCTTTATATGCAATTATACCCCCGAGAAGTGCTCTAAACAATCTCCTAATGCCTCCTTGTTTGTATCTCAAGCACATGTAAACACTTATAGCAGTTTTGGATACCATGTGAGGCATCTTAAAATCTGTAGCTCGTAGGTGCTTTCTCCATGGATCATCCCCTCTAGCCCTTATGTTAGGCATTTTATCCTTCTAAAGTTCTTTATAATTAGTCATCATCTTCCTAGAAAGGCTGGTGCCCAGGCCTGAACGTGAGCTGTAATTTGTGCAACAAAGATTTCATATTCATAATGCTTCTAGGCTGCACATAGTTTTAAATTATACTCAGTGTCCTACTTTCATCAGTAATTGTATCTCCTTTTCCCTAACCTTATACAGAAAGAGAAGTGAGCAGCTTTTCAGTTTAATTAGTTTGGTTTCTGACAGCCTAAATGGGCAGTGCTGTAAAGAGCTGCAAGGTTAAAAGATTTTCCTGGGATGTATATAACTGCAAAGAAAAACACACACACTTTGCTTATAAAATAGAAGCAATGGTATAAGGGATAATGAAATATTTTCTTCCCCTTAAAGCACACAGCCACTTTAGGAACATGTGTTTGTCATCCTCACTCCTAAAATAAACTATACATAAACATATTCCTAGTACCATCCAGACATTTTTCATGACTGTGTGACAGTCAGAAGTGACAGACAAGACGTTCTCTGTTGGGACTCAGAACATTCGGTGTCGCTGCCTGGTAGGAGCTCTCTCTGCATAAAAAAAATGAGTAAGGTCTCCATAGAAGCTACTTGTAATGTTTTGACAGAAAAATTCTTTCTGGCAATCAATAAAAGCCACTTTTTAGCAGGAAAAAAAAAAGTGCATGAATTTATACCAACATCTGATTTCAGTTTCTTAATAGGTCTACGTGAGAAACTGCATGAAAACTGGACATTGTGGTAAAAGTGAGCACACCAATAGCCTATGGTATGGTATACCATACCCTTCAGTATGGTTTAGAGCAGTCAGGATGAAAATAACCTGGGATGATTCTGTGTAATTTTTAATTAGAACAGCTTTCATGAATATGTAGAATATTACTATTATTACAAATAATAATAATTTGAACTAAATTATGCAAAAACTCAAATTAGGACCTGAGTTCTAAAAAAATACAAGATCATTCTCATATACCTATCACAGGATCACCTGGACTCTCCAATTGTTCTCAAGAAAGGAGAGTTGTTTTTTCCCTTCAGGTGAGCAGCCTTTTTGAAGTAATCTAAGCACAGCTGGTATCATATCCATCTTCTTGCCTCATTCAGTACAGTGAGATAAAAAATATGAACAAGCATGTGAGGAAAAAATATATGAAAACCAAAGATAATATCTTTTCATGAATAGCATGGTAGAATCCAACTTTTGAAAGACATCACTTTATTAACTTTTCCTACCATACTTTCACTTGTTGATATTTCCACCTCAGACCTTTTCAGTAAAATTTTACTTTCCTCAGTGTTTATTTCCTGGTTTCCATCTAGCTGCTGATTGACACCCCAAAACATAAAACACTGCTTGCAAACTCCAGCTCACTCAGAACTGCTGGTGTGTGTTAGCAATCTTCCCTTTCCACCCTGGCCCTTCTCCACCAGAGTGCCCAGGGTGAGGGCTGGAGCAGGGCTGAGCTTCCCCAGCAGTGCCTGGGATCAGCCGTGTGCTGCTCAATGGGAGCTGCAAGCAGGGCACACTGTGGCCTGAGCTGCTTCTGTGAGACAGTGAGTGGGGACTGCAATTTCAGGAGATGGTCTGATTAAAGCACACAAGCCTTTAATCTATTTTTGAATCCTTGTTCTAAGATTACAGTGCACCAGGCTGCTCTGGAAAGCATCTGGACAACACAGAACCAAGCATCTCTAAGGGAGGAGATAAAGATGAGTTTAAAGAGGAAAATAAGACTTCCATTTTTTTATTCTCTCAAATGGATAAAAATAAGCCTTAATTTTTATTTTATTTTACTTTTTTTTTTTTTTTTAAGAAGGTGGGGAAAATATTGACACGGGACCATAACTCATAAGACAAAGTGGCCATGTCTTCAATATTTGATACTAAAAAAACCCAGGGACAGCTCTGCTCTTTGCATGACTGTCCCACATGGGTCATACCTGCTCACAAACTGCCAGAACCTGAACATGAGAAGACAAACCCTGAATGGGCCTCTTGTGAATGGGGTTTACCAGGAAGCCTTTTTCTGGGTGTTTGAGTACTTTTGAATGTCAAAATAAATTCATTAATGGGAACCATGTCGCAGACATCTTTTTGTGAAAATCCTTTTCTTGGGATTTTTTCTTCTTCAGAAGCTGAGAGGCTTCAAGAACAAAATGTAAACAACGGTTATCTGCTGCTATGGAATGCAACAGGTGCATCTGTGATTAGTCTCATCTACTTGTTTGTAATTAATGGCCAATCACAGCAGAACTGACTCAGCCAGAGAGTCTGAGGCAGCTGCCTTTGTTATCATTCTTTCCTACTTTATTCTTAGCTTAGCTAACCTTCTGAGATGAAACTTTTCCTTCTATTCTTTTTAGTATAGTTTTAATGTAATATATATAATAAAATAATAAATCAAGACTTCTGAACATAGAATCAACATTCTCTTCTCTTCCCTCACCTGAAAAATCCCTGTGAACACCATCACAGATTCACCCTCAATATGTAACAACCAGAGACAGAAAACTGCAGACAACTGCTGATGCAGTGCTGGCAGCAACAGCAATGCAACCCCACCATTTTTCCTAAGAGATGTGGTGTGAGGCTGGATTCTGGCAAGGTCTGGTGTTCCTCAATACTTGGGCTGGCTAATTTGAATTGGATAAAAATTCAACCATTTCTACAGATCAAAGATATTGGAGTGGTTTTTTCTTTATGTCATATTTGAGTGAATTTACTTTGGCAAAATTCCCTCTTCCTTGTGCTTTCTGTTAACTTCCCAGTTATTAAATCTGGTGGAGGTGTTCAGAGTGGGTTCATTTCAATGCCAGTTTTGTTCTATATCAGGTCTTATATCTTACTTCACAGTATCAAACTCAAAAGCTTTCTTTCTCAGAGTGCATGAAGTAATCTGATGACAGTGTCTCTGTCACATTTGCTGTGTCCGGGGATAGGTGTCTGCAGTGCAGCAAGTGATGCTGCTGCTCACACAACACATCCCCACCACTGATGGGTGTGCTGTGGGAGACAACTGTTGGGCAGGGCATTGGGAGGAACCCATTGGGAGGAAGAGTCCTTCTGTCAGCACCTCAGCTCCTCATTCCCACTGAATCTTAGGTGGATTACCAGCTGACAGAAACATTTTCATAAACAGATTTACACGCTAGATGGGTCAGAAAGAGCATTGTGGTCATCAGTGAACAAATACTTCAAGATAGTTCATCAATTACAACTCAAAACTGCCTAAAATTAACATTGAAAATGTTCAAATACTTGAAACAGAAGGAAATGTCCTCCTCTGAAAAGTCTGTGAGTGTTTGACTGCTTGCATTTTGTGCAAGGTTGGAATGAAAAAAACATGGATATTGCCTTAAGTTGGGAAAAAGGTGAATGTACAGGTGAGAACTAAGATGGAACTGCTCTGTTGTGAAGATCTTGTCTAATATGCAATTTGTATTCTTTCCAGTACTGGTTACTTCCTAATCTTTACCATACAAAAATTAGCAGTAGAGAAAAGCCTCATAATCTGCTGAGATGGATACTGAAAATAATAAACATTAATTTAGAAAACGAATAAATCCGTAATTCATCATAACTTCTCAAATTTAGATTAAGTTTAGATTAATTTAAAAGAACTCTATACTCTCAGTCTCTCTCTTCTCCCCTCCCTTTTTTCTTTCTCTTCTTTGTTTTCATTAAAGTCACTTCTATTTCCCTTTTAAAACTTCAGGTTGTGTTTAGCAGGGAGAATGTTTTGTTCATAGGGCTGCTCATGTAACCTGGAACCACCAGGAGCTTTCCTGTAATTAGCTCTGCTAGTCTGACTGTGCATTTTAATTTGAATGCTTGACTGATCTTCCTTTAATTCTGAGATGTGGCCTTCATTCACACTTATTGCAGATATGGAGACAAAAAAGATTTAATTTCTTAACAGTGTTTTCTCTTTAATTTAGTTGGGGTTTTTTTTTTGGGTTTTTTTTTTGTTTTGTTTTTTTTGTGTTCTTTTTTGTTTTGTTTTGTTTTTTGTTTTTTTTTTTTGTTTTTTTGTTTTTTTTAGTTAAAACCTGGCTACCAGGCTTCTAAGACTCTTCAAAATATTCTGTGTTTGATTTTCAGTGTTCAACACTGCCATAAGGCCAAGGAATGAATACACCAGGGAGCAAACAAGTCCTCTTTGAGCCAGTTTTCCCAGTATAGATCAGTTTTCCATACTATATGAAGGGACCATGCTGGTGACATCCATTAACACACACTCACACACAGAGCCACTGGTGTTTTGGGCTAACAGGTGTGCACTGCTCCACCAGCAAGCACAGCACTGATAACCCTGAGGCTGCCCTGCTTCCCACTACACTCCATGGGAGTCTGGAGCTGCTAGCAAGGAGCAAGGTCCAGGTCTCATCAAATGCACCATATGTTGCTGAGAGATCTCAGCATCAATGGGTGAGAAATCAGCATCAATACCATACATTTTAATGTAAATTTACATTACACAACTCTTTCACTGAGTTGTGGCAGTGATCAAGAAAGGTGGGATGGAGCTAGATTGTGAGTAACCTTTCTCATCCCAGCACCTAACACGAAGCTATCACACATTTACACAGCTCCTCCTTCTGGAGCTGCAGTTGCTTGGGGAGATAGGTGCAAAAATGCTCAACAGATATTACTGTCAACACTGGCAAGAGCTGCCCTGAGCAGAGAGCAAAGTGCTGGAGTCAGTAGTCCCTGTTGAAGTCATGGGATACAGCCTGGATAGTCCAAGCTGTGCTTTCCTGGTAGCTTAACATTTCAAAAGGTGACCTCTTTGTGCTGCAGAAAGGCAGCTGCTGTGGGTTAAAGCCCTGCCAGGCCCTGCAGAAGGGGTGGTGGTGTCCCCCACGCAGTGAGATGGGCACACAGTGAGTGTGGAGCAGCCCGTGCCACTGACCCAGCAGTGGACAGCAGCACAGGACAACACCTCACAAGGCTTTGCCAAGCATCCTCCTCCCAATCCACCAGCCTGTGTCTAGCCCTTGTTTGGCCTTAAGAATGTGACAGCCACTTGGTGTCAGAGGGAGGGCAAGAAGCTGGTGTGGCTTTGGCCATCCTCTGAGAAACCAGACCTCTACATATGAAGTGTAAAATCTTCCTTCCTTGCCCAGCTGCTGACTGGCTACAGAGCATCACAGGGGTGGGGACCAGGTGTAAGATAGCTAAGTGTCTAGTCCAGCAGCCTTTGGGCCCTCTTCAGTACAGAGTACAGAGTACAGAGTACAGAGTCTGTCCCTGCTGTGGAGCTCTTGTCCTGAAGCCTTTTGTCTCTGTTAACCCTGCCGTGCCATGTGCCCCCACGTGCTTGGCAGCAGTGTGCAGTGACTCCAGCTGAACTCTGCCCTGCAGGGGAACTGGTGTGATTTGGAAAACTGAGATTCTTCTGCTGGGTCTGACATGTGGCAGAGCAATAAAGTACTTCTCATTATTGACACCCGTGGGGTTGTCTCACAGGTCCAGCCTAGTGCCTAATATCTGTCTTTAAGTGTATGCAGACACAAACACCAGGAAAATAGCTTTCAGGTCAGCCTGGATCCTCTCCCCAGGAATGTGATAATCCTGATTAGCTGATACTGTGGACAGACTTCACTTCCTTCCCAAACAAGCTCTGCTACTTAATGAAATTAACAAATCCACTTCCAACCTCAAAAGGGATTTTAGCTTCCTGTTTCTTTAAATTGAGCCTGCATTGCCTCAAACTTTTACTGAAATTTCAGCAGGTACATTCCAAAAATTACATCTGTAGAAACAACTGTCTTCCCCTCCTGCTATTCTCTGTTCATTCATGTGGAATGTAATTGTAAAAAAATAAAGTTATCTGTTAATAATAGTGATCAAATCTCTACTCTGAGATCTGACAACCTGTGGGGCTGGGTCTAGCAGCCTGGGTGAAGTGATTACCACTCAGTGATGTACCAAAACAGGGGCAGATCCACACTTTGCCCAGCTATTTTGCTCCAGACTACTCATCAAATCAAATTTTCATGCTGTGGTACTGGTCCATTGTGTAGCAAAAAAATGCTATATATTTTTTCATAGCTCTGTGAAAATTAGTTGCATAATGTGCTGCATATCTCAAGCCGGTTTTTATTTGAAGGTTCATGTCCACTTTCCAGTTTTTCCTATGCTCACAACAACTGAATAATAAATACAGCAAACATCAGCTTTGGTCAGCAACTAAGCCCTGCACAGCCACCCTCTCTCTGCCCCTCCAGCAGGAAGGGGAGAGAATGGAAAGAGTTAAAGTGAGAAAACTTGTGGATTGGGATAAAGATGGTTTAATGGGATAGAAAAAAAAAAAAGAAAAAAAAGAAGAATTGAAATATTGAAATATACAAAACAAGTGATGCTTAAGGCAATTGCTCATCGCTTGCCAACTGGTGCCCAGCCAGTTCCTCAGCGTGACGCCACATGGTATAGAACATCCCTTGGGTCACTTGGGGTCAGCTGTCCCAGCTGTGTCACTTCACAACTCCTTGTGCCCCTCCAGTCTTCTCACTGGCAGGGCATGAGAAGGTGAAAAGTCCTTGACTTGTATGAACACCACTCAGCAACAACTGATCAGTGGGTTATCAATATTAATTTAATGCTAAAACCAAAACACAGCCCTATACCAGCTACTAGCAAGAAAATGAGCTCTATCCCAGCCAAAAGCAAGACAGCATCTTTCAGCCAGACCACTCAGCTTGGAATGTGTTTCACCCCAATTAAATGTCACTTCACGTGGTTGCTGCAGGAGACATCACTCAGAACTCAGCACTGCTCTGTCTCTCTTCTTGGGGAGATTGCCATGCAGCTTTGAGATTATGTTAGAAATCTCTCAATAAAAACAAAAATTCCTCATCATGTTTGTTAAACAAGGAAATGGGGTGATGAGGACACAGATGTGGGAAGGTGTGGTGCATCCTTGCAGCCCCCCAGCCTGGTGCTGGCTCTCCCAGCCGCCCAAGATGCTGTGTCAGCACCCAGAGCCATCCACTGGCAGGGTCCCTGAGCACCAGGACCATGGTTACTTCCTCAGGGGGCTGGAGTGGCAAAACCCTTTTCTGGAAACAGCGCCAAGCTGCTCTGTCCTGCACCACTGCTAGAACAGGGATGAGAAACTCATTTTTTAAGAGGTCAGATCTCCTTTTTAGTTTTGGGGATTTTCTTTTCCACCAAATAGAAACTACATCTCCACTCAAAATGAAATGAAAACCCAGTGAACAGCTTTTTCTTGAATAAGTATAAATCTAGGTGCAATTTTTTTGTGTTTAGAGATTTCTGCACTGAAGTGTTTTCCAGCTGTATGCACATTTTGGGTCATAAATTTATTTTGTTTCTATTAAATTCTGCAATTATTTAGTAAGACAATTAAAAAGCTTTTGGGAATTACGTCTATTTATGTGTTTCTACTATTCATCTACTATCTGAGATTACTTGAAAAATCCATAAAAATTGCTTGGATGTTGTGCTTTCATTAAATGCAGATTTTTTCTTCATTGATTTGTGTTCATCACATTTGGGATAAGAAAGATAATGGAGTTTTTTGCTGATTTGTGTGATTCAAAATTTTAAATTCAAACCACACATACAAACCCCTTCTTAAATATAAATTTTAATCAAAATCAGGCAATATAGAGATCATCTGAATAGGGACTGAATATATTAAAGTTATATCCATAGAAGCCATTATTATCCTCCCAGAGTTTAGGTACTATGTTGTGCTCATCCTTCTGTCACAGAATCACGGAGTGGTTGAGGTTGGAAGGGACCTTCTGATCAAGCTCCAACAAGGTCACCTAGGGCTGGTTGTCCAGGCACATGGCCAGAGGGCTCTTGAAAATGTCCAAGAATTGAGACATTTTCAAATGTCTCAAGAATGGAACTTCCCTGGGCAGCCTGCACCAGTGCTTGGCCATTTGCACAGTGAAAAGATTTTTCCTGATGATCAGTGAGAACCTCCTGAGTTTCAGTTTGTGCCCACTGCCTCTGATCCTGTTGCTGGGCATGGCTGAGAAGAGTCTGACTTCTTCCTCTCTGCACCTTCAGATATTTATATACATGGATGAGATCCCCTGAGCCTTCTTTTCTCCATGCTGAACAGACACAACTCATCCTTTCCTCATAGCGGAGATGCTCCAGCCACTCCATCATCTTCAAACTTTCTTTTACTGGGGGACCATAGCTAGACATAGCACTCCAGATGTGGCCTCAATGGTGCTGAATAAAGCAGAAGAATTCCCTCCTTCAATCTGCTGGCAGTACTTTGCCAAATGCAGCCCAGGATACCATTAGTCTCCTTTGCAGTGAGGGCATCTTGCTGATTCATGCTGAGCCTGGTGTTCACCAAGACCCACAGGTCCTTTTCTGCCAAGCTGCTTTCCAGCTGGATGGTCCCAGAATGAACTGGTGCCTGGGGTTGTTCCTCCTCAGGGCCAGGACTTTGAGCCTTCTTGCTGAGTTTATGTGCTTCATACCAGCCCATTTCTCCAGCCTGTGGAGGCCTCTCTGGGTGGCAGTACATCCCTCTGGTATATCAGACACCTCTCTCAGTTTTGTGTCATCAGCAAACCTGCTGAGGATGCGCTTTGTCCCACCATCCAAGTCACCAATGAAATTGTGAACAGGATGCACAACTGCTTCTGGGGTACCCCACAAGTGACTGACCTCCAGCTTCACTTTGTGCCACTGACCACTGCTCCCTGGGGATTGCCATGCAGCTGGAATGGGAATCAGCTGGTTTTCAACCATCTCACTGTCTGCTCATCGAGCCCTTACCTCATCAGGCACCCTTCTTGAGGACAATCTTGCAGCAGTGGTCAGTGACTCGCTGAATTCCAGGCAGACATTATCACTGTTATCCCATCATCTACCAGGACAAACATTTCATCACAGAAGTTGGCCAAGCATGATTTCCCCTTGAAGAATCCAAGCTGACTGCTCCTGCTGTCATTGGAGATGTTTGTCTCACGTTTTCTCCTGTGGGACTATGAATCTGGCAATTTCATCTTTGCATATAGTCTCATTTGCAACAGTACATAGCACTGACATGAATTTTTTTACAAGTCTTGTACTACTGATGATATTGTGCATTTCTTCTCATTTTCTTTATGTGGTCTTCATTTGTGGTGGCCTTTGCACTTGCTAAGCATAATTTCTCGTACCTGTTTTATGTCCCCAGCTCCTCCAGAAAGAACACTGTTTATATTCAGCATATTTAAGGCACTGCAGCAATGTATGCTGCAATAAAGACTAATCCAATTAATGAAATGGATCTTAGGTTGAATTACAACTGCCCCAGTATTAATGAGTTTGTTGTACTGATACACAACAGGATGGGTACAGGTCTCCTCTCCAACTGCCTGCTTATGGGACTGACATTTACAGCCAATGACAACTGCAGTTTATAAACCCATAACCAACACCCGGGGTCTTATATTTCACTACTGCTTTCCATGAATGTAACTTGTGCACTTCTGTATTTTGCTTTCATTGTTCCCTGCCCACTCTTTTTTCCTGACTGAATCTCATTTTATTGCCAACTTATACCTTTAAATTCTGCAGGTCTCTTTTTAATATTTTGCCATCTATCCTGGGCTTTGCAACACCTTACAATTTAGTATGATCTGTAAATTTAATTACTGTCATGTTTGCAAAAGACCATAAAGAGCCAAGTCAATTATATGGTCAAAAAAGAAAAAAGGAAACCTTAATTATGCAATAAATGCTCTGCTAAAAGTCCACTCAAAAAAAAGTACTATACATTTCTTGGAATTCACAGATGTAATTGCAAAGGGATCTAGATGATTTGCCTCCATCATTTGTGTCATTTTAAAAAAAATTGAAATGTATTATTAGCAAAAGTAAATATTAAAGAGATTAAAAATGGGACTTAATTCCTTTCTATGCAGATAAAATATATGGGACAGGATAAGACAAGCATTCATATCCCACACTTTCCTATGACAAATAAATTAAACCTACCACAATGTTACTGAAGCAGAATTGCCTCAAACTGGTTCACACATTAAGGGCAAATGCAAGACACCAATTAATAGTTAATTTTATTTAATGCCTATTTTTTTTTATTTTTCTTTTTTAACATTTCCAACATGTGTTATGTGTATAGTACAATTGTGTAACGCTTCAGTCCAATCTGACAGCATTTGAGCAAAGTCTATAATTCTCTGTCATTATTATCTCTCAGCTATTATGAAACTGGTAGGAATTAGAGCAGAGTAACCTTCATCATTCGACCAGGAACTACAGCAATTACAATTTGGTCTCTGACTGAGGTTAGAATAGATAAATTGAGCTAGATAATGATTACAATCGTTCAAATTCATCATTAGCTCTAACTGCATTTCTAATGGAGAAGACCAGATTATTGGGCCTGACCATGGCTGCTGCTCCTGGTTTTCACTACAGCAACATCACTAAGCTCGCTCCTCTTTAATCAGACCTCTTGTTCTTAAAGAGCACAACCTGAGATACACTAATAGGCATTAATTTTACAAAGCAATTCAAGACTTTGAAAACCTGTTTTCAATGTTCAGCCTGAGTACTCGATTTTCAGGCAGAGCTGTTCTCCATTGGCAAAGAAAAGAAAATCCTCCTTTCAAATAAAACATATGCTGAAAGTCCTCTGGTTATGAAAGTACATAAACTAAGATGAACAATTTAGCAAGTTACAAATGTGCCTGAGTCCCACTGACATCCACATCTTGCCCATAAATTCAGAGTGCATGCAAATTTCTCCATGGAAAAGCTGATTTTATATAATTGGTTTATCTATAATTAGGATTTATTTCCTCATCTGATTTTACCTGTAACTCTGTTACTGGTGTCTTATTGACAGAGGGATGCACAGTGAGAAATGCAAGAGAAGGCCAGCCAAGTGCTGTGGGCTGAGTGTGGCCAGGGCACTGGCCAGATGTCCTGGAAGCCTGTAGATGTCAGATGTCCTGAGCCCCTGTATCTGCTCACGTCAATGTCTGTCCATCCTGCAGGGACTCCCAGACAAGATGTAAGGAAAACTGCCCCCATATTACTTAGCGTGTAAAAGATAAGATTTTAATGCCTTGATTCTGTTTCCCAAACACAGATAGTCAGTGCCATGTACAAAACCCAAGGGTTTGGGAGTCATTCACCCAAGGGCCCATGGGGATGACAGAAGATCCCCTTTCCCTCACAGATTTTGCTGACCTGTGGAAGCAGATAGGTGGTCTGATGAGGACACCCAAAGCACCACAAAGGGGGTTTGATGGCTGCATGTAGAGCTTTCAGAGTGCTCCAGACATCACAATGGCTGCCAAGCTTTAGAGCACTCAGGCACATTAATTTTATACATTTGGTAAATGTTTTTATCCTATTTTTTAGAAAGACATAACCGACACAGACATAGAATTATCAAATTGTCCTGATAGATATAAAGCGCCTACTATCAGCTTAAAAACCACTAGGTGTTAATTATGAGACACCACAAACACATCACTCAGGCAGCTCCTCAGCAGAAACTCTGTGCTCCACTCAGCTCCCAGCCCACGCTCCCCCCTTGCCTCCCTCAATCTTACCTCTCAGTCAGTAACAATTGCTTTTGTGAGACATTTATCATTTCACAGTTTCAAGTCTCTCACTTGAAGCTCTGCCCTTCAAACTCTCAGATGTAGTGATGGCTAAATCTGCTCTCACCCACCAGGGCAGTGTAAATGGTGTTTCTTACTACAAAAGTATTTGGAGAGATTTCTGCTGGACTTTGACTTGTGTATGTTTATTAGCCCTCTATGGAAGGCAGTGCAGATGCTGAGGACTGGGTAATGAGAGGTTACCTGGGATGTGTGAGAGGGAAACTGTATAGAAAACTAGAGCACAGTGGCCTCCAGGAGATATTTTGCAGGAAATATAAAGTGAAATGGTAGAGATGAAAGGGAGGGGGAGACAGTGAAACCCATGAAAGACACAGTGTCATCATCACACACTGTCTTTCTGCCATGGTAATAAACATGATGGTCAAGGTAGGTCACAGAAAACTGCAAACCAAACCCAGTCTTTCTGCTGGTGCAATCTGCTGTGGTGCATTCAGAGGCTTGCGGGGAACCCAGGGATAGGTGATGGCCAGAGGCTGGGTGAGACCTAGCACTCGTTTCTATCCTTCATAAACAGGCACAAGGCACGAGAGAGACAATAGAATATTTGGTGTGTTGCAGAGTGGTCTGTTGAAAACGTGACAGATGTCACTCAAATGTCTCCTCTCTGCTCAGAGACCCTCTTGCTGTGGCCAGAGGTTGTGTTCAGCCACTGCCAGGTGTGAGGGGGTCACAGGC
The DNA here is from genome assembly GCF_028018845.1 of Melospiza georgiana. Lineage (NCBI taxonomy): Eukaryota > Metazoa > Chordata > Aves > Passeriformes > Passerellidae > Melospiza > Melospiza georgiana. The sequence goes on from NC_080433.1 coordinate 65,391,914, forward strand.
AAAGTTCAGCATAAGCTGAATTCAACGTGTTTTCAGAAACAGGCATCTAGGTGTAGCGCCAGCAGAATCACAGAAATGTTCTGTGGCTTGCTCTGGTCTTCAACTCTGACATGAAGAAATTAGATTAGATCCTGAAAGCCTCAGCCCTCTCTGTCACCCACTGAGGAAAAAAGAAGATTTATGCATTGAGAGAGATGGCTTGTTTGGTTTTATAGATAACAATATTTTAGCTATTACAAATCAAATCAGCAATTAGGCAGCTGGACCAGATCAGTGTTGGAGTACAAACACCTATTTATGTGTTTCCACCTGTTCTTCACTGGAATTATTATCAAATACGTTGCATAAACACCTTAACAGGCATTTCAGGATTGCCACCATTTTGTTTCTCACTTCTGAAGAGAGAGCACTGTACTCTGGAGCTGCCTAGAGAAATAAAGTGGGTGCCAGTGCGATGATTGCACTTAAGAATTCCCACTCTTTTATTCTTTTGTGTAGTCACTTTTCACACCTGAGGGAAACGTTACATGAAGAGGAGACAGAGGCAGCAGATAATGAAACAACAGTTTTATTCAAATGGGTGAAGGCACTTCATTCATTCCTAAATGAGAGGATGCCAAAAGTCTGCTGTAAATCTGAACGTCAAAATTGCTCAGAGCTCAGTCTACCTCCATAGCAGCAGCAAGCTTTATATACAGCTCTGACACTTACAATGCCATTCACAAATATTTCTAAGCAAAGGTTGCAGTCAGCTATTATTCTGTTTATTCCAGAAGTGTTCAGGGGCTGGCTGAAAGCAGAGCCCTGTTATGCCAGGCTTTGTACAAACAAAGCCATGGAGACAGCCGCTGCTGCACTGGCTTTGCCTGACTATTGTTTTGCTGAAGTGCAATTTAAAATGTGATGCAATTCTCCTGGCTATTAACAAGAGAAGAAAATATTGTGTCTTGATTTGTGTCAGGTTGTTAGATAGATAGCGCAAGGAAACAAAAAAGAACCTACATATTTTTACATATTGAGGATAAATGTTTAGTTAAAACCAGTAACTGATGTGAGACTCTCAATTCATTTGAGGCTGGAAGCATTTATTTAGAGAGCTCCAACTGGAGAGCGGATAGGGTTGGTGGGGAAGTGTTGTCATTTAAACCCAGTTTGAAATTACATCCCATGCAGTCGTTCCCTCTGCCCACTGCCTCCCGTGAAGGGAGCCAAAGGCAGAGATTCTGAGATAAGAACCATTTACTCCAAACAGCAATAAGATAAGAAAACTAACAATAACAGCAACAATACTAACAACAAAGAGTGTATAAAAGAGATTACATGTAAAATGCTCATGAAGCCTGACCTGACCCACTGCCATGCCAACAAGACAATGAATGGCCCCAGGTGCCTCCCTGCAAAGGATTTTCTTCCCAACCCCACACTTCTCCTGTGAGAAAAGGCTGAGAGAATTGGGTTTGTTCAGCCATAAGGGTGACCTAATTGTGGCCTTCCTGAAGGGAAGGACCTGAAGGGAGCCAACAAGAAGGAGAGAGACTTTTTACAAGAGGATGTAGTGACAAGACAAAGGGAAATGGCTTAAACTGAAAAGGTAGTTTAAGATTAGATATTAGGAAAAAATAGTGACAATGATGAGGTATTATAACAGGTGGGCCTGAAAAACTGTGGTTGCCCCATCCCTGGAAGTGTTCAAGGCAAGGCTGGATAGAGCTCTGACAAATCTAGTCTAGTGGAGGCTGTCCCTGCCCATGGGACACCTGTCCCAACTCAGGGGTGTTGGAATGAGATGATCCTTAAGATCCCTTCCAACCCAAACCATTCTATGATTCTGTGATCTGCCTCACACTATTTTTAGAACAAATTTTGCATCAGTGGCAAAGAAGATGGGATAAAGGCACATGGGTAGATCAACCTTTCCAAGATTCACACTGTAAGTGCCCTTGAACTGACTGTCACTGGGAGACCTGGGCTCAGAGGAGACCCTCCTGTGCCACCAACAAGCTCCTTCCTCAAAGGAAACCAGGATCCCATAGCTGACAAACTCTGCTGGCAGTGTGGGGCTGGCAGAGGCCATCAGGAGCTCAGCTGAACACTGTCCTGACCTCAGAGACACATTTTAAGGAGGAATCCTTCTCCAAGGTTGGCTGTTTTATTGAGGCAGAAATTGCTGGGATAGAGATGCTGTGAAGGATGCTATTTTCCACATTGTTTTTTATTCCACTATTTATATGTAAAGACATTTCCTGCTCTCTGACTACACAGCATTTAAAATAAGAACATTCCGTTCACTGAGTGTAAAACTGGGGAAGATGTCCAAAGGGTCTTTTTGCTATACAGTTTCAGGCATGAGTGGGTGAGGGAGGTTCCAATGTCTCACTGCCTGAATGTTGCATTTCTTTAATTTGCTGGAGAAAGGACCCAAACCTCCAGTCTCCAGATATCTCTTCCATTTTCAAGTAACTTTCTTGCCAGGTTTCTTTTACTCATCGTAGCCCATCATTTTTCATACTTGCCTTTCTGTTCACATGGAGGGGTGCCTGGCCCTAATCCTACACATAACCCAAACCCTCTGCCAGCAGAGAAGCTGCAGCTGCAGGAATCAGCCCTGAGGATGTGGATATGACAGTCACACCAGATGTGAGATCTGGTCACTGGCTGTGAGCTTTTCTCTTGGGAAAGGTGCAAAGCATCCCTCCTTAAGCAATGTGGTGCTTCAAGATTTCATGACAGGCCATCTCAGCATCTGGGACTGCTTTGCTTTCAGCAAAATTGCTAGGGCAGACTGGCAGTGCTATGTCATATGCATGGAAAACAGAACTAAACTACTTGAAAACTGCTACTTAAAACTACCTGATGGTTAATAGACATCTAAACATATTTGACCGAGGCACTCAAATGTCTGTCAAAATATAGGAAGAGAAACTAAAATAGTCTAATCATCAGGGGTCATGGGTATTTACAAGGTTGTGAGACAGTGAATGGCCATAATTTCTAAATAGCTGGAGCCACTTCCCATTGGGACCTTCTGGCTAAAACAATGCAAGGCACTAATTGTGGTGCCAGTGCCAAGAATGGAAGTGTCTCTTAGTCTGAAGGGCAGGACACCAGAGTGAGTGGTCCAGAGTGAATGGTGTGTCTGTGCTGGCTCAGCCATAGCTGTTCCAAGCCGTGGAGAAATCATTACTCCTCTCTGTGCCATAAGCAAGAACGAGGCTTGAGATGACTGAATATTGGCCAGGACACTCCAGAAGAGGCAATTTTTAGGATGACAAAACTCATTCAAATTATCACTGTTAATTGCTTCTTAAAATACCTGCCAATGACATGATATTGTGATGCAGCATCTTAAAATCTCCATCATGCAATTTCTGGCACAATGGTGACCCTGGCAAGTTTCTCAGACAGGAGGATTTTGTTCAATATCTCTCTGCTGTGTATCAGTTTGTCATGAAACGTTGAGCATGTGTTGTTTAATGTCATGCAGAAGCACAGCTTGGCTACTGCTTATGCTCCTTTACCATTTCCCTTCTCATCTTATCTTGCTCATTTCCTGAGCAAGTGTTCATTTCATTTGTGTGCTTGCAGTAAACACCAAGCAAAATCTACCCATTCTAACAGAACCTCTCGGGAAAAACCAACAAAATTATAATTTTATGACTGATGAGTTTAAAAATACCCCAGGAGATGTTACTGGCAACGTCAAAAGCAAAACTGTGATGAATGATGACTTTCTGTTTACCTGCCTTTACAAAGAGTGTTGGGATACATCCTCTAGCAGAAGTATCATCTCCTTTGGGATTATGTGCTAAACACTCACTTCAGATTTAATAGAGATGGAAGCTTTTCCCAAGTAGTGAGTGCTATATATACATATAGTACTTGTCTGTAGCCACCAGAAGCGATGACTTCCAGACTTGTGATTTCTGTACAATTTAATTTGTTCAGAATAAAGGAAAGTGAAAATGTTTGGACTTTGCAAGATCCAGGAATAGAGGCATCTGTGACACTGGTGAAATATGAGTTCTAAATATAATTCTCTCAGAACTAGAGACAGATAATCATGACAACCAAAGATTTTTGTTTTCTAATAGCAAAAGGCAGCTGGATTAAGACATCAGGTCACCCATGCCCAGAACACTTATTTAAGTCTTTAATTTTCTAAAGTTCAGCTGGCAGCAAGGTCCTCTGTTTGAATTATTTTGATGTCTTTGGTATTAATCCTTGTGGCACGTAGCAAATATTCTTTTTGAAAATGCAGTTCAAAGTATCCATCCACCAAAAAATATTCAAATGACAGTTCTGAAAGTCTGCAAATATTTAAATTGACTTGGAGTCATTTGACAAATTATCTTCCAAAAACATCTGTGCTTAAATTCCCTGCTAAGGTAACACACACTGCTTCCTATCAACAACTTCTGCAAATTGCTTTCTTGCACAAAGAAACCAAACCAACAGAAATGCCAATTATCCTAAATCTAAAAGACATAGTAAAAACACATTCTGCAAATTTACAACTAGGTAGTAGAGTTTTATTTATAATGGTGAAATAAATATCAGTTAACCAACACCAAATTTCTATCCTCCATTTAGGTGAAATTTCAGTTGCCTAACTCATTATCAGCTTGCAGCAATGCCTGCTAATCTGTTGCAGTCACATTAGACTAAAATACAATTCATCTGATATGGCAGTAATTAAATCATACTCTGGGGAAAAGATAGCGGTGAATTATAAGATATCTTAAGAAATTATAATAATTACTCCACAGGGGTTCTATTCTACTAGGGCTTAAATACTTCTAAGACTTTGTAGAAAATACTTAATTTGAAAAAAAGCTGCCACAGATAAAAGTAAACAAAAACTAAATGCTGGAAATCTTATCAATCACTCACATTTCTGGCACTATTGCAGCTCTTTTGCTTTAACTTTATCCCCAGAGTGATTTAGCTTGTCTGTGGAAGCCAGTAGATTATTCAAGCGAGTGCACAACTCTAATTGATTGTGGCTTGGTAGCTCTGGTGTGGGTGGGAAGGCTGGCCAAGAACAGTGAGCCAAAGGGAGAGGCTCCACACGGGAGGGGAGTGAGGAGTTCAGTATCTAGAAATGGCATCTAAAGTACAGAGAACAATAAGGAGCTGGGAAAATCTAGAGTTTGGGAGAAGGAAGCAGAGGCCAAATCTAACATTTCCTAATAAAATTGAAGTTATTGTAATCTGCAAAAATAATGAGACTTGTCCTGAGTCCCAGCTTTGTTGAACAGCACTGGACCTCTAAGTTCTATTTCCTCTTGGCTTCTCTCAAAGCAACACTAAGTACTTAAAGAAATCTGAAAATTAGATAAGACATTCCTACTCATGGAATATTTGCAGTGTTTTAATAAAAAGCAAATTCACCAGGTTCATATTAATATTTGGTATTTCATATAATGTGTAAAGTGAATGTGAAAGAAAAAAAAGATGTGTCTTCTGTCAGTGTTTATTGGAATGAATTTGAGGAGCTCAGATCTTTCTATGCCTCATTTGGTCTTTTTCATAGAGTCCTTTTCTGGCAAGGAAATCAGACTTGGCTGTTTCTAAGACTTAGAGCCCTGAATGTGTTTCCCATCTTTTCTTTCTCTGGTACAATGGGCAATTTGTGACAACTACCACATGGAAAAGCACTTTGTGACCCTGGTGAATCACTACTACTAACTCTGTCAGTTTAGTTTAAAATCACTTCAATTAGCATTTCAATGTGAGATGATTCCTCTTCCTGGTAAAGTCTGAGGCAAATATCCATTTTGCTCTTCTGCTGTGTCATCACTTCCCCAGAATGAATGTCCTTTTACATTTCGATTATCCATCAGACCCTCTAATGCTTGGGTTGTTCAAAGGTAAAAAAAAGTCAAAGCAAGTTAACACAGAGAGTCCAAAAACATGTAAGTGTTTCTCCAATTGTTTGCTTTCCAGCTTTATGAACTAAAGTGTTTGTCTGGGACTCTTCTGTGGGACTCTTCTCACATAATTTATGTGCATTTTCAACCTATAAAGAGCTGTTAGAACTCAAAACTATACCATTTCCTTATGAAGAATTGAACTTTTCTAACCCTCTTTTATGGCAAATACAAATAGAGAGAAACTTAAAATGAAAGAAAATATAGTACAGTTCAAACAGAGTTGAGTATTGGATATCAAATTAATAAAAATTCCATGCCACGATTTTTTTTTAAGGATATGAAAGAAATACAGCACACTTTCTTCTCAGGCTCTCCTCAGGAGCCGAACGCTTTGCAAATCACATTCCCCTGATGACACAGGAGCATTTCACACTGCCAGCAGCTAGGCTGGATCTGCCTTATTAATATGGCATGATAATAGGTGAGGTCTAAAACAAGCACACCATTGCCTAGGTGAAACTCTGCAATTTATCAGTGCCTATAGTGTCTGTGAGACAGCACTGACTATGCCAAAGCACTGCCTCGCTAGCCAAATAATGGACATCCAACACAGCCAGGCAGATAAGAAACAGATACAGGGCAAAGTGGGGACAGCCCCTGTCCCAGCTGATGTGTCAGACAAATGCTGTGCTGCTTCCAGTGCCAGCATTTTGATGCTGACCATGGATCCGCGTGCATTAGCAGTGCCAGCACTGGGCTTCTTCTTAATTCCACAGCTCCACCAGGTACTCTTCTGAAAACTCCCAGGAGAGACACATGTCTAACACTGCCAGGAATACACTTGTGCTGGGTGCTGTGGACTCTCCAGGCATGTACTCCTCTCAGAGGATCTCCCCATGCCATCTAAAAACAGATTTCTTTTTTTTTTTTTTTTTAATTAATGGCGCTGTTCTCTAGGCTTATACATGATTCCAAGCTGCTATAACTGTGCTGCGTGGCAGGCCACCAACACATATTTTCACACAGAGAGATGGTTATTGGTTGGCCTGCACAATGAATAATGTAGTATTTTAGATTCTGAGGAGGTGATGAAAAAATTTTTTCATGCCTTAAATCCACACATGGGAAAAACCAGGGAAGGATGGGCATAGCAAACAGGGAACAGCTCATACACAGTATGCACAGATGCTGAGGTTTGCTCCTGACATTTCTTGGGCCTACTCATTTAATGACTGTTTAGAACCACAAGTATCAAAATGCAGAGAGAAATCATATGCTCCAATATTTTTGACTCGGGAAACTTCAAAAGAAACCCTGATCAAAGCAGCACGGATAAATGTCTGTAATATTACCCTGACTGATCTCCTTCTGAATTGCTAACACACACATTACGTGCTGAGTGCACCCTTCTACCTTGAGGAGATCTAATATATATTCATACATACTTTCAGATTGTCAAAGCTGATTTTTTCCCTAGTCTTTTTCCCCCAGCTGCTACTGAGTTGCATTCACTGTTCTAGAAAGGCCCCCAGATCATCAGGGCTGGTGACTGAAAGGAGTGCTGACTGCATTACTCAGAGCAGACCACATGTGCCCTGGTGCCAAACTGCACACCCTAGAGGATTGAGTTCACCGTTCAACCATTTAATAACCTCCGAGCTTGACTTGCTATTCAGGATCTTTATATTTTTAGGAGGTTGTGGATGACACGTGCAATTACGCATTTATCTTTCTTTGGATATAAGCCATCAGGTAGCAACACTGACGTGAGCTGGATAAGATTTTTCACTTGCAAATGAAGTCTCTGACATTTGTTGCCAGTGACTTCATACTACTGAGTCATGTTTTCCCTATTTTAAAATATTCTTTTAATTTTTAAATGGCAGTCCAGCTCAATTCTCAGTATCAGTTCTGTACATCTGACTTGCCTGTAAGCCACTGACCATCATTGAGTCCTAGAAGCCAGTTCTCTATTTTACACTTCTTCCTTTTTTTCATTTCTGTCTTGGTTGGAAAAGACAGGCGTCTGCTAAGGAAGGCAGAAGTCTCCCTTGAAATGGAAAACATAAATTCCCTCCCTCCAAATTATTATAATTTTGAAATTAAGGGGTTGTCAGGCAAAGATATGGGAATAGAAATAACCATTCTTTACTAGGAAAATTAAAATACAAATGCAATGGTATTAAAACAAAACAAAACAAAACAAAGCAAAAACAACCAAAGCCAAAAAACACTGACAGAGTCAGAATACAACTTGACACCCAGTTGGCAGCAGTCCTATGAAATGGCGGCTGCAGTCCTCCTGGAGAGACAGATGGGGTTCTGTTGAAGCAGTGATCCTGTAGAAGAGTGCAGTTTTCCTTTGAAGGTCCAGTGGTTCTGTAGATAGGCCTGGTCTTCCTCTGGGAATCCAGTGGAAAAAGGCTGCCTGAGGCGTTTGAAATCTCAGATTATATCCGGGTAGGAATGCTTGGCTCCTCCCCCTGGGTGGAGCATTTCACAATGGGATGAGGTAATTTTATCACTCATGCTTTGAGACTCAATGGGCCATTAACAGAAGATAACTCCTGGAGGGAGGGTGGGAGAGATAAAGAACACTGCCCCACCTGGTTTTAACAGGTAGCCCAATTAACAGAAAATAACTGCCCCACCTCCAACAGATGGCAACCCCTGGCCACATCTTGCATTTGCAACCTCAGACAATTTTGTATCAACTCTGGTAGCAGCTGTGGTTTAAAGCTGTGGTCGCTATGCAGCCTGGATGGGTGCTGGAGTGATAGACCCCAGCTCCGGCCCATAACTCAGTGGGCAGCACAAGCTGCTTCACTTCTTCATCCCTCTCAATGCTCTAATAAATAAACTTGGGCTTCCAAATGGGAAGCGCTGTGTGATATTGAGGGGCAGAAGAAAACTGAGCCTGGCCATAAGCATGAATCACATCTGCTCTCATCCCAGTGATGGGCAACAGGCTGCAGACTGCCAGGATGCACTCAGCAGGTTTAGCACACAGGGGGAAGCTCAGGTTTCTCCTTCACAAACAGGGTCAGTCTTGGCTTTCCATCCCCTTCTCCAGAGTGCATGGAACTGGCATCTATTCCCTCTCCTCTCCACAGCAAGGTGCCAAAATCTATCTCTTTGAATCCTAGAATACCCTGTCACCAGGCAAGCTGTGCAAGCAAGTGTTGCTATTAGGGCTGCCTTGTGCCTGGGCAGCTTCCCAAACAGGGTTTCTCCAGCATGCCTGCGGCTTTGGTGTGCCCTTGAATCACTCTTTGAAAAGGGTCAGAAATTTCATTTGAGCCTTTGTTCTGCTGGAGACTCAAGCTTCATCCTCCACACTTCTTCCTCTACCCATATCCCTTCATCAAAAAGCAAAATGAGCATCATGGAAAATGCTCTTGTGTTCAGGTGGCCATACTAGCTGGTTCTGGGATGCATGGATTGTCAAAGGATAATGAGGCTTGTTGGTGAAAACCTCTGGGCTAACTTTTCTGTTGCATGGCTGCAGCCCAGCCTGATTTGGCACTGGGTTCTGCTCTTGCCTGTTCAGCTTGGGGGATCAAGGACTTCCTGCACCTTTCTGCCAAGGCTGTGCCCCTGCCATCCCCATCTCCAGAGGGGAGCTCTGCCTCTCAGGGAGCTCAGAGATTTCAAGTGCAGTCCTCAGCTGACCTCAGGGGTGTGCTGGACTATTCTTGCCAGCAGCAGCCTTGTTTTAATTAGAAGCTGAACATTAGACAAAAAGAAAACCCGAACACCCTATCTTCAAAGTCTCACCATTTACCTTAGGCTTAAATTTTGTGGTTTAATTGACTCCTGGTGAGAAACTGAAATGTTAATGGTTAATGACTCAAAACAATTGCCCATTTGTGGGAGGGCAGAGTGCTTTGCTGTGGCAGAGCTTGCACACCCCAAGGGGAGGAGATGAGATTTGGGTGGGCGGTGGCAGAATCTCTGACCCATGTAAGGCAGATCACAAGGCAGTGGGGTGAACACCTACCACCAGAGATTATGAGATGTTCAAAGATAAGAGGTAGATCCTGAGCGGTGGGATTGTGGTTTTCATCATACCAATTGTCTTCCCCACCTCTCCCCCACTCCCAGGAGAGGTCATACTCACACGGGACATTCACATTCGCACATAAGGCTACATTGACACAAGAGGCAGCTTTAATGTCTTAGAAGGTGTCATAAACCCTGAAGTGTCCCCAGACTCATTTCTGAGACCATAGTTCTGACAGCTCCCCCCTTTAGGAAGGTACCTGGGCATTCCCACCTAGACTGGAAGTATGTTAAGCTATAGAAATCTGTTTCATGGCCTCTCCCCACTCCTGACAGATCGAGACTGTGACCATCACTATAACAAGACACTGAACATCACTTTGCACAATCAAGTCTTGTCACAGGATCTATGGCTGGTGATATCTTTTCCTTCCTTCCTTCCTTCCTTCCTTCCTTCCTTCCTTCCTTCCTTCCTTCCTTCCTTCCTTCCTTCCTTCCTTCCTTCCTTCCTTCCTTCCTTCCTTCCTTCCTTCCTTCCTTCCTTCCTTCCTTCCTTCCTTCCTTCCTTCCTTCCTTCCTTCCTTCCTTCCTTCCTTCCTTCCGACACTTCCTTCCGACACTTCCTTCCGACACTTCCTTCCGACACTTCCTTCCGACACTTCCTTCCTTCCTTCCTTCCTTCCTTCCTTCCTTCCTTCCTTCCTTCCTTCCTTCCTTCCTTCCTTCCTTCCTTCCTTCCTTCCTTCCTTCCTTCCTTCCTTCCTTCCTTCCTTCCTTCCTTCCTTCCTTCCTTCCTTCCTTCCTTCCTTCCTTCCTTCTTTCCTTCCTTCCTTCCTTCCTTCCTTCCTTCCTTCCTTCCTTCCTTCCTTCCTTCCTTCCTTCCTTCCTTCCTTCCTTCCTTCCTTCCTTCCTTCCTTCCTTCCTTCCTTCCTTCCTTCCTTCCGACACTTCCTTCCTTCCTTCCTTCCTTCCTTCCTTCCTTCCTTCCTTCCTTCCTTCCTTCCTTCCGACACTTCCTTCCTTCCTTCCTTCCTTCCTTCCTTCCTTCCTTCCTTCCTTCCTTCCTTCCTTCCTTCCTTCCTTCCTTCCTTCCTTCCTTCCTTCCTTCCTTCCTTCCTTCCTTCCTTCCTTCCTTCCTTCCGACACTTCCTTCCGACACTTCCTTCCGACACTTCCTTCCGACACTTCCTTCCGACACTTCCTTCCTTCCTTCCTTCCTTCCTTCCTTCCTTCCTTCCTTCCTTCCTTCCTTCCTTCCTTCCTTCCTTCCTTCCTTCCTTCCTTCCTTCCTTCCTTCCTTCCGACACTTCCTTCCTTCCTTCCTTCCTTCCTTCCTTCCGACACTTCCTTCCTTCCTTCCTTCCTTCCTTCCTTCCTTCCTTCCTTCCTTCCTTCCGACACTTCCTTCCGACACTTCCTTCCGACACTTCCTTCCGACACTTCCTTCCGACACTTCCTTCCGACACTTCCTTCCTTCCTTCCGACACTTCCTTCCTTCCTTCCGACACTTCCTTCCTTCCTTCCTTCCTTCCTTCCTTCCTTCCTTCCTTCCTTCCTTCCTTCCTTCCTTCCTTCCTTCCTTCCTTCCTTCCTTCCTTCCTTCCTTCCTTCCTTCCTTCCTTCCTTCCTTCCTTCCTTCCTTCCTTCCTTCCTTCCTTCCTTCCTTCCTTCCTTCCTTCCTTCCGACACTTCCTTCCGACACTTCCTTCCGACACTTCCTTCCGACACTTCCTTCCGACACTTCCTTCCGACACTTCCTTCCTTCCTTCCTTCCTTCCTTCCTTCCTTCCTTCCTTCCTTCCTTCCTTCCTTCCTTCCTTCCTTCCTTCCGACACTTCCTTCCGACACTTCCTTCCGACACTTCCTTCCGACACTTCCTTCCGACACTTCCTTCCTTCCTTCCTTCCTTCCTTCCTTCCTTCCGACACTTCCTTCCGACACTTCCTTCCTTCCTTCCTTCCTTCCTTCCTTCCTTCCTTCCTTCCTTCCTTCCTTCCTTCCTTCCTTCCTTCCTTCCTTCCTTCCTTCCTTCCTTCCTTCCTTCCTTCCTTCCTTCCTTCCTTCCTTCCTTCCTTCCTTCCGACACTTCCTTCCGACACTTCCTTCCGACACTTCCTTCCGACACTTCCTTCCTTCCTTCCTTCCTTCCTTCCTTCCTTCCTTCCTTCCTTCCTTCCTTCCTTCCTTCCTTCCTTCCTTCCTTCCTTCCTTCCTTCCTTCCTTCCGACACTTCCTTCCGACACTTCCTTCCGACACTTCCTTCCGACACTTCCTTCCTTCCTTCCTTCCTTCCTTCCTTCCTTCCTTCCTTCCTTCCTTCCTTCCTTCCTTCCTTCCTTCCTTCCGACACTTCCTTCCTTCCTTCCTTCCTTCCTTCCTTCCTTCCTTCCTTCCTTCCTTCCTTCCTTCCTTCCTTCCTTCCTTCCTTCCTTCCTTCCTTCCTTCCTTCCTTCCTTCCTTCCTTCCTTCCTTCCTTCCTTCCTTCCTTCCTTCCTTCCTTCCTTCCTTCCTTCCTTCCTTCCTTCCTTCCTTCCTTCCTTCCTTCCGACACTTCCTTCCTTCCTTCCTTCCTTCCTTCCTTCCTTCCTTCCTTCCGACACTTCCTTCCGACACTTCCTTCCGACACTTCCTTCCTTCCTTCCTTCCTTCCTTCCTTCCTTCCTTCCTTCCTTCCTTCCTTCCGACACTTCCTTCCGACACTTCCTTCCTTCCTTCCTTCCTTCCTTCCTTCCTTCCTTCCTTCCTTCCTTCCTTCCTTCCTTCCTTCCTTCCTTCCTTCCTTCCTTCCTTCCTTCCTTCCTTCCTTCCTTCCTTCCTTCCTTCCTTCCTTCCGACACTTCCTTCCGACACTTCCTTCCGACACTTCCTTCCTTCCTTCCTTCCTTCCTTCCTTCCTTCCTTCCTTCCTTCCTTCCTTCCTTCCTTCCTTCCTTCCTTCCTTCCTTCCTTCCTTCCTTCCTTCCTTCCTTCCTTCCGACACTTCCTTCCGACACTTCCTTCCGACACTTCCTTCCGACACTTCCTTCCGACACTTCCTTCCTTCCTTCCTTCCTTCCTTCCTTCCTTCCTTCCTTCCTTCCTTCCTTCCTTCCTTCCTTCCTTCCTTCCTTCCTTCCTTCCTTCCTTCCTTCCTTCCTTCCTTCCTTCCTTCCTTCCTTCCTTCCTTCCTTCCTTCCTTCCTTCCTCCCGACACTTCCTTCCGACACTTCCTTCCGACACTTCCTTCCTTCCTTCCGACACTTCCTTCCTTCCGACACTTCCTTCCTTCTGACACTTCCTTCCGACACTTCCTCCCTTCCGACACTTCCTTCCTTCCTTCCCTCCCCTCATACATTTCTGAGTGATATTTTAATGCTGTTATATTGCTATATTTCTATAGATAGTAGTAACTAAAACAGCTCCCTAGCTGCTTTCCATTGCAACCAAATTGTTCCAAAATAAACCTACATATATGTATTCACAAACACTGATTGTTAAGTGTTGTCTCACTCTAATCCACCCCAAAGGAGCCTGGGCTACCTTTGCCTTCAGAGATGTGGCAGCATTCCCACACAGGATAGTTTAATCCCAGCAGAAGCAGGAACTTTATTTCTGTTGCAGGGCTGCTGGAGCACTTGCAGGAGGTGGGAATTGACAGTCAGGGCTTGCCCCTGTGCATGGGCAGGCCGCAGGTTGCTGTGGGACCTGTGTGAAAGAGGAGCACAGCCCCATGGCTGAGGCCAGGACAAACCTGCACCAAACCTGCCCAGCCTGAGGCCTGCGTGTGACCCTGGGGATCTTTATCTTGCTCTTCTGTGAGGGAGGTTCCCCAGCCATAAAATGAGGATAAATGACATTTTTGCAGATGTCCAGCTGCACATGCATAAGCAGCAGTCAGCACTCAGCTCTCCCCTGCCCTCCATTAACACGGATTTTAATGGCTGCTTTAACCCTTGTTCACTGCCTCACTCCCACTCTCCAACGCCTCCGTGGACCATCTTCAGGACAACATTTCTCAAATCACCTCTCCTCAAGAAAACTCCCTGCACAGGGGAAGGTGTGGAAGGCTCGTGGGTTGCTGCAGTCACTCCCATCCCCACATCCCCATTCTCCAAGCTGCCAGCAGCTTGTTTGTGTGGGGCCATACTGAGTGCGTTTGTTCAAATCTACGCTGCCAACGAGGGCTATTTATCAAGCCTACAAGATTCAAAATTGCAAGACCCTGACTTTCATAGTCATTTGCAGCGTCAGAAGCTGCTAATGGCCCATAAAATTTAGCAACTTCTCCATAAGCTGCTGGTTAATGAAAAATCGGTTAAATTGTTCACAGATCAGCTGGCACAGTGCCCTCTGATTCACAGGATGCTTTCCCTGGCAAAGGTTACATTAACTGTGCTGGGGAAGCAGGGAAAGGAGTTGGGGCATTTTGCTGCAGGCTGTGATTTTTCCTTGGTGGGATAAGGGCAGAGAATCCCCACACCAGGCATGCAGGATGGGATCCTCTCAGGGGTGCTGAGAGCACTCTCAGGCACTGCCCCAGTACAGGTGCCCAAGCTGCTGCTGTCAGGTTTAAAGTCAGGCTTTGTGACAGGAGAGGAGCTCAATCCAGACAGGCAGTTTTGTAGTGATGGATGCACATTCACTGAGTCCCTGCTCTGATTCTGAGCTGAAAGCACAAAGCTGACTTTCCCCTTTCTGGGACAGCTGCATGCTGAGCAATGAAGAGTCCCTGCCTGCACATTCCTGCAGCTCTTTGGGTTATGGAGGCTGAGCAAAAGGACATCACAGCCCTTAGCCAGCCTCCTGCAGAGCCTATTTTGCCTTGTGCTGTCCCTACTGCTGCTGTTGCCTCTCACAGCAACTGCTTGCTGTACCAGTCTCATCACACACACACTGACCTGCGTTTGGGTGCAGGACTCTGGCTGCAGCAGAGAGCAAGGATCTGGCATCCATACTGAGGGAGCAGTCAGATGTCAGAACAAATTAATGCTGCTCACCATACTGACATTGCAAGGCCTCAGCTGTCAGTGCTGGCATTTATGATGCTGTGTATTTTAACTAATTAGGCACTCACAGCCCAGCCGGTGCAACTCATCCATCTTGCAAATGCTGGATGTTTTTGCACTGGCATATGCTACAATAATGAGAATCAATGTTGCTAATGACATTGCACAGCCCATTTTTCAGTCACCTTTGCAAATCCACATGATGCTGGGTTTGCACAGAGCAGGAAACACTGGCCCTAAAATGTGAGGAATGTGTTTCTGCAGGACAAACCCCAGACCTCTGCTGCCCTGGTATGGCCAGAGCACTGTGGCGGAGGAGCTGCTCTCACCAAAGCAGATATGAAACTCTGAGAAAGCAATTCCTATTGCAGGCACTTGAACAGATGAGATTTCTGAGGTTAGAGCCTTTAGACATGTGTCACTGAATTTTCAGTCAGTCTTTCTTTACCTTGGGCAAGATTTCATGTTTTCTCTGTTGCTGAGTAGTGGCCTCTTTTTCTCATTCCAATCTGCAAGTTAAATCTTTCTCTTTTCCCTGGTGGGTGAGCAGACAAGGGGTCTGCCCATCAGGCAGTGAGGATGCTGGCTACCTTTCAGCATTAGGGGCTTGGAAAAGCAGGAGCTGCCTGAAGCACTCAAGAGAAGAGAATTCCTTCCATCACCTTCAAAAGTGCCATACCCTCCTCAAGAGGTTTACCAGATGTTCTGATTAAGGCAGTTCAATTGCAGTGTTTAAAAGCCTTTTCCACCTGCTCCCCGCAAGCTCCTCTCTGTGGGCAAGAGTAGCTCTAATTAAATATTCCCTCCTGCTGCAAGGACTCCTCCCTTACCTTTCCAGAAACCAGCATTGTACAGACACCCCCTGGGACTGCTCTGCAGAGGCTGACTCCTCTCCCTTTTGTTTTTTCTCCCCTGCAGCGGAAATCAAAATTCAGGGGACTTGAAGCCTGGGCAGTGCAGACAGGACAGCACCTTCCCAAAATCCTCCCTCCAGCACTGACCACATCCAGAAGCCCCTGCCTGGCCTTGGCTAGCACCTGTTCTAGGTCTTTTCAGCAGTCACCACCCCCAGAAAGGCTCTCAGTGTGTGGGGAGAAGCCTGGAGCCCCACAGCCCTTCCCCACCCCGAGTGCAGCGTGACTGGCCAGGGTGGGGACACGGCAGCCCCAGTTCACAGCAAAGCCCCATGGTCAGGTCAGGAGGGTCTGCAGATCCCAGGGTCTCACTTCAGCTCTCTCCTTAGGGGCTCATTCTGAGGGGAGGGACTGGGCTGTGTGGAAGGCACCAAAATCTGAGCAAGAGAGGCAGACAACCCAGATGCAAAATTTGCTGGTACAAAAGTTGGACTAATCTTGCACTTGTAGGGACTTCCTTGCTCTGGCATTGCCAAGAAGAAAAGCTCTAGCACTTCCCTTCTGGGGAGCCCCACAGCTCTGATTAGCAGATAATCAGATAAAGCCCTACCCTCTTACTGAAATAAATGGATATTTACTCTGAGTCCGAGCATGCAGGAAGACCACCCCATAAAGGCTTCCATGCCCATCACTCCCTTTTCTCTCATATTCCTACAAAACTCAGGCATGAGTTTGCTTTAGTGTGCCCTAAACATTCTGGCTGTTTGCCTCTGAGGGTCCCCCTAGCACAGAGGGGTGTCTGGCAGGATCAATGAAATGCCATCCCTGGCCTTGAGCCCCACTGCTGGCCCAAGCCACAGCCAGGCAGCCCCTCAGCTCCATGCTTGTGCCTTCTCACTGTCTGACTCTCCATTCTTACTTCTCTTGATGGGCAGACTTCCCTGAGCTGCCCACCAGCTGCTGGAGCAGCTTCACCCCTCCTTGAAAAGGCCAAGATAGAAAATCTTCTTAAGCAAATCCTCTGCTGATAAGTGCTATTCAGATGATGGGATTAATATTTTCCCTATTTTGGAGGCACTCAAGCGTGCAGGTGAATATATGCCCATTTAGCATGTTTTCGAGCAGTAAATATGCTTTCCCCCTCCAAGGGCTCTCTGCCTTTTAACCCTCCCTGGAAGACCAGATGCAAGCCTGGGATTTTCTGTCACAGAACTCAGCAGAGCCAATCCCCATAGTAACGGGGCATCCACGCATGAATGCAGGGCTGCAGCAAGTCCCCGTGCTGCAGTGTGCAGTCTGGGCACACGCTCAGCACCAGGGTGCACACGTGTGTAAGTGTGCATCAAACTAATCTGTGCTTTCCCAGCCAGAACAGTGTGTGCACAAGGCAGGTAAATGCTGGTGAGAACGTGACCTCCTTGATGTACAGAGCTTGTGCACATGATGCATCCAGAAACTGTAAAAATGGCTAAAGAATTGGGCACTGCTCCATCAAAAGTGCCTATCACAGCCTTAAAATGATCAGAGGATGATTTCCCAAGCTGTGTTGTTCAAACAGTTTATATTTGCATATTTTCCTCAAAAAACATACTCCTCTAAAATGGGACCTGCTGTAGCCTTACCATTAATTTTCCTGGAAGGGCTACAAAACTGTGCAAACAGCACCACCAGCTGGCAAAGCAACAGACATAAAACAATTTCAGTTTGCAAGCTTCCTGCGCAGAAATGCTGAACACAAATCCTACTGATAGTGTTTGAATAAAATAAACAAATATAAGACATGATGTCTCCTTCTCCACACTGAAAAAGAAGAAAAAAAAAAAACAACAAAGGAGAGGAGACTGAAATTCCTCTTTAAAACAACTACTAAACAGCTTTGAGTAATTACAGTCCTTGCAATAGGGAGTTATAAATTTTGACTCAATACATTATATCTCTGCATGCAGATACTTTCAGAGTACATCTACCTTCAGTCCTACCTCCACAGCAATAGACAAAAGTCAATGGCCAGTTTGGAAGCACAGGAGGTGGGCCGGCATCTTTTATTTTGGTACTTCAAAGGGGTGCTGTGTGTCATACAGATGCATATCTGTATTTCATATATTTGTGTCTGTGTTTGTGTTTATCTGCCAGAGACATGGATGGGCAACTGTGTCCATCATTTTTAAAACTTCCCTTTTTTAAAGAACAAAATATTCTATTTTTAAAACTCCAATGAAATTAACCCCATTTTGAGACATTCTCCTCCCCTGAGCTCTTCCTCATGATTGATAAGCTGATGAGTGGCTTCACTGTCCCACTTGTGGGGCAGCTGCCTTCAAAACTATTCATGTTCCTTTTATTGTGGCCGCCAGTTTCTCCTTCTTAACAGAGGACCTTTACAGCCATGCTCCAAGCTGTCTGCTCCTTCAGTACCTGTGATTTATTTGGGAAACAAAGCATCAGTTCAGAGGCACTGCAGTGACTTCAACACAAAGGTCCCTTTACAGCACTTTGCTGCATGTCTGGCTTTGTTTTACAAACCCCTTTTCTTTGACCCCATGCTGTCTGAAAAACATGGTAATAGAAAGCAAAAAAAGTTCAAGGCTCTGGAAAGCTTTTGCTTATGACAGAAGGTACCTGCATTCTGTAATCTTTTAGGAAGAAGCTGTACACTTTTTGTTGTAGACCAACATCCATAAAGGTGGTCCAGAGTCACCTGCTCTGCAGCCTGGCTGGACCCCTTCACCCCAGTTGTGGCCACCCCACAGGGCATAGTCATTGTGCAGTGACATTATTTTTGTTCTCTAACAGGAATGTGCTTTTTGGTGCCTGATCCGAAATGAATATGAAAAAGTCACATTTTAGAGTGTTGTCATTTAGAAGGATCATCTTGAAAAAGAAGATTCATTAATTAGTTACGCTGGCAGTCTCTTTAATTAGGCGTTGCTGAGTATCTTCAGTCTTTGTGATCTTTAGCATTCCTAGCTTGTTATACTTTATTTACATATTTTTTGGACACATACGTAATTCCTAATTAACACCGTAGACCCTACTCCAGTTATTTCAAGATGTCACGTACTGTAGATCCTCAGACATGCTTTCTGGGTATCTGCTGAATATAAATTACTCCTCTAATCAGACCACAAAACCTGCCTCCTGCATCCTTTTATTCGGGTACAAGAACACCCACCAGAGACAGCCAGGGGAAGGTAATCCAGTTTCCAGGTTTCAGTATGGGAGCAAATGAAAGGCACTTACAAAATGAAACCTTTCAAAAGACATTTCTGTCAGGAATTTTAAAAAGAGAATTTGCCTGCAGGGAGATCCTCTGACAGCAGGCTGTCAAAGGCACATCCCACCAGGGTGGTCTGCGGGAGCGAGCCGAACAGCACAGATCGTGTTGGGATTTCAGAGGCTCAGGCAAGCACAGGGCTTCCTGAAGCAGGTGGAAGACAGAAGATAGAAGAGCAGACATTCGTGTATCAGACATAAGCCACAGCCCTCCAACAATAAATCTTAGCAGAGCGATATGTGAGGAAATACAGGATGCTTCTCTACTTTTTAGGTACACCCCTCTATTGGACCAAGAAGCAATTTAAAGAAAAAATCTTCTTTGCTTCAAGCTGTGACCTTCTTTTGCACGAGTTTGCCCAAATACATTTTTGTTAATGCCTTGACCCTGATATCCAGCTTCCATCTACTCATTTTCTATTCTTAGAGACAGCAGAGAGGATATTTTGCAGTGGACAATACTACAGAGGACAGAGAACTTGTAGAGATGACAAGAGTATTATGTCTCCTCTCTGACTAGCTTAGCTGATCCTACCAAAATTCTGTTTTATCCTTGCTAGATTGCTCTGATCTTTTGGCCCCAGTGTTATCCATCAGTGTAGTACCCTCTGATCTGTACACTTATTGGTAATGGTGATCAATATGCAATAATCCCAGCACCTTCCTAAAAAGTCTGTGCTCTATTTCTCAAGACTTGCTCCCACTGCTTTCTACAGATTTAACTTCTTTAATAGGTATTCATCTCCCCCTGAGATAAGCCTTGAGCTAATACCTTAGAGTGGCTGGCTACTGCCCTTACACTAACAGATGAACATATAAATTAAATGGGTGCAAATTTCTGTGCCACCTCCACAGCTCACACCAGCCCAGTTCATAAGTGCATTGTGAAGCCTGATGAATATCCCAGCAAAAGGACTCCTTCTTATCCTCAGAACTAGTTTCAGGAAAGAGAATGTGATTTAGGCATGCAATAGACAAATCCTGCCCAGACATTCCTGCAGAACAGCCCTGGAGGGTCTGAATTTGGTGATCTTCTCATTGCTGAAAGAAAAGAGGTCCTGGTTAGCACAGGGAGCTCAAACAGACTGTGACACCCCCCCCTCAGGTTACTGGGATCAGTCAGCACCATGGGGGCTGCTGTACTCCACAATCAATTGTGCTGAGGCTGTTCTCCCTCTGACTTCTTAGCCACCAAGTAGAGCTCTTTACTGCAGCAAATCTTTCAAGTTGTATTTAAAAAATAAGCTCAGGCTTCTCTCACAGACACAGATCTGCACCTGGCAGTTGCTTGGCAGAAGAGAAAACAGTGGCTTAGTAATGAGAGCTGTAGGGAAGGGGCCATTCTGTTATCTTTGTCTTTCTGTAGTGTCCTGCATTGGGGAGCCTGGTCTGTGAGTGCAATGATAACACAAATATGTAAATAATGGTGACAGGAGCAATAAGGATAATTCTTTTCTCTGGTGCATGGAGACATGAGGTTTTGGCAGCTGACACTGCTGCCTGCAGTGGAAACTGCTTCTCCAGTTTGGTTTGGCACTGTGAAACCAAAGCCAGGTCTTGTTTGAATCAGATACATCTCTGCTCAGAAACTGCAAAATCCGGGCTGACAAAAACCGAGTGTTTCAGTTAGTGCTTGTGCTCGGCAATCGCCTGTCTCTAGGAGGAGAGAGGTGCTGGTCTTGGCTTAAACTCCTTCACTAAGGAGGTGAAAAGTTTTCACATCCTTAAATCCCTGTGGTTAAACAGGGTGCAAATTTGTCCCTCTGCACGTCCTTCCCAACAGAGAAGGGAGTTCCACACTTTCTGTACTTTCTGGAGGCACACGTGGTGTCCTGTTAGAGACTTCATCTGACCAAAGACAAAGGCAGGAGGAGGAGGAAGGGCAGGTCACTGATGGCTGCCCTGATTGCCCCTGTGCTGCAGTATGGGAGCACAGCCTGTGCTGGTCTCAGCAGAGCTCTCAACACTGCACCACAGAGGGTAACTTTGTGGCCAGGTAAGAAGGATATAGACCAGACAGATGGACAAGATTGAACATAAAAATTGACCTGTTGAACTTAGAGGACAGTGGCTTCTGTTTCCCTGCCTACCCAGGTACCAGTGACAGGCGGTGCTCCTTGGCGATCGGTGCTGGGGCTGGCATTTCACAGTGACCTGGCTGCTAAGGATGAACTCTCAGCAAAGGAACACTGAATTAGGGGGCAGGTGGGTGTGCAGAAGGACAGGGAGGATGTTCAGAGCAGCCCCAACAGGGGGGAAGAATATAAGTATGGACTAACTGGAGGAAGTGCAGTTGAGGTGGTTAAGGGTCAGGAGCACACGATGTGTGAGAGAAGTCTGAAGAAACAGACTTAGTTTAGCCTTGAGAAAAGTGGACTAAGGGGGAGTGCACTGCTGTTCAACCCTGTTTGAAGTTCTAACTTCCAGTACCACAGAGAAAACAAATCCAGGCTCTTTACAGTGATACACAGACAACTAGGAAACATTGCAGCACGGGGAATGACAGATTGTCACAAGGAAAGAAGTATTTACAGTGAGAATAGTTACACACCAGAAAAGGATGTCCAAATTGGTTTGGAGTCTCCATTTGTAGATATTTCCAACCTAAATCATTATGTGAGTCTACGTTTTTTATGAACAGATTTTCCCTTCCCATTAGAAATATGTATTTAATCAAATTATAGGACCACCCCGTTGCATCTCAATATTGGATGTACTATTCAGGGCAAAACCAGACTAAAGGAGTGCAGTGGTTGTGCAGCCAACATTTCACACAACTTCATCTCATGCTAAAGAGAATCACTCTATCTTAGTCACCTGTAAGTGCCTCTAAACATAAACCTACATAAAAATAATATATGGCAGTGAATCTCAGAAGGCAGCTTCTCCCTGTAAAATCTACACATGACACATTGTCACAAGGTTATATATGAAGATGATAGTAAACCTTTTCTCAGACTGATATACTACACCAGTAGTCCTGAAGAGCTGGAGTATTCTTCAGTTGATTATCAGCATCCTTCTGTCTTGGGAAAACTCAGCTGATACGAAACATGTCATACTGCAATATATAACGCCCAGCTCCCTATCTTGTCTTTACACTGCTCATAATTGTGAATGAAGGAGAAGACCACTGGAAAAATTAACTGGCTGTATCAAGATGAGACCCATTATTTTAAGAGAGTTTCATCTTTTAGAACACACTCTCTGTAGCAGAGAACTGCTCAGTGAAAAGGCTTTTCTGATCTCAGGAGCCCAGGCTTCAGCAAGCAGTGTGGCTGCTCAGGTCTGCACTAGTGACACTGGTCAGTGACACAGCACTGCCTATTGGCTTTCCTTGAGGAAAATTAAGACAAATTCCTTCAAGTGAAGATGTGGTTGAACTACATCTGTCTCCAGGAATCCCATTTCTCTGACATTTATTTTCTTAGAAGGGTTTCCCTAGATTACTTGTTCATCTGTAGTGAAAGATGTCCCTAGAAAGATGTAGGTTCTCCAGGGGGAGTGGGTTTTCTCCCCTCAAATATTGGTGGAGAGCAAATTTTTCATAGCTCCAGAGACACCCATTTAAGGGTATTGCTCTGCAGAAAGAGACACAGTCCATCTTCCTCAAAGGGCAAGAGCCACTCTCACAGAGATTTGTTTAAGCTACCTGTAAAATAAACATGACTTTAAACTGTCAGCACCATAGGTGCTAAATCAGGAAAGAGGACAGCCGTTGCTAGGAAAAGAGGTTTTACAGTCCATGAAAATATTGCCTGTAGCAGGGAGCAGAATGTGTTGCTTAATTGCTGTGCTCTCGGCTCCCTGCTCGTCCCACGGCCAGCTGCTCACAGCCCAGTGCCCTGTCCCTGCCCTGACCCAGGGCTCCTCCAGCACGGCCTCAAACATCACCACCCTCTCCAAACAGGGTGCAGGATGGCAGTGTACTTGGTCTTGTTCAAATCTTCCAGGATGCCTGCTGTGTGTGGCAGGAGGGAGGGTGAGCACAAGTGCAGCTGTTGCCACAGGGGCACAGTGATGAATTCCTGCACTGCTACAAACAGCTCGGGCACCAGGGGCAGCTGGGACAGGTGGCTGCAAGGGGAGGAATGCATTTACTGTCTGAAATGCACTATGAAGCAATATGGTCAAGAAGCTAGGGGGCTAATCACATTAGTGTGCGCTAGAGCTGCTGGGGACTTATTTAAAATGACTTGAGATTGCAGCTGAGAAAAATAGCTCTGGCGGAGTAGCCTGGGGAAGAGACTGTGTGTCATGGCTGTCAACCTTCTTCTCTTATACCAGGTGAAAAAATAGAAAAAAGCACCCTGAAATAAGCCCAGCTGCCAGGAGCAGGTCTCTGCAGGACAAATGTGACCTGGGTGCCACCAGCCGTGTGGTGACCGGCCACCTTCACCCTCCGCTGTGCTGCTGGGACCGCAGGGCTGTGGGAGCCAGAGATTGGCAGGAGCTGCTGACAGCTGGAAAGCCCCAGCCTCCAGAGCCTGGTGCCTGAACAATGTGGATGCAGAAGGGACATGTCCCTAGGGAACATTTTATCACATCTTGGAAAAGGACCAGGTTTTCCAGGTCCCAGTCTAACATACCTGTGACCCAGAGCAGACTGTCAGAGGTTCCTCTGGGCCCTGGCTGCTCTGTCACCAGTAGAGGTGACAGCACTTTTGATATATGATGCTAAACTTCTATGTGAATGTAACAGCTTGGAGATATTCAGATGGGAGGGGAAAGAAATATATTATTTTCCTAGACTTCAATTCCACTGTAAATGCCTTAAAAACAGGATAGTAAAACCAAGAATATTTGCTTTCTAGATCTTACCTTGCAGAGCAATTTTGCTTCCTACCAGTGCTGACACCTGTGAATGTGCACTAGCCAAGGATGGTCATCTGGGAATGCCCTAAACTGGTCAGGAAATTTGGATTGCTCCTGTTTGTTCTCTTGAGCATCTGAAGGCATATGCAATCCTGTATTTTTTATTGGGACATGATGGAATTGTTAAATCATGTGCAAATTATTTAGCTCTTGTTGTTTACTAGTAAAATTTCAAAGCTCCACACACATACACAAAAGGGGGTGTAGCACCACCTCAGGTTGCTGTCTAGTGCATAAATAACAACATGCAACTTAACAGAAGATTAAAACAACCCTTACCATCTACAATTTAAAAAGACTATACAATACTATACAAAAAATATGTATATTAGCTTTCATGCTGCTATGAAAGGGAGGATATCATGATGTTGCCCACCTGAGTGAGCAGGAGGCCCTGGGTTGTGCCAGCATAATGTGGTATTTCTGGTAGAACACATTTGTCTACTTTACAACCCTCTTAGTGCATAGCTTACTTATTTCAGGCTCTGTAAATCCCTGATGGTTGTGAAAACAGAGGAGAGATTGGAATTATTTATACACAGAGACATTATTAGGACCAAAAATAATGAGAACAATACTACGGGTAGGAAAGATGAGACTGAAGGAGTACTTCCTGCCATGGGGACCTGATTTCACTGCTCCTCTTACAGAGTGGCTCTCTCAATGTGTGCACTGGCAATTTCATCCCTCAAAACAATGAAAACTAAACCAGGCAGTGAGAAATCATGAAAAATCAGACTGAAAAATGCCAGTTGGCTGCTTCCTAAGAAAATTGTATTCCCCATAGGATCCCCAGTAGTCATAGGACCCTCTCGAGATTGAGGGGGGTTATTTCAATTCCAGTGTGATATTTAGGGCTACAGAAAAGCTGGATGAAGTAGCGCATAAAGTGCATTTTTCCATGTAACTCAGTAATAATGATGAACTAATTCAAGGTCTGGAGAATCCCAAAGTAAAGGCAACATATGGAAAGCCTTACCACTGCATTTCAGGGAAGTTCACACCAGGCTCCTGCACTGGGTGCTGCTCCTTGCTGGGCAGGGCTGTGGTGCCCTGCAGGGGACAGAAGTGTCACCTTGGCACTGATGTGACATGCAGACCCTTTCGTTTCTGAGCAGCACCATGTGCACACCATCGTTTGCACTTTTAGAAGATGTCATCAAATACTGGGAAGCACTTCTGCAGCTGGGTAATTGGATTCAGAGCAACCCATTCCTGAATGGAAAATTAATAGCTTGGCAACTTCAGACTTTACTTTTATTAACTCTTTCCCAAACACTCAAGAAACAATCCTCTTAAATTTTATGAAATAGAGAAACTTCTTAGGACCTCTTAGAAAATAATTCTTCTCTTAAAAGAATTATGTTACTTGTGCATCTTCCCAGTTCATGTGCATATCACACTCACACCTATATTTCTACCTACAGAAATTTCTACCTATCTGTATTTCATACTCAGCATGTTTGTTCTAGATATGTCCTAAAACACCTGCCTTTAATACAACCAATACCACTCACATGAGCACTGTTTGCAGAAAGCACAGGCACCATCCAACCTGGATGATTTCAACACAGGCTGACCATATAGAAGTTCACACACACAAAAAAATTGTGAATTGTGTTGCATTAATGTGTGAAGTGGGTAAATATGCCTGGGTTGGCATTAGCAGGATAACTTTCTTGCCATTGCTCTCATTAATGCAGTAGTAGAGAAGTTGCTCTCCATTACAACGTCTCTTTCAACATCTCAGATGAGCCATGTGTGTGAAAAAAAAAGCCAAAACCCTCACAGCTCTTACCTCAGAAGAAATTTCATGGAAACTTTCAAAGTTTTCTACTGGGAAAGTTGTTTAAAGCTCTTTTCTCAGCATTCAGATAGGTCATACAGTCTTGCAAAGCATCATTATTTTTGTCTACTCTGTACAACTAGAGCTGGGTAGTAAAGGTACATGGCAAATAAGTAGAAATATGTATAAGGGTAGTAAAAAAATAAATTGCTTGATTCACTCTCTTGGAATTTATTCCCAACATTTACAGCAAACTGAATAATCAAGTGAGTAAAGCTGTACTTCAGACTTAGTATAAATTCAGCACTAATCTGATTACAGAAATAATTCTTTTTCAGGGGGAGGTAATATGTTGACTGAGATATAAACCCTGAATATATTGGGAAACAGAAACCTAGCACAAGAAAGCATATATCTGTACTGCAGATTAATTACAGGGGAAGCACAAAACAAACAAAAAACCACTTTCACTTTCTGAAAAAAGAAAAGAAAACCCAAACATGCAAACTGAGCATGAAATGGGAGTAATCCTGTTTGCTGAGAAGTGTCACAGCAGGGACTCCAGCCAGGGATGCCTGGCAGTGCCCTGTGCACATCAGCCCACTGTAGCAAGATTGCCCTTATGGCTTCAGCAGTGGTAAAGGAGAACTGGTCAACAGCTTTTGTTTCTAGGATTTCATCTGCTTTAGAGCTGCTATTTTTGATAGAATATTTTTTTTACTGCTGTTTTGAGAAATCTCAGACCTTATGCAAAATGCCTTCAGGGACATTGGTTTGGGGTGAAAATGCCACAGGGCAGCAGTCAGATAGGGGAGAAGTGTCACTCCTCCCAGCTGGGCAGCTTCTGTCCTGGTGTGAGTGGTGCCCTTTGGCTTCAGGCACAGAGTCAGGCTCTGCTGCTGCCCCTCACCAGAGGGCACGAAGCCAGACCCTGTTGGATGCCTTTTCTGCTGATCCCACCCTGCCTGGTGGGCAAACAGGTCACCTGCTTTGGATGACGCCATGCCTTGAGCTGCACACCCATCCCTCCCAGATCTTCTAACTTGGGTTTTTGTTCATTGCCTTGCACTCTGAACAGTTTTGGGCAGCAGCAGCACCCTCACAGTTTGAACTGCCATTGGCACAGACTGGGCAGTGAAAGAGGGAAACAGGAAAAGCTTTGAAAATGCCAGCATGGGTGCACTATACCTTTTGGTCTGGTGAGCAGCAGAATGAGCCAGCTTCCTGGGACTCTTTATTCAATGTTTTCTTCAATTTTGTACTTACTGGATTTTCTATCAATTTCAGCATATATGTATAAATACTCTGCTTACCTTTAATCTCAGTTATTTTCAGTCCCTCTGGTGTTGTGGATCAAAAAGCTCTGTTTGTGGGCTAGAAATTGCTACAGTGGTGTGGGGATGTATAACAAAAGTGCCGTCCAGGTTACTCAGCAAGGCCTCATAAGGCTCATATTCCTGACTCAAGCATTGCACAGAGCACAGCCCAGCTATGATATATGCTGGGAAACAGTCCTCAGACACCTACCAAGACTGCATCACAGACTGGGAGATGTGCAAATCAAATCAGAAAGAGGATAGCTCAGATCGCAGATCTGCCAGCTGACGGGAAGGCAGCCGAGCTGATGGCAGCATACAAGCTAAAACCTCAACCCAGTTAGATGTTGATAGACATGGAGCAATCTCCAGAGAAACTAAAATGGTTGGATGGATGTCAGCATCACTTTGAGAGTCCCAGTCTCACTACTGATTTTTTTTTTTTTTTGCAGCCCAGAAAAAGAAAAGAAAGTAGTACAGTGAAGTATTGACTGCATTCATTAAAGCATTTCTAGATCTGCTCTGCATTTTTCAGACCTCAAGGAAATCTCTGTCAGGGAAATCTGAGACTTTTGCAAAGTATATCTTATAAAATGGTGGAAAAGAGCCTGCAATTTCACAGTAAGGCAGGATCTGATAATCTTGGACTAAATATGATTTAACTTAAATTACCTCATTAAATGCTCTTCTTATCATTGCCCATTGTTGAGCAGCCATAGATATCTGGGGCACTGCTTTATGGTTCCCCATGAAAAACTCAGTGATGTGGAAAATCTGTGTATATTTTTAGTGTAATATATTTTAATGACAATTTTACTGTGGTCCTTGAGTATAGGATCACAGCACATGAACCAGGCTTGTTTGCCTGCTTGCTTGCTCCCTTCTTTCCATCTCATCCTGACAGGGATCATGCCAGCCTGAGGAACTGACTCTGGTTTCAGACCTTCTCTAGAAACGTAATTCACAGCTGTTGGGAATCTATATTATCAAAAATAAGCACCCTCAGCATGACTTCCCAATGCATTTTTAAGACCTTTGCATACCAGTCAAGGCAGCAAACTGTAGTTTATCCTAAATTCAAGTGCTCTGTAAAACTTTGAGAAGCCTTGACATTAGATGCACATCCCTTGGGTTTCAATGACACCTGATAGACAGGATAGGAGTCATCCATTAAACAGGCCTGCAAAATGCTTTCCTATATATAACTGAATGTCCTAAAGGCTATTTAGACTGTGCTTAATTAATTTCCAGTTTTGTTGATCTCCCCAATACAAAGGCAATGTCTGTTCATGACTAGGAACCATAATAGGGGCTTATTTTAAACTCTCAGGGTTTTCTTACGTCTTTTGTATTACTCAGAATCTCTCTGTTGTGAGTGGAATTAAACTACACCTGAACTGTGCAAGAAAATACACTGCAATAAAGATAATTAACATTTCACTGCAAAAAAAGTTCGAAACCTTCTTGAAGCCAGGTAGCATCTGCCCACGGCCCCAGATTATTCTGCCTTTTACCTATTCACGCAAAGCACAGACAATAGCAAGCAGGGAAGCATAGAAGAGCTGCAGCAGGGATGAGCCCCCCTGGGAAGGGCAGGTTGGCCACCACCCCTCTGTTCACAAGCTTTGGTGCACAGCAGGATGTGCTGAGTTTGCAGAGCACCTGGATGCAGATGAAATTTGTGGCTTATATCTGATGTCTTTGGTCCTGCTTGGGGCTGGCTCCCCAGGAAAATCCCTGTCCCAGGCCCAGCTCACCATCCCACTGGAGTGCTCAGCAAGGTGGTGGCAGCACACAAAGCCCTGGTGGTTTGCAGGGCTCCCTGATGTGGTTTGCAGGGTGAGCAGGAGAGGACACAGGGCTGTGAAATCCAGGCTGGCATCTGTCTGAGTCAGCTCCCAAGGGAAAGACAAAGATATCTCTGCCACGATTCTCCAAAAGCAGTCACTAATTCAGAGTGAAAAACACACCTTGTCTCTAAGAAACGTGGCTGTTTGGGCCTCAGAAACCACATGCTGGCAGGGGCCAAAGGGGAAAGTAGCTGAGCTCTGCTGTGTGTTGGAAAGGTAGCTTCAGTATCTTGAAGGGACCTGTCCCTCAAACTGAAGGCTTGCTGCATCTGCCCTACACAAGTGTTGTCAGAGCCTGGTGGGCAGCTCTTCTGCCAGGTAATTGTGCTCTCTCACCCATCAAGCCACCTCCCAAGCTCTGGAGTATGCAAGAGATGCAAGTGTTCTCTTGATAGGATTATTTATATTTGTATTTCATTATAAACCAGTCAGCCAGTCAGAAAAGTGAAAAAAAACACAAAAAAACAGCTACAAAAATCCCATGACAGTAAGGGAGCAAAGCAATTAATCACATTACGTTTTTATATTTATACAGCTCTGCAACAGTATCACAAAGAAGAAAGATAAAAAGCAGTTCCTATAATTCACATATTAATAGCCCAGATATTCCAGAAATTGAAAAAAGAGAGAGGATAATATTGCCAGAGCACAGACATGAAAGGTCAAGGCAGATCCAGGTGTTGGCAATCATCAAACACAAAAGAAACACCGTAGAAACTTGTCTTTAAAGACGAATAAAACAACAATAAAGAATTCGAATGAAAAGCAGGTAGGCATTTAATTTCCCTGAATTAAAAGTGCTTTTTAAATGTGTTCATCCTCAGATAAAAAGAAGAGGAAGAGTGCAAAGGAGTGGTGTCCTTGCAAAACCCCAGCAGAGCTCAGACTGCGGTGCTGGCTGCTGGGATGGCCTCTGGATTTCAGCACGACAGGGGGCTGAGCTCTGCCTCCCTCCTCATCTTTGCCTGCACCTTTTGCTCACATTCTTTTTTATGTACAAGTCCCAGGAAGCATCAGTGGAGAAATCCAGAAGGATGCAAACTTGCTGCTAAGTCATCAGGACAAGCTCTGCTCGTCTCATCTTCGGCAGCCTGATTTTGCAGGGCTGTGTCCAAGCCGTGGTCGTTGCTATTCATCTCACAGCTGAGCTTCAGAACTTTCACCTGCAAATGGGATTACAAACGCAATCATTAGTACAGATTCCCCAAGAAGCTTTCACAGTATTACAATTAGATTTCCCATTCTAGCAGCATCTAAATCAATATGATATGATTAGTTACTCTCATGGATTACATGCTGCTGTACAAAACCTTCACACACAGAAATCTGAGTAATTTAATCAGGCAGTAATGGATTCTGGGAATGCTCCCACTGTCTAGAAACTTAAAATCATTCTGTCTCTATAATAATTTGCCATTATGCACCTGGAGCTAAATTGCCTGACATACCTGACAGTGGACAGCAGTGATTAAAACAGGTCACATCTCATCAGCCAAAGTGGCGACTCCCTCTGAATTCACTTAGAAAACTGAATTTGAGGGAGAAAAAAAACCACCCTCAGTTGTTTTTCCTGGGTTATAACTTAGGTTTTAAGCTGTCTCTTTAAATATATCTATGTGTGTATTTTTGTGCATGTGTTGTGAGAGAGAGAGAAAGACAATGTAAGTGATATACATT
This sequence comes from Melospiza georgiana, assembly GCF_028018845.1. Taxonomy (NCBI): domain Eukaryota; kingdom Metazoa; phylum Chordata; class Aves; order Passeriformes; family Passerellidae; genus Melospiza; species Melospiza georgiana. The sequence continues at coordinate 65,422,405 of NC_080433.1, forward strand.
TCTCATCATTTTAGTCAAGGCAAGAAGAGTATACGAACTAATGCTCCTGGGGAAATGCTGCAGACCAAGGCAGAAATGAGCACATCATTTTATTTCTCTGAAAGTGCTCAGCACTGCTGAGCAAGATATTGGGAAAGAGGACCCTTTCTGGAAGGGGCTTGAAACAGAAGAGTCCTGGGCTCCCATTGTCCGCAGCTCAGAGGAGGGAGCAATGCTGTGCAAAGGAACCTGAGCTGCTGATAGCTGCTGTTCAGCAAGGGATTTGCATCTCATGTTTCCCCAGCTTGGATGAACAGCTCAGTCCTGCACCTCTTAGCTGCAGCAGCTCCTCTGCAGCCATCCTGAGACTGCAAATAGTCCTGAAAAGCAAACCACCATGCTCAGTGCTGCAAAGGCAGATGGCAGGGACAAGGGGAAAACTCACAAACTCATGCATGGAGAAACAGCTACAGCTTCATTTGAAAAACTGCTGCTGTATGTATCTAGGCAGAAAATACTCAGAAATGTGCTGCTGTTCATCTCTTACCCTATCAATATGCAACAGCTTATGCCTAAGAAATACAAGTCATTACGTTACTGTCTAGGACATTCTTTTTTCTCACAGCACAGTTGCACTGAAACAGTCCTGACCCCTCATGCCTGCAGACTCCTGCTTTTGAGGAGGATTTTTCCTATGGTAAATTGATATTTCAAAAAGCCAGTTGGCAAGAAAAGAAAGAAAAATAGCTATCCATGAAACTTTTCTAAGCAATAATTGCCAGTGAACTCTGCCCTCATTATAAAACTCTACATAGCCTGACATAAAAAAGCCCCATGATGCACATACACTTTTCACCTCTGCCTTCCCTGTAATAGTCTCAGCTATGTCACTGTTCAGGTAAGCTGACCAGAGCAATACAGTTACAGTGTCACTCCACACCTTGTTAAGGGTGAGGTGTGGTCTGTGTGCTGAGGCAGGTGTGGTGTATGCTCCATGCCCAGAGACACCACAGCACTGGCACTGCCAAAACCCCACTGGCACTGCCCAGCATGTCAGCCCTCCTGGCAAGAAGCTGTTAGACAAATCTCTTCTGAATTCTTTCTTGGAGGAAACCTGTGGAGGCCATTAACCAAAGGAATTGGTGCCAGTGGCATTTGGGCAGGGGGAGGAGGGTGCTGCCAAGCCCCTGGTCATGGCCACCTGCCCAGCCATGCCCTGCAGCCCACAGCCCAGCACTGAAAGGAAGGGCTGACATCTACTTCAGGCTGGAGGTTAGACCACTGCATTACCATTAATAAAGAATAAAGCTATTAAGGCATATTAAAGCTTGGCAATGAACTTGTCAAAATGGATGATCTATAAATCAATATAAACAGCAGTGACAGGCAGTAATTGAATTCCAGTGGTTCCTCATAACATGCTAAATATGAAGGGACATGACACGCTGAAAATAAAGTAAGAAAGCTGAAAAATTGATAGCATTAACGTTCTCCTGGTGAAACGTGGCATCGCTTCAGCCCTTAATGGGGATCAAACTGTGAATACGTATTGACTTCTTCTTTTAAAACAAGAAAATGGCCACATAAATGTGAGACTTCCCAATTTAGAAATGGCTGCTCAAAAAGTTCACAGCGGCGCTGGATGTCACTGCCACAGAGCAGCAGACAGAGCCCTCCTCCGATGGGTTCATTAGCAGGACCTCTTGCTTTACTTGGGTAGGAAGAAGGACGGGTTTTGTACAATCCAGAAAGCCTCTGAAGTTGATTCATCCATTTTCATCTTCCATAAAGGACCAGCAAAAGCCCATTGGGCAGGAGAAGTTAATGCTAGCATGCTGCCAGCTCGGGTGGCTACATATCTTTCAAATTCAAATATAACAAGCCAGGCCTCAAATATCAGCGGAGATCGAGACAATCAGAACGGAAAGAAATTGGTGAAGTCGCAGCAAGCCTTTTAATGTAGATTCAAGTGACAGCAAATAAATCATGACAGCTTCTGTAGATGGAACCAGGGCCTCATTCTTTATTTTCTCTTGATGTGCTCCACTTAGTGAAGCCTTTCTTAGGCGATTTTTTCAATTGAGCCCTATGCCACTGGAGTTCAGAAAATGCTGAAAGGGAGGGTTCGGACACCTTACTGAGAATTATTTTCTCTGTGCCACCTCAGTCACGGGCACAGAACACTGGTATATGAAAATCATGAGAGATATCTGCATTTCAGGGGTGTCTCTGGGCACAGACGGGGAAAGTTAGAAAAGAATTACATAAATGAGTGTCCATGTGTGAGTGATGGCCTGGCAATAAGGTCCTGAGTGGCTGAGAGCAGCAGAGACGGGACAGGAACTGGTCACCAGTGCAGAATCAGTGCAATAGCCAAAGAGCAGCAGGTGCACCTGGCTTGGCTGCCACCACTGGGCTAAAACTGCTGCATGGATAAAGTCCATATTTAACAAGTGGTAGAGCTTGATCGGGGCCACTCTGCATCATTGTGTCATGAAAACAGCGCATTTTTGGAAGAGAGGCAGGTGTAGGGCAGGGCATTTTCTGAAAGTTACTCTGCTTTGACACAAAATTTAAAATTAAAATGGAAAAAACTACAAGAAACAGATCAAAGAGGCAGCATTTTTCCCCTTTTAAATATCATTCACTCTTTGGGGTCAGACAAGACCCATCTGACCTATCTGATGTACAATGCTGTCTTCAGATTTGCTGAGCATGTACTGATGTAACATGAAAGATTAAGGAAACCCATGATAAAAAGTCTAAAACCTTTCGAGACAATCTGTAGAAGAATAAGACGTGCATCATCCATACTTTGTGTGGACACTGGTGGAGCAGGTCTCAAACAAAACAATTTTGCCTGTGGGGATATTGAGGGTGCCAGTATCCATCAAACCTGCCAGCTCTTGTACACCATTTACCCCCATCCCTCCCTAAACTCCTCCATCAGGAGCTGTGTGTTACCTTCCTGTGCCTTTAAACCTGCAGGAGCTGGGAAGCATGATGTGCAATAATAGTGCTGGCTTTAACCAGCAGGACAGCTCTGACACATTGTCCACTGAAACAGATGAACTTGCCTTGACTTTTCCCTGCATCTGCATAATCCTTAATTTTTCTTATGTGGAGATTTTTTACTGTCATTTAAAAGATGAGAATTTATTCAACTGAATGCAGTGCTGATTAGCTCAGTATTGTAATTGTGCTTCATGAACTCCTACTGCTTGTATGTTACAGCTCTTCAAATTCCCATTAAACTATTAATCTAGGTTTTATGATACTTCAGAACTGAAGTATCAAAAAACTGTGATGCAAATGGAAGAAACCACAGTGGCAATTTACAAAAGAACCCATAGGAGTTATTATGAAAGCAACAAAAAAACAAAACAAGCGAGCCTGTTTGCAAAATCCAGAGAGTCTGCTGACCTGTGAGCACAAGTGAAAACCAGATGGCATGCAACATGGCAATAGCTGGCTTTTCAACACTGCCTGCAGCATGTCACCATGTTGGGCTCAGGGCTGTGTACTTGTTCCTCAGTGCTGATGCAAGAAATCCAGCCCTCTCCACTCAGATTTCCTTCCTGCAGCACCTGTGGGGGAAGAGAAACAGCCTGTTATGATTGTGTTAATACACTATTCACATTTCTATTTGTTGTTTTCTCAGTCACTGTGCTCAGAGAAGGGTTTTGTACCATAAGAGGAACCTTTATTCCCCAAATACTTAACACCCCAGGGATATTACAACATAAGCATCTCAGTCACTGCTGTGTTTGGAGTACAGTTCTTGTGCAGGGTAATTGTACCAGACCTGTTTTGCTCAAGCAATGCAGGACACAAGCCTGCTCTGCAGTGTCAGGAGCAGAGAATTGCTCACCCACCTCCTCCTGCTGTGCACAAGCTCTGTGTCCTCTGCAGCAATCCACACCTGGAGCCAGGAAAGAGGCACTGCAGAAATAAAATAAAGTGACCAGTGTGCAAATGAAGGCTTAGAAGGAAATGTGATAAATCTGTTTGTGCTTCTTCTGTACTTGGAACAAAGCCAGGAAACAAGTTATTTTTTACGGGAATGCACCACCTCATTTTCTTATGACAGGATCATCTCCTTGCAGGGTACTGGGGAGGGATTTCCCTGGGGGAACTTGGTGCATTAGGAAAGTTTCCAAAGCTCTTGTTCCCTAGGCAAAGCAGGAGCTTTCCTCTTCACAGCCACATCCTAACCAATTTGTGACCCTTGGTTTATATCTATCCCTAATCCTAACCCTTGCCTTGCCCTATTACTAGAGGAAAAAAAAGACTGGGGGTTTTTGTTATTATTTTTTTTTCTAATGTGAGTCTGGAGAACTTGCCAACTCATGTTTAGGGTTAGGGTTGAAAGAGAAATGCCACTGAAATGGGGTTGCAAAAGGGAAGCAGAGGCTTCAGAGATGGTGGCTGAGAGAAGTGTTTGGTATGGGTTGTATGGGTAATGGCCAGAGGAAAACTGCCAGTGGTTCAGCTGCAGATCATTTAAGCTTAATACTAAGCTTAGGGTTAAGAGACAAGTTCAGAGTTTTATTTGCAGTGGGGCTGGAAAAGAGCAGAAAAAGAGATCAAAGAATGCAGCAGCAAAACTTTTCAAGTTTATCTGTCACAGTAATCCTCACCAGCTACTAGTGAGGTGGTGAGGAATTAGTGATACATTGCTTAGATGCACCTCTGAATGCAGTGATGACTCCCAAAAGACCAAAATAACTCCCAGGGGTCAGCTACCCTTTCTCCAGCACCGACCAACACAAAAAGGACTGAGATTAAGAAACAAAGGTAGTTTTCTTTCACTATTTTTGAAAGACTGGTTGTTCACAAACCATATTCTCTGTAATGTCTGACCCATAGCCAGCACTAGATCTGGCTCCTGAGTCAAACACACCATGTTCTTGAAAATATGATACCAAGAAAATGGTTTGCTCAAAGTGCCTAAAATGGAGCCAAACAGAAGTCAAATAATGCTACCCAGACACAAATTGTGCTGAAACACAATTCTGGTTGCCCCTAGGTTCGTTATTTCTCCCTTGTTTATGAATAGCAGTGTTTGGTGTTTGCCAGCCACAGCCTCCTGCTGCTCACCTGGTGCAGAGGAGTGGCACCAGGCTGCTTTCACTGTCCCCATGGCTGCTCCTGCAGATCAATGACCTACTGAAAAAGCAAGATATTTGATTCTGGCCAGCAGAAAGCACCTGCAATCTTTTGTTCACTGGACGTGAGGACAAATAGCTATTTACTGTGAACTGCAGACTCATGCAAGAATTAAGTGCCTTTGGTGGTTATGAATGTAAACATACGTATCTTCTTGAGATGAGAGCTCACAGATTCCATGAATTGCTTCCTACTTTAAGTTTTGGGTGAGTAGTCAATTCTGAGCTTGAAAAACACACAGCTTTAAAAGCATCCTCCCCTTCCTCTCCATGACTGCTGGGCAAGGGATGGGGAAAGCAGGCTGAGCCCAACTGTGGCAAAACCCTTGGGAGGATGTGCAAAGCCATTTTTTGATGGTGTAATCCCTCTGCAAGCCCTTTCCCATTAAAATACAATTAAAAGCAGTGGCCAGGAGGAGTTCACCTTTAGAAAATGACACTTACAAGAAATCACTTCCTAAGCAGATAGTTGCCTGAGTCCCTGAGATGAAGAAGAGGTTTGATGGATAAGAAGGCAATATTAAAATGTCTCCTCACATAAGAAAACAGAATGAGAGCAATCATCAGAATTTATCAGCCTGAGAGGAGCAGAGTGTTTTCTTGGCACTGAAGGAACCCAATACATAAATCAAAACCAGAGCATGGGCTCACAAAAGAGACAGGTGTCTCTGCCATATAAATACTACATAAATGAACTTTCTGGAAAGGAGATCCTATTTAAGCACACACCATAGTGACATCTGAGAAGGACATGACAAAACAAAGCAGAGCATGAAGCTGGTATCAGCTGGAGCTGCAGCCATTTTTGAAGGGTAATGACCCATCTGCCAGCCATGCTTAGGGGTTATGGCTTTGTTATTTCAGATCTTCTTTGCAAAGCCCCAATAACCACATCTTAACACCTGACTCAACATCCATGTGTTTATGAATCACCCATATTTAATTCATTCTGGCCAAAAAAAATATGGTCCAGACTCATCAAAACCCTGCCTCCTGGGCAGCAGGAGCTTCCTGTGAAAACAGGAGTGAGCTGTGGTTCAGGGTGAGCTGTGTCCCAGGAAGATACTGCTATATCCATGACACATCCCAATGCACATAACAGTGATATAACACTGCCACAGCTCCAGAAAATGCTCAGAAAACAAGCAATGCCTTGAAAATGCCAGGCATGACACCTCTCTTTTGATAATATGCCAAATATAAAAGCACAACCATAAACTCTCTTTTATGAAGATAAATTGAGTCTTAAATCAAATCAGACTTGAGCCCAAACATGACTTTTACATGGCTGCCAAATGTAAAATATAAAACATGAGTTCAGTTTCCTAATAGAGAGATACAGGTCTCTGTATCTCTGAGATATGTAGGTCTTCCTTGGATGTAGAAGGGCAGAAGGAATAATGCAAAGACCAAGGTTTTGCAACAGCAGCCTGGGTGAAATACACATGGGAAGAATGGATTTGTAGCTTTTCATGTTAGAATACACTCTAAAAGCATGCAGGCACCACTGGAGGAGGTCAATACAAACTTCTCCTTGGGAAGGGGTGGGCTGACATCACAGCCACCTACATTAACCCCTGGCACTGATTAGCCCATTCCCCACTCCCTGGAAAAGCACTCTGCAAATAGCATCAGGCCTGACCTACTTCTGCCTGCTTGCTTAGCTGCAAATTTCAGTGATTGGAGCTTTTCTGTGCTGGGTTTCTTCCAGGAAAATGTCAGACTTCTCTTTCTTGCCCTTCAGAGGCATTGAGTAAGGCCAAGGTCCCAGAATGTGTTCCCATGGACTGGGGAGGGATGAGCTGTGGTGTGGGAGGGCACCCAGCCTGCTGTGTGCTCAGGACATCACATAAGGGCACTGGTGGAAAGGAGTGGTGTTTTCAAGGCATGGCTTGCACATCTGGATGAAGGCAGACTGCTTTTCACAGGCAGGGAATAGCTTTGTGAAGAGACATGGAAACCTGAGCAACACGCTTAACAGCGCATTTATTCAGTGAGAGGTATTATACAAATGTCATGTCTGCTGAACTCATTTTAGTGCTCTGAAGGCTGAGAGATGGATTGAATAGGTAAGGTCATCATCTAACTCCAGAAAAAACCTTATTGCTGCAGCTCAAAAGCACTATGTTCTTTTTACTGCTGAGCTCTGCCTCCCAAGCAAGAATATTCAGGGAAATCCAGTGGAATACAAAAAAGTTTTGTCCCTCAGCTCTTCCAAGGATACGTGTCACTTCTTTGTCCCAGTCATTAGGAATTAGGCTGCAATTGATACAGTCATTTGGGGAGTTAGAGTAAGATAATGAATTAATTAGTTTTAGGTTGGTTTTTTTTTCATTGCTGTGACTTGACCATTAATCACTTCTTAACAGGATTTTTTAAATCCCCCTACAGTCATACAAATTGAACAGCAAATTTAAATGGAACAGTAACATTTTATCCAAGTCAGAAGTAAAGAAAAACCTCCAAGTGCATACCTCCATGAGATAGAAGCATCTGTAACCATGTTAATATTAGGAATTTTCCTATTGGTAAATAACACAGAAAATAAAAAAAAATCCAGCTAAGTTGTCCTTAAATGAAATACGCCTCAACTGAAAAATTCCTACAAGATCCATCTCCCCAGCTCTTTATTGCTCTGTATCCAAAATGCAAGTGACAATACAAGTGCAGGACCTGAACAATGTGCATTTTTCTGCTATGCTGCATTCAATGCTATATACAGTGCTCCATCCTTGAAAAGGAGCATGAGCTCCAGTTTAAATTTTTCCTGGCAGCTATATGGCTGCCAGAAAAATCAAAGAAGACTCTAAATGTTTGGATTTGGGGTCTACTTTCAATATAGAGATCTTAGTATATACATATCCCAGTATTCATTCTAATTCTTTTCAGTTTTGTTTCACAATATGTTTATTAAATCGATACATAGAAACTATTGTTAGGCAGATGGCAGAGTCTGGTCTTAATTTGATAAGCAGTTGAAAAAGAAGGATGATTTTTCTTTGAAAATTATAGGGAATTTTTAAATTATTTGCTAGTTCCTTTATGTTGCATCAAAATTCACTACAGCCTGGTTTTTTCCATAAAAAAAGATTAGATTAAAAAATTGCTTATTCAGACAAGAGACCGAATGTGGATTTCTGTATTGCTGGGGAGTTTTGGGAAAGCTTCTGCAGTGACCATATTTGCAAAAACAGCAAATTCATTCATATTTGACAGGCAAACTACATCTGAGTAACGAAAATACACATTTATGCACTGCTTGCACACAAATCCTCCATTTCGTGCTTTAAAACCACTGGAGCACTTCAACTCCTATAGCTATGCATAAAAGGCCTGAATAATTTTATGGTCAGCAATAATAGCATTTTTACTTTTGCAAATAAAGAAAACTTGGGTCAAGCAGAAATATGATTGCCACAGGCATTAAAAAGCAACAAGCACATATGTGTGTGTGTAGCATTGTGTACTCAATCAGGTCTGTAACACTAGGATGAATGTATCATCAGATCTTCTGCTAATATTCAATTTCACATTCATTTCCCTCAGGTGAGGTCTGCTCTGCTGATCCCCAGAGAGAGGGGAAGGCACTGCCACCCTGAGCAGCCAGGCCCCAGAGACCTTGGTACAGAGTCAAAAACACCTGTGTCTTCAATTTTAGTCCATGGAAACAATTACCAACTTTGTATGAAGATTTACAAGCCACAAGAGTTTGAGTAGAATGATAGTTAATTTGTCACGGGGTGAAAAAGTAGAATTTTGGGGATTTAGAATGGGGGTTCAAGAGGCAAGATGGAGGAATCTGGGCTCTCCTCCTCCTCCTCCTCCTCCTCCTCCTCCTCCTCCTCCTCCTCCTCCTCCTCCTCCTTCTCCTTCTCCAGCTTCTGCTGTGATGGTGGCACTGTTTGATGGGTTTAGAGTAGAGACAGACTGTCTAACATAGGTGATAGGTATTGGAAAATTATTGTAAATAAAGTACATGTGGTTCTTAGTATATAAAAGGTTAACACCACCCCAAGGGCAGTCACTGTGTCACAGTTCAACCTGCCAGACAGATCTCAGCAGGTCAGAGAAAGAATGTTATAGATAAGAGAAAATAAACAACCCTGAAAAGAAGAACTGATGAATCTCAACTTCTTCTTCGGTTGTGGGGCTGGGAAAAAAAGACTTTCTAATACCTTGGGAGCCATTTCAACCACAGAAACCCAAGAGACAAGCAGGACACCTAACACTGGGCCTCTACCAAGGATGTGTGGAACCAGAGTGAGGTTTGAAGGACTGACACCTAGCCCTCCAGTCCTCTTCTTGGCAGGACACAGAGCTCAGGTGACTGCCCTGTTTGGTGTTCCCTGGGAAGTGGGATGTACTGGCCCCTCAGCTCTCTAGGATTGACATGACTGAACGCCAGGACAGTAATATGTCTTAAATAGCAAATACCTGTTAGAGGGATGTAGGTTGTTCAGGCATATTAGAAAGTCATTTAATGAGGCTTTAGGACACACTAAAAAATCTTCAAAATATCAACCAGGAATGTCTCAGGTGGACCTGATTCTGCCTTGACAAGGGAGAAGGGCTGGGTATTGCCTAAGGTGTGAGCCTGAGCTCTGCCCCTATTTCACAGTGTGGTATTCAGATCACAGATCATGTCAAGTGAGTGACTGACTCTGCAGCCTAGACCTCAGTAGAGTCATCCAACCTTATATCCCTCTTTCCTAATTCCCCTTGGTTGCTTGTCACTGATGTTCTCTACAGATGTGTTTGAAAGGGCAGAGATGTATGGTGAATTGCTGCAAACTAACCTAGCAGACACAGCACTTTTGGCCTGCTTTGAAGAGGGATTGATTTTTAGTGATTTTCACATGGGCATCAGGGCCCCCTTGGGTCCCAAGGAAGCTGGAGGATCTTCCCCCTCAGCAGAATGCCCAGGAGTATAGCCCAGGACAGAAACACGAGACATTTCTCTCTAACAGTATTAACTCTGATAATAATGTCAACAGCCCAAGAGAGAATATAATTCTCTTCCACAGACTGAAATAAAAAGTTAGCATTTTGAGGGCTTTGCATACATTACAGGAATTAGATATACTGCACCACAAACACTGCAGTGCTGCACAGGGCCTCTGCAGTGCTTGGGATCTGTGTGTCCATAAATCAGACACTCTGGAAAGCAAAAGAGGGTGATCTGTCCTTCAGCACCACACAGTGTGGGAGACACAGCTCTCTCTGAAGGCATCATGGCTCTGCAGCTCAGAGCTACCTGTGGGAGCCAGAGCTTGCACCTCCAGCACTGGGGCCTCAGAGATGTGGCCCAGGCATTCAGCAGCAGCTTCTTCATCAGCTTTTGCCATTTTGAGCAATATCCCTTCCCAAACAGGCTCTGCTCTTTTTCCCCTGCCATTCCAGCTACAGCCAGCATGCTCCAGTGGAGCCAATGGAAAAATACACAGTTGTTTCCTCAGCACTGCTGTGCTTGGAGCTCTACCAGGACAAAGGAGCAGATCCAGAGGCTCCCTTCGTGTGCCCAAGGAATGCTGGTCCAGAGACTGTAACTGAATCTTATCAAGGAGCTGAACTTTAAACTGAAATTTCTTCCCTGTCCCGCTCCAACAATCATAGAAAGGCACAGGGAGGAGCTGGTGGCTCCCTTGGCACTGGACTAGGTCTTTACAGGGCAAGTCATCTATTTCTTTTCCTAAAAGGACAGCAGGAGGCCACCAGTTTAAGTGACTTGCCTTAGTTGCTCACATGCAGAAAGAATTAATTTGCAGTGGCTGTAAAGCAGCAGGACAGCCAGGTGCAATCATGAATCTCGGCAGCTCCTCATATTTATATTGGGCCCTTTGCAGCTGCTCTGGAGGCGCCTCACTAACTCTGAACTTCCCCTGAATACCAAGTGACTGTGGCTGCATGCAGTGCACTGTCCCTCCTTTCAGGAACACACAGACATAGCAGAAAAAGATAAAATAATCAAAGGAAGTGGTAGGAAAGTTTTTCCATTTAGAGAAAAAGGGGAATTTTCTCCCTCAAGAGTAATGTGAGAGAATGGGATAGCCTAAATCTGGTCTCTTCTGCAGTCAAGTCAGGGCTGTCACATATCCTGGAGCAGGGCAGCAGGAGCTGGGAAACTTCTTTTTAAACCAGTTTTAGAAGTAGAAAGCTATTTATGTCTTTGTACATATACAGTGTATGCAAGTGAGACACACCAAGAGAAGAATGGACCAGGGCCTGTGCCTTTGTTAAGCAAGAGAGGGGTGATGGAACACCAATGCTATGAATTTAAAGAGTTTTGATCCAGCCTCTCCCCAGAACTTTGTCACTTGTTGCTAACACAAGTGAGGCTGCCTGAATTGGGTGATTCATGTCCCATCCCCTAAATGGATGGTTAAATTTTGCACCAGGACTTATGTGATTGGGTTATGGACCACATTTGTGCACCTTCACGTGTGCTGTGTTCCAGTGTCTTCTAGGTATGGATGGGCTACAGGTGGCTTTAATGCATTCTTGAATATTTTGGTTCTTGTTTTTCTTTATCATTGCACCATAGGATAGCACATTTGGGTGTGATGGAGTCATCCAGGCACTAAGGCACTTTGCCCACACATAGCTGGATCGATAAGTTGGCCTTTCCCTTGCTGGAAATCCACCTGCTGATTACAAGAGGTTAAAAAGTTTACACCATAAAGTTTTGACAGGATGTATCAATTTCATTAAAAGTTTCATAAGGAGATTCAGCAGAAAGGGGACTTTCCTTAAAATGAAACGTGGATGGTGCTCTGATTTAGTACATGAGACCTGAGGCTCTGTTTGGCAGCATCTGCAGTGAAAAGCTCTGTGCAGAGCAAGGTGACCAGCATGCACCTCTTCCAGGAAAGGGGACTCAGGATCCCAGCACACACCATCGCTTGTTGGGATTTTAGCTGACTAGAGAATTGGAAAAGTACAAGGCTGTGGTTAATTCTAAGTCTTGCACCTGCAAGATAGCTTGTCTTTAAGCTTAGCTGGGTATGATAACAAGTAGACAGAGAGACGTGGGAAATAGGGAATGTAGGCTCAAAAGAATGAGGAAGAGTTGATGGTGTAGTTTAACCAATAGATTGCTTGGCTTACAGAATATTCATAAGCTTATTACTTGCTGTAGAAGTGTCTGATGCTCTCTTCAATAAACAGAACTTGCTGATGACTCAAATTGAGCCCCGAGTTTTCCTTGCACCCGACAAATGGCTCATCCCCGACAAACAGCCCATTCTGCAACAATCACTAATACATGTTACATCATGGTGTGCAACAGAACCCAAAAAAACTTAAAATTATGGTGGAAGGAGACTGGTGGCCTCTGGCTGAATGTCTGCTGGCAGTGCACTGTCTGCCCAGCCTCAGGCTGCAGCGAGGGCTCGGGAGGCCTTGTAGGGACCAAGCTCCAGGCCAGACAAGGTCTGCCCCATCCCAGAGCATTCGGGGGTGCAGCAGCACTTTAAAACATGTCTGAGGGGAACTGGGGAAGAAGGCACAGGCTGCAAGCTGTTAGCAGAGAGGAATGGATGCCTGGACACAGAACCAAGCAGCATGAGCCTGAAGTGGATCCATATGTGTGACTTTATTTAAGACTCAGAGAAGCTAAAGAAAAGTTCAGAGTCACAGAGTCAGGGTGAGCAGCAGCCAACATGATTGAAAAGCAAGCAAGCAATAAATGGAGTGGCTGCCCATTCTGTGCCCTGGAGACACCAGCCAGCCTGGCTGGCCTTGGCCAGCAGCCTGAGAGATGCCAGGTGTGAGCTGTATCACCCTCACTCCTTGGCTCTCAGTGTCCTCGTTTTCAGTACTTAACTAGATGCTCTATATCAACATACTGGACTCACTCACATACACTTCTTGGGTGTGTGCCTGATATCAGAAAGCTTACACTCCTTTGAAGGAATACAAAAAAGTAATGCCACAGGTTTGTCTTTCTGACATCCTGTATGTGCATCCTCCCCTGTTGCTGTAATGATATTCAAATATGATACAGACTGAAAGAAAACTTTTAATTTAAGTTAAAGGAGTTCTTTACCCCATAGCCTCAAGGGACCTATGTCCTCCTAGGCTATCCCATTCCCTAGCTTTGTACTCAACCCTGCCCTTCTCCTAAACCTCCATAATTATATTATTATTTGATTCAGTGTTTTAGGGCAAAATTCTGAGTGTGTTTACTCAATAGAGGCTAAAATAAACCTCAACAGCCTGCAAAGATCTGGAGTTTAACCACATCTATATAAAGAGGAAAGAAAGCAAAGTGTGTGTGTGTTTTGATTTTTGTCCTCAAATTGTTGCTGCAGCTCAAATCCCCTGCTTAACTAACTTGTGTCATCTGTACTTTTCATCTCCACCTGTGCAATCATTTGCAGAAACATTATTAGCTGTTTGATTTTTTTCCCCAGTTTGCTTCCATAGCAACATCCATCAGGGAGAGAACAGCAGGAGCATATGGGGAAGTTATAAAGCACATTTTCTACAAGAAAAGGAGGCCAAAGCATTTAACAGGCAGCACTTAGGTTTCCCTTAGTAACTGAAATTCCAAAATACCTCTCTTGTTTCAGTATATCCTGGTATTAATTAGGCTACTTAATGATGTACCAGTGCAGGCTGGAGGTAACACTTGGGTTGTCTTTAATTAATCAAGGTACTGGAACATTTCTTTGAGATTTAAGCTTATTGCCAAAACACATCCCTGTTACATTTTTGTGTGTGTGTGTATTTTACAAGCAAGGCTTGGAGCTGTTAGACAGCCTTTGACATGCTAAATATTGTGGAAAACTTTTTGCATAAAGTTCCAAAGAGAAATGCCAGAGCTGAAAATTATCTGTTTGAATAGTTTGAAATCTGTCACCAAGGAATAGCTAGAAGCTCTCAGGTCAATTTTAGAATAAGTATATAAAAAAACCCCACCATATCTCCTGCATTTCTCTCCTTACCAGCAGCAACCCTTATGAGCTGGTATTTTATTAATGAAAACTGTACTGGTGTTCCTCTTTGGTTTAAAATACAGACCCTGAAGCTCAATATGAAAACACTAAGAGTTGTTAAGCCTTTTTAGCAAATCAAATATTGCACTAATCTCTTTACTAGATCCATGTTTGTGCCAGTACATACTTAAAATGGAGATGCTGATGTTTTGGGGGTGTTATATACTGCATAAGCATAAAACTGACAGGGAGACTGATGAGACTGCAGTATAGGATGCTGGTGGTGATCAAATTATTTGTGTCTGGACAAACACACTGGAAGATGTTGCACCAAGAAAAGGTGCATCCTGCTGGCAGGCTGCTATTTGTCCCCAGTGTTTCTGCTGCTTTGGAAGTGTGGCCAGTGCTGGATACAGGAGGAGACACACCACAGTCCCCCTGCAGCCACTGAAAATCTTTGTGAAATGCAGTTCTTTATTACTTCTTTATGTCTTTCCCTATCAAATCCTTGCTTTTCTTCTTCTCATATCCAAATTGTTCCCTGTTTCACACATGCCACTTCAGCCTTCCCCTCTCCCCCCAGCGCCTTCTTTTGTCTTCACATCTCCTGTTGTCCTTTCTCCATGACTTCTCTGCCTGCACCATTTGTACAGTGCCATCCTTAGGATCAGCCCTGCCCCACCCAATCTCCCAGACAATGCAACTGCTCTTTCTGCAAGTGGTTTAACAATTCTCTCATACTCCCACCAAATGAACACTTCTGCTCTTTTCCAGCTTTGTATATCCTCGCCTCCTTCACCACCTTCTCATCCCTGGCAGTTGGTTCCCATCTGAGATAACATCCATCCCAAGGCCACCTCCTCACCTCCTGCAGCCCTTCTGCCCCCCAGGCACCTCTCCCTCTGTCCCCTCACCTGGTGAGGGCAGAGATGGAGGAGCAGGAGATGTCTCCCACTACAGCAAAGGAGAGTAAAATCTGCTCACACATTTCCAACATATCTGGAAGCCATCTGTGACACATCACATGCTCAATGGCACTTTGCAAATCTGACCAGTCCTGCTGCCTCCATCAGCTCAGTAACCAGAGAACACTGCTGCACGAGGACCCTTGAAATCTCACTAAAAATCAAAATTTTCCAGGAAACTCAAGCTGGCCATGGACAACTATGGAGGGATATCAGTGGCCTGAGGTCTCTGGCCAGAGTAACTTGGGTACACAGAGCTCCAAAGGAAAAGTTTTGTGTTTTAAAACAGGCAAACATGACTGTGTTGTCCTTTTACTCTCATGTCCTGGGCTGCAAACGTTTACTGTATGGCAACAAACTCTGCCATTTTGTAGGTGAATAAAAATGACCCACTTCCCAATCCACAGCCAAGAGGAAAACACTAAGGAACCTAAACAGGTAACTGCACTGGCTGTAACTCAGGTACAAATTTTTGGCATTTTTAGTGTGTGCCAGTGTTTCCTTAAAAATTAAATCAACTCACTCCCCACCCTCAGTTTGGAAGGAAGATCTCATTCCTGCCATTTGATCATTTGCTTGGGTTTTAGAACCTTGGTTCTAAAGCAGAACCATGTATGTGAAGTTCTGCCTGATGGGAGAAAGTTTAAGATTGAAGGATGAGCCCTTCTCTAACACCTGGTTCTCTCATATTACAGCACATCTCTCAAATCCAGTTTCTATTAAGGATGGCATAGGCAGAATGGGTCCTCCTAGAAGTTATCAAACATATAAATAAACAGGAAGCAGTGTTTCTCTCCCTTTATTTAAAAAGCACCTGCTGCATCAACTAAGTTGTAGCATAGATAGAACATGAAAAATTAGAGCTGGCAGAGGATAAATTGGAGAAACAACATTTCAGTTGGTACTCCTACAGGAGTGACTCCTCAGACTAACCATGAGCATGGGCAGAGACAGGTTCTCCACCCTCCCTGGCTTTCTGAGGCAGCTCTGAAAATCCCAGCCAGAGCTGTTGCCCAGCCTTAGCAAAAACAAAGGCAGCCCAGTGCTGAGCAGCCAAGAACAGGGAGGCTGACACAGCCAGGGCTGGGTAACATGGCATTAGGCAGGGGTTCTCTGTGTGCCTGAATGCACCAGGTGGAGGGGACAAAAAAAATTGACTTTGTTCCAAAGAAGCCCCTGAACTTCCATTGCTCCAAGGGGGCTGGAGCCAGCATCTTCTAGTTTCTACTGCTGCTAGTGGGTATTTTTTATTTCTTAATGTGAACAATATGTCATATATTCTAAATGTCATTTAAATATACATAATATAATTGCAGATAAACTTAGGAGACCAAATGAACTTTATGTCTTTTTTACTACAAAGCTGTAGAAATAGAATAATGAATAGGACTTTCTTTTTAGCAAATTAGAATAAGAATAATGATGTTATTTAACTGGCATTATTATTTTGCCATTATTATTAAGACTTTTAACCCCTGAAGTTAAATGCTAAGGCTAGCTCCTGCTAAATGCTCTACAGAAAAAAAAATACAGGGCTACATTCAGACTGTCAGCTCTAAAGATGGAATTCAGACTAAATCAAGGTGCCACCATTTAAGCTGCATGTTTAAGCTGATATTACAAGGGGAGCCTAGTCAATAGAGTCAGAGGAGCACAAAGAGTGATTCAGCTTTCCCTATCACAGTCGCATCTACAGTGGTTCACAGGCACCAAGAGCCATCTGAGATGCTGTGGGCACCTTGCTGGTGTTTCTGCAGTGGCTTACCAGGCTTGCTGCCATGCTCACCAGCTTAAGCAAGTGTCCAAGTAACTTGGGGCATCCAGAATAATGCAAGTGGCTCTGTTTAGGCACCCTCAACAGCTGGAAGGACAGCTTGCTCTCAGGGGTCAACTAGCTGTATTCAGTTGCCTAAACAGAGGCTTCTAGTGATATTTGAGGTGCTCAAGAATCTTATTCCTCAAATACATTCCTCAGATTCCACACCAGCAGCACATGGTCACTCTGTGCTCCATCTGCCAGGCTGGTGAAATTGTTTCAGATACATGCAGAACATTTCAAACTGTCCCCTCATAACACAAGCACTTAAACTGCACCTTCCACTACCTGTCCTGGGGGTGACAGTCCCCAGGCTCTATCTGTGGATAGGTGTCTCAGAGATCTCACTAATCTTCCAGTACTGGAGTCAGATGCTCCAGAATATCCATCCTCCAGCACCTGCAGAAGCCCCCCTCATCCCAGCTTACATGGGAAAACTGACTCCATCCTGGTACTGAAGGCAAGTATTTCAGCTGCTGAAGCGTCACACTAGAGCTCAAGTGCTTTAGAGTCCAAGCCTCCTGCTCCAGCAATCCATCCAGATCCAGCTGCCTAAAGTTCACCTTAACATGAGGGTGCCGTAAGATTCTGATGGACTGAGATTCATCAGCATGGGTGCAAGTAAATGAAACTGGAACGGCAGAGCTTTTCAGGGATGTTATGAGCCATCCCTGAAGGCAGAGTAACTGAGATTCTTCTTAGTAGGTCCCTTGGGGCAGATTAGAGTGAAACGCCACCAAATGACAAGTGTTTATAAATATGCATATGGCAGGTTTATTTCAGAACAATCTGCTTGCAATGGAAAGTAGGTATGTAGCTGGTTTGGTTATTAGCTGTAGAAATATAGAAATATAAAAGCACAAAAATGGCAATTAAGAAAATGTAAAGGGAAAAGGAAGAAAAAGGATTAGAGTAGAAGGGTATTGCCACCCATGTGTGCAATGTGAGACTTTATTGTTGCAATTTTGATGTCCATTGATCAAAGTGGTGCTCACAGTCCTGATCAATCAGGGGAGGGGGAAGCCTGTGAACCACAATGTTCAGCAGGTCCAGGTGGGAGTGCCCAGATACTCTGTGGGAACCCAGGACATTCCTCTGGCTGCCCTGGAGGACTCAAGACCCTGTCAGGGGGGCTCAGAGACCTTGGCACAGAGCCCAAGACCCCTGTGCCTTTGATTTAGCCCTTGGAAAAAACAATTACCAACCTTTATATGAAGGATTACAAGCCATGAAAGTTTAAGTAGAATGACAGTGAATTTATCACAGGGTGAAAAATAGATTTTTGGGGTTTTTAGAATGGGGGTTCAGGGGGAAAGATGGAGAAATCTGGGTGTGACCAGCATTTCTCCTTCTTCTTCTTGGCCTCCATCTTCTGCTGTGATGTTGGCACTTTTAGATTGGCTTAGAGTAGAAGCTCACTATCTAACATAGGTGATAGGTATTAGAAAGTAATTGTAAATATTGTACACATAACTTTTAGTATAAAGACATAACACCACCCTGGGGATATATATAGATATATATATATATATATATAGCAAGAGTTCTATTGTCACTACACTGCAAGGGTTCCATATTGCTAGAGTTTTGTACCTCCTTGATGTTTCCTGTAGGCAGCTCCTCCAGGCACTGACTCTTCCTCATCCTCACAGCAGCCAACTGACTCCAGTTCCCACCAATCCACTCTTTTACAACACTCCTCTTGTTGGCTACAGGCGTGGCCTGTTAACATCAGGCCTGCTCCTAATCTTTAGTAATGGGTTCAGCTGCTACTCTTTAGGGGGTAAGATTACATTCTATACCACCTTCATTTACCCATACTGTACCCCCTACATCTGTCTTGCTGAGTGGACCTTGGCTGGACAGGAGAAAGAATTTTATAGATAAGATGCAATAAACAACCTTGAGACTGAGAACTGAAGAGCTCTGACTCCTTCAATTGCCAGGCCAGGAAAAGAGACTTTCTAATGTATCTTGGGGTCACTCTGAGCAGCTAGAGACCCCAAGAATTCTCCTCCTGGGGCAGGGAGCTTTACACTGTCTGATGTAACACTGTGGATCACAAGCACACCTCTGGTGGAAGGCCTCAGAGATGAGTCAGGGGGTGCTTCAGGGTGTTTGATGGCTCATGGCACCATCTAATCTGTGGCAGCTGCTCTCAGGTCAGCGTGGCTGAGTCAGTAATGCCACTGTCAGTGGGGACTGTCAGTTCAGTCCGTCCTGAAGGGATGAACACCTTCAGGACTGCATGTAAATGTTCTGATATGACCATTGGAGTAGGGGGAGAGATTTACACCTGAGCCAGATGAGTAAGAGAGCACAATAGCATGATAAAAAGCACTATCCTGTTGTCCTTATATTACAAAGGTTCTATTATCATTATATCACAAGGGTTCCATATTGCTAGAGTTTCATACCTCCTTGGTGTTTCTTGTAGGCAGCTCCTCTAGGCACTGACTCTGCCTCATCCTCACAGCAGCCAACTGACTCTAACTGCTCTCCAACCAACCAATCTACTCTTTTATAACACTCTTCTGACTGGGGACAGGTATGGCCTGTTAACATCAGGCCTGCCCCTAATCTCTAATTATTGGCTCAGTTGCAACTCCTTAGTGGGGTAAGATTACTTTCTATACTACCTTTATTTTCGTATGTTGTATCCCCCTACACTATCCCACCTCTGCAAGGTCTGCTTTTTATTGGCCTCTTCCCTTACCTGGGTGAAAATCCAGCTTGTAGCCTCAAGTGGTGGGTGAGCACCCCCTCACAGCTGGGCTGTGACTTTGCACAGCATCAACAAAGCACCCCCTGCTTTAGCAAATGGCCAATTGTTTGAGTCATTAACCATTAATTTTGCAGTTTCTCACAAGGGATCATTAGCAACTTGAGCAATACTAGTCCCAGAAGACAGTGGAAGGACTGGGAGGAGTAAGGGTGAAATTAGAAGACAAGACTCCACTCCTCCCTTGATTTTAGAGAAAGAGGTATAAAAAAGTGGGGTCAAAGCAGGGGAGACCAGTGCCACCTTTATGAAGAAGGAAAATCAGATCACTGCTTACACTCCAGCAAGAAAAAGGCAGGGGAGGCAAGAGATTAACCCTGACTGAGAATCTGTGAGGTGTGTGGGTTCTCAGCAGTGGCACAAACAGAGGTCAGATAAGTGGGGCTTCTGCAGGGTGAACGATGGGAGCAGGGATGAGGTTTCAGGTTCACTCTCTGGATTTGAAGGACACAAATACTGGTAAGTTAAGTATGTGGTGTGCCTGTTTTCATAAATAAATTAAAAAAAAAAAAAGGATGAATTGTGGAAAAGAAGTACTTGCTTTACTCCTGAAAGTAAGTATAAAAACCTCAAATGTTAACTTTGTAATTTAACTCACCCTCTGCAACCATTCCTAATCCCCTTTGAGGCTCACCACTTTTAATATTTTAAATAACTCTGCAAGGATTAAATAAGGATTTGGTGCTTTTATCCTCCTATGGATAACAACGTGAGGCTCTCTCACCTGCTCATTGCTGCACTCACTTCCTTTCCTCTCTGTGTATGTGACAGCAATACTTTCTATTCCTCTGCTTGCAAAATACTGACATGCTTAGCAGCTGTTGTTCCTCAATTTGCAAAAAGATCTAGTATTATTCCATAATGCCACCTAATTTGTCAGCTCTTACACCTCCACCATCCTGGAATCTTTTATTCTTCATCACAAGGTATTTGCATACCTCAGGCCATATCTAGCCTCCTTATGAAAACCAAAAGCAAACTATGCCTGTTTGTTTTGCAATGCATCAGCAGCCTGAAATTCCTGTTATCTGAGCTGGTTGCAAACAATCCTCTCAGTCACAGAGCCTGTGGAAGTGCCTTGGATGGCAGCTCTGCCAGAAGCACCACCCTCCCCATTGCTGCTGGGTAAATTCAGTGAGAAATTTGGGCATTTGCCCTTGGGGGAAGTGTCCAGCAAACGCCAGTGTACAGATGTCAGAGCAGCACAGCTATGCAGGTGTGCAGCCCCTGCCACCCTGGTGCCACCACAGCTTAACTGTGATGGTGGTCACAGGGGTTTTCAGGGGAGGGAAGATACGAGAATGTTGACTCCATATTCAGAAGGCTTGATTTATTATTTTATGATATATATTACATTAAAACTATACTAAAAAGAATAGAAGGAAAAGTTTCATCTCAGAAGGCTAGCTAAGCTAAGAATAGAAAGGAATGTATAATAAAGGTTTGTGTCTCAGACAGAGAGTCCAAGCAAACTGGGCTGTGATTGGCCATTAATTCTAAACATCCAAGATGGGCCAATCACAGATGCACCTGTTGCATTCCACAGCAGCAGATAACCATTGTTTACATTTTGTTCCTCAAGCCTCTCAGGAAGAAAAAATCCTAATGAAAGGCTTTTCATGAAAAGATGTCTGCGAGACAACTCCAAGCTGCAGTGGCACAGCATCATGACCAAAGACACCGCCCTCCATCCCCAGCACCCGCATCTCAGGATGGTGGCTGCTGCTTTGTGCATGATGCTGATAGGGGGAGGACTGAGCTGAGTTGGAGACCAGCTGCTCTGAGTCTTTGGCTGAGGAGTGGAGCTGTGCATAAATCCCCACCCACTTTGCATTGGAGTGTGGACCCCATTCCTGGCCACATTAAAGCTGCCTGCACCTTAGCTATCCCAAAATCATGTGTTTAACCTTCACAGGGAGAAAATGTAACTAGAAGTTCTTAATTTGATCCTACCACACCTTAGGAATGGATTTGGAGAAAGGTGCAGATTCAATGAGCTGCCCAGGGTGCATAAATGCGCATAAACACTCTGCCAGGCCACATCCACAGCCAGGAGACCCAGGCAGAGGCTTTAGAGGCATGGGATAGGATGGCATGGAAGAAGAGTGCACTACTTGGATGCCACAATGTAATTCTTGGCCTGCATTTGCAGCCCAAGGCAGCACTAATGCTCTTTGCAGTCTTACCATCAAAGAAATTCAGGCAGATCTTCAGGCATCAGAATTTCCTCTCTGTAGTCACAAGGGAGATTTGCACGTTGTCTTACTGACTTAGGTTGCTGCATCTCTCAGGAGGATCCTTGCACCCCTCAAGCCCACTCCAGCTCCTCCTGTAGAGCTGTCTGTCTCCAGCCCCATTCCTGGCTCACGGATGGAACCTGCTGCTGCTGCCACCCCAGTTCTGCCTGCCTGCTCAGGGGCTGTGGGTCAGTCCCCAGCAGTGGCACCATGTCCCCCACCAGGGTCCCTCACAGAGAAGCTCTCTTTCCCCAAGGTCTGGACCTGGTGTGGTACCCAAAAGCCCATCATCACCAGAACCCAACATTCCTGAACACTTCACACACAGCAGCTACAAGGCTGCCCTTTTTAGCCCTCTTCTTTCTACAAAATCAGATGCAAATACTGTTTATTCCTCTCCAATTGTTTTCTGTGCCACCTCTGCCACCTCCCTGCCAGTGACCAGCTGCTTGGTCTCGTCTCTTTCTTGGTTTTGGAGCTCTGCAGCACACAGAGAGGCAATGACAGGGACTTGGGGCTGCAAAGAGCCTCTCACCTCACATGACAATACATCCCACCTTGTCACTGCTGGGCTGGGGTCTCCTTGGGCAGCACAGCTGGCAGCTCCTGGCAGCAGAGCCGTCCCACACATGGAAGACATTGTGGATGTGACAAGGGATAAAAAGAGTCCCACACAATTCAACCAACTTCACTTTGCAGTCTTTGGGAAGTGTCAGAATTGAATTTCCACATACACCACTCCACCATGGTGAGAGATGTAATGCTTCCAGAGCATATTTTCTTTCTTGTTCGGAAGCAGAGAAAACCTCACAAGAACAACAATTCTCATGGGATTTTGCACAGAACTGGTAGAAATCTTAAGAAAACAATTCCATTTTGTAGTATCTCTGACTCTCCTGTTCAAAAATCCCATGAGGATATTTTCCAGGACAGTTGGATTTAAAGCTGAGGTTAGTTGACAACTAACCTAGTTGTCAAATCCTAGTGAGTCCTCATAATTTTTTTTCTCCCTTCCTTCTTAATAATGACTTGGGTTACTGAAGGAGAACAGTGCTCCCTGCTCTAATGTCCCTGCTTGGTGTTGTGCTGTCAGGAGATTTAGGCACAGGTGAACCCAAGCCAGCTGCAGGGTCAGCACAGCACAGGGCTGATTCCTGAGCCACAGTGGTGGGACAAGGGCAGTTCAGAAGCTGGCTTTATTCAGTCCTGGTTTTTCACAGCTCCACAGCCTGGCTGTGATTACATGCAATTGGTGAAAAGCTGGCCTGACATTGCTCTGCAGCAGCAGGAGAGCATAAAGGGCCTGGAATCTGCTTTGACCAGGCTACCTGACAGCCACACACCTCTGGCCTTCCTGTGTGGGTCTCACTGCAGCTTCACTATGGCATTCTTCAAAACAAATCCAACAAAAGCATTTTAGCATTTTAAGTTACCCCATCACTAGATCCACCACTGCTACACAGCAGGAGTAAGGCACTGGGATTTGCTTATATTGCCAGGGTTTTCTGTGTGGGACTGTCCTGCAGGACTGAACAGTCACCCACTCACCTGTGGCACAAAGGGAGCTGGGGCACCATCACACATGGTACAGGTGTGCAGGCAGGATTTGTAGCTGGCAGTGCACATCAGCTTTAAGGGGGAATGTTGTTTTGGGGAGAAGATTAAAAAAAATAGGAGAGAGGGAAAAAAAAAGGCAAAGGGAAAATGCATAAGGTCCTTTGCAGTACAGTAACAAATAGCTTGGAGATTGATAAAACATCTTTGCAAAAAATAATTGGAAAAGGAATATCAGGGAGTAGAAAAACACAAGGAAGGGAAGGAGACAGGCTGCAGGAGAAAAGGAGATGAACAGATCTGAAGATGTTATCTGAGGCTGAGAAACCCCACCAGTCCTGGCTTGGTGCCAGTGAAAGTCCTGGCAATGAGAAATAATGCATTCACAGGCAAGAGACAGGCATGAGAGAAAAAGAGGGAAATGTTGGATTGTATAAATTTTGTCAAACAAACCTACTCTAAGGAGAACTTGTTGAGATAGTAAGCAGATCCCCAAGAAGCAACACTTGCCTGCATCTCCTGCTGCTAAAATTTGTCTCCCATAGTCCCAGTGAGCTGCACTGCAAAATAACCAGGCACAAAGGCAGCTAGACCCAGCCACAGCGATGAGGAAAAATTTGTGGCTTAGCACTCGAAAATCTGACTCTTTTGGGTGGATTTTCTCTTAGCAGCGTTGCAGAATTCCCCATGTGCAGCTCCTCATGCTCCTCCTGTAGAGTGGGTGCACTGCAGGTCAGGACCTGCCTCTGGGGTGGGACACACGCAGCAGGTACAAGGGCAAGGGCTCTGTTATGATGAGGATCCTCTGGGTAAACTGGAGTTACACTAAGAAAGAATAATGGCATCACATTTACAGACACCCTCAATCCAATTCTAACAAAACTAATGACTCTCAGCTGGGCAGAAGAGCAGTGTCAGATTGCTGTTGCTCATTGATACAGATTGGCAGGGCATCTCCCCCTTTGGTGCTCACCAAAGCCCAAATGTTACAGAGAAGTTTTGAAGATCTGCCTGCAGCCTCCACCTGCAATCAGCACTTTTATCTCAAAGACATATCTTGTCTCTATGCCATTTCCTAGAGTTGTCAGGTAATCACAGCTGTTTGTGTTCTCCCAACAGATTTCATGGCTACAAGGCTTCAGAATGAACCAGCCAGGCAATGAGGCATTTCTCTGGAGAAGACAGGTTTTGACTAAGCAGTTAAAGAGTTTTACTCACAGTAGAAGTAAAATGGGTTGTGTACCCAATCAGTCCAAAGCCTGCTCTAGTTCAACATAAATAAAAAATCATTACCCTATCCAAAAAGGACAGGAGACAGAAATCTCATAGAGGGCATTGGAGCTAAAAGGTCAGATCCATCAAATCTTTAAAGAAAAATAATCAAGATTCATCAAAACTGCTATGAAAATCTGTACAACACAAATCCCTGCAGTGTAACCTGGAGAAAAGATTTCCCCAGTTCTTCTGTCGGAGCAGGTGAAAAATGCAGAATAGCTTCAGTTAGGGTGTAGACCCCTTCAGCACCTCAAAGGATGGATCTGGCCATGTCTAAAAGGCACAAAATGAGAAAAATGAGATGGGGTCAGATGGCAGTAATTGTTTCTGTAATCTTCTCTTAAGTTTCTGGAGCAGGTCTAGCTGCTTCCTTGGCCTCATCCCATGACTCAGAGAGCTTGACCTGGGGAAATAAGAATTTCCTCCTTGTCTCTTCAAGCCAGAATATTTCAGCTGGAGCTATCAACCAGATAAGCAGCCAACAGCATTTGAAGAATTTGTGCCTGTGGTGCTACACTTTGGACACGATGTAGTTTGGTTTTCAGCTCTGAGGTCTTTATAAGGCAATTCCCTGCATGAAGGCAAATGGCAAGTGTGACACCTTGGGGAAAGGGAGCATGGGAAGCTCATTCATTGCCATGGAAATGACTGAAGGATTGAGGGCTGCATCCAAACTAATCTCACCAAGTCTCCCTTCCTAACAACCAGGAGAAACAGACAGATTTAGGGTAGAGTGGCATTTGGATCTTTCTAGATCTGTCTCACCTGTCTGGCCGTTCAGATGTCTGTGTGGTCAGATCATACGTGCCTGGCATGTACAAAGTTTTAAGCAGTGATTTGATTTCCTGCTTTCTCCCGTGACTGTAAATTAGTGTTTTCTCCAGTAGTCTCCTGGGAGTCACCTGGCATGGTCAGAGAGGTTAATAAGACCCTGTAGCTAGGATCTGGCTACAGAGCAAGGTGCAAGGAAATACAAAACAAAAGCTTTGCTCATATTTATCCAGGCAAAATTTGTCTTGACAGGGAAAATGGTCTAAAATATAATAGAAACAGATCAACTGCACAACATTTAGGGAAAAATGTGATACATTCCTTGCACTTGATATATTTTAAATGTCTGAGAGTAATGAACTGGCACCTGGCTCAAATGGAAACAAAAGGTCTCGCTCATGGGGAGTGGAGAAGGAATAATCCTGATGCACATATTGTTCTCAGAATGTAAACCTACTTCACACTCCTGTAGGTTAACACACCCTCCATGAAAACATCATTACTCTGAAAGGGTTTTATTTATATTCATACAAAGGGAAACCTGTTGCCCAGAAAAGATGAAAAAATATTGAACTAGATTTGACATAGACTACTGTAAATAGCAAGAATAGAGAACACAAGGTGGTCTTGGTGATGATTTTACTTTATCGTTACAAACCATTATCCCTACCTCCCCTGAGTGCATACATGGAATGGCTGTGCATGGCCATTGGCTTGAGAGTAGGAACCTAGAAGCTGGGAAGAAGAAATAGGTAACTAATAAAGGAAAAAACCCCAAACACTTGTGCATAAAACCTTCAGCTGACTGCTAGGCAATTTTATCATCAAAAAGAATACACACGGCTCATCCTTACAGTGCCTCTGCAACTCGAGAGCGGGGATTAGGAAAAAAAAAGAGTAATCCACTAGATAAATGTTTGCTTCCTTTTCTCTCCAGTAACCCCTGTGGCCCCAGGCAGTGGGGAGCCCATTCCAACAGGCAAAGTAAGTGGTGCTTCCCTGTCTCCTGCTGACAGCTCGGTGAGGTTCAGCACTATCTGCTCGGGCAGGTACAGCCTGTTTGATATAACTCTGCTCACTGCACAAAGTGGCCAGGTGCTGTGACAGCTCGCTGGAGCTCTCCAAGTCATTCCAGCAGGGCTTTTCTACCATTATCCTCCCACAGCCCTCAGGGATATGATTAATTCATGGAGCATCACTGAAGGCATCTTTCTATGGTATATGGAGTTAAAGTGTCCTCTTCACAGAGCTGCCTGGGGACAACTGTGGAATTTGTACAGACAATCCCACTAGGCAGTCAATCTTGTAAAAGCACTGGTACTACAAAGTAAATACAAGTGATCTATTTGTTTAAGGTTATTACTGTGACCGACAGGGTATTAAAACAATCTTTCTACTGGCAAAAGATATCAGGCCTGCAATCCCATTTGATGTTCGTAAGCAAGCTTTTCCTCTTTCTTTCTTTCTCAGCCACTGAGCTTTGGGGTGTTCATCAAACTCGACTGATCGGAGTGCACCACACAACCAGCCCATTGAAATTCAATTCAGATATGGGGTTAAATCATAAAAAGAAACCTGAGCTAGTAATAACACTTTGATGTGCAGATGTATAAAAGTTTTAACTTCTACTTTCTTCTGAAACAAATCAGCTTCAAGTCATGCTATTTGATTCATATTTTAGCTTCTAATACATCCAAAGCATGAACACTGAACGTTGCCCTCTGTGGTCAGGAAACTTGCCGTGGCTGAGGTATGAAGGCTTCCATTTCACCCTTTTATCAAGGCTGTATATGGACACTTCCCCTTAACAAAAATACACTGCCTGATGTTCAGAGCAAAAGGTCAGTCACTTTATGTCTGGCCCTTTTCAAAAACATACCATTTCTCTTGGAACTGGAAATTTCAGCTAGGAAAGGGCATCACTTTCCTAGATGCATTTGATATTCTGGCAGCAGAGACACCTAAGGAAAAAGTCAAACCTGGACACAGAGCACCCAGACACGCTCCCCTCCACTCCATGCTCTCCAGACCATGCCTCACTCCTCTGTCCACTTTCTTTTTTGAAGCACACAGTCCTATGCAACTCACAGTTTGCTTATCTATCTATTTTTGCTTTATTTACATTTATCTTCTAATGTCCAGTAACACCTGTGCCAGCTCACAGGAGCCTCAGAGAGATGCCAGTGCACAATCCTCCCTCAGGCCCTTAATTCCTGGCTTGAAAGATGACCTCAGCTCTAAGCCTGACACACAACCTGTGAGAAGATGCATCACCAGGGAAGCAGCCCTCACTGTGATCTGTCAAGGTCTCCAGGTGTCAGCCCCAGCCCTCAGTGCTGTGCACATAAACTCACCTGGCACAAGCCTCTCACCTGGGTTTGTAACAGCAGCCAAGGAATCAGATTATGTGCCTCTTTATCTCCGTGCCCCATAACTGGAAGACTTCAAGGCCAGCCTGGATGGGATTTTGAGCAGCCTGGATGGGATTTTGAGCCCCTTGAAAGTGCCCCTGTCTATGGCACGGAGGTTAGACCTGGATGATCTTTAAGTTAGAACTGGATGATCTTTAAGGTCCCTTCAAACCCAAACCATTCTATGATTCAATGATACCTGACCATAATGCAAATGCAACCCTTGGTGAGTCCTGTCTGGTCCAAGCTTTCAGTAGAATCAACCCATACAAATTTCCCAGGCTGACATTTGAACCCGGTGGGCTCTGAGAGTTGTTCATTTCTATATCCACACGAGGAAAGAAAGATGAGTCCTTTTCTGCTTTCATGTTATAACCCTTTCATTTACACTTCTCTAAATTTTTCTGAAGTCCTCAGTATGCTTCTGGCTTGGTATGGGTCTTTTGGCTGCGTTCAAGTTTTCTGGCTGGGCTCAGTCCATCTCCATGTCTTTGCCACTGCTCACAGAGGGAAAGGCACTGATCGCTCTCCTCTGTCCAGCTCTGTGTGTGGTGCTCCCTTGTCCCTTGCCATGGCATGTACCATGTGGCTCTGAGCCACACTGCTGCTCTCCTCTTCCAGCCCCTCACCCAGGACACAGGAGTGTATACTACTGCCTTTATCCTTGTGCCTCTCCTTTTTGAGAAACTCAAGGTTTAATTTTTTCCCAAAGTCATCTCCTTTTCTCAGGAAAGAGAGTAAGGAGAACCTTTGTGACTCTCTTAAAACAAATAACAATTACAGTATTAACATGGCATTTGAATAACTCTGTGAAAAACTCACAAGTTAGAAGTCAACTCTAATTTAATAATCAAATGCTGTTGGAATGTCTGATTTAATTTTCTCTCTTGGTGCTACACCTTTTAATGGAGAAAGACCTTCCCCTTCAGAGCAAAACCAGCTCCTGCCTCTGCTAAAATCCAGCCTGGTGCAGAGCTGGGTCACTGTGTCCTTCTCAGCTCCAGAGGGATGGGGGCTTACACAGTGCCCTCGTTGAGGATCCAGGGATGTGGCATGTGGGAAATCCCAGGAAGGATTCACAGTTCTCACACTCCAGTGTGTCTCTGGGCACAGTCCATTGAAAAGCAGCAAGTGGGACATGGGGGTCCTAAATGCAGCTTGGTCCCAGCAGGTGTTTCACCCTCTGCAACATCATCCCTCATTTATGCCTGAAGGCACAAAATCCAGGTTGTCCTGGTGCATGGTCAGTGGCAGGTACCCAACTCACCAGCCACTCACTCCAAGCTGGAGCTGTGCTCAGGTTAATTCTCCTGACAAGTCTTAACTGTAATTTAAGTTCCCTACCAATTTAAGCTGAGCAATCTGTACTTCAGATCTCCTGAGCATTAATAAAACAGTTATGAGAAATTTCTGGATAAAAGGTTAAGCCCATAAAAATATGCAACTCCTTTACAAAAATAACTCCATCAGGTTTTCAGAGACTGAGGAGACAAAGGCACTAATTTCTGCATTTGAAATAACTTTGGGACTGTCACTTGTAGAGGTCACTGGAGTAGCCACACTTTGTGAATTGGCTGCCCTAAACTTTCCAAAAGCTGTCACTGCCCACTGGCTCTGCAGCAGTGTCAGTGCAGAACTTTCTATCTGACAGCCAAGGAAGCAGCTTGAGAGAACAGGAGACATTCCTGGCCCCCTCTTGGGGGATGTTCAGGACAGGACCTTCTCCCAGCAGGAGTGTCCCAGCTGGACAGGCCACGCTCAGCACCTGGGGATGGCCTGTGCAGAGCCACAAGGACAATCCCTCCGTTTCCACTGACCACTGCAGTGCCACCAATGGCACTGGGAGGTCCTTCAGGCCACATGAGGCATCTGAACCACTCCTGATGTCTTCTGCCAGCTGGGATGGCCCAGTTTATATCCCCTGTGACTGGGGGACCCCTGGGGCTGGCTCAGACACAGCCACCTGGCATTGCAGACAGTCTCAGTAGGGCAGAAGGAAGCTGTTCTTGTCTCTCTCCCCTCTCAGTGGGGAGAACCAAGGCTGCCAGTGTTATGGGGTGAACCCAATTAAACACAGTTAAAATATTCCACAGCCATTTAAGGGTAACTTTGTTATTACTGGCTCCCTTTTGGGTTGAGATTGTGAAAAGTTGATGTGTTAGCTGCACAGCAGATATACAAACCCAGGGGAGTCTGGAGACAACTTTGAAATTCTATTAAAACCTAGATCTTTTGCTTTAAAATACTATGAAAAATGTTTATGTAGTTCCTCAGGAGCTCAGAAATAATTTTAAAATAAATCAGCTTAAAATAAACCAAATAATTCCTTGTTATACGTGATACCATATTCATCCTCACATAAGCAGCTTTTCTCACTAAGCATTAGCCTGTATTTGTGTAGCAATTTTAGAAAGCCTGGCTTCTTTCTGTCTATCAGCCTTTAAAGCCTTTTCCACTGCAGTATTTGCTGGACAGTCAGGTAAATGCAAGGCAAGCATCCTTCTAGCTCATTACTGCTGATTACCCTGCCCTGGCTTGGCTTTTTTCTCTTTTTTCTCAGCTTGCTCTGCAGGTTTGGCCTTTTCTGGGAACTGCCATCATTCTACACAGCAGCACAGCAAAGGGAAGTTGCTTTAAAATGTTTTCTTTTGTGGGGGGAAAGGATGCTGTGCAGTGCTGCTCACAGTATGTGATACTCCAGAGGCACCTCTGGGTTGGCCTCAAAAGTGTAGAAAGGGTCTGTACTTAAAAGCATGCAAATTTACATCAAAATCTGTGCTGCTAAGGGTGCTGACAACCACTGCAACAAAACCCAGCATGGGGGGCTTCCTGCCTGTTTTACTCTTGGTCACATACTAAACCCCCTCTAAGCTCCAAGTGGTTTGTTTTAATTTTGATTTGACAGTTTGAGCAGTAGAGTGCTCCAAGCATAAGCATATACTGTGGGAGTAGAAGGGGCAATAATAGTACTTATCCTTTATGTACAGGCTTTTCATCTGCAGGTTTCAAAATCCTCTCCAAAAGGACATTACTGTCACTCTCTGTGTTCTCCTAAGAGGAGAAGGGACATGACCAAGTTCCCCAGTATGTCCCACCAGCCTCCCACAGCTGCCAGCTCTGTGCTGTCCTCCCCACCACTTGTTCTGGTGTGCTTGACCTCCACTGGGTTCCTCCTCATCACCTTCCTCCCCCAGGTGCCTACCAGAAAGGGATGGGAGAGGATGGGAGCAAACTCTCTGTGTTTGCTGGATGGTGCAGGTCAGGGGCTCTCTGCAGGCAAAGCATCATCCCAGCTTCTCAAGGTGGGCTGCCTGCAAAGCTGTTCCTCTCTCCTGCTGGTAAAAAAGGAAACAGTCAATTAGTGCAGTGTTGATAAAACACACCTCCAGGTTTGTTTGCCTTTTCTTATAAATGCATAATATGCATACTCAAAAGTAAGTCACAGGGGAAATAAATCCAGTTGCTTTTTTCTATATGGAGAGCAAGAAATACTCTCAGAACCCTCTTGCATTCATCCCTTCAGCAACTACATAAACTTGTGGGGTGTTGAAGCACTGCCAGGAGAGGGGCAGAGTATTGCAGTGAGTTTTGTACTGCCAGCAGCTCTTCCACACAGACAGATTCCTTAAAGGTGTTTCGAGGCAGTGAAAGGCTGGAGAGCTGATGCTTAAAAACATTTTAAGGTGAGCTGTGGTACTGAATAAGCAAGGAGCAGTGGGGAGCCCCTGGCAGCTGCAGCAGAATCTGGGCCTGTTCTTTACTGGACAAAACTGCATCTTCTGTGTTTGTCCTCGTGAGCTGAACAACACCAGCATTTCCATGGAGATGGAGGCATTGCGTATTGTTGGAGAAAGGATGTGAATTTTAAACAGAAATATGATAGATCTCCAAATGCTGCTCATGAGGCAAGGCACTGTTTTTATGCTAAAGAAGTATGTTTTGCAGCCCCCTGCCATGGGCATGGAGGGCTGACACTGTTAACTCCTTCAGTTCCAAACCCAATAGGCACCAGGACAGTGAAGAGTCTGTCACAGCTTAAAATCTGTTCAGAGATAGCAAAGTCCTTGTCTGTCTGAGCACTCAGCCCCACTTTTCCCATGATACACCATTTCCATGCCAGAGTGGCAGAAAGGGCTCCCCCTGCAACAAATGAGGAAACTTCAGTACTCTGGGGGAATGAGAGTCTAGGCTCAGCATCCTGAGGGATAAAACCACCAGCTTTTGGATTTGCAGAAGAATTTAATATGAATTAACCAAAAACCCCAAAAAACATACTCAACATATTCAAAATATTCTATGTCAGCTTTCCATTAACTGCCAGAAAACACAAGGGAAACATTATTCAAGCCAAACAAGTACTAGGGGCTCACATTTTTTCATTGTACATCTTCTTGTGACTTGACACTTAACTTAAACTGTGCTTGAAACCAGGAGAAAGCAGAGAAAGACCCATGAAGGTGACTTGGAAAGTGGTTTCACTTCTAGCTGAAGAAGCTCTCCTCACATAAAGGCCCTTTAAGCTTGCTTAGGAATGGGCAACCTCAGAAAATATGAAAAACAAGGTGCATTGTGCACCTGCAGAAAAAGTCTTGGCCACCACTGTGGAGGTGCAGCCTTGCAAAAGCCCTCACAGGAATGGGAGTGGAGCAGTCAGCCAGGAAAGTAATGGGAGGGATGCTTGGGAGACACACATGGAGGTGGCCAGCGCTACAGAAATCAGACAGAAGGCACCTGAGAGAAGCCAGATGGGAGCAGATGTGTTTGCTAACCCTGTGACAAGGAATTTAGCATGGTGGGAGGCAGGGAGAATCTCAGCTCCCAGATTCTCTGCTTCCCCAGGGCTCTGGCTGGGGAAAGGACCCTGTGCTGCCAGCGTCCTCCAGACCCACAGTTCTGCTGTCACACGGGACAGAGGGGTCCCCAAGGAACAGGCACTGCCATGAGCAGCAGCACCAGGAAAGACTACAGAGTCTGTCATTTATATGCAAAGAGCTGAATGCCTTGTGAATGTCATTATGAAATTACTTTAATTTATTTAGGATCAGAGATGGAGGGAGTGGAATGGGGAAGTAGGAACATAACCCCATGTGCTGCATTTCTGTCTATGGTAAGTAAAGAAACTCTACCCCAGCAATCTTCAGGGCTCAGCATCCTTTCATCTTGTCAGAGAGGCATGCCTGAAGCACTGACAGCCTTTCCTGAGCCCCAGGCCACAGCAGCTTTCCCAATCCACTCCTCAGGATGCCCAGCTGCATGGGTCTGTCCCCGTTTCCCCTGTCTGGATGCAGATGGAAAATCTCACTCCATTAATTGCATGGGGGTAGGTCAAATTCTTGTCTTTCATTGCTCTTCAGATGCTACATAAAAAGAAGCATTTTACATAATCTTGGTTAGACAAATGGCCCACTGAAGGCAATATTCATTAAAATTCCATATACATAAGAATCATTAAAACACAGAGCTGGCTTGTCCACACACACAATTTTTCTAGTGTTAAATCATGCAATTTTAGCACTTAATGATGTTAGGAAAAAAAAGTTAATATGGCCACAAACCACCAAAAAAACTACCACAGGCCTGAAATTCACAGTAAAACTATAGTTTGTTTGCTGGGTTAGGGTTTTTTGTGGGTTTTTTTTTTCAATCAACCCACAACGTCTGGAAACCACAGGCTGAAAATTTCTTATCATTGCTGTAAATAAAAACACTGTGTGGGAGAGAGAAAGTAGAAAACACCAGGCTGCTATTTGGCGTGAGACTTTTGGGAGAACAGGGATAAACCTGGCACAGGGCTGGGGGAACCTCCCTGGTCAAGCAGTGAGCCTTGTCCATTTCAGCAGGCATGTAACAGCCTTCATAAACTGACCTGGATCCACCTTAAAGTTATTAGGGTAAATGCATTTCCTCCAAGAGGACACTATGGTTCTTGTTCTTCTAATAGACTGGGACACTTCTGGTAATTTCCACCTTATGTTTATTAAAGACCAGTTTATAGCCCACATCTAAGCTTCCCTTCAGCTCAAATATCTCTGAGGACCTTTCCCTGAATATTGGATATATTCTCTCTCTTTCCATGTTTTCCTAGGCTAAACACAGCTGCCTCTGGAATGGCATCTTTCCCTTTCCACAGACATCCAAAACAATGGCTGGGGTTTGCAGCGTCCCTGCTGGACACTGCTGATCAGACCTGCATGTTTGCTGTCCAGAGGATGGGGATGGAATTGAAGGTGGTCTAGATGGTCAATCTTAAAAATGCAAAAGTAGCCTTGTGGCTTGAGGGTCTTTGATGCTGGAGGAAGACAATGATTTACCATCCAATTATATTGGCAAAAATAGTTAATTTCCCTGGTGATGTTCTCAAACACAGCCAAGGGAAAGCTTAAGAAGGACATCCAGCTTTGTGGCTGTGGCAGGATGGGCTGAAAGCACAGCTCTCTACCACCACTCATGGCTGTGGGCTCTCCCATCTCATGCCTCCCAGGCTGCTGATTAGCTTGGCCTTCGTGTGGGTGCATCCTTATACTCCATCCAAGTGAGATTTGGATGTGACAAAAGGATTCAACATAATGCAAGTTTCAGAGCAAGTGACAGGAGTACTAAACTCTAAGCAGAGCATAAACATACAAGGTTAGCATGATCAAAATGAAATTACCTTCTCCTTATTGTTTCTTTATAGACCACATATTGACCAGGAAAGTGAACTGCTTTCTGCAGCATGTCCAATTGACTTTGGGAAACTTCCTTAAATCAAATTGGAAATGTTTTGCGATTTCTCAAGAGAATAAATGAGAAATAAATAGCAAAACAGCATTTTGCTGAAGTGTCTAGTCACCAGTCATCATTAGATCTGACAGACAGAACAAGATGTTTGGAAAACTTATTGAATAGGGTCTGTTATCTTGCTATGTATCAAGGCTTTTATCGGACATATCTATGGTATTCTTTATATAAAAAGAACTCTGTTGCATTTGCAACAAAAATATGTTTATCCTAAGGACCTTGTTGTCTACAATGTTTTGTTGTTTCTGAGCCCTATACAATTTATTTCATGGCAATACAGCTCTCTGTTTTAATATTGCTGTGAAAAATCAGGAACGTTGCTGTTTATCTGGTGAAGGGCAGACAAAAATCTGCTCTTATTTACACTTGAATAAATCTAAAACAAGTGTTGACTTAAGCTGCTAATCTAGATACCCACTGCTGTACCAGAGGAGAAACTCCTCCACTGAATGCTCATTTTTTTCAATAATGGCTGTCCCTGCATGGCTGAGCCCAGGGTCCTGATGGATAATGTACAGAGATTTTGAAAAAGTCCTTTTTCTCCATCCTAGATCTTCAGCCTTTCTCTGACCCTGACTCCAGCCTTCCTCTGCTATGTTAGAGACTCAGAAACTTCAGAAACCTTTTCCCTGGACAGGAGCTCACAGGCCATGACCAAGGCACTTAAGCTCTTCTGGATTAATTATACTGAGCTCTTGGCATGCTCAAAGCTTTTCCAGACTTCAAATCATTCTTGCAGTATTTCAGTGTATCCTCTCCAATTTATCAGCATATTTTTTTAAACTGGGGCTCCAAGAAGTGGACAGTTTGTTCCAGTAAAGCTCTTGCTAATGCCTCAGAGTGGTAATTTCCCTTCCCACTTCTCATGAGTATTTCCTTCCCATGCAGCCATGGATTACTTTAGCACTTTAACCACTTGGCTAGCCTGGGAGCCCATCAGCAGCCAGCCATCCACAGTGAAAACACTTCCTGGCCACTGCTTGCTAAAATACAGCCCTAATCCTGTCATTGGTACCTGCATAAAATATTCCAGCTGTGCAGTTCCATCTCCAGCAACTCAGCCCACTGTTAAAATGTGTGTTACCCAAGGGAGCCTGAGCTGCTGTGACAATGGAGAGCTCTGGAGGGCTGCCCTTTGTCACTCTCCCCCACACAAACCTTCTGCAGTCAAGTCCACGGGGTGTATTTGCACCCTGGCTGCAGAGAATGATGAGAGCAGGACCATGAGCAGCACCTTGTGAAATCCCAGTGAGCACCTCCCCTGGGACACTGCTCTCAGATATAATTACCTTCTGAGGTCTGTTCATCAGCTGATTTCTGGGCCTTTTGGTAGGGATTTGTAATGCTTTATGTACAGAAATGCTGGCTTTTTTCAGCAGAATGTTATCCATTATCAAATGAAATGTCTTGCAGTGTCAAGCTTGGCAATGCTGTTTGCTTTTATCAGTCAAATGCATCTCAAAGAAAAGGCAATATCAAGTTCAACAGAAATACTGCTCTGTGCTCATTTGCCTATACATACAAAAAAAGCAATCAATCTGAAAAACCTTGGCAAATAAGGTCAAAAGAAAATATATTCAGTTATTTAAATTTTCAAAGAAAAATCTCTTGTTCATCCAGTTTGCAATGTACCTGAAAACAGAAAGGTTTTTTCTCCTTCCTGATATTCAGCAACTCCTATAAAGTCTGAGACAGCCAATTTCACTCTCAAGCCATTTAAAGCAGATGGATTGTAGCCATGCACAAAACTCTCTAATGAATAAGTAAAACTACAGTTACTTATTATATTATATAATAGTCATTTGTAAAGAACTGATCATTGAAGCAGCTGAAGTTTTCAGCTTCTCCCTGCCTTGCTTTATTTAATTGCCTTTGTCTGCCTGGGTTTTGCTGGGCATTTACTGCCATCCAGTGCTTCTCTGAGATATGACTCCACCATCCACTATTGAGAGCTAACACAAAGCAAGAGTATTTGGCTCTTAAGGCACTCACTGACCTCATTTGGAGAAGTGCTACAGGTATTTTACAGCAATGAGCCATGGCTGTGCTGCAGCAGTGCCTGAAATGCTGTACCTGACTGTGCTGGCAGCTTCATCCTGGTGGGACTGGGCTGCCAAGCCCTGCAGTCACACCCTGCCTGCCCCACATCCAAGGGGGCTGATTTGAGCTCCTGTTCCACAGCTGTCAAAGAGAAAATGTTTCATGATAAGAAATGTAAATAAAGGTTTGCTGTGTTTTTAAGATATTCATCTTCCATGATTTTTTTTTAATTCGCCGCATACAATTTGCTTTTGTGTTTTGTAGTCTGCAAGTACTCAGTGTTCACTGCTTCTGCTTGCCTGAGAGATAAAGCTCCATACTTGAAAAGCATTCATCTTACTGGTTTGCTGGTTTTTTGGGTTTTTTTGTTTTGGTTTTGTTTTATTTTTTGGACCAAACCCACACTTCATAAGAGCTGCTCATGTTTATGAAATGTGTAAGAAGGTTAAAAGAGTAAAGATTTTAATTATACAATATCTATTTTTTTCATATTTTCGTGAAATGTTGAAAGACATTCATAATGAACAATCCATGAAGCAAAACACCCAATGCTACTACAATATTATACTGCTTTTAATAAGACAGAATGTCTTAATTCCACAAGGAATAAACTGTGCCAGGCTTTGGAAAGGCCAAAACAATTACTTCAGATCTCATGGGGAGAGAGAGAGAGAAAGGACAGACCAAGTTCAACAAGTTTAGGGTAGTGAGGGAGGGAGTCAGACTCAACCTTGATCCTGACCAAGTTACTCAGACCATGGTTTGGAAGCTCTGTGCACACTTGTTTTGGTTGGTTAAGAGATACCTAAATAGTTTTATGTATCCAGCCATTGTATTTGTACCTGCTAGTGGCACTTCCCTTGCTGCAATAAGATAATGCATCGTGCTAAAAATGTACTTAGGATGAAATGTGTGTTTGTTTATTTAAACTGATTTCTGTTTTGCTTTGTATGGTGATTTAAGAAAGCCAAATTTGTAGTCTACAAATTAACCACTATTTTTATTGTGAGAGATCAAACACTGGAAAGACTGCCCTGAGGGGCTCTAGGGTGTCCACCCTTGGCTGACTGGACGTGGTCCTGAGCACCTTGCTGAGACT
The DNA here is from genome assembly GCF_028018845.1 of Melospiza georgiana. NCBI lineage: Eukaryota > Metazoa > Chordata > Aves > Passeriformes > Passerellidae > Melospiza > Melospiza georgiana. Next base: position 65,460,218 of record NC_080433.1, read on the forward strand.
GGCCCTATTCTGAGCAGAGCATGGACTAGATGGTCTTCTGAGACGCTTCCAGCTTCAGCAAGTTGGTTTTGTGTGGTACAATGCATAGCTTTGTCCTGAAACAAAATGTTAGATAGACACAGGAAAAAGTTGTACACAACAATAAAATTATAACCAAACACTTTAATTATGGTCATGAGCTAACCACCTTTCACTTTCCAGTAAGATAATGAATCTCTAATGACACAGAAACTCATAATAGCATTCATAAATATCACACAAATAGATTTCCTACATATAAAAATGTTCAAGCACATGCTTAAGTATTGGAATAAGCCTACTGTGATCAGTACTCAGGTTTAGACTAAGCATGTGTTAGATGAACACACAAACTTTACATCTTTTAACACATTCATTGCTCTGGTATCTGTATTCCAGACCACAGAGCTGGGTAGTAAAGGGCAAAAGGAAAGTTATATGTACTAGAAGTTGATGTGTGTCCAGGTGAGATAGAAGTGAACTGGGAAAATGAGAGCCCAAAAAAGGAAAAAGCTGACCCAGAAAACACTTTGAGATACAACCATAATTTCCCCATGTAAAACTTCTAGCACAAGCAGCTGAGCTGCTCCACATATCCCAGCTGAGTTTGGCCTCAGAATGGAAACATAGGAAATTTTTTTCTTTTACAGCTGTGTTTAACCAGGAAAGTTGGCATATGGAAAGCCTCTCAGCTATGCTGATCCAGTTTTCCTGATCACCTTTCCTTGCCTGGCACAGCAGCCCAGTGGTCACCCCATCCCCAGGAGCACAGGTCTCAGGAGGCACCAAAGCCTTCATCTCCCCTTTCCATAAATCCCCCCTACATGTACACATCCATCCCCCAACTTTCCCCTTCTCCTTGAGTAGAATCAAAAAGCCTCCACAAAGCTCAATGGCACAATAGGAAAAGAGGTGGTGGGTTTAAACTAGAGGAGGATAGATTTAAACTACAAATAATGAAGAAATGTTCTATGATGAGAGTGGTGAAGCACTGGTACAGGTTTCCCAGAGGGGTGGTGGGAAGATATCATCCCTGGAGATACTCTAGGCCATGTTGGATGGGGCTCTGAGCAACTTGATCTAGTTGCAGGTGTCATTGCAGGAAGGTTGGACTAGATGGTATTTAAAGATCCCTTCCAGCCCAAATTAGTCCATGAATCTGTGATTCTCTGATGGGAACACTCAGATCACCACACACACCTGAGCAGAGATGCTGTGCTGCACCTGAATGTTCTTTCCTGAACTGCTGCCCCACTGCAGAAGGAGGCTATAAGGAACTGCTCAGTGCAGTGTTTCAGTATTGGATTTTGTGCTGCTGTGTTACATTTTATTTTAAGATAATAGTAACTAAAAATCTTTGCCTCAATTTATCTCTGAGATTTAATTTCAACTGAACTTTACAAAAATTATTTTCCTCTTTATCATTGTTTTTAATTCTGTGTTTCTTATATAGCTATGATTTGAAGAGGTTTAATTGGACTCACTTGGCTTTATAATAGATTCCAAATCCAAATACTTTTATACCCTTCAGATGCCTACACAGTGATGGCATGGAAATGCTGATCTAATGGATCAAAACTAAACCTGTCCCACAGACTCCCACCCTAATCTAAAGGCAAACACCAAAAATAATAAAAAAATTCAGCCAGGATTTTGCTGAAAATCTGTATAGGAGACTTGAACCCTGGGGGTGTGGGGGGATAGAGTGTAAGAAAATAAAGACAGTGCAGAAGGCAGTCTCACACCTGAGGAGTTGCAGCTGTACCAATCACCAAAGATTAGGAACAGGCTGCCCTTAATAGGCCACAGCTGTGCCCAGTAAGGATGAGGGATATAAAAGAGTGGGTTAGCTGGGTGAGGAGAGAGTTGGTTGGCTGTGCTGTGGAGAAGAAGGAGTCAGTGCTGTGGGGAGATGCCCATGGGAAATCACCAAGAAGGTACGGAACTTTTGGAAAAAGATAGTAACATGGGGGAGCAAACTGTCTTTTTTAATCTTTACTGGGAAACAAAACAACTTATTATTGAAGCTTTTATAATTACCTATTATGCCTTTAAAAAAATCTCAGACCCCAAGAAATTGTTTGAGTTTTGTGGTGCATAAGTATAGGAGTGAGTGTTGTTTGTTGGTCTCACTTTTTTAAAAGGAAAGTTAGTCTGATCCTATGGCTGGACCCACCAGCAGCTTTACCACCCATGTGAGCCCCTGTATATCAAAATAATGCTCTTAATTTTAGCCTGGCCACAGCTAAATGGGAGTGCTGAGATCCAAATAAGCTGTGATATTGCTTTACCCGTGGCTCTAAATGAAAAACTGCTAGTTTTAAAGTTTATTTTAAAGTCTTTATCTATTTTAAAACTTGTAACATACAGAATGCTGAAAGCATAACAAAACACAAAAAAAAAAAACAGGTTGGCTTTTGAAGTGTTGAAGGAATGGGTCTGTTTTCTCCAACAAGTGTCTTAAAATTGGTAACAGATGCTACTTTGCCCTTGTTGTCAGTGATAATTTTACAAGATCATTTCATCCTCCATTTCCTCAAAGTTTCATCTGACTAGGTGCCTGCATTGCCAGTGTCTCAGCTCCCTATTTCACCACGCCTTAGTCTGTTACTCATATTCTGAGGTTTGTCACAGTGTGTCACCTACCTGTTTTTATGCTTTACCCTTGACCTTCCAAACCTCCTGACCTGAAAATATTTAAAGGCTACAAGGCCATCCCATCAACATCCCTCCTGCGCTGCAAGGCTCAGTTTCTTCAGGAGAGCCTCATGACATTCAAAGTTTAATTTCTCTTTGGTTTATGATTTCTTCATGCTTTTAGAAACTCTGTGAATCATGTGAATGCCTCTCCTCACATTTTTAATTTTGTTTCTGGATCTGAAATGAGCATAAATATGTGATGGATGCTCCAGAGCCTTGGCAGACCTGAGCACTAAAACAAGTGAAGGAAAGGGAAAGAAAACTTGATTTGAGTTTAGCTGTGAAGAACATTTGCCTGATTGCACCCAGAAATCTCTTTAGTCATTTCACAGTGCCTGATTTGGCAGAAATCTCAGCAAACCTAAGACATCAATTGGGTCCTGTCTAATTTGAGAGCAATCTGGGAGTCAACACAGTTCTAAAGACAACACGGCACAGGTAAATGCACCACATAGAATGTGGTGGGGTGTTTGACTCTCAGTTTTCAAGATGGGAATTTGGTGCCATTACAAAAACGTTTGCAATGCTCCAGCAGGAGCTTTCTATCAAAAGAAGGCTTTGATTCAGCATTGCTGTGGGTAAATGATGGATGTAGTTACACCAAAGAGAGGATCCTCAGGCTCCCAGGCCTTCATGTGCTCCCAGGAGGCTGATGAGAATCCATAAGAAGCTGGGTTGAGAGAAAACAAAGTAGGTTGCTGTCTAATTGGCATTTCTTCCCCAGGATTTTTGTCTGTGAGTTAGCTAAGCCTGAAGATTAGTGTTACAGGGGAAAATGGGCACAAAGAGAATCTAAACTCATGGCCCCAAGGACTGCAGCTTCAGGAACGGGTATGAGATGTAGACTGCAGCTTGAAACCAAAACATCAAGATTGTTTCAAATGACATGGTGTTTTTGAACACTTTGTTCAGATTTTTATGTGTGCTCATCTGAATATTCCAACCTGCATCAGGCCAAGCAACAAATGTTGAAGAACTCATGTCCCCCCTGGGATATAAAACCTAATATGTACTTGGCAGTAGAAAACAAACAATCTGCGGTAGCTTAGAGGCTTAATTAAAGGGCAGCTATACCTGTGGCAAAAACTAGCAAACATTGAATTTTCAATGGTTTCTGTGAGCAATTCAAAGGAAAAAGAAACAACCAAAATTCAAACCTACTTGACAGTGTAAAGAGAAAAGTAATTCTGAAGAGCAGGTGGGCTTTGGGAACACAACCTTTACTGATGGAATCCTTGGAGATAAACACAACTTAGACAAGTGCTTAAGTGATGCACAGGATAGAAGAAGTTACCTTAACAAGATGTATTTTATAGAGCTGTGTGTTTTTACTACCAGCTTGCAACTAAGAACTCATGAAAAAGAGAAGTGCTTCTGAAATGGTGGAAACAAAATGTATTGCCACCTCTGGGTAGAACAGCCAAGGGATCTGAGGCAGTCCCTCAGCTCCTGCTGAGCAGGGATGCAGCTGAACACCACGTGGGAAATGCAGTGAAGCCCAGCAGAGATCACAGTGGCGGGGTTTTAAAGAAATTACACTAAAAGCTGCAGAGTTTAAGCTTCTTTTAAAGGAACATTTGCTGTGAACCTTTGAAGAAAGACCCTCGCTTGCTCTAAGCCTGGCTCACAAGTGAAATGAAAGCTGTCCTTGCAGTGCTATTCAGCTGTCCTCAATGCACTTTCCAGCAAGAAGCCATTAATAGCCTCCAACAGGAGAGCAGATGAACAGGAAACTGTTTCTGTGAAACTCTCCTCCTTGCTGCTGCTCTACAACACACTCTAAGGCTCATTCCATTTGTGTGAGTGGTTTCTAAACAGCCCACTTATTTAAAACTCCATTTTTGCTGGGCTAAATTTCCCTCCTATAAAGAGAGCTAGGGTGACATTTATGGTAGCGCCACAGCCAGAGACCCCTGCAAGTACAGAGCTCCTTCCTGCTGCATTCTGGCTCCACAGATGCATTACCGGGGAGAAAATGCAATAGCAAATCCTTTCAGTCTTGTTCATCTGTTAGTCAAACAGAGAGGGAAGCTGGTTAATTTGGTAACAGGAAGTCTTTCCTCACTGAAACATCACAGGCAATAAATAACCATTCAGTGGGTTTTTGTTTGTTCTCTTCATTGCTCTGTGACTCTGACAAAAGATAATCTATCTGGCATTACATTTAAATGAAGAAAAACACATATATATTCATTAATACAGAAATCATATGGGGAAAACTGAAGATATTTGCAAAGAAAGGTTGTAATGGAAAATAAAACACACACAATTTATAACTGACTTTAATCCTTTTTCCCCTTTCTTTTGGACAAGCTCATTACAGAAGGAGAACTGAATTTCTGCAGTAGCTGCCTTTGCTCACAGGCCTCTGATGAGCAATCAGCCCTGTGCACTGAAGCATGAACCCTATATGTGTACAGAAATTCATAGTTCAACAAATTCCCCAGATCAACTTGGAGATGGAATAACAACAGAATTAGATGTGTTATTAGAGATAGTGACCCAACACCTTCATTTTTCTCCTTTCATTTACCTTTCCATTTGCCTGCATCCAAAATGACAAGCTGAGTCTGCCTTCACTCAGTCCCTTCTGTGATGAATTGTTTGATGAAACAATTTCTGCAGGCCAAAAATATTATAGTTTTCTTTTTAATTTTGATGTTGATTTTCTTGTGTTGCTATTCACATGGAAGCCACAATGGATGGAGGAGATAAAGGAAAATGTCACATTGTGCAGGCTTGGAATTAAAATAAAGTTCTTGCATCACAGTTTTTTTCATGGAGCAAAATGCATTTCTTCTACTTTTCTAAGAGGGATTACTCAGTGAGTTCATCTTTGTCAGTAAAAGCAGCAACAAGTTTGGAGTGGAATAGGTTCAACAATTTTGGTATCTCTTGTTGTCTACAAAGTAAACTTGTTATCTAAATGTACTCCCTCCACATGAGCCTGCCACTGTGCCCCTGGCTATGGCAATTTCCAAATGGCAGCTCCAGAGCCTCTGTGGTGCCTGAGCCACTGCAATGGGCATCTTCATGACACCAACAATTTGGTTCATGGAGATGCCCATTGCAATCTGGTTTTGGGAGCCATAATCCTGATACCTCTGGCTCATCAGGGTCATCAGCAGCCTGCTGCAGTAGGCAGATACTGATATAAAATTATAAGGATATAATAAAGGTTCAGCATTTTTTGGGTACCTTTGCTCACCTTCGTCAAACCAAGTATTATATAAAAATAATACACGTACTCTATTATATGTGTATATGTATACAATAAGGAAAGGGTGGCAGTCTCAATTTTGGATTTACTTCAAGCACCTCTCATACAGAGGGTGGACCAAGGAGCAAGTGTTGCACTATCAAAGCATGGCTGGGCCTTGATGACACCAGTGTTTTTCAGAAACATGCTGCCCAGCTCCCAGCTTCTCAGAGCCTGTTTTTTGGAGAGGGACTTCTCCCCACACATCACATGCTGCCACAGGCTGTCAGCACTGTTTGTGAATCAACAAGTAACACAGTTACCCCCAGGTAAAGGGAAGAAGGTCACACAAAAATATCATAAAATCAATACCTCACTTTTTCTAAATTTAATTTAAGTTTATTTTACAATTCATTGTAGCTGGAATCGGTGGCAGCCAGGTGCTGAGACAAGAGTATTTCCTGTTGTGCCTCCTGCCATGGAAAGGCTGCTGTAAGCACCAGCCTCTTGTCTCTGAAATTGGAGTTCCATCACTTGTTGAGTCACTCAGGATATAACAAGTTCTACATTTCCAGAAGTGAAAAAGAATTTGGCCTTGAACAGCAGGTGATATTTTTGTATTTCAGCTTAAACTCTTTTCTTAACAAGGAAAGGAGAAGCTTTTAATTTTCTGGGAGCCTTATAAAAATAGTCACAGTAACTTTACTTTGATAACTCCTGTCTGTCATATCTGGGACTTCAGACTCCTCTTGCCTCATACAAGTGCTAAACCAAAGGAGCATCAGCGACACCAGCAGCACAGAGTCTGCCATTTCACCTATTTAATTATTCTATCTGAGCTCTTCCCCTCCTCTGCCAGCTGGCCAATATTTTTAAGATTTTCAGTCACTAAAATATCTTTTAGAGCGTATTTCATTAAGTGGGAGAATTTGGAGTCATACCCTTGACGTGTGACTTTAATGAGGACAAATATTTGATGACCCAGTGTGCAAGGGGGTGGCACTGCAGGGTAACCCTATCCCTGGATCGCACCTTGCCACTGGCCAAGGGGTGATGTCTGTCACCTGCCTCTGTCAACTGTGCCTCTCTGGCATGGCATCCAGGGTCCTCTGTCTCCACACAAGACCTGCCAGCTGGGTGGCAGCATGACTGCCTCTGAGGACCTGAGAACCCAAAAAGTTTGGGAACCAAGTTAACTTTGGATTTTCCTTCCCTGGTACCACCTCAGCAGGACCAGATCCCTCACAGAGCACAATTCTGATGTGACACCTGTGCTGGAGGATGCCCCTGAAGGTATTTTAATTAGTTCAGGCTAGCTTATTCTGCCATAGTGGTTCACAAAGGCCCCACAGCTTCATCATCTCAGAGCTCTGAGCTGGTGTCTTTGATAGCAGCTTGCATCAGATCTGTTTGCCATTAAATCATTAGCAGCCCATAAAAAATGAAAATAAATCAGGCTACTATTCCCCAGACTTTGGTCATTTCCTAATCTCATGGAACACATGAAAATAGCTATGCTAATGATATTGTTATGAATTTGGTTTTCTTGCTCATCATTACAATCTTAAAGTGGCTTAAATGGACTAGTAATCACCATAGCAACAAAGCAGCACTCAGGGGGACTACTATCAAGAGAATTTGATGTCTTAAAAGGGTATGTGGGGTTTTTTTACATCTTTTCAATGAAATCTGGAGGTTTTTTCTGACTTTGAACCAGATAACAGACCTGAAACAACCAGGAAGAAAATATGCACATTCTCATAATAGCACTGAATATCCCCAAATCTACACTTGTTATTTATTGATGCAAAGTTTAGGGGCCATGAATAGGGAAGCAAGTAGGAATTAGTCCACCAGGAAGGATTTAAGCATGTGTTGGGATAAAAAATGCATTCCAGTTGCAAAAAGACAGTGTTGTACCTGGGGAAGCAAATAACTGAGGTCTGCAGGAAGATCACAGTGTCTTGCTGTGCCTCAGCCTTCAGAGAGTTTTTTATAATAACCTTTCCTGCTTCTACCTCCTCCTTCCATTGCTAAACATTCAAAGACTCTTAAAATTACTTGTCACAGTATACAGCACAGTCTAACATGGTTACTTCAGTTGTTCCTTAGATACTGACAGCAACAGCTAATTATATTAGAGATGAGATATAATTTTTTTTTTAATGTTTGCTACTGCCTGGCTAAAAATGTTTAGATCAATAATGACATTATCTGTTGTCTCTTTCCTATCTTTGCCCATTTTCTGGAAGATATGATGTGTTACAGGAAAAAGCAAATTGAATCAGAGTTATAACAAAATTATTACTGTATTTTTTAAAAATATTGACTCAGATCTGCATATATGTCTGACAAACTATAGGAATTAAATACCAATATTGCCGGATGGAGCGTGCCTGGGCTCGTCTGGGCCTTGCTGCTTGACCAGAGACGGCCACTGTGGTGTTTCAGCTCAGAGCCACCTTTGGCTGGCTGGCTGCTGCAGCTGGGTGCTGGGGACAAGTGCAGGCATGCAGGAGCTCAGGTTTACCTCTGGCAGAAAGGATTCAAGGCGAGGTGAAGGAAAAGGAGTCGGGTTCTGCTGGAGGGTTTTGATCCAGAGCTTTATTCCTGGCACACAGGCCTCTGAATCCAGCAACAGCTCCAACAGAACTCCTGAACCCCGTGGTTGCTGTGTCTTTTAACCTTGGGGACAGGGGGAGGGAAGGGGTAGGGATCCCACCAGCCAGGTAAGGTGGGGGAGTCTCAGGGGACAAATGGCTCCTGGATGGCCCAATGTCCCCAGGGCTGAGAGGCATCTTGTGAACTTCGCCAATCACAGATGGCCTTGCTGGCCTACAGAGACTGACGGACAGCAGTCAGCAGGGGCAGGGGAGGGGAAGGGAGAGGTTATTGGCACACCTGGGGAAAGAACCGGGATGGCTGAGACAGGCTACTACATCACACTGCAACAAACCCTCTCAGTAAAAGCCCCTTCTGCGAAAATCAACCCACCGGCAGCTGAGGCTGGAGTGCTGGAATGTTCCATGCACCCTAAACCAGTGCATGGCAGCAGGACTGGATACAGGAAGGAAGCCAGAGGCCAGTTTCTGCTTGAGGAGATATTTACCCTTACCTTGTTTTGCTCTTCCTCCCCAGAATGCCTGACATCAGTAACCGGGCAATGTAGACAGCAGGTACAGGCAATACAGCTGCCTGTGTGCAGGCCTCATTTAGCAGCCTTAGGGAACAGGGTTTGCCATGCACAGCTCCCTCCAGCCCTGTAAAACCCAGTGGTGTCTGCTCAGGAGGGGCTGCCCCTTGGTGTGTCACAGAGCTCAGGAGCCACATCCTGCCAGCCAGAGCACCAGGGGTGCCCTGTGGGGCTCAGAGCCCAGGAGGGAGCTGTGGGTGAGGGAGGCTGGGAAGCAGTGGGGAGCTACCCCCAGCCACGCTGGCCAGCCCCTGGGGCAACAGAACTTGCACTCTTGAGGGTAAAGACATTTTCCAAGCTATTTTCCACCTGTTCTCCTTGTTGGAGCCTAAGGAACCAGCACATATCCAGCAGGAGCTGAAGCCTCTCCATCCCTCTCCTGCCTACATCTGCCAGACTCCTGTGTTTGGGGGTTGTGGGATAACATTCACTTCAGCCTTTAGTCTCCACCTTGGTACAAAACCTTTCCAGTATTGCAGAGCACTTGGATTAACAACATTGCTTCTTGTGACGGTGTTCACAGGGGTCCAAGGAAGAGGGAAGAGATGAGGATCTGACTCCATGTTTCAGAAGGCTTGATTTATTATTTTATGATATATATTATATTAAAACTATACTAAAAAAATAGAAGAAAGGATTTCATCAGAAGGCTAGCTAAGAATAGAAAAAGAAAGAACGATAACAAAAGCTTGTGTCTCGGATTGTCCAAGCCAGCTGACTGTGATTGGCCCTTAATTAGAAACAACCACATGAGTCCAATCACAGATGCACCTGTTGCATTCCACAGAAGCAGATAACCATTGTTAACATTTTGTTCTTGAGGCCTCTCAGCTTCTCAGGAGGAAAAATCCTAAGGAAAGGATTTTTCATAAAATATCATGGCTACAGCTTCTCTTCTTGGAATGGGCAGAGTTTTCTTCTTATAAAGGACTTAGGTGCCTGCCAAAACTTGCATCTCAATGCCACTGCAATCACTGGGCACAGGGACCTTCTCCAAGACCTGCACAGTCATCTGTAGCCAGATACTATTTTCACCTCATTGCTGATGTGCAAGTCGAACCTGCCAAGGAGATCTAAAGCAGCACACCGAACTCCAAGTTCCTTCCCTTCATTTTTAAATACTTGCAGAGGGAACCAGCCCAGGGCTCAGGGAGGATGTAGGCTGTCTTCAGCTATGAGCTGAATGGTCTCCACCAGGAGAGCTCACAAGAGAACACATTGTTAAAAATCCCACCCCAGAGGCCTCAGAGGTGCCCAGGTGAGCAATATTGTGGGTGATGGAGACCTCCAGCTTCAGCAGAGTGCAATCCTTGCGCCCCATGGGAATGAGCAGCTCTTCCCCATTCTGTGCCCAGAACATGTCACCCCACAGCTCAGCAGGCTCTGCATGTTGCCCACCACAGCAGACAACAGTGCCTCTGCTTATTAAAAACACAAAATTAGACAGACCACGATGTTGCTTTTACTGAAGAGAGCATCAAAACCAACATCTGATAAGTATGCTTCATTTCTCACAGGGGCTTCCCTTCAAATTGGTTAGAAACCTCATTCAGCAGCTGTATGTCACGAAAAAACTAGCAAAGGAAAAGGACGTTTAAATTACCTCAACCACATCAATATTAAGAGCAAATGGAGATCAAGGGTCCCCTGAGCCCAGACTGGCTTGGCATAGAAATCCCCCTGGCTCTGACAGCCACATTTCGGATCTGGAGGCTTAAGCCCCAAAAGGAGAGCCGGGGTAGTTCCTCCACTTCAGGAGCTATACAAACCAGTATGAAACCAGACAGAAAATTGATCTAATAGAAGAGGATAAAAGACATAGGACAGGGGAGACACTCCTCATAATGGTGTCCCTCTCTCTTCACCATGCCTGCTCTCAGGATTTTGACACAAGGAGAGTCTTCTCCTGTCAGGTGCTCAAGTCTTTGTTCATTGACTCATCCACCCCTGAGCAACCTGATGCAATCACCAAAATAACACTCCTGAAAGCAGGAGAAAAGTGTCTCTCATTAGGGCTTTCTTGGCAGTAACAAAGAAACCCAACACCATAACTCCTAAAAACAAGAACAAAAACTTAAAAAAAGCTGAAACCTGGCATCTATATTTTGGAAATATATTCCCCACCAAAAATGTTAGCAGCAAGGAAGATTAAAATACAGTGTTATAAAGTATTTCAGTCATAGAATAACATAAATAGCTTATAAAGTGTGATGTGTTTCCATGTGGGGCTAACAGATCAGGTTCCCAGGGCTGTCACAGGAACCCCTCAGCCTCAGCAGCACTGAGAGAAAAGCCAACCCAACATTCCCCACCCTGCTCTGGTGCTGGTGGGCTCCACAGCTCGGGCAGCTCATGCTTGCAAAAAGCAAGGGGACAAAATCATAAAGACAGAGATAAATACAGCAGATGCTGGGATCTCTGCAAGAATGCAGATCTGGGGGTGTTTAAATGCAAGGTAGAATTCTTTACAGGCTGAGGATATGGGGAGTAACAGGAGCAGGACATCCCCCATCTAATGTAAGTTAGTCCTATCTCGGTTTTAAAAATAGCAAGTGTTAGCAACTGTGTACACCTGCAAAATATTTATATTCAGGCATTTGTGGACTGGGATCTGGGAAGCCTGAGCTTTCTCCCAGTAGCCGCTGCTGCTGCTACAACCCACAGCACGTCTTACAACTTAAAGATGAGATTTTTTGCAAAGATACAGGATAGCATCAGGTTTTTTACATGGCTTAACAACCCAGTCCTGTATCTACCTGCATTTTATACCACTTCAGCAGTGCCACCACCCACCAAGCGACACAGTGGCACTCAGCCCCTGTGGGAGTGTGATGTGGCAGGAGGCAGCTTTGGGAGCTGCAGTGGGAAAGGATGGGCTGGTGGGCAGCAGGAGCAGGCTGGGTGGGGTTAAAGGTCTGGAAAAAAGAGGGCTAAGCTTTGCCAGTCTTCATGTGAATGTATCTGCTGTGCACAGAGAGGTTTTTTCAGTGCACACAGCTACATGTCCACAGGCATATGCAGAAAGAAGGTAAAACTGAAGAGTAACATGGGCTAAAAATGTAAATTAAATCAAAACCTTTTTAAATTTAAATTTAACATTGTCCAAGGTCCTTATTCATGGTTTTTAGAATGAAAACATGCCACACATCAGACAACATGCCCTCTGCTTCTTCTGCATGGAGGCTGTGAACAGCCATCCCCTCCTTGCTCCTGCTTCCAAGAGGGATGAGTCTAACCCAGCACAGCCCCTGAGACAACATGCTCAAACAAAAAAGCCCACGACCTCTCCTGGCTGTATTTCCTGCCTCCTCTCTACCCATCCCTGCTCTTATTGCAATGACCCCAAAAATTTGATGAGCAACAGCCACCCCTACACCTGGGTTTTTTTTTGTTTTTGCCAGCCCTATTTGAAGTTTTGAGGGAAGGAGCTGGGCAAAAGTCGGTGCTTGAAGGAAGTGGATTTAGCAGATTAAACACACCTCTAACAACAGCATTCCAACTTTTTAAATATTTGCACAATCAAATGCAGATTGCACACATGGACATTTTAGCTCAGTTTCTTTGCATTATCCTTTATTACTATATGCTTAGGATTAGCCCTTAACATTTATCCAAGTTATATTCAAAAGTTACCTCTGAAATCTGATGGACATTGCAAACCTGACAAGGGGAACACAGAGGTATTTGTATGTCAGATCCCTTATGGCCACCAAGACCATTTCTGGGCTGCAGATCCAGGGCAGCCTGTAACACCTCCTGTGCTTTCTGGAAAGGTGGATAATGCACTGCTCTTCTCACTGCTCTCATCCTGTGCTGGGCTCCTGCCCTTTCAGGAAGGTTTGGTGAGCCCCAGAATTGGCATAAGATAGGAAGCAGGAGGCAGGGAGCTCAGTTTGGCATGAAACCATAGGCATCTTAAAATGTTTGCTTGAGCAGAGCTCAGGTTTTTCAAGGTGTTTACCCAGCTGGACATGGAGCCTGGCACTCCTGTAGAAGCAAGTGTTGACAGGTTCCTGTCATCTCCCAGCCAGGAGATGCACAGTAAGTCTTCACTAAGCTGTCCACATTGTCAGGAATATAAAACAATAAAATTTCTCATAGAAATAAATCTTAATAGAAATAAAAAGTAGAAATAAATCTTAAGCAGGAGTTAATAAAGCAGCAAGTTTAAGATGTTTGCTGAGGTTTAGAGTATTTTGTGTTTATTTTCCCGAGAAGTCCCCAAATACAAATGGGATTTGCCACCTTGCATGATGACCATAATGGTCATATTTGAAAATGTTTGTATTACAGCAATGCAGTAAAGCTAGATTTTTAATATAGACATTCTTTATACACTCTTTGGCATATTTAAATGAAGAGTCTCAACATATTTATACAGCCTTGAAGACAGTATCTCCCCTTTTTCCAGAAGCCTTCCTGAACCCTGCTCAGCCACAGATGGTGTGAGGAGCACCCATAGTCATCACAAGTCCAGTTTTGGACTCAAAGCTGCCTCTCCCTCACATCCCATCTGTCTTCCCCTCACCATCTCAGCCCTGCATCACACAGGTGAAGTTCAGGGCTTAGCTGCGCTTTGCTTTCCTTGGAAAGTGCCCAGAGCCACTCATCTTGCAGAAGGATTTGAGCACAGACCCAGCTGCCCCCACTCCATGAGCTGTGCATCAGGGCTGCTATTTTGGTCAGTCACAGGGGTCAACACCCCAAGAGAGCAATGTGAAGTTCCCTCCATGAGCAGGAAAAGGGCTTTTTAAGGCATCTCCCCTGCCAGGAGAGTGCTGGGAGTAATGATGACATCCTGTGCAGCTTTGGAAACTTCTAGAGCATGTCCACTAACCAACACCAACACACTTCCTGCAGGCATCCCAAATGCAGGGCATGGCAAGAAAAACACATCTGAAACACAGGAAAGCCTTGCATTATGAGAGTAAAGAAAGGTAAATATAACATTCACACTCCATGAGAAATGTCCAATGGAGGCTGCTGTAAGCTCACACTCCAGGACCCATCAAGTTTTTTTCCCAAATAACATCTAGATAACATCTAGAAGATTTAATCCTTTTTACTTTTTTTTTTTTTTTTTTTCTTTTAAGGGCTTCTTTTCACCCCAAATACTTCTTGTATAGATCCCCTTTCTACAAATACATAACTTGCATGATGTTTTTAAGGATTGTTAAATTCAGAATCAACTCATGGCTCTTATTCCTGCTGTGTGCCTGGTTAGTATTTGTGACTGGCCAAAGACATTTCTGGGCAGGGGCAACATTTTTTCATGAAGCAAAACCAACACTGAATACAGTTGCTTTGTTCACAGACTTTATACCAGGAATCCTTCCCAAATACTCATCTGACATCTAAACAACCTAGGGAGAGAGGATTTGCAGAATTTCTTACTGACTTAGCCACAATGGGTTAAAGCCTCACACCCTGTGCTCAAAAGATTGGCATGGAGATGCCTCAGCAAGTAGCTTAGGCTCAAACATTCCTTCCCAAACACCATTTTACAGCAGGCAAAATCATCTATATCTACATTTGCTCCTCTGCAGATACATGTTTTGCTCAACCAATGCTTGTCCCTGTAAAACTGGCTTTTTCAAGAAGAGATTGTTTGCTTTAAAGAACTCACTCCACAAGTTAAAGAAGCATCTTCTTTCCCAGTCATGTAGATGATCAGGAGCAAAGACACGACAAATTAGCTTGAGGAAATGGAAGCCACTGAGTAATCCAAACCAGCAGATATAGCAATTTAGCTCCAATTTATACAAAATGGAAGATCTAAGAGGTGAAGGCAGCTTTAGTGAACTTGTGGCATGCTCACTGGGACATGGTCCATCAGTGTCTCTAAATAATCAGAACTGAAATAACAGTTATTTTTGTGAGAGGAAGAAAACTGGAACAATGCTGAAGGAGAAAAACAAAGGTCAGAGGAACCAGTGGAAAAGTTCTCAATTCAAAACTGTCACAGAAAAGGAGAAATTTGGGAAATTTAGGAATGAAAAAAGAGCAACTTTTATCAATATCTGGTGTGGAATAGGGAAGGATAGTGAAAAAGGAAAGCTGAAGGAAATCATTATCCATATGCAACTATATGTCACAGAAATTGGCAAAGATGGACGGAACTTCAGTAGAGAATACAAAAGCAGAAATTTTGGCTAATGCACATCTCAACTAGGCTTTGCAGCTTTCAAGGTAAAGTGCCAGCTATTTAAAGACAGAAAAAGGTATTTATCTATCCCTCATCTCTCTGCTTCCCAGTCAAAGCCAACTTGACTAAATACAGCATCAGTTCAAGCTAAATCTAGTATTAAAGACATGCTCATAACTACATCCTTCAGGCACTGCAATACGCCCACCTAACTTCTGGAGCATCCACAAATCAGTGAGGACACTGCTGCAAGGGACTTATCCCTTTGCAATATCCCAACCTCTCTAAGACAAAAAAATCAACTTTTTACATCTTCTGTATTTCTCATGTTTGAAATAAAAATATTCAAAAGTCTAAGATGAGCCAATAATTAATGCACTAAACACTTAGCCTAACCTAAAACTAAGGAGAGCAATTTAGTGAATCCAAGGATTCAGCAGAAGAACTCAGACTTAACTTGAAAATTACTTAAAAGTAACAGCAAAAAACCCCTCAGCTTCTCCAAACTGAAAGCTGAAACTACCCTTTATCATTACTCCAGGGCTGCCCAGGGCATGCCTTGCTCAGGTGCACTGAGTCACCGTGTGTGGGTGACACTGCAGAGTGTGGCTGGAAAGCCTTTCTGCAGCAGGAGCTGGAGTTACAGGGACAGCAGGTGAACAGCTCATTCAGCTCCATTCTGTCTTCCTTGGGCTGCTGCAGTGACCTTGGTACGACAAGCACTGTTTTCACACAGACCAAGTCCCCTCACTCATACCATGGTGTCTACAGCCGAAACCAGACTGCCAGGCTCCACACTTTGCTTCCACAAAGCCTCAGGCAGGTGGGATTGAATCCAGCCTTTGTGAGTACTGCTGCAGGTGCAACTCACCTTGTACAAACACTTAACAAAGAACACATTAAACCAGTACAAGAGGAAAGTTAAGCATTCTGTGAACAACTTAAGTATTGTCAGAACACTTAAAATACCAGCCCAAAACACCATTATACCACCAGCTGCATTGCTGCCACCAGGAGAAAACTAAACATTGAAATAAGGAGAGCAGCACACATTCACGAGTGCAGGATCCATCTCAGACTGATCTATTTCAGCTGAGCCAAACACTTGGAGCATTGTAGAGGCAAACAAATGGGCAGGGTGGCTGCTGTGAGCAGGGAGCTGAGGTGACACAGAGGCTGCAGAGCTGCTGCTGCTGAGCACCCTCCCGCACACCCCTGGGATGGAAAGGGTTTGTCCCTACCTCCAGTGCCCACCTGCAGCACAGTGGCGTGGAGCTCTGGCTGACAGGAGCTTGAACTCCTCCCAGCACTCTTGTGTCGTCCATGCCCTCCTGCAGTGGCATCACAGAAATCACTGCTTGCTATTCCATTCATTAAATTAACCATGTAACTACAAAGGGACTGATGTACTCACAGAAAATACTATCATACACACCAAAATATACATACGCTCTCCAATAAAGTAACAGAATTATTTTGAATAAAATTCCAGTTCCTTGGGCTTCAAAAGCAATGACACCCACCCGCCTCCCCCCAGAGATGGCTGTGAATCTGCAAAAAGCACTAATTTACTTTGTTCCAAGAAATCAGGTGTAGTTTTGATAGATAAATAACTGAAGTCTGCAAGAAGCATTAGCACAAAGCATTTTTAGGTTTATTTAAATAAAAATTATAATTTATACAAGACTTCTTAAACAAACAAGATTTTCTTAAAAAATGTACAGGGCAAATAATTTCATTATTTCAATTATTCATACAGTATAAGTCTTCTGTCGAACAAAAGTTACACTGATAATGAATTATTTACAATTTCAAAATATAGACTCAAACTTCAGACATAAAAATTTTAACATCCATTATATTTCAATGATTAGTAGAAATTAAACATCTGCCAAAATGTACAGAGTTCAATAAAAACTACCAATGTTTTCAAACAGGTTTAAGTAGCCAAAAATCAGGTACATCCTTTCATCTCTTCACAGTCGGGTAAAATTCCTTTTCTCTTTGTCTGCAGAATGAGGGTAGAGTTTTGCTGCTGGCATCCTGTGTGATGTTGCTACTAATAAATAGCTTGTTTCATTCAATCTTGCCTCAAAAAAGCTACAGTGCACAGAAAGGCATGATTTCATATTTCAGCTTGTTTCTCTTTTGAATTTAAATGGTCAGTGATAAAGAATTAGTCAGTTTTCATCTCCCTTTTTTATTGTCTTTAAAAGGGACTCAAACTAACCAATGAACTTCCAAAGAAGTTAAATCCAATTACACGTGAATGATCCAGACATCCACAGACACGAACAGAATTGCAAATATAAACAGCAGTCAGACAGACAGCATGACAAGAACATCACTTTCAGCTATTTAAAGCACTTTACATTAAGTGTTCCGACCCAGCCCGTTTCTGAAGGGCACCAGGCTGCACTGCAGAACCAAGCGGGAAGATTGGAATTTGAGGCGGGAGCTGCAGTGTGGTCACACAAGCCCAGGATACATTCACTCACTGCCCATCCCCTGCTGCCCTCCAGAGGGTGCAGCAGGAGAGAAAAGCCTCAGTGAACACCCAAAGGTCACCTCCAGTCTCTGAAACCAGGGACACCCCGGGAGGAGCAGCTGTGCAGCAGGGAAACCGGATAACCCAATGTAAAGTGAAATTTGCAAAGTATGTACACACATGTCTGTCAATTATATTACAGCTCTATTAAAAAAAAAAAAAAAACAAACAAAGAAATCCAGTCTGTTTTCTCTACACTAGAACCAATGTTGCATTGCAGTTTGCACTAGGTTTGCTGCTTTAAGGATTGCTAACTTTTAAGTTCACACTGTTAAAGCGTGGATTCATTCCAAACATCAGCACATCAGAGTTTATAAGACATTTCTAATTTCTTCACTCAGAAAATAAATTTTAAGAGCGTATTGTACACATGAGGCATTTCAGTCTGGGAAAAGGATAATGCTATCTTTTCTCCCTCTGGGAAGCCTAGGTGTGGTTCATTGTCCTGGCACCAGCAGTGTAGATCCTACAGCTCCTCCAGGAACCAGAATCTAGGAGAACCCTGGACACGAGGGTCACCAGTGAAGGGTGGAGGGGGAGGAGGTAATAAGTGCAAGTCAACTGATTTCCTACTGAAACTGCTGTTATGATCAGAGTGAAGGTATAAATTACACTTGAAAAATGATACAAAAATAAGAAAAAGAGCATGCTCTCTGTAAAAAATATAGTTTTCTGTTTCTTCAAAAAAAAAAAAAGGATAACCTTAAAACACATCCAAGGGATTTTCTTCTTAAGACAGAATGAATGAATCTGATTAAGATTTATATAACATTAAGCTATTTTAATGCCTATTTTTTAGCTGCACTTGCTATTCAAGGAAGATTCTAGAAAGAAAAGCCAAATTATAATATGTAGCAATTACAAAAAAGATATTAACTGATTTTAAAGTAGTTTTGATGAGAAAGATTTAAGATCAATAATTTTTTCTTAAACACAACCTAAATGTGTAAAGTTATGAAACCATAAACTGTCAAGCTACATCCACTTTAAATGGTGGCAAAATGGATTTCCCACCAGTTCACTTGTATTTGAAGTTTCCAGGCCCTGAGTTACAGCATACCAAAGGTGGTCTTAGAAATGCACCCATTTTTCAGGTCATGTACAGACATGTTCCAGTGCTACTCTAAAGTGAGAACTTGAAAACTGCATTTTAACCATTACAGTGGCTTCTCCCCCATTCCTGCTTACATTTCCACCCAGGGCATACCCCATCAGTGTTTCACTTTACAATACTCAAACAAATTACGATATTCAACACAATTGCTTCATATAAAATTTCTATTAAGTTCTCATATCCTACCTTTTCATGGCCAGACTAAAATAAGGTTTGTAGAGTTTGACCTCCACCTTCTTCATTACTCTTGTACTTATTGACAGACTTCAAGTTAAAACTGTGCTAAGAGTTAAACACCCTTTGGTGTTTGCTAACCCTCTCCCTCCTTCATTTTACCCCTTTCCTTACAAAGAAAGGAAATTCCTGTTTAAAAAAAAAAAAAAAGAGAAAAAATCCATGAAATTAAGTCTCATTTTACATAAGAATTCACATCTCCATTGCTTTTTTTTAGGGCCATTTATATAATGTCTGGAGACATCTATACTACTCAACTCAAAAGACATAGCAAAGGAAAAGACACTCAGGAAGGCTTGGCATAACTCCTACTGTGCTTTCATGAAAATGCAAATAAAACTCTAAACCTCTCAGATGGGTGCTATTATATAGAGTATAAAAGCTCTCTAATATTAAAGACAAAGGTCAACATGTGCTTTGCTGCTAGACAGGCCTGAGAGAGTTTAGAGGAGTGCAGCCTTCCTGTTTTACCTGGCAGTTGGGTTTAATTGTTATTAAAATTTAGTTCTGCAAGGGGGAAGACAGAAGCACACCAACGCTCCTCAAATTATGCTTTGAGAGAACTGGTGCTTTCAGTTGCTATATTATAGCATAATTTTATCACAAGGTAACTCAAGAAAAGAGCCAAATTAAAAAAGATCACATCTGAGTTTAGTTTAATCGTTCCCACCTCAACACAAAAAGCCTTCAAGTCTTTAATGCATTACATACAAACGCCTTGTACATGCAACATGTACAACAGCTGAGCCCTTCTAGGACAAGTACCTATAGAAATATATTTATAAGATGCCTAACATTTTAGGAACAACATTTTGGTGCCCTCTTTTATAAAAAGTATCTGCCTGCCTTCCATCCTCTTGCTTTGGTTAATGAGGAAAGGAAGATATAATTACAAACTTTCTCCTCCAATTTACTGTACATGTAATTTAAACATCTCTATGCAGGAAAAATTGAAGTTAACCAAACCAGTAAAACATCCTTCTGCAATGCAAAAATTAGCAAGGAGGAGTTACTTTAAATGCAGTTGTCCATATGGAAATACCAAGAAGCTAATACTTCCTTTGTGTTGCCATCAGTTTCAATAAAGGACCCAATTAAAAACTCCAAGCTGAAGAAGGTGACTTCAGGCTGCTGCAGTCATCATTCTCACATCTCAGGGAAAAACAACTAAGATAAAGGGACAAATGAATCCCTAGCGACATCAGTGGAGATAAAGGGATCAAACTGTTATATAGTCAGGTCTCCAAGCATCTTCCCAGCTTTTAATGTCAGTAAATAAACATTAAAAGTGCTTAATGTGCAAGGCTAATAGTGATGATAGCACTTTCACTGTTTTCATTTGGTTTTTTTGTCTTTTTTTACAAAAACCTTAAAAACAAACATGAAGGCATATATAAAATACACTTGGTTTATGTAACAGATAGAATATAAACCACCAGACAAGAAAAATTATTGCAAAGTAGATGAGGATGTTCATTTTTTCACTACCAAGTCATACAAGAAGGAAGTTTCCTTTAGTTCTTCCAAGATAAGACACTAGCTTTCAGTGCTGGATGATGCAGATGTGATTTTCATGTATTGGCTGAAAATTGCCTCAAAAGCCTCATCTCTGTGTACCATGGCACCAAACACCAAAGGCTAAATGACAGAAAAAAACACATCATGTCAGTCCACAAAGAAAAATAATTTCCTCTAGGTATATTTTTGTCAAGTCACTAGGAACAGATCAATTGTGGTAGAAATGCATTGATAAAGACTAAATAATCCTTTTGTCTATCAAATCCTTGACCACATGACATATTTTCTAATATTTTTCATTTCCTTAAAAACTTCATCTGAGGGCCAGGCTCTCCCACCTCAAAGCCTCCTTCCCCCCCATGGATGCTCTCAAGCCAACAGCTTTTTGTTTCAGACTGCATAGCAGACTGCATGCACCTGATGGAGGGTGCTGGGGAAAAGCTTTCTGAAGTGTTAGAGTAAAACACTCCAGATGCACTAGACCAAGCTGAATATTTAATACATCAAAATTCTGAAGACAAAAACACTTAATAATAGACAAGTGAATTTTTTAAAAAGAAAAAAAAACCAGCCACTGGCATAAGGGGGAAGAAAGAGCCTTTATGCTTGTGCTAACCAGAGGAGGAAAAGAAGGTAAGAAATCCAATACAGCAATACAGATACAGCCAGCTACTTACTTTCTGTGTAGATGGTGTTGATACAGCAATACCCATCCCTGATCCCGGGAGAACAGAGAGCACTTTATACTAAAAAAAGCAAAAAAAAAAAAAGCCACACACAAAGACATAAGACACCTTCTGTACTGAACAACTGCAAAATATGCTGCAGAGGTTACACAATCCATCACTGGCCTGTCCTCCCAACCATGACTAAGAGATCTCCAGTAAAAGCAGGATGAGGCCAGCTGCCATTCTCTGGAGCCCCATTCTCCTGGCCTTGCTGGGAACAGCCTCACTGGACAGCCAGGACCCTCCTCTCCCCTTGCTCCCAGGAGCTGCTGGCAGCATTCCCAGCCCCCCTGGGAGCATCAGTCCTGCCCGGCCCAGCGGGGAACGCCGGCAGGGCACACGTGAGAGGGGCCTGAGAGCATCACCCACAGCCTCCCCTGCAGGGGAGGGACATCCACCCACTCCTTGCAGCAACAGCAAGCAGACCAGAAAAGGCTTGTTTCAAAATTAGATAGAAAACAGGGTACCCCAGAGTCACAGCATCATTAAGGTTGAAAAAGAGCTCCCACCTTTGAACATCACCATGTCACCTAAACCATAGCACCCAGTGGCACACATGGATTGCTTGCTTGTTTTTTACAAAGTCCATAAAGATAAGAAGGAATACAGTTTGCTGAATTCAGAAGTATTCACAGGGAGAAAGTGACATTCAAGTCAGACCCAGGTTTCCCACCTCCAAATAAAACCACAGTACTTTTTTATGCTTGACTGCATGATCCCTGTCTCATTAAAAACACTACACAGATGCAAAAGAAACTTTATGGCAGTAAAGGCCTATTGAACAACAAAGTAAGTTGAAGCATAATGTTTGAAAGCCATTAATATGAATTATTAATTCCAGTAGGAATGTTCAATTTGAGCATAAGCTGTCTGCTTTACAGACATGTCAAAGAAATAGAAGGAATTAATTTGAAAATCTGGAGGTACTTATGCAGTAATAGACACCAGGCTGAGGTGCTTCTTTGCTCAACGTGATTTAATCTGTTGTACGGATGCAGCAGAAAGCAAGGGTGTCTGTGTTCAAGATAGGGTGAAGTTCAGAAAGGGTAACAAAAAGTGATGTTAAAGGCCACAGAGAGTGGTGCAAGGCACCAGTGAAGCCATTAGTAACCACAGGCTGATAAATCTCAACCAGAGAAAGGACAACACTGCCCTTGCTATGCTTCCAACCTTCCACTTCTTGCCTCTGTTACTGATGGGTCCCAACTAGATGAAATTCCAGCCCATCACAGTCTGGCTATTCTGATGATCTAAAAATTTAGATCATTATTTATCAATTTATTCTAATGATCTACATTTCTCCACTGACAACAATCCTGCCTCCCTCTAATGCATCTACTTTTAAGGTGGTGCATCTATCAATATCCACACTCAAACTGAAGTTAATAATACACAATTCCTGTTACCAATAGATCTTCTTAAGGCCTACACAGCTCTGGTCAACAATGGAGTTTGTAAGCAATATAACTTAAATTTTAAAAAAATTTGGGAGTGTAAGCGTTTAGTAAATTAGTTTGTCTTCATGCTTAGAGCAAGTTTGCTTGTGCTGAGTCTGAAAAAGCAGTTCTGTGAAACATTCATAAACAAAGGATTACATTTCACTTATACAAACTATCAGTGGCGTGCTTTTCCAAAATAACAAAAGCACAAATGCAAAACATGACTAGCTGAACAGAAAACCAGTTTTCTCCCCTATTTCCAACACCAACCAGACATACCTTCTGGATATCTGTTATGTCCGACAGCTTTATAACTTTATTTCTTTTTGATGAGCCAGATTTTGAGCTTTCAAAGCACAAGTAACTGAAAACAAGAAAAGAAAGTGTTCATTTTAATAGAGTGTTTTAAAATAAATTTCTCAAATATCTTCTTGTCTCTTCTGAAGTTTGAAATCTCACAAGTTAAAATAACTTTCAAAATAAAAAAAAGACGTTCAGTTAAGTTATGGCTTCTAATTTAGCACAAACATTTATAAATTCTAGCAGCTGGCTGGTGTGTCTGAAAGCCCAGAACATACAGTATGCATACACACAAGAATTCTTGTATTTATATCACTGCACCGAATGGTTAAACCTGACAAGCATTTTAAAGACACACAAGGGACATATATCCTTAAACAGTTGAAATACCAAATGTCAAAAGGCTTATATGTCTTTCACCATCCTGAAAGAAGATTAATGAGAAACACTATGTTAGTTTCATGTTATTGTGCTGCAGACAAAAGCTCAGATTTCTAAACACTGGAGAGCAGCTTCCATCACTAGGTGACACTGCATACAGATGAGCTTTACTTCCTTTCATTACCCTCCAAAGGAATTTCAGTGCACGACCCAAACAGTAATGACCATAGCTATTCAGTCCTGGGAGGCTGGGAGGTAAGCAAGGAAATTTTAAAAAACAACCACTCACCCATAAAAATTTGAATCTAAGGCTTATTTTTCGGTTTCCTTTTTTGTTGCTGTTATTTCAAGGAACCTACACATTCAGCTTGCTTGAAAAAAAGCCCAAACTAAGAATATTTGTCAAATAGCTGTTGATCACAATTTTCAATGTTCACTTAGGTTTTAGGTTTCTATTCTAATATCTATACAGTTAGTATGTTATCCACATCAAGAGCTGCAGCTTCTAACAGCTGTCTGTACAGAGCTACTTTGCATTCCTATAAAAGCCTTTCCAAGGCAAAATCTCATCTGCTAAGCACAGCCACACACCAGGCTCAGCTCTCCCTCTCCTATGATACTGCCTTGATGTTGCAAAGCCCCTTGAAATGGCATTTTTGTTTCAAAACATTATTAAAGGATCCTTTTTTTAATTCAAACACTCACTTTTCTGTGACATAGAGAACTCCATTCCTGATGTAGTCTGTGGGCATCTTCCGATCTCTGTTGATCAAGCAACAGCGCCAGCCATTTTCACACACTGAAAAAGGCATAACAAGAAATCTGACTTTAAGAAAATGAGACTGGCACTATCCCCAAGTCTCCTTATACAATAGAAAACACTGAATATTAAACTTTACATACTTAAAAGTGCTTAGAAAGAAAGGCCTAAGTCTTGTGTTCTAGACACCATAACATCTGTTTTAACACTTATTTTGAAAAAAAAAAAGAAAATAAAACCACCCACACAATTATTCCCTTTAACTTGATTACTGGATTTGCATAACCATAAAAGGAACACCAGGCTGTGCACTCTTTCCAAGAGCTGCAAGGGTATGGAATGAAAGAGACCACCTCCATTCATCCTAATTTAAAGCAAGACCTTTAAATCAAAAGCTTACACCTACACAATGCACAGAAAAGGAATTCAACTTTAAATTATCCTTGGCTTTTTACAAAATATTCTACTAATGTAGCCTTCCTGTGGCATCATACCTGGCAAAGGACGTTCATTCTCTGGCAGGTTAAAAACTTCATGGAAATTTCCTCTCTTGGTGGAATGAAAACGACTTGTGTCTTCATCTTTGCTTATTCCAGTGGGGGCACTTGAGCCCACATAACTCCTGGCAGTTGCTGTTTGAAGCTGCAGGAAAAGAAACATGATTCCAAAATCTGAGCAGCAACATTTAAGCTACACTCTCAAAAATAATTTAGCTAGCTACTCTTTCTAAAAAAAAAAATTAAAAATCTATAATGCAACAATTTTCACTAACTACTTCCATAAATTAACTTCAGACTAGTGCACTATGCTGCTGCTAGAGCACAAGCCTCTAATATGCTACCTGAACATAACCTTTCAAAGTGCTGCCCTTTGATGGACACACTTTGCTGGGGTGAAGCACATGGTGCTAAATGCACCTATCTTAAAATATAATTTTTCTACAGTAAAGGCTATGTCTCATTAGATACAGTTAGGTCACTGCAAACAGCTCCAATGATTGTAACTACTGGGATTACTAAGAGACAATATATTATCAGTACTTGGCTTGCTTTCAAGAGATAAACAAAGTATTACTGCACAAAAGAAGTTAGAAAGAAAAAAGAGAGGAAAAAAAGCCACACAGAACTGAGTGAGCTCATTATGAATAGAAATGCTGGAAATGAAAGGAAGTTTTCCACACTATGATCCATACCTTTTCATGCCCTGACAGCTAGCAGGAAAAGAAACAAACAACACAAATGTGACAGTGACAAAAGAAAAAAAGTGAAATCTATTTAACAGTATAATACACAGAATAAAACATGATCTGAGCGGCACTGCAAGACTTTGCTCACAAACCAAGAGACTACACACAATGAATGCAATTAAAAAAGAGTTACGAGTGATTAGAGCACACCAGTTCAATTTATTCAGGTTGCATTGGAAGCAGTGATCTTTTCTGTGCTTTGAAGTTGCACTGAATTTTGAGAGTGTTGACACATAAAACAAAATCTGAATGGTTGCTGGCATCCTTGGGAAGGAAAAAATGTACCATGGAGCTCCTAAAACCATACCTGAGTAAAATCTGCTTCTAACAGAGATTGAAAGTCACTGGGGACTGCTCTGGCAACAAGCCCTGCTTCTGGAAGGAGAGCAGGCAGGTTCTTTTGGACAGCTCTTCCATTCTCATCTTGGTGGGGCAGCACATGATTGCAGAGCTGGCACGAGTAGCTCTGCTCTGAGCCCTCCCATGCTCATGCAGTTAAACAAGTGGCAAACTGACAGCATGCCAGCCCAGGACTGAGCTCTGCTTCTGCACAGCCCCAGAGCTGCTGAGGGCCAGGCAGCCTTCAGCTGCTCTCTGTTACTCTGCACTAAACTGGCAGCACTCAACCCCTCACAGGATTTACACACTAAGGAAAGAAATCCAAAGCAAATGAAAACCTGTGAACTGCAATTGCTAACTAGAAATCAGACTGACAAAAGAGGCACAGCAGAGGGCATTTGCCCTCTTACCTGCTTAAAGGTACCTTTTTAGGGTACCTGTAATACAATGATGCCTCTGGGGAAAAAAGTGAAGTTAACATGGAAAGCAAATGGCTGACGGTAACTAAGATAATTTCTGAGGTGCTGACTCCCTGGAACCAAGAAAAATAAAAGCTTCTTCAACAATCTGTGTGCAACTAAAGATGAAAGAATTCTCTGAAGGCCTTCTTAGACAAGCTATTTGGCTGCACATGCACACAACCAGGTGAAGCACCATGGCCCAAAATATAAAAATTATCAAAGCAAGAGATCTAATGTTCTTTGTGCTGGAATAAGAACTATTTCTGCTCTCTGCTACACTGCTTCCTACCCACCTGCTATATAAAGAGATTTAAAAAATGAGAGTTTAAACTTCAGTACCATTACCATTACATCTGGTGGCTGAAAATATGAGTAGTTCTGCCCTTTCTAGTCCCAGCTAACACATGCAAATGTTTCCTCTTACCACTCAGGCTTGAGACAACCAATGGCCAATTACTAAGAGAAAATAATTTCCTTAAGCCTTAAAGCTAACTGTAAGTGATTGGATTTGTAATGCTGGGAGAGTCCTGATTGTCTAAAATATCACCAACAATCTGGAGGTATTCCTTTTCACTTGATCTGCCATCAGCTTTTGACATACAACCTTTACCCATCAGATACTGCTGTCAGGACTGCTCTCTAAGGACACAAGGTCAGAGTGGGACACAGGCAATTAATATTGCATTGTGTCTAAGTTTACTCTGCCTTGTACACTGTTGAATAATAAGAAGCCAAAGCAAATGCACACATGCTGGCACTACATGTTTTGGGCTCTGCCTTTCCTATGAAAAAAAAAATTAAAACTCTCTTTGGTTTTTACCTTTTAGTACAAAAATCTATTTTTCATACTATGAGGTTTGCAGAAATCTCTCAAGGGGTAAGAAAGTTTCTCTAAAATTACTGAGATGAAGTTCATGTTTTCAAAGGCATTTGGAAGCAGGTAATGCAGTCCTGCACATCCTTTCCAGGAAGAGGAGCCAAGGCCACTGAGCCAGACCTGGTAGTACAAAACCCCTGTCTCTACATGTAAAACTAAAACCACTAAGAATAGCCAAAAGGAATCATTATTCTCTAAGTTTATGGACTCAAGTTCAACAATTCAGAATCCTTCCACCTATGAGGCAGATTAGAGAGACTCAGCAATATGATGTCACAACTACCACAGTATGTAAAAGATAACCTGAAAGAGTGAGCTTTTAAGATAATTTTCTGCAAGTAAGAGAAATTCAGGCCATGGATGGCTTCATCCAAGTGCTTATTTACCCCTCTCATCCCTTGGAAAACAGGAACAGGAGACTCACTTTCTGTGAGAAACTGTCCTTGTCCACTTCCTTCTGAAATATTCAATTGTGCTGCAGTTATTTTACCATCCTATGCTCCACCATCCCCCAAGCCCCAGATTTCCTCTTAACAACTAAGGGTTAATTTCTTATTCCTTTTACTCTCCAGTTGTACACCCAGGCTGAATTACTGCTCAGTACTGTGCATTTCAGACAGTACTCAGAAACTCCACGAATGCAATTAGATACTGTGCTAAGAAGCATTAAGCAAATGCTAAAAGGGCATTAGACTCAAGGTTTAATACAACTATTTTAATTTTTAAACTAACAAACATTGACAAATCCAGGGATATGGAAAACCCTGACTCAGTTACCATGTCAGGCCCCAAAAGAATTTACCAAGATGCACAAAGCACAATACTTAGTGATTTAACTATGACATTTTTAAAAAAAGAAAATGTACTTCTGGAGTATGACATGAAGTCATTTGTCACCACTATGCAAAAAGGTCACTTAATACAAATAACCATGAGACATCATGTCTCATATGTAAACTACCTTACTACCTTTGTAAGTGATTATCCCATTAGAAAGCTAATATACTTTTAAAAAGGTAGTAAACTACCTTAATACCTCTATAAGTGATTATACTTACAATGGTAGTAAACTAATAATTTAAAACTATAAATAAATACACTACTATACTACTATAAAATAATAAAAACTAATTTCTAAATTAGAAAGCTAATATACTTTTAAAAAGGTAGTAAACTACCTTACTACCTTTGTAAGTGATTATCCCATTAGAAAGCCAATATACTATAATATTGCATATTATACTCAGGCCTTTATCTATTTTTTAACTGCACTTCATTTTGAATAAGTATGTAAATTTCCACTGAAAAGGGATGTCTAAGAATAGAGAAACTGGATACAAAAATACTGTACTTGACAACAGTATTACACACAATGTAGATTAAAAAAATTGGTATGAATATGGATGGTGTTCTATTTGTGTGTTCAGCTTCATGATTCACAGTATCTCCATACATACATACACATTTTTGATAATTGATTCCTTTCATACAAGAAACAGAATTCATACAAAAACTGTACATCTTGAAAATAATAAAAAAAAAAAACGGATATTACAATCAACTAACATTGATTGTAAGAATTTAATTAACCTTCTCTTTAATGTGCTCTAGTCACTGGAGAAAAGGAAAAGGGAGAAAGGGATCTGATTTTCAGAGGCTGAGAACACAGGGACAAAAAGATTCATTGCCCTTACCCGTCTCGACACTGTAGCATTAGATCTTTCTTTGAGCTGAGGATCTGTCAGGAGGCTTATCCAGATGATGTAAGGAGTGTCATACTTATCTCTTAGTCTGGGGCATCGTTTGAAGATAAAATCAATAAGGAAAAACTTGACTCCAGCATAGAGTCCTGAAAAAAAGGTCACTTCAGTTTGAATGCTGAAGAGGCATTAAGAACATCACTGTTTTGATCCTATTTTCAAAAGTTCACAAATGAAACAGAATTCTGTATATTTAGTCACAGTGTTAAAACCATTCTCCTAGGTTTACTATTTTGTTATTCTTCTTGCAACACCAGAAAACTATTTTTCTTTCCTTCCCATCCCCAGTTCCTTTAAATATTTACATAGCTACTATTATGCAGAAGAACATTTGAATAATTCAAACATATCTTCCTTATTACTAGAAGCATTCTGAAAACAGTATATACTACCAAAGCAAAAAACACACCAGAGCATTCAACTATGCAGCTCCTGCAAGAATTTTAATGGCAACAGAGGGCTCTCATGTACTACATAAACCTCTATCTTCCAGTCCCAACTCTTATCTTATACAAGTTATTTCTTTGCATTCTGCCATTCAATCTGGGCTTAAAATACTCTCTCAAAACTTTACTGAGTGCAGTTCAGATCTCCTAAGAGTCAAACAATTATTCTTCATGCATCTACATTTAATTGCTGCGTCAAGCAAACCTACATTTATGTTCAAGCTAACTAAATGTAATACTAATTTGATTACATCATTAGTTTAATGAGAAAAAATTAGAATTCTTAGTTCACAGTACAGGGCTTCATACCATAGCAAGGAGTCTCATGGTGTAGTGAGAACCCTTTTCTCCATTCCCAGCTGAGACTGAGTATCTGTAACAGACCCACTGTAGTCTGTTCATTTTGTCCAGCCCATCCTCCAAGTTTTACCAGTAATTCCACTAATACTTTTATTTTTTTCCTACATTGTCACTTTCATGCCTCCTGTGCCATGCCACGTATTTCATCTACGAGGATGAAGAAGCAAAAAACCCTCAACATACAGGATTTTCCAGAAGCCTTGGAGCTGACAGTCTGAGAAGTTCTGCTAACAGCTCATCATAGACTTCTCCTCTTCAAGAAGCAAAAGCATTATCCAGTCTTTTCCTATTATACACTGAGATGGTTTTCAAAATGGTCATGACAAATGATGCCAAGCACAATGAAAATACTTTAGAACACTGCATGATTTATTAATGTAGGTTTTCTCTCTTAAACTCTAAAATTCTCCCTCTAAAGATCATGTAAGCTTTGACCATTAAGTCTGGACTGTAAGAGGTGAATTATTTATTGTGTTTACCCAATGCAAGCCCAAGAATCCTGTAGGGCAAAAAGCAGGATGCAATAAAAGCTGCCCATAGAGCAATGTAGAGCTTCTGTGTTATTTCTGGCTGGACCCACATGAACAAGCTGAAAACAAAAAAGAAGCAAAATTTTATTACCAGTGTTACAGATATTGATCAAGTCTTGTTTTAAAAGGGAAGAAAATCTCACATCAGATAACTTACTTTTTAAATTTCTCCAGTATGTCTGCCATCTTGCCAAAAAGGTTCTGCACAAGAAGCAAGAAAATTAAAACTAAGTCCTGCATTGTTTTGGGGGTTTTTGTCCACATAATGAAAACAAACAGCTTTCTGACTGTGTTGGTAAGCAATTCCCAGAAGTGGCTTTTTTTAAACTAATTTTTAGCCATTTATGTACTTCACAACTTAGTAAATACAGAACAGAATAGCAATACATGATGACTTCCATCTCGTTTAACCTAGTTCTGTAACTTTTGTTTGATCCTTACAAGTGAAGAAACTATTTGATCCCACTGTCATGACTGGAAAGCTCTTACATTATTGCAAATATTTTAAATTAAGCTGTCAATCTAAGAGTAAAGAGCTTCTGTTAGTATGTAACAGAACTGAAGGTCTCTTCAGACATTCTGAGTACTGAAATTTCAGGAAGTGGTAAAAATGAATTCATCAAAAGGACTATTAGCTTCTTGGAAACACACCATTATCAGTTTTTATAATAAACCATTGGAGACAGCAGATTTCAACTAATTCCAACACATGGGGAGGCAACTGACCCCTGCTCAGGACTCAGGCCATACTCTCTGACCAATCCTTACAGTCAGAGCACCTGAAAATTTCACCTTCCCAATAAATTTCCGAAGTTGTTCATATGAACACAGGCACCAGCCCAGCAGGAGGGAGGAGCTGAGCAGCCACAGTCAGCAGGGAAGGTTCAATCCCTTCTGACAGCAGCACAGCACCCAGCAGGGCACAAGGCTGCAGCTCAGCTGCATGCTGCAGCCACTCAGCTGCCACCTCAGCCAGCTCCGGGGGCTGGGACAAAACTTCCCTTCAGCCTCACCAGCAGATTGCAAGGCTTGGAGAGGGTGGAGCTTTTTAAAACATGCTGTTTTAGAGATGAAGTGCAAACTGCTGAATTAACACAGCCAAACAGATCACAGCCTTCAGTTAAATATTAAAGGAACAGAGTCTCCTACATCAGTTTTATAACTAGCAGATTTGTGATATGGATCCACGCTCCAGTACATTTTGAAGATTCACCACCCAATCCACATTATCAGAAGCTTCTATGATACATAAGGTACAAAACTGTGAGAAGTTGCTTCTGTTCCCCTCCAGAGCTTGCTCAGAGCTGCAGTCAGGGAACCACAACCCATCCTCTAGAGCATCAAGCCATTTCAGAAACTCCAGGAATCTTACTGAGATCTCCACTGCTCACAGGTAAAGTTCCCTTTGCAGGAGAAGTATTTCCTCTTTAAGCATTGGTTTTCACATGCTGCCTAACAACCTCCTTTGACCACCTGGAGCATGAACCCCCTTGTTCCCAAGGAGGCAGCCAGAGAGCAGCACAGTACCTGAGCCTTCTGAGCCACATCCAGAACAAGCTGGAACTTCTCAGACACAGTCAGGTCCTCTTTTGGGGGCTCCTTAAGCAAGAAAGAGACAATCCAAGAAAGAGACAATTGATTTGCAACTCAGATAAAAGGTATTTTTACAGAACAAGGTGACTCCTCAACATTCTCAGCAATACTCATCTCACTTTTTATTGTCTCTACATTTACCATTTTCCTCCTTTGTTTCAGAGCCATTTTTTATGTCTTTCAGTGCTGGTTATTGTTAGTTTTCAATGCTTTGGGAGGCTCAGGGGAGACTTTATCCTTATCTACAACTATCTGAACGGAGGTTGTAATGAGGTGTGGGGTCAGTCTTCACTGCCAGGTAACAAGTGACAGACCAAGAGGAAATGGCCTCAAACTTTGCTAGGGGAGATGTAGATTGGCTATTCAGAAAAATTTGTTCATTAGAAGGGTTGCCAAGCCTTGAAACAGGCTGCCCAGGGAAGTGGAATCACTATCCCTGGAAGTATTACAGTGACACTTAGATCTGTCACTCAGGGACGTGTACCCAGACCCAGTGACGGGGCTGGCAATGCTGAGTTAACAGATGGACTTGATGTTCTTAAAGAAAACAGAATGCAAGACTTCTTGAAGACCCCACAGGACCTAATTTGGCCCAAGCTGACAAATTAAAATTCATTTCAGAAATGTGTTTTAAGTTTGGAATATTTTAGGGTGAAGCATGTGAACCCAAAAGTGCTGTTACTAAAGACTTTTAAATTACAAGAGAAAGAAAAAAAATGTAGTGTCTTCACTTGCAGCTTGCTCTTCCTTCCTTTCCAGCTACCCACACAAACACAGAGAAAGGTTTAAAGGTGCAATTTTTTCTGCAGGCATACAGGTGAAGTTGATCAAAGACCTACCATCTGTTCAGAAACTTCAGGCACAATGCTCCACTGTATCCTCCAACCCCTAGGAATGATGGAAATAGTTAGAGAGCAAGAACTCCATCCATCAACACCGCTTGTTTGTAAAAGGTTAAAAAGCAGTTTTCTGCAATAAGCACTTACGGCTTAAAAGCAAACAATATAATCCCCAAATTAACAAAGAACCCACAATATAACAGAAGCACAAGTGGCCAACAACAGCCAGCTTTAAAAACATTAGCTAAGTAGATACTAAACAGAATCACTACTTGTGGGTTTTACAACAAAACTTAATGGTGTGCATGGAGTAAAGGATTAGGAATATTTTCTCTTATTTTCTCATGCAAAGAAAATTACATCAACTTGTTCAGAAGCCTATTTGCTACCAGCAATTTCCAGGGAATACAATGTCAAACAAAATATCAATTAAGAAGTCAGAAAAGTAGTTTACAACATGAACATTAAGGTAATCTACACCATTTTAAGGTGCATTTAAAAAAAACAAACACCCAGACTTAATTTTTAGAAGAGATTGACTTTACAACTGGAAGATACTTTGGATAAAGTATTTCAAGAGCTATGGAAAAAGGCAAAACTGCCATTTTAGGCCTAGGTGAACATTCTCTGCTGGGAAAACCAGCAAGCTTCAGTATTGAAGGTGATGTTCTTCAAGTACTCTAAACATCACAGAATTAGAAATATTAGAATTTCAGTGTGCTGAGGGATTTCTCTGAGAGCATGCAACATTGTTTATGATAATCCAAGCCACAGGATACAAAGATAATTCCCAATAATAGTAAAAGATTATAGAAACTGAGCAATGACCCTTAGGGTATTTGGGTTTGATTTCCCTGTGTTATATGTAAGAAAAGGTAGCAGTTTATAACTCAGTGCAAGGATAATAAAACATCTTTTGAACAAAGCATTACTTAAGAGAGTAAGCTAGTATTTATGCAAATACCTGGCTATGAGGTAATTTAGGGATAACCTCAAAATTGCTAAAAATAAGAACATAGGAATGGCCCAGCCATGCCATACAGCATTGATGTAAATCTGCAGATTAAGAAGAAAAAACAAACAAAGAGAGATGTGGATTACAAACTGGGGTACAGTGAGTTACATGAAATACCACTTCCCACTGTGCTCTTGGGCTCAGAACCATGCAATTCATATTAAAAAAAATTAATACATTTTAGCCACTCTGTGATTGACAATGGCCCCACACTAAGGAATGCAAAACCAAAACTAAGAATGAACCAGATCTCCAGAGATGACACTTCACTAGTTCTCAGCTGCCTCAGAGATAGTACTGAGTATTTTCAACGCTACAATTACTTGATGGGCTAGCAGGGAAAAAAAAAAGAAAAGGAAAAAAAAAAAAAAAAAAAAAAGGTAAACCCTCAAGTCTGTGAATCTGCTACATGACCATGATATGGCCAGCAATGGCACAGAAGCCATGGTACAGAAGTGGAGTTACAGCAACTAGCCCCATACTGGGCAACAGGATAAACTCTCACTCTATTATTTCAGGTCCATTAAATCAAAAATTTTTACCAAGATGAAAAAGATTGCAGGAAAACAGGTTTTATTTTATGTAAAAAGTACAAATACAAAAAGCTTCAAAAGGTATTCTGTACCCAGCTTCTGAAAACAGAGACTACAGTCTCTGTGAGAGACCCTAGGGTTTTTACTGATAACCACAAAGTGAAACCTTGCTCTGGCTCCCAGGTACCAGAGCTTTCAAAAAAAAAAAAAAAAAAAACCAGCTCAAGTTTCTTCTTTCAGTTTTTATCTGAAATATGGGCTTACCAGGTGAGGCAAGAGAAAAACCAGCAGATATGGAGAAGGGACAGACAGAGGGCACTGGGAGGGAAGTCTCCTCCTCAATATTCATTCAGCTGTGCCATACAAAATAGCAGAAGGTCCATAACTTACAGGGAGTTACTATTTAACAAAAAGGTGTGTGATATTTTCACCACACAACTATTGCCAATTCCTTTGACAGAAATTAATTTCATATACACTATGACGAAAAGAATTTAGATCATTTCATTAACAATAGGAGGAAGGAAAACAAATCCAAACTCCACTAGATACTTATGTTTCTTTGCAGCATCCAAACCTCATAAGAGAAATGCTTGAACTTAGCTCACAGACCTGATGTTTGCACATTGATTCTTAATGAAATCAAGGCATTTTGCCTTTCCTCAGTATGATCCTATCAAATGGCAAAGAGCCCTGATGGGGACAATAGTTCCTCACCAAATGTAACCACTATCAGCATTTCAGTCCTAGACAAAAAGAAACTTTGCAGAGGCTGAAGTAATCATTGAATTACCAGGTCTGGGAGACTGGAAACAAGAAAGGCATGAACAACACCCAGACAGTTCTAAGTTATTTTAACAATTACAAAACTATGCTACAGGAGACCCAGGAAAACACAATTTAACTGGTTTTATATATAACAAACTGACCACTACTGTTATTTTGTGTCAAATGAAATTACATTTTTGATTTGACTTGAACTGTAGCACAACCCCTACTCAGATATGGCAGTTTCTAAGAATTTCAGCAAATAATGTATTTTTTCAAGTTCTTACTACTCCTGGAAGAGTAGGATAACTTACAATAAAGGCAATAGCAGAAGTGTAGATAGAATACCAGTCTAATAAGGCAGAAAGATTCTTCAAAAAATTTGTAACAGGTTTGGCACCTCTCTCTAAATGGAAGTTGAGAAAAAACGCAGTATTAGAATTAGCTGGGAGTGGTTAAATCACTTTTAAATTACAAACAATCAAATTAGAAAACTACAGGAATATTCATGACATGTAATGATAAAAAGGCTTATCCAAATGAAAAAAAAATTAAACCCACCAATGTAACTGAACAAATAAAGAATGCATTTCCAAAAAACGAAGTGTTATCCAAGACAAATATTACATCTCAACTCTTAAGTATAAACAAAGGAAAAAAAATCAACATCATTTATAAGGGTACCCTGATGCTAAAAGCAGCTTGTTCTCAGCCATGGTCACACCACCCCAAAGACCACTGTAAAGGTCAGTTTGTCTCACTGTAAAAAAATCTACATTAACCTGACTGAATTACAAGCCACCAAGGAACAACCCAGAATCACAGAATCATTTAGGTGGGAAAAGACCTTTTTGGTCATCACTGTATTTGACCATTAACCCAGCACTGCCAAATCCACCACTCAACCATGCCTCTACATGATTTTCTCTGCAGAGCCTTCCCACCCACCACTCCTGTCCAGGTTGGTGTCACTGCAAACTGACAGGGAGCACTCCATGCTGCTGGCCAGATCATTGATAAAGATACTGAACAGGACAGACCCCAGTACTGAGCCCTGGGGAGCACCACTTGTGACCAGGTGGGTGTAGCTCCATCCCCACCACTCTCTGGGCCTGCCCATCAGCCAGTTTTCTACCCAGCAAAGCGTACACCTGCCCAAGCCATGATCAGCCACTTCCTTCAGGGAATGCTGTGGGAAACAGCACCAAAGGCTTTACTGCAGCCAGGCAGACAACACCCAGAGCCCTTCCCTCCCCTGCTGCTGCTCCACCAGCTAGATTAAAGCCAGGCTGGATCTCCTGGCTGTGTCTCTGCAGGACTCTACCCATGGCTAGCCCTTTGCTGCTTGCCCTTCCTAAGCCAGGCAACCCAGCAGATGACTCCCTGACGCCAGTGTGCCACCCTGCAGGCTCTGCTCTGGCCATCACTGCACGGGAGACTGCCCCGCGTGGGAGAGGCCCACACACAGGCACACCCAGCCAGCAAGAGCAAGGGCAGCTCTTCCTCTGCTCCCTAAAACCCTCTAATCCTTTTCACTACTTGGCAAACCAGCTAGGGAACACAAGGAAACAGGAGAGGGCTGCTGCAAGGCCACCAAAGGTGCCTGTTGGACCACACCAGTTTTGCCTTTCGTGAGAAGAATGATGATACCTCCTGCACAGAGAGCCTCAGAAGCTCTCACTCTTGCAGTAGAACTCACAACTTGCCAAGCCTTTCTTCAAGAGAGCCTCTGACTTGCTGTCCCGGTTTGTTTGGCTTGAGACTGAGCAATCCCAAACACACTTCTTATGTGAAGTAATTAAGCAACTAGCACTGCATTTCCTTAAGCATCAGCAGCACAACCCAAGCAGCAGATGAAGAAGTGGATGGGCACACCCAAGGCACTGCAAGAGCTCATGGACTCAAGTGCTGCTTCCACTGCTCTGCTGCAGCTGCCTACACCAAGCCCATAAAGAAGATTAAGACTTGAAAGACTGGAAATCACTGGTGACAATAACAGTCTGGAGAGCTCTGAGTCAGCCTCCCTGGACAACAGGAATCTAGATTTTGTGGCTAACGTAGTGGAAGTTAGGAACCACCCAAAATTTGACTTTAATACTGTTTTTTAAAAGGCATTCTGAAGGCAATGCATGTACACCACTGACAACAAATCAAAAGTATTCTCCCAGATGAAACCAGAATAAACACAACAAATAAAATACTGCTAAGCACTTACTTAATCTTCTCATATTTTCAGTCAACCTGAAAAATAATAGATAAAAGCAATTTGTTAAAGAGACAACTAGTGAACACTTGTGTACATTTGATCCTTGAAACACTCTTCATACTTCTAAACTATAAGCCTTTATTCTGGCGTTTATTCTTGCCTATTCTTTATTATTTCTTGTTACAAAATGTGTTTCTACTAATACAGTCTACCTTGCATCAGACTGAAAACTGAAGTTTAAAAGCCCTCCAGCCTAACTAAGCCTTTGTTCACTGTTTCTGGGAGGCAAATGACAAAACCTGGTAAATAATACAAATCTTATTTTAATTTACACAGCAGATAAACTTAAAATCTCATGTTTTGTCCAAAGTAGTCAAAAAACTTTTGACGTAATTCTGTACTTTTGGTGTCATTATTTGTTATTGAAACAATTGCTGAAACCATACAAAAGGCTGGTTAAAAAGAAAAAAAAAGTGAGAAGAAAAGTAACTTGTAAAGGCACCAAGAATTTCTCAAAATGACATTAGGGATTTACCTTCTAGCACTAAGTGGCTCTTCTGTTTCCACTGTATTCTCTTCTGGCTGAAATCTGAAGTCCTCAATATACTCCCCAAATTTATCACAAAACCACTTATGGAGTCTTGAGGAGACTGTGTGAGAGCTCTTATCTATAAAAAAGAAGCACTAAGTATCAGGATAGTGCTAGAAGACACCTTTATCCAATGCCAGCCATTCCCACACACAGTGTTTGTTGGGAAGCACACTTTGCTCAGCTCCCCCATCCTTCACCAACACTCTTTGTGGAAACTTGCAATTTACTTGTGCCACTGCACAGGAACCCAGCTGCATTAAATTGGTAAAATAAAACTAAAAGTGATTCCTGCATTGCTCTTTGGACAGCACATGGAAGCATCTTATCACCCAAAGTACAAAGAGTAAAACATCCTAACAAACAGTAATTTTTAGCAAACACAGTAAAAACATTTTCTGGTTAAGAGACTTCTGTAAATGAAAGACTGATGTAAATCTCAGTGCTCCCTGTTGTGCTGAAGGGTCACCTTGAGAAAAGCAAGTGCAAAGCAAATCACTCCTGAGCAGAGAGCTGGAGAACACCCTGCAGCCACAGGGATCTGACAGGAAAGGGAGGTGGAAACATAAGCAAGATTCTGCTAGAGCCATTTTTACTTCCACTTTCCAACCACTGATAGTTCACAAAGATTGTGTGTGTGTGCCTTTATAGAGCAATACAAAAAACCCACCGAGTTTCTTTTTTTCTAAAGTCAGCCTTCAGAAATTATGCTGCATATACCACTTTCTATATATGGAATATTCAGTCATATTATTACCTGGGAAGTCTTACACAACAAAATAATGAAGTGATGCACACTTTCTGTATGTCAGTTTCAGGGGAAAAATAACATAATAAAGGGGTACATGGTAATAAAATCAGGCTAAAAGCCTTAAGGCACTGCAAGTGAGAACAAAACAATCACCTATAACACACAAAATTGTGGTCTAGAAGGAACAGACAGACTACTTGGAAACACAGCTCAATACAGCAATGTCACCAAGAGGATACTGGTCATAATTACTCCATGACCAAATTTAGTACAGAATTCCATTAAATTAATGTATGATTAAACAGAGACATGGGAGATTCATCAGCCAATTGCAACAGCCAAAAAGATGCATTTAAGCTCATGAGAAAAAGTCACTGGTGCTCAGAAAATAGAATCAAAAGTCACTGGTGCTCAGAAAATAGAATCAAACCATTTATTAATGATTGACAATGAAATATAGAAAAACAAGGAATCTAGTGACTGTTTACAGCTGGGACAACCCTTCTATTTGAGAATAAAAATATGAAGTAGCTTCCCACATGCTAATACTTCAGAAAATACTGAGAAAGAGATTTTGACAAGAGGGAAAAAATGTCAGGTTGTAGCTCTCAAAACAAAAAGCACTGACACTATGGAAGTACAGGAGGGGAAATTTCAGATTTAGTCCAAAGATTTAAAAGCCTAAATCTCAATCACAAGCTGTAGGAAGGGAAGTAAAAGTGTACTGAAAGATTAAGAATTTGACTGTTGCCTTAGTTGTTTCAGACATCAGTAGTACATTATTGAATTCATAATTAGCATCAGCTTGAGAAATGTATATGGCAGTGTAGGTGTCCAACAAATTAATAACTCTTATCTTACTCCTTCACTAGAATGTCTCTTCTTTTAGATAAAGGAAGTAGTAATATGATTAGTGGCATAACAGACCTTCTGCAATTGAGAACAAAACAGAACATTTTTTCTACGTATTACACCTGTTTTCTGCTAAGTCAAGGATCAGCAAGGCATGCCAGAATGGTGAAGTGAGCCAATAGCTTTCATTACATACCTAAAGGCTTTACAATACACAATAAATTCCTTGCTCATGTATGCTAAGTTAACTACAAAAAGTAAATGCAGAATCACATACAGAGAGAGAAGTTGCTTGAATTGTCATTTATAAAAAGCTTCTTCAGAAGCAAGATTTGATTTTCTAAGGATCTTAAAAAAATCCAACTGAACTAAAGTGCTGTTAGAGATCTGACCAAGCTCACCTGTTCCATTGGCCTGTGCCTGTGGCTTTGCAGGTTGCTGAGCTGCAGGCACCTCTTCTGCCCTACAAAGAAAACAGAAACAATGTGAAATGTTAAAGAGGGAGAATTTATTCCCTTTTAGGTAAAAGAAACACCAGAATCTCCACGATTTCCATAGCTGAGATTATACAATCATGAAAACCCAGCTTACACCCTTTCACAAGACTCAAAATATTCACTGCACTTCAGATCCTGGGAAATGCCACCCACTGTGAGGTGGGGTTTAGCCATTGCTGTCACCAACAGCTCCAATTCACCTTACAACTGCTCAACAATGTAGTATTAAATTTCTTGCATTATTTATGCCTTTGTGTGGTATATGCATTGCAATGCCTGCCAGGAAAATTCTTCAGAGCCACGACTCTTCCCACAGCAATAAATTAAAAGGGATTCTATATCACAAGTTGATAACCACAGCAGCAGAACAAAACCACAATTTAAGACACAAATCTTGAATCCTGCCACTGCTACTAGGGTCAAACAACTCCACAAGAGGAACAGGTGTTAGGAATGATTTAAAATGTTATGTTGTAAGCTCTCAAAATACACAGATCACAACCAATTTGAAAAATAACTTGAGAAATCAAAATAGCCCGAAAAACTGCAACAAATATGTTCTAAAAATATACATCAAGAAGCTGGCATCATTGGTCTCACCTTTCAAAATGACTCAAGAATATTCCCATCCATTAAAAGTGAACAGATTTTTTAAAACACAAATGCTTTTAGCATTCTGTACATGTGCAAGGCTTCAAGTTACATTTGTACACAGCCTCCAACTGCCAACCTGTGTTGAGAATACTTCAGGCTTCAGTCCCAAAGTCTTCATTCATCCATGCAGATAGCATACAGAAAGATTTTTCTATGGAAGCAAGAGCTTTGACAACATAACACCAGCCACAGCAAGCTTTGACAGGGAGTTGTATGATTGGAAAGATTACTTCTTGAAATAAAAGTGTCAGTTGTGCAATTTCATGATCACTCATTTATCAGGCAATGTAAGCATTTTCAAATGTTCCTTTAATCTTTTGCTCCTCAGAAAGAGAAACAAGTGAAACATGGTCAGGAAATGAAGAGCAAGAGGAGGGATCCCACTGCACTGGGCAGATTGCAGCAATACAGATGGACACACAGTCCTCTCTCCTGCTGTTCCTCTAGAAAGGATGTTAGGAAAAGATGTCACTATTGCCTGCACATGGAAAAGGTCATTACTGCTGCTCAACATGACCATACATCAATGAACATGATGGAGAAACTGCAGAACTTGTTACATCCCTTCCTTCCTAAGTATTCCCAATCCTTAATGAGTTTCCACATCCTTGTTAATTTCTAAAAAGAACATTTAGAAATAGTTTACTGATTTATGAATTACAGTTCGACATTTATTGGTGTTAATGAGCTAAAATCAATGGTTTTTGCTTTGAAAGACACTTGCTTTCATGATTCATCAGGACTTTTCCCCATGGCTTCTGTATTTGCAGCAGAAAGACTTTTGAAAGTCACCTGAAATGTCATCAGTTTATTTTCCTTAGCTAAACTTTAACTTTGGTTCCTGTGCCATTTTACCCCAGTTTCTATATAAGTCACAGGTTCCTCATCTAAAAAATCCTCCTATCCTTGCTTCTTCTCCCATACCCTTGCATCTCCTCCATTACCAGCTCTCAAAAGACAGACAGAAATAAACATGATCAAATTTGCACCAACTCTTATGCAGTGGTATCTTGTTTTCCTCCACCAGCCACACATCAGATGGTTACACCACATATTGAGCGTTTCAGCTGAAATCTGTCATTTGGGCTGTGTTTCACTGGAGCTGAAGCCACATTTAGGTGGAAAGGAGATGGTCATTAACAAGCCATTCCAGCTGTGTGGAGGCACTGGCTGGGGCGGTGTCACACCAGAACTCCCGGGACAGAGCCAAGATGAGATCCCAGCACTGTCAGCTGTCAGAGTCTCCAGGCTGGGTCTTCCTTTGACATGCTGGGATGTACTTTCAAAAGCAGCACAGCATCATTACTCCCCATGTTTCTTGGGCAAAAAAATCAAGAAAATCTCACCAAGAAGTAGCTCTGTACAGCAGCCTTACTGGGCTCCATCAGGAGCACATGACAGTTGGCTTTGGCCCTTCTTGGTGCTTTTGCTTCATTTCTCTGGCAATGTCTTACTTGCCATCTGCCTGTTACTTCTTCCCCATGAAGAACCTGACCTTTACAGTCATCAGGTTAATGACAGCTCATTACTGCACCTGCGAATCAGGTTATAATTAGCCACTTCAGACAGATCTGTGACAGGAAGCTCAGAATTCATTGTTTGGGCTTGCACACCTACTGGGAAGTTCAATTGTAAAATCAGGTCATGTTGAACCATGCAGTTCATCAAGACCACTGACAGAGGGAAGAAATTATCTTTCCAGGTTTCTGAACCACTCTTCATGCCAGAGATAATTTAGAGGACTGAAAAACATAAACAGTCCCCAGAACAACAGTGTGTTCCTATGTGGGCTTCCCAACAGCAGCCTGAACCTACAAAAACAAGCTGCATTAATTCCTCTTGGACACACTTTCCACCCAGAAAAAGGGTGTAACACCAACACATCCCCAACATGAAGCTAGGTCATCTTTATGCAACTAGAGATTGCAGCCATTTAAAGCACAGCTGTTTGAAACAGATAAGAGCAACCTCAGACAGTGGAGGAGACAAACACAAACTGTCTTTTTTGTTTATTTTAATATACTGAGGTCAGGGAAGCATCAATATTAATGAATATTAGAGCTGTGCATGACCAGGTCACATGTACCTCTGAAAAGCAACTAGCACACTCTGATGCAGTGTCCATTCAGTGCTGCCCCTCAGAACAGCACCCAAGTGTTATTTAATTATTTAGCTGCAAGCATAACACAAAAGTTAAGGGAACCTTGACACTGAAGACTATTTCCCTAAAATAAACATTTTTGTTTATGCATATGAGGCCCTGAATACAGCTGCAAGTTGAGATGTCTGTGAATCAACAGACTCCCCCAAAAAACTGGATGCAGAACCAGAATTGTTGGACACAAGAGGTGCAGTCCCTGCCATGATGTTCTCAGACATATTCAAAGCATATTCCCACAGGCTAACTCCAAGTTCACAAGCAACCTATCACCAGTTTTTCAATCACTGTTGCAAAAGACACTCAAGGCTGTTAATACTCTTCCTAATGCTCAAACCTGAATATGTGTGTACTTCCATCAAAAGCACGTTCCAACCTCATACATGCAAAACTAAGCAGATATTTTCTGAGCCTAGTTTAAAAATACCTTTCAGGTACGCATGGCTTCTTACCCTGAAGAGCTGTTAAAAAACCAAGTGATATAATTTTCATGTTTTCCATCTCCTTCGCATTAAAACACACCAAACATTTCAGAAGCCCTTGCTATTCTCATCTACAATGAAGGAATAGTGATTTATGCAGAAGCATTGTCTATTTGGTCCTTGTAAAAATAGTTCACAATGGTACTAATAACAAGGTGTGCTGCATAAGTCACAAGCTGCTGCTAAATGGTGTTGCAAAACTTTTTTATTTTTCTTTTCTGCGTGACTGTAGCTCACAATTTGCAAAATATGTCACTTACAGCTCACACTAACTATTCCAGATTATTTATGCATCATTCTGCTCACATGTCATAAGCTTCAGCTGCCATACCAAATGCTGGGATGTTCTGAACTGTATCTGTGGAAAACTTCAGCTGAGGCCACTGTATTTCTGAATAATCAGATACGCAAACAATAAACACCAATACAAAATAAAGCACCAAAAGTCCTCTTCTTCCACTCTACTCTCTTCCCTGTGCACAACTGTGGCCTCCAAAAAGGAAGCCCATGTTCTTCACTAGAAAAAAAAAATTAGATTTTGAACTTGCTTTCTCCTTGCCAAACTTTTTGTATCATGTTTTATATTGATACATGTATTATCTGCCTCACAAATACTTTCAAATACTGCAACTTTTAAAATAATTTCTTTCTTATACCACAGCACAGTTTGATTTTCATTAGCATCAGTTTACTTCTGCAAACAGAAAGAACAGTACCTGCAAACCCCAGCCCTCAATTAAGTACCACAAAGCTGCTCCCTCTCCTACCAGGGGACACATGAATCTCTATTTTAAAACTGCTAACAATAATCTTAGAAGCAGGGTGAATTTGACATAACCAGACAGAACTTGAGGCAGTTCCTTTGCTTAATAAAATTAAATTTCCATCAGGCCATATTTATTTATTAATAAATATTACTTTGCTTAACCAAATTAAATTTCCATCAGCCCATATTTAATTTCCAATTAAATATGGGCTATTACATATTTGACTATGTAAGCCAACATTTCCCCTATAGTCCTAATAAAAGTATTTTTAAATGTCCACAATGAGATGCAAAATATAGTAAGCAGTGAAGAATTTCACAAAATAAGCACAAGTTAAGCAAAAATTATGGACAAACAAATTGTTCTCCTCCTGGGTAGAAACCAAAAAAATTTCAGAGTCTTATTTTGTTGTCACCTTATGCATCCTGCCTGCCACAAAGAGGCTGAAATAGTAGTAAGAGCAGTTAGAGAAGCACTTCAGTAGAGAGGATAATTGGCTGAATGTAATCCCCAAGTGCAATACCCAAGCTGACAAGACTAATGCAATCCTTAGGGTATCTAAATAGCACTCAGGGAGCCATGT
Source organism: Melospiza georgiana (assembly GCF_028018845.1). Classification (NCBI taxonomy): domain Eukaryota; kingdom Metazoa; phylum Chordata; class Aves; order Passeriformes; family Passerellidae; genus Melospiza; species Melospiza georgiana. The sequence continues at coordinate 65,504,801 of NC_080433.1, forward strand.
CATCCTCCTTAATTTAGCAATCTCACTCCTGCTAGAGGTTTGCTGCTGTTCACAACCCAACAAGGCACAGATGTTGACACAAATACTGATAAACAAAGACTGTCCATCTCTTCTCTGTAAAGCCTGTGCTGATAAGCTGCAGTGGGCCAGGTACGACTCTGAGTCAGCCTTATTATTGTGAAACAGAGTGGGATGATGAGTACCATTGTGAAGAAGAAGAGAGCTCCTCATCCTCCCCCAGGACTCACAGCCATGAGGAGATCCCTGTCCCCTTCTCTGTGCATGACCTGGAGTGCAGGCACAGCCCTTGGGACAAAGCTGGGCCAGATCTACAGACAAGCATATGGAATTTGCATCTCAAGCAACTTCTTCAAGGCAGCAAGTCACAGGTGAGAAATTATCCTTTCCTGAAGCATCAGTTTCACCTACCAAGAGCAGGGAACAGGGCTCAGTGCTCTGTACAGCTGTCACTGTGCCAGCTGATACTCTCAGCACACAACAAGCTCAAACTTCTCCTCCTCAGCTGTCCACTCTAACAGGCAGTGCCAGTCCAGACACACAGCCAGACCAGCACAGGCAATAAAAATGCACTCTCACATCCCAGCTGTAAGAGCAACTTTAAAATGTCACTCAGAAAAAGTCCAGATGAGAGCAGTCTGAGCCACCTTCCCACTGCACAGTTGTGGTGCTGGGTGGGAACCAGACTCCTCACAAGGACCTTGGAGAGCCCCTTCTAAGCTGACTTGGCAGCACAGGTCAAAGACTTCACATAGACCAACCCTGCACAAAACCAGTGATTTTGGAAAACCATCACTGTGAAATATTACCTGAAAAAATCCCACTGTAGTAGGTACTGAGAATAGAGGGAAGGCCTAATCTATCTTTTATCTAAAGCCTTGGTGCACCAACACTCTGAATACTGTTCAAACTCTTAAAACAGTTAAAGAATGGCAACTGAATTGATGAAGGGGATGGAGTACTCTTAAAGAGACTGGAAAAGCTGGAACTCTTTAGTCTGGAGACAATGTAAGAGAAGAAAGGACTCATTAAGGATGGCAAATAAACTGAATGCTGAACAGTAATTCACCATTTCTTACAATTTTGTAACTATGGGGTGCTTCTTGAAACCCCTATAAAGTCTGTTAAAAAGGAAAGCAAATAAAATGCTTCGTTAAGATGTAAGAGGGGACTTCTGCAATGCATTGTCTCCACAGTTTCCAGAAGAAGATAGCTCCAGCAATTAATAGTGTTAAATAAATTCATGGATAACAAGTCTGCCAAGAGAGACTGAAGTGAAAGACAGCAATGTACCTTCTGACAGCCTTAAATAAAGGGTATGTGTATGCTTACAATGAGTGGCTGGGGGAACAGGGGCTGTTTAGCCAGGAGAAAAGGAAGCTCAGGGGAGATCTCACTGCTGGCTACAGCTGCCTGAAAGGAGATTGTAGCTAGGTGGGGGTCAGCCTCTTCTCCCAGGTAACAGGCTATAGGAGAAGAAGAAATTACATCAAGTTGCACCAGGGAGTTTTAGACTTGGTATTAGGAAAAATTCCTTCACCAAAAGGGTTCTCAAGCACTGGAACAGGCTACCAAGGGATGTGGTTGAGTCAGGGTCCCTGGGGGTATTTAAGAGACATGTAGATGTGGCTCTGGACTGCATGGTTTAGTGGTGGCCCCAGCAGTGCTGGGTTAATGGCTGGACTTGATGGTCCTAAAGGTCTTTTCCAAACTAAATAATTCTATGATTCCATGGGAGCAGGAGGCAGACAACAGAAAGAAAGCAGGCCCACATGTTTCCTATAAATAGCTCCCACTTCCATTGCTGCCAGTGGATGTGGACTGGCCTGAGAGGGAAGGTATTTTTACACCTGAGTACAGAATGAAGTGGGAGGCTGGGAAGAATTTGCATGGCACTGGGAAATTGCATATCCAAGCAAAACATTTTGCCTGTCTGCTCTTGCTTGTCACCTCTAAGTAAGTGTCAGTGCTTAGCATGTGATCACCAACTCAGCCTGCACTGTGTCCTGTGACAGCACTGGGTGGTGAGACAGAGATCCTGCTCTCAGCCCAGGAATCTCAGCTCCTGCTGGGCAAGGTACAACAGGCAGCTACACACACAAGGGGTCTAAACAACCAGCCACAAGCAGCTGCTGTGGTCTGAAGATCTGTGTAGCTAAGCAGAGTAAGGAGAGACTACATCAAATGTGATACTTTGCATCATCAAAATGGATGTCCTTGAAATGGGCATGAAAGAACCTGAAAGGACCTAGAAGCATAGGGAGTGCTTCCATCTGTCACTGCAGTGGCCAGAAAAGCTCAAATTCCAGTTACTCACATGCTTTTAGGGCTTTGCTGTGGTGCTGGGACATCCTTGCTGCTGCTAGATTAAGAGTAACAAGGATTGGGCAGTCTGGAGAAGACACAGGTTTTGAGAAGGATAAGCATTTGCAATGGCATGGCAAAGGCTCTGGCATTCAGTGGCTCCAGGAAGGCAAGATCCCAGAGGGAGAGCATCAGAAGAGGTGAAATGAAAAATATCTCAACTAGAAAGTGTCATGGCACTTCTACAGCTACAGCAGCACTTATGGCCAAGTAACTTGTATGTACGTGGATGTTAATGATGTCATTTTACAGGACAACTTAGACAGCTGCTCTCTCTGTGACCAGTAATTTATTTTAAGAGCACCTGGGCTGGAAACATATGTTTTTACCAGCACTTCCCAGAGACAGACAGAGATCTCAAGTGGCTTTGAGCTCTACAGTGAAGATGTTTCTCTTACCTTGCTTTAAGTACTTCATTGACTCTTTGTTCTAGCTCTAATCTCCTCTGCCGCTCCTTTTCTAGCTCCTGCCTTAATGTTTCAGCGTTTGTTTCTTCTCTCAGCTTCCTGAGCTCCTCCTCTGTTAATTAAAGAAGAAGATAAAGATTTAGTTACCCTGAAGTATTTCTATACAAAATTTTAAAATCTAATTATGACAGATTCAGTGTGGGGGATTTTTTTAGCTGTGCTATACCACATATGTTCACCAGAAAAAAAAAAAAAACAACAAGTATTCAAGGGCTAGACAGACTTCATAAAAAGCACACAGCTGTATCAGGTACAAAATGTTTCATTACAATTGTTAAGCAAGGAGAAAAATAGCTCCAAAGTTTTCTTTTCAAGATGCAAAATAAGCCCTTGGTACAAGCTATCTTTACTTAAACATGACTTACTCTTCATTCCCCAAAGAAATAATCAGCAGGAAAGGCTGCCTATTGCTAAATGCAGTGATCATAACAACAACAAAAAAAGTATCTGTTTTCTTCCCTCATGTCTGTGGGTGGAAAAACACAAAACCATAAACTCAAAAGAAGTTATATGATGCCATATAAACCCATGCCTATCAGTTCCTGGCACTAGGTCAGAGGGTGCCTCTATGAGCCTCAGCACCTTATAATTGTAAGAAAGGGTTGTGAAACAAGAAACTAAGTTAAAATTTTTACACTTTTCCAAGGTTTTTGGGAAAATGTAAAAACTACTAACTTCCATGTAATAATTATATATATATAAATATACTCACATATTTACTTATACAAACACATACACACTCCCACAACATTTTTCACAAGAAGTTAGTATCAAGTATGTATAAGGCTTCTTTGTGGCTAATTAGCCTTGCTTTTTGTCACTGGCAGTGTCCTTGCTCATGACCTTATTTTACTCTAGAGCTAAAATGGGGTCACTATTACTGACAGCTTTTCCCAGCTAGGCATACACGAGACATGGCCAAAATAAGATTGGTAATCTCTCTCTTTTTTTTTTCCTTTTTCTTTTTAAACCAAAATTTACTTTACACTTTTTCTCTGGTATGATTTTTAAGCTCAATTACAACAATCAGTAGCAGAACAGCAGGTGTATTTCAAGTTTACACCAAACTAGAACAGAAACTACTTTCTACTTCCACTACCATTAGAAGCACAATGGGTTCAGGCTTTTTACATTGTTTTACAAGACTGGAACGCCATTTTATACCCTCCAGAGGGTTGTTACACAATGCCTTTTGTTTCTTCTCACATACTGCCTTCTAAATCTTTCATAGTCAGAGGATTTTGGTATGTGAGCCTCACTGACTCCAACCACCATGGTTCTTGAGAAGGTCTGAAGCCATAGTGCACATGTCCAGAGGAACTGATGCGCTCTCCATGCCCTGCAGCAAGCCCTGTGCAGGGTGTCCAACCTCTCCATCTGCTGATTGTCCTGCAGCAGAGCAGGAGCCTCAGAGCACAGAATTAGGAGAGATGGGAAGAAGACACATGAATCAAGGGGACAACACTATGGCTTCCACAGTAAGGCAACAACTGAGCTCCACCAAAAAGAAAGGAGCGCTGTTACCATCTCCCACTGAGAGATGGTGACCCTGGGAAGAAGAGCTGGAGCACAGAAACCACCACGTTATCCCCCAGAACTGAAACTGAGAACCCCCAAGGGTGGGGCAGGGCAGTGTCACTGGGGCAGAAGGTATTGTCTCCCCTGTCAGTAAATGGAAATGTCACTGGGGCAGAAGGTATTGTCTCTCTTGTCAATAAATGGAAATGTCACTGGGGCAGAAGGTATTGTCTCTCTTGTCAGTAAATGGAAATGTCACTGGGGCAGAAGGTATTGTCTCTCTTGTCAATAAATGGAAATGTCACTGGGGCAGAAGGTATTGTCTCCCCTGTCAATAAATGGAAATGGTATTGTCTCCCCTGTCAATAAATGGACAGATATGGATATAAGGGCAGACTTCTACATGGGGCTGTTGCTAATGACGCATCCACAAGGAATTTTAAATCCAACAAGAAAACTGAATTTGTAATTAATTTACCCAACTTTCAAGGGCTTGTTCCAGAACAAGAGCCTGCACACAGCTGAGGGGAAACATCTGTTGCACTTCAAATGCACTGGAGCTTGTGCAATATCATGAAGATATCACAGAAAGTTCCAAAGCTTGATAGAGACACTATCTTCTCAAGACCATTAAAGGGAAAAAAATTCTTCATTACGCATTTTTAGTTTGATTAAAGAGGAAGTGACTATGCATTTTGTGTACATAAAAAAACCACACACATTATAAATTAACTTCAATGTCCTTGAAAGTCAGATTTTCCAGCTTCCTTAATTCCAGCTGTTCTGACTGTGCTACATCTTGTACCAAAACAAAACCTCCAGAAATTGTATCTCTTGTCCTCCAAAGAGGACAAGCAGTGCCAAATATTCTTTATGGAAAGAGGCAGAGTTAAAGGGTGCACAGTGAAAGAGGCAGAACTCCTGTAAAACAAACAAAAGAAAATACAACATCCAATCCTTAAGGACTGTCATAGCTTCACATTTCAGAGCATTTCCTAACTTTCTCATACATGACTGCAATTCAAATCCACCTCATCAAGCCCTTAAAGCAGTACTTGTTGCTACTTTGGCAGCAGCGTGGTCTGGCACTGTAAAACCTTCGTGTTCAGTTAGTTAAATACTCCTGAGTCTGCTAAGCAACAGGAGCCACAGAGAGGGGAAGGGGGGGGAAGTTCTTCCTTGCTCTGTCCCCTGAAATAATCTACCATTTGGCCAAGCTGAACTGCACTTTTAAAGCAAATTTCTCTGTCCCTGAAGAGCCCTCCTGCAGAATGATGGAAGCTGGCTACAAAGAGCAGAGGTCACAGACCCCTGAGAAGAATACATAAGAATATTTCACCATGGTACCTATCCACTGAGTTTTGTAGATGAATACCCTCCATGATGCTGAGAATGGAGAGCTCCTTGGATTTCATCTTCAGTCAGCCAAATTTCAAACATCCTCTCCCCTCTGCACACACAAAAATGATAAAACATGAAACATCACGCTTCAAGGTTCCAGATTAATCAGTTTCCATAATTTCCTGCCCAGGCACATCCATCATGGCTCACTATCTCATCCAGGGCAAGAAACATTAAAATATTGCTGGGGGCTCAGTGCATGTCTTAGCTGGACACCCAGGTGAAGTGAGCAGCCATGAAGGTGACCTGGCTGGAGGGGGGAATTACTAAAAGAATAAAGTGTCTGCTGAAATACTGACAGAGAAAATGCTGCTATGCCTGGGAACTGGACCTGGGAACCAGAAGTATTGCTGAGAAGTGCAGCTGGCCTCTCTGAAATGCACAGCTTGGTACCCAGAAACCTGAGACACCCTGAGATACCATTGGGAAGCACAAAAACGAGGAAACACAACAGCCACTTATCATCTGAAAAGGTGAAAAGTAGCTCAAAAACAGGGAAAGCATCCTGGGGTAGTAAGACTTGGTAATTGCCATTGGCAATTACCTGCAGGAAAAAGAAACCAGTCTAGAAAAATAACTGGCATGAGAGAACAGAAAACATCATGTGTTGGCTGTTCTGGGTGAAATATAGAAATTAACAGCATCTATTGGCTGCTGAAGTGGTAATGTCCTACACTTCCTTATTTCTGTCTAATATGACTTAAATTTTTATCCAAAACAAAACTTCTCTCTCCAAGAATTTTGCATACTGCACAGACTTTTCCTTTCCTAAACAGGATGAACCCTTCACACAAACTTTCTAAGAGATCTTGAACCCTCACCCAGGACAGTTTCCTCCAACATCTGGGAAGGTCTGGCCCATTCTGACATCTGTCCAATAAGCTGGATACTGGTAATAATATAAACATTTGTAAATGTGCACATAAATAATCCATCATAATTCCATTTTCTGTGGTTTTACTGGAAAGCTTCATTAGTGAGAAGTTTGCAGTAGCCTGTAACAGTATACACATATTTGGTTGCTGCCATACTATTGATTGTTCCCAGGAATTTGTAATAGCTCAATATATATTTCTATAAATATATACACACACATATATATATTTGAGTTATAAATCATACATATAGTTGCTAGCCATGATTTTTGTCACAATATGTAATAAAGTAGAGAATTTAGAGTAAAAATCCTCCATGCCCTAGAAGCCTATGAAGTCAGTAATAACCTCTAAATACCTACACATTGGGTAACTCTAGGTTTTGATAGCAAGTGTGAGTCTGAAAAAAATGCTTTAGAAGCTCTCTAGCAAAGTCAACTCGTGTAGAAAAGCAGAACAATATCTGGATGCTACTGCTCTTTTAAAATGAGCTATAAAAGTCTGTCAGACAAGGCAACATTGGTGTTTCAATGACAGTAATCACTACACTTCTTATTGCACTGCAAACCCTAGGAGAATTGACCCCATAGTGAACACCATCATCAGTGATGTATCTCACAGGTTACCAAAAAAACTTACCCATTTCAGTTTTTCTACAGCATTTTATCCTCTATGAAATGTAATGGAAGTGTTGGAACTGAACTCTTAGGGTTTGACAACTGAAATTGAAAGACTTAGCATTTCAAAAAGCTTAGCTGATACCATGAAACTGCTACAAGACAGCAGCACCCAGTGTTTTGTTGCATCATCTTACAGCATCAGCCACTACAGCAAATGAAAAATTTCAGTTTGCTCCTCAGAATGCTCACCTGTAAGAAACGTTCTGATAAAAAGCACTTTAACACCCAAGTGTTTAGTATTCAGTATTTAGTTCTGGTGAGACTGAACAGAATGTGAGTAGTGTTTAGAAAAGAAGGATGGTACATCAGGCTAGCAAGGCGTGGCAGAATGTTGGATTTCTAAATCAAAACTGCTTGTGCAGTAAAGCGGATGTTTCCCCTAATCCCAGGATTGGAGGTAGATTAGGGAGCCTCCTCGTAGCTGTTTTATATAATACCATTTATTCCCAGACCTACAGGTATGCTGCAAAATCCCCCTCTGGGACAAAGTGACCAAAAATTTATTTCAGAGCAGAGCTAGAGACTGCCAATCACTGTTTCTAGCTACCTGAATTCAGTCTAGTGTTAGATCTAAGGAATTTAATCTGAGTTAAAAACTAGAAACAGCAAAAAGCATGTGTGGAACCCTGTTATATTTACATGGGGAAACACCAGTACTTAACAGGACAAAAATAACCCTTCTACATCTATGTTAATCATGGTAAATCTCCTTACAACCCTTTGAACATTGCTAGGGTTCATGCGTGTTATTTAATTGTTACTAAACACATTAAATCCCAACCACACACTTTCAATCTGGATCTCACCAGTTGTGCTGATGGAGCTAGACACTGGGAGCTGTCCCCAGGGCAGGCAGCTTCCACCCTTGCCAGACTCCCAAATCCTACAGAAAGCTAAGATGTTAACTTTGTCCCAAGGTAAACCCACTATATGACACTACTAACAAAAGGTCAGGAGTCTGAAAGCATCAGATATTTTTATCATCATAGACACTGAAGAGATTTTAGTCGTCACCATTAAAACCAGCAGCAAATGGCAGTGCTGTGAAAGCATGGAACAGCTCCATCACTTATGATAAAGCAAGGACAAACACAGAATATTGTCTGACCAACAAGCAGTGATGGACGAAGAACCTGCAATGGAATTCCCTGTATTTTCCTGCTTACACTTGCTCTGGAATTTACATACTCCTCTGAAGACATGGTCACAGTTCATAGCTGTAACTAGATAGAGCTTAACTGCGCATTATTTGTTCCTGTGCTTCTTCTAATCCATGATTCTCCTTCTCCAGGGCATATGTTTTTTCCATCAGTGACTTGAGCACCATGGAGACTGCCAAAGAACTTATCATAAATCTACCCAAAAGATTTCAGATAAAACATTACCTTTTGATCCCAGACACTGTGAGATATTCTACTTCTCTGCATGCCAAATGCTTGGCAAAGTGCTTACTAAAGCCATCACTCTAGCAGCTCCACTTCATTAATTCTCCTTTCTTCCTTGAGTCACCTCTTAAGGTCATGTCATCTTTCATGCTTGGATTTCTACACTTCACTTGGGAATCCCAAAACTCACTGCTTAGGAGGATTACTCTAAGGATTTTATGAAGAAGAACCTAAAAATATCCTTTGTCAAAATGGATACCAGTATTCTTGTTGTCCATAGCTCTTCCAGAGCTGAACAATAACTGGTTTGGAAGAACGCCTCTTTTTTGTTTGGTTTTTTTTTTGCATTTTTGAACACCTTGATTTGTCAATTTAATGGCTTTCCCTTGTGGTCAGGCCTCTTGCTTGTTTGCATGAATCTTTCATAGAGCAAAAAAAGATTTTCTAATAGGAATATTGGTGTCATAAAAAGCCAAAAGGCAGACAGAATCATTAAACATTAAGTATCTTTACTTAGTGCATATCCTTCCCTCCTCTCTGCCCATTTTATACAGGCATTTGGTAGAGTGGAGAAGTGAAATGCATAAATATAAACCCCACATTTTCAATATCACCTTTCTCCAGCTAAGTCTGCATGCATCAAAACAAAGAAGTGACCTGTCATATTTTCAGAGCCAGTCATGCCAATTTCCCTTTAAAAACTTTAACACAGCTTTGGCAGTTAAACAAAAGTTTTTTGCTTTGTTTTGTTTCCATCATTCCTTTGTGCTTCCCTTTGCTCTTCCAAAGACAGAGCTCCTGCCCCAGTACTCAGACTAAGCAGAGCTTTAGAGGACCAGATTTTGAGCCTCTTTGCATGTGCCTACAGGCCAGGGAGCAGTGTGCTCACAGGACTCCTGCTCTGCTGATAAGAAACAAGCCAACTCTGATCCAGAGACAGGGGAGGGAAGGGACAGTCTGAACCAGCATCCTCCCTCAGACAGTTAATATTCACTGGCACTCTTCTCCTCACCTGAGCAGCAGGAGTTTCATACAGAGCGATCTCTTTAATGTGATGAGGAAGATGGATTTACAAAACACATCATATTTTATAAAGTCTTCTTCCTCTGTGCAAGCTGTTCCAGCCTCCTCTCTCACCATTCCTGTCATGTCCTACTTGGAGTGGGTGAGGTTAGAAATAACTAAGATGCCATTGCTAAGGTTTGTACAAAATCATGATGCTGACTACCAATTAGTAACTTTACATTTAGTGCTTTCAGTGGAGCTTTTTTCATGTTGTAATAGACACAGACCTGGATCATTTCCCCTTCATTAGGGAAGGATTTTAAATTACACTTCCTGAAAACATAGCTTACTGATACAGACCCCCTTCTCAAAACATCAAGTGGAAAGTTTTCTATTGCTAGATACACTTAAAAGTTCAGCTTAAAAGCAATGAAAAATACTGCTCCTCTATGAATTTTCAGAAATTTCAGAGAATAAAAATGCCAGAAGTGTTGCAAAACCCACCTAAAATAAACAGAGCTGCAAAAATGTTGTCATTACTGCAGGAATGGTTTTCACTCTGTGGTTTTGGCAGAAGTGAAACAGTCTATAAATGTTGAAATAACGTCTGGCTTAGGAATAGCAGCAGGCTCTTCCAAGGCTTTTGTGTTACTAAGCTGAGCAGGGAAATGCAGGTTCCACATGGGGCTCCCAAAATCTCTGTCCCAGTTACACACAAGGGAGAGGCACAACAGTGCTGACCTTGCCCTGCCTGGGTTATCACACCATCTCTGCAATTAACGAAGCCAAGCTGGGCACCCAAAAAAAGGCAGAAATAGGCACAGCCCACACACATAACACAGTGTGTAGGTGGGATCTGCTCAAGGCTCCACAGCAGCTCCAACAATACATCCCTCTGAGCGCCGTGCTGCATTTTCTGTGGTCCATCAGCCTCATGAAAGGCAGTGTGACAATACAGGACCCTGCAGCATTTGGGCATCTTCACGTACAGCACCATCCCCTCCATCACCACGTGCATCCTTTGTGCAGTGACATGGGCAGACTGCACAAACCAGGCTCAGACCAATGATCAGCCTGCTGCTGGACTGGCACGGAGTCACATCCTGTCCCTCTGCCCTGGTCTCAGGAACCTCATGCTCTGGGAAGCCAAGCAGAGAGTGAGCAAAAGCCCAATCTGCCTCTTCTACCAGTCAGAGCAGAGTCCCTGAAGATGAGAAATGGAGATCTGAGTGCTCATTAGTCTGTATTGAGGCCTCCTGACCCTCAAACAACTGATCACAACTGCCTCTTCCAACAGCATTTCCAGGAAAATGAAGTCAGAGTTTTGGAGGGTTGTTTGTTTGTTTTTTGGGTTTTTTTTGCCCAGGAAAGCTAGAAATGAACTCAACATAATATTGAGTATGAGAACTCAATGTACACATTGAGTATCTTTGGGTATAAGCAAAACCTTTCCTACATCTCTTAAGAAACTTTCTGTAGTTTTTGAGAAGTCTCCCAATCAGAAGTCAGACCTAGAAAAACTTTAAATTTGTTAGGAAGCGAATGAGAGCAGCTCTAGTAAAGAGACAGCACTATAGCACAGCCTGGACTCATATATTTTTACTGTGTCACCTCTGGGTGCCCAGGATAAACATTAAAGATTTCCCAAAAGTCACCACAGGCAAACCAGTCTTCATCAGAGGAACTCTACCATCTCAAAAGAGACATGTAAATCTCCCAGGGATACATTCTTAGTGCTAAGGAGTCCAGGATTTTAAACTGAAAGAAAGGAAGTTTAGAGGAAGGACTAAAGGATGTGAGAAACCCAGGGTAAGCTCCAGTACCACAGCACCCTCAGCACTCACCAGCACACTTTATTTCACAGCCCTGGTGCAGCATCAGGATCACCTGGCCAAGGGCTGACCATGTAGCAAGGAATGGCCATTATGGCCCACAGCTGGGATTTGTGTCTCTCAGATAAACACCGAGCTGCTTATTCTCTTGCCAGGGTCTCCACCTGCTATGTAAACCAGCTCAAATCAGCTCTAGATTCTGCTTCAAGATTTCTGAACCTCAGGTTCAGACTACAGGCTGCTATATCAGTAAGAAAACAGCAAAACCAATGCAGTGAACCTATTCTTCTGCCCCTCTCTAGCTCTGCTACTGCAGCTGGTGTGACCCTCATATCAGGAGAAATTAAACAGAAGGTGTCCTGACACAGTTGGTAACTGGACTCTGGCCCAGCTTCACTGCACAAAATGACTGGGACTGTTTGAGGAGGTATTAGCATTTCTGCACACAACTGGACTTTCCAGCACAGGTCTTTTGCTGGTCAGCCCACACTTGGCCTCTGAGGTTTAACACTTTCTAACGTGCCAGTTCTGCCTGGGAATCATGTATGGTTTTCTAGAGCTCTATTTCCTTGAGGTCAGTATTCTTCTAGGTTGTTCTTAGAAAGAAGCATCAGGTCATTTATATCAGAAAGTGAAGTGTGAACCAGAGAAAATACTGTGGAGTTAGTCACATAAGTGGTTCAAAAAGGCACAAGGATGAACAGTGTGCCAGAGCAGAAATTTCAATGGGAAAGCAACATAATTCCAACTTCTTTTGTCATGTGGTATAAACATCATGACTGAGACCACTGATTTGGTGACACCTTAAAGTCTCCTGCCACAGACTGCTGTGTGGTGTGGAATGCACAAACCCTTGTGGGAGAGGATTCTATTTCCTTCTAGTACTCCTCATCCTCATGTGAGGTTCCTTTGATTTACCAGCTCATGACTAACCCTCTTCTCTAAGAGTCATCAGGTTTATTCACTCTCAGCTGGTGCTACCAACTCCTCTTTCCTGAGCTGCTGAATTCCACATTGCAAAAGGCCTGAACACCCTTGAATTAGAATTAGCTAATACTTCATGTAAACCACAGGATGCATGTGTGCTTACAAAGCACCTTGTGGCACCAGGACAAGAGCACTGATATCTCCAAAACTGCCCTCTATAAGCAGGCACAGGACATAACAGGAAGCAAGGTGTTTGCCTCAAACAAAAAAGATGCAAAAGCAGAAAGATTGTTTTGTTGGTTGTTTTGTCTTTCAAATGCAACAACAGCAGGTACAATTTTATTTTTTGTTAAGATACTAGGTTTTGAACTGGAAACACTAAAATCACTACTAATCTTAGCATATCAATCTAACTGCCCTGGGTCAGTAGTTGCCTTCCAAAACTGAGCCCTTAACTAGCCCAAGGCAGTGTTCACTTGTATTAAAAACTAGGTTATAATAACAGGAAGTCCTTTAGAAATAAATGATTCTGATTGTCCCAGCTCCAAGAAAAGCTTTTTCCAACCACATGCACTGGAAACTCCAGCAGACTAAGCCCTTTGCACTCTTCATTCAGCTGCTGTTCCAAGATTTCTTCTGAAGGAACCCACACCAGTACCACAAACTCAACAGGCACATTTTCAGCATTCCTATAATAAGGCTCAGAATGAGCCATTAGATCAAGAGATTAGGACCATTCCCACACAGACAGGAAAAGCAACTTTAGCCCCTTTAGCTGGGAGAATCAGATGATCCCTGCCCCTTGCTTAAGACATTATCCAAGATCCCCTTCTCTGCATGCCTCACCCTCCTGTCAATCCACAGCTTAAATCCCTTGCATTTCCAGACACATTTCATTTGCATTTACAGCTCTGCACATGCTAAGCAATTCCTCTCCATCTTCACATCTCTGGGTGTTTAGATTACCTCTTTGCTAAAGAAGACATTCATCTGGCATCTCAAATGTAGATATTTTCCTTAGAGACAACAGCTTCTCTCCATACCTACTTGCTCTGGATATCCCCAACAGCTCATAGAGGCCACAGTGAGGTTTGGGATGTGTTTCACTGAATGTGCTACTCAGCCAAAATGCACCCACTGCTGCTGCCTACTAACAGTTGAATGGAGTTTAGAGAAAAACTTTAGCACCTCAAATTACAGACCCACACTGACCTGCACCTGTGTAATGTATGTGTACATCATACATGAGATAGAGCTGAAAGGAAATTTCTCCTCCTTGAACCTCCTGCCTGATGACATCAATACAAATAAAAGTCAGAATCAAGCTGATAACAAGTAGAACCACAGCACATTAAAAAGCAAATGCATGAAACTTTATATATTTCCCTCACTAACTAGCAATTGCTTTGGTTTTTGCATGCCCAGCTGGAGGAAATGGAGTACGTGGACATGGCAAACAATATGCAAATTCACTATCATAGCAAGGTGTCCTTAAGGGATTCCATAGTTAAAAATAGTATGGGAATACTGCAGAGCAACTAGCCTTCCTAAAAACACCTACTGTATGGAAATACTGCAGAGCAACTAGCCTTCCTAAAAACACCTACTGCAGCAACAGGATTTAAAAAAAAATAATGGCCAGGCTTTCTTCCAAGGGCGAACTGAAGTGAACAAACTGCACATTTCAAGAATGTTTTTTTCTGCAGACCATTAACTAATGGTTAATTCCCAGTTTTGGGAAGAAAACAATAATGAAGCATTTCTAGTATCAAAAATCCCAAACCAACTCAAAAGAGAAGGAAAAAGGAAAAGTAAGAACTCAGGAGCCATACGCAAAAGCTGAACTCCATCTTCACTCCAACTGACAAACATGGTGACCTATTTCATCCCAAAATTTTGAACAGAAAGTGGCCAAATAAGGGATAAGCTGCATTTAACTTATTTCTCAACCAGTTTATGACTCTTACTCTTGTTTTTAAGGACAAAGGTACAAGCAATTTGTCAGTACAATGCTGTTATTACACCAACAGCTAACATCAGGCTGTGGTGAAGAGGTGAGGGCTGGAGACGCTCCTGGCTGACTCAAGGCACCCAGCTGAACCACCCCACTGGCCTGAACCCCCAAACATCTGCTCAAAGTTTATAGAAAGGGGTAAACTTTATCCTATTTATCCTTCCCTTGGAGTTCACTGCAAAGCTCTGTGCAAAGGAAAATTCAGCTGCAAGTAACAGTTGATCAGAAGGTTTTCAAATAACAGCAGGATCCTGAAGACTACCAATATTCACAATATTTAAACATTTAGTTACTGTAAGAACATTTAGTTCTTACAGTACCTAAATGTGTGCCCCATTTAGTTACTGTAAGAACATACTAAGAAGGAGAATGGATCAACCAGCCATGGAAGTGCCTGGGAGCTCTACCATGTTTTTACATCAAAAAGCACATCCCACTTCAAATCAGAAATCAGTTCTGCTAAGTCCTGCTGCTTCTGGTGTACATTAGATTGCATCAAGAAATCACAGGTGTCCAACCTAGCCTAAACACAGCTGTGTAACAGGGGCTTAAGCAAAGTATCTTTGGGGATGGAAGGAGTACATGGTAACTCTGTACCAAACAGTTAAATAAAATTCAAGTAAATCACTGAAACTAACATGGCAAGTCAAACAGATCTTTCAGTTTTTACTTGACATTCCAACCACGATACCTCTTCCAGGTATCAGTGGAAGCTGACATCAGCTTGTTATAAATTCCTGCCCAGTCTCCTTTATCAGGCCTCCCTCTTATACACATCAGGGGGAAAACATATCAAAGAAGTACTGCCAAGTGAAAAACAAGTCACAGAAAATTAATGACAAATCTTTGAGAACAAGCTGAAGATAAAAACCTAAGTCTTGTCATTGGATTATAGCCTAGAAATTGAACAGAATCTATAGTCTTGTTATTTCTACTCCTTAGAAAATATCTGACAAGCTTTGAAGACATAAAAACAAACCTCATACTCTGAAGTTCAAAACCAAAATATTAAAATGGCCATTTTGGGAAGTAACTGAGCAAGAATTCTCATGAGTTTATTAGAGAGATCTCTACTTGTATCAAGTTATTTTGTTTGCTGTTTTTCTGTTTTTAACTATCCTGTCTTAAAAATCAACAGTTCAGACCTGCTGAGATAAAATCCCCAAAATCTTGCAGCTTCCCCTCGCCATGAACGACAACTTTTTCTCATTATACAAACATATGTACACATATATAAGCATCAACCCCAAAAAAAGCACTTTAAAGCTCCAGACATTCTTCTCTGTATTTCCTACACCACTTACCAATAATACACATCATGTTAAGAGACACAAGTTTTAAGGTGCATTATTTGTTGAAACAGCTGCCACGATAATGAACTTGTCTCCCCTTCATAAATGTCTTCTTAGCAACTACTACTGGAAAGCAAAACACCTATTGCAGGCACATGAAGGTTGACTTAGTTCTAAGAGAACCTGCAGATGTCAACATCAAGACTTCATCTACGCAGCTTTTGTCACACAGTGAGTATGTTGTGAGGAATGTAATGAGGAAAAAAATACCCAAGTGACCCAGAAACCCTGGGAATGCTTTCAAGTTCTTCTTAGGGAAGCATAAACCCATGTGCTATCTGCACATCAGCACACCTCAAAATTCTGATGCCAACTCCTACTGTTAGAGAAACATTATTTCAGAAGTCCAAAGCTATTCCTCTCCACAGAGCATTTTATACTTACGTAAAAAGTGTTTTTCCAGTAAGGCTATTTCCAGGTGACCTTTGATCTCATTCAGTCTGTCAGACTCTGTTCTGTTAAAATCCTGGACTCCTGAAGCCATGATGGTGGTCCCTGGACCAGCCTATAAGAAAGCCAGAACATACTGAAAGTTCAGAAGCATTTTTTTTTGTGTGTGTGTGTGCGTGTCATTTAAATACATCAACTGATTTCTGGGGCAGTAAAGAAACAAGCATGTATTAACAACTCTACGTGCCTCTTTCAGCATCAGATTACCAAAATAAGCGAATGAAAGCTAATCAAATGTGAATTTACAGAACACACTTCTGCAAACCTTGGGAAGCCACAGAAAACAAGTATTTCCCACCACCACCCTCACCAGTTCTACTGCATCATCATTTAATCCCTTCTTCTGCTGACTGAAAGGCCATATTTATACTACTCCTCTCCTCTTCCCATAGAATGAATGGTCAATGCTACACGCTAAACATAACACAATTTAAACATAATCTTGACATAAAATCGTGAGGCCAGCAAAAGTAATAGTTTTCTAGATAATCACTGAGCTACTGGGAAACACATATTGTATATTTTAATATCTATCTATGGAATGTATAATTTTTAAGATCTCTCAGCAAGGAAGGGGCTTCCCACTCCCCCACAACAGTAACTCTCCCAGTTACTGCAGAAGGATGTTGTTGGTGCCCAGGAGCTCACTCTGGCAGGCCAGGAGAGCAGGAAATCAGAAGATTGCATGCCTCAACAGATTTTACCAGCATCCCTTGAATGAACTCAGCAGAATACTGAAAATACTGCAGAAAGCAGGAATTAAAAAGCAATTTGATTAGTTAGTGAGGCCACTGGCAATGTCCACCTCCATGAATTAAACACAGAAAAACCCCAGGCCACAGAGCAGAAGGCAGGTGATGCCTTCTTTCTCTCATCAAGTGGGCATTTTCAGACAGCAGGGAAAAGGGTAGGTGAGGGCATCTCCTGGGTAATGGTTGCCAAGTGCTTGTGTGCAGGCCCCACCAGGTATGAAAAATCTGTCTATGAGAATTGCAGGAGTTTCTCTAGCAGTTTATACTCAAAACCAAAGGGGTAGATTACAGAAACCTACCTCTCAAAAACAATCTCAAGACAAAAAAGGAATTTATTTACGTATTCTGACTATTTCCCACTCCTTGTCTGAACCCTGCAAACAAACAGGAACTGCATTCCTTTCAATCAAACATGGTTAAATGTATTCCTTGCATACATTTAACCATGACAGCTTAAATTACATACATATATAAATTCAAGTAATGTACAGAAGACATTAAATTCAGATATTTTCTATGTTTTAGGAAAGATGTGCAGAAAGCTTACTGACAGCAAAGTACTTTCACAATTGGGATTGATTTGTACTTTCAAGATAAAACAGTGTGGAAATAGCTATTAAACATCTGTTTTCTTGTTTGAAACTGAGTTTAAGAACAGATCCTGAGTTTAAGCCTCAGAATCTGTCTGTGCAGGCATATCAGCAATCTGTAGGCAGCCACTGCCCAGCATTCACCTAGCACCAGCTCCCCACCTGGGCTTGCTGAACACAGAGCCAAGCAGAGATGGATGCTATTTCCAGTCCCCCAAGCAGCACACCCACACACACTCTGCCAGTGCTGCTGGCCCTGACGAGGAGCCGGAGCTGTTAGCTCAGCAGCAGCCCTGGGCTACTTCCCATCTTGGAGCTGGCAGGAATCACAGCACGGCAGAGAGGGACAGGGCCCAGGGCAGCACTCACACCGGGAGCTGCAGCGCAGCATCCTTCTCGCCATGCCCACATTTCCCCACCACTGCTGCCTTCAGACAGGAGGTGCAGTGAGAGATGCCATCTGCAGCTGCTCCAGACACTGCAGAAGATTATCAGAGACTCTTTTCAGATGAGCACAGGATGCAAATTGACCTCTCTGTTGATCTCTTATCTACAGAGCTGGGCTGTATTTATTTTCACTGCAAGATTTAGTGCTATCACTTGCCAGACATTTGGAGAGCCCCAAGGAGGATGGTGTGGCTGAAGCTGAAAAGCAGCACCCTTACAACATGGGCAGGCACAAGGGAAGTGTTATTAAAATTCAGACTGCTGCCCAGGTGTTAATGCATGGCTTTCTGTACTGTACACCCACATCTAGCACATAGGGACAATCTCTGCTCCCAGCACGCACGATTTCACAGGGAGCTGTCTGAAGAAACAGTGCCACTGCTCAAATATTTTATTGATAAATAAATAAAATCACAAACAGGACAAAGAGAAAGGTGCTGTACTCAAAAGGAATGGGCCTGAACTGGGCATCAGCCCCGTGCTTAGACAGCAGGTGCTCCCCATCCCTGGTGAGGGGGGACAGGAAAAGAGAGGGGCTAGCAAGTACCTAAGCATATTCAAGTCCTCATCCTCACTGAAGGTACTCAAGATGTTTTACCCAAAGATGTGCTACATTTCAGAAATATGCCTAGAGAACCAGGTCTGCTTTTGCTTCTTCAGAGCTGTTGAGTGAATAATTGAAGCCCAGGATACCTTAAGTGTGCCTCTAAGGAAGAAGGAAAGAGCAAGAGGTGCACAGCACTGGGGAGAGTGATACCAGTTAACATGACTCATTCTTAGAGTTTCCAAATACGTTTATCTGCTAAAGCATTGGACCTAAGCAGCCTGACATCCACAGACAGATTAAAACTCAAAAGGTACACGTTTTTAAACTAGCAACAAAAGGTTAAAATGACCTTCTAACTTAGAGAGGAGAAAAAAAGAGAAAGAAAATCCACTGAGTTAAAACGTAAGGCTGCTCACTAGAATACTAGGAGCAAGATAATGTAACTAACATGTAATAATAATATGGCTTATTAAGATACACAGTGACACAAGTTTGGTGGTGCACTCAATTTCCAAAATTAACATCACCACAACATTTTATAAGTACCATTTAGAAACACACAGAAAAATTGAGGATGCCCAAGACAGTGATATAGAAAACATTTAAACAGATGTCTCTGTCACTGAAGCTTTTCCCCACACCAACACATCTAAGAAAACAAGAAATAATGCCTCTACATTTGCTGAAGGTCAACTGCTTGCCTCTGAATTCAAAAAAGTCCCTGTGTCTGAAGCTAGCATATCTGGCTCAATTCACAAGTTAACAAAATCCTTGTATTAATTCCAGTTTTATCTGGGTAAAGGTTTCTCCTCTCTGCTGCCTCTGTTTGACAGCTCTGGGACTCAGGCTGGATTACCTACACTGCCCTGTACAGATGTCCTTTCCAGTTTCTGACTCACAGTAAAAGCCTTGAAGGCTTCCACAGATTTCTGCTTTTCCTTCTGCCTCTCTAGCTGTGACAGTATTTGACACAAGAGCCCTCTTAAAAGGTTGGCAATCGTTATTACTTAGCCAAGACCATGAGAAGAAAGCAATGGTGCCTAGGAACACAGAAATGCCCGAGGTGAACACACAGACAGAGGGGTTAAAGGAACATTTCTGATGACAACAGACTGCCTGCAACCCATCAGCAGAGCTCAGGGCTGCTTGTCCAAGCCACATCCAGCTCCAGATCCAAAACCCGCATCTCCTCACAAAAGCATTTTTCAAGCCATCTGCAGTTCAGGCTTTTCATAGCAGCATTTCCCAGCCCTCCCTCTCCAAAACCCCTCCATGCTGCAAGCCCTGGGATTTTGTTCTGTGTGCTGCCACTGCTGCTGTACAGCCACAGAAAGGGTCCCAGTCACTTCCCAGCTAAATGGATCTGTCCTCTCCACTTGCAGCACAGCACCTCTTCAGTATCACACAGAAACAAACTGCCCAACTCTGTGCTTCTAATTTCCTTCCACAACATCATATGTATGTGGATGACTTTTGTCTAGGAATATCTCACAAAATGGTGAAGTTTCCTCGGAGAGGAGCAGCTCTCAAACAAGAAGGATGGGGAGCAGTGAGGACACAATATGCCAGTGCCAGGGGCAAAATCCTCCACTCAAGTCACTCCTCAGAGCCCAGAAAGTGGCTGGGACACAACACAGGGAAGAGATAGTTTAAAATAGAAATTTTTAACTTGCATTCATTTGAGGAAAAAAGAGAAGGGGAGAAATCTTCAGCAAAACAACAAACTACACAGCTTGTCTTGTGAAGTTCTAGCCTCCTGAGTTTTTTTCATCTGACACTTCATGTGCATTTACTCACTTCAAATTATGAAAGGGCTCCCCATGAATGATGCAATTACCTGCTGTAAGAAAAGGAAAACTCAACAACATTGCATAAGAATGAAAGCATCTGCATGAATAGTTAATTCTTAGTAGCTATTCATGGAAGCATACCCATACTGGCATGTTCCTAAACCACAGCTATATTCTACATAAATTTTTAAAAACCTACTGCTAAGCCAGGTTCAGAGGCTTTAACTTCTTAACTGTAATGTTTGCATCATGCTTTATGCCTTCCAATCCCCATAAATGAGATGACCAACAGAGCAGCACTTGAGGTTTTAATTGACATGTGTCAGGCAAAACCAAGCTATACTGCAAGAGCAATTAAAGTAATGTTTTCTGTACCACAATAACTCAGATTTAATCCTAGCACACTGGCAGGGAACTTGCATAAGTAGATTAGACTGCTTCCAGTACAATATGCCAGATACAAGAGAGCTTTACCAGCAATTCTCACTGCCAGGTTAGTGCCAGCTTACAGGTTTACAGGTTTAAACACAGTTTGTTCCTTCTCTGCTCCGTGAAGGGGATGTGATCTGTCTGCAACATGTTCATTCATACACCTGCATGTAGAACAGGATCTTGTCTCCCCTTCTGTACAAACAGGAAGGGTAGCACTGAATAAAGGGGACTTTAATTACTGAGCAAGCAACATTGCCTCAATTTCTAATGTCACAACAAATCACATGCTAATTGTTTTGGAATGGACCAGGTTCCTCCCTCTACCTATTTTGCAATTGTGGTGATTTTACAAAACAATGCAGAAAGAGCAGTGCTGCATGGAGTGTCTAATACCCTTGCCTTAAAAAATACCAAACAACCAGAAATCTAGGAAGCCATTCAAGAATTGAAAGAGATATTTAGCAGAGAGTTAAATTTGTTAACCAGTACTGCCATCTTGGCAATGATCTGATCACAGCATCCAAACACCCACAGGGACCTAAGAAAGCACCTCCTATTCAAGGCATATCTGGTAGCTGGGGCACTTAAATGAGAGGGGGAAACCCACACAAGCAAGCAGCCAGCCTGTAAGCTGAATCCAAACTAGTTCAAAAACTCTTTTTTCAACAAAAACTCTCAGAAACCACTGAGAATTCAAAGGAAAATATAAATCCTTCCACCTCCAGAGTCCCTGGACCAGGAGCTAGCTGAGTGCTTTACCCACGTTAGGATGTTTATTATTGAACTAAATAGGTACGGCTCAGTTTAAAGATAAAGAATAGGAAATGACCTTATCTGGCCATCCTTTCTGTCTTTTCACAGGGTATGAATTTTACATGTGTGACTTTAATAAGGCATGTGAAGTGCTGGGACTAAGTGCCACTGAGCAATCTGTGGCCTGGGACTGAGCATTCACTTCATTTGCTGCAAGTGCAACAGAGGATGCTGCTGCTCCTCCTGGCAGATGGTCAGGGCTCTGCAATCACAAGCTTTTATCACAAGGCTTTTTACTCTGCAACCTCCATTTGTATCAAGCTTTTGCACTCGTTTGTCAAGTTCAGATACATGCCTAAAGAAGAGGCACATTTTTAAGAGCACTGTAAACCCATGAAGGGTTCTTCACTCATAGATGCACTGTGCTGTTCTAATAGACAGAGATCTTTTCTTGATGCCTCCAAAATGAATAATACACCAGACAGGGGCAGGGGAGGGAAGCAGAGAGAGGCAGAGATGAAGTCTTTGTCTAGGGAATAGCTGACAGTGAAGATGCAGATAAGGGGACTAGGACCCTAGTTTTGGGTGCTTATGTTCAGTTCCAAGCCACCAGCCTTGCTCTTTCAAGACCATGAGTTCTGTACCCAGATTTCAATAGAAACCATGAAGGAACTGAAGTGGATCTACAGATACATTGTAGATCCCGTGTGAAAAGGATCCTACAGATCCTTTTCGATAGATGTGCTTTTGTTCCTTCTGATCTACAGGATCTACAGTAGATCTGTAGATCATGTAGATCAGAAGGAACAGAAGCACATCTATCTGAAAAGACATGTAGCCTAACTTCCATTTACACAGACGACTTGCATTGGTTTTTGTGCGCTTTCAACGGTTTCCCAAAGGTATTAAACAGGAAGAAACCAATAAGATTTGGTTTTCCCATGATCAGTGTAATACAAATATAATACTAAGTTGCTTACAAAGCCTATAAAAGAAAAACACCCTGCACAAGCAATTTAAGTTATGAGTTTTAGACACTGAATTAAAACCATTTCAGGCACAACTCAACTATAAAATCTCAATAAGAAACAGACAAATAATTCAGAATTGCACTGTTTACACAACCTCAGACACACTACTTTAATATTGATTTAAGTATATAAGCATTACTTTCTTTACTCTTGGCACCTCTGCAGCACAGGGGTTATTTCTTCTCCCTTCATTTGAGGGATGGGCAGCAGCACTGAGTGCACAGATGCCTGTGAGGGCCAACTGTTAATCTCCCAAAATTCCCATCTGAAATTTATCCCTTATACATCAGACCTTTTTCCTCATCCCAATTTGCTTATTTTGCTCATATCTGTAACACAGCCACTGCTCTTAGACTGTTCCAGCATCACCCTGGGTTTGGAGCTCCCAAACATCAGGAGCAGAGTGAAACAAGGTTGATGCCATTTCTGCTTCCCTCTCTTTCTTTCTCCCCAATTTTAAACAGCTGCCCTCAGCTGTATTCAAGGACTTGGACCCAAGGACCACAACAGCCTAGTGCAGAACGTAATAGCCAGAGAGCAAATGCTTCTCCAAGCTCCCTTCTCAGCACACAGAGCTCAACCTTTTGAGAAAACAGATACCATCACTGCAGATGTGCAGCTGATAAGGCTTTATTACTATTCAAAACTACAAGTTTACCTTGCTGTGCCCTCAGCTGCCCTCCATACCACCCAGGAGCTACTACTCCCCTGAAGAAATACAGAAAATAGTACCTGGAGTTTAAGGTAGATCTTTTTGTAGCCTCTAGCTCTGCCATCCAGACACTTCTGATTAAATACAAAAGGCATATGTACCAACACCAAACATAAAGCCTGAAGTTTAATGAAAATAAGCCAGTATTTACCTACAAAAAACTCACAAAATACCACATTGGAAGGACAGCATCAAAGATTAGTCCCAGTACTCACAATACTTACATCTTAACAAATGACAAATGTCACAGACATATTTTATGAAAAATCATTTCATTAGGATCTTTTCTCCTGAGAAGCTGAGAAGCTTCAGCTCCTCCATGTTTTGCTGCTTTGGAATGTGATTTGGAGAATTGTTTACCCAGCATGTGAAATTGTTTTTACCAGATGACCAATGACAGCCACCTGTGTCGAGGCTGTGAGCAGTCACAAGATTTTATTATCATTCCATTCCTTTCTACTCCTTGCTAGCCTTCTGATTAAACCCTTCTTCTATTATTTTCACATAGTTTTAATATATCCTTTTGTTTTAACAGAATATATATCATAAAATAATAAATCAGCCTTCTGAAACATGGAATCAAGATTCTCATCTCTTCCCACGCTGGAGTTACCTGCAAATTCCACATCCAGTGACCTCGAGTGAGGAACATTACCACAGATACATGTCTTCAGTAGAATAAGAGCAAAGGAATAGCATTTAACAGATTTCCTTGTCTGAGAAGCTTGAGGATTTCCATATAACAGACTTTATGTGACCAAAACATGCTCTGTCATTACCACCTGTTTGCTCCATGATCACAGGAAAAACATTCTGGCAGAAAAGCTCTCTATAAGCAGGACTGTGTGTAGTACCATGAAAGCCCACTTCAATTTAAAAAAGATAAGAGCTACAGAACTAGATACAAGCTG
This sequence comes from Melospiza georgiana, assembly GCF_028018845.1. Classification (NCBI taxonomy): domain Eukaryota; kingdom Metazoa; phylum Chordata; class Aves; order Passeriformes; family Passerellidae; genus Melospiza; species Melospiza georgiana. The sequence goes on from NC_080433.1 coordinate 65,529,054, forward strand.
CCAGCCCCAAAGGAGATGCATAAGCATATACAGTTTAAAATCTTTTAGTTTACAGCTTCCTGTGAGCAAGCCCCTAGCCATGAGCCTTCAGACAACAGTCTGATTACATTTTGGGGATAAAAATTGCACAGGAAGCTTTCAAAGGGTGATAGAAGTTCTGAATTCCAATACAATTATATAGACAAATCTAAAGTAATACTGTGGCACTCCAAGCTCATGGATCTACAGCCATTTCTTAACACTTAAAGAAGGATTTTTTTTTTACTTTTTTAACAAATATTTAACTTTTCCTTAAGTAATGTCTTTGAAAAACGTAGGTGCGTTTTGGTGCTTCTGCTTATAAGCACCAAAACGTTTTAGCAGCCCCTTCACAGGTTTAAACCAGCTCTAACTGCATGGAAGCACTACTGGTTATAACACTGCAGTGGAGAAGGAGCTGGTGTGACCCTCTAACACCAATGAAGCAACCAGAAGTCTTATCCTTAAAGTCCTGGATAGTGTCATTTGAGCAGATCTGAGCTCCTCAGGATGAAAAGTTGCCTTTTCTCTTTCAAATGTTCATTAGTAATTCAACAAAACAAATAAAAAACAGAGAGCATCCAGAAGCACATCCAAAGTTAACAAACATGTCAGCTCACAATATCTAAAATTAGAAGTACGGACAGGGAACTGTAGTATTGAGAAATTAATTGATCTTCCCACAAAATGAAGGCCTAATACTGGAAAGTTACTTCCTAGCCCATAATCTTCAAGTTTTACAACCATTATATAAGGATAAAGAATTAGTAATTTCTGTTATTTTTCTGCCTGAAAAGTAAATAACATAATATAATATAATGATACTAATTTGAGTACTTACAGGGTCTCTCAACTCTTCATTATCTCGAGCAGACGTTCGAGGTATCTTCACTGGGATTTCATCTCCACATTCAGTGTCTGAAGCATTTGGAGACTCTGCTAAATCAAGGAACTCATCTCTCTTGTGACCTCTGAACCTTATTTTGTCCAACTTCTTTAGCATGTTCAGCACTGCACTTTTCTGCTTTACCTTAACATGACGGTTGGAGTCTCTGCAAGATCAAGAAATCAAGAGTATTTTAGAAAGCTTGCAATAAATCTAAAGACACACATTCTTATCACTAACTACTCCCAACCATCTTTCAAGTGCCTTCCTGCCACTTGAGGAAAAACATGCTTAGCTTCTTAACAGGAGTTTTTTCCACAGTGTAACAGATGCATGGTTTAGTTTGCAGTAGTTGATCATTTACCTTCTTCCCAGACTATCATGGCCCCTCTCTCCTGGCACTTTTTAAAGCAAGTCAGAATAGGCAGAAAGGAACAACCTGCACTCCAGAGAAAGATTAGGAAGTCAGTTCCTAACAGGTTACTAGAAACAAAAAAAAGTTTAGCTTGTAAGTCAATATTCTTCAATTTGTGATGCTTCTAATCAAAGACAGGAAAATCCACCAAGCTTCACAACCAAGTTTTAAATTCCCAGACAAACTAAAGCCAAAGAGTAAGGATGTTATCCTATCTCACTACGACCTCAGGCTAACAAAACAAAGTACTATGGGTTTACTGAAAAAAGCCACAGATCCAAGCAGAAGATTTCATGAAAAATTAGACAGCTGAAACAGACCATAAATCATATTCAAGCACACTGCCAAAATCCTTAAAATTACCACAACTGACAATCTTGTATACCCCTGAAATTACACTAGGAGAAGCATTTTGCTTTTTAAAAGACACCAGAAGAAACTTTAATTTATGTGCGTAAACTCATTGTAATGGCAGCTTTTCAAGACACTGCACTGTATAATGTCTGATTTAATCCAGACTTGCCAAACTGGTCCTATTCAAGAAATCACACTCTGTACCAAAGGTGCCAAGCTTCATCTTAAAAAAAAAAAAAAAGCCAAACCCAACAGTTAGTTCCTTGACCCTGTCACTCCTGCTCTGTCAGTTTATAACAAAACAGCCACAATTATCTCAGCACACAGAGATTCATCTGGAGGATGATGCCATGCTCTAGCAAATGGATTTTTAAAAACCTTTTTTGAGGCACTTGTTCCTGGTACTACCCTTTTGTCCTCTATGGTCAGCACTACCATCCTCTTCATTAGAAGTCATGCTTGGCTTCATGGCACATCATCCCAGACACTGGTGTGAGATGGAAGTACAAAGGTAAATTCAGACTCATGTCACTTCAGGAGTAAAATAGAGAGCAAAATGCAAAAACCTTTTGCTACCACAGCCTTTGTACCTAAGGCAATTCTCACCTCCTAGGACAAACCTCTTTTCAACAGAGCTCTTCAACTTTCCGTATGGATTTTCCACTTAACCTAACACTTTGGCATTGACTACTCACTCCAAGTTCAAACCAGATCATTCCCTTCAAATATGTCTTAGTTTGCACCTCTGCCAAAGTTTATTAGCACCTTTCAATTAAACACAGAAGTTTTAAACCAATACAAACCCCTTACAGTACAGCTGGCAAAAAAAACCCCACAAAATTCTTCCTTTATCAGCGATGCTTAAAGTTTCAACTCGTGTTTAATCTATCACTTATAGAGAAACACTTGTGGTAACTCACACCAAGGTTATTTTCTAAGAACAGCTTTACTTTGAAGTTCTTTTACTTGTCAGAGCTATGTTTAAAATAGAAACACTTCTTGCTCATTCATTGACTATTTGATGAAGAAACTTGTCAGCTATCACATCCAGAAATATCTCTAGGCCCTACTATTAATAGCAATTAGGGAACAAATGGTATGAGGGAAGTTTAAACCTCTGACAAGCACCAGTACCATTGTATGGTTCTCTCTCCCATCACAATGATCTCCATCTATGTTCAACCAGATTTACATACCGTGTAGGAGACCTACAGCAAAGCAGCTGTAAACCAAATCCTGTCTGCTCATCATCCATGCTGCCACTGCTAATGATACAGCATTATATACAGATATAATAATAAGGCATGGAAGAGTTATTCCTTTTCTGGAGTGGCTGGCAGCCCATAATGATGGAGGACAAGCATCCATCCCATGCCCTCTCTATCCCTCTCAGAAATGGAGCAGTGAGTGCAGATGAGCACTGCTGTCCTGGACAGAAACAGGAGTCCTCAGCATTGTCCTGTTACAAGCACATTTATCCATTGCTCCTCAAAGGACAGGGCTGGATCTGGACATGTTTTATAGCCTGGTATATCCAGTACTTTCACAGATGGTTCAAGATGAGAATTCAGCTTTCCTTCCCCTTAGCATAAATTTACATTCACTTGCACGCGTCAGAAATGAGAGGCATCAAAAACATCTTGAAACAAAGCAATCTCCAACCCTTTGAATGAAGACTGAAAAAAGCCACAAGGAAGTGAAGAGGCCCACTGGCATAACTGCCAGGGATGGGCATCATTTGGGGAAACTGAGGTCCTTTCTCATCCTGGGATGGCTCATGCGTTTCAGCCCAAGGTCACAGAATAACCTGGCCAGCAGGTCACCCATGAACACATTTATGGTATTTTTTACTCACAAAACTGATGACTTACCCCTATGTATGTTACCACCTAGCCTTTTAAAAATGCAAACCTTTCTTTAAATTACTCCACTGAATGAAGTCAGCATAAATTCTGATTGACAGGTATGTCATGAGGGTCAATATTTCTAAAGGATTATTCAGTAGGTTAACCATTAAAGGAGGACATAGTAAAGAACCACACTCCAAGCATTTCTGAAGTGCTTGAAGTACAAGAATCTGGTTTATAAAAATATCTTCTCAGTTAAAATTTAAAAATAATAAGATCATTTTGTCTAAAAATTGTTTTGCATGTACCAGGTTCCCAAATTACTTACAGTTACATTACATTAACCTAAGCAGAAATGTAAGCTTGCCAACAAGCTCCTATGAAAACTCATTATCTGGCCTCCAGCCAAATGTTGGATCTAAGACAGGCTTTTTATGTCAGCAGCCTGTTCCTGCAACCAGTAACTTTTTTTTATGCTGACATTTCAGCAGTTTCACTAGGAAAAAAAAATTCTTGGAGATTCTGTATTCCAACTGACTCGAGAGTCAAATTTAGGCAAGCTTGGGGAAGCTTTTGTAAAATGAAAGACCAGAATCTGATCTAGAATTAGATTTACTGTAAAATACAGCAACTAAGTATCAAAACACTCCTTTCACCATCATAGCTATTCATCCCTCACCTTCTCCCAGCTACCCATCCTGGACCCATCCCTGGGTGCCCAAACACCCATTCTGAGCCCAGCTGGCTCAGCTGTGAGTTTCTGGGTGTTTCTAGTAACTCCCCATATCCACCACATCAAAACCACCAAGCAACTCTCTGCATGTGAGGAGCTCAGAGTGCAAAGGCAGACCCACATCTCACTCTGCTTTCAAACTATTAACAAATATCATAACACTCTAATAAAAATACAAGTATTTTAACTCCATGCATTTTAAACACTGCCAAACATGCATTTCCCAACACTGCCACACATGTGACAGTAATCAAGTGAAACAGGTCTATTTTCTCCATGCTTAAAAAAACCTCCTAGCTAAAATAATCTTTAAAGATTTTCTTTTTAATTGTCATTAATATCTACCAGTCCTTCAAGACAGAAGCTTTATTCCTTTTAGAGAGGGCCAGGGAAGAGATGCCTTTATTTTGACCTAATATGTAAAACCCTCAAACAACTGTCAGACCTTTATTTCCAGTGAATATATCAGGACCCCAAAACAACACACATTCACATTCCAAATTTATACTAAGAACAGAAAAATCAAGTTTTCCCAAACTTCCACATGAAAATTGTAAGGAGATCTACAAGACATTTTTCAGCCTACGTTTATAGAGATGCTTCAGTAAGCAGACAAGGATTTCCAGGGAATATTGACAGCCACCCCTGCCATCTGGAGGGACTTGTTCATGAGATGTGTTCCCATGGACAACCCTCCCACCCCTTCCTGCCACTGCCACCCCATTTCTACTCCTGCATGAAGGAGGAAGAGGTTGGGATGCAGAGGGAACTCAACAAGTGCAGTGCCCAATGCACTGCTGCTGTCTGAAACCTGCCTCAACTCACCCCAGAGGCTCCTACAAGTAGTACACAGGTTTTGGTTTTCTGTCGTTGCATTTAGTTTTTACACAAGTGCAGTCTGTGGCCTGGTAGACCCAGCAGGGATTGAACAGCTAAATTTTCAAGTGCACTTTTCAGAGAAAGGGATCTGCTTCACAACAGAGGGTTCAGTCAGCTTTCCTTGGCTGTTAACAAAACAAAAACCTGCTACACAAAGTCAAACAGCATTGCCTCAGCAAGTGTTAGTCTGGAGCCTGAGGGAAAACAAACAAAGAAACCACTTAAAACATCATGGATGAATTTCATTCCAGGTCAAAAAGGCCCTACGAGATATGACACAGTACAGCAACCTTTAAAGCACCCCTGTTCCTTTTGCTAGAAAAATAGCTTTTCAGAAAGCTGAAGATGACCTGCAAATCTAGCATACCCCTAGTTCTCATTTCTACATTCCATCTCCTTCATATTGTCCTTTCATTCTCAAAATGCATTTCTGCAGAAGTCCAGTGTAACAGCCCTGGCATCCAAGAAAAGCCAGGCTGTGAGTGGATGAACAAATACAGACATTGTTGTCAACACCAGGACATTTTGGTCTTATCGTGAGGAAGGGATGTGCAAACTGAGGGAGTGGAAAGAATCAAGATTGTGTTTGGTATCCATTACTTCTACACTGAAATGTTTCTTAATAATATCCTGAGAGTTCACAGGAGAGCAGTAACACAGGACAAACTCAATCCACATGCACTGAAAATTAAGCTTGGTGTATTCTTTTCTAGACATGTTTAACTAAAACTGAAAGGAACAGTGAGTCTATCTAAGCCTAATACAGATTCAGAGTCCTCTGTATAATGTTCTGTGCAAAAAGTTCCCTCCTGCTACATGATTTCCCCCCCCCCAATATTTCATTTTAATGAATGGAATCTCATTTCAAGTCACTGTCCAAACATTTTGTACTTATTAATATTTAAGAAACTAACCAGAGAAAGATCAACTGCACTAGAGGACTCCTTGTCTGCTCAGCTTTTCACAGAATCAGAATGGGTCAGAGTGGAAGGAACCACAGTGGGTCATCTGGTCCGACATCCCTACTCTAGCAGGGTCATCCCAGAGCACAGGACAAAGGAAAAGGACACTTTCCTTCCCCCTGTGCACAGACTTCTCCCAAACAACTCTCCTCCAGGAGGCTCACAACTCTGAAGAAAGCCAAACTTCACCCACAGTTGTTCTTGAACAACAGGGAGTGCTTTTGTAAAGGGGAAGTTTGTGCTTTTCAAGAAAACTTTTCATTAAGCTTGCCTCAACAAAGATTTTAGCACACAGAAGGGGCACAACTCACACTCAACACGGCCCTTTCATGTCATGAACAGCTCCAACATGAGACTGAGCTCATCCAGGACAATGCAACATTTTGGGTTCTCAGTATAGGATGTCATCACTTGTCACTGGAAACCAAGACTGCAATACTTCAGGCCACATATTCAGTTGGATTGGCCAACAGCAGCTTACAAACACTCTCTGAAAATTACAAGCATTGCCCAAGTGCCCTCAATTTCTGACATCACAAACACGCAAACAAATCTTCCAGCTGAGCCCTCCCACACTCATCACAACAGGTTCATCCTGAAATAACACTCAGCGTCACAGGCTGGTCAAGTCTTCCTTGAATTACATCACCCTCGGCTTCAGGGCCACAACATACCCAGAACAAACTCCTTTCTGGTTTTGAGTAACATCTATTAAAAGCTCCTGACAGGGTCAGGATTCCTTAAAACTCTAGGAACAGACTAGACTAGACAGGGACAGACTATGGGGATGGACTCTGTGAGCTGTTTCTCTTCATAATAGATGAAATTATCAGGCTACCCTTGAAGAAGCATTATGCTTAGTAACTCAGGATTATTATGCCTGTGAGTTTGAAGGGAGACGACAAAAAAATCCCACCAGAATCACTTCCTGTTACACACTCCCAGCAGAAGCAACACTCAGTTAACACAGTTTGGAAACCAACAGGAAGTTGTGCTTTGGTGTTGAGACCTAAAACAGATGCAGCTATTAATTAAGCATCACCTCAAACAATTTATATTGTCCACTGGGAGGAGGAGGGGAGGAAGAAAAGAGTGGAAAGCTGTGTAACATCTTCCATGGTTTAATATGGGGTCTGGAGATGTAGTTCAACATACAGATCTCGACTGCCACTGCTGAGGTTGTCACAGCAACCATAATGCAGCTTCATGAATATGCATTATGGTAAAATCTATCTTTTTTTTCCCCAAAAGGGAGTAAAGTGTCATTCAGCTCACAACATGAAGCTCCCTGGGAGACAAATCAGGACTGCACAGTAAAAGTGACTTGTCTGCAAAACCTTCAGCTTGGCTGCTGCCAACAAAAGGGCTGGGGGAAGAGGGGAGACCCAGAAGAGGGTGGCTTGAGGCTGTAGGGATCTCTTCTGTACCTTCATCAGACAGTAATTCACATGTATCTGGCAAAAATGTTAAGGCAGACATTCCCAAAATGAGCTGCTGCAGACCTTGATCCCCCAAGCACCTGGGGACAGCCCTTCAGTCAGCCAGGCAGCAGCACCAGTGACCCTCCACAGAAGGACGGAGAAGGGGCAGCTGCTGCTCAGTATCCCAGACAGCTGAAAATGGGGCCCTTGACTTGACTACCACTGGAAAATTGTGGGTGGACAGTTCACCAAAAAAAAAAAAAAAAAAATCCCAAACCACACACTATCCAGGTCAAACCTCACTGTGTCAAGGAACAAAAGGCAGTAATTGTTTCCACTGAGTATCTGTGGGAGCTGTACTTTGTCCTTAACTCCCCATTTACCCTAACATTTCCTCTGCTAACAGAGAGCCACCATACACACTTCTTCTGTCTGGCATCATGAAACCTGTCTCTCCTTGTGAAACCTAAAATTAACAAGCTTTGTTAAATTAATTTGTCTGTAAATTGAGAATTTTAACTCCTGAACAGGAAGATGAAATTCATTCTTCCTCAGGACACCTGTGTGGGAGACAATAAAAGTGAGACACTGGTTATGCCACCAGAAGAGCTGCACAAAAAAGCCTTGCATGAAGACTTTGCCTGCAGAGAGGATCTCCAGCAGCATGCATGGACTGGAGGAGCCACCAGTTCAAGCCATGGCAGACAGCCTGTGAAAGGGTTAGCGTGTCGTGATAAAGGCTACTGCTGACATGAATTTCTTCCTTCCAGGTCACCCGCTGGGCCCTCCTTTCTCCCCTGCTGTGCTCCCATCCCAATCCCAGAGAGCCCAGCCAGGCCTGAAGCCCACGAGATCACAGGCTGACACCAAAGGGAGCAACCCCATTAATTTCTGCCACAGCCTTTATGTCATTTGATCACTCATGCAGTTTATCAGCTCATTGCTGAGCAACTAATTTTTGTGTTTGTTTTCTGGCAAGGTCAGTTTAATCAGAGCAGACAGGGAGGCAGTCTCACTCAGGGAAGCACAGACTATTGGAGATTCTGCTGCTCCCACACAGAAAACCTTTGTGGTGGTGGTGGGCAGAGGGAGAAAGCATCCTTTTACAGGAGCCACCTGCACTTAAATGAGGCTAAACTGCAAAGCCTCACCCTAAAGACAGTGTTCATGAAGCTGCCACAAGGCACATTTCAGAAATTGGACTCAAGAGCTTCATTCCCTACTCTGAAGGACAGGGAAGAGTTTGTCACAGCTTGGCACTGACAAAAGGCTTTTTTCGGCTTCCTTGCTCTGAATTTTGTCTACTAGTCAGGGAAGAGCTGAGGGTGAAGACAGGAAGATGAGCATCACCAGCTTAGCAAGAGCCTCTGCATAGAAGGCTCTGGCGGCTCAGAACTGGATGGGCTTCCAACAGGTAAGAAGTTGGGGCACACAGCAAGTGCTGCCCTCAGCAAGCACAGCTTCTGCCTATAAAAACAGAGACATGGGGGCGACAAATGGGGCAGAAGGACAGGACACAACTAACACAGGGTAAGACTGTCATCACTGCACTTATCTCTTCCTCCACTGTTCAAATGGAAACTCTAAGAAGTCTAACTTGACACAACACTCAGAATAATGCTGGTCTTTTGCAGTCTACTTTAAAATAAATATTTAAAGTTGGAAGTACATATACTGGCAAGAGCATCTTATGCAGACTAATAAGTTTATTAAGAAGGTAATCACTGATTGTTTATAAAAACTGTGAGCCCTGCCAGCCTTGAAGAATTTTGATTACATTCCTTCAATGTAAAAAAGAGCAAGTTATTGACACCTCTTTGATGCCAAGTTTTTCATCATCTCAACTGCATGTTCATCTTCAGAGGGTAACTACAGATAAATCAGAGAATGAAGGTACTGCTAAGAAAAAAAGACACTGTAGAAATGAGCTGCAACCCAAGCTTAAAAAAAGATTCTTTGAGAAAAGCATTCCAAGGTCTACACAGACTGGCTTGGTGCTAGCAGGTATTTCTTTGAGAGGACTCTCAGAAGCAATCGGGTGTCTGATCACAGCTCACTCAGCAGCCTGTGGAAACAGAGCAAAGGTACACAGCATTGTCTAGTTTTGAAGAATGTCTGTGCATTCCTTTTAGTTTGTTGTGTGTAAACACAAAGATGTACCCAAGTGAAGCAGACACGGCTCACAGCTAACAAGCACAGCCTGACCAATTTCCACCATGCACATACAGCCATGAGCACAGCTGAGGGCACAAGCCAGGGCTGAAGGGGAGCCTGCCCAGCCCTCACCACTCTGCCATGTGAGAAACACTTCCCTGAGCCACACTGCCAAGCCTCCTGTGCACTGGGATTTCGCTCGTGGCCGGGCCACACAGAAGGAATTACTGAAGCTAAGAGGCAAAAGACCACAGGCTGCAACTGCTGTGTCACACAGGCAGGGATAAAATTAACCCCCCAACTTTTCTGATGCTAAGGAACCACAGGCCCAGGTTCCCAAATACTTCCCAAACCACATATCTATCAGGGTACCTCACTGAGAACAAGGGCTAGAGTACAGCAAAATGGTCTATTCTGAGGGTCTTTCCTCAGTTTAGGGAGACAATTCAGTAGAAGCCAACACTAGAACTTTGTGAGTATCCAGTTAACATGAAAGCATCCAGATGCAAGTTTTCAGTGAAAGATTCCCAAGATGCATTAGTTTTGTGTACAACACTTGGTAATTTGTTTCTCCAAGTTTTAACTAACCTACTGCTGATCTGAGAATTCATTAACCTTCTGAAATGTGAATGTTGCAAAAAAGAAAATAAAATCAAGCATTTCACTTATGCTGACTACAAAAATCGAAAGACAGACACAACTGAGGAAAAGAACTGAGCATTTTACCAAACACCAGTAGCTCTCCAACTGCTATGCAGTTATAAAAATAATGTTAATGCATTAAAGATTTTTAACTTCTCCCTTTGTGGTTAATACAACATTGCAATTCCATGAAGAACTATAAAGACATAGCTAGCACATGCCAATTACAACCACCACTATAATTCAGAATATTTTCTTTCCTACTATATACTGGCCCTGAGCTTACAAAGAATGTGTATAATCTCCAAATCACAGACATTTCCATGCAAGCAGCAGAGCTGCTGCTCATTCTATTCCTTGTCACTTTATCCCAACAAATATCTGAAAATGCTTCTGAAGTTGGTGCTACAAGTACACAAGAGAGGGAAGAGGGGAAAAAAGTTAAAATACACCATGGATTACACAAGTTTGCACTATTATAATTACTCATCATGTCAACCTCTAAATGAAGGGGCATAATATATTGTGTAAAAACTTGCATAAATCATGTGTAAAAGGACAGGCACAACACACAAAAATGGGGTTTATCAGAGTAAGTTAAATGAAGAAGTAACACAGAAAGACCAAGTTTTATACAATAAGTCTGGCTTCAGGCATCAGCTTAATTTCTGGCACTGTCTGTACTACACAGCCACTTGTAAAAGCCATGTAAACTGTTCCTTGAAATCTTACCACAGAGTAAAAAAGCCAAGGTCAAGTTCCCACCAGACTGACAGCAGCTCTGCTGGAAAGCAGCACTCTGGAAAAGAGCCTCCTTCATTCCACCCACGCAGCTCGTCAAAGCACGAGAGAGAGATTTTACTCCACGTAGAAGAGTTAGGAAATAGCAGAGGAAGTTGTGTGACACAGGAAAGCACCGACTCTGGGCTCTAGTTATCACAGACCCCTCCTGCATTTCTTCTGACTGCAACCCTTTATTGCACTGCTGTTACATTTGCTGGGAAAAGAAAGAAATCACTGTACCCGAAATACGGGTTTGATATCTGAACTGCAATTACTTGTTTAAATAATTAACCTAGTGAAATGGCAGGCTCCAGATTGAAAAGCCCTGCTGCTCAAGGTAATCTTCCTTACAGGAGCAAACCTCTGTTCTCTCACATTCAAACTGCACCATTCCCACAGTAGCCAGAATATCTTCTCTTTGTCCCCATGCTTACAGTAGAAATCCTAAATATTTAAGAAACAAAACTCCCAGCTGGTGTAGCCATACCAGGGAGCAGAGGGTACACTTCTGTGAGAAACAAGATCCCTAAGGAATAGAACCACAATCCTGCAAGTTAACTCCTTTGTTCAGTAAACTGCTCAGGTCTTCTGCCATAACTGCAGATCTTTCATTTCTCATGTTGACTTTAACATGCTTTGGACAGCAAAACTCAGTAGAAATCTTTGCTATTAAATCTGATTCTTCCAAGAAGCAGCTGTTGTCTGGGATCTCCTCCACACTCTTTCCCAACAACCTCTACCTATAATATCAATGCTGTTCAAAAAGCCAATTTGGGTGATACCACTAACTGCTCTAAGAAGAGGACTGAGGATGGACACTGAGGATGGACACCAGTGCAGCCCAGGGAAAAGCTGCCATACACACTTAGCAGCAGTGAGAGTTCAACAGGCAATGCATGGAGAAGTATGAAGGTGAGGCTGAGCAAAGTACATCCCCTCACCCCACCAACAGTCACAGATGGGGACCATAGCCTATGAGGAAGTAGAATAACCTTGGAAACAATGATGGAGAAGTCAGGGAGGGAAAGAAAAAAAAAAAAAAAGAAGACATTACCCAAGTTTCCCATGCATTCTTGTGTTTTCTTACAAATTCTATTAGTTGACAAAACCTATTTTATTTTGCAAACAAAAACCAAAATAACTCATCACTCAAGACACTCAACACGGCTGGAAACAAGCTCCAGTCAGCAATCATAACACACTTATCTTCACACACAGGGCAGCTCAGCTCCCCACCTCCAGCAGCCTGGCACACACAGGCTGCCACAGGAACAGGGACAAAACATGGAGATGCATGGCCACATTCTATGAGCAATTCTGAGGCCTCCTTAAAGCAAGAATAGAGCCAAGAAAAACTAAATAAAAAATTCCATAATACCAAGGAAACACAGAAATTATGCTTTACATAAGTCTGTAAGGAAGATACAAAGCCTTTTCCTAACAATAAAACACAGAGCTGAGGTAATTACCATAAGCTTGCCCAGTTCATACTAATTTGGTCATATCTGTAAAAAATTTATAACATTTTAATGGTGTCTCTTATATTCTACTGTCTCTCTTATATTCTACTGTACTCATAACTGCAGATGACAAAAAGTTATGCACAGGAGTTCACAACTACTTTCTGAAGCTGCCTGAAACAACTGGGACAAGATTATCTTAGAGCAAGTCTTTAAATAAAGCAGGACATGTCAACAAACCAGCTCCACTTCTCTGCAAAGGGGGAGCCTGCTGTCAGCATCACCACCAAAGTGTACACATAGGCTAAGTGGCATTTCTCCCAAGAGAACCAGCTCCTCTCTTGAAACAGCAGTACTAGCTAGTTTTCCACCAGGTTTCAACATGATATGCACTGAACACATGGAAAAGGAAAAAAAAAAATCTCTGCCAGATTGGTCCATTTGATCCCAAACATGGGGTAGCACATGAATCCAATGGTGTGTGCACTTCATGGATCAGCTTTTTTAGTTTATTAACCAAGCCTGTAAAAGCACTCTAAATTACCATACTTTTTGCATCTCTATTATAAAAAAACCCCAGTACTTTCTTGTCTCAAAATGTCACAGCTACAACGCAAAGCCTGTCAGGCTGCTAAAATAATCCAAAGCCACTGACAGCAAATAGCAACCTGGCACATGTTGAGCCTTCAGACTCAAAATAGATTTAAATTAACACAAAGATAGAGGGAGAGAGTTTAGTAACAAAGTGAAGAAACCAAGGGAAAAGAAATAAGATTCGATCAGTCATCATTTCCATCAGCCCAAACAAGTCAAAAGGCAGCTAGAGGATGGCATTTACGTCTGCCTCTGAGGCTGGGACGAGGGCCAGAACTACACTCCTTGAGCTGACTTATTTATGCCATGCTGGCACTTGAGTTGGCAGCCATAAAGGTGCAGAGGTCAGAGTCCCTGAGGGGAGAGCCGTGGACGTGTGTCCTTCCAAGCAGAGTGTCTGGAGCCGTGGACGTGTGTCCTTCCAAGCAGTGTGTCTGGAGCCGGGAGCCACGGCCCTTGCAGTCACCATCAAACCTCTCCAGCTGCGCCTGTTTCAAAGCTGCCTCAGCCCACAGAGGAGATTTCTGGAGACATCCCACCTTTCTCCATCCAACCACTCCTACAAAATAGAGTGTATTTCCAAGCCAAAGCCAGAGAGAAGCCAGCGGCGCCTCACTTTAACACTGAGAGGCCAGGTCCCCAGCTGAAGGCCAGAGACCACCCACAGACCTCCAAAGACCGCATGAAAATTCTCTAAAGAATGTGGGGATGGATACAAATGAAGGCAGAGAGCAACATTTCTGGCACTTCTGTCAGTTTCTTAACTGAGATTTCTTACAGCTTTAACTTATTCCCAATTTCTTAAATAATAGTCCCATATTTAAATCTTAGAATTTTAAAACCTAAACCATAGATTTCACTTTTCAAGAAGGATCCCAAAAGCTGAATTACAAGTCAAGCTCAAATTCCTGCATAGGGATATCAAGTCTTTTGTTTATACTACACAAATGTTTTAACAGATACAGTCTCTCAAAGTCATGGAAACTTGCAATTCTGAGACTTTTTGCATTAATGTCAGAAGTATACTCAAGACTGCAGAATGTGATGGAACCACCAGTTAGTACTGAACTCCCACTAGCCTCTGACTTACTTACATGATTGGCATAAAAGTTAAAAAAAAAAAAAAGTATAAGCTACACTATTTTATTCTTGAATATACTGGGGATCTTCAGAGCAAAATATGCTCAAATGCAAATTACAAAACATCAAATTTGGTGAAGGGAAAGTAAAAGGAAAATGATCTCTTTGGATTTCTTTGTTGTAGACACCTGGAGCCTCCATCCAGCTGCAGGATCCAGGCAGACAGACTAAACTTGAGCAGGGACTTGGATGGCTGGAAATGGGATCTGCTCTAAACAACACCTTAGTCTTGGAAGAAGAGCTGATGAGTAACAGGGACTGGCTGTCTTTAGGGTGAAAAGAAAAGCTGTAAATACACAATGCAGGGATAGTTCATCTCCTATGGATACCCCTGCCAAACCATTCTATTTGTTGGATAGTACAAAAGCTTCAGAAACTAAATAGCACTTTTAATCAGGGACTGTTCTAGCTTTTAATTGCTGCACTCAACTTTGATGCCCCAGCACACCAGGGGCATCAGGCTTTTCAAAAGATCTATTGCAACAAGCAAAATAAAAACCTCCCCTTACTGAAACCCTTCCTTCAGAAGAGGGAGGCACACAACCCAGAGACATGAAAGCAAGTTTTTCCAAATTATAAGGCTATTTCCTAGTAAATGTGAAGGTTTCTGAGTGCCCAGGAGTCACAACTGGCACTGGGATCAGAAAGTTGGGTCTGATTTGTATAGAACCAGCACTAAGAACTTTGACCAAGAGCTCACATGTGTACAGAAAAGGAAGTCTTTGGATTTGGTATATAGTTAACAAACATACAGAAGAGGTCAGACCACTTCCTACTGGCATTCTTACACAAGAGTGCACACTGGACTACAATCACACTGCCAGTTATGACTACACTTTTCAAAACAACTTTTAAAGTAAAAGTTGAATCTACTAGTAAGTCCCTATTTAAAAATAAAAATAAGCTATTCCAGTTATCAACTCATAGGAAAGAAAAACTGCAAGCTTGTAGCTAATCTACCTCAAGATCTCGTGTCTGGTGCTTCCTCTGTGGTTCAGAACCATCAGCAGTGCATCTGTTTCCTAAACACAGTTTCCCATGTCTCATTTCACACAATGAGCAACCTGTGGTCGTTCAGCCATCCTCAAGGTCAAACCCTTCACTGTGTTTCCAGTAAGTATATGGGTCTTCAAATGACTTTTCTTCTGGCTTTTACAAGAATGCAGTATTAACCCACAGCAACTAAACTACTGCTTGATTAAGAAAGTTCTAGAAAACACCAGTCTGTGTAACTACCAACACCTAGTTCTGCTGGAGCTTTTGAAATGAGAAGTAGTAGTTAAAAACACCAAGGAAACAGACACTGGTTTTTGTGGCAGTCTATGTAGTGTTTTCAAAACTCATCTAACACAAATGTTCAACAGTTAAATGTGCACATGAAATATTCTGTTCAATGAATGAGGTCTGCTGTACTTTCATATTAGCTCTCAGATGTTATCATGAACTTTTAACCAGATGAGAAGAAAGCCTCCTTCAGGGTAAAACAAACAGCTGTAGTTTGCTTCAGACAATAAGGAATACAAACTGCATGGAAGGATTTTCCATGATTTAACTGTCACCAACAACAGACTAATGAGTCACAGACAACAGCTTAATACTTACAGCTTATTGCTAAAGAAAAAAATATTTATGCAATTTCAAAGTATTAACAAGAAAACAAAAAATGAGTTTTGAATAGATCCCTGTAGTGTCTCAGGTTAGCTGTAACAACCCAAGTGAAACTCAGAGTGGACACTGGACACAGCCAGGCTTGCACTGCACCAGGAAAACCAGAGTGAAAATGTCAGCCATTGTTTCCTACTCAAAATGCATATACTGTCCCTGTTCTCCTTTAACAGAGGACTGCAAGGGCCAGAGAGCTTCACCAAGCAAATTCAAACTGCTAACAAAGTCAGCTCCACATTCCTCCTGTAAAATATTCCAAGAAATGGTATTTGTGCTTCATTTATTTTCAAGAGGGATAAGTGATCCAGCATCAGAGGGAATCTTTGTTGGCAGAGCACTCAAACTGGGGAAGAATTGCTACTGGAACAAACAGGAAAGAAGCAAAAGTAGCTTTACAAAATGTGTATTTGCTGTAAAAATACTGCCTAATATAGTTTTCTGGGGAAGTCACAACTATTCCACCTTGGCTGGTTATTGCCATGACTGAAAGCAAAAAGAGCTGTTGAATGCATGTACAATCATCAGTCACATAAGCAACCCTGCCAAGGAGGGAAGACAAAGTTTCTCAAAATAGGCCGAGACCTTTCTTAAGTATCAAAAAGCTTTTGTTTTCAGAACATTTCTTCCAAATAGAAAAGGGCTTGCTTATTATTCCAGATAATCTGGAAGAGAACAGAGTTCTCATTTCTGCACTGTTTTGAAAACTCTTGACATTAGTTTGATTTACTGCAAGTTTCCAGGAAGCTCTTACATCTGAGGACAATCTGGCAAGCCCAGCACCTGCTAGCAGCTGTCAGTTCTCTGAAAGGGTCACCGAGCTCAGCCCCACTGTTCAAGGCTTTTGGGAAGGGCATTCCCACTGCACACCCACTGGGATCCCACAGGGCTTCTGGGACCATGCAGGCTTTTACACAACACCAAGTCACATTTTGTACCACATTTTGGTACAAAAAGTGACCTCAGACACTTGGAGGTGTCCTCTGGGTTACTTTGTAGATTAACTTTTAAAGGAGCGTGAGATATTGGATAAAAGCACTGCAGAAGTGCAAAGAATTATGAACTTAATCTAATTGTAATAACACCTGCAGGTGATTTAATGCTTTGAAAAGTTGGACTACACAAAGAATATATTCAGACAGATTGTCATTTTTCCTACTCCTTCCAAGAACATAACCCTTGCAGGGCATTGCAAGACTTAGTAGTCTTCAGATACGGTTTTTACTATTATCTGATGATCCCATCAGTCAAAGACACCCTAGTGCAAGTCCCATGAGGATTCTTTGGATGTTTTGCTGCCCCCAAGTTCCACACTTGACAGCTATCTTTGCTCCACACAAACAGGATGGCAGCTGCTGGGAATCAAACATCTCAGCTAAAGAAAGCAAGGTGCATGCAGGCAACTCCTTTGGCACTACTCCCTGTCTCACAAGGGAAAAGATGAGAGAGAAGATGAAGAAAGCTCCTAACACAAAAATGAGTTCAGAGATAGGATTGTGGATTACAGATCATCTTGCACTTGATTTCAATCAGGTAAAGGTCATGTTCATCAGGGGCCATGTAGCTGCAAGGCATATCACATTGAAGGTACACAGCATTTCATCTTTGGGTGCCTAAAATGCCCTTGTTTTTTCCTGTTCCAACCTGGTATCTCGTTGTAATACTTGTGCATTTCACAAAACACTCAGGAGCCCAGGCTATTGCTCCCTGCACTCCCAGAATGGGGTTACAGGTATTTTCAGACTGGGCTCTACTGCTAAGATCTCTAAGGCTCATATTGGACATCCCATTCTCTCCAGACAACGCAGAAAGCATAAACTCACCCATTTTCTGGGTTATCCCTGGAACAAAGGCTGACACTGGTAGTGGTCCCACTACTAGAGAAGTGTCATGGGAAGCAGCTTTACCCAAAGCACACAATCATACAGTTCCCTGGATTCTGATCTGGAGCAAACTACAGTAAATTACAGGGTTTAGACAGTCCTAATGTAAGGTGGGTCCCTGAAGCTTTACAGCTGCAGACATCACCTGGCTCTAAAAAACAACATGGAAAAAAAAGATATCCTCATCAGGCTTCTAACACAGCAGCAAGGACTACTCGAGTTGAAGTCCAAAAAATGCCAACATTTCAAGAGATCCTTCTCGAAACACCTCATGTCTCCCCACCCCTATGGCTGTGACACTCCTGAAAAACTGCTGACAGTTAGAAACCTGCACACCTCTGTGACACTTCCCCAGGAATTACAACACACTTCTGACCTTGAGAAGTGCAGCAAGGTATTTTAAAGCAGTTACTGTGCACACCTGGGAATGCAGAGAAGAGATCCAGAGAGAAAGAAAGAAAAACATGCAAACCATTTTCCGAATGCAGAAGGAATGTGGAGCCTCAGGTAGTAAAATACATAGTGAGAGGCTGGAGGACTTTTTTCTGAAGGTACCTCTAAAGCTAAAATTCTCTTAAGGAGTCAGCTTTTTCATACACATTTCTAACTTAAGAAGAGTTAGTTTTCAAAATTTAAGTTAATTATAAATTTTAGTTTATGAATTAAACCCCACCTTGAGAGCATCTAAAGATGCTTGTGTATCCTTCACTGAAAAACCTGGTACTAATTTTTGATCTCTGAATATTGGTCAGTTTCCAAACCAGTGAATTTGATCCGTTCTCTATGTCAGTAACCCTGATACCTGACATGAATATTGAAGGAACAAGTGGCTTTTACAACATGGTAAAATGCCAAGCATTGGTAATGCTAGACACCAATACAAACTGCTGATAGTCCTGTCAAGAGATCTGGTAAGACAGTTTTAGCAGCTGGAAACTAACTGCACTCAGTCATTAACTGCATGCATGAGGCCAGCCTGAAGGGTATGGTTTTGTTCTTTCCAATTAAGGTAAGTACAGACCTCTAATGTTGTGAAGTTACTTTTGGGGGGATACTAAGAAAATTTGAAAGGTGCCTATTAATCACTATATTTGGACACAGAGAAGGCAAGCAACTTCCAACTGCTTTTTCCACATGATTTTGCTATATTCTTTAAAAACCTTCAAAAGATCCTATCTTAACCAACCACACATATTAACATTAACAGGATGTAAATGTAATGTAAACCATCATATTTACTTAATGGTAAAGAAATTAGCATCCCCTCTCAAGGAGTTTGATGCAAAACCCACAGATAAAGTGATATTTTGTGCTTTTTGCCTTTTTCTTGTTCTTCTCTCTCCCTCCTGTCCATGACCAGCGCTAGCAGCATTACACCAACATCTTTATTCTCCACCTGGAAGTGTTCACCTAAAAATAGAAGCCCTGTTGACCTAAAAATAAAGCCCCTGTTTACAAATTCTGTACTAAACACCAACTACGGAATCACCCATTTACGCACACAGCATCCAAACTCGCCTGGGTTTGTCTAGAGACAGCTGCTCCCCTCCAGGCCCATCTCTGGGAGATGCAGCAATGCCCAAGTGCCCAGGGCTGGGCAGGGCAGCCCCAGCAGAGCACAAGGTGGCTGCTGGAGAGCCAAACCAGCCCACAGCAGGAATGTGCCCTCACTAATGCAAGCACACGTTCATTATAAGCTGCAATGAGCTCTGTTTCAGACAGGAGTCTGCATCAACACACCCCAAAAACACATGTCCCCATGTGACTCAGCATCCAATGGTTATGCTTATTAAGCATGTGCAGCCAGCAAGCCCAGTCATAAATCCCTTAATCACAGGTCAAAAGAGTTGTCAAGGCCTGCACTGATGGGATCAGCAAAATGCTGAAGTGTTTTAAACAAGGAACATTAGCTCCCATGGAAGGCAGAAGTACTCAGAGTGTACCCAGAGTGCAAATCATCAGTGATTTACAGCACCAAAGTGACCTCTTGGACCTGCATCCAAAAAAACAAAATGCACAATTTACTTTATAAGTTTCTTATTTTTAAAGCCCACTGAGAAACATGAGGCCACAACTGTAGCACTGTGCCCAGTTCTGAGGGCTCCAGCACAAGAGATACATGAACATACTGGAGATAGTCCAGCAAAGGGACTGGAGCATCTCTCCTGCGAGGAGAGGCTGGGAGGGCTGGGACTGTTCTGCTTGAAGAAGAAAAGGCTCATGGGGAGGATTTTACAAATGTAGATCAAAAGCTGAAGGGAGGGTGTAGAGGTGACAGAGCTGGGCCCTGCTCAGTGGTGCTGTGACAGAAGCACATCTAAGGGGCACAAACTGAAACAAAGTTCTCTCTGCACATCAGGGAACACTTTTTTTTTTACTGTGGGGGTGACTGAGAATTTGCACAGGCTATCCAGGAAGGTTGTGGAGTCTCCATCCTTGGAGACACTCAAAAGCCATCTAGACTTGTCCCTGAGCAACCTGCTTTAGCTGGCTCTGCTGGAGCCAAGGGTTGGATCAGGCGTCCCCAGAGGACCCTTCTAACCTCAGTCATTCCATGATGCTGCAAAACAAAAAGACTAATTTGCTTCAATTACTAATTCGCTTCAATTACTAGAGCAAGTTTAAAAAGAATACATCAAACTTCATCTAAAATGTATCTACAGGTGAAGTGCTCTTTATGCACCACCACAGAAAGCTTTCTGCATTAACCTGGCATTTATAGGAAGCTGCGACCAAACAGAATTTCAGTTTTTATTAAAATGCAAACTAGTTTTTAAACTTAGAGACAATTTTGAGTATACTCAAAGTACATTTAGAGAACACTTCCTGTGGGGTTTTTTCCTTATTAACACAGGCAAATATTAAACATATACAGCGGCCCAGGATGCAAATAGAAAGGATTTTTTCAAAGCAAACTGTGAATCTTTACTTTCCGTCACCCTCAGAAGCAAAAAATCTGCACTTCCAATCATTTAAGCACCTCTAACAATTGGGTCTTGTAAGCCATGGAATTAAATTTTCTGCTTCCAGAGCATGCACCAGGAGAAAGGATTGGGTATTCAAGAGAGAAGGGAAAACACAGCAAGAGTGCTCCCACCCACAAATACAGCATTTCTGATTTGCATCTGATAACTGCTCTTTCAGTTTAGTCAAGACAAGATTTACTTTGCAAATGAAACCATACTATTAAGGTGAAGAAAAACACCCAGAACCTACTCTCTCTGAAGACTGCAGAGCCTGTTAATATTTATGAAGTCTGAAGTAGCTTCAAAGACTCTTTACTTCATTTTCCTTATGTCATAACAAAAAGCAGCACTAAGTCATTAAATTTTAAGGGGACTTCACAACCAAACTCTAACTCTTTTAGTAAATTCTGACCTCTAGGAAAAGGTGTAATTTCTTTGGTTTGGAAGTGCATGTCCTATAGCAACGGCAACGAACACAAGGTGCAAAGAGGAAACTTGCAGGCTCAGTAACTTCGAAGACCAAAACAGATAAAAACCTCAAAGCACCCAACATCACAACTGAAGCACTGTATTTGTTGTCTGTATTTCTGTGCACAGATTATTACATGGATTAACCTGCCAGGTTACGGGCAGTGGGCAGAGAGGAAATCTGTTTAGAAAAACCCTGATTAAGCACTTACTGTCGAAAGCTTTCCCTCTGATCAAACTGTGTGTCATAAAAATAACACATTAGAGAAAGTGATCTCTCCTCCTAGCATGGAGGCTGCCATGCAGATATTCTTTAGCTGCAAAACTCTGTGTAGGAAAGAAACAGAACCAGCGTTACAGGATAATGCTAGGAAATTGTGTACTTTATTTGGGCCTGACATAGGTTTGGACAGGAGAGCCTCCAATTCAAGATGACAGAATTCTCTGTACATAATACTGGGGTATTTTACTTACAGCCAGGGCTTTCAAGACTTTGAAGTTAGAGAGCATCACTGCTAAGCCTGATAAATACTGGGGGTAAGAGAGGGAGGAAGGGACCACGACAAACCATTGAATAGCTACATAACTTTAACCCCAAAAAATCAGTGAGGTATATGTTGCCCTTGACTCAAGCCTTCCTGAACAGCATTTATTACCCAGACCTATAAAAAAGAAAGCATCAGGAAATGTGATCTATTACTCCTTAAATAAAAAATTATTCACTATAAAATTGTTAATGGGACCATATGTTATACAAAACACAGACTGGTGTTCAAGAGTCCCTATACATTTGGCGATGATACAGTCAAAAAATAAAATGTGAATTTTCAGCAGACAAAATAAGGAGAAATGGGATCTTTGTTATTCTTCCAACAGATCTGTCATCACTTTGGGGGTTAAACAGCTAATGCCTCTCCCTAGTTCTGAAGTATCTGTATTAAGGATTGAATACTCAAGCACCAAAATGATGCTGAAGACATACCACATATATGTAGTACTACATGTATGTACTTCATTTGTATCCACAGACAATGTTTCATACCCAGTACCTATACCTGACCTTTAACAGCAGCACTAATCACTTCTCAGACACTGAAAGCGTTCCCTTGCCAAAACAAAGTCTTCCAGCTGGGGTTTTTCCCCCCAGGTCTCAAACAACACTGAATCTCTCTGGCACATAACACTGCTCCAGCCATTCATTTGTATAATTAACTTCTATTCCTATAACCTTTCAGTATCACTCACAGAAAGAGAAGGGGTAGAGGCAGGGAAAAGTTTCTGCTGTAAATCACTGGGAATTAGATTCCAGCTGGAAGGACAGCAGGGCTGCGGTCAGCCCCCTGATTTTGCCTCCTCATTTGGGATCTCCTTCTACCAGTCTCTTTCAAAGCGGGTCCCATGAAAGAGCAGAGCCAGGATAGGCTTTTCCCAGCTGCTGCCTTAATTCCTCACCACCCGCCCAGGCACTGATGTGAGGTCACAAGGACACAGCGATGCTGGCAAGGCATCAGCAGGAGGTGAAAGCCTGGGCGATGCCTTCACCCAGAGCAGAAGCTCTACCATGCAGCAGGAGGTGAAAGCCTGGGCGATGCCTTCACCCAGAGCAGAAGCTGTACCATGCCAAGGAGTGGCACACACACATCCAAACAGCAGCAGCCAACCCCAGGCTGCTTGAGAGCCACCCCCTGGCCAAGGACATGCTGAGCACATCACATCTCAATCGTGCCACAGTTAAATGAGAAAAAAAAACAAAACCAAACCTATCAATCTGATACCTGAACTCAGGTTAGTCCCATCTACCACCGTCCGAAACCTGCTCTGAGAGCTTACCTGCAGAGCAGGATGCACGGCATGGCTCATTTCAGTTCACTCTGGCATCTCAGCCCAAAACCACCTTTATTAGGGCAGAGGGATGAGCCAAACATTCTTGTGGCAACCACATGAAAAATAGTGAACTATAACTCAGGCTTTCATGGAATTTTGCAAAATTCAGCGCCATAACAACATCGTTTTTGTATTTTATCAGTTTCAGAGCTAGCAGCTTAACGTCAGCTTCTGAAGAACACAGACTAGGACTAAAAAAAGCCTTCCCTTTCTGAAGAACTAGATGTGGTATTTGATAACTAAACATGGCATTAAAAAAGTAGTCAAGCTCACACTTCTAATTCTGTGGAATGAAATTATCTATCACATGTTAAAAGTAAAGGCAGAATACTGGCAGATAATGCAAAGCACAGGGACCTGAGCGCCCTACTTTATTAAATATTTCCTCTCCCCACTCGCATCTCAACCACCACTGGAAACGCGATACCGAGAACTTGTCCATCATTCATTCCATAATCACACAAGCTTAACAGTACCACATCTACTAATCTAAAATTCCTGAGCTGCAGCAACAAGGCAAGACACAAAAACACGACAAAAAGCCATCATTTCCATTTGCCCCATTTGTGCACATGATGACCACAGGAGCACACAGAAGACCACAAAATCTACGCATACCTATTGACCTGTCTGCAGGAGTCCAGGCTGACATCCTGAATTGCAAAACAGCCATTTACCAGGCCATCCTCTCTGTCTCCTCCCGAGTAAGCTCTCCAGCAGCATTCCTCTGCTTCTACTGCTCCACACCAAGAAGCATCCAGACACTGCATGCTCTGAGCAATCAGCACATTGCTGGCTGCTGTTTAACACGAACGTGTGCCCAGCCCTGAACTCGGCTAGGCACAGCCACCGCTCAGGAATCAAAGCTCACAGCAGAACCTGCATTCCCAGCTCTCATTGCTAAATCGGATGCCACCCAGCTGCCACCCCGGCCGGGGGCGGGAGGAGGCAAAGCAGGGTGTGACGCAGCTCCCGCTGCTGCTCCTCGCCAAGGGAGATCCCCGCACGCAGCCGGGGAACACCGCGCGCCCAGCCAAGGGCCGGGAGCGGCTCTGCCAGCCACCGCCGCCGGCAGCCACCACACGGCCCCGGGACAGCGGCTGGGGAGCCCGGGGAGCTCGGGCTGCGTGTGCACACAAGGATGTGACCTTTACCGGGCTCACCGCCGCCCCACGCGCTGTGTTTACTACAGCCGCTGCCTTCTGGCTGGTGGCGGCGATGCCACCGCCTGTCCCCGCAGCCCAGGGCGGCTCCTCCGTGCCGGAGGGGCGCAGGCAGGGGGCGAGGGCCCCTGCTCCGCCCGGGAAGCGGGGAGGGAGCAGCCGGATACCCTCTGTGCGCACGGGGACAGCCGTGCCGCAACCGCCCGGGCAGCCGGGCCACCGGCCGAGACCTCCGTTGGCTGCCCCGCAACCTCCCGGGCCGCCCCTTCCCCCCGGCCCCGGGAGAGCCGAACAAAAGAGAACGGAGGGACCAAAGGACAGCAACCCAAGGGTCCTCGTCCGGGGATGTCGAGAGACACCGCGCCCCGCTGTCCCAGGGAGGTGGCGCCGGGCTAGTAGGTAAAGGTATGGACACCCAAAAATAAAATTATTATTATTATTATTATTATTATTATTATTATTATTATTATTATTATTATTATTATTATGCCTCCGAGACAGCGAGGCACTCACCCTGCTCGGAAATCGGAGCAAACTCTCATTCACGCTCCCCGCCGTGCCCAGGCCGCCGGAGCCAGGCGACGCCCCGAGAGTCGCCGCTCTGTTGAGCGGGCCGGGCGCGGCCGGGGCCGGGCGCGCCCGCTCAGCCCGGACAAAGCGAGCGCGGCGCTGCTGCGGGCGAGGCGGCAGCAGGTGCCCGTCCGCCGCCGCGGCCGTGCCGAGCGCCCCGCGCAGCCGCCGCCGCCGCAGCGCCCGAGCCGCTCGCCGGGGCCGCGCTGCGCGCCCGCCCCGCCCCCGGCGGCCCCGCGGCGGGAGCCCGCAGAGGCGGGGGCGGGCGGAGCCGGCGGGCGGGCTATGGGCGGTGCGGCACGGCCCAGGCCGCAGCGGCGGCGCACAGCGAGGCGCCCCGCCGGTCGCAGCCCGGTCGGGACCGGAGGCGGGTCCCGGTCCCGCGGCCCACCCGGCGCGGCGGCCGCCGGATCTGCGCGGAGCGGCAGCGAGCAGCCCCCCGGCCCCGCCGCCCGCACCTGCCCCGCGCCACGCCGGCGCCTGGAGCTCGCCTGCGGAGGAGTCCAGACGCCCAGCAGGCAAGACCCTCCCCTGCGCTGGCTGCCTGCGGTGCGGCAGCGGTGGGCACCGCACGCCGCAGTGTCCGCAGCGGGGCTGCGCTGCCCGGCCGTGAGGGCTGCAGCACCGCCGTGCCGCGATGCGGTGTGCGGCCAGCGCTGCCCTGCCCTGCCCTGCCCTGCCCTGCCCTGCCTTGTGCTCGACCCTGAGCCCCGCGGAGTCGGGGCTTTGTCGTTCCCCGGGCTTGGCGAATGCATCGGAACGGTGTCAGCCTTGCCAGTGCTTTGCTGCCGTGGTGGGAGTCGTATCGCCGGAGCTCAGTGCGCTCCGGTTAACCGGGGCTGAAGGCGAAGCCGGGGCCGGGCACGGCCGTGGCGGGGCTGGGGCCGCAGCCGGCACTGGCTGACTGCAGTGGGGCAGCGGTGCCCACGGGCCGGGCTGGCCCTCGGCAGCCTCGCCGCACACATACCGGGGAGCCCGGGCCCCCGGGGAGGGAAAGGATTATCCTGTGTACAGACCCCCACTGTGTCAACACTCTGTGAGGTTGTTAATTATTTAGTGAGTGTGTAGGGCTGTGAACCATTGCTCATGCACTGTTTGTTGTGTTTTATGCTTGTGGTTAACCCTGATCTTTTTTCCATAGCTTAAAAAATGCAGGGAGTATACGCCGTAGGAAACCCTTTTTTTTCTCATTCCTCTCACCTCCAGTCTCACGGGTTTGGTGATGCAGGGGCTGCCCAACCGAGTGGCTGCTGTGCAGCATAAGCAATATTATATTATACAATTTTGTAATGATTTGTCTACCTCAGCATGCGCCTCTAGCGCAGTGGCGATGAGCCGGGGTTTGCTGCGCGGCGTCCTCCAGCGAGCCCCTGGAGAGGGTGGCCCTGTCTCCGGTGCTGGTCTCCAGCAGATTTGTCCCTTTGCAGGGTGGTGATCGATGGCACGTTCTGTGCTCACCAGCATCCTTGTATTTCACGTCATCTCGTGCCCTTTGCATGCGGGCTGTGTAACTCTTTCATTTTTTTGATATCAAGAATTTATGAATCAAAAGGTGGGGGAGTGTGGAGGCTGAGTCAGATCGTGAAAAAGGAAAGCCAAATGAGAGCGTGCAATTGCATATCACATTTACAAACATGGTTTCATTCATCTCCATATGTTGCTCCTGTTACTACTAATAAAGCTCTGGTTTCTCAGACTGGAGCTACCCTGGGAACACTGATCTTCCTGGCGTTTTTTCTCTATAGCCTCCATAGTATTTGTGTTACAGTATGTTATTTTCCTGATTATGTTTTCATTATATTGAACAGGTTAATATCAGAAAGAATTTGATAATATGAATGTACTTCCCACATACTCCCTCTTGTTCCTATTATTTGATGTTCAGGGGAGTGACAGTTTATTTACAGGCAGCAATTTCTTTCCCTCTCTACTGGGTAAATTAACTAATTATAATAACAAAAAAAAAGCTTTTTTTTCTGAGTTCTTACCCCTGTTTCCTTCTTCTTTCTTTCCTCATTTTACTAATGATAGCCAAATCCAGCATGGTGATTTTGGAGCTGCAGGAAATTTACCTTTATCTACTCAAAGATTTCTACAGAAGCTTCTATAGGCAAAGGGAGCCAGAGACAAAGGTCTACTTTAAGCAGAATGATGTCTGGGGTTTACTTCCCCAGCAGAGAGGTACAACTGTAGGGTGTACAGTAATTAATTTAATCCAGTGTTGAGAGAGAAGGAAGAATGATTGTATTGGGAAAGAGGTTTTTGTCAAGTATCAGATGTAAGATTTAAGCAGCAATTTCAATGACCTTTGTGATTTCTGTTTCAGACAAAAGGCAGCAACCTAGGACAAGGGTATCATTACCTTCTCCCAGCATTGTCCTTTGTTCTCCTTGGGTGTAGCCTGTCACTTCCTAGGGTTTGCCTCTGTCCCTTGTTGGGACAGCAGCACCTCTCACCCGTGACTCTCAGAAGTGCTGTGCTAGCAGGTGATTTATTTTTCCCCACTGCTCATTTCCCATCTCTGCTGTGCAAGGTCTTTTTTTCTTCATGTGGCCCTTCTTATGAGTTTCTCTTTCCTGTGTCTTATTTATACTTAAGTATTTCTACCTTACCAAACATTGTGCTCATTACTTTATCTTCCTCCTCTGGTTTTTTTCTCCACTCATTTCTTTTCTCTCATTTTTATTCCCTTTCATATATCTTCCTCTTACATCTCTTTTCCCCTCTGTGTCATTCTTTTTAAAGCCTCTCCTTCTCTCTCTGCTTTCTGACATCTCACTTCTGTCCACTGCCTAACTCTACCTTCCTCTTGACATTTCTTCTCCAAGCTATTGCTTTCGTCACTGTCCTTTTCCTCCCTTATATTTACATATATTTTACTTTAATATTATGTATATATATGTATACATATATTTCCACTCCACATTTTTCACTCTCCAGCTGAAAACAAGAAATTACTCATGCTGATAGTCTGATCCTATTTCATCTCTTTCTTAGCACCTGAAATACACTACTCCTGCCCATCCTCAACCATATGTATTGGGTAGACTGAAGAACTATGTGGAAAATGTTCCTAAATTCAGATGTGTACTTGAGAAAGCATCTTGCTCAGGCTGCACTGTGAACAAAGCAGATGTTGTGCTCCCACTGACATTATTAGAGGAGGACTTTAGGCCCCTTGAAGAAAGAACCTCAAGAACCTAATGACATTCTTTTTACGTTTCTCAATTTCAGGGGGGTTTTTGGTAAATAAAAAGACTTATATTTTAAGTGAGGGACTCTGCCATATCTTTGAGATATCCCTTGGATGCTGGACTGACCCAAAATAAGACCTCCCAAAACATTTTTCTTTCTTCCCCCCCAGTTGTTTTGTTTTATGCATTTGTTAAGCCAACATTGTGCAGCTGTTGGAAGAAATAGCTGCACAAAAGTGGCTTAACAAATGCAAAAATTGGAGAAATGCTTTCTCCTCAGCCGAGCTAAGCTCTTCCTCTGGAAAGGGTTCTGTGTGGGGTGAGACTGGGATTTCAGCTTGTCAGCTTCCCTTTTTTCTGAAGCCAGAGGGAGAGGAGAGAGCTGTGACTGCAGGATCATATGCATTGGGTGGGAGATGGAAGAATAGATGCATAACCCAAAAATGCTACATTAACCTCAGAGAGTGGGAGAAAAGTAGTTTAATAATTTTTTCCCTTGACTGTCACTGACTACAAACATCATCATTGAGGATTAAGGGCAATTGTTAGATTTTGCTATTTAGATAAGAGTCTTAGTTTTTAAAAATATAATATATTCTTTAAACTACTTTTTTCTGTGTTGTTCAAAGAGCTTACTACCAACTGGCTGGAATGAAAACAGCTCCATCCCACGGATTCCACCTCCGCTTTCTGGCAGCTTACCTGACTCATAAAGAGAGTGGGGGGGTTTTATGTGCCACCTACAGCAGCTCAACATTTTCCTTTGTGGTGAGACTTAATCACCACCCTTGTCATATTATTTCATCGACCTTCTTGGAGTAGGAATCCTTTACCTTTCAAACCAGCCTTAAAACTTCCTATAAAAATAGGGCGATGGTTTTTTCTGAATTTGGTGAAAGTGCCTAGGTGGTCCAATGCAGCAAGGTTTTCTGTGTTATTTTTTAAAAGATAATTTTACCTGAGGACCGTGGAAGAGAGAGTTTCCATTTGCAGAGGATGTATCTGTGACACAAGATGTGTCACTTGGAGAGTTGAAATCCATCAGCTGAAGGTAGAGGACCATCCCCCAGGTAATCTCTGCAGGTGGTGTGTGCTGAGGGGCAAACTGTGGGCTTTTAGCCACCATGGTCAAGGATGAGAGTGGGCAAAATTTGTCAGAGGCAGTGCCTGTATTAGAGTCAGGAAAGACAGACACGCCTGTGGGCACATCAGATCTCTCCTTATAACCTGTTTGTGTAACCTCTGTGACTGTCTCTTGTAGGGAGAGAGATCATATGAAGTAGACTGATATTTGTCAAGCAGAAAATACTGCTGAGAGAAGACTGCAAGGTCGAAATGAAAACAATAAATAAATATATAAATCAATAAATAAAACCAATAAATAAACACAAAGGTGGCAATGCAATAGGTAATGTGTACAGGAGGCAATGGAAGAAAGGGTAGGAGAACAGAACCACCCCATGTTGTTGGGAGTTACAAAGAGGACATGAGTTATGCTAGAAAGCTGGGACAGAAAGCATTTGACATTTTTTCTGAAGAAATTCTTGGAATGACATAGGGGAAGGGCAGAAAGGAAGGTATTCTGGAGCTCAGCACTTAGAGATAGAACCAAGTGTGAAGAGAGGCCAGGGAAGGCATTTGGTAAGAGTCTCCTCATTTCTCTGTCACAAAGGCAGGTAGAATCAAGGAACAGGAAGGAAGGGGGAACACTGAAAGGACTGAAGTGAACCATTGGTAAATATCAAAGAAAGAAGTGTAGGGAAGGGAAGCTGCTTGCAGGTTAACAGAAAGGCAAAAGTCCTCTTTAGTCCTCTGGAGGACCTGGAAATTGACTGCATGACAAGTGGGGTTCTACAGGATGGGATACAGAGAACATTCTGTCAGGAA
The DNA here is from genome assembly GCF_028018845.1 of Melospiza georgiana. Classification (NCBI taxonomy): domain Eukaryota; kingdom Metazoa; phylum Chordata; class Aves; order Passeriformes; family Passerellidae; genus Melospiza; species Melospiza georgiana. The sequence continues at coordinate 65,559,019 of NC_080433.1, forward strand.
GGAGCTGTCTGACCACACCTAATATAAATATAGGCTGTTTTCATTCTTGTTCTGTTTGTCTTAAAATGCACTGCAGGTGCAGCAGCTCTGCCCTGAAGATATGGAGGCTGCAGCTGTCCTGACCTTCCAGTACCACCCTCCTCCTTCTTGCAGGCCAGAATTAACCCCATATTATCTCCTCTCCTGCACTGGGAGTCCTCAGCCCAGCCCCAGTGATCCTCCTTATCGACTGCAGCTGCCTGATAACTGGGACACAGCTCAAGAAAAGGACTTGGCAGTCACCTGCAAAGATGTGCTTCTGGAAGCAGAGGCACTAATGAGCTCTGTGGAGGGAGTGTGCTGGGGAGGCACCAGCAGGGAGGGAGGAGAGCAAAGGGTGAGCACTTCATCTGAGGGAGGAACAGCTTGGGAGGCTGTTGGACTAAAGCAGTGGGAAAACTAAGGGCATGGAAAGCTCAGGAGAAAAGTGCATGTGGGAGGATGGAGCCAAGGATGGTTAAAAATAACAGTCTTGTACAGCTAGTATGGCACTCCACTGGTGTTTTAAACCTGCTGCCTTTCTGAGTTTTGAAAAGTGAGCTTTACATTTAATTGTTCTAATTGCTACTGACCATCCACGACCACTGCCATTTTGTCCAGCAGCCCCCATTTTCTTCACTGCTGCTCCAGTGGTTGCAACCAGGTCTTCAGCATATTGCTCTTTGCATCCTTGCCTGATGTAAATATTGGTGTATCTCCAGTTTTACCTTGACTTCTCTGGTAGGGAGATGGTGGTTTATAGCTTGCATCAGCACAGTGACTAGCACACTAAATTCATGCAATAATGATCTATCACAAATTAGAGGTAAATCAAAACACTATTCACAAGCAATTTGTACAGTGTGGAATTTGGGCATGGGCTAACTTGACAGCCATTTCTTTTAAAGTTTCTGGAGAGCTGCCAGTTTTCCAGCCCTGTGGCTGTTCAAAGTGCTGTGGTAGTCTCTTATGAATACCACATGTGAGGCAGGACCAAGTGGCACAGACCTGCTGGGGCTTTGAACCTCCTGGCACTTGGAATGGATGTGAGAAAAAGAAGGAAGGAACAATAAATAAAAGAATAAAGGAAAGAGAAGTACAAAGTGAAGGACATCTGTGCATTCTGATAACAATTCTTCAGTAGCACAGCACCATAAAAAATGTTGCCTGGGTAATGTAGAGCAGTTACTTGCTATGCTGGAGCCATTTCCTAGAATTTTTATAATATCAAGTTTTGTCTTTGAAATATGGAAGGAATGGATTTCTTTGTCTTTCTCTGCTCCTCCCTTGCCTTTATCCTCCCAGTTCCAAGTAAGGATGTAAGTGAGGTTCCCTTTCATCTCCAGTGTAAATTTATTCATGAACATTATAAAATTGTTTGTCAGTTCTTGTTTCAGAGTTTACTTCTACCTTCGACAACTCTTGTGTCTTTAGTGCTTGCCCCTGTCTGTTTCTGGAGAAAAGCCAGCTTGTCTCTTCAGGGGAGCTTTGCCAGACCTGGCTGTCCCAGCCCTGCTTCTCTCCTTCCATCTAACAGACTCTCCATTTTCCTGTTTCCTACAGAAGATGACCTCTAATGCTCAGAGGACTCTCTGCCTGTGGTAATGTGATCTGGTGGCAGCAGCAGAAAAAAGTGTCAGTAGTCTTGGATCGTGTTCCCAATCCGGTTATTGAATGATCTGGGGAAGGACATTTATCTTTGTTTGCCTGCAGGCTCCAGTAATAGTCACACATCTCTGTTTTACAGTAAAATTGCTTTTACCATGCCGAATTAATTATTAATACATACATTACAGTATTTTCAGTGTCCTGTAGAAATGAAATCAGATGCTGTGTCGCTTGCTGTCCTTTAGTTTGTGACATGGCGTGCAGTCCTTTTGGATATACCTGTCTGGTACCTGCTGTGTTTACAGTCTGTGTTCCCAGGCTTTACCACCATTATAAAACAGCTTTCACATATCCCTGACGTTTTTGATTGCATGCTTTCTGCTATTTTTTCTGAAACCATTTTCAGGACTTGCTGAAATGTGAGTAATGTAGCTGGGAAGGGCTGATTGAAGTGAGACTCATTTAGAAGGAATGTTGGTCATGATTGATTACAGCTGCACACATCATGCCCTTGCCTGACATTTCTCCCCATGTAGGGGGAGACTTGGTGGTGGTGAGGTCCAGGTCTGTTGAGCATACATGCCTTAGACCCATATAGATACCTTGAAGGTTGTTAAAAGATTTTGCTGGGTTTATTTTATCCATGACATTGAGAATATGTGATAAGTACACAGGTAGATCACTACATGGTGATGTACCAATCACATCACTCCTAAAACCCTTCATGACCTTGGCCTGGTCTTCAGCCTAATATGGGCACAAAGCTTTCCACTTCAGCATAGGTTTATGTCCAAATTATTGTTCTCAGTCAGTGTGGTTTGGCCAAAGTACACATTGTGGGGTACAATCCCAGCTTTTTGTTTCTTTTTGCTACCCCAGTTATCCATGGTGCTGGAACAGGGTTACAGGAGCCTGCCAAAGCCTGGCTGAGGGGTGGGCAGGAGGAGGAGGTGCTGCATGTGTCTGCACTGGTTCCCACATAACTCCTACCTTAACTCAGAGCAGCTCTCATTGCTTGGTGAAGCTTCTCCCTCGGCCACCCACTCTCTCCCTACGGCCTGCAGGTGTTGGGCTGTAGCTTCTCTCCTATTTTTGGCTGAATGGCTGAACTAGCACATTTTTAATGGATGCCTATTTCAGCACTTATGAAAATAGTCTAGAATTTTGATAATTCTCCATTACTCCATAAAATGCATAAAAATAGTTTGCTTAAATGTGATAGCAGTTCTTTAGGCTTATTGTCATTACTAGTTTAGAGACCATGGTTCCACTGAAGAAGGAGATACTTAGATATAGCAGCCTTAGTGAGGTTTTGCTCTCCTCCTTTTCCAGAGAAATTGAAATTATGTGGATAAAGAGCAAGTGATTTTAATTTTTGATACAGCACAGAGCAATTTGTTTCAAATCTGCAGTTTTTATTTTCAATAGCATAGGGTGCTATGGAATAAGTGGTATTACAGACCCCAGTCATCTCTGATTTTGGTTCTCTCACCCATCTCCACTAGACTGTACATTGCAAACCACCAAAAAGATAAAGTAGAGCTTGTGATGCTTGTGAGCAGTGGAGCTGCTGTGATGCCTTGCTCCTTCTGCCCAGCAGGATGGTCCCAGGTCAGTTGGGACAATCAGCTGTCCTTACATGGTGAGCAGGCTCTGCCTCCAGAGCAGTTTTGCTGAGTTAGTCTGAGGATGGGAGCTAAACCCTGCAGTTGGACACGGGGCTGCTGCTGACAGGCTGCTCCCAGTGGGTCCAGTTGAGTTCAAGAGGGACATGAAGGGAAAAGAAGGCTGTGGCTTGAGGAGAGGATTCATGGCAGAAGCAGAAAATCCTGATGATCCTAAAACTTGGGGAGGAAGCTCATGATGCATTTTATGTCTGAGGTTTTGAGTTATTGATAAAACATCAGGAAGGAAGTGAGCCTGCTTGTGTTCTCTGTTTGGCTTCCTGAGGATGGTTGTGATAACACAGAATCACTGAAGGGACCCACAAGGATCATCAAATCTAACTCCTGCAGGTTTCTCAGAAACCCTGACCTCTGTGGGAAAGCTGACTGGAGTGTAATTGTAGCAGGTGCTGTACCAACTGGGTGTATCCCACACACATTTAACAGGTATGGATCCATAGAAAACATAATTTTTCTTTTTGTATTTATTGGATACTTGCTCAAGCATGGGGATCAGGGCTATCCCAAAGCAAGTACACAATAAGTACTCTTACAAAGAGCAGATAATAAAGCTTTTTAAAGTACTCCTTTATTAACAGTAACAAAACCTTGATAAAATATGAGGTCGGATTTTTGTGAAGTAATGAGCCTTTTGAATTCCAGTGGAAATCAATGTCAGCTGTTGGTGCTAAACATCTCTAAACATTTCACATGTGCTTTCAGACCTGTGTTAAATCCCCACTGACTTCAGACACTCTTTAAATCAGCATAAGGACTACAGTATTTAGTCTCCCGACAGTCATTCTTCTTGCAACATTGTCTCTCTATTGCTCTACTTCACTCATGGGGTAAGATTTTGTTTTCTTTAAAATTTCAATGTATCTTCTCTGCAGAGAGCTCTGATGTAGGGCCCTGCTCCTTATTTTGTAGGTAATAATACAAAATCTCTGATTGAAACCTGTACAGCCTTGAGAATTACTTGCAACTTGGGCAGAAGGAGCACAAGAAATTACAGCTGTTACTGGTGATTAAACAGTAGAGAACTGTAGAGAACTCCCAAGCAATGGGTTAGCACAAGCAAGATAAGAATCAGTCAAAGAGCTCAGTGCTCTGTTCTGCTTGTATTTGTTCTAAAGAAATCTGAAAATCTACGTGAGCATCATGGGTCTGTGTCAGGCACTGAGTTTGTAGCATTTCTTTTTGTCAGTGAGTAGAGGTCATCTTCCATTTTAACCTGTAGTCACAGCCCTCTGTTCACTAGAAGACTGCATGTGTACATCCAATTTTGAAAGGTAGCCATTAAATGAAAACCTCACAGGAACAGAGATACAAAGTGCAGCAGAGCGTGTGGAACTGAGGATGGGGCCTTAGTGCTGTTACTGGATTACTTGGGAGGAAACCTGGCGTCTCAAAACTGTTTTCTGTACCCCTCCACCGTTGGAAGAAATCAGGCATTTCAGATTAGTTTACCTTATTCTAGGAATTTCTCCTCCTCCTTACTTCAAAGCAAATATTACCTCATCATCACATGCTAGACAACATACCAAGGGAAAAATTCTCTTCAGACCGAAATACAACTATCAGTTTTTGCACGAGGCAACATCACCAATGTCTCACAATGACTCATCATGCATCTGCTTTATACCTGAGGCAGAGCTTGCTACCAGATAATCACAAATATTGTTTGTTTTCCCAACTATGACTATATAATGACACCTGACAGATGAACAAGTTCTTGTATAATAGTAGATGGCCATGCATAATAAAAAGGAAGAGAATTTGCAGTTTGCAGAAATTCTCTTTTCCAATAACAGTCATTTGCTGACACATTGTAATTTGTAAGCTATATTTACCAGATCTCACAAGCATTTCAGAGCAGGTGAATCCATTAGAAAGCCTTTTCCTTTTGGTGGAAACATTCCCTAATTTTTTACCCTTTGTGTTTCAAAGAAAATGAAACAAAAAGCAGCAGCAAATTTCATTTGGTATTTCTTGGCATGCAGGAATAAAGCCAGGTATTCTTTCTTTTATACAGTAGGAGAAAATGAGGAAAGGGGCAATAATTGGACAGAATGGACAGAACATTCTTATTTACGGGGCAGAATCAGCAGATCAGCAACAGATCAGCAGGTATCTGTTGGTTCTAGGAAGGATTAAAGTAGAACATGAGAAGATTAACAAATATCAGAATTTCAGATGTCCAAATGATGAGAGCTTGAATTTTTTCCTACAAATATTTAATTTGTCACCAAAACCTCCTAAGAACAAAATGCAGATTCTAGAAATGTAACTTTTATGGTTGAATAGGAAATTACAAAAAGGGCATGAGGATATACAGTGAATGCCCCAGAAGTCATCATAGCAAGGACAGCTTTTAAAAAGAAAAAAAAAATTTAAAAAATCCAAGCGCTGTTTCCAGCCCTGCATGAGGAGAGGTCCAAAAGGGCAGCTCACAGCCCACCCACAGTTACCCATGCACACTGCTTGGCACTGCTCCTACAGACTCAGCAGCAAGGCCAAAAATGAACAAAAATCTTCCCTGCTTGTCTCTCCATTGATATATCAAGCCTGGGGAGAGGAGACAGCATCAGATTCCATGTGGGATTTCTCAGCAGGGCTCCTCTCCCATTTCAGATCTGAAAGACTGTGGTGATTTGTATCTTTGAATATGTTTTTCCGTTCACTTTCCCTTTAATGATGCTGAAGAAAGGAGTGTCAGCACAAAGGAAGATGTGTCTGTCACTGGCACTGCTCTGGTTTCTGGCAGCACCCAGGCTGCTGCTTGGAACTGGCTGGAAAAATTACTGTGCTTGGTTTTGTTGTTGGTTTTCTGAGGAAGGAGAAAACTGCCAGCACTGATAACAGATTTAACTCAGAGCATACAAAGCCATAAAGAAAAAAATGTTCCCAGAGATTTTTCTCAAAGACCTAAAACTTTCCAAATGTGCTGCTTGAAAATGCCTCCTCATGCATGGCCATACCCTGCATCCCAGAGACCTCAGTGGCCTGGACCTGGAGGTGAACACCATCTCTTCTTAGGAATCCATGCAGGAATCTCAGGCTGCAGTATCCCATGGGAGATGTCAGTCAAGGGAACACAGCTCATAAAGTGTTCATAAAGTTCTACCCAGTTTCAGTCTCCAAGTGTCACAGAATGGATGAGGTTGGAGGTGCCTCTGGCAGACATCTAGTCCTGTCCATGCTCAGAGCAGGGGCAGCCACTGTGGGTTTCCCAGAGCTGTGTCCAGTTTAATTTTGAATATCTCAAAAGATGAAGATCCTACAACCTCTCTGAGCAGCCTGCACCCAATGCTTGGTCTATCTCAGAGTAGAAAAGTCAGTCATGCTGACAACACTTCCAAAATAAAAACCAATAATTATTAACCTCTTCAGGTTCTCCGGGTTCTCTCTCAAACTCTCTCCCTCTTTTATTTTTTTTTTCCCTTAAGGAAACAAAGATATGCAACTATTTTTATAACAAGAAACCGTTCTTTTGAAGGTCACTTTTTGTTTTCCTCAACAAACTGTCCACAAGGACACTTTGGGAATAATCCCACTAGTTCTGTACTTATACCAGAGCAGCACCTGCTGTGGGTTGCACTGCACTGTTGACAGAAGGATTGGTGATACTGTTGACCATTATTAACATTATTTATTTAGCACCTGGCAAATGCACTCAGGCTCTGCCTGCTAGGCACTGCCCAAATAAACCACAAAGAACACAACCTGTTTTCAAAGAAGGTCTTATTTACCTGTTAAACAGTCAGCTGCAAAGAAATGGATGGAGGGAAGCACAAGCTTTTGTGCTGATCTCTGAACTTCAGCATCATTGCTTCCCCCATTGCAGCCATGCATGGGAGGGGAGTGAGATCTGGGCTGTGCTACCCAAGGGTGTTGGCTGATCAAATGGATGGAGATGTCCTGTAGATGTGACCAGTTCTGGAGCCCTGTGAAATCACTGTGGTGCCTGTTGGGTTCTCTATTCCTTCTTTTAAAGCTGCAGTAGAAGTGCACTTAAGAATTAATACTTATTTTAGAAGGACATACTTTTCAAAATGCTTAAGAAATATCTATTTGCATTTTTCAGTTGTGGTGTTTTTCAGTCAGGAAATGAGCTCAAAAGAAAAAGAAGCAAGTGCACAGTTATTTCTTCCTGTAGAAAAATCATTTTCCATTGAAAAGGCATATTTTCAAGTCTACAAACAGGGGATTTCTTTTCCCAAGACTGTTTCCCAAACAGATAAGAAAAGGAAGAAAACTTGTGATTTCACCAGAGGAAGAAAATGTTGTGTTTAAGTGGCCAGGTGTCAGTTCTGAAAGGTGTCCAGAACTTTTGCGGCAGTCCAGCACTTGCCATTCCAAATGCCACCCCTGGGAAGAATGCCAGAAAAAATTAAGGACATGAGGTGGCAGAGTCAGAAACTTGTCACATGAAAATCACATCTTTGGAGAAGGAACTGCTCTTCTGGAGCAGATACCCATTTCTAAGGACACTGCTGTCTTTGGCTTCCAGACAGGAGAGTGTTTGGGAGGGCTGTGGTGGAGATCTCTCTTCCCCACTCCACAGCATCCCAGGCTGCCCTTGCAGCTGGGCACAGCCCTGCCTGGGAATAGCCCAGCTGGGCACAGCCCTGCCTGCAGTGCCAGTGCTGGCCCTGGACAGGGGCTGCCAGAGCAGAGCCCAGCCCTGGTGCTCGCTGCAGGTGGGAGACAGCCCCACACAGGCTGGTTTGGAGCCGTGGAGGGAATTTGGAAGCAGGAGCTGGTGCCCATGGAGGTGTGGGTGGGCACATCAATCCAGCCTCAGGATCAAAGGTGTCTCCTCCCACAGAGAGCAGCTGGGAACTTGGTCTGGGCTTGTTTGCAGCAGTGCTGCTGCATCTGGCTGTGATGCAGATGGAGAAATCAGACATCCACTCACTCTCTCCCAAGGAGGAGAGGCAGGGCTGAGCATGCAGCCATTGCCTTGGCACAGGCACTGTTTAGGTCCTTCTCTGATACTCAGAGTGTGCAGACCATATGTTACATCCCAGCTTTCTCTCTTCTGTTTACTTCTATCCATTTCCCATGTGCCAGCAGCCCTGAAGCTCTTTTTTCTCTACCAGTCTCTCTTGGCCAGCAGACTGTAATTCCTAGGCCATCTTCAAAGGAGATGCAGAGCAATAAAATCCAAGCCCTGGGGTGATGCTGTAAGCTCATCCTCCAGCAAAACCTGGAGCAGCCTTGTCTTTCAAGGGAACATTTGAAGTGTTCTCGGAAACACAAAACCATTTATCAGGTTGCAACACAGTTATTATTCCCCTTGGCCCATGAAGTAAAGCCCATGTAAATTTGTAGTGTAGGGGAGGCACGCAGTTTTTTCATGGGTTTACATACTGGGTTTTTGTTACTGCACTTTGGATGAGAGCAGTCAGCTGCAGGTCATGGCTCTGCACATTGTGACCTAATGAAGAAAAACTCAGAGGGAGGATCAGGCATCTTGGCCAGCAAAGGCTTGCTCTCTTGAAAGCAAAAAGCATCAAATAACAGGAAATAATTTTTTCCATCAACATGTACCCTGAAAGCACTTTGCTTTTTGATTCCTATCCACATTTCTGTTTCTCAGCCAGGTGATTCCTGCCACCTCCTCTAGGCTTTTCTACTCTCTGGTATTTTTGATAGCAAATGTGAATATTCATACATTCCTGTAGCTCAGCCAGCTAGCTTAAAAGTGTATTATTTTTTATATTTCACTGGGAAACATGGTGTCAAACAATAGCCACAGAAATGCAAGCACCCTTAAAGTAAAATTCTATCTTCATGCAAATAAAAAGGGTTTATTGGAGATTGTAAACCACATAAAATAATTTTGACCAGTCTCATGTGCCTGCAGTGATACCTTGCAACAGTCTTGGGCCCATTCCAGCAAGATTTGATTTAATCCATGCTGCAGTTAGTGCTTTCTTTGGAACTGCAGGTTCTCAGAAAGATATTCAGGCTCCATCTCATATTTACTGAGCAGATGCCAATTCGGCTTGTGTTCAGAGATGTTGATAAGGCCAGTGTTGTAGGTATTTAAACAAAAACAACAAAAAGCCATACACAACCCAGAGAAATTCTTGCTGGCAGTTCAGAAATGCTGGCAGTTCAGAAATGCTCTTGCAAGGTCATGGGGTGTTTGTCTCAGATTCTGAGCTGTTACGTGCCTCCAACTCAGACTCTCTCATCTTGCAGTTCAATTATTCTGTAGAAGGTCAAAAAATAATTATAATTTTTTTATTTTCTCTCCAAGCATCTCCAAGACACTGCAAAAGGTCTCTCAGGATGCCAGAGCCAGCGAAGTCAACCTCAGCCCCCAAAAAGGGCTCCAAGAAGGCCGTGACAAAGACGCAGAAGAAGGGCGACAAGAAGCGCCACAAAAGCAGGAAGGAGAGCTACTCCATCTACGTGTACAAGGTGCTGAAGCAGGTGCACCCTGACACGGGCATCTCCTCCAAGGCCATGGGCATCATGAACTCCTTCGTGAACGACATCTTTGAGCGCATCGCCGGCGAGGCCTCGCGCCTGGCGCACTACAACAAGCGCTCCACCATCACCTCGCGCGAGATCCAGACGGCCGTGCGCCTGCTGCTGCCCGGCGAGCTGGCCAAGCACGCCGTGTCCGAGGGCACCAAGGCTGTCACCAAGTACACCAGCTCCAAGTAGCTCTGTGTGTGTCCCCTCTGCAGCGGCACCATCGAGCGCAGGGCCCTCCACGCCAGCACGGGCAGGCAGCCGTGGTGAACGGTCACAGCTATTGTCCACAGCAATCTGCAACTGGGGATGGGCACGGGAAGCTGCCCAGAGGAGGAGGAGACAGTGATCTGGATATCAACTGGTTTCCATCATCTGCTCAGGATGTGGGAAGGATCTGCCGAGGCTGGCAGTGGAGGCCCCTGCTTTTACATCTCATTCAAAGAACTGACCAGCCATGGTTTATCCAGTCTCCTCTGTGCTTGGCAAACATTCCTGTTTGGCACTGGGAGGGGGGACTGGCAGCAGCAACACAGAGACACCCTCACTGAAGTCTTCCTGTTTGACTGCTTTCTCACAGTCATCTGGTATGGGTACTGAGGAGTCAGCATCCTCTCCCTCAGAGCCTGAATCCCTCCTGCTGTGCAGTGCCTCAGCCCATCCCGTGCTGGCAGAAGTGGCATCAGCAGCTCCCAGGCACATATTGATTCAACAGCTATCTGTGCTTGACAGCCTGTTTTAAAGAGCAAGCCTGGCAGGCAGGCAGATGCCCACGTTGATAGCAAGCACTAATCCTCCTCCTTGCTCCTGATGGATGAGCCATGGAGCAGGATGAGAGTGCTGGAGCTGCCCACTGCCTCCCACCTTGTGCTGAGGTGGAGGGATGGACAAGGTGGGATGTTGGGAGTGGGCCTCTGTCTTTCCTGGCTGCTGCTTTGCCTGCCTTAGGACTTGCTTTGGCATGCAAGACATTGCTAATTCTGCTGCTTTTCAGAGACTTTTCCTGCCTTGATGCTGCCTGGGTGTTCCCTTCCACCATAAGTGTGGGCAAGATGGGATGGTGCCCGTGGGGGTCCCCTCTCCTGTGAGCAATAGGGTGGTGCAGGACAAACAGCACAGATGTTGTGGGCAGGGACTGAGGATTTGGGAAGTATCTGGTGTGGGAGCACAGGTGGTGAGTGCATTTTGAGGGGTGGGAGGAAGCTGGATCCCCTCAGAGATCACTGCAGGCAGCTCGCCTGGCCCTGCCCTCCCTAATTCATTCAGCAGTTAGAAAGCAAAAGCAAAATTGGGGGCTGGGTGGATATATAGGGACACTTACCTGCATCCCAGATATTTAAAAGATTAAATAGTTTTAAACTACTTCAAATACTCCCCATATCTTTTCAAAGTCCACAGTAAGGTGAGCAATAATAAAATCATGATAAAGCCATAGAGGTTAAGGGAGGAATGTCTTGGTTACAGGTTTATCTTGCCCAGACTGCTGGATAGCAGAAGGGCCTGTGTAGAACTGGTGTGAAGTTGAAGCTTCCTACTCAAACCACAAAATTAGCCAACATTAAAAAAAATCAAAGCCTCTGGTAGGCAGTAACATTCAAACAAAAAATATTCATGTCTAAAATAACAACAGCTTTCTGCACTTACTCTGTAAATAAAAGGAGAGCAAGGAGATAGGATCCAGAACTAAGTTCTGATTCTCCCTAAGCTTCAGGACCTTGCTTTTAATTAAAAGGTAAATTCATATCCCAAAATAGCAGCCATGCAGTACATTTCTATCTTTCCCCTGCCTTTATCTCTATCCTGTTTCTTTACACTTTGAGAGTGATTGGGACCTTTGGCAAATTTATGTTGCTTTTGGAGCTGTAGGGCTCTGCAGCTCCAGAAGATTCTCATTGCAGTCATTTTTCCAGCTGGTCTGAGGCATAGCCCTGCTCAGAAGGCTGGGAGCAGCCTGGGGTCTCTGTGCAAGAGTGAAGGTCAGTTTGTTTGTGGGCTGCTCACACACCCCTGCTTTGGGTGTCAGCACCCCACACTTGGGAGGGGGCCAGGGGCCACATCTCCCAGGATCACCTCCCACACTCTGCTCAGTGCTACCACACAGCTGTGTCTCATAGCCTGGTGCTGACAGCTCTCAGAAAGAACCAAACCCATCTCCCTGGGTGCCAGCACCCACAAGGAGCAGCTGCCAGCAACAGCCCCTGTATTCAGTGCCAGTGGCATTGGTAACCTGGGCTTCTTGGCCAGGACACTGTGCAGGTGACAGCTCAGTACTCCCTTTTGTTTGCAATCCAACAGTCAGAATCAGATACCAAAGATGAGCATGTACCTGCAGTGGCCCCAGAGCCACCACCCTTGACACCTGTGCCACAAGAATCCGGGCAGTGGATGATGCACCAGGGGCACTGTTGGGAGTGAAGGGCTGGGTGGTATTGCTGGAGCTTTCTTCTTCTGTCCCTGTGAGCTGCAGGTCAGAATTCATCCCTGTGAGGAGCTCTCTTGAAGGCAGGAATTCAGAGTGGAATGAGCCCTCTCCAGTCCAAGCAGTGTGTTTGAGCCAGGACACATCTCCTAGGATCACCTGGCATAGCCTCTAAACTCTCACTATTTGAGCAGAGTCCCACTTGAGTCTCCACAGGCTGCAAGAAATCAAGAAAATAAAATGAGGGTTTGGCCCTCCAGGGTCTCCTGGGCAGCTCAGGAATGAGGTTGCGCACTCAGATGGGAGCTGCTCACTCCATACTCAGAGTACTGGTCCCATTTTCTTCTGCCACTGTTGTCATTCTCCATTTTTGGAGATTGTTTCAGAGAGGAGAACCAGTGATTTAAATATACAAAATACTTGAAGGCTTAAAGAAAACTTTTATATTGTCTAAAGCCAAATGACTGAGGCTGATCATGTCCATGCATTTATACTTTAGGTTGTCCTTTTATGCATCATTTGCTCTTCACTGTCCATTTGTATTTTTTTTCACTCACTCCTGACAATGTGAAGCACAGGATTGAAGAACTGATCCATGTTAAAACAAACTTTTTTTTTTTTCCTTTCTTTTAAGCTTTCTGTGTTTCGTGTTCTGGTGGCTGCTCTGTTCTGTCATACATTTGTGCCAGCAAAGGGAAGGGATGATCCAGGAAGGGCAAGGCTGGTATTAGCTAGGACTGACACAGAAAGCATTTGGGAAGTTAATGTACAGGACACCATCCACACATCCAAATGGGAAATAGTTTGCATGCGATAAGCTTCGGCTGAGCCTTAATATTAGAGGCAACAGAAGGTGGTCTAAAAGTTCAAGGATTGATTGTCCTGTAAGTAGTCTGAGGTGTGCCATATTTCACAGTTTCCTGGTAAGGAGATTTGCTGCAGAAGATGGATTCTGCACTACAGGATCAGTGCTTTTAAAGAATACATATTTCCAGGTCTGCAATTGAGAAAATGTTTTAAAAGTGAAGAGAATATACTGAGCCCCACTATCCCTACCTGATCCCCTCTGCAGTCCCAAAAGCATCTCTGGGCCATGCCTGTGTTTTGCCAACTAAAGTAAATCAACTACAGATTGAAAGTTGGAAAGGAAGATGAAAAAGGTAATACAGCCTTGATACTAACCTCATATTAACCCCAAGGATATCACTGTAATTTTGTTTTCATGTACAATTTAAAAGAGAAAACAAACTGCTATAGATCTTCTGATTTTCAACCCTGCTTCCCCACAAGGACCTGAAGTCCATCTGCCTTTCACAGCAGAGTTCAGCCTGTAGAGGAGCTGAGTGTGGAGGCTTGCTCCTGCTCAGGACTACAGGTTTTTACTCAAGCTTGGGGAAAATGAGCAAAAAGCAGTGTGGAGGATGAGTGCCTGTCCTGGGCACAGCTGTGTGCCCCACAAGGGACACTGAAGAGTCCTGCCCAGTGGGGCTGTGTGGCCTGTGCACCCTTCACTCTGGTGAGAGGCAGCCCCAAGTCCTGCCACCCCTGGAGCAGAGTTTGGCATGGCCTCTGCATAGCCCTGAGCTTCTGTTCCATCACAGCATGTCCTGAGGGTTTACATCCAGACCAAATTGTTTGCAGGCAAAGGAAGAATGGGAACTGAATAATAAAAATCACTTAGTGACAGAATTTGGAGAGTTTCCTGGGACCACCACCTGGGGAGCAATCTTTCATGCTTACTCCATGCATAGTATCTCTTGGGCTTATGTACACAGAGTTTTTCTGACAGTAAGTGTTACATCAAGTATGATCCATGTTAAATTGCTGCTGGGTTATGACTTTAGTGCTAATTACCTGCTTTCTGTTAAGTGTCTAAATAAAATGTAACTTCCATCCTGTTGGAAGTCAATGGTACCCAGCTGTTGGGGTGTCTTTGCTTCTGCCTTATCACTAGTGTTCCCCAAGCCCTGCATTTCTCCCTCTCCATGATATTTCCTCCAGGCCTGGGGTGACAGCAGCCACCCTTCCAGCAGAGATGGAGCACAGACAGCTGATCTGGCAGAGGGTCAGTCAAAAACCAGAGGAGCCCCTCACTGAAGGGATGTCACAGGCTGCCACTGGAGTCCTCATGGGCTGTCACTCAACCCAAACATGAGTGCAACATCAACATCTGTTTTTCTCAAGCCCTTCCAATGATCTTGTCCCAGGCAGAGCTGAGCCTGCCATCTGTCCTTGCCACACTCCTGCTTGGGGTGTCTCTGCCTGGCACCCATCATTTACTTCCAAGCAGGAACAGTTTGGACTGAACAGTGTGAGATCCTGTGGCTGAAGAAGTGTTTCATGCACATTCAGAATTTCTGTTGATCTGAATTAACAATTGCTAGCACTAGAAACATATTTTATTGGCCTCTGAGAAGTTTATAGGCAACAGCCATGGGATGAGGTGTAGCATCTGAAAACCCCAGAAAGAAATAGATCTTGCCTTTAAGGAATGGTTGGTAAATACACTCCAGTGAAACACTTACCTGCTGGACATCAGTATCATAATGCATTCCCTGGAGTGGGAAATGCAGGGGCCACGCTGGACGCTGACTGCTGGAGAAACAAGACTTCAGACATGGCATATAACAGCAATCAGAGCTAAAAGTGTTTCTGTGTCTCTAAAGAAACACAAGCTTAACATAATTGGGAAAATCAGCATTTAGAAAAAAATTCCCAGCCTATAACTAGCTCATCTGAAATATTTATTTCCAAGGAAATAAATTTTGCTACCTCTACTGATTTCCATTTTCATACTCCTTTCCACAGACATACCCACAGTGCAATTTCAGAACAGAGCTGACACCAAGGTATCACAAGGTTATAAAAGGTAGAGCATAACACTATGGTCATGCTTCTCCAGGATGTTGGGAGATAACTTTTTTTTTAATTATCCAGTTATAATCTAATAATTACTGACTGGTTATTCAAAGACCATTAAGTGGATTCAGGTGCCAGAATAATGTTGGCAGAACCAAGTGGAAGAACTCGGGAATGCCAGAATGAATGATGAGAGGATGAGGTTTGAATTAAGAGGAGCAGCCCTTCATGCAATGGATGAGCCATGAGCCACCTGTAGAGCCTTTGCCAATGGCTGTTGATGATGCTAGAATTGGCTCAAGGACAAACTACTGGGAGAAAAAGTCTTTAAGTCTTGCTAAACACATAAACTGTGCTGAAAACTGTTATAGGCTGAGAGAATACAGAAGAGAAGTGACTGTGTGTGTCTCTCCTGTTCCCACAGTCTTTCTTGCCTGTTCTGTCACAGCCACAGCTGGAAACAGGATTTTGGGTTGGATGCACCAAAGGGCTGGTCTGTACACACATGAACTGTAAAGAGTTTCAGGCAGTTTTCTTAGGAGTTTAGATCCCAGCATAAAAGAAAGGTTTTTTACCTTGCTTTTCTGTGTGGCTCCTGCACTTGCTTTGAAGGTTATGTAGATAGAAATTAATTCAGAAGAAAATTCTTACAGATTTAACTGTCTTCTAATAAAAGAAGAATATTTCAATAGTAATAGAAATGGGAAGGTTGGTGGGAATGAGAAAGGAATGGCAATGGGTGGGTGGGTGTGAGGCACCAGAAGGGACCTAAGGCAGGAGACTGTCAGTGATGGCTGCAGGATTGACAGATGCTGGTGAGAGCTCTCTGAGGAGCTTACCAAGGTGCCAGCACACACAGTGTGCTGCTGTCTGGATACAGGAAATAAAGGACAGGGAGCAAATCCCTGGTAAATCCCAGGGCTGGAGCAGGATGGACAGCGTAGCTGCCACCAGAAAAGGTACAAAAGGCGCATCCAGAGCCAGCACATGTCACCAGTTCAAGAGCAACACAGGAATGTGATGCAGACATGAGGGCATCATCCCTCATGCTCAGAGCAATTGCAAAGCTGGGCACACCTATCCTGTGTGCTGGTCAGAGAGCTTGGACACATCTCATGAGGGTGCTGCTGCTGTGTCTGCCAATAAGGACACAAAGTCACCCTCCTGTAGGGATTTGTGTTCAGTTTGCTACACTGTGGCTGCTCATCAATCTTTTGGGTACATCCAGACTTGGGGCAGGAAAACTTTCCCATCTTCTGGGCACCGCTCCCATTTATGGGCCACTAAACCTCCTCCTAATCAGGTGTGGAAAGCATTCTTTATACAAAGTACAGCCCTATTTGCCAAGACTCAGAAAAATGTCCAGCACAACTTTTCAAATAAACCAGGAGATGTTTCTGACCTAATCTGCCATATGGACTCAACACATTCTGGTGAATACAATGCCTGCCTCTGAAAAACTCTCTCTGGATGGGAGAGCTTATGAGTGCAGCTGATCCAAGCACCCAGTGCCCAATCTTTGCCTGACACTGCCTGGGAGTAAAAAACAAAGGAGGGAACATAAGTACAGCACACTACTACTACTACTACTACTACTACTGAATTTCACTGAAGTGATGGAAATGTGAGAGTATTGAAACTTTGGTTTTTTTGGTAGCCTTTTGGTTTGTTTGGAGTGCCATAGTATTCAAGGGGTTCAAGGAACCCTGGTCTTGCAGGCACAGATGGAAACAGGCTATTGAAGTGCTCCATCCCAATAAAACCTGCCCTTGCACAAGGCTTTCTGAGGCATGACTAAGTTACAGCAAAGTGGGAGGCCTGCAACAGTGAGGGCTGCCTGAGCATGTTGAGAGGAAGATGGCTGCTTTGTTGGGAGGTTGCTTTTTTGGGATGAACATGTATCTCACAACTCATTTCTCCTGTCATCAAGGTAATAAAATGTCACATCTGAGTACTGACTTCAGAGATGCAGGATCCTCCCATCTCTTCCACAAACGCCCTGCAAATGCTGCATCCACTGTACTCCCACCAAATCCACACTGCTCCCATGCTGACTTGCACTCTGGCCCTGAGTTAAAGCCAAGCAACTGCAGCTTGAAGTGGAAAATCCACAGTGGAGTGTGGTGGTGTTCACAGGGGTCCCAGGACGAGGGAAGAGATGAGAATCTTGACTCCATGTTTCAGAAGGCTGATTTATTATTATAGTAAAAGAAAATTATGTATTAAAACTTACTAAATGAATGGAAGAAAGGATTTCATCAGAAGGCAGGAAAAGGAAAAGGAAAAGGAAAAGGAAAAGGAAAAGGAAAAGGAAAAGGAAAAGGAAAAGGAAAAGGAAAAGGAAAAGGAAAAGGAAAAGGAATGATAACAAAAGCTCATGACTCTCAGAGAGCCCGACCCAGCTGACTGTGATTGGCCATTAATTAGAAACAACCAACATGGACCAATCAAAGATGCACCTCTTGCATTCCACAGCAGCAGATAATTATTGTTTTTCTTTTCCTCTGAGGCTTCTCAGCTTCTCAGGAGAAAAATCCTGGCAAAGGGATTTTTCAGAAAATATCATGGCAACAGTAGAGTGGAAGAATAAGATCAGAATTCATCCCCCAGTGCCTCTTGCAGCTCGTTTTGTAGTGAAAGGCCCGAGACACCTCACGCTGCAGCTGACCTTGGCTAACAAAGGCTGTCCCAGTGGGGTGTGCCAGCAGTCACTGGGCACTGGGCAGGAGCCAGCCCGAGCCCCTTTGGCATGGATGGTTCAGCACAAAGGAGCCTTTCCAGCCCTGCAACAGCACCCCATGCCTCTGCACATCACACCTCTCCCCAGGCTTTAAATACAAGGGACAAAAGTTCTTACATTACCCCTGATTCTGTCCACTCCCTGAACCCACACCTGAAATGCTCTTTGTGGCATTTAAGTGTCTTCAGATGGAAAAGAGAGAGCTCAGGATTGCCTGCACCATCTCTCTCGGAGGCAGTTTGGCTGATGGATCCTCCTTCTGTGAAAAATGCCAATCACTTGTTTTTATAATTTTAAAAGTTTAATAGTAATAAAATGGTTATAAAAATAGTAATGCAATTAGAGTAATAATAATTTGGACAATTTGAATTAGGACAATGTGAGACAATAGAGACAAAGAGTTATGGATGTTTGGGTATCTTTTTCTGGGCAGCATGAGCCTGGAAAGGGACACACGTTAACAGAGGATTAACCCTTAAAAATAATAGCATGTTGCATATTCATATATTTCATACATGATGCATAAATTCCATTCAAATACAGGATTCTTCTCATCATCGTTCATTTCTTCTGATAAGACAGCAATAAATTCTCTTTCTCTGAAAGATTCAGGTGTCCTGTAGCTGCTATCTTGCTGCGAGTCCTTTCTTTAAAAAAAGTATCCTACATAGCATAGTTTCTATTTTAACTTTTTTTATAACCTAAAACTATATTTAACACAGTACTTAAGAGAATTAATCCAGCATTACTTTCTAACACAACACATATAATATTCATTTTAATATTTGCGAAAAGCCAATCATGAAATACACATTTTTCACACTGCCATACCTGGGGGCTGCAGAGCAGGGCAGGACACTGAGTCCCCTGAGCTGCACAGAGCTGGGGCCAGCAGCTGCAGAGCCATGCAGAGCCATGCATGCAGAGCCATGCATGCAGAGCCATGCAGGGGCTGAGCAGGGGCCTCCCTGCCCAAGGGAGGGCAGCCCAGCAACCAAAAGCTCTGCAAGGTTTTAAAGGGATTAGACGTGCATAGATGGCAAGAGGGATTTTCATAACAAAGGACTAAATAGATGCGAGTTTGCAAGCAGCAGTAGCTCTCTGCTTTATGGGAAAGTTACACTGCATACAAAGAAACCGCAGGAAGAAATCTTATCCACCCTGCAGCTGCTGCTGTGGGGCTTGCAGCATCCTCAGAAACAGCCCAGACCTGCTGGTCCAGGCAAGGAGCCTTCCCTAGGTGAAGGCAGAGCAGAAGCTCATGCCCTTGCTGCCCTTTTCATGTAAATGAATAGTCAGGTCAGACTGCTCAGAAAAAAATACTCACATTTCAGAATTTTTTCCCCTTTTTTTTATTTGGTTTTTCTGTTTCTTTTGCTTTTGTTTGTTTTGTTTATAATTTACCATTTTGATAAAACTATCCATGTTTTCTTTGGGCTTTAACCTGGCTGTGGGTAACTTTGACATGCAGCTACACAACTGTCAAGGCCTGAGCAGGAAACAGCTCTGAAAATGATGGGGAAAACATGAAGGTAACAATATCAGCAGTTTTGCTTCTGGGAACAAAGATGCCAAAGCCTCTGTGCCTGTACAGGGCTGAACAACTTTCTGCTGATGCTCTCCCTGTTTGTCCCTATCAAGCTGTCAGGAAATGCAAAAGCAGGGAGCCACTGCTTGCCCACTCAGTGCTACAGCTCAGGGGAAGAAAAAGCACCCTGATTCCTTCCATCTGGTTGGCTGTGTGGGAAACAAGACTCTTATTTCCCTGCCAATGGCCTTGCCATTACTCCTGTGCCTAACCTGGGGCATGCCTTTCTACCCCACTGCTGAGGCTGGGCTGCTTTTTGGAAAAAAGAAATCAAGTAAAACAAGTGTAGGAAGAAGCAAGCATTCCTGAAGCAAAGGATAACAGAGCAGTACCCTAGAAACTGTTTTTATAACATAAATTATTAGTGAGCAAGTGTGTGTGACTTGGAGCAGAAATCCATTCCCCAGGGAATGCCATCTCTTCCAGGTTCCCCACCAAGGGCACTTTTGCTTTCTAATATTTTTGGACAAGAGATCAATTTAGGAGGCAGCCAAGGGTGAGAACTCATTGGAAATTAGACACAGTAGTAGTATTATTAAAATCTCTCACACATCTCTTTACCACAGCTCAGTGCCTGCTATGGATAAAAATCCAACCTCTGCTTCTCATTCTAGTTTCAAAACAGATGCATTAGCTGGGTCTGATGATCCAAGTACCAGTAGTAGTACCAGCATCTGCTGTTGCTGTTACCAACCTTCATGAAAGGTCTTTTGCCTGTCCTTGAAGGCAGTTTGACACTGAAAATGGTGTTCTCTCCATTTGGTGGTTGTGTCACATTCCTGCACTTGTCAGATGATGACCCAGAAGAGCCTCATCAGACAGATTTCTCAGTCCCCTGGAGCCAGCCAGGGATAAGGTTTGACTGGGTGCTATAAAATATTTATTGGAAGACATGTGGTTGAGCTGACATCTCTGCTCACTTGTGGGATTTCATGGCACAGCACATCAGGCTGCATTTCTCTGTGCAGGACTGCTCTTCTCCTGTGCTGGATCTCCCTGGCTCTGCCAGTGAGCCCTCACAACTGAGATTTTAGCTGTGGACTGCACAGTCTAAACCACATCGTGTGTTCTGTCCTGTGTCTTGCTGGATGCCCAGTTGCTGTGCTCAGTGAGCTCCAGTGAAAGATCCTAGTTGGATTCTCAGGAATCAAGTGAGATTTCATTAAGAAGTTAAATATTTTCAGCAAGGTGGAAAAATCCTTTTTCATTATCTAAGATTAAATTCTCCCCTTGAAGCCAGCCAGCCAAGACACCTCCAGCAGGGCGCTGAGTCACACAGCTGAAGATGGAACCACCTTGTCCTTGCAAAAATGAGCGTGATATCATCTGGGCTCTGAGCCCTGAGCTGAAACAGCACCCTGACATACTGACAAGCCAGGCCAGAGGGGAAGGGACCTTGGACACAGCAAACACTCTCCAGTAATCCAGTCCAAAGCCTTGAGCCTGAAAGCAACACACACACACACACACAGAGATCCTTCAGCAGCTCCTGTGTGAGATGCCTTAAACCTGCTGCTGACAGTCATTGTCATTCTCATGGAGAAATGTAAGCTGTGGGAATGGCAGAGCAGTGTTTGGTATAAATCAGTTAATTGAAACTCAGCCAGCTTGTGTCAGGGCTGAAATAAACCTGAAAGATTTCATCGCAAACATTTCATTTTTATTTTAGAAATGCTAAAAGAATTGAAAGGAGAGCAAGTCTCAACACCAAAGAAAACAGCTTCTCTTCCAAAGACCCTGCTCCCAGGCCCAGGACAGGCTGCAGGATGGCAAGGCATGGCCAGGAGGAGTGCCAAGGGATGCTGCCAGGGGTGCTGCAGGCAAGGGCTCTGCTGCCCTCCTGTCGCAGACATCTTTTATGGAAAATCCTTTCCTTAGGATTCTTCCTCCTGTGAAGCTGAGAGGCCTCAGGAACAAAATGTAAACAATGGTTATCTGCTGCTGTGGAATGCAACAGGTGCATCTGTGATTGGTCTCATGTGGTTGTTTCTAATTAATGGCCAATCACAGTCAGCTGGCTTGGACTCTGTCCGAGACAGAAGCTTTTGTTATCGTTCTTTGCTGTTCTATTCTTAGCTAGCCTTCTGATGAGAACCTTTTCTTCTATTCTTTTAGTATTGTTTTAATGTAATATATATATAATAAAATAATAAATCAAGCCTTCTGAAACATGGAGTCAGATCCTCGTCTCTTCCCCAATCCAAGAACCCCTGTGAGCACCGTCACACCCTCCCCTCACTGCACTTTGCTCAAGTGTCCCCCTCCTCCTTCTGCTCCTCCCTGCATGAGGCTGGTACAGGCAAGGAGGCTTTGGCTGCTCTTCCCTGACAGGCAAGGAGGAACCAGCTCCTCTCCCTCTGAGCTCCTGCCTCCAGAAGTAGATTAAACTTGAAGAAATGAAGGGCTTATCCATTTCAAAGTCCCCCAACAACAATGTAAAGGTGAAAAGGCCTCAAAGGATTGCTCATCGTGCCTCTGCATGGAGGAGGTTTTGTTGAGGGAGGAGTTGTAGTCCCCACACATGCTGTCAGCTACAAAAACCCAGCATGGATAAAGGAGCATCATTCTGCTTTACTCCTCTCTGCCTGGAGGACAGATATCTGATGTGCTGGTGTCTCTCATCACTGGGGTTAAGAGCAATTTCCATCCTGTGAGCCAGCTGACATGCACTAGCAGGAAGTGACCTGTACCCCAGGAGTGCACACTTCTCTCATTTTGCAATGGAAGGAGCCTGGAAACCTTCCTTGAAGAGCAATGTCTGGAATTAGGCTGTGGTAGGTAAGACATGGCTGAGGGGGAGCCAGATCCACGAAAAGTCCATGCAGCAGTGTCTGGTGGCTGTGCATCCCCCAGGATGTCACATCCTGACCTTCCCCCAGCAGCTGTGTGCAAGCTATTCACTGTTCCCCATGGCGAGCTGCTGGGCTCAGAGATGCTGAACAACATCTGATCCAGCTCAGCAGGGAGCTCATCCAGCTCAGGCTGGCATGGACATGTCCTCTCCACAGACCTGATGCTCACAGGGACAGCCAAAAGCCCTCCCAGAGCTACAGCCCTTCCAGGCACCCATTTGCCATCTCTGTGGGTTTTGGGGCAGAAACTCTGCCTGGGTCGCCTTTCAGCAGGGCTCATCTGAAAGCAGGATGTCAGGGGCTTGGGTCATGGCCTCTTGGAAAAGTGGGGAGCCCCTTGAGAAGATTGTCCTGCAGATCTGTCCTCACTCACCTGCTCAGCTGGCACAGCAGCTTTGCTTTCCCCACTGGAAGCCTTTCCACTGAAAGAGAAAACTCTGTGCTGCTTTCTGAATCCCACAGAGGGCAAGATAAATCCATCTGCAGGGAAAAAAAAACCAAAAATAAAGTGTGCAAGTTTTGCAGACAGCTTTTGCAGGCACCTGACATCAGTTGCCCATGTCTGTCCTGCCTGCAGCCGCTGCCAGAAGTTTTTTGCCATTCCCATATCTGTCCTGGAGGAAGCTGTCTCTCTGCTGTTTGGAGATTGTGGGCACCAGCAGCAGCTTGAGAACAGTTTTGGATTCAGTTGTTTCAGCTTTACCTGCGTACAGCATTGGGCTGTCACCCTCAGGAAGGCAGAGCCACCTGGCCGGGTTTCTCCTGCACTGAGCTGCACCAAGCTGGGCAAGTTCAACCAACAGCTGCTCAGGGACTCAGCTTTATCTGGTGCCAGTGGTCATGGAATGGCCTAAATATGCCCTTTCATCTTCTAGTTAGAAACAAAACAGGAAAAATATCCCTCCTGTTACCCTGCCTCCCATAAGAAAAGGAGTAAAGGAGAGCACAGATTCCTGAAGCTTTTGGAGAGGGTTAAATACTGTCACAGACTGACCAGGCTTTGTATTCAGCCATCCCTGCTCTCCCTCCAGTGTTCCTTGTGCCTAACAGCACTGGCCACATCCATGGTGCTTATATCTCCCATGGGCATATTTTGCAGCAGAGCTTTGATTCCATGAAGTGGGTGTTATCTTCATCCAGCGTGAATAATTTTGAAGGTGGGACTGCAGGTTCGCTCCTCTGCCCTGATTTGGAGATGCCCTGAGGCAGTCAAACCTAAACACTCATGTCGCAGACATATTTTATGAGAAATCCTTTTGCTAGGATCTTTTTCTCCTGAGAAGCTGAGAAGCTTCAGCTTCTGCATGTTTTGCTGCTTTGAAATGTGATTTGGAGAATTGTTTACCCAGCATGTGAAATTTTTTTACTTGATGACCAATGACAGCCACCTGTGTTGAGGCTGTGAGCAGTCACAAGATTTTATTATCATTCCATTCCTTTCCTTGCTAGCCTTCTGATTAAATAATTTCTTCAATTCTTTGGATAGATAGTTTTAATATATCATTTTATTTTAATATAATATATATAATAAAATAATAAATCAGCCTTCTGAAACATGGAGTCAAGATTCTCATCTCTTCCCTCGTCCTGGGACCCCTGGTAACACCACCACACACTCATGCAGAGGCAGCAGGGGGATTAGGGACAGATTTTTGAAGCCTGTGTCTGTTCTCCTGGTGCTGAAGGAGCCAGGATCTAGCCAGCAGAGCACAGTGCTTTCCTCAGCAGCAAAGCAAGCTGTGTTTAGATCCCAGAGATCTGGGTCCCTTTGATGCTTCTTGCAAGTGAAATCAAATGCTTTGCAACTTACTTCATGAGGCACCTGTGGGAGCAGAATCTGACATGCTGCATCTCTCCCTAAAACTAACATGATCCTACTACAGGGGAAGTCTGGGGGATTAGCAGCACTTAATCACACAGTTCTTTGAGCAGTATAAATCTTCCTGTACTCAGGCTGGAGAGTCACAAGTTAATGACAAATATTTGTTCTCTCTAATGTGTGTACCAAGGGAGGAGTGCCCAGCTCCTTCCAGCTTTCCTCCTCCATCCCTCTGACAGCTCTACCACCACCTGCTCTTAGAGCAAAGTGGGCACAGAAATAAAATCCATGCTGGTTTTTGGACAGGCAGGCAATACAGGCTTGTAATGTGAGAACATGCACTTTATTTTTAAGTGCAGTGAAGAACTTGGGCACACCTTGTTGCAGATGGAGCGATGCACTTCACTTGAAAAAGAGAAGTAACAATATTCTTATTGATATAAAACATGACTTTTTTAATAAGCTTTATAAGTTTAAAGCATGAGTTTTAAAACATTTGATAGCAAATACAACAGTGATTTAATGAATTTGATGGCAAGATGCACTTGGTGATTTGCTGCATAGAGGACAGAGTAACACAACTGTCAGGGAGACTCTCCCTTTGAGTCCTGAGGTTCACAAAGACCCTCTTGCATTCTAAACTCCTACTTTGAGGAGAGTTTAGGGATGGCTGGACCCAGACTTAGTCCCAAAACTGGTCAGTGATTTATATGTAAAGAGTTTTACATGTACAATCAATCCCTTTAATCACTTAGCTAAGATTTCAAAGTTTCAGAAAATCTAAAAAGAAAGCATTTAATTCTTTCCCCAGGCTGCCTTTCTGGTATATTGCTATTATTCTACCATCTTTCCTCCAGGACCCCACCCCTCACAAGGGTCATTGCTCAAATTCCCTGGGAGCCAGGACCAGCCCCACAGGCTCCCCCTGCTTCACCTCAGCTGTCAGGGACCCTGAGCACTCTCCTCTGCCTCCCAGGCTGTCCCTAAACCAGCTCCTACTCCCCAGCAGCTCTTCTCCTCCTTGTCCTCCTCCTCATCATCATGTGCTCGCCCCTCTCCTTCATCTGTAAAGACAGATATAGCCTGTGTCTCCCTTTGCCAGAGCCTGTGAGTGCTGGATCATCCTGCCCTTCTCTGCTCTGTTCCCACTCAGGAATCAGATGAAAAAAAAAGTTTCTGCTTTTCTTGTGTGGATTTCAGCTTGTGAAAAGTTCCCACACAGTAGATCACAGGTGCAAATAGCCCACAGAGAGGACACTGGAGAGGCTGCCTGGCCAGCTGGTCTCACCCTGCCAGGCACAGTCAGAGTGATCACAGCTCATGGAACCAGGTGCATTTGTAACTCTGAGGCTGCAGACTGAAACACCATGGTCCAGAGAGGTGACCAGATCCCAGGCTCCCAGGGATCTATGGTGGCAGGGAGATAGCATGAAAATAAACCCAGAGGGTGCTTTTCAATAGCAGTGTCGCCCTGCTGAGCCATGGGCACCTCCCAGTGCTGCGCCCATCCCTGGGATGGCACGGATGGGTTTGTGTGGCCATGCTGGGACCCCCTGCAGCAGTGGCTGGTGTAGTGACATCCCACAGCCCCATCCCAGGGTGTCCCCAGCATGCTTCAGATGGGCCTAGCCCCACCATTTACACCCTTTGGGTTTTTGCCTTTTTTTTTTTTTTAGTGGTGAATGAGCAGTTCTTTATGCTGTAATTATGGGGGACAGTTGAATAGCTACAGCCTTGCTCTGCCAAGACAGACATGTACCATCAGTGCTCTCATTCCAGCTTGTGTGTGCATGGTCTGTGGTTGTCACAGACATCTTTTATTAAAAATCCTTTCCTTAGGATTTTTCCTCCTGAGAAGCAGAGAGACCTCAGGAACAAAATGTAAACATTGATCATCTGCTGCTGTGGAATGCAACAGGTGCATCTGTGATTGGCCCATGTTGGATGTTTCTAATTAATGGCCAGTCACAGCTGGCTCGGACAGAGAGCCGAGCCACAAACCTTTGTTATCATTCTTTCCTATTCTATTCTTAGCTAGCCTTCTGATGAAATCTTTTCTTCTATTCTTTTAGTATAGTTTTAATGCAATGTATATCATAAAATAATAAATCAAGCCTTCTGAAGCATGGAGTCAGATCCTCATCTCTTCCCTCAACCTGAGACCCCTGTGAACACCGTCACATGTGGTAGAATGGGGTCCTGAGCCACATGAAGATCACTGAGCTCTGCAATATGAATGATAATTGGTGCAGGTGATATATAAGGTTCAGAAAAATTCAGGTCTTTGAAAGTTTAGGACTGATGCTGCTCCTGTACAGAGAACAAATGATCTACGTAAACTTAGTCCTAAGTTTTCCATTATCTTACATTTGCTAATGTTTCTGCTCCTTGTAAGTAAAACTGATAAAAACTCATTAAAAGATCATGAATATAATACATGCACTGTTGTGGATATCTAAGGTTCATGCAGTAGGATCATGTGGATCATGTGGATATCTAACACCTGTGAATATTGGTGGCAAGATTTGGACCCTTTTTAATGACTCTTTTTGTAAGGCCACATTATAAAATCTGTGATTTAGAAAACACTTTACAGGCAAATTATTAAATTTTCCTAATTAAAAAAAAAAAAAAAAGAAAAAGCCCACCTTCTAAAGAGCTTTATTGGCTATTCTTTGAGAGATCAAACAGTTATTCAAATGTTGTTATCATCGTATAAAAAGGTAGAGCAACTCTAGCATGATTAATTTTCCATGTATTGAGTAGAAGGGATAATTAGGGTGTGCTTCATACCGATTGACTGCAATGGCTTTCTAATTAAGTAGATGACTGCAGAGCTAATGAGATTCAAAATTAATGTTTATATATGAATTTGGCCAGACTTATTTTAAGAACCACGAAGACTGATTGGTCAGAAGCTTTCTTCTGATGTCAATCAGATTGCTATTTTGGAAATGGGAGTTTTATCACCAGGGTGGCTCCTTTGCAGCGGCTTTTGCCTCTACCTCGTGGCTGGAAGATGAATTGCAAGATTCCCGGGGTGTTTTTGCTTGAAGGCCGGCAAGAACATATGTGAACATGAAAAGCACTCTAAGATTTAACCATTTGAGGACTCATATTTTTCCCCACCCCACAGTTGGGTCAAGTAACTATTGGAAAGGACTGGTCATGTGGACATGCGAATGAATAAGGTACATTCATCTCAGCATCAGCAGTCATGGCTCACATATCAAGATTCCTTTGAAATCATCAACAAACAGACAAGCAAAACCCAAAAGACACGGTCAATTCGATTTTCAAAAGGCATTGGGTAAATCCCACAACAGCAACTTGTGAAATAGCTGCCATGGATTAAGAGAGAGTGTTTTCATGTGAGCAAGCACTTGGCAAAACCCAGGGATGCAGCAGCATTATTCACAGGCCAGGGGGGTCCCAGCTGGAGTCCTGCACTGACATATGCTGCAGCTCCTCTGAGCAACCAGCTCCTACAAAACCCACAAATGAAGGTTTAATAGACCTATTACAGGAAAAACAGACCTTCTGGGATATTGAGTAATGTCAGTCAGTATGCAACTGTCCAAAATAATAAGGACAAAAGTTATTTCAGCAGCTGCAGAAGGGTTTCAGAATACACAGAAACTGGACAATAAAGTGGCAGGTGAAACTGCAGATAAAACACAGAATAGTTTAAGTCAAACCTATCAGCAAACACAGTTGTAGCCTCCAGTGTGCAGAGATAAAACCTGAACAAGATAAAACCTGAACAAGCTGTTGCAAATCAAAACAAGATACACAGTTCTGGGCCCACATTTCAAGGCAAATATAAATGTGAAAATATGTTACAGGAAAAACTGCAGCCATTAGCCCTGAAAATAAATAACTAGGAGGGTGGGAACTGTGTGCATGAAGTCTTGAGCAGGATGGAGAAAAGGAGCAGAGAACATTGTCTGAGGGTGTTTGCAGCCCTGAGCAGGTGGCAGATGCCACAGGCAAGGAGGAGGAGGGTTCCTCACACAATGAATGCTCAAGTTCCACAGCTGTTTGTGGGAGGATGCCAAAGTTTGCACAGTTCAGAAAGCAATCAGCCAAATTCCTGGAAGAAAAATCAGTTTGTCACTATTGAAAATGAAGGTGTTTTTTCTGGTCAGGAAGTCTTTGGACCACAAATAGTTGCAGTCTGCAAGCACTTCCACGAAACACCAGCACTTTCCCCTCACCTCCTTTTGCTCTGCCTGCAGGACCTGTCACTGCCAGAGACAGGGTAACAGGCCAGGAATCTCTTTGGTCTGCTTATTCTTGATTTTTCGGTATCATTTATATCCATTACATCTCACATTTGAAGAAAAACACCAAAGGTTATTGAGCATTTGCTGGAGCACATCTCATCTCCCACTAGGTGACATTTCAAACCTCAGCAGGAAGCATTTACAGTGTCTATAACAGGAATGGAGACAGCTAGCCAGAAAAGTCTCAACTAAATGTGAAATATGGCTAAATTCCTTTATATTACTAAGTGCACAGCATACAACAAGTGCTACACTGAGCAACTGCAACAAATTCCCATAGTAAGTGTACTTAGAAAGTCTGTATAGCATGTAAAACATTTTAATTCTGGCATACTCTTGTGAGCTTAACTTTGCAAAAGCAGTAAAGTTCATTTAATCTGATGGTTGTGTGGTTTTGTGTGAATAATTAGTAGAAATTTGTTGTCAACTTATTGTGAAAATCCCATACCTTCTCAATGATTTCTCATGGTCATCGCCTCATAGCATTGATTCCTTCTTCCTCACAGTATAGACAACAAACTGCAATTCTCTCCTCTCCCAGCTAACCCACTCTTTTGTAGCACTCATCCTTATTGGACACAGCTGTGGCCTGTTAAGGGCAGCCTGTTCCTAATCTTTGG
The DNA here is from genome assembly GCF_028018845.1 of Melospiza georgiana. Taxonomy (NCBI): domain Eukaryota; kingdom Metazoa; phylum Chordata; class Aves; order Passeriformes; family Passerellidae; genus Melospiza; species Melospiza georgiana. The sequence goes on from NC_080433.1 coordinate 65,587,984, forward strand.
TGATTGGTACAGCTGCAACTCCTCAGGGGTGAGACTGCCTTCTGCACTATTCTCTTACATTCTATCCCTTCACAGAATTATTTTTTTTTAATCACCAAGACTTTACATTTGTAGTGAACACTTTTACAGTTTGGGATGATTTTCCTTCATCAGACCCAGTATGGCTCAAGCTGCTCTCTTCCTGTTGGTGTAGGCAAAGCCTGCCCAGCCATGGAAATAACCCATTAGAAGGTTTAATCTGCCAGCACCTTTCATTCAGATTGTGTCCCAGGGCAGTCAGTGCTCCCCCAGCCCTGAGAGCCTGATCATGGCCCATGGTGAGCACTGGTGCCTCACAGGCTCAGCCCTGAGGTGCTGAGCACCCCCTGCCACGGCCCCACCTGTGGGCATGCTCCTCACTGCACAGCCGGCCTAGAGCAACACCAAGAGCAGGAGAACAGGCCTGTGTGGCTTTCAGACAAGCCAACAGCAGCAGCAAACCCCTGCAATGGCACTGCTGGTTACAGCAATACAGAGGCAATCCAACCCGAGCAGAGAAACTGGGCTCAGCCCTGCCAGCAGACACCATGCCAGCTGTGACTGTCACATCCCAGCATACCTCAGCTAGCAGAACTGTCAGTGGATAATAGAACATTCTAGATGAACAGCGCCAGTGAGGGCTGCCAGGGAGGTCCCCCCAGCCCTCCATGTGTTTGCTGTGCCCACTGCTCCTGACCAACCCCTGCAGTACTGCGAGCTCATGCCCCAAGCAGCTCCAGCTGCTGGGATTCAGACTGAGGGAGAGGGAAGACTACAGAGAAATGCTTGATTAGGAGCAGCCATGTCCCTTGGACCAGCCTGCCATCACCTCTGTGTGGTGGTGTTCACAGGGGTCCCAGGATGAGGGAAGAGAGGAGAATGTTGACTCCATGTTTCAGAAGGCTTGATTTATTATTTTATGATCTATATTATATTAAAACTATACTAAAAGAACCGAAGAAAGGATTTCATCAGCAGGCTAGCTAAGAATAGAGGAGGACTGATAACAAAGGCTTGTGACTGACCAAGACAGTCTGGACAGCTGGACTGTGATTGGCCATTAATTAGAAACAACCACATGAGACCAATCCCAGATGCACCTGTTGCATTCCACAGCAGCAGATAACCATTGTTTACATTTTGTTCCTGAGGCCTCTCAGCTTCTCAGGAGAAAAAATCCTAAGGAAAGGATTTTCCATAAAGCACGTCTGTGACACCCCTGCCCACCCAAAGAAGGCTGTGCAGTGACAGTGACAGAGTGCAGTGCCAGCCCTGACCCTGGGCAGTTCCTACAGCAGCTCCAGGTTTCACTGGCTCTGTGTTACAGGGGGATGGGATAGCCTGGCACAGGCTGACTGCAACCCATGACAACCATCCTGAGAAGTTCAGTACCAGGTAGGAAGCCTGCCAGATTGTGAGGCCATTGTGATTTTCCACTTTGCAACCACTTTCTACTGCAGCATTGCATCTCAGTGTGTCCTAAGATATTGGTTTTTTTAGATGAGGCCAGAAGAAAGGGAACACTAACTGATGCTCTCTCCTGGCAGTTTCATGCCTTTCTTCTGTTCTGCCTCTGGCTCTATCTTCCTTGCCCTGTTTTATCCTGCTTTTTTCCCACTATTTGTTGTCCTGTTTTGAACCACAGAATAGTTGAATTTGGAAAGGACATGCAGAAGTATCTGGTCCAAGCCTCTGGTCAAAAAAGGTCATTTACAGCTGGTTGGCCAGGCCCATAGTCAGATGTCCTTTGAGTATCTCCAGGGACAGAGACTCCACAAGATGGAGACTCCTGGGCAGCCTGTGGCAGTGGTCAGTCACCCTCTCAGTGAGAAGGTGATTCCTTGATATTCAGAGGGAAGCTCCTGTGTCTCAGTTTGTGCCCATTGCCTCTGGTTCTGTCAGTGGGCCCTGCTGAGAAGAGCCTGGCTTTGTTCTCTGTGCCCTCCCTTCAGGTGTCTGTATAACCTGATGAGATCCCCCTGAGCCTTCTCTTCTCCAGGTGAACAGTCCCAGCTCACTCAGCCTTTCCTTACAGCAGAGGTGCTCCAGCCCCTCTGCCATCTCCAGGCCCCTCTCTGGGCTGTCTCCAGCACATCCCTGTCTCTCCTGTGCAGGGGAGTGCAGAACTGGACCTGGCACTCCAGGTTTGGGCTCCCCAGTGCTGAGCAGAGGGGCAGGATGTCCCTGACAATCTCCTCCTGGGAATACTTTGCCTGGGAGGACACCAACAGCTCACTTTGCACTGCACAATACCAGGGGAGCAACACTGCAGGGCTCACCTGAGAAGAGATGTCCCATTGAAAGGGCTCTCACAGCCAAGCTCCTACCAATGAATTTGCAAGGGCAACTACTTCTGTATTTTAGAAAAATGCCACCTTGAGGCTGAACAAACCATCTGATGTTACAGCCTATGAAAAAGGCAAGGACTTTCTGAGAGAGCCTTGCCTCAATCCTTGAAATAGGTGGATATGTGGATTTTTGAATGAGTTAGAGATGGGATTTTTGAGGTTTTCAGATGTTGTGATTTATTTTTCTTATCTTCTACATAGGTAGGAAGGGTGAGTTTGGTTTACATCTTTATTGTATGTCTCAGAAGGTCACAAGACTACAGGTGGAGATCATGGATTAGGACAGGAAGCAATCTTGGCTGTAGAACAGTAAAACACAGATACAGGGCAATATGCCTTCAGCAACCCAAATATAAACACATCTCTGACATCTGCAGGTTTATACAGCATGCAGTTGGGTGAGAAAGCAAAGAAAGAACATGAAAATTTCCTCCTCCAAACAAGACCAAATGTTTCCCTTCACCCCCTTTCCCAAGAAGCAGCCCATTAGCAGCCAGTGATGTCCACCCATGAGAAGTGCAGCACCCCAGCACCCCAGCACTTTGCCCCATGCCCACCCCAGGACTATTCCCTGTCCCAGCCTGTGCTGACAGCATGCTCTGTTGATTAAAAATTTCAGCATAAGACAATTTTGACAACCTTTTTCATCAGTGACAGTGGCAGCTGTGGGAATGCTTTTACTTCTAAGTCTCTCAGCCTCCTCATAGTTCAGAAAATATGTCATTTTCTCTGCTGTGGGTGGAAATGGAGATCAGCACTTTCTAATGTTAGAGCAGTGCTCTCTGCATGAGTAGCAGAGTCCCAATGTTTCACCCACAGTCTGCAAAACTGCAAAACTTCAAGGGCGCCCTGCATTTCTCTAACATGACATGCAGAAGGTGCAACGAACCATAGAGGCAGCAGCTAAGGGTGATGCTGCACACTCCAGTAGGAATGGTTAGAGATATTCCCAGAGGAATTTTTTCACCTGAAAATATGTGTTGGGCCCCCGAGGACAATGAAATCATCAAAATGGCATTTATAGCTGAAGGTCAGGTCAGGAATTATGGAATCATCAAGGCTGGAAGAGACCTTTTAGACCATCACATCCAACTGTCAGCCCAGTACTACCCCTGTACCCCTAAGCCACTGTCTCAGGTTTTGGCTTGATAATTGCTGCCCTGAGATGTGTGAAAGGTCTCTGTTTCAGCCTGCACGTCCGAGGAACGAGTCAGAGCTCTTCAGTTTTCGGTCTTGAAGTTGTTTATTAATTCTTATCTATAAAATTCTCTTTCTGCCCAGCCGAGATCTGCTCTGCAGGGCAGCCACAGGCACTCTGACCGCCCCTGAGGTGATGTTGTCTTTTTATACTATAAACTACATATATCATATTTACACTTAATTCCCAGTACCTATCACCTATCTTAGACATTGCACTTCTATTCTAAACCAGTCCCCAAGGGCCAACATCACACCAGAAGATGGAGACCAAGAAGAAGAAGAATGAAGACTAGACACGCCCAAGTTCCTCCATCTTGTCCCCATAACCCCCATACCAAAAATCCTAAAATCTCCATTTTCAGCCTGTGATCACTTTGTTATTATACTATTCAAACTTCTGTGACTTTCAGGTCCTCATACAAAGCTGGTAATTTGTTCCAGGGGTCACAATCAAATCCCCAGGTGCTCTGGGCTGTGTGCCAGCGTCTCCGAGCCCCCCGGTGGGTCCTCAGCAACTCTGGACACCCAGAGGGACGCACTGAGCTCTGACACTACTGAGCTGCTCAGGAGCAGCAGGGTGGTAGTGGGGTTTTTGGCTCTGCAGAGCCCTGTGAAACCATTGCTGTGGCATGGCTGATGGTGGGATTTGACCCCAAAACTGCTCTCTGGAAATCATCCTGTGTGGCTCTTGTTTCTCTGAGGGCTGTGAGAACCCTGTCTGTGGGTACAGGGAAATCAGCCTGGCAGCAGAGATGGCGTTGGAGCACGTGCCTGACGGCCCCGTGAGCTCCCATTGCCCCAGCCTCTGCAACCAGGGGTAATTTCTGTCCTTTTTCCTGACTGAACAAGTGTTCAGGCTAGAATACCTGAAGATAAGGCTGTTTTGGGGTGTGCCAGATAGAGCAGAAAATTACTCCTGGCTGTAACCAAGCAGGAAAGAGGGTCTCTGGTATCCTCCCACAGCCACTGTGGTGCTGCCAGTGAGGCTGCTGTGTGCTGAGGGTTCCAGTCACTGCAAATAAGCTTCACCAATTTTACTTAAAAAGCAGAATTTGGACTGCTTCCCAGATTATAATTACCTATATATAAATATAATTATAATTACACTACCTAAGAGAGACCTCAGAGCACAAAGTTGACAAGTGATGACAACTAAATTCATTAAGAGTGCAAATGCTCTTCCTCTCCTTTATGAAACAACACTGAGTGATCTCTGAAGAAATCCAGCAGCCAGAGACACAGTCTGTTAATAAGTGGTGAGCCTGGTGAAAGCTGCTGGAGAGGCAGGACAAGGAACCCTAGTGCTCAGTAGCAGCAGAGCAGCAGAAATAGAACAGCTAAGACACTAGATTTTGAAAATGCGACGTGTTTCATACATTTGGAGTGAAATCTGTCATTCAGCTTGTTTAAACTGGGAAGTAAATCAGGGCAGGGGCCATTTTCCATCACAGAGGCCACAGGTATGGCATGGCTTGCTCCCAGAGAGCAGCCAGCCCTTTCACCTGTCCCAGCACACTCAGGGCAGCTCTGCCCAAGTTTCTCACAGGGCACAGTCCCAAGGCTGGCACGGGCTGCCCAGGGAGGGGAGCTGGCACAGGCAAAGCCCAGCCTGGGAGCCCAGCAGCAGAGCAGTGCACACAGCCCCGACCCCTCTGGATGCCTGCACATGGACATGGTGCCTCTGTGCACCCAGCCCAGAGCCAGGGAGAGCCTGAACTGAGGCCAGCACAGTGTTAGTGAGGCTTTTTAAAGTGGTTTTTCAAACGCTTCTTATTTTTCCACATTCAGAATTGCCAAGCCTCAGGGATGCCAATGAATGCTCACAAATATGTTACAAAATGCATCTGTGAGAAAAAATTACTATTCTTGGGTCTCCTGGGAAAAGATGAAAAGAGGTTATGGTGCAGAGTGTGCTTCCAGGCCAGGACTAGAAACCAAGACTCTGTTTTTCCTTTGAATTCTAGGTATGAAATAAAACAAAGAAAATGGGGGACATAACAATAGCCATAATATCTCACATGGAAATCCTGTGGTGATTAGGAGAGGTGCTAAATGCTGACTTCACCTTCTCCTGCTGAAACAGCCACAAAGCTGTAATCCCCACCACTGTCTGAGCAACCTGCTATGCTGACTTCATATTCCCACATTAAGCATTTCAGTTAATATTTTTATTTTTCCAACAAGGCAACTAATTCCCTGCCTGCAAGTGTTTCATTAGAGCTGAGTGTTTCCTCCCCTAAGAGGCTGAAATCCCTTGTCTCTGAATGTAATTGAACTTCTAGAAAATGAACAGGTTAAACCAAAGTCACAGTGTCCTTTCTTTCACTCCACCTCCATGCCCATCCACCAGAAGCTCTTTGAATACTCCTTGATAAGTTGTTGAAAGAAATTTCCTCCATTCTTTTCTTCTGCAAATGTTGCTGTGTCCGACAAGCCCATGGCAAGCTCATGAGAAACAGATACAGGAAAGGAGCGAAGCAGGAAGGGGGCTGGGTGTGTAGATGCTACAAAAATAACCAAATAACCCAGCACTGTTTAATCTAATGGCATCAGATCTAACCAGCTTCTGGAGAACAATCTCTTGGTGCTGAGCAAGTAGGCAATATAATGGCAGATGATGCTTGATGCTGATAAAGACAAAATAACAGAGATTGGAGGAAAAAGCCTAATCCTGTCTCTGTGTAAACCATAAAAAGTTCAGAAAATGTTAGTTCACTCCAATAGAAAAATAGACCCTAGAAAACAGTATTTCAATATGATATGGGTGTCTAAATATTAGAGAGAGCTGAAGGAAATACTAGGGGAGAAATCGGAGCAGTCTGGATTCTAACATCACATTGCAAGCATCCACGTGTAGGTACTGAGGAGCAGCTGCTGATGGTGGTTCTTGTAGCACCACCAGGAACTGCTCCCTGGTGACCACATCAGGGTGTTTGTAACGTGTTGTTGGACTTCAGTCCCAAACCCATCACTCAGTCAAGCTAGAATGCCTACCAAGATGGCATTTCCCTTTTATACTCTGTTCTTATTAATTAGTGCCCTAATCCCCCCATCAAGCAACAGGAGCTGGCAAACCCAGCAAATCTGTCCTACTGCACCTTTATTTTGATGAGCTGACTTTCCTCAAGCAAACTTTCCTCAAACTCTTGGCCAAAGCCACAAGAGCTGACTTTTAAATCTGTTTGTACATCATAAGGTGAGACCCTGTGAGAAAGAAAGGGAAAATCCTGCAAAACCAACAATAAAAGGTAATTTCCAAGGGTTTGTTTTTCACTCAGTACCTCAGTTAATGTACAGGTGAGATATGCAAAGTACAGAAAAACACATCAATGTGCAGATTTGGGCTTTCCCCTCTGTTTGTTTACTTGAATTAGTCTCACATTTTATTTACTCGTTTGTTACAGTATGTGGTACAGAGCTTGTTATTATGTAGAACTATTTTTCTGATGCATTAATCTCCATATCACTTCCTTCATAAGTAACAATCAAGCCTTATTCAGCTTTCATTTGTTCTTGGCCACTGTGCAATTTTTGAACATGAAATTTGCTTTTCTATTGGTTTATTTGTCATTTTGCATGTTGTAACTAGTGGAGCCTTTAGCTAAAGTGGGGAGGGAGAAAATACCCAAACCAATTTAGAGTGAGGAAACTCACAGGCAGTGTTTGAGTTGGGTGGGGCTGAGCTCCTTAGGGTAAATTATAAATGGATGGTATGAAGTCTAAAGAAATAAACAAGTTCCAACACTGAATCGCTGCTGTATCCACTGAGGATTTTGAAAGAGGCAACTGTGTGATTGGCTGCAACAAACACCAAGAGAACTCAAAATTGTTTCTACCCTTTCTGAAAAGAAAAGCTGCATACAGCCAAGAAGCCTTAAACATAATTCCTGCAATGAGGATCCCAGCATTTTGAAATCCATTCTTGGCTTTAAGAAGAATGAATGTTAGCAATAAAAGTATTTTCTGGAACACTTCCAAACCTGTGTGGTTCCTGCAATAGGGGAAGGATCAAATTTCACCATATGGAGCTTGAACCCGTTCTTCTATTCCTAAAATGAACTCAGATTCAATGTGGAAACATAAATTGCTTTTGCTCATTTGACCATTCTTGGGCTGGACATGGAACAGATTTGCATGGGGACTGCAAGTCCAAATGCTTGCTCACAGAGGAATATCTCACGCTTTCTTTCTGTAGTGATTGGAGAAATAGTCTAAAATCCTGGGTTTATTCAACTTAAACTCACTACAGTGATCCTGTCAGCTCCTGTCCTCAGACTACTTTGCACCCTGTGGCAGGATGAGGTCTCCTGGAGGAGCTGTGAGCAGACACAGATCCTCTCTGTGTGCCTCTGTGCACAGATCCTCTCTGTGGTGTCCTGTGTGCACAGATCCTCTCTGTGGTGCCTCTGTGCAGAGAGAGATCCTCTCTGGGGTGTCTCTGTGCAGAGATCCTCTCTGGGGTGTCTCTGTGCACAGATCCTCTCTGGGGTGTCTCTGTGCACAGATCCTCTCTGTGGTGTCCTGTGTGCACAGATCCTCTCTGGGGTGTCTCTGTGCACAGATCCTCTCTGCAGTGCCCTGTCCCAGAGATCCTCTCTGGGGTGTCTCTGTGCACAGATCCTCTCTGTGGTGTCCTGTGTGCACAGATCCTCTCTGTGGTGCCTCTCTGCACAGATCCTCTCTGTGGTGTCTCTGTGCACAGATCCTCTCTGGGGTATCTCTCTGCACAGATCCTTTCTGTGGTGTCTCTGTGCACAGATCCTCTCTGGTGCCTCTGTGCACAGATCCTCTCTGTGGTGTCCTGTGTGCACAGATCCTCTCTGGGGTGCCTTCTCTGCACAGATCCTCTCTGGGGTGTCTCTGTGCACAGATCCTCTCTGTGGTGTCTCTGTGCACAGATCCTCTCTGGGGTGCCCTGTCCCAGAGATCCTCTCTGGGGTGTCTCTGTGCACAGATCCTCTCTGTGGTGTCTCTGTGCACAGATCCTCTCTGGGGTATCTCTCTGCACAGATCCTTTCTGTGGTGTCTCTGTGCACAGATCCTCTCTGGTGCCTCTGTGCACAGATCCTCTCTGGGGTGTCTCTGTGCACAGATCCTCTCTGTGGTGTCTCTGTGCACAGATCCTCTCTGGGGTGTCTCTCTGCACAGATCCTCTCTGGTGTGCCCTGTCCCAAAGGGCCGGGGCTGACTCAGCCAGTGACAGACCAGGGTTCCCCCCTCCTCCTGCCACAGACACGGGGAACCTTCAACACCGGGCAATTCCTCTTTTCTGCCCTTTCATTTTTTATCGGGCTCTGTCTGGAATCACAGAAGATTGCTCTCTGCTGATGTGCAGTCCCAGACCATGGAGACACCCATCTGTGAGGGTAGGATGTAACAGCAGCCAGCACAGGTAGTCTAAAAACCAGTGAGCTATTTGTTATTTGGGTTGGTTTGGTTTTTTTCATGTCTAATAAGCTGCTAGTTTATTTGAAAGAACGGGTAATAAATAATATTCCTCTCCAAAATCCATTATTCACTTGTAATGTGTGGCACAAAACATCCAGTTTCTTTCAAGTTGCTGTAAAATTGTAAGGTTGTGGAATAAATTGTGGTTAAAGGCTGTTTTATTACTACCTGTTGTGGTTTCTTAGATTATTTTCTCAAAGTGTTACTTTAGCAGGAATAGATCATTGGTACATTTGTGAAGTGAATAAATGCAGTTATGAAGATGTGATACATATATCAGTTTATGTTAACACTATGTATATAGAGATCTCATACGAGATATAGGTTGTGTTGCATGGATAGCTAAATTTGAGGATAAATTTTCTTCTTCCCTCAAGCAAGAGTTTAGATGATAAAACCCCTGGTTTGGAGGGGTGGGGTACACACTGCACATCACTTTTTTGCAATATGCTTCAGCAATCTGATGCCAAAAAACTTTTCACCACTTTTGTTCTTTTAAAAAAATAGGGAAAAAAGGGAACTATTTTAACACAGCATTACTGAATGTGAATTTTTAAGTCTTTCCTCAAACTACTGGTGGGCTTAGAAAAGCTCCATCTCCTTCTATAGAACCACCTCTTCCACAGGGACGGATTTACACTGAATCACTTTATTCCCAACCTCAAAAATACTATTGGATCTAGATGCAGGCAGCCCCACTCTGCACAAGCATTCCTCTGGGCTACAGTCCCAATTAAAGAATGATTCTTGATCTCTCCCCTGGTCTTGTAAACTTCATGTTTTAGGAAAATCCCTTACAGTTTAACTACTATTTTTTTTAAAGCTGAATTAAGCTGGGTAACAATTATGCCCTTCTTTATATATATATTTCTCTGATTTTTTTTTTAATTCACTTTGGAAAGAAACTTGAAATATTTCACTCCTCCTAGACAAGTTGAAACAGAGCTTTATTTTTAGCTGGGAAATGAATATGTCATCAATTGGTACTAAGGAAACAAAGGGTCAAGGAAAACCTCTCCCACTTGCATTTTTTATGAACGTTGCTCATCATGGTGATGTCAGTGCCATTTCTTCTATAGGAAAAGGACAGCTCATATGAGAAAATCTGCAAAATTAGACACAAAGAAAGTATCTTGTTTTCTTTGGAGGATCAGCCTTCACTAAAAACCTGCCAGCTAAAACAAGAGAGATGTGTAATTCTGTTTTTGTTCCCCACCTTGAGTTGCCTTTACCAAACGTTCTGTTTCACTGCTGCCTTCTCTGGCTCTTCTGGACCCACAGAACAGCAGCAGGGACAGATCCACCTCTGGTCTAACAGCGACCCCTGTTCCCATACAGAGCACTCTGGGAGCAGGCATGAGTCATTTATTTCACCACTCCAAAGTCAGTTGAGCTGCCAGAGTGTTAAACCATTCTTTTTGCTAGAGCAGTGAGTCAGTTGTAACAATTGTATTCACCATTTTGGGTTTGAAATCCATTTTAATGGCAAGATAATCTGACAAATGGTGTAATGCATGCAAGGAGCAATAAGGATAATACATTTAATCACAAAACAGCGAAACATTATTTCAACAAGATGAAATTGACTGGAAACAGAAGGCAGGTCATACAAATAGGGAAAAGATGGAGGATTTTATGTAATCATACACAAAATTGGTTTATACAGAAGATATTACAGTATCTTCCCAAGTCACAATAGCCTTTTATTGCAATAAGAAAAGAAAAAAGTTTAAACTGTCTTTTCTTACAAATCTAGTTTGTCTTGAAATATCTACTTGGATCTCATTTTTGAAGAGCCAAGAAAAGATATTATTTCCTATCAAGAGGTTATTTTTCCAAATTGTGGGCATTGAGCATAGCAGCAATAAAATGAAGAAGGAAGCAAGAAAAGTATGGACTTAAACTAAAGTTTCCTTATGCAAATTCCAAGTTAATATTGATTAACCCAGCTACCAAGTGAGTTGCTTTGTTTCTGGACCAGGTCACTGCATCCACTCCAACTCAATAAATGAATGGAAGGTTAAGTTTAAATTTTTAAACTTTCTTTTCATGAGCAATCATTTTAATCAGAAGACATGCAAAGCCAAGTAAGCTTCTAAATTCCATTAAAAAAAAAAAAATCTCAAATTGAGTAAAGCTGAAGCAGCAAAACATCTTCCAAAACAACAATTTAACAATTTAAAAAGCGGTTGTCCTCCTGACAGACATACTGGCAATTATCCAAGTGGTTTGTTTTTCTTTCTTTCTTTCTTTCTTTCTTTCTTTCTTTCTTTCTTTCTTTCTTTCTTTCTTTCTTTCTTTCTTTCTTTCTTTCTTTCTTTCTTTCTTTCTTTCTTTCTTTCTTTCTTTCTTTCTTTCTTCCTTCCTTCCTTCCTTCCTTCCTTCCTTCCTTCCTTCCTTCCTTCCTTCCGACACTTCCTTCCTTCCTTCCTTGCGACACTTCCTTCCTTCCTTCCTTCCGACACTTCCTTCCTTCCTTCCTTCCTTCCTTCCTTCCTTCCTTCCTTCCTTCCTTCCTTCCTTCCTTCCTTCCGACACTTCCTTCCTTCCTTCCTTCCTTCCTTCCTTCCTTCCGACACTTCCTTCCGACACTTCCTTCCTTCCTTCCTTCCTTCCTTCCTTCCTTCCTTCCTTCCTTCCTTCCTTCCTTCCTTCCTTCCTTCCTTCCTTCCTTCCTTCCTTCCTTCCTTCCTTCCGACACTTCCTTCCGACACTTCCTTCCTTCCTTCCTTCCTTCCTTCCTTCCTTCCTTCCTTCCTTCCTTCCTTCCTTCCTTCCTTCCTTCCTTCCTTCCTTCCTTCCTTCCGACACTTCCTTCCGACACTTCCTTCCGACACTTCCTTCCGACACTTCCTTCCTTCCTTCTGACACTTCCTTCCTTCCTTCCTTCCTTCCTTCCTTCCTTCCTTCCTTCCTTCCTTCCTTCCTTCCTTCCTTCCTTCCTTCCTTCCTTCCTTCCTTCCTTCCGACACTTCCTTCCTTCCTTCCGACACTTCCTTCCTTCCTTCCTTCCTTCCGACACTTCCTTCCTTCCTTCCGACACTTCCTTCCTTCCTTCCGACACTTCCTTCCTTCCTTCCTTCCGACACTTCCTTCCTTCCGACACTTCCTTCCTTCCTTCCTTCCTTCCTTCCTTCCTTCCTTCCTTCCTTCCTTCCGACACTTCCTTCCGACACTTCCTTCCTTCCTTCCTTCCTTCCTTCCTTCCTTCCTTCCTTCCTTCCTTCCTTCCTTCCTTCCTTCCTTCCTTCCTTCCTTCCTTCCTTCCTTCCTTCCTTCCTTCCTTCCTTCCTTCCTTCCTTCCTTCCGACACTTCCTTCCGACACTTCCTTCCGACACTTCCTTCCTTCCTTCCGACACTTCCTTCCTTCCTTCCTTCCTTCCTTCCTTCCTTCCTTCCTTCCTTCCTTCCTTCCTTCCTTCCTTCCTTCCTTCCTTCCTTCCTTCCTTCCTTCCTTCCTTCCGACACTTCCTTCCGACACTTCCTTCCTTCCTTCCTTCCGACACTTCCTTCCTTCCTTCCTTCCTTCCTTCCTTCCTTCCTTCCTTCCTTCCTTCCTTCCTTCCTTCCTTCCTTCCTTCCTTCCTTCCTTCCTTCCTTCCTTCCTTCCGACACTTCCTTCCTTCCTTCCTTCCTTCCTTCCTTCCTTCCTTCCTTCCTTCCTTCCTTCCTTCCTTCCTTCCTTCCTTCCTTCCTTCCTTCCTTCCTTCCTTCCTTCCTTCCTTCCTTCCTTCCTTCCTTCCTTCCTTCCTTCCTTTCCTTGCAATAATGCATTTCATGGAATGAAACCCACTGAAAGAATCTGTTTTATTCACAGTATTCATATAAGTGCTGAAGTGCCTGAACCGCCCGTGACAGATCGCTCTGAAAGTTGCCTCCCAGCTCCTACCAGTACCAAACTTTTGCAAAATCCCAGTCGGCAACTTCGGGCTGCTCGTTATTCACCACCCCGTGTCTTCATCCTGCGTGAGGCTCCTGTACGCGGGATCTCTGTAGATCGGCCTCGGTCCTTGCCGGCGGCGGCGAGCACGGCGGGCAGGGCGAACACGGCGGGCGGCTCTCCGGCATTCCCGCATTCCCGCATCCCCGCATTCCCCATCCCCGCATTCCCGCCTTCCCGCATCCCGCCCCGCGCCCTTCCCGCCGCCCCCACCAGGGGCCACTGCAGCCGCGGGGATGCGGCCGCAGCTCGGGCGCGTCGCTCAGGCGGCCGCACCGCTAAGGGAAAAGTAGCGCGACGTACAGTAATCAGCATAAATTCGTAGAATTGACATTATTATCACCGGAGCGACATTTTCATGGGGAGTTGAGCTTTGCTTCTTCCCACAGAAGTTTGCGTTCTGTTTATTATTATTTGCGATTGCCCCAAAGAAATCTTTAACTCAGGGCTCCAGATCCCGCCGGCTGCTCTGTGTTTCAGAGCAAGGCGTGAGCACGGCAGCAGATCTTGCGCCGGGATACTGGCAGCCCCCCTTGGGCCCCCACATGATGCTCATCTTGCCCTGGAAAGTAGTTTCACTTTATTTTTCCCCCTCCATAGCGAGAATTTAATAAACCGAATTTAAATGAATCTCTGTTTAACTTTGTCCTGGACGACGGACTGAGACGACAGGTGGCTGCTGCGTGGGGAAGCGGCCGAGAGTGGCCTCCCGCGGAGCTCGTTCCACGCGGGGCAGCAGCGGAGCCGCCGCAGCGGGCGCTGCCCGAGCGCGCCCGGCCCCGCCGGGACACGGCAGCATCCCCGGCCGCCGAGGGGCGCCGGGCGGCGGAGCGGCAGCCCCGCGGGGCTGAGCTCGGCCCGGCCCCCGCCGCCGCCGCCCGGGAGGGGCCGGGCGGGGCCGGCAGCAAACCCCGCCCCGGGCAGCGCCCGCCGCGCTCCAGCCTGCGCTGCTCAGCGGAGCCGAGCCGAGCCGGGCCGGGCCGGGAGGCTGGAGCGGGACGGGACGGGACAGGACGGGACGGACGAGGCGCGGCGGCTCTGCCGTGTCGCGCAGCCACGCGGGACCGCGCCGCCCGTGGGCCGGCCCCGCCGCGGGGGGGACCTCGGTATTTGATTTTCTTTCTTCTTTTTGGCGAAGGAGAGAAGCAGCAGGTTTATGCTAATCGCCCTCTGGGGAGCGGCGGCGGGAGGAGGAGGAGAGGAGCCATTTTGAACTCACTTCAAAGTTTAAGGTGGAAAAGTTGGAGCTCTCCAGCCTGCTGCCCGCGGACCGGGACGGGGCGCGGGGCTTGAGGCCGGCGGTGCCCGGGAGGCGAGGGCGGTGGTGGGGCCGGGCCGGCGGCTGATGGATGCGGGCGGGCGGGCAGCCCGGCGGGTGGATGGATTGTGCAGCAGCCCGCTGCCCGGCCCCGCTGCCCGCTGAGCTCCGGAGATGCCGCGGCTGCTGTCCGCCGCCGCCTGCGTGTCCTGGGCCGCGCTGCTCTGCGCCCTGGCTTCGGCAGCCGGCCGGGACCCGCGGCCGCCCCGCGCCGCCCCGCTCCTCCACCTGCCCGCGGGGGCCCCGCGCCGCCCCGCCGCTGCCGCCGCCGCCGCCGAGCCGCCGGCGCTGCCGCCCGCCGGGCGCCTGAGGGCTGCGGGCACCGCGCCGCGCCGCGCTCCGCCCGCCGAGCCCCGCGGGCCCCGTGCTGGCGGCCCCTGCCCGCGGCGAGCCCGGCACCGGGCGGGCGCCGAGCCCCGCGGAGCCGCCGCCGGCTGCGACCCGCTGCCGGGCACCGAGGGCGGCGGGCGGCGGGCAGCGCGGCGGGCGCGGAGCCTCAACAGCCCCCCGCAGTTCCAGCTGCCCAGCTACCAGGTCTCCATCCCCGAGAACGAACCCGCCGGCACGGCGGTCATCGTGCTGCGGGCCCAGGACCCTGACGAGGGGGAAGCCGGCCGGCTGGCGTACTCCATGGAGGCGCTCTTTGACGAACGCTCCAACGACTACTTCACCATCGACGCCGAGACGGGCAGCGTGGTCACTGCCCGCAGCCTTGACCGGGAGACGAAGGACACCCACGTGCTGAAGGTTACCGCCTCCGACCACGGTTCCCCACGCCGCCGTTCGGCCACCACCTATCTGACAGTGACTGTGAGTGACACCAACGACCACGAGCCGGTGTTTGAGCAGCCCGAGTACCGGGAGAGCATCCGGGAGAACCTGGAGGTGGGTTATGAGGTGCTGACTATCCGTGCCACTGATGGTGATGCCCCAGCCAACGCCAACATGCTGTACCGGCTGCTGGAGCCGGGAGCTGGGGACGGAGTCTTTGAGATTGACCCGCGTTCCGGGGTTGTGAGGACCCGGGCTTCCGTGGACCGTGAGGAGGTCTCCGAGTACCACCTGGTGGTGGAAGCCAACGACCAGGGCAAGGATCCGGGCCCACGCAGTGCCACAGCTATGGTGCACATCACCGTAGAGGATGAGAATGACAACTACCCTCAGTTCAGTGAGAAGCGCTACCTGGTCCAGGTGCCAGAGGATGCCCCCGTGAACAGCCAGATACTGCAGGTGCAGGCCACAGACCGGGACCGGGGCAGCAATGCCCAGGTGCACTACAGCATCGTGAGTGGCAACCTGAAAGGCCAGTTCTACATTCACTCTTTCTCTGGCGCCATCGACCTCATCAACCCTCTGGATTACGAGACTATTCGGGAGTACACGCTCCGGATCAAAGCCCAGGATGGGGGCAGACCTCCTTTGATCAACTCCAGTGGTATGGTGTCAGTGCAGGTTGTGGACGTGAATGACAATGCCCCCATCTTTGTGAGCACTCCCTTCCAGGCCACGGTGCTGGAGAATGTTCCTCTGGGCTACTCGGTGCTGCACATCCAGGCTGTGGATGCTGACTCTGGAGAGAATGCCCGCCTGGAGTACAAACTCATAGAGATGGCACCATCCACTGGAGGTGCCCCTGTAGCAGGTGACTCTGGGTTCCCTTTTCAAATCAACAACAGCACGGGGTGGATCACTGTGGCTGCAGAGCTGGACCGAGAGACTGTGGAAAACTATCACTTTGGGGTGGAGGCCAGGGACCACGGCGTGCCGGTCATGACCTCCTCAGCCAGCGTGTCCATCACTGTCCTGGACGTGAACGACAACAACCCCACCTTCACAGAGAAGGTGTATCACCTCAGACTGAACGAGGATGCGGCTGTGGGCAGCAGTGTCCTGACCCTGACAGCAGTGGACAGGGATGTTAACAGTGTTGTGACTTACCAGATTACCAGTGGCAACACCAGGAACCGTTTTGCCATCACCAGTCAGAGTGGAGGAGGGCTGATCACGCTGGCCTTGCCCCTGGATTACAAGCAAGAAAGGCAGTATGTGCTCACGGTCACTGCCTCTGATGGCACTCGCTTTGACACCGTCCAGGTCTTCATCAATGTCACAGATGCCAACACACACCGCCCGGTCTTCCAGAGCTCCCACTACACAGTGAGCGTCAGTGAGGACAAGCCCATTGGCACCTCTATTGTCACCATCAGTGCCACTGATGAGGACACGGGGGAGAACGCAAGAATCACTTATATTTTGGATGATAACATCCCCCAGTTCCGCATTGACCCTGATACAGGCACCATCACCACCCTGATGGAGCTGGACTATGAGGACCAGGCCTCCTACACGTTGGCCATTACAGCCCACGACAATGGTATCCCCCAGAAGTCGGACACGACGTATGTTGAGATTCTCATCCTGGATGCCAACGACAACGCACCCCGCTTCCTGCGCGACCGCTACCAGGGCTCGGTGTTTGAGGATGTGCCGCTCTCCACCAGTGTCCTGCAGCTGTCTGCCACTGACCGTGACTCAGGCCTCAATGGCCGTCTCCTCTACACGTTCCAGGGGGGTGACGATGGAGATGGGGACTTCTACATTGAGCCCACCTCCGGAGTGATACGCACGCTGCGTAAGCTGGACCGCGAGAACGTGGCTGTCTACAGCCTGCGGGCTTTTGCTGTGGACAGGGGCAGCCCGCCCCTGAAAGCCTCTGTGGACATCCAGGTGACCGTGCTGGACATTAATGACAACCCCCCAGTGTTTGAGAAGGATGAATTTGATATCTTTGTGGAGGAGAACAGCCCCGTGGGCTCTATTGTGGCACGCATCAGCGCAGCTGATCCCGACGAGGGGACCAACGCACAGATCATGTACCAGATTGTAGAGGGGAACATCCCTGAGGTTTTCCAACTAGACTTGCTCAACGGAGACCTCACAGCCCTAATGGACCTGGATTATGAGAGCCGGACAGAGTATGTTATTGTGGTGCAGGCCACTTCAGCGCCTCTCGTGAGCCGAGCAACTGTGCACATCCGCCTGCTGGACCAGAACGATAATCCCCCCGTGCTGCAGGACTTCCAGATCCTCTTCAATAACTACGTGACCAACAAGTCCAACAGCTTTCCCTCGGGCGTCATTGGCAAGATCCCAGCTCATGATCCCGATGTGTCAGATAGCCTGGCCTACACTTTTGTCCAAGGCAATGAGTTAAACTTGCTCCTTTTGGACTCTGTCACTGGGGAACTCAAACTCAGTCGTGATCTGGACAACAACAGACCCCTGGAAGCCCTTATGAAAGTGTCAGTTTCAGGTAAGCACGCATTTGAGTGCATGATTTTGTTTGTCAGACCAGTATGGGGGCACGGGCAGAAATAACACACTTGCAGTTTAGAGTGTAGCTCTTGGTTTCCTGAAGCAGAAATTGATCTGTGAAATTTTTGGAGAGGGACCACAAAAATCTATCAAGTCTGTGTGCTGTGGCTTGAAGTGGTGCTTTGAAGTTATTTAGTAAATGTGGATCACAAGGATAAATAAATATGAGTGTGCATGGAAGGGAGCATACTCCCTCAACTGAGGTGGTGCTGAGGCTGGAGCTTTTCTGATGTGGTTCCATAAAGGTAGTAAATGATGTAACTTGCAAAGGTAGTAAATGATGTAACTTGCAAAGATGCAGGGAATGCACAGGTGTCTGTAATGCTGTTTCCCTTCCCTCTTTATTTTTCTGTAAAAAAAAAAGTTGAGATTTGATATCTGCCTTTTCAGCAGCAAAACATGTTCACTCCCTTCTGGGTACCCAGAGCTTTGGCTGGTAGTCCCTCAGACCTCAGCCCAGGGCTGGTGTGGCCCAGGTGTGTGTTCTGCTGTGTTTGCACTGCTGGCCTGCACTCCTGTGGGACATGGCAGCCCTGAAAGCAGTGAGCTATGGCTGTGTGGTAGCTGTGTGACATGGATAATGGCACTGGAGCTGCTTTAGTGGCACTAGGGGCAGATACTGGCCCAGTGCAGCCCCCAAATCATGGGGAGGGAGAGACTGGGAGAGGGAGGGATGCTGTGCATTAACTTCATTGGAGAACTTGTGTCTCTGTGTGTGTCCAATATGTACTTTTATTTGAGCACAAACACGCTCTTGGGATTCTTTTTCTGCTCAGTTGCCTGTTTATCATGGAATTACTTTTTATGCCTCTAATTGTGACATCAATCGTGCAGTGAGTAATTTCCTCTTCAGGTGCCACTCTATAAAGTTTACTGTGGACCTGATCCCATATTTCTGTTGACTTTCAAAGGTTTAGCCAGATAATTTTCTTGCTGCCTCTCTTTGCAGATTAAAAGTAAGATTTGTGTTATTTTTGTTTTAAAAAAAGGCTCAAAGTACTAGGTATGTAAAATCACACATGGGGAGATTTTTAGAAAAATAATAATCAATCTGTGGCATAATCCCAGCAGCAATTGTTTTGCTGTAAAAGTGGCCACAGTGTGCAGCAAGGCCTCAGAAAAGTGAGCCACACTCTCCCTTGTGTTTGGAGGCTTGAGGTTCTTTTTTCTTCAGAAAAATGAAAGTGACATTAACTGAGCTGACTGGTTTTTGTGCAGTGTATCCCCTGAAAAGCCACTCCTGGTTCTTCCAAAATGCTAGGGTGCAGCTTATGCGGTAAGGTAAATGCTGTTCCCATGTCCTGTGAGGACTAGCAGGAAAAACAGACAGTAGGCTTGTGACCTTAAAGAAAAACATTTGGATTAAGGTGCAGATGATTGCACGGTCACTGTCTGTTTGAACCAGTAGCTCTTTATCTGGTAGCAGAAGATAAGCACTCATCTTGGAGCACAAAGCTTGGAAGAGTTGTTAGGCTGGGTGAAGAGCACGGGTTTCAGTGTAGAAAAATAGCTGACATGGGTGATTCCTTTCTCAGTGTAACGATTTACACGGTTTAAGTGGGTGAAGTCTCAGGCAGGAGTGAAGACTTGTTTTCTTATGCAGGACATTGATTATTCCAGCATCCTTTTCATGTTTTGTGAAGGTGTGAACTTTGAAACTGTGCTGTGATGTTCATCAGAATGGACTGTCTGTTGCGTGTCTTGAGATACTTGAAATGCTTACGTTTTTTATGGCTAGGATTTTAAAATAATTTTAACGAGCACTGAACTACATTTGACATTTATTTGGAGAAGTTGGCTGTGTGGAAATTGGAAGGGCAGTTTGTCGTGTGATTAGCCCATGAAAGTCTCACCTGCCTGGTTTCTCTGATTTATCTGATGAAGTTCAAAAAAGAAGAGAGACAGAGAAGAAGCTCAGACAGAGGTACTCCCCGGGGTTATCTCTAAGTGTTGCGTAACACCTGCAAATCATCTGCTAAAATGAGCTGCCAGTTAACTGGGAAAAACGCGTCTGTGGAGTAGCCATTAACCTCTCAACCCAGACAAGCACGGAGTCCTCGCTGCTCGCAGCTGCTCTTGGGTCAGGGCAGGACTGGAACTCCTTATGAACTTGGGGATTTGATCTCTGTACGAGTCGGAAATAACAGTGCTGCTATAAAAATCTTATTTCTGTCCAGCAATGTGTTGTGCAGCAGAGGCATGTGAGTGTGTGCAGTGCTAGCCAGGAGCCTGCTACTCACGGAGTTACTGTGAGGCGCTGATACGTGGCTAAACGCAGCACTCTTTCATTTCACTTGGGGATTATTCAAATAAGCATGGTAATTTTTGCTTACTCCTTAGAAACAAAATGTAAGAATCATGAAGAGCAAGCAAATGGAGCTAAGAGGCTTCACAGAGCTGTCAGAAGTTTCATGTCATCGCTGTCAGAGCTCTGTGGGGTGGTGAGCGGTGGGGCAGGCTCTGCCCTCGTTGGAGTACCCGTGGGCTGTGCCCCCCAGCCAGGCAGGAACCAAGCCAGGCCGAGGAGGGACGAGTGTGGGCGGTGTGGATATTAGCATGGCGCTTTGGACTGGGGAGGAGCGTTTGAAGCCTGTCTCTTTTGAAGTGAATCTCTCTGGGTGTCCCTCTGCCTGTGCCTGTTGTGCAGGGCTGTCTGAGTGAACAAACCGGACCCCTTTTGCATGCACCTCTTCCAGACGTGCTCCAGGGGTCCCTTAAAAGGCACATTCTCCTTTTTCTAGTGTACCTTCAAGGCTTTCCTACAGAAAGGCAGAGCTTTAGCTTTATGTTCCCATGTCTGCACATTGTGTTGTTGTTTTAACATCTGGGGTAAAATCTGGACTCAGCTGAAATCCTGCCCCTACTTTCCAGGAGGGACAGAATTTTACTCTGACCTTCTGAAACAGGTGGTCAAGAGCTGATCAGTCTGTGATTTCTTGGTTTTACTAATTGACAGGATGGTTAAATATGATTATTTTTTGTCCACAGCAATGTCCATCGTAATGCTAAAATGGGATTTATTTGGTCCAAAATGGGTTAAACATTGTTGAAGTCACGTTCATTAAACATTATATTGCAGTTCTTGCTGGGGCAGCGGGAGGGGGAAGGCTGGTCTGAGCATCAGCTTTTCACAAACGTTACACAAGTTTGCTGGGTATCGCATTGCAAACACTGCTGGCACCTGCTTGGCTGTGTTGCCACAAGTAGTCCCACTTATCATCAGCGACAGCTCAGTGGGATACAATGGATGTGTGTGCAAACTCCTCTGGGAACCCAGCCTAAATCAGCAGGGCAGACAAAACCCAAACTGGCTGGATGCTGCCGCTTTCGAGTGGTCCAGATAAATGTGAAATATCATTATGGAACAGACAATGTACAATTCTGGGAAGGTGTTGCACCTCAGGCAGTGAGGGATAGACACCCAGGCATTTCTGAGGACTGTGCAAGCTCAAGTATCATCTTTTACATTTCTTTAGCTTTAAATATCCAGTGGCATTCAGTGAGGTTATTGACTATCAGCAAATAGAAATTAACATAGAGCTCATTTGTGTTACAATCAGCTTTGGGAATTTTTACTCAGGGCTTCATAAAGAATCTTCATTATTATTGTAATTTTAAAGTCATTATTGCTAATGATCCTTAATCTCCAGGTCTGTGCCTTCTCCATACAGATACAGATGCTGCAATACTTTGGTGCAGCCCTTCTCAGAAAGGTGAGGCCACAGCTGTGCCTGAGATAGAAAATATTGGGGTGTTACTGGTGTGTGGCAAGATTTGGGATTAAAGGGAAAAAGGAAATTTCAGCAAAAAGGTGTCCTTGTAAGTACAGGGACACCTGTGGGCACGGAGGGTGAGCAGGGTGTGACCTCTCAGGATGTGCAGGGCAGCACCAGGGCACAGCCCAGCCTCATGTCCCCACCTTTGGGCAGCTGGGGCCTTCTGAGCTTTGGGGGCAGGTCTGCAGGGCTGCTGCTTCTGGCTGCCACCAAGGACAGGCTTCCAGGGGCAGCAAGGGACACTGAGCACCCAGGCTGCTTTCCATGGCCCCCCTTCCAGGGAAACGTTGCTGCAGGCAGCTGCTGTGGGGATCCCTGTGGGCTGTACAGGTAGGAGAGGATGGAGATGGAGGGGTGGAGAGTCCTCCCCTTGGAGCAGGAGATGTGCTGGGGCCTGTTCTGTGCCTGCAGGGCATCCCAGGCACCTTGGGCTCCTGCACTTCCCTGTGCATCCATCCCACTGCAGAGCAAGGGGAGGAAGCAGCAGGGCAGAGGCTGCCGAGGCGGGGGAGGCAGTGGTGAGGGACACCTTTAGGAAGATGGCATGGAACCACAGGCTGCAGGATTGCATCCCAGTCCTTGTCTGGTGTGTTTGGTGGGACTGAAGTGAAGGATGATTGATAACAGCCAGTAGAGGTGACTTTGAACATTTCCATTTCTTTTCCTGAAACAGCAAATCAAGAACAGTGATCATCAATTAAAGCTAGGGTAGCTCCTGGATCTGCTGTGGCTACCTGTATCCTTTATTGCATCCTTATAGGTTCCATTATAGATGTGCGTCCTTCCAGCCTGCTGGAACGTGACTTTCCATTTTCAGCTGCATGAGGTATTCCAGCTGATAAAAAGCTGTGGTTGCCTTGTTGCTTCCCTACAGGCTTCCTTCCACTTCATGCCTGGGTTTCATAGGACCGCTGTATTTTTGTTTCAAAAGACAGAAAAACATGTATGGCAGTGAGGGGAAATTATTTAGTGGAAGTCTGACTGACAAAGTAACATTTTATGAGATAAAAGGTATCTTCTGTCTCTCAATAAATAAAATGTTGATACTTTTCTCGTCAATTTCTGGGAAAGAGAGAAGCTGAGGTAACAAGGAGAAAGTATTAGAAGAATGAGAATGGAGATATGGCAGTGAGAAAAATCTAATAGGCTTTACTTCATAACAAGTCTCATGGGAAAGAAATTAAATGTAGAGAAGTATGGTGGTGGGATTTCCTTGAAAACTTTTTTCCTCTCATTTTCACATTATTTGCAAATGAGGTGATAGTTGTAATAACATTTTTTAAAATTGGATTAGTAATTGGTTTATATTTTTGATTGCTTTTTAAGCCTCAGGGTATATTAAAGAATTGGTTTCCTCGGTGTATTCTCTTGTGATTTTTTTCCATCTCAGACATCACTGAAGTATTCTTCCTTCTGACCTGCACCCCTGAGTTCAGAAGAATCCACTCTTGTTCTGTTTTTCTGGTCAGGCATTTCAGAATTGTTTTAGGCTGGATTGTGGAGCCTGCTGCAAACTGCCAAATACAGAATAAACATTGAATTGTTGTCCAGGTAATGGCAAAAGAACCCTTTGTTCAGAATACAGGAACAGTTTTCTAAGTTTCCATGTTAGCACGATAATAAACCTGCAGCAGAGGTAGTGGTGGGGGAAGTAGGTGATGTGGAGCAGTGGGATTTTATACTTCACTATCTCCAACATGCCAGGTGTTACCTGAGGAAGTGTCTGGCTGCTGATAACGCCTATCATGTTACATCTGCTCACTGAATGGTCCATTTTCCTTCAGTGTATCTGCTTAATACCTGGGAACTCCCATCCATTGCTGACTCCTGTCTTGGAACTAAAGAAATTTTCTCAAGACAACCCATGACTGAGGAACATAATGTGAGGTTTTGAAGTGTAGCATTAGGGGAAGTAGGTAGTGTGCCCACTGCTCTTCTGTAGGGTGACTGAGAGACCCTTAGCAGACACTTGGATGGGAACCCAGACGGCCTCACATTTCAGCCAGTCTGGCCAGAGCATCTTGATCAGAGCATCTCGCCATGCTGGTATCTCCCAGCATCTCCATGGAGGGTTTGGGGTGACTCAGTCATGATCTGCCTCCCTCTCAGAGTGAGCAGCAGGTCTGTCAGACACCCCTGTGGCTGACAAGTTGTCTGCAATCTTTGTGCTGGCTGGAGAGTTCACGGGTCCAGGGGCCTGTGGGAGCATGCCAGAGCTCTGATGGTGATTCCAGTTCAGCCAGATGTGCTGCTGCTGCTGCACACATTGGCATAGCTGAGCTCACACCCATCTGGTTATGTTGGGTACAGCAATTGTTGGGCACAGGTTTGACTTGTGGGCCCTCAGTTCCCTTGTGGGTCAGGTGAGACTGATGCCAAGACCCTGGGAATATGACTGCTCTGAAAACTGGAGCAGGAAACAACTGAATGTGGAGCAGAAACCTCTTTAAACCTGTGTACAAGCACCTTTTCAATATTTAGCAGTGTAGGCAACTCTATCAGTAATGCTCATGCATGGAGGATGAGTAAGGGAAGGATCAAATGTCAAGACACAAGATCTATGCTGTCATCCCTTCTCCCTCTCTTTCTGAAGCCTTCAGGGTTTTGAGAGTCAGTTGGTGAGGACAAGCTCTCTCTGAGTGCCTGAGATAACAGCACAGCTTACCTGCTTACCTCAGTATTGCCCAAGGTACAGGGTTTGGGCAACTGCTCTGTTGGCTTCCTTTGACCTACTGACTTGCATTTCCAAAAATATCTATGGAAACTATTTAGGAAATGTAGGAGGGTTAGAAGAGCTGAAGATACTCAGATCAGATCTAATGACAGTCTTTGGCAATCTTCCATGTTACAGTTTATCTGTCCTGGTTTCTGTGGGAATTATGATGTTTTTAGGTAATACAGTAGTCCTGACTACTCTGACATCTACTTTGCCATCCAAGAAACAAGCATGGTAGTACTGTCTTTTCTGAAGAATAGGTTTTTTGTTGTCTGCTCCTTTTTAAAGACTAGTTGTACAAAAAATTGCATAAATCAAAGTACAGAACAGGTTGACAAGAAGTTCAGTTCTTCAAAGATTTTTTCACAGTGGTTGTCCACTTGAAACAAAGAACATCTGAGACCTAATTAAATTCAGTTTTGCCACTTTTTATTTCTGTGACAAGTGACAATATTAATTTTCCCTCCCCCAAGTGAGCTCTTTTTCCAGTGTTGAAAAACACTGAGCTATTTACAGAAGTAATGCAGTTTTCCAAAAGGGGCCAAATGTAATCTTTATAACAAATTTTGAAATCTGTTGAGATTTGCCTAATGCTTTTTTTAAAAATTCTTAAGTCTTTGCTTGAGAATGAATTGCAATGTGTTGTTCTTGTTGGATTGAAAACAGCTTTATCAAAGGTACAGCTTGGCTTTTATGGTCAGATCTCTATCTGGTACCATGATCATCCTCTGTATCTTTTCAAATGCTTCAGATGTGGGTTGCACCCATGACTGGGTGATAAGCAGGAGGGCTGTTGGCTGGAAATGTCCACCTTGCCCCACTGATTAAAGAGGGGGCAGAAATGACTGACCTGGGCTGAGTGCTTTGCTGTTAGGTGGTTGAAGTTCAGTGGGATGAACCCACCCTGAACGTGTGTGCCAGAGCAGAAGGGTTTGTTTTCTTTTGGAGGGATGATTGTACTTATTTCTGTTACTGCAAACTACCTGTAGTAACAGGCTTAGCAGATCAGATAGAAAAGATGGGGGAGGCTGTAATTTGCAAAGAGGAAAATGTTTTGCTGTGAATAATGCTAGGATATACTTTAAATATTGTCAAGGGTTTGAGTGAATGAAGGGGGAAAGTATGCTTTTATGGGGATTTGGCATTCAACAAAGAAAGAAAATTTTAAAATACTTCAGAAAGATGATCTTCACACTTGAAAAAAAGCACTTGAACAGAAAAGTAGGATTTGCTGGAGAGAAAGGAAAACTGTTGGACTTTGTTTCAACAAGTCGTTAATGCTGCTAAGCCGTAACCACCTTCATATTTATTCTAGTGTTTACCCTTGCCAAGCACAAAAAAAGCAAATAAATGGAACAGCAAACCTGTAATAAATCCTCAGGGGACCACATGATAAACATAGACAGGTTATGTTTATCACATACAAAGGAAAGTGATCTGTTTTCAACACCATTGCCTGACATGTGATAGATGCTACATTCCATCAGGTCTCCAGCACTTTTGGAGATGATGCATATGGTCAAAATATTTCAGTGTTTTTTGAAGGAGACAAAAGAAAAATCCCTTGTTAACAACTGCTGTCAACGTGGCATCTCCTGCCTGCCATGGACTTGGGGGCTTGGCCCAGTTTTAGGAAGAAGCAAAAGGTTCTGGACCCCACCAAAAGGGGCAAAACAAGGACTGTGCTATTACATTTGAGTTTCTAAGATGTGATGGCCAGCACCCAGCAGCCTGTCTTTGCTGTTAGATGCCAAGGGACTGTTAGGTTTGGGAGCTCATGCACTCAAGGAGAATCTCTGTAGCTGCCATGCCAGCGGGGCATGCATCATGGGCACAAAGATCGGCTGGGTTGGTTGGGTTTGCTCTTTCCTTTCACTAGCCACAGATCACACTCCTTGATCCTATTCAAAACTGATGTTAGCAAGCCACTGAGCTCATTGCATTGAATTCCTGTCACAGCACTTTTGAACTTTCCAGGAACTGGCTCAGCCTCTCATTTATTTGTGTGCTTGCAGTGTTCGTGCTGGCTCCGTTTACTGAAGGAGACCCTTGAACATCCAAGCTGTGATTTTTAGTTTTAAAATTGATTTGGCTGTGTGCATTTACTTTAAATCATGTAAAAGCTGTCCCACACTAGTGCATTTCTTGTTTTAGCAGGCTCCAGACGCTGCAGGTACCATTCAGTGGGGACTAGGGAGAGGCATTTGGCACCTTTCACCCCTTAGGCTAGTAAGAGGACTTGGATCTAACCAGCAAGTGCTAGAGCATTTCACTTGTAGGTGCCTGTTCCCTGCAGCCCTATTCTGTTTTAGGCAGTTAAGTGTCCTATAAAGTGGGAATACTTGAAATACCATCCCACTACAGCATGGGCACTTCACTCAGCACAGCCATCAGGACACTCAGCAGGGCAGAGATGGGCTGGGCTCCAGCCCCTGATCTGAGAGCTCTCACTGTGCTGTACATTAAAGAGGAGCCCAAGAGGGTTCACAAGCTGCTCTGGGACTCACATTTCCCATCTCTTTGGTGAGTGCTATCAGGCACAGGATCACACTCACTCTTGCAGGAGAGGAGGATTTCTGGTTCATGGGCATGGGCACCTCTGCTGCAGCAGCACTGTGGGCACTCTGGCTTTTACCCTCAGGATGCTGTTTAGGCTGTAACAAAAGTGGGATCACAAGCCATTCAGGCCATGTCAGGACTAGGTCACTTCTGGTTGTAACCAGGAACTGAATTCTTCTTACCTGGGTACTTAAAATAAACAAGAACCCTGGGAATTTTCATGGAGTACTTTCCTGTTGATCAGAGATGATTTGTTTCTCTCCTGGCTTTAACTATTTGTAAATATATTCTGATTTTATGTGGAGCAGCCCCCAGATGGGCTAAAGAGTCGATTATGGAAGAATTCATAGGCTCGGACTTACATTACACTGCTAAATATTCAGAGTCAAACCCATCTTTGCCTACTGTTTAATCCTCTTTCTCCCTGCACTTTGCCATGATGATAGACTAGCTGGCAATTATGGACATGTTGCTG
This sequence comes from Melospiza georgiana, assembly GCF_028018845.1. Lineage (NCBI taxonomy): Eukaryota > Metazoa > Chordata > Aves > Passeriformes > Passerellidae > Melospiza > Melospiza georgiana. Next base: position 65,615,158 of record NC_080433.1, read on the forward strand.
CTCGTCCCCTGGGAGCGGTGGCTTTTCCTGCAGTGTGCTCTGGTGCTGCAGGCAGCCCCTGCTGCCCCACACGTGTGCCAAAGGTCCCTTGGCAGCACTGACTGGGCTGAGCTGTCCCTTTGGTGACTCAGGTTTCCTTCTCACAGGGTGCATTTCTGGTGTTGGCCTCCTCTTACTGTCACAGCGTAATTTGGTGATGTGTGCTCTGCACGATGAGCTCTCCATCTGGCAGGTAATTGCCTGCTAGTTTAAATCCCATCTTAACATCAAGTTTCTCAAGCTCGTGAACCTGCTGGTGCCTTCTGGTTAGTTTTGCAGGGTGTTTGCTAAAGGGTTTGGTGCAAATTATAGTGATGTGGGTAAATTTCTCTGGGTTTTTTGATTGATATGTAAGACAGATTAATTAACTTTTAGGTCCTACTTACCTGACATTGTTCTGCATTGAGTTTGGCAGAATGACACCTGGGTTTGTAGACCAAGCTGCTGACAGCAGGCACTGGCTGTTTGCACTGGTTATGCAGAGTGGGAACCCTGGGCATGTTCTGGGACCTGATAAATGCTGAGAGCTTGTTACACAATACATGCTGCTGTTCCTGTTCCCTTCTTCCATATATTTTTCTCCTTTCTGCCTTTGCACTCGCTGGATCTGTTTGCCCTATCCTGTTGTGCAGCAAGGTGCTGCATCTCTGGAGCTTGCTTGCTGCAAGTTTGTACAGGGCCAAGCACAGCAGAGGCCTTGCTGGGCTGCTTTTGTAATACCTGCTGTAAATAATGAGCATAACCAGCAGGCATCGAGCGAGTGACTGCCCTGTGAGAGAACAGCAGTGCTGGGATGTCCTGGGCCCATGGTGTGTGTGGCAGGCCCTGGGAGCTGGCTGGCAGGGCTGGCAGGGCCTCTGGGAGGGCCTGCTTGGTGTGACAGCCTCCATTGCCGCTGCCTTCTCTCTTGCATTCGGGGAGGCAGGGCGGATTTCTGCACCTCTTCTGAGCACTGTGCTGTCCCTCAGGAGTGTGTGTTGGTGCAGGGAGAGAGGCAGGGTCCATCCATTCCTGGGATGCCCCTGGAGATGTTCCTGGTGAGCCAGTGCATTGCCCATGCAGCCCTTGCCCTTCCCCTGGCAGTTCTGGGCTTGAGCCTTCAGCAGTGGTGGCTGCAGGTTGCAGCTTCCAGAGGTTTTGCAGGCACAATGCTCTGCCCCTGTCCCTGTGCAGAGCCCAGGGGGTTGCAGCATCAGGTGCTGCTGGCAGTCCCACAGAGGTCACCAGCATGAGCAGTCCCAGGACATCTGTGTCCAGCTCCATGTGTCCAGCTCCACATGTGTCCATCTCCATCTGTGTCCATCTCCATGTGTGTCCAGCTCCATGTGTGTCCAGCTCCATCTGTGTCCAGCTCCACGTGTGTCCAGCTCCATGTGTGTCCAGCTCCACATGTGTCCAGCTCCATGTGTGTCCAGCTCCATCTGTGTCCATCTCCATCTGTGTCCATCTCCATCTGTGTCCAGCTCCATGTGTGTCCAGCTCCATGTGTGTCCAGCTCCACCTGTGTCCAGCTCCATGTGTGTCCAGCTCCACCTGTGTCCAGCTCCACGTGTGTCCGGCTCCATGTGTGTCCAGCTCCATGTGTGTCCAGCTCCATGTGTGTCCAGCTCCATGTGTGTCCAGCTCCACGTGTGTCCAGCTCCACGTGTGTCCAGCTCCATGTGTGTCCAGCTCTGGGCTGCAGGGCGTGCTGCACACTGAGTGTCACTGCTCGCTGTCTTTGCAGTCTGTGGGAGCAGCATCTGTGTGGCCCAGTCTGGGTGTGATGTTGACTGTATTTTTTTCCTATCCCTTGTGAAAAGGTGCAGTTGCCTTTATTGACTTGTGCCTTTGTGCCTCAGCTACCCTATGGCTCAGCTAATAACACTGTCTGGAACTTTATTCAGCTTTAAGAAGCTTTAAACTAAGAAATTCCTATTTACTACTAACAGCATTGATGGACATGACTGATTAATGGCAATAAACTCAGGTGAGAACTGAGAGACAAGGACATTTTTTGTGTTCTGTGTCGTGAACATGCTTGTTTTGTATGACTGAATTTTACGAACTTTTGTACGATCTGCTTTTAAAATGTGTCCTTTGCCAAGTGGTGGGGATTTCTTAAGCTGAGATGACTGATTCACTCCTTTATCTCAGCCAACCTGCATCAGACTGGGCTGAAGCTGAGATGCTGAAATGATCAGATAAAATTCTTCACACCCCTTCTGGCAGTTAAGTATCCATCCATCCATCCTTTTTTTTCCCCTGGGGCGAGTCCTCCAGGAGAGTTTCTCCTGTTCTAGGTTGTGTCAGTGACTCCCTGAGTTTTTGCTCTGAGTTTCTTTGATCAGTCTGTAGCTGTTAAAAGATTCCATTGCTCTTTTCAAGGCCTAAGGGGAAAGTAAAGTGACATCTCTGATGGCCAGTTTGAAAGCTTTCTCAGACTGCAAAGTATCCCATGGGGCAAACAACTTTACTCACACTCTAGCATCCCATACTGGTCATACAGGATGGCTTAGTGCTGCATAAAATTTGGATATTGTGCATTTTCAGGTATTTCAATTAAATTATAAAAGTGACTAATGATAAGAAAACCCTAATTATTTTTTTCTCTTGTGATGAAACAGAATTTTAGAGAAATCAGGTTGAGATTTCAGCAGTTGTGAAATTCCCAGTGTTGTTCTTTGCACTGTAGAGCCTTTGTGTTTACTGCTGTAGTCATGTTACATGACATTGCCTAATACCAGCAAGGCGTATTCTTGGCTCATTCAGCAGGTAAGATTCCCTGAGGGTCACTGAATCTGTCCCTGCACTCAACAGAGAGCTCAGTCTGATGCTTTCACAGCCATGGATTTGCATTTCCAGTGCTTTTTTTCTTTTTGCCATGCTTTTCCCTTCTATTCTACCATGATTATCAAAACCAAGGCTCTGACTAGTTTTGTGACTGTGTCATCCCTTCCTGCATCCCACTTGCTAGCTGGTGGTCTGTGCTGGGATGTGTTTTCCCTCTTGGGCTCCATCTCCTGATGCAGTGGGAGGGCCCCACGGGTGTGGGCACCTTGCAGGGGTGGTCATGGGGTGGGTGTTGAGCTTGCAGCTGAGAGCTGGTCCGTTAGAACCACGAGAAAGTGACCCATTAGAACTTCAGGGTAATATAATCCCTTTTGGAAAGCACAAATCCAATAGTTAATAATCCAATACTTAGAAAGTACCACTGTTTCTGTTCCTTATTAGACACCTTGATTAGTTTATTTTCTGTTTCTGTTCTTAGGTATTTTGTAGCATTTCATTTTCTCTATGACAGTTTATGAGTCACAAAATCTCTTGGAACAGGTTATCTTCCATGTCATAGCATTTCAGCACCTCTTGCATTTCCTTTAGTTGGATCACATGTTGCTGTTTGTTTGGAGGAAATTCTGCTGCTTCTCTGAAGAAATCAATATATTTTTACCTGGGAATGATGTGCCAGGGTCACACTGCTCTCTCTTTGGAAATGGACCCTCCATCAACTTATATAGTACTTAAGGTGCTTGTCAAATACTGGGATGGAAAATTACTCCATTTTCTGAAATTACACTATTTGGGTGACTTAATTTTCTTTCCTGCCACCTCTGTCTGTGTGTTTGAGTTGGTTCAGACACAGAGAAGCATCAGACCAGCAGAAAAAATGCAGTGATGTGTGTACACAGGGGCTTGATAAGTGAGATGGGTTTATTACATGAAGTATTACATGCTGTTGTACAAGGCACTGCAAATATCTCATCTCTCTCTGAACAATCTAGTTCTGATTGTTCCTAGTCAAGAAAAGTTAATATATATTGTAAAGAGGACAAATGGGGGAACAGAGAGAATTTGTTTTACCAGAGGTATCATTTATGGTAGAAGATTGCATCCTTCTTATTGCAAAATAAAGGCCAAAGAAAACTATGACTGCTACCTACACCCCTGAAGTACAGGAGCAGGGCAGTTTAAAGAAAAAATGTGTAAGTTAATATAATAAATTTAGGTGGGATGTTAGAAGGCAGTTTGAAGCCTTCAGGGAAGCAAATTTCTGGGATAACGCCTCTGTGAAAGAATCCAAAGAAGTGTAGCTAGGTTTAAAATAAAGCTTGATAAATTGATAAGCTTCATAGTTTTAAGTAATATTATGTGTATACAACACATTTCCTTGAGAACCTTCCTTAAGCTGAAAATTGAACTTGCTGGTGGAAAAATTATTTCCTGTTCTCTTTTTGCTGCAGAAATAAAACATACATATTAATAAATTGTAAGAGCAATTAGCTCTTTGAACTGCCTGAGCTTGTGTAATTTGCTGTGTGTTGATAACAGCATTGCTATCTCCTCCTAAGCTTGGTATCAAAATAAGGTAAAAAATCCACAAAGTAACATGGTTCAGATACATGAATGGGACTGGAAGTTATTCACAAATGTCACAGGATGCAAGTGGCAGCAAAGATGAGCCAGTGTTGCTGCTGGCTGTTACAGCCTTTTGCTTCCCATCCCCTGTATGACCTTGTGCTGGGCTGTTCCCATCCACCAAGTTTCTAAAAAGCCAATCTGCCAATAAAAAACCCCAACAAAACAAGCTTCTGACTTCGTATGAGGAAACAGCTGAGTTCATTAAATGAGTGGAAGATAATGCAAGGGAGGATGAGTGTTGACAAAAAGCCAAAGTAGCCATAAAAAACAGACCAAAAAGTTCTTAGTTGGTGTAAAGAAACAGTTCAGTGCAGTATGAAATGAGTTCCAGTGTGGAGGTGGAGAGGAGCTGTGGTAGTCAGCCCTTCCTTTAGCTTAGGGCTGCTTTGAGTCTGCAACCAAAGCAAAACTAATTTTTCTTGGTTTTCTTTTTTCAGTAGGATTTCTGTTGCCTTGTGCTGGAGCAGTTCAGTACGTGGTTGGACAGACATAGGGATGGTGTTAAAGAGGAGGCATTAATTAGGTGGATTTGGGCTCTGCCCTTGGCTTGGTTGTTTCTCTGCTGCTTTTTCTGGAAGGAGATATTATTTAATTCTGCCCACGCTTGCATTGTGTCCCCCTGAAAGGTCAAAAGGTTCTAGAAAGTCCTTTTAAGTTATGAAGATGTAGTACTGTCCCTCCCTCAGGCCTGTGTGACCACATGGACTCATACCAAGGGAAGGATTTGTTCCAGTGCTCTGTGTGCAATACTCAGCACCTAACACGTGTAGGCAAGAGTGTCAGCACTCACCACTTTCTTCTGTGGGTACAAAGTTCCAGCTTTCATCTCTGTGAATTTCTGCCACCCAGAAATTCTACAGCGTGAACCTATCAGAGATGTTATGATACAAAATGCAGCTGCATTGTACTAACATCAAAACTTCAATTAACATGGCTAAAAATACCTGTCTTGAGAACACACAGAGTGCATGAAAAAAAGTAATGAATGGATGCAAAAATAAAAACTGAATACATTTTCCCTGTAGATTGCTGCCTTTCTAAATTTGTTAATTTAAAAGATTAACAAATTTCAGTTAAAAAAGGTAACAAATTCTCCGATAATAAGAGTTTGGCATTGAGAAAGTGTACATATTAATGAGCTCTGGCTCATTCCTTTGAATTATCTAGGCACTACTGTAACTGATAAGTGAATGCTGATAACCCTGTTAATATTTCAAGGGCTCTGCAGCTATAGGGGAGCACTCAGTAACTATCACATTCCTTTGCACTGCAGGACAGGTTTTTTATTTGCTATCTTAATGGTATTACATACATACAGGGGTTTTTTTCTAACTCAGTTCACCTTGTCTCGCAGCAGCCCCTTGGCACAGAGCCTCATGAGCTCTCAGAAATGCTTTTTACAGCAGCTAGGCTCATTGCCTGCTCTGGTGTGGCAGGGATTTGGATTGCAAATTCATGATCCAAACAAAGAGGGGGAATAGAAAGGGCTGGTCTCTGGCCTCTCTCACACTTTAGGAAACTTTGCTAGCTTCACAGGATTGTTCTGGTAACTCTGGTTACACTTCCAAAAAAGAAAAAAAAACCCTCTATCTTTGCAAAGATGAGTACAGCCCCACCAGTTGGAGAGAGGTGGCCCTGGGGAGGCTGCTGGCATTTCAGGCTACCTTGAGTTTTGTCCACACTTGTTCTCTTTTTCTCCCCTGCTTTGCTTCCTCCCAACCATGCATGGGTCTGGAAGTCCATGAGTTTAGAAAACTCATGAGAGAGTGGCATTAAAAATGGATGGAGGCAAGTGGTGCATGCAGGATGTATCCACAAGTGTTCCTTCATTGCTTGTTGGCTGCACACAGGGCCCTGCAATCTCAGCAGCAGCTTCCAGTAATTGATTTTGTGAGCCAGTATCAACTGGGTAGGATTTGGCCTGTGCTGGCTTGTGTTCCTTGAGGAGCAGAGAGAGGAGTCAAACTAAACAGGGTGACTCATTGGAGTCAGGCTCCTGCAGTGGTTTGTGTGAGAATGCTCAGAGTTGGGAAATGGGCTGTCATGGTTGTTAAATCATTACCCCTCCTTTGGTCTGCTGCTCTCTGGAGCCACTGGAGAAGGCCATGAGGTCCCTGTCAGTCACAGCCAGGGGCAAAAGTCTGCGTGTGCCTGACCCCTGGCTGCCACGGGACTCTGGACAAGGACAACCACAGTGCTGCAGGGCAACTGCTGAGACTGAACCTGTGTGCTTGCACCTGGGCTTCCCTTTCTGCTGTCCCTCTCATTAAAAATGACCAAAATTGCTCAAATCACTCATTTGTGTGGAAACCTCTGCAGAGGACTTGGCACAATAAGCAGTGCTGGGCTAAGCAGCCTGCAATTATTCAGTGCTTTGGTTTAAGTGTGGTAACTACATCCCTGAAGCCAGGTTTGGGCTGTGCAATGAGGAGAGGCACTGCTTTGCTGTCTCTTGAACTGTGTTTTGACTTGACACCGTTCTCCCTCTTCTCTTGGGCGCTTGTGTGTTAAAGATGTTCACCACATGCTGGAATCTCCATTTCTTTTGTGGCATAAAATCATAGGTTTTGTCTTAATGGACCAAGGAAGGACCCAGGTAGAGGCAGGGAGCAGGAGGCCAGATGGACACCGCGATTACTCTCCCTCACCCCAGGGCTGATCAGAAGAAATCCAGCCAGGGGTGCATTTCTCCTGCATGAGAAAAAGCCTCCTGGAAGGGGGAACTGGAAGGTGGAGCCAGGTGTGGATGTCTGGGAGGAGGAGAGCCTTGTTTGATCTGCAGATGAGAGCTCCTGTGGGTGCAGAGCCGGGTGGTGGCCGGGAGCAGCCGTGGGAGCCAGGGATGGTGGCCGTGGGCGGGAAGGAGCCCCAGGGCTGCCTCGCACTCATCTCTGCACACAGGAGCAGCCTCATGAAAGCATGGTCTTGAATATTATATGCACAAAACAAGCCTCTGGGAAAAGCTGCTGCTTGCTGGAGACATTTTTTGGGTGTATCCTGCTCTGTGAGGTACAATTTCTGTGAGATACAACACACACCCTCTTTGGGTGAGTTTGTTAGTCAAAAAGTGCACTGACTTCCTTCTGTCTCAGGGGAAGCAGGGCTGCAGGAGAGGCAGGTAAACAGTGTAAGGGGATCTCCTGGCATGCCTCATTTTAGAGCCAGGAGGCCACTGGGATGGGGCCTGGCCAGTTCCAGGATAGAGGTAACTAAGATATATCCTCCAATTAACCCAAGTGGCCCTTTTATTGATGTGTGAGATCAGTGATCCCAGCTGCCATACAGACAGCAGAAAAGAGTCTGGATGATTTTAACCACTGCTTTGCATGTTTTAGTAATTTAGAGATCTGCCCTGTTAATGTTTACAGAGGCTCATTAAGCAGGACAGGTACACTTCCCTGCCCTGCAGGATAAATGGCAGAGGCTGGCTGGGCTGGAATGGTTCCCTTGGCTTTGTCCAGCCTGGTGTGGCCAGATCTGTCCCTGCAGGTGAGCCAGCTCAGCAGGATGCTGCTGCACCTGCCAAAAATTGCACCAGGTCCAGGGCTAACTCTGCTGTGTTATGTGGCAGCACTATTTGAATATATGAATGTCTGTGGTGCCCTGTTTTATTTAGAGCCACAGGCACCACCTCTCAGACCTGCTAAACGCTGTGAGGCCAGAGAGATGGCCAAGCCAACATCCCCACTCTTGCTCTGCCCAGCAGCATGCACTAAGGAAAGAGTGTGAGAACCAGGACAAGTACAGACTGATCCTTCCTCCCTGCCCTGCTCCAGCCCACAGCAGGCAGAGGTTTGAGGGCTTTTGGGGCCACAGGGTTCCCCTGATCATGGCATTGACTCACTGTGGGGCAAGTCAGTGCCACAGCCCATGGTCCCCTCATCTCTCAGTTTCTTCAATCCCTCTGAAGTTTCTGCTTTCCCCAGTGCCTGATCACAGTCCCCACCATTCAGATCCCCACACTTGCAGAAATGGTTTTCTGTTAAAACATGTTGCCTGATCATCTCACTGAGTGATCTCTTGGTTTTGTATTGTGAGGGACAGGGATTTTTTTGTTTTTTGTTTCCCTTCTTATTGTGATTTTGTATTTCTTTGTCATGCTTCATCTTAGCCATTGTCTCTCCATCCTATAAGGAGTGCTCCTAGTCTTGCAATATACTGTGAAGATGATTTCTCCAGATGTGCCTGACTTGCCCAGGGGGGTGCAAATGAAAGAATCCCAATGTATATGGGGGGTGCATTTATGGCCAAACAATTTCCAGGAAAAAGACAAATTGCAGAGGTGATAATTGTCTGCAGTGTTCTCAGATGCTTTGAGCTTTGTATTTTTCCTGCAAGAATTGTACTGTGTTTACATAATTTTTAAAAACTTCTTTACAAAACTTCAGATATATAAACATTATTTTCCCCAGATAGCTGCTTCTGGTGGCTGCTGTTTGAAGAGCTGCTGGGTACCCCATACAGCTTTTTGTTATTCTTTTTGCTCATCTCTCTAGCTGGGCTGTTTTGGATACTGAGCTGTTTTAATGCCCATTTCAATACACAAATAGTAGCTGTATTGCCTTCCCACTCACGTCAGAGCAAAGCTTAGTCATATATTTCAGAGAAGAATAAAGAACCAGGTGCAGCAAATGTATTTTTACAATTTTATTTGTATTTGTTGGTAGCATTTTAGCCTGCAGAGCTCTGCTGAGCAGTGTTAGCTGCAGCTGATGGAGGGTAGCTGTGACCTGGGCTGGGCATCATGTCAGAATTGAGATGTTCATCCCTTTTGGGCTCTTGCTTGCATTTGGGCCCAGCTCCAGGTAATTGCTGGGAGTGCAAACAACAAGGAGAGGGTGGGAGATACCCACGAGGTCAGGGTCTCTGCACACCTTAAGCCAGGGCTGGATAGCACACCTGCCCTGCTGATCCCTGCCAGCTGGTCTCTGCTGGGTGCTGTGCAGGGAGCAGGGATCACTGTGGCTCTCCCATCCCTGGGGAAAGGCTTGACTCCTGCTAAAGGTTTTAGCCCGCTCACGATTCCTTTATTTATTTGTTTATGCATCTGGATACTTTTGCTTCTATAACCACATGAATTGTGAGCACATCTGAACCTGATACTTTAATAGCTGTATGAATTGCCTTTGGGTTGCTAAGGGAAAATCCCTGTTTTTTTCCTTCAACGGTGCTGTCGATCTGGTCAGGATTTTGGTTTGGGGTGGGGCAGGTGTGGCTGCCTGGTTTCTTAGACCCCCTTGCTCAGCCCTTTCCGATAGAAAGACCAAGGTAGACAGTTTATTATTTTTTTTTACAATAACTCTTTCTGCTAAAATCATTACACCCTGATTTTTTTAACAAAGACAAAATCAGCTCAAGAAAGAAGATTTCTGTAGGCTTCTGAAGAAGACCAAAGCAGTGAGAATATTATCTGTTTGGCATATGGAGTACAGGGATTTGGGAGCTTCATGGTGCTGTGGAAGAATGTCTTCATGGTGCTGTGGGGCCCTTATCGCCAGTCTTTTGGAGAACAACTTCACCCAAAATGGGAGCTCAATGCTTGGCAACAACATTGGACATTATTTTTAGTTGTTAGATTTAAATTTGTCTCTGTTTACTGGTTTTAAAAAGTGAAAAAAAAAAAAGGCAGAAAATCCTAAGCACCATTGTTCAAATGACATAAAAAGCAAAGTGTTTGTTGTTTTTCTTTTGTTTATGTTTTGGGTCATAGGGGCTTGATCTTGGATCAAGCTTTGGATTATAAATCACTATAATAAAATGAAAAACTCCAGCAATTCTGCTTTGCCTTGCACACAAGTATGATATAGCATTTCCTTTATTTAATTTTTTCAAATTTTCCATATATATGCTTTTGATTCCATTTTTAGACTTAACAGGAATTGTATTGGTTGTGTCTTGGTCACAGATGATTGAGCAGGGAATTATTAACCCAGCATAAGAGCTAACATGAGGATTACTGGAAAGTTCCTGCCTGTGACAGCTTTAAGTGAACTGTGTTACTGCAAAAGCTGCAGAAAGTTCAGATTGCTTGAGATCGTGCCAGAGGACTGTCAGTGGTCTTTTGTTAGAGGCTGACCACCTCAGGCAGGGCTCACAAAGGGAGCCTATTTTGTTTAAACCAAGCAGGGCTGGTTCTGTGCTCCAGAGTTACTGCCTAGCTACCTTTCCCTGCATCAGCATTTTGGGTATTAGCACAGTTACCCCTGTCTCCAAATGCCTCTAGCAGGGAACCTGGCAATGCTGTGACTGGGGTCTCACCAGCTTTAATGGGAACTTACTGCAAAGCTCCTGTTGTCTTGTGGACCACCTCTGTTTTTACCTGAGTCATAAAGCTTGGTTTTGACCAAATACTGCTCCTGGCTGCTCCATATGGCTGGTGACACCTGCACATCCATCTCGCTGAGGCTGAGCCCTGCCAGGCGGATGGATCAGTGAAACAGAGCAGTTCCCTAAAGCCTGAGCAATCTATGAGGCTCTGAGCCTTTTCCTAAGCAGTGCAAAGCTGTGATGCAGGCATCTGCAAGGACCCTTGTGTGGCTAGGTCTGGGGAACAGCCCTCCAAAGCCATCAGATTCCACCTCCAGGCGCTGAGAGAGGTCCTCTCCATTGGACATCCCTGCTCTGCACAGGCTCCATCGCCTTGGGGAATCTGAGATGTTTCACTCCTGTAATTCTTCTGGAGCAGAAAAGCCTCAAATCAGTTGCACTGGGGAACTGAGGGTCTTCTGTGCATTGGGCCAAGCCTTTCATATCAAATTGAACAGGAGTCTGTACAACCCCTGTTTCTCATATTGTCATGTAAAGCATCCTCCACTGAGTAACTGATGTCCTTGATTCCAGTATCTGCAGTATCTGGATTTTAGATCATTTCAGGAGGTATTTGTCTGGGTTGCCAAACCCTTGGAGACAGAAGCAGAGACAGCAGCAGAACCAGGAACTGTTCTTCACTGTCAGCTGCTGGAGAGGCTGAGATCACCCTCCAGGAAACTGGAAGATGTTAAAAACCACTGTACTGTTGGTACCTTGTGGGAAATGTGTAAATGGTGCCTGTAAGAGGGAGGGCAGAGCAGTGGGGACTGGGGGGGTCCATCAGCTCCCCAGCTGCTCACACACACCAAGGTTTCCGGCAGCTGTCCTGAGTGTGTGACCACAGCTTTCTCATGTGCTCCTGGGGATGCTGAGAGGACCAGCTGGAGAGCTGCACACCTGGTTGCTTGGTGCTCAGTGGCCAAGTATTCTGATAGAAGTTTAACAGAAGAAATGACCTGGTCAGTGGGCAGCAAAAATCATTACTTTCAGCTTCTCTTGTCTTTTCACCTATTTTCTAGATTGATTGACCAGCTTTAGCCTGGGAGGTGTTGTCTTCTGGGATGATTTTTTCCCATCACTGTCAGCAGATTATGGAGGCTGAGTCTGACTTTGTGCACCTGCGCCTGTGCTGGCTGTGATGGATGCAGGAGTTTGTCACTGATCAAGCTCCTCCAGCATGGCCAGCATCTGTCCTGGGGGTCTAAACAAGGACCAGCCTTTGTCTTAGCTGAGAGACAATGTAATCTGCCTACAGAAGCTGGAGCTAGCCCAGGGCTAGCTGTGTGCTCTCATGGCTCTGCTGCCCTGGGAGCAAGAGGCTGCATTTTCAGAAAGGAATTGGTTGCTCTCACGGAGAGAAGCATTGCCAGTCCTACCCTGTTGGCATGTCCTGCCCACTCCCAGAGGTCCTTTGTGCTTAGTCTGAGGGGCTGTGAACACACAACCTTCACTGGTTGTTGTGTCTTGAGGGTGAGACCTGGTTTCTTGTCTCTTTACTGATGTAATTTTTCTGACAAAGCTTATTTTCATTAGCCAAATGTATCAGCATTCGTAAATGCTTTCTAGGAAAAAGGATCCTCAGCTCCTGTGTCTTAACACTTCAGAGCCTTTTTTTTTTTTTTTTTCTCTGATGATAGCATGACAGGGACACAACTTTTACCAGGTTTTTGGTGGATGGACCTCCAGGAGGTCTATAAATAGACTTATATTGTTACATGTATGTGACCACATATCACTGCAACTATTCTTGAGGTAAAAGCATTAAGAGATCCACTATTGTTCCAGCATTTTAAACCCTAAATAGTGGCAGTAGCATGAGACAATATCATGGGTTAGTCTGACCCTTTTAACAGCTTTCTGAAGAAGCAGACCCTGGTGAGTCAGAGGAACAGAACACAGGTTTATGTGGATTCTTTCAGAAACAGAACAACAACATTGTTTCTGTTCTTTTCCCAACATCTGAAATTGTTGTGGGAGTTTTTTTAACATCTCTTTCTCCTATACACATGTGCTGCTTCTAGAAGAGAAGCTCCGTACAGTAGTTGCACTCTTAGCAAGTCAAAGGCTACCCTGCAGCACTGTATTCTACTCAGGCATGTCTAACACAAAATTAGCTCCTTTCTTTTAACTACTGTGTATTGTATAACATGGTATTGTTATTGTATAACACTGGAGTCCTCTTTGTTGTGTGTGTACCCACACGTGTGGAGAACACCAGCGTGGTGAAGGGAACAATTCCTGCAGCACGTTGCTGGGGCTGCCAGCTGCTGATGCCGGCTGTGTGCAGCCTTTGCATCCCTCACATTCAATAGCAGCAGCTGCCAAGGCTTTTGCACTGGCTCTGATTGCAAAACCACTCTCTGCCTGTTCCTCCCCGTGCCCAGCCCTGCTGCAGGCTCTGGCTAGCGTGACCATTTGTACAGGATGAGTCTCCAAAATCCTCATTTTGCACCCCAGCATCTGATGCTGGTTCTCTGCCACGTGCTGTCTTAGCTGTGCCGTGTAACCTGTGTTTATTCATTTCCCTGTGAAAGGGGGGAGTAGCAGGTCAGAAGTCAGAGCAGAAAATGATCAGGCTGTAACCTGGGTGGGTGCAAATCCTCACTGAAAGGGAAAACAGGGCAGCTCATGGCTACAAACCATCCCGAGAGAATGCTGAGCTCTTGGGGGGCTGAGCTAATGGGCCTCTCAATTGGCACTGGGTGAGAACTGCACTGTGAATATTGAAGAGTCTCTTTTATCATACTCCTGGTGAGGTAATTCTTATGGAATAACACCCAATCATTGATTAAATGGAATTCTTATGGAATAACATCAAATCATCGATGAAATGGAATTCTTATGGAATAACATCAAATCATTGTTAAAAGGGAAGCCCTTTATTTACTTACTCTGGAGAGGGATGGCAATGTAGTACAAGAAATGCTGTGTAAATACAAGTGACAAGAAATGGTTGGATTTGATTTTGTTGATGGAGATGTGGTAGAGACTTGGCAGATAAAGTTTGACAAATTCTAAAAAAATCCATATTGTGGATTGAAATAAAATGCAAATGTGCAGAGGTATATAATCTTCCCCTTATCTGTCCCTATGCATCTTTATGCAAGTTTACAAACTCATGAGGTACCAAAACCTTTACATCCCAGAACACCCTTGCTTTACTCAAATGATGCATATGGCATGTTGGTCTGGCCTTTTTTTTCCTTATTATTCTTTCTGTTATTTTCTTCCTTCACAGCAGCAATATTTTGGCCAGCTATAATGTAAAATTCCTAATTCTTTTTGAAAACTCATGTTTGCCAAACGGTAACCTCATAGATTATTCTCTTGTCAGCAAGGCTTTTAAACCACGGTTTTGGCAGAGCCTTAAAACATGCCCTTTCTCAAGAAAGAGTTGTCTGGGCTAGAAAATCATTGGCATTAAAAAGAGGTTGTCATAGTGATTGAAACCTCCTCATAGACATTCCTTAGGAAAAGTAGGCTGCAAGATGCACCTTTGTAGTCTCTTTTTTAAGTAAGGGACCCTTTAAATTGAAGAGCCTATTTCATTGTCTAAATGCAGATTTCTGTCACTTGTAAAACAATAGGACTCTGGAGTGCTGTTTGTGTATCAATGCTTCTTTTAATTACTTTCTACAAGAAATGACTCAATGCGAATTAAGTTCCAATTTCTTGCTATTGCAAGGCACCAGGTTTTTTAGGTTTAAACCAGGATCACAGCTTGGTTCTGAGATTAATAGGAAAAGATTTGAGGAAGACACTCCAAGTGAGCCCTGAATGACCAGCTCTGAGAAGGCTTGAAAAGCACAGCCTGGGAAATCCTTCCTTACAGAAGTTTGGTCTCTTGCCTGAAAAGACCAAAACAAGGTCGGGAATTAACTCTTACCTCTGGAGCAGGCAGATCCAAACGTGTCATCAGTGTGTTTGGCTCTGGACAGAACGATGCACATACAAAAGAGACAGCTGAGAACATGAACAAATCACTTTTATGCTAAATCTAGAAATGCAGCATTGAATCAGTATGGTGGGGATTTTTTACAGAGTGATGTCATTATTTATTTGAATCACTGCTATATCTGTGCTGTATTTCTCAATAAGACTAAAATAAGATGAGGAGGCACATGTTTCTTGAATGGGATCTTCACTATATAAAGTGAATAAAAATGTATGATGGATAATCTGGGAAAAGATTGAAAAAAATTAAACTAGGAATAAAATATGTGCAGGGGCTGGGGTGAGGTTGCGGAAGTCTCTTGGCAATTATATCTTTCACTACTTGGAGTCCCTGGATGTGCTTTATTCCATACACCTACTTTCAGTTCTTTCATAACACATGCACATGCAAGGAATATTAATTAGATGAAAGTAAACTTGTGGCTAGCCCAGAGCCATCTGTTAGGAACCTACTTTTTTACCTGGCTGCCCAGCAAGAAAGGTCTAATCCTGAGCTGTTTGGAGACAGAATGAGAGGTGTTGATGTGAGCTGCACTGGATTTCAATGCCTGCTCCTGCAACAAAATTAACCCCGAATTCCAATCCTGTTGGGATTAAAGAAAGAGACAAAGAAAGAGACCTTCAGGAAGATCTTGTTATTTCTGGAAGTACCCAAAGCCCTGCTGGGAATGAGGCCTAATGAGAACCTATTATTGTTCTTATTGTTGTCTCCGAAGTCAAAGGGACTTCTGCAATCGACTTGAAAGGAGCAGGACCTGGGAGCCATTTATTTTACTTTCATTCCCTGCAGTGAGAGTTCATCAGTTCCAGAATAGTAACTCCAGCGTTTATGGGTATGGGAAAGCCCATCTGAGGGGGAAACAGGGGCTATTTTTTTGTATTGCATCAGGGTGTCTGGGGAGCTGGGCAAAGCTGAAAGCTGCAGTGTAGTTTAAATCTGTCTCACCAGAGGTGCCAGCATTTTAGCTCAGATCTCAAGTGTGCTTTTCAAGCAGGTCTGATCATTCTCACTGACTCCACTGCAATGTGCCCTTCAGTGTGCTTTGTGCAGCCACTTGTGGGTGCAGGAACTGGGCTTCTCCCACGTGAAACTTGTCCAGAGTGCTCACTTTAAAGACAGCCAGTGGACAGGCGAGACCAGGAACCCCTGAAATGCACGCAGAGAGGTGTCAGCCCCTGTTCTCTTCACCTCACGGGTCCTGCTGCACTGCCGTGCCAACATCGTGTGCCACACAGCCTGGAGGGGAATATGTGCCCCACCCCGAGCTTCCCAGCTGCCCATCCTTGTCTGGGTGTCAGGCAGTAGCTTGGAGCAGGTCTGCGGGGTCTCATCGGGTGAGGAAAATCCCCAGGAGGGTCACTAAGCTCACAAGATAACAGGAGACATGTTTTGTCATTTTAGCACACAGCCATGTCTGCCTTCTCTTGCTCTTAGGGTGCTGCAGCAGGTGCTGAGTTACTGCTTTCATAGAAAAGTTTATCTTTTCACATATGCAGCTGATTTTAAACATTTCAGAAACACTGGAATATTGAAACATGTTTAGTAGTAGATTTTTAAACTGGCTCAGCATGGTTGGATGTGGCATTACACTTGGCAAAGGGATTGCTACAGGTGAACTGATGGTTGAAATAATGTTGTGAACAATTTTTTGTCTGCGCTTCTGTCTGCCTTTTTGAAAGCTCTGAAGTTAAGGAGGACCAAAATCTGGATCCAACTCATAATTCTTACGTGTTTTCTCCACACGAGAAAGTGCTGTAAATAATAATTCAAAAATCCTTTAGGAAGAATCATAAAGGCATTTGACAAAATTTGGCAAAATTTGCTTCAGTACTCCCTTTATGATTTCTCCCGCCAGCTACGGGTGTCTCTGCAGCTGCCGTTTCACTTGGACATTCCTTCCCCGGGGTTGGTTTCCCTGCAGCCATCCGTTCCTGCCGCTTGCGGGGCGCGGGGCGCAGCATTGTCCCCGGGTTACTCATCAACCCCGGGGCCCGCAGCGCTGCCCCGTTGCCGCGGCGACCGGCGGCATCGCGCTCCGCTTGTAAATGCGATCTTTGACCGAAGCCGCTGCACCGGAGGAATTTTCACAGCTCCCGGAGAAGACAAAACTCCGGGAGCCGGGATGTAAAAGGTTATCTGATACAAGGTGGATGAAGCGGAGGCTTGTTCTGTGTGAAAGGGAATCCCTCTGCCTCGCAGTGAGGGAAATGTTGGGAAGATTTTAAAGTTTCAGGCGTATTCCCTTGCAGCTATGGTCTTGTTAAATTTGTTTTCTCTAGCTCGGTGCAAGGGTCCTAGGCAGCGGTAGGGGTTTGGCCGTTGGCCATTTGCAGAGGTATAAGGTCGCTCAAAATTGTTCTTGCACTTGTGTGCTCGCAGTAAGGAAATTTTAATGAGTCTTTCATCGGTAGCAGCCAGATTGTATCTGCTCCAGGGTATCACTCATCTGGCCCCAGCAGAATGAACGTGCTGAATGCCCTGAGCTACGGGCTGAACTTGCAGAAAAGGAGCTCAAGTCTTTGTCTGCGTAGCCACAGCAACAAAACCACAGCTGAACTATAAGGTTCTCCAGGATCTGACAGTAAACAGGCTTTAGCCTGAAAGACTGTGATCACCTGCCTATAGGAGGCTGTTCTCAGTCAGGACTTTTTGCTTACCTGTTTCAAAGTGGTGGGTCACTGAATAAACAGAAATTGGGGCCAGAGCACTGGAGACATCATAATATCATTACATTTACCATTGTATTTTGTCTCATTTGTTCACTGTTGCATTATGTTTATAACTTTATTTTTCAGGGGAGTTTGTATGCATAGACTATATGTATCTATTCTGTATCACATTTTTATTTACTCGAATTGCTTTAAATGTTTAATTCAAGGCACAGGTTTAACAGGGGAAGGGGCTGGTGCAGTGCTGGCAGAAAGGGAAGTGCAAGAAGTGCAGATGATGAGATTGTCCCCTCTTGCTGGGAATCTGCCCCCCTCCCATGTGCTTTAGACATTCCAAGCTCTCAGGATTTTAGAAGTCCCTTCCTTCTTCCCATACCTATGAGTTCAGGCCTTATCTGCCCCTATTCTTTCAGTTCTTAAATGGAAAATACACTAACCTGTGTAGTTAATGAAAATACAAGAAGTGATTGCCTGCCTGAGTTTAAGATCTGTGTGATGGCTGTGAGCAGATCCTCAGCCCTTACAGAGGGAGGATGGCATCTTGCAGCCAGCAGTGCAGGTCCTGCCCCTGGGTCAGAGGACAAGAAGGGGTGACAGGGGCCATGCTGTGTTGGCTCCAGGGACAGGGTGAACATCTGGTCTCTTGGGTGGTGTCAGGAATGAAACCAGGGGAATTAATGCAGTTAAACCTGCATCCAGTTTTTTCTTAGTTCCCTCTTAGCTACTATGGGAAGCTCCCAAAGCGAGTATGATTCAGCAGGGCCAAACAAGATGAGCTTTTGAAGATGCTCCCCTTGTGCCACTTTGGGAACTGCATTCAGATCTTGAGAGGTGCTGCAAGGAGAGCCATCCCAAGGCAAGTGTGCAGGTGAAGGCAGTCAGGGGCTGTAGCAGTGGGGGCTCCGTGGTGCTGCAGCACCACAGCCCCAGACAGAGATGATAGGCCAGATACAGTTTCACTGGGGCTTGCACTGTGGCATAAAAGGTTCTTTTTTAGTGCAGCCAAGAATTCCATTAGCCCTTTCTTTTCCCAAACAGCCTGTCTCCTAACCACTGGCAGTACGTTTTGCTTACGTTGCATCATATAGTGTGCCTTGCATGATTTTGTTCTAAAATGCATCTCTTTACATTTGCTCATATTACAGTGAATTCTGTCACTTCACTACAACCAGCTGCCACGAGCCTAAAGTCATGTAGTGTCCTGGTGATTCCATGAGTCTGTTCTCACTGGGGAGGTGAGCAGAATTTGGTTGCTAGTGGGACCAATGCCTGTCCAGCACAGTCTGTGTGACGTGGGATATTAGATGTGTTGAGGAGATTTGTGTGGTCTGGGGTGTGGAGCCTCAGAGCCTGTGAAATTGCAGTGATACAATGACATTGTGAGGTGTTTGACTTTACAGGAAATCTTTTGCTCCTTTCTTGTAATTTTTGAACATTTATCCCATTTGTAAAGACAGAATTCTCCCATTTCTTCCACTTGAATACTCTGAGAAAGCAACTCTTCTGTGGTGTGGTTAATGTTACAATACTGTCTGTGTGCACCCTCTAGTCCCTATAATGTCACATCACTTAGGGCTAGGAACCTGAGAATAGTTATTCATTACTTTAGTAGAAAAAGCATCCAAAAGATCCAAGTTTTTATACCATCAAAATTAAAATAGTAGATATTAGGCACTATCACTCTTCTTAGTGAGTAACTTTGACTAAATTAGAAGAAATGTGTACTATGAAAAAGCTTTTATCTGCTAAAAGTATCTTAAAACTGTTTCAATTCTTGCTGAATTGCTTGTGAGTGGCCCTTCTGCTGTGAGAGGTAAATACTGGTTTGATTGCACTTTTTGGTGGAGCTCTTTTGGTTTCCCTGTAGATTACCAGCAGTTTATACCCACTCCTGCCATTACCCATCAGTGCAGAGAGCAGACTCTCCAGTGCTGACTCTCAGAATAAATTGGTCTGAGAAGCTGTTGGCAAACAAACTGCTGCAGTTAGATGCTTTAGAACAGCACTAATGAGGATAAATTCGCAGGGAAATTTGGCATGATCCAGCACGGCTGTCAACCACGTTCTCTGTTTCTGCCAAAAATACTAGAATGTGTGTAATTTGATTGCAAGTAGTAAAACAGTTTTCAGGTATAAACAGGTCATTTCTCTATAGAACAGAGACACCAAAGTGTATTATAATAATTTTCAGGTCTGAAAACTCTATCACTCATAAATATCTCTTAAGGCACCAACACTACAAATTCTTGCCTGAGTGAGCTATCTTGTCTACCTTGAGCGATTTCATTAACTTCATTCTAACTGCCAGGGTAGGAAGAGATTTGCAAGACCAGGTCAACAGTTTGACTTCCTTTCCCACATGGTGCTAGACTTCATTGTAACAAACTCCTTGTTACCATTTTCAATTCATTCTTAGGAGGAAAGGCTGGTTTTGATGCGATATAGACCCTATTGCCTGTCGTCTTTTCATATGGATTTTTCTTCCCCATGGATTTTGTAACATTTTTCTCTGTTGAGATCTATTCTTTTAAGAATTGTTCTTTTGGTAAGAGCTGTTTACTTGCAGAGATTTGTGTACCTTAAGTGCTGAGGTTGTTTCTACAGTGGATTTCCACGTCTCGCGTATTTGTCTCCCTGTCGGATTAACTGTTCTTGCTGTGCCACTAGGAACATCTGTCAATCTTTTCTGCCCTGTCTGGCAGCTTCATTAAGGATCTCAAATGCATGTAAACACCTTGGGGCTGGGCCTGTCTGCCTTTCCTCTTGGCCAATGCAGTGTGTTCAGGAAGGGCTGCACCAGTGACAGCTCTAAGTAACAGACACAGAGAGGGTGTGAGTACTCAGAAACAGTAGAAAATTCATGGTCTCAATTTGAAGGGTTTGGGGACTGGCCTCTCTCACAAAAGTCCTTGGGACAGGGAGAACTTGGACTTTCCCAGGTCAAGCTTTTAATTTCCAGAATGTCCATATTCTCTTCTGTACTGCAATTTACTGTTGGAAAGATATTTGAGGTCTTGGTAGTTTTGTTTATTTAATGGGGTTTTTGTGTGATCACTTAAGGGAATCAATGAGTACTTTTGTGTTCCCTAATTTTATTTTATACTTACATCATAGTTTGTTGGACAGATCATAGGCACAGTTTGTTCTTGGTACATGCACTTCAAGTGACATTTCCAGTGATGGCCATAAGAAAAAGAAAGCAAAGAAATGTAGTAGACACAATCCTTTTTTAGGGCACAATTATTTTTTCAAAGGCACGTGGATGGAATATGCCTTCTAACCAGGAGACACCTCAAGGAGAGGATAAGACCTTCTCTGCCTGGCTAGGAAGGCAGAGAGGTGGGGCTGGCAGTCACTGGGACTTTGCCAACAGGGTGGATGTGAAGTGGGATGCCCCAGACTGTGCATTTGGCATGCCTGCTGTGAAATACAAGGTCTTTCTCCTTTCCCTTTTGAAGTGCATTTTGTCCTTTTTTGGAATGCAGCTTCCTTGGACTGAGCATAATTATCAAACTCTGATTGATAGCTGTTATCAGTGCTTCTCTTCTCAGACACAGTTCAAGGATGATGTGAGGAGATGGCAACCACAAGTCAGGTCTGCCCCATCTAGAATGGGTCTTTTCCATTTTTATATGGAGCCTGTTCTTCAGAAATGATGCAGAAACTTTTTCAATGGATGAGTTATGTCAGCTTAGTTTTCAGTTGTTTTCACTGTGGAAAGTATGTTATGTTTTTCTGACTTGGCTCAAACAATTCACTTCAGTTCCCCAAGTCATGGGATCAAGAAGGTGAGGGACTTGGGATCAAGAAGGTGAGGGAATTCTATAATCCCCTTGCAAATTTGCTGAGGTCAGTAGAGTTTTCCTACCTGAGCCCTTTGAGCTGACCTTACGGAAAATATGGGTGCCTTATCTTGACTATGATTTCCCTCAGGGTAGGTGACATGCACAGTTAACTGCAGACAGAATAAAGCAAGAACCTCCCTCCCATGTATTCAGTACTCTCCTAAGCTTCCTTCCAGTCCTTCTGCTGATATTCCCAGTGCCAGCACAGCTCTTGCTAATTAGTGAGCCCTCGTGGGACTTCTCACTTTCCCACTGGATGTGGATGGCAATCTAGGAGCAGGATCCTTCTGTGTACCCAAAACCAGAAGACAAGAGACTACAGCTATAGCTCACAGGGGAATTTGGTTTGTTGTTTAACTTTAGTTGTCTGTTTTCCAAGTAGTGCAGATGGCCCAGTTCTGAATAGTGTACAGACTTGCATGTTTTTCTTTATAAATTGTCTTTCTGTATATATTTGGGAATGTAACAATATCTATATATATTTCTCTTTTAAATGGTTTAAAAATCTCACTTTTTAAGGCAATGGCAAACTACAGTATTATTAAAAGATACAAGCATGTTGCCTTCTTCTTATATTTAGCCCAAATACGGTGAGTGGAGAGTGATTTAGTAGGGCTGTGAGAATGTAATGAGTGCATTAGCAGGCTTATAAAGTCAGATTGTGAATCAAATCCTGACTCATGCACAAGAAGTTTTGACTTGCTGAGTTGCTTGTTGGATTCACACAGCCAACAAATTAATGAAGTATATTAATTATTAGCTTTTCAGCATCTCCCTTTTCCTTTTTTAGTTAAAATGTTGTTTTCATTTTAAGTATGGACAGTTGATATAATGAAAGTGTTTTGGTAACTGTAGACTCCTTGTTTGCATTTTCCTGCCCTTTCTTGGTAAAATTGATGCTGAGGTTTCCAGATTTGCATTGGCAGAAGTCAATGTCCAGCTTCCTGCACAAAGACTGCATCTCATCCCCCTTCCAAGCCGCTCTTTGCTCATCGAGCAGATGCAGCATGGTCAGGATGGCAAAGCAGGTTCCTGGGCCAGAGGAATAACAGAGACAGCATCAGCACTTTTTATGGCATGAAACTTCTACAAGCAAGCACACTTACTAGTTTTCTGAATCCCCTCACACCTGGAGCCCTGTGATTTCACAGCTATCGAATTTTCATTTTTGGGGTTAAAAAAACCAAAACTCTTTAATGAGCAAACGTTTAATTGCTTTAATACAAGATTTCCCAACCTGCTGCAATTTCATTTTGAAATCACGTGTTGTTATGAGAAAGCTGTGCTCTGACAGTTGTGCCGCATTTTAATAGAGTCCTGGGGCCTAATTCTGCCATGTTTGCATTAAGCAATGCTTTGTTCCAGGAGCAGTTGTATGGCAATTACCAGGTGTACATTACTGCACACCATGAGTAAGCATGTGATTTAATTAACTCATGGCAAATTCTCATTGATGTAAAAAGAAATATTGACCCTTCCAAAAGCTGATACCTGAACTGTGGTGGAAGTATATAAAGCTGTTTTCTATGTGAATACCAAATGTAGTAATTAAACATCAGGAACTCACTGTAAAAATGTAATGGGAAAAGTTGGCCACAGTTCTGGAAGAATTGTGGTATGGGCTGGAGCCTGTGCCGTTCCCAGGAATGGGAATTTTTCCTTTGACTTGGTGAAGAGCAAGATAAAGATCAGTGTGCTGAGTTCTGAGGGACCAGTTAAACAACTCATGTTGGTCACATTCTCACGGTAAGCCTATGGACTAAATTTGCAACTACTTCAACAAGTAAATGCCTCTAAATTAACACCGATAAATTAACTAACCTAGTCCTTTGCAGTAAATAATGTCTGTTGGGCACCATATTAGCATGTTGGGATCTGAAAAGGTTTGTAACAGAAGAGTATGCACTCTAATGAGAGAGAGCAAGTCTGTAAGCACATTTTAGTTTTGGGGATCTCAACTGGACAATAATCAGTAGAGATTTTATTAGCAAAACTCTCCTTTCAAGTCTGTTTATGTATAATGCACTAAGCACCTTTTATCAGATTTTCTCTCAGAGGGAGTGGCAAGAATCTCTGATGACAAAACTCTTGTCAGTGTGTTGTGTTTGCAGCTAGCTCGAAGGAGGAGATATGTGCTGTACAGTTTATTCTCATCAGGTGGACAAGAATCCACTCGTTGCTAATGGGGTTTTCTTGATTTTTTTGGTTTTTGGTTGTTCTTCATTGAGTGTTTTAGGTTTTTGTTGGAAAGATGTATTGCTGCCCCATAGACTTCTCTATTGTTTGTCTCTATAAAGTCATAGAACTGGGTTCTCACCTTCCAACTCTGAAGGGGCATCTTTTCATCCGATGATTTTGAAGTTGGAAGCCAGGGAAACAGGAGATCTTTGTGTGTGCTCAATGTATCTTCAAATAATTTAGGAGTCAGCTTCATGGGGTGTGGGGTCAGGATCTGCCTCCTTCCCTCACTGTGTCCTTTCTGGTTTGCAGACTAAACTGGGTGGGTTGCTGGTCTTGCCTTCTCCACTTGACTATTGCAGCCAGCCTTGTAGCCCGTGCCATGGTGAGGAAAGGGTGCCTGGAAATGCCAGGGCAGGATGTGAGCCCAGGAAGGGCAGGGACAGCCATAAGGCCTCCAGCACTGGAGTCCCCTTTGCTGCCCAAGTCACACATCCTGAGGGTTACACAGTGTATCGTTTTGTTCATTGTCTGAAAAATTTGTGTGACTGGGGAAGTCCATGATCTGTGGTCTCTTTATTCGTAAATACCAGCTCAGCAATTTTGTTTAATTCTTAAAAAATCTGCAGTACTGTAAATGCCTATAGAAACTATGCCCTTCTGGGTAGCATTTTCATTGGGGTCTTACCTTGGTATTCAGAGAAATTTAGAGGAAAAGTGTACTCCATTTTAACTATATAAAATCTGCTCTGATGGTTTACTGCCTGACTTGCAGATATGATTGGATTCACATGCCATGTTGGTATGTTTGTTTTGCAGTATATATTAATAAATTTGAATGTAAGGTTGCTGGAATACAGCAGACACCAAGTCTACTGTATCTTCTGCACAGTGCAGCTGTCATGCAGAAGATTCATTCCTTGTGCCACAACAATATCTTGGGTGGTTCTTGTTCCTAAATGAGGGAAGCATTTCTTATTTCATTACTTTTGCCCTTTCCAAAGTGTTGAGTGAGGACTCTGTGTCAGGCAGCATTGAAATGTTGAAAAGTGGAAGACAATGGAAAGACAAGGATTTGTGCCCCTTCACAGTAGGAATCCCTCTCTGTTACACAGAAAAAGTATTAATCTATAAATTCCCTTATAAAACTTGCATCTATTGAAACAGAATTATTTGAACAACATAATAAAGGAAGTTATTTGAAGTTTTTAATGTCAGGATACGTACCACTTTCAATTATTAATAGAGAACTCTTTCATCAATGTATTTTTCTGTTTTGATGAGTAAGTGTTTTCACCTGGAGATGATGAGTGACAGCTATGAAGGCTCTTGCAGAACATGTTGCCCTGGCAGATGAAGCCTGGGGCGGCTTGGGGCAGCTCATCAAGGAGGTGCCCATCACTCCTGCAGTGCCAGCGGGAGCTGCTTGGAGGGAAAACACTGCTTGACTTCCCATGCTGCTTCCAAAAATATGGCTGTAAAAGAGCTTGGCTTGTGCTGCTTCAAGTAACGGCTTGATCAGAGAAGCCTTGCTTACTTCATCATTTTTGTGCACTTAGACCAAGAACAGAGGCCAGTGTGACTCTGAGAAGAAACTCGCACCAGGGTGGACCTGAGGTGACTCCTCTGGCACGGGTCCTAGCTCCTCACAGCTTAGACCTTGCAGTGAGATTCCTAAGGGGTGGGAAGGTTTTTAGGACCAGAGGAGTAGATTAACAGAAAAGTGTTTAATAAGAAGATTTATAAACTTTCTGTGTTAGATATGTAGATAGATATTTAGGAACTGAAGTGACCACTCATGGGATGTGGAGTTAGAGCCATGTAACAATTTTCTAGCTGTGGCACCTGGGGCAAAGTAACTGTCTCCTTTGGTCACCACTCATTGTCTTCAATTCAAAATATTAGCCCTCTGGTTTTTTTCTTTTTGTGCTGCTTTTATAAACCTTTGGGCAGGAGCAATGCATTCTTGGCATTGTTGTACTTTTTGGGGGAGCACAATTCCATGCATTCTTAGCTTTGGGAAGTGATCAGGCAGAAAGGTGTGAGCTAATGTCCAATGATTTATCATTGTTCCACCAGAAAAGGGACACAAGTCTTTAAACAATTACTGGCTGTATAAGCTCAGAAAGTTATTTTACATGGGGTTGTTTAAGCCCAAAATAGGAATGGTGACAGCCTTGCATACTGGAAAGTTGCACTCTTGTTTAAATCCATAGGCATTATTTACTTGCATGATAATTTTAATAATGCAATAATGGGGAAAAGTTTGTAAAGAAGAGATTTTTCAGGAAAAATATTAAGACTGTGGAAGCTTAATAAGTCAAAATGTTTGGTACTTTGTTCAGTCCGGGAGGTCTTTATCTTTGTGCTCGTAACAATGGTCTTCTCCAGCCTAGGATTTAAGTTTATTGATGGGCTGTCTTGGTGAATGAGGAACTCCCTTTCTTGCTGCTGAGAGAAAGAAAACAGCATACTTTACTGAGATTCCCCTTTTATTAAATCCAAAATCAGTTGCTTGACAACTGATCGTATGTTCTCAAGTTTTTCACAGCAGAAACCCTGCATTTAAACTTTGTTTTTATTCTACAGCATACATCGTGTAGTAGAAACTCTCTAATTTAAATACAATAGTTGTAAAAGGAATATGTCAAGTGCTCTCTCAATTTCACTCTCTTTCAGAAAGCATTAGCAATTCAGATAGGCAGTAAATTGTTTAAATTTAGTTATGAATTCTGTAAAAATTATCTACAAAGTCATCACACTTCTGGGTTTTCTTGGACATATCTCCTTTCTCTTCCCAGCACTTTTGTCCAGGCAGAAAGACAGGACTTTGCCTATATAAAAGCACATTATGTCAGGCTCTTAGCGTGTGAAAATTTTGCCTAAGGAGGTGTTTGATAATTAGACTAATTAAAAGTTAGCACTAGGGAGATGTGCTAAGGATATTTATGGAAGTTTATTCTCTGTATAAACAGAAGAGGAGCCACTTAAAAGGCTGAAAGCTTTATTTTGCATCTTTCAGTCTTGAACCAGAACACTAAGTAGCACCACTGCTACTTTGGCTTTAAAGATAACACTGCTGTGAAGACTTGTCTGTTTTTAGTACTCAGTTTTCTGGGTGACAGTCTTTTGAAGTTTGTGATGGACTACTTTGTACAATCACATGCATGAAGTGTTTCCAGCCCTGGGTCATGATAAAGCCTCTTTAAAAGAAATCAAGTAGTGTATTTTGTTCTGGTTCACAAAAGTGGTATTGGATAACATAGTGAAAACCTTTGCTGCTTAGTGAATCAGGAGAGAAACAGTGAAGGGAGGAGAGCTGGATGTACAGAGCCTCAAGAAGGGGAAGTCCCAGGGCCTTTGGGTTTATATTCTGAAAGAAATAAAGTGCATTTTCTTTTAGACACAAGTGATTCTAATTTTGACTTCCTTCAGTTGGGAGCCATGGGCAGAGCCAGGAACTGGCTCTGAGGCAAAGCAGGGTGAGGGGGTGAGACCTGGAGGATTGGGTGGGAAAGGAGAAGGCTGCCTGTTGTGGGAAGCTGTGGGAGTTGGACACTCATTTAAACTGAAAAGTTTTCCTTTCCTGACTGCCCCAGAGTTTCCTCCCAGCCCTCCTCGGTGAGAAATATCTGTTGTCCTGGATCTGGCAAAATATCTGTCTCTCAAGGCGTAAAGATTCCTGTTTACAGCTTTACTAAGAGAGGGAATATGTGAAAGGAGAGAGTGGGAGGGGGAAAATACATGCTGTGTCTTGGGGAACTTGTGTTTCCCAGCATGTGAAGGACACAGGAATTAAACTCCCTGCTTGAAAGATGTGACTCTCATTCATTGTCAGTGTTTGTCCTCAGTCCATATGTATGTATATATATTTACCTATGTGTGTCTATGCCCATGTAATGCATAGTCATCAATTGGGATTTTTTGGTTCTGTAAAGAGAGTATATTGCTTGTATTGTCATACAATTACTTAGCAGCATTTGAAATAAATGGAAAATAGTGAACAAAGTTCCTGTGAGATAAAAAAACTCAACACTGAAAACCCCTCAGCAAACTAAAATTCCAATTGCAATACGTGAAAAATTATTGTATTCAGTCTCTGCAGATGGAAATGTTCACCTTCAAGTCTGAAAGTGGAACTTCCTTAAAATGAAGGAGTTGGAGAAAAAGAAAAAAAGTCCCAAGTCCAGAACCATTCCATTTCAGAAGTTTGAGCTTTCATGCTCTAAGAAAGGGAAAGCATTGGTCTTTTTTCAGTATACATACATGTGTTGGTTTACAATCAGAAGAGAAGTGTAAACCTCATCAGAACCACTGGGATTATTTCATGTTGGCATCTGTGAGAATAGTATTTGTCTTGTGATCCTAATGTTTTAGCTCCTACCAGAACTCAAATCCACAGGTGAAAGCTGCTGATATTTTCCTGTGAAAGTGTGAATTCACAAGGGAAAAATTGAATGTGTGGAATGGTATCATTAAAGTTGAAAGCTAGAGGAAATTGTGCAAAGTACCAAAACGCAGACACTTAGGCTGGGATCTGCTGCCATTATAGTGAATGCCAAAACTCCTATTGTTTTCCTTAGGAACTGGATTAACACTTCTATTGATATCATGCCAGTTTGAATTCCTTCTCCTATTTTTGATCTTGACAATCACTTTTTCCATTGAAGTTTCATTAAAGACTTATAACACAGCATAATAAAACTCAGTGAAAAAAATAACTTAATGCACCTAAATTATTATGCAGATGGATACAAACTAAAATGCATTCACATAATTGCAATTCTATCTTTGCAGCAAACAAGAGAATCTAAACTTCATTCTTTTTGCTTGCTAATCAATTTTCAGTTCATTGTCCCTTTTTTCCAGAGGTTTCTAGAGTATCAAAGTAATTGAAAATAATTGGTCTTTCAGTTGTTTTACAGTTAGTACTTGAATAATTAAAAATTAAGCAGATTATGATGTTGTATTTTAATAGAACAATTAATTCAGTGGCCTCTGTCGAGCATGCCTGGCAGCACTCAGCCCCAAACCAATGGAGACCAGTCCAGAACACAGAAAGGGCCTTTCTATTTTGGCAGCCACTGAGATTGCTATTATGGACTCTCCACAAGGAAACAAAAATAAAAGGACTGAAGTATCCTTTTTTAACCCAGGAGAAGCTGCTGCAGCAGAGATTTGGGAGCAGGGGCAGCAAGAGACTCCAGGTGTCAGAGGCTGCTGGATCAGCTACATCTCTTCTTCATTCACTTTGGCATTTTTTCTAAGACTATGATGGAGGAGTCTATTTGGGGATCATACGTAGATCTGAATAAATAGTTCTTAGTCAGTGTCAACATAATAAATTCTGTCACAGTTGACCTCCGCATGGCCATCTTCCAAATTATGTATTTATATAATTCTGAACAATTGCAAACTTGGTTTTAAGGTGTATTGGCTCAGAATTTGCATGTAGAAATAAATGGAGACACTGTAGACTGTCAGTGTGCAACTTTGCTGTCATTCAGGCTGATCATGGTTTATTTTTGTTTATATGATTTTGATATGAATTTAAAGATGTGACAGCAAAGATACGGTTTGAAGAAAATTGATATATTGCATCTAAAATGTTTGCAGTAAAGAACCAAAGTGTCTTATGCCCTTTTGGCTTTGAGTCCCCACAATGTCAATTCCTTTGCCTCCAGCCTTTGCATAGGACAGCTGTAGGAGCATTGCTGTAATATTTTAGCCCTTCATACAGCAAATATTGCAGACAATTAAAGACAGTTTGAAAAATGCTTTTATTTTTCAGATTTGAAAACGGTTTAGTGAGTACACCAGCCTCCTGTCTACAATATGCAATATAATTTTTCATATTACACTAAGTAATAGAACCTGACACAAACAAGGGGAGTTCTGCAAGCTGCATTTGTTTTGGGGCATTTCTACCACTTACCTGTGTGAGCAGGGTGTTCAGGTAATGCACACAGACACTGAGGAAATGGTGGTGTGGTAAGAGGCCTCATTCCCTCTTCAAACATTGTTTTCTTTTCTCTACACATGGACACACAAGTGTTAGATGCAGAGTCCTAAGTCAGTCCCAGCAGCCTATGAAGCTCAGGCTCAGCCAAGGCCTCTGCTGGTTAATGAAGACATTTATGGCCTCCAAAAATGTCCTTGTGACAGGACAGGTTTTTAATAGGGGTAATGGGGAGCTATGGAATCTGTTGCATTCACTCAGTGCTCTGTGATGGCTCTTAGGGAGCTGGAGCATGTTTCTGTGTTTTCCCTTTGTGGCTCGATCAGGAAAAGAAGGTAAGTTAGATAAACTCAGTTAATGGGAATGTTAGAGACACGTTGTCCCTAGGTTTTTCCCCTTCTTTTCATACATTTCATTCCACATACATTTCAAAAGGAATGGGTATTGCCAAAAGGAATGAGCAGCATGCAGGGACGATGAAACCTGAATTTGGCAGCCCGCAGCCTGCCAAGGGCTGGGAACCAGGGGGTACAGCCTTCACAGGGCACCAGACCGAGTAGGCTAGACCACATGCAAATCTTGATTTCAACTGTAAAGGCAATTTGGGATGGGTCTTGCTGGGATGGGTGTTCCAGATCATTCTCATATGCCCAGGGCAGATGTATTACTGTTTGAACATTTGGTTGAGACTCAGAGAGCTGTTAGCTTTACTGCTGGAGTCAGGGAGGCCAAGTTCTCTCTTCTGGAATAGCCCTGTAAGCCTCAGCAAAATCAGCGCAGTTATGTCAGGTCTGCATCTTTGGGGGTGAGGACAGTGTTTTACTTCTGGGAAGACTTCAAATACACAGATAAAAAGGGACAAGTTTCTTTTGTCTTGCAACAAAAGAACCAGCTCTTTTCTGAACACATTTGAGTGGGTTTTGGAGGCCCGAGTCTGTCATCCACAGTGCATGAAGCATGGGATGAAGCTGCTCTACTGGAGCCCTGCTGCTCCCTTGCTTTGCCACAGCCCTGTGCACATGCTCACAGCTGGGTGGGCTTGCCTGGAAATGTGCACTGAACCTACGTGGTTTTATTCTTCAGCTGTCTTCTAACACTCCACCCAAGCATTGCTAGTAAAATTGTCCTTTCTATGGAGATCTAATATCATATGAGCTCTGCTTTTGAGCAAATTTACATTATTTCATGGCATGTGGTGACGAGTCTGAGGTTGCAAAGCACTGGGGTGACTTCTGTGCCAAGGGCTGGAGGGGCAGTTCCTGATGGATACCCCTTTACACATACACAAAAATCTGTGTCAGTTCTGACTGCAGCAGGTTTGTGGGCTGTGCAAAGGGATTTCAGGAGGTGTGATCCCTCATGGTGCAGCTGCAAGGACATCAGCAGAGCCACCCATTGCTGAGATTTTCTGCTTTTTCCTTTCAAAGGAGAAGCACGGAGTTTCTGTGGCTAGTTTGGAGTGTTACCTGCCTAAAAAAATCCCTTGATCCTTATACTGTCTGAGAGGCCTCTCAGGTGGGTGAACACAAGCTTAGTAGAACACAAGAGCTCAAATAGTAATCAGGTGGTTGTTTGGATAGTAATACTTTTTTATAATTTTCTTCACAAAAGGCTTAGTGAAGGTGTGGATTACTTGCTAACAGCTGAAGTCAAGCAGTGATAGGCAAATCCTTTCCCTCTATTTACACAATATAATGCCAGAAAGCAAGAAATTTTTTTGAAATAGTCTCTGTAAGCACTGTAAAAACAAATGTCTCCACCCTTCACAAATAAAGGCTTTACTGGAGAGGCCATTTGCCTTGTATAGAGCAGAGAAAAGGAAATAAAGCTGGTAAAAGCATCCTGTTCATGATGGAAGTGAGAATCCTGGCTGTTCTTCTGTCCAGGTTTGCAAACGCATCTCTGCTGACTCCATGAGCTCCACAGAGCTGAGCACGGAGGAGGAAGAGAAAAGCTTTGGGGGAACAGTCAGAACATCAACCACTTCCCAAACCAGTGCATTTTAAAAGCAGGTTTGGGTAGAGGGTAATGCCATTTTGGCTCTCCTAAGAGCTCCACAGCACGGACTGCTGGTGGTGCCCTCCGTTTCTGAGGGCTGGTGCTTGCCTAAAGCTCACTCCTGCCCTGAAGATGCCTGTTCCTGTGCTGGTTAGTCACTGGTCTTATATTTTGTACATGTTAGCTGCTGCTCCCCAAGCAACCAGAGGTGAACCACAAACAGGTTGCAACAAGACCCTTTAAAATGCTGAAAGGTTAGAATGCAGCAAGTGGGATTTTCAGCATGTTAAAAAAAAATCTTGTAAACCTTTCATCCCCGAAGTTTTAATGGACGTTTTTAGTGTGTATGTGTGTATGTGTATGTGTGTGTGTATCTTTCTAGGAATAAAAAACTATTTGAGGAGATCTAGAAGTATAAATTAACTGCAAATTGAATTAGGAAGGCATTCCAAATTCAAGAGGGAGAAGACTCCTCTCCAGCATTTCTGAAGTTGTTGTGCAGTAGGGTACAAGATCTTGTAATGTTTTTTCCAGTTGTTTATTTTTATGTTTTTCAATATGGTTACTCTTCTGTCTGCCTTTTACTCTTCAGAGGGGGCTTGGCATGAACTGGGAGATATTTGAGATCTCAGCAAATCTCTGAGTTTCTGAGCCTACATCATCTGCATTTGCACACCAAACAAAAATTCCAGAAAGGAGTATTTTTCTCTCCATGTTCATGCAGAGTTAAGAATTACTTAGTTGTCTTTCTTGCGCTGAGAAAGATCTGTGGAGGCCTCAGTTGCAGAACATGCAGCTGTTTGAAGACTCTCAAACTCCTGTTTCTGAAACGGTGATCCCCAAAGTTTGGTGCATTTTGGAAGCTGCATGGTGTTTTCCATTTAACACGTGCTGTTCAGGTGGCATTTTGGCACTCAGCCTAGCCTGGTAGCCCAAAAAGCAGAGGCACTGCTTTTGCTGACCTTGCCCAGTGGGGGCTCCGGGGGCTGTCAGTGGAGGTGAGCCCGTGGGTGGGCAGCACTGGGCACGGTGTGGGGCAGGCAGGGGATGGATGGGGTGGGCAGGGCAGTGGGAGCTGCAGCTGCAGTGCCCTGTGCCCTGCCTGGGAGCACCTGTAAATGGGGCATGTCAACAAAGCTCACTGCTGCAGTGGAAAGGAGCTGAGCAGCCCAGGCAGGGAGTGTTGGAGACAGTGGCAATGGAGGAGTGCTGTGAAACGCCTAATAATTAACTGCCTACTGTGGACTAGCTGAAAAATCTGCAAATGTTTTCTCTTTTTAAATCCTTTTTTACATGCTGTAATGAATGGTAGAATTGTGATGATCTGCCAAATAAGCTGGGGTGGCAAATTAAATGACCTTTATACAGGAAAGGGTGTTACATTGCTGTTCTCATCTTCAGCTGAAATATGTCCAGGGCACTTTTCTATTGTTTAAATTGCTTAATTGCTATGTTCTATGAAGGCATTATTTTGCTTATTATTCTTTAATTTGTAAGGTAAACTTTATTTGGGGCCAGAAGGTCAGCTCGTGAATATTTTTTAGTTTTTAGGTAAATAATTTTGCTTTTAAGAAAACTTTCAGTGCTAATTCTCTGTGTCCTGTAAAATAAGTCTGCATTGAATAAAATAAAGAAGAAACATAGGCTAATGGTGAAACTGGTCAGGAGCAGGGTGCCCCTGGCTTGCCTGGTGGTACTATTGGTCACTGGGTCTGCAGCACAACACCCTTGCAGAAGCAGCTTCTCCAGGAGCTTTCTTGGTTTCTCCTGGCAAATATTGTCTCTCATGCAAGGAGAAGGAACAGCCCTGGTGCCAGGCCTTGAAAGGCTGCAGACCCCTGAGCTAACCTGATCTAGTCTAGTAGAGACAGATTGATGTGCTTCTCACAGCATATTTGAAAATATCACTAAAACATTCTAAATGCTAGTCTGTACAAGTTAATCAGCTGAATTTTATCCCTCCTCAGTGCCCTGGGAAGGCGTGCTCTATGTCTGAGCTTTACCTGAGCTTGGCTGTTTGCTGTGCTTCAGAGAAATGCAGCAATAACAGATGATGGACATTCTTTCTCACAAACGTATTCTTTTTTCCATACTCCTCCTTGAATGAGCTTGTGCCAGAATTTGCTGAGCTGTTAGGAAGGTGCCGGAAGCTGGTAATTTGCTCTCCTCTCACAAAAACTACCAATATTTTGTGTAGTTCTTACCATCTAAAGGCATATATAATTAAGAAATTTACTTGGTTTACAAATAGGTCATGGACCATCTAATAAATTGCAATTGTTGACATTTATGGAGGCTTTTTCTCCCAAACATTGTTTGTGAAAGGCAACTGGCAAAGGCAAGGAGACAAAAACTGCTGTAGGCTCCTATTCTGGGCAGCACTCAGCCTCTCCCGCTCCTCCTCCTCTTTCTCCCCAGCATATCTTTTGAAGCTCCCTTTGAGTATTTTCATGTATGTACATGTGCTACACTTCAAATGGTGCAGTAGTTGATTTTCTTGTACTGAGATCTGTGGGTTGTTAATTGCTAGGCTGGTATTAATGGGTTTCATCCAAATCCTGGCTTTCCTCCGATGAGGCTGCAGAGCACGCTGGTGATTTCAGCTGCCATGCGGGCTAGGCAGGGTGTCCCAGCCAGGCACAAAGTGTCCTGCCAGACCTCCTCTGGAGCTGCCACCTTCACTAGGTCAGTGTGGAGCACTCTGGCTGTCCAGAGACATTTGTGTCAGCCCCAAATCAACCTCTGGAGCAGCTGTAGGTGCATGTATGGTCTTGCTCTTTGTGGGAGAGCAGCAGTACGTCAAGCATCAAAGCTGCTGCAGGCAACAAAGGGTCAGGGTACAGTCTGTCCTTGAAGCAGCCAGTAAATTTACCATCAGGTTTTTCTTATTTCAGTTTGCTGTGCATTGCATCTCATTCTTGTACCAGAATTATTTACTCCAGTTAGAGGCAGCTGATCTGAACTAAAAAAGTCTTGCTGGAGGCTAAACGCATATTCTGTCTTCATTACCCACACCAGACTGGTGAGAAAAAAACAAAGGCGGGGAGCAAGGAGAACCAGATCAGCGAAGGAGCTGAAAGCAGAAGCCTGGTCTGTGTTCAGTTTTTTGCCCATGATCTGGTGTACTCAGAGGTGTGGTTAGTTAGATTCAGGAGAAGGAAAATAAGGGTCAGTCAAGGAATGACCTCGACCTGATCTTCTCAAAAACTGGCAGTATTGGGTTGTGAAGTTGTGCTTCGGAACTATTGGTAAGGAGGCAAAACCTGGACCAAGCAGATCCTGTGGGGATCTTCAAGGAACAATAGCATCTTTCATACTTCATACTTCATGTCTATAAAACACATGAATCAACTCACCTGAGGCAAGAGAAGTCAGGAGCAGCTGACATCAGCCACCAGGAGCCGAGCTGCTCATTCTTTCGGAGTTAGCGCATTTCCCGACCGACCCGGTCTGCGCTCTGGAGGCCGATCCCTCCTTCCCTGCCAATATGAGCTGGGCCAGATGTTTCAAACACTTCTGCTCTTGTGTCAGACAGCTCACCACTCCTACAGAGGCCACCATGCAGGTGAGAAGCCCAGCTGGACACTGCCACTGCCGCACATAACACTGGGCAAGAGGTGCTGTGTCAGGCCCTTGGTGGTATCCCCACCGTGTGTGCTTATCCTGCAGCACTCAGGGTGTTGAGAACAGTCCTGCCCTGGGTGGTAGGGGACAGCCCAGCTCTCCCTCATGATGGGAAGCTGGAGATCAGTGTGCAGGGCTTGGCTTTTTGGATGGCTCATATGCAGTTCCACAATTGTGTCTGAGAGGCTACTTTCTTTGCACTCAAAATTACTATAGTTGGAGTTGTAGTGCAAAAGATCTCAGAGTGATCAAACTGGGATTTAATTTACCCATGGAAAAACCCCTTGTAGCAAAATCCCACCCCTTCTTGCATGGCATGTGTTAGTGTTTCAAACACCAATAAGAGCCAGAGGGAAGCTAAATGAAACTAATTTAATTTTTTTTCTTTTGCCGGAGCACTCAACCTGGTGTGAAAGGCTCCTATTAGCAGGATTATTCTCTTGTCAGATGGAAGCTGGAGATAGTTGTCCCAGATGTGCATGTCTGGTTTGAAGGCCTGATTATCTTGTTCATGTCACTTCTTGGCCTCTTATCAAAGGAACTCTCACGCACATCACCTTTCAGCTCCTTGCTCTCAGCTCTGCAAGGAGGAGGGGTACACTTAAACCATTTCCAGCTACTAAGCCAGTGTTTGTAATTTTTTTTCCTCTGGGGCAATAGTGTCAAGTGGAACAGGCTCCTGAGCATGTTAGGTGGAGAGAGGATGGAAGAAAGTTTCTCATGGTTGAGGACAATAGATGAGGACAGAGCTGCTGTGCTGCAGCAGGAGGATTACAGCCCGCTGCATTTGCCAAGCATGAGGTGCCTGTTGGATGGAGCCTTCTGGATGGCTGGGATTTGATTTAAAATAATTTTTAAACACCCTTTATTGGTGAAATGTAGCTTAAAACCTGAAAGTATTATCAGGTGGCTCAAGAGGAGAACTTAAGGAAGATTCAGAAGTACTGTAAATACTCACTTAAAAAAAATAATCTATTATTACTTTTATCAATATGTCAATAGAGTAACTATAAGTTCTGGTATTCCTGGAGTCATTTCCATGAACCACTTAGTAACTTTTCATAACAAAGGTATCAAGAAGAGAAACCAAGTATTTCCTGCTTGTAAAATCCCCAAACATCATTTGATGCTTGTCAAGATGTCACCAGCCTAAACAGAGGCATATGTACTTTTGAACAGAATAAATGCAGGAGCTTCCATCTCTGTCATTCACTGGAAGGGAAAGCTTGTCCTTTCCCAAGGCACATTGACAAGGGGATGTTTAATTGAGCTGAACAAACCGGTACTGAGGGGGCACTGCTGTGGATGCTGTGTGCTGCTCAGTGAGCAGTCCCAGGCAAGGACTGCCAGTGAGTGAGCTCTGCTCTCAGAGTGAGCCCTGAGTGTGTGCTGTGTTCCCTGGAGTGAGCCCTGAGTGTGCACTCTGCTCTCAGAGTGAGCCCTGAGTGTGCACTCTGCTCTCAGAGTGAGCCCTGAGTGTGCACTCTGCTCTCAGAGTGAGCCCTGAGTGTGCACTCTGCTCTCAGAGTGAGCCCTGAGTGTGCTCTCTGCTCTCAGATTGAGCCCTGAGTGTGCACTCTGCTCTCCTCACTGAGCCCTGAGTGTGCACTCTGCTCTCTGCCCTGAGCCCTGAGTGTGCACTCTGCTCTCCTCACTGAGCCTTGAGTGTGCACTCTGCTCTCACTGAGCCCTGAGTGTGCACTCTGCTCTCCTCACTGAGCCCTGAGTGTGCACTCTGCTCTCAGAGTGAGCCCTGAGTGTGCACTCTGCTCTCCTCACTGAGCCCTGAGTGTGCACTCTGCTCTCAGAGTGAGCCCTGAGTGTGCACTCTGCTCTCCTCACTGAGCCCTGAGTGTGCACTCTGCTCTCTGGAGTGCTGGGAGTGCCACTCCATGGAGTGCCCAGAGCCAGCACTGATGCCAGCTGGGGAGAGAGAGGGGAATTAAAGGAGAGGAAGGAGGTAAGAGTTAAAGGAAGTCACTGTGGTGCTCCCAGTTAGATTGGCACAGGCAGCAGTTGTGAACTCAACTCCCCGTGACCATCTCTCAAGTCCAGGTGGACTGGAAGTTACTTCTGTGATTCCAGGAAAAACACTCTGAAGATATTCCACTTTCACCATATATCATTTTTATCAGTAACTAGTCTATATTAGGAAAAGTGCAACCAGTGAAGTTCACGTTGGATTAAGCTGGCTTCTGTCATGTCTGAATCCTGCAGATGGGAGCATTACTAGTATTAACAATTTACTTGTATTTGGCAAATCAATTTTAACTATGCTGACTTCTGTATTTGTTAATTACTAGCACTAAACTGCCACGTGTTGCATTACCACCTAGTTGTTCCTTTAATTCCTAAATCCTCTCAAATCTCTTTTCTTGTAGTTATATTCTACTGTTCACAGAGCTGTTCTATAGATCTACTAGCAGAATCTAGCATGCATGTAAATGCACAGTGTGTTAAAATTCCCTACCTCTTTACAAGGTGTGAAACGCCAAGCAAGTTTATATTGTGGTGTGGTCTGTTCCTGATGTCCAGCTGGCTTCCTCTTGTAGCTGCTTTGGGGTTTGTCCCATTTATTCACTCCCATGTTTATTCACTCCCAATGTTTTGCCTCCTAATTTTCTTCATTGTCATATGGGTTTTTGTTAGCAACATATAGCATTGCATCACCACCCCTCTGCCTCCATTCTCTCTCTCCATTGCTAGTCCAGGAATCATTGTTCTCTGTTTGGTGATGTTGCCTAGGTCACAAATTGCATGATTTATTAACATTTTTGCATAGCTCACTTCTTTCCCATACCCTCTGCATTATGTGTGTACATCAATGTAGCTGTCACCAAGCACTTATATTTCACTTTTTAAATTAGTATTTTGACTTTTCAGGGTCTCTTTAAGCCATAAAAAGGAGCAGAGAGTTGGCTTTGCAGATTAACACATTCAGGCATTTCCCCCAGCTTGCAGAAAACCCAGCTGACACAGACCTGAGAGGTATGTCTGTTAGGAAGATGTTTACATACTGGGGGCCTGGCAGCAGTGGAGGCAAACACCAGCCATCAGCGTGCCCTGTGTGGCTTTATTTCTTGTAATCTATATTGTTGTGAGAATGTGTATTTCAGGAGTAAGAAAAACAATTATATTTTCTTTTAGACTCTATGCTGGAGTCTGTACTGAGACCTCTGAGCCAAGTGCCTCCTCTGCTGTTTTGCACTTATCTTGAAGCTCTTCTGAACTGTCAGTTGTGAACACAGGGAAGTTAGCACCCTCTTTGCTTAAGACCATTTAATCTTAGTACTAACCTTTCATTGAAGAAAGCACCCCTGAGCCCTGCCACTGCAGGTTCATTTCTGTGGCACTCCTGCATCCTTTGGCTGCTGTGCCATCTCTGCTGACCTGCAGTGGGTACCAGAGCAGTTGCAGAGGGTCCTTCCTCTTGGCTTTTCTAGCCACACATTTCTAACATGATCCTCTTAAGCACTGACTTCCCTGCTGCCTTCTCAGTAGTTTTCACTTGAAAATACTGACTCAGAAAATTCCCTAGTATTCTTGAGCTGATCCACTCTCCATATGTTTATTGTATTAATCCCAAACTCCCAGAAGGTAACATCACATCCCATCCCATTCTATTTCTTACAGACTGCAGGTTTTGGCTGTTCACCATGAAATAGCACTCACAGTGAGTCAGGTCACCTCTGTGTCTCCAGCCTTTGGCTCATGTTTGCTTCTTGACTGTGAGTTAGCAGAGTTTTGGGTTCCTTGTGTCCCTTGCATGCACTGCTCTCTGCAGGAGCTGAGGCTTAGTCAGTCTGAGCAGTCTCTAAGCCCACACAGTAAATTCTCCACAAACATATGCCCTGGGACCATAAATCCCTTTCTGCAAGAGATACCTTTGCTTTGTTGCCCTTCTCTCCTTGCATTTTAGCAGCCTGCTGACACCCAGAGCCAGGTGTGTGAACACAGGCAGTCCTAGGGGCTGAAAAAGGAGATGGTGAAAGTTTGCAAGGCTCTCTCAGGGTGAGGGAGGGTGGAAGGGCAAGGCCATTTGTCTCTCTACATTTGCACCCACATTTGCAGTTTGAATCTTCCCTTATCCACATGAGCATGGGAAGAAGCATCAGTGGCTGCAGCCACTTGCACCTGCTGTCACCTGCTGTCACCTGCCATCACAGGAGGGCAGCTTCCCAGCAGTGCTTCAGAAGAGAGAAGTTTACAGTGAGCAACAGAGGGAGGACTTTGTGGTCATTCTGGAAGGAGAGTACTCAGTACTGAGAGGAGATGAAGTGTAGGGTAAATCTGATGCTGGGAGATGGAGCCCTGCTGTGCTGACAGAGCAGAGGGTAAGTGAAGGTGTGTGACCTTAATGATGTGGAAATCTTGATGTGCCACGCCTACAGCCCATGGTAGCTCTCTGACGTTATTCCTGAGCTCGTGAGGATCCTGTGAGCCACCACACTACTGCTTTGAGGACTGTATTTGCTTTTGTTGGTGTGACAGCTCTCCTTTCTTTCCCATTTCCTTTGAGCTCTGAGGGAGGATTTTCTACAGATTTCTTTGCAAGATCTCTGCATCTGCTCCAACAGAAGCATCAGATCAGGCAAGGGCTGACAGGACCTAAGCCCACACTGGTAGTACCAAACAAAAACTAATATGTAGTTTCCCCTGAATGATTAGTTTTCATATCTGCATTCATGGTTTTCCCCTGCACAGC
The DNA here is from genome assembly GCF_028018845.1 of Melospiza georgiana. Lineage (NCBI taxonomy): Eukaryota > Metazoa > Chordata > Aves > Passeriformes > Passerellidae > Melospiza > Melospiza georgiana. The sequence continues at coordinate 65,654,837 of NC_080433.1, forward strand.
TTCTCTGCCCATTTCTTTACTGACTGTTGGCAATTTGCATTTGAAGTAGCTGGCTTGAATATCAGTAGATGTTTTGTGACATTTTGAGGTGCCAAACTGGGACCTGTTCACCTCAAACATGCATCTGCCTCTTTGCCCTCCTGTGCAGGTCTAGCAGCTGAGAGGAGAGGGATTAGTCTCTCTAGACAGGGCTTTCAGAAACAGACTTTAATTAAAGGTGCAGGATGGAGCTCAGTGATCACCTCTGATTACTGCTGCAAATGCTTTAAGAAGAGAAATTAGAGCAATGGCGTATTAAGAGGTGGATTCTCAGGTATTTATCTCAAGCAGTTCAGTCTTTTTAAAGTGATTTGGCCAGATTCTGCCTCCTGGTGCCTGTGTGCAAACCTAAAATAACTCCAGTACACCAAAGGTGTTCCAGAGCAGAGCAGTTACTTTGCTGCCTTGGGTAGAGACTGTTTTGAGCTCAGTGCTGCTGGGTGTGTAGCTCTGTGCTTGGAAAGAGGAGAGGGAAACACCCAATTTATTTTAAAGTGGTGAGTGATAATAGAGAAATAGTCTGCTTCATGCTGATGTGACCTTGTTGTTGCCACATTATTTCTCAACTTCTGCTGATGTCTTGGGATGTTGGTTTGGTATTTTCTAGGGCAGTATAATTATTCAAATCCCATGCCTTGCACAGCAGTGCACAGCATGCATCTAGTGAGCTCAGTACCTTAAAGTAATTACAGAAATATCATTACTTGATTGGCAGATAAAAACAGTTTTGAAAGAGAGGTACAAGATGCACTCAGAGAGACCTAAGGAGCCCTTCTGTACTTTCATGATCTCCAGAGTGTCCTGTGCTTTCCAGATGGCTCGGTCAGTAAAATGCAGCAGATATTAAATGATGTTAAATTTAAAGAAATTGTAATATCATATCTATTGGCCTTGAGTACTGTCTTGGTATGAGTCATGGACTGATACAGAAACCCCTAAATTCTGATAATGATTGTAAACATCTAAAGACAGAAAGGTGCATTAGGTAGGTAATATTAAAATGTTTCCTTTTTCTGGGTGCTGACTTAACTTGGGCCACCTGTTCCAACATTTTCTGAAGCCTCAGGTTACTGCTGGAGAAACAACGTGTGGGAGATGGCTTGAGCCAACTGAGAAAGCAAGAGGAGGGAGGTCACTTGCAGAGCTTGGGCTGTTTTAAAGAGCACAGGAGCCTGGTGTCACAGCACAGCTTCCTGTTCACAAGAGCCTCTTTCAAAGACAAATGTGAAAGGGTTTATCCACTAAACACGGAGCTGGCAGCAGTCCTGAAGCAAGAGCGTGGCGTTGGATTTCCGTAAGGGGAGACTGTGAAATGTCCTCTTTGCCAAACAGGTCTCTGAAAAGGACACAAAGGCAAACTGGTAATTTTTTTCAGGGCTAGAATATCTTATTTGGAGCTTGAACATTTTTTGAAATTTTCATGAGTTTTTTTTTGTTTGGTTTGGGTTTTTTTGTTGGGTTTTTGTTGTTGCTGTTGTTGTTGTTTTCTTTTAATTACGTATCTATCCATCCTAAAATTTTAATGTTTGTTCATTTTGGTTTTTTTTAATTCTACATCCATCCTTAATTAGAAGATTGTTCCTTTTTTTTTAATGGAACCAAAGTAGAAGACATGTTTTTCAACTGAGGAAGCACTTATAAATTTTACTGTAATGACGTTGGAGTTCATGAAAGCTTGAGTCTGGCCAAACCCACCTCACCCCATGGGCTTCATGCCCATGAACAGTTTTCCACCACTAAATGCACTGTTGGTATTTGCTTCTGCATCACTGCTCAGAGAAGAACGCAGAATGCCCATGTGAGCTGTCCTTTTCTACCTCCATCTCCTTGTAGCTACAAATGCAGCAGTTTGTTTTTCCTGGTAAGACAGAAAAAAAATAGAGGAGTAAAACCCAGCTTCTCTGGGACAATTCTCTGTTCCTCTAGGGGTGGTGGAGGAGGAGCTGCATCCACTTCTTGTAAGCAGTCACAGGAGTCAGCCTGAGCTGGAGATCAAGAACTTCTACAGTTATGGAAGATTCCTGGTAGAAATGTTTCTCCACTTGATGCTTTCTGCAGACACTGCAGCCACCTGTCATGACACTTCCATTGCATCTTGCTCTGAGTTTTCTGGCATGAGGAATGACATCTGTGTGACAAATTGTGGAGCAGGGTTGGGTGGCAGCTGGGCATCACCACTGGCCACCACGCTGCCCCCACCCATCCTCCTGCATGTGCTCCCTGTGACCTGGAGCGTGCCAAAGCCATCCCTGGCACACATTTATGTGAATTTTGCTGTCCTTTCCACTTACATTGGCTGTGTGGAGCTGCTGCTGCTTCATGTGCTGCACAGGCACCCTGGCAGCCCTGTAAACCTCCTGATCTGGATTTCAGCTGCTCTGCCTCTCTCCCCATTACCAGCTGTCACATCCAGAGAGAAATAATTCTTTCCATGCAAATACTGAAGCTCTACTTCCCTTTTGCATGAGCCCACCTGTGAGACATTCAAAGTGCCTCAAGCAGCCAGTGCTGTGGGGTCCTGCAGCTGAGGACCACCGTGGCAGGATTTGGCTGTCCTGGGACCCACCTCAGGGATCAGCAGGTTTCCTGCAGGTTGGGAAGCAGGAGGGGGTTTCTGGTTGGCTCTGTGGAGAGAAGGAGCAAGTCTTCCCATGTGGGATGTTTTTGGGGTTATTAATGCAGTACAGTGACTGCAGGTGTTAAAACCGAGTGGTTTTTCAGCATTTAGGAAGCTCTTTCATGAAAATGCTCACTGGCTAAATAGAGAAATATCAGGGCTAAATATAAATGGGACTAAAGAGGGTTTTGAAAATGGAGAAATTTTTAAAATAGCTGAAATACATTTTTTTTTCCTGAGAACTTTGTCATTGAGTTGAGCCAAGGCATAAGCATAATTTTATAAGTGGAGAGAGAGAATGAATGTCTGGACTCAAAGGCATGGTCCAAAGGGCTGATGTACTGTCTGTCCAGTTGCCCTCAGAGCTTACGTGGTGAAAAGAGGTGCTCTAGACACTGAAACACAAAAACTTTCTACTAATTAAACTTCTTCAGTTGTCTGAGCTCTCGGGAAGTGACTCCACAGTGTGAAGCATCCTGCAGGAATTCAGATAATTCATATATTCTTTGCATGGAAAAATCCTGATTTACAGACAGCTGCTTTTCACAGTGTGTACTACTAAATTTTAAAAACTATATTTTAAAAATAAAATTAGTATTTATATTCTCTCAGGGATAACATTTATCTCATTGCATGCCTACAAATGGAGGACATGGGTTTGGTAAGTTTTATAGAAAGATGATAGGATAAACCTCTACTAATGCTTGATGAAATTTCATCCTTGTGACTCAGTGGTTTCTCAGGAAGCTGCACATTCTTGATATTGTACCAAAGTAGTCTCAGAGCTCAGGCTGAAGGCTTCATGTCCAGCAGTCCTGTAATGGTCAGCTGTGCTGAGATCAGTGGTATTACAGGGGTGGGGATTCCTAGAATGAAGATTTTTGTGTTTTACCAGAGTGATTTACATTTTAAGGCTCAACATTAATGGTGATAGGTTTTGAGTGTATTTTACATATGCTCAGTATTTTTATATTTTTCCATAAAACATAACTGAAACAATGAAAAATAATGCCTTTAAAGATATTAATAGGAATCTACTGGTACTATAATGAAGGAGATACATAAATTCTTTAGGTTTCATAGAATACACAAACAGCCCTGGGAAAACTCAATGTACAATGAAACATTTTGCCTCATGGGTAGTTTATTCAATGCTGTTTGGAAAATGCTGCTTCCATGGCACCACTGAGGTCATCAAATATCCAGCTTTCACTGTGCATCTCCTCTTCTACACCTGGAAATTCTGCTTGTGTTGAAAGAGAAGGCTTTTCTGCAGATGTTAAGATGTCCAGTGATCTGGTGGGAGCATTAGCTGCAATGGGATACCTGGAAATGGTGAATTAAGTCTCACTGAACTGGAAAAATTTTGTGTTGTCCGTGATGCAGGTGTCCCAGGGAGTCACCTTGCCCTGCTTTGTGGTGGGCACATGCCTGCTGCGTTTTGCCATGCTATTGTAGCAAGGCTCTGTTTGCTGTTGAATGCCCAGATCTTACCAAATACAAGTCACCCGGATTGTCTGCAAATTTGGCAGAATAGGAAGGAGAGAACCATCACCCAGAAGAGAAAGACACAGTCATCCTGCCCTTGGCCAGAAACATGTGGCTGCTTGGCAGAGCCCAGCCTGGCAACTCCTGGTGATGTCCTGCTGATGTTGTGCTGAGATCAAGTACGTTTTGACAGCACCATTTTTTTCTCCATTTATCCATATAGTAAATTCCTTTAAAGAGAATCTTTTCCTTGTGGAATTTGTTGGACAATCTTACATTAGTCCTAGAATGCAAAATTTTGCTCCAGATCAGTGTCTTACAAAGTGTGTCTGGCAGAAAATCTTATCTGATTCTTCAAGAAGTGAATCATGTAGTTATGACTTCATTTCTACAGTTCAGCTGAATAGGAATCCTTAGATAGGCATTTGAGATTGCAGTATCATTTCTGAGGATCAGTGTAGTTTCTGTGTTTCACCAGTGGCTCCCAGTCACTGCCTTACCCACTTTCATCTGTCATAACTCGACCTGCCCCTTCTCTGCATGGGCTTCCCCAGATGGCGTGCAGCGATAGGAGCCAAGCTCTTCATTCTCCACATTTTGCATGGGCGGCTGCTTTTGTCTTTGGAAAAGTTTTGGGGAGAAAAATACTCACCCACAGGTTGAGTACTATAGAAACAGGAAACGAGTGCTCTGTCTCTTTTGATTCTTGTCCAGCATTCTAGTTTTAGTGGCAGGGATCCAAGAATAATCTCAGCTGACCATGCAGCCAAGCCCACCATGATCTCATTGCCAGTGGTGTGTAGGTGGTTGGTTAATCAGAAGGGGGTTGTTTTTGCATTACATTTTTAGAAGACTGTGTAGGTCACCTATCAACAGAGAGTCCAAAGTATCCAGCATTTTCCCTATAAATAGTCCCGCTGCCTGGGGAGTCTTTCCCAAAACTGTGAAAGTTTGGTAAGAGTGGTTTTACCTGTTTATTTTGTCTTTGTGTTTGTACTTCTTTAATCACATGATGCAAGCAATTTTTTAATTTACATTTCTTATTTGCTTACATTCATTTCCTCATGCTTCTGATTTGTTTATTCCCTTCTTACTCTGCTTAAGTCAGCAGACCTCAGTTAACAGAAAAGACCAGCTAAACTGGTCAGCTGAAAATCTAGTAATAAAAAGGAAAATCTATTCCCTTTGAAATCAAAAATGAAGGAAAATGTGATATTTTGTTTAACATTATCATTCTTGAGATTTTTAATGGAATTAAGCTAGTTGAAAGTCTAAATTTTTCAGACTGTGAGAGATGGGTGTATTTTTTGTCAGAACCCAGTGGATGGACTGTGATGGACCCCATCTCTTCTCTTGAATTTTATCTCCTTCTTATTAAAAATTCTTAAACATTAATTGAGCTTGAGAGAGGAAGGGAGAAAAGGTAGAGTTATAAAGGCTCTGAAACCTTTACTTTTGGATATGTGTGCTACAGGTGAGACATCCATGACCTGTCATTGCTCCCATCAAAATATTTGAGAACTGAAGCAGCCTGAGTGCTACTTTGTTTATGTGGGTCCCTCATGTTTGAGTCTGAGTCTCCTGGGTCTCCTGAACCAACTTTTCCTGTGCCTATTACATGTGGGAGCTGACATGTAGCCATTATTGCTTGTCCTGTTCCAGAGAGATAGCCCTCTGTTTTTACCTTGTATTAATTTGCAAATGCCTTAGGATGACAGAAACCACAGAAAACAACAAAAAAGAAGTGCCTATATGCCTAAGAACCCTCTTATTTCCCCAAGCTGGGCCTCCATAGCAAACGAGAACAGTCAGCAACCTGTTGAGCTACCACAGCTGAATTTTTCTGGTGTTTTTTCTGTTTCAGAGAGCTGGGCAAGTCTGCATCGCCCCACATACCAATAACTTTCAGCTGATACATAGCTGTTTTGAAAGCTTGTCTGTAAACATAACTGTTGTCTTTCTTTCATTGTTCCCTTCTCTTTTTTCCACTGACGATATCAAACCTGAACCCCATCCAGCAGGAAGTGTCCCTGTGGTTTCACTGTGGGTCACAGCAAGGAGCAGAGAGCATATCTCCAGGGAAAAGCAACATGGGAATATGGAGACATTTAGAGAAATAAACCTGATGGATTTCATTTTGCTGATGCTGTTTTGAAAGGATACCTTTGAGGTTACTAATATGCAGTATGGGTGCAAACAGTGAGGCAGAGAAGCAATTTCCTTAGCAGCGTTCCCAGTTTTGAAACTCCCAGGCCCCCACCCCAATTCATCCCACCTCACCCTTGCCATCCTCAAAACAGTTTTCATCTATTCCTGCTTTGAAATTGCAAAGAGAGAGATTTGAATAGAGCTGTCGCTTGCTTGTGGAAGTTCTTGCTTTAATCAGACACCATGAGTAAAAATGCTTGCAGGGGATGTGTAGCTGTGAGGAGAATGGAGGCTTTTATGGTGACCCATGGGTTGTCCCCCCACAGCACAGCCAGGCACCCCACACAGGGGCTGTCCTGTTTGAAGTGGGGCAAATGACATAAAAGCATCTCAGGGTAAACACATTGCTCTTATGCCCTCTGTACAAAATGCATCATTTACTTGAGGACCATGGCCTGAATGGAGATTTAATGCTGGAGCATCCCATGACTGCAGTTGTTAGTCCAGTGCTTTCATGGATTTTTCCTGGAGGCCCAGGAAAAGCCCTTTGGCTGTGGGGTTAGGGGACAGCAGTGCTCCCTGTGCCTAGGCTTCATACACCTCAATGCTGTCTGACATCTCTGCCTGCCCAGCAGTGCCCACCAAGCCACTGCTGCCACCACTGCAGCACACTGTGAGATGGGGCTGCAAGCCATGAGAGCCTGCTGGGAGAGTCTTTTGGCTAACAACATTTAGCTCTGCATTTAATTAGAATTAAAATGTGAATGATATTAAACCCCTCTTCCTTTAAAGTTCAGAGAAAATTATTGCAGTAATTAGGCAGTAGGTTTGATTATATATGAAACAAGATCAAGCTTTATGGGAGGTGCTGGAGGCCCCAGCAAGTCCATCTATGAATTTACCTGGTGTAGCAATCTGGAGCAGGGTTTTTCAGCTGAGCAGGTCAGATGAGTGCTGTAAGGTGCACAGTTGCCATGGACATTAGCATTAAATGGAAATCCTTGTCTTCAGTGGGAGTCTGGAACCTGCATTGTGGCTGGCAGCTGTCTGTGGAGAAGCAGTGGAGTGGGCTCCTCGCCTGTGCACCCCACCAGGGTGTGGCTGGGAGCAGGGCAAGGCTCTGGAGCTGTGCACCCCACCAGGGCTGCCATGGTCTAGAGCAGGGCAGGGCTCCTGGGCTGTGCATCCCACCGAGGGCTGGCATGGCCTGGAGCAAGGCAGGGCTCTGGGGCTGTGCACCCCACACAGTCTGGTGTGGCCCAGAGGGGGACAGGGCTCCTGGGCTGTGCACCTCACCAGGGCTGGCATGGCCTGGAGCAGGGCAGGGCTCCTAGGCTGCGCACCCAACAGGGGCTGGCGTGGCCCAGAGTGAGACAGGGCTCCCCAGGAGTGGCATGGCCCAGGAGTGGCGTGGCCCAGAGTGGGACAGGGATCATTGCCTGTGCACCCCACCAGGGTGCACATGGCCTGGAGCAGGGCAGGGCCCCTGGGGCTGTGTTGTCATATATTGCAAGAGTTCTATTGTCACTACACTGCAAGGGTTCCATATTGCTAGAGTTTTGTACCTCCTTGATGTTTCCTGTAGGCAACTCCTCCAGGCACTGACTCTTCCTCATCCTCACAGCAACCAACTAACTCCAGTTCCTATCAATCCACTCTTTTATAACACTCCTCTTGTTGGCTACAGGCGTGGCCTGTTAACATCAGGCCTGCTCCTAATCATTAGTAATTGGTTCAGCTGCAACTCTTTAGGGGATAAGATTACATTCTATACCACCTGCATTTACCCATACTGTACCCCCTACAGAGCTGTGCACCCCACTGGGGCTGGCATGGCCCAGACTGGGACAAGGCTCTGGGGCTATGCACCCCACAAGGCTGGCATGGCCTGGACAGGGCAGGATGCACAGATGGGGAGCTGGCCCTGCTGCCGAGCACAGCTGGGCAGGGGAGTCTGGCCAGTCCTTGCTAACAAGGAAAACCCACTGAGGAACAGGGAGGTGTGCAGAGGCCAGAAGGAAAATTGGTTTGCATTTTAGTTAGAAGGGAAATCTCCTCTTTAGTTAAATAGCCTGTAAGGAGCTGGTTGTTAGCATGCTCATGCTATCTTCCCACATATCATACTTCCCTCTAAGTGTCCCAAATCCCTTCTACTTGTGCTTTCTGCTCAGGACAGGGATTTGCTTCCTTGTTCAACCTGTTGCTCCTGCATCCCCGTGAGCATCCCTTGCTTACATCTCACCCCCTACAGAAGCTATAGCCCATTGGCACCAGATACCTGAAGAGCAAGAAGTGATTCTGTGGGAGGGTGTTCAAGGAAATGAGGTGTATCTTCAGCCTTGCTACAGTTAGAAGTCAAGAAGGCTTATTTCCGTCAGCAGATCCAACTTGCTTTACCTCCTACCCTCCGGAAATGTTCCCCCAGACTAGTGTTATCAACCCAATTAACATTTCAAAATTCTCAGCTTGCAGGTGCTGGTTTCAGAACAGCAATCTTGTACAATGTTGAGCAATCCAGTTGGCATCAATTTGTTCAAGTTGCAGACTCAAATATGCTCTTTTTCTTTTCAGGATTGTGTACAAAGTAAATAATCCAGAGCGGCACAGGCTACGTTAAAGATAATGATGCTGAAATTGGTTTGTTTTTTTCTCTTATGCACGTCGGGAATTCACAGTTGCTTTATGCACAATTTATCCTCCCACAATTTGGGTATTTTTAGCTGTTTGATTTAGTTGGTTCAGCTACAGCTGCTGCCAAGGGAACTGTGGGGTGAGAGCCCCAAGTGCCACTGCCCACTCTCCCCAGGTGTCCCAGATATTCATCTTCTTTGCAAAAAGAAGTACATTAAGGTTTGACTTGAAATTAAGAGGGCCTGCAGGTTGTGACCAGAAGAGGTGGCTTTGCCTGGAAGTGTCTGAACACACTTGTTGGGATCATTGCTTGCAATGACCCTGACATCATTTCACAAGTGGGGATGTGGCTGATGCTGCCATGGGCAGTGCAGTGGCAAGGCACAGCCTGGCACAGCCATCACCCAGGTGCATACCCCGTGGCCTGGGTGGCCTGGGACAGACCTCTGGGGTGCTCTGAGTTGCTGCAGTGGCAGCAGGAAGGTGCTGGAGGCAATGTGGTTAATGCTGGTTTAAGGGGAGCTGGGCACCGGCACAGTTACTCATTGGCACTCTCTCTGCCACTGTGGACTTGTCTTGTCTTCCATCAGTCTGCCAGTCTTGCTGTAGTTCATCCAGACACCTTCTTTTCCCCTAAAGACATGTCTTTACCCAGGACTTCCCCCTTTCTTGCAGCTCAGTCAGGACCTGCCAAGGTACTTGCATACACCATGTACCTCAGCTGCCTCCTGTTTTACCTCACCCTGAAACCTAAATACCCCTGTAACACATTTTTGTATTCCTTCTTCCTGTGAGTGCTCCAAACCTCCTTTCCTCCAAATGATGCTGGGCAACGTTGGCCAATGTTTCAAAACAGAGCACCTGCTGAAGGGTGGCTGCAGGTGCTCATCCTTCCTGGAAAATGGGAGATGTTGAGGTACAGATTCAGACACCTGATTTTAGAAAACCTTTTCCACCATTACAGCTCAGGAGGTGCTGTCCATGGGCCATGTTTCTAGTGCTTGCCCTGCTCATCCCTCATGTTTTGCTTTCTGCTCTTTTGACTTTTCAAGCCTGCACCATTTCCTGGGCAGACTGTTCTTGTCTGGGGCTGCAGGGTTGGGAGCGAAGCTTTGTGTGAGTGCACTGGCAGTGACTCTGGGAATTAGGCTCTAGGCCAGATTTTGGCAGGGAGTCCAACTGAAGTCCATGGGTATCTTCCTGTTGGTGTAATGGGCTTGGGAGCCGACCTGGACTTTGACATTCTTCACAGCAGCAGTTCCATCATGAACCTTTGGCATTGTGTGAATAATAGATAGTTATTTCTATATATTGTTTCCAAAGCCCACAACTTGTGTTGGCAGTCAGTGCTCCTAAATGCAGGGAGCTGACTGGCAGCCTGAAACAAAGGGACAAAATCAATAACATAAGCTTCACGTGGCCAAGGACAGTCTCCATGTGGTTGCACTCAACTTGCTGTATTGACAGAATTGCTCATCAGCAGTGTTTTCCTAGGAAGTGGAGGCTTTGACAGAATTCATTAATGCCTGTCTAAGAAATAATAGGATATTACACCCAATATGTTATGTTTTTTACAGCAAGTGATGGAGTGTATTTCTCATGGATGTTACTTTTCTGTTACTGTATCATTTAAAATCACTTTTCTCTAGCAAAAGAGGCCTTTGCACTTTGAGCTGTTCCAGCTACAAAACAGAGACTCTTTAGGGACACAGAGAGGATATTTGCCACTGGACATTGTGATTGTCTTTTGGAAAGCTAAGACCAAAACCATCACCTGCTTCCTTTTCCAGGATGCCCTGAGGGAACACTAAAACTGGGCTCATATTCACTTTCTAAACACTTCCTCAGTGAGGCTGCTTGATAACTGGGAAAACCCTGAGATGGGAGATCTTTAAATCCACAAGTATGCCCATTTTCCTTTTCCTTTCTGGTCATGTCTTCCTGGTGTTTCAGCAAGGAATCTTGCTTAGGTTTCCACCTGTCATTTTCTGGGCAGTTTATTGTCTTTCAGGGTATTTTCTTTGCATTATAAGCTGCTGAACTTTCTGTAACACAGAAGATATTTTAAGGAGTTTATCTTATGGGTGTTCATAGAGTTCTTATTTCTGCTCATGGATGTGAAGCTTTGTAATGCCTACAGCAGTGGTTTGGAAGGGACAATATTAGCATTTAAATATTTGATGCATTTTAAATCTGCTCCCATGGTGGTGGAAGCACAATGCAAGGAAAGGAGTCAGCCCTGCAATGGTGGCAGATTCTCTGAGGCAAACTAAAGCTCAGGGCAGGACTGTGCAGTCTGTCTCACTTTTATTGACACATGTTGGTGTTTTACTGCTGTTTGCTCAGTGGGAAGTGTGGTTTGGGTGCCAGCCCTGCTCAGACAGGCAAGCATTGCCTGCAGTGTCCATTCCTGTGAGGTGGTGCTACTGATGTGCTGCTGCCATCCAAGCTGTGGAGAGGGCACTAAAAGCACAGCATCCTCATCAGAAATTCCAGGTTTAGTGCTGGACTGGGTGTGAACTCCTGTATGTAAAGACATGGCTGGAAGCAATGAGGATGCAGCTTTGGTCATTCCAAGGCCTTTACCAAGCAGTGGCTGCTACCCATGGCCACAGCTGCTTCTTATGACCTGAGAAGAGCAAGAGGTTATTTGAACCTCTGGATTGCTGGCCAAGGATTTTGCATGGCTGTTGTAAAAACTGGCATCTGCTATTTCCAGATGTGTTATAAAGCAAAATTAGAATGAGTTTGAGTCAGTATATCTGTGAAAGAAAGCTCTGATGCTAAAGTATAAAGTATGCAGCTTTCAAAAATGGTACTAAGACCATTGTATGTAATAAGCTAAAAATAGTGTTAATTATTTTATTTCTGCAAACTTAAAAAAGAAACAAAGGAGCCTTTTTGGCCAGGTGCTGCCATTGCCAAATATGCATTTCAGTTAAACTTTGCTGTGTTTACATTTCTAGATAATAAAATTCTTTGGTTTATGGACTGCCAGAGGATAGAAAGCTGAGATTAAAGTATCAGATTTGATAAGGTTTGTTGTAAAGTAAAGGCAATAATTAAAACAATGCCTATTTAGTCAATTTTCTAGTTATTAATGTGTTTTAGAGAGCATCAAGCTTTCATCAGCCTTTCTTGTCTTCTCTTTTCTTTGTAATGCATCAGGGTATGTGTTTGCTATTAGATCTTTTCATTAATTTGATGAAGGGTGAAGATGAGTAATTCTAGTTTTAAGTCTTCTCTTCAGCAATGACAATGACTCAAAAGACAACAATCTGCTTTGATTTCCACCTTGTGGAGAGCACTTTTGTGGAAATTATACATAGAATAATATTGCCAGAATAAAAATTCAGTGTACAGGGACCACATTTGTAATGAACAAATTTCTGGACAGCCACCAGGCTGTCCAGAATTCTCTTTGTTCATTCATGGATCTGTGACACAGTAAGAGTCTTATTTTAATCCTTCCACCTTGTTTTTGATAAACTTGGCTGCAACAGCTCTTAAAAGAACCTTTTATGATTTCTTAAGGACATTTGTGTTGCTTTTGTTGTTATCCCAGTGTCTCAACATTTTATCATCTATACCCACTATTTCACAGTGTACATATTAAGTGCTATTATCCCTATTTTATGGAAGAGAAACTTGAGGACCAAGTGACAAAATCCATTGGTACAGGGATTTAGGAGCCAAGCCAACAAGGGTTTGGGTGAATCCTTTTTCATTCTTTGGTCTGTTGTGTGTTTCCCTTTCCTCAGGCTATCTGGGTGGCTGGGGCTGCTAAGATCCAGGCTGTCTGCTCAAATCACTCTTAGCAGGATGCCTGCACATCCCATCTGCCAGCATGATCTGAGTGTTTAGAGCCCCTTCAGGAGCACTCCTGCACCCAGCAGGTTTGCTGAAGCCCCCACATGATGGCTGTGAGAACTGGTGACAGCTAAGCCTGGGGAATGTGTGTGCACTCATCTGTTCCAAGATCTGCTTGAAAGAGTGAAGTGCAGCCAGAATTTTCCAGTGTAACAACTTGAAGGTTCTTTCACACCCCTGACTGAAATCATCTTGCACCTGCCATAAACATGATAGGGACTTCTTATGCTGTATCATGAGACCTTTGGAATCTCAGATGGTTTGAGCCTTTTTAGCAGTTTGGTAGCTGCATATGGTGGGCATCTCAAACACTGAAGTTCATGAAGCATGGCCACTCCACAAAACATTACTTCCTAATAATAATAATTCTCTGGCATTTCTGGCAGGAAACCTTTTAAACATTCGTGGAGTATTTCAATTATAAATCTCAAAATACATATGTTACTGGGTATTTAGGGCTTAAATAATTTCCCAAAAAAGACCAAAAAAAATTTCCACTTTCTTTATTGCAGTTGTTCCCCACCTCAAAGCCAAAGTTGTCTGTTGAAAGGAGAATAGATACTAATTTGGTCTCATAAAACCACAGATTGTTTCAACTTTCCTTGAGTTTCTGAATGAATAGCTGATCAGATCCTGTGATGCTGCTCTCAGCCTAACTGAGATATGAAAGAGGCACTTGTCCAGCCAGTTCTATGGCTGTGCCATTCTTTTGTTGCCTATAGTACACATGCTCTGCTCCTTTTTTACTCTCTTTTTAATTTAATGCTCTGCAACAGGGCTGCACAAAGCTGAGTTGGCTTTTAAAACACAACTTCATTTTGCAGCTATATGGCTGTGCCCAGTTTTCTTTTGTGCTGCCCATGGAACAAGGAGGCTGTGTGGTATCTGACACCAGGCTTTTTTCCAGTGATTTATTAACTGTGTCAGAATAGCTGTTGTGAATGCTGGGAAGCTCTTGCATATTGTGACAGTTGATATTGATTATGACAGTTTGTAGACTCTACTGCATTGTCAGACAGTGGATCTTATTTTGTCTTCTTACTATACATACCACGGGCTATAGATCATAGTGTTTTCTTTAAAAAAGGACCCATTGTCCAGCATTCTGGCTGGTATGAGGGAACTTCTGTAGCATATTGTGCAACAAATAGCAAAATAGTTCAGGCACCCTATGGGACAAACAGGCAAATGTCAATCGCTTTAGGAAAAAAAAAAAGTGAATAGTTTGTTCTGGCCTTTCAGGGGAATGAGCTGTGCAAATGATAGACATGGGTAAACTAGTCTGAGGATGTCATTTATGAAAATACTGGAAATCCTGTATTGTCTGTTGACCAGAAATCCACAGAGGATTTTGGCTACCAATAATTTGTAAAAGCTGCTTTGGGTCTTGATGGAAACTGATACCACAGATTTCTAGAATGAGTGCAAGGAAGAGAAGAAATAGATTTTTGCAAACTTGGGAGGAAATGAAAGCTGGTGTGTGAGCTTCTGTGATGGGCACATAGAATCATAGAATTGTTTATTTTGGAAAGGGCCTCTAAGATCATTGAGTCCAACCATTAACCTAGTCTTGCCAAGCCCACCATTTAAGGGCCACATCCACACATCTTTTAAACACCTCCAGGAATGATGACTCCACCACTTCCCTGGGCTGCCTGTTCCAGTGCCTGAGCACCCTTTTGGTGGAGAAATTCTTCCCCATACTTAATCTAAGCCTCCCCTGGAGCAACCTGAGGTCTTTTCCTGTTGTCTTGTACTTGTTACCTAGGAGAAGTCAAACAGATCACTCCAGACAATGTCCCCTCCTGGTGGATTGGTTTTAGCCAGGCAGTAGTTAAAGTAGCACACAGAAGAGATTTTTCTATTTGCATAAAAGCTGGTTCCGTGGGGAAGAAGTCAACAGCTGAGCTTTTACAGACAACCTGATAGGAGGAAGGAGTCAAAAGCCATTTTGTTAATTAGGCTACTGTGATCTACTATATTGCTGCTATAAAACTGGAGGAAAAATTGTCCAACAATACATTCCTTTTTAAAACAAAACCATACTTGAGATGGAGTGGTGACAGTGAATAGGAAAGAAATAATTCTGATTTTTCTGTTCTATTCCTGCATGACCATAATAGGTCATAAAGTTACACTTGGACATAACAAACCTTAGCAAAATGACTTTTAGCAGTCTATGCTGTTAGACTTTTGATCTCACACTAATAGATTTAAACACAGTTCCTGATGCAATTGACATTGATGTGATTCCATTTCTGCACGTACCTTGTGGTTTAATTGAAATCAAGCTTAATGGCAGGTTACTTGTGCATTATTATCACTGGGGTACTTCAGACCAAGGCTGTGACACTGAGCTGTGGCCTAAGGAAACTGGGCTCAGGTCTTGACCCCACTCTTGGGCTCATATTGGCCACTCAAAGCAATTCATCTCTCTCGTGAGACAAATTCATGCCCATTTAAGGTTGTTTGTTTACACTGTGACATCTTTCAGAAGGAACATTTCCTACCGGAAGCCACTCTTGATCTCATCTGGGATTTCTGGATGCTGCTCTAATGCTAACCACATTTTCTGTAATGCAATCTGTATTTTAATGAGTCCCTAATGTTAGCAAGGAGACACATTTAAAGTAAGTGATTTGATTTAGCGATGATGCAACTTCCCATTCCACATATGCATTGAAGTTAGATTAAATTTAGCACTCTCACTGTGTCATAATTATTTTCCATAATGCCAGAATAATCTAGAATTTGTACATTTACAGTGCTGCTGTAAGCCTCAGGGTGTGCTGAAATTTTACAGTGGCAATTCTCAGTCCAGTGTCAGGTATTAGTGCTATATTTTTATAATTATGGGTTTTATTGCAGAACAGGCACAGCAGTATCAGAAATGCCTTAAAGGAAGAATAAAATGGAAGAGTTTTTAAATGTCTACTTTTCACTACAGGCATATTTAATTAAATTTTTTTTCTAATATTCATAAAATATTTTTAAGAAGTTACATGTGAGAAATGAAAAAGTTCCAGCACTCAGATGTGAAGACTTGTTTCCTTAAATGATTTATCTGAAGCTCTGGTCATAATTCTCTGTCTGTGCAGGGTTCTGGCTCCTTAAGCCTGAGACCACACCTGAAGAAGATAATTTTGGTATTGTGCTGTGAAAAGCAGCAGCTTCCCAGCACCAGTTGTAGACTAGCGGTCACTGTCAGGGGAGTCACCTTCCTCTTGGTTTCCCTTGGCTATCATAGGGCCCTCAGACTGTTTCCACACTAACCCTTGCTAGTTATTTGCCTGGCATCTTCTCCAGGTGTTCTTGCCTCTTTGAGATGTCTTGGGTCCTTTGAGTTACAATTCTTAAGAAATTTTATTTTGTTTTCCTGATAAAAGGCAATGGTAATAACTTCAGAAGGTGGATACATTTCCCTCTCTCATCCTGGTGCCCAGAACTGAGTGCCTTGCAGGTCTGTTTCATTTTCAGGAGGCTGTGGGAGCCTCCCTGTCCGTAGGTTGAGGCCTGCTCTCTGACATGGCTGTTATTTTCTCCCTTCCCTTCAGATGGAGTTCACAGTGTCACTGCAGTCTGCACCCTGCGTGTCACCATCATCACGGACGACATGCTCACCAACAGCATCACAGTGCGCCTGGAGAACATGTCCCAGGAGAGGTTCCTTTCTCCCCTCCTGTCCCTCTTTGTGGAGGGGGTGGCAACCGTGCTCTCCACCGCCAAGGACGGCATCTTTGTTTTCAACATCCAAAACGACACGGACGTCAGCTCCAACATCCTGAACGTCACCTTCTCAGCCTTGCTCCCTGGTGGCATTCGAAACAAGTTCTTCCCCTCTGAGGACCTGCAGGAGCAGATCTACCTCAACAGGACGCTGCTGACGCTGATTTCCACGCAGAGGGTGCTGCCTTTCGACGACAACATCTGCTTGCGCGAGCCCTGCGAGAACTACATGAAGTGCGTCTCCGTGCTGAAGTTCGACAGCTCGGCGCCGTTCATCAGCTCCAACACGGTCCTGTTCCGCCCCATCCACCCCATCAACGGGCTGCGCTGCCGCTGCCCGCCGGGCTTCACCGGCGACTACTGCGAGACGGAAATCGACCTGTGCTACTCCAACCCCTGCGGGAGCAACGGGCTGTGCCGCAGCCGCGAGGGCGGCTACACCTGCGAGTGCCACGAGGACTACACCGGTACGTGCTTATCTTATCTGGGGCCCGTGGTTTATATGTTGGACCAGCAGCCAGGCCAGCTCTGTGGCAAGCTGAAATTGCTGGCAGTCTTAGGCAAAGGGAGGGAAACTCCTGGCGTTGCCTTCTAGTCAGGAGAAGGTTTGTGGGTGTCACTGAGGGTGGGTAAGTCCCGTGTCTCTGTGTGTGCACGGTGGTAGGAAGAGTGCCTCGCTCCAGGTCATGCAGGGGGACTGTCAGCTGCTGAAGAGATTTGCGCTGTGTGAATTTCTGCTCAAAATGCTTTATGCAGACACATTTCTTCTGTCTGGAAGGAAAAAGGTGGGACACATCTCCTGGTTCATGGGATTGCATGTAAACCCATTGCAGGCCCCTTCACCTACCGGGGCATAGTGTGGGTGCACAGCCTCGACAGGAGCTCCTCAGCCCTTGGTCATCAGCCAGCACAGAGCATTAGCCTTGTTCTTGTTCCCAAAAAGCTGCAGTAATACACACTTAAAGAGAAATGCTGTTACTCAGCTCTGGTTTGTAAATGTTCAGATAAAACTCCAGAAGAACATAGCTGCTTCCAGGCCTGTCTCCACAGCCCGCTGAGGAACGTACTTTGCCTCATCATGGGCTTGACAGCTAATAAAGATCAAAGTGCTGCTTCTCAAACGCTCCTGAGAAGTTACAAAAGAACATTAGGTGAATGTTTTCTGGTGCTTCAGAAAAGTCAGTGAGATTATTTATGTATTTGAAATTGCACACACATTTAAGCATTCTGCACTGACGTGCTGCCAGCTGTAATTTACACTGACAGCTCAGCAATGTCTGCTGTGACCCTGCAAACAAGGGGTGGAGCAGAGGGGGCTGGTTCCCAACACTGCCTCTCACTGCTGAAGTTATAAAAAATTGAAACCATAAATTATTTAAATTCTGCTGTAAAAAAAAATCTCGTTGATGTGGATCCAGCCCTCCAGGTGGAAGGCTTTTCCTTCACAGTCTCTGGCTTTTGCCTCAGGGCTGTCATCAAAAATGTGACTGTGGAAGGAGCCAGGAGTTAGCAAGCAGGGACATGGCAGCAAAGGAACTGGGCTTTTCCCTGCATGAGGGACAGGAGGTGCTCCCTCAAATTTATGCAGGGCTTGGGGCAGCAGGACCAATCTGATAAGACGAGAAAAAATTTTTTGCCTGATGGGAGAAACCCTGAGCAGAACTATGAGATGGTTGGAATATTTGGTGTTTGTTACTTTTGTGCCAAGCCTCTCATGAACAAGTTCCACAGCAAAATACATTTTAAAGTCCATTATCCATAAAAACACAATAAACACAGAATGGGGCATCACAAAATAGATTTTATAATTGGTAGATTTAATTTAAAATGTTTGTATACTATTGTACTGTAAATAGGAAGTAGCAGGATTCATTAACCAAAGATATGCATAAAAATGAAGTTAATACATCCATGCCTTAGTTTTGGAATGACATGCATTCCATCACATTTTTAGAATCTGTTGCTAGAAATCTGCAGAAAAAAAGGCTAAATGCACTTTTAGAATGAAAGATAATAAGCTTACATTAATAATTGATGAATGTGTTTAATACTTAATGCTGTAGTCAGAACAAACAGCACATATTTAGAAGAGAAGCACCATATTATTCTTACACAAAGATTTGATCTGTAAATCTATTTTCAGTGCATAGTTGTTGAGTTAAAAATTAACTGTCCTGCTGTCAGAATATTAAAGTGGTCAGAAGTTAAGGAGGGAGCACTGCTTATAGCTTTGCTGTCTTTAGGTTTCAGAGTTAGCTACACTTGACTGAAACCACTTTCTTCTGTGGAAGGACAGTTTGATCACATTCAGATTGGCCAGGGAAAAACACTTCCAACCATGATAAAGAGGGCTCTGGAATACTTTATCCCAAAAATCAATGCAAATATTGTAGAATATTTCTGGCTTATCAGTGGATGAATGCAATAGAAATTTGATATCCGTTCTGGGGTTGGTTGAAGTTGCTTTGATGCTTTTAGGTTCCATGTTGCATAACAATGTTTTGTTCATCAAACCCAAACATCTACCCACATATGGTGGCCATTAGTTCCTTGATTTTCAATCCTTTTACAAAGCAGGATTAAAAATGTTATCAACAAGAAATCTATTACCAGAAATATTTAATGAAAGTGCATTATTAAATTTTGTCCCAATCTCCTTTAAGTATTGTTTTTTTACCTATGATTTTAATAATTTAAATATATTCATATCCATTTGCAAGTTCAGTTTATGACTATTAATCATTGTGTTTTCAGCTTGGATGTGAATTTATTGTTTACAACATTCCAGATTTTCTATCTATTTGATATGTAAATAGCACAGGTTGGTTTCAATAGCAGCAGTGTTTGTTGGCTCATGGAATGCAGTGGCCATAAATTGGAATGAGCAGAGAATTGCCAAGTCTGAAGGTTGGAAGATTCTGGTATTACTGAAATTTTATCATGGTACTAACTTGGTGTAGTAACATACCAGTATGAGGTACCTAAAAATCTTTGAATTAATTGTAAAAGATGAAATATGAATGGTAATAGTCTGTGAAATGCAGCCTGCTTTGGGAGCTCTCATGTTTCCATTTCCCAATTAAGAGCCTACATAGAAAAATAATTATAAGAAAATAACAAGATCTGTCATCTCTCTGGGGAGATAGGCTGCAATTTGATGAGAAATCACTACACAATCATAACCCTGTACTGATTCTATCTGACTAGTCACCTGATAAAAATATAGTGTTTATTTCCTGTACAAGACAATTATGTCCTATCTTAATGGGATGGAATTTCCCTCCATTTTTCCACCCTGCTTTGAAGCCCTCCATTTGGTTCCATGTAATTGTTAGTCATTTATACATGATGAAAGTTTCTCTGTCTTCAGGAGTCTTCTGTTACTTGCACAAAGGTAAACTGAGCTTCCACAAGGTATTTCTGAAACCTGATTACTGCCTGGGCTGGGGTGATTTGGAATGAACTTCACTTCCTGTGATGTAAGGATGTGAGTGAGGAAGTACATATATTTTTAATCCTTTTTTTTGTTTCCAGACTTACAACCTCTCTAACTTCTTTATATACAAATCAGTGTAGGGAACTGAGCAATGTACACACTAATAGTTGAGCCATTGATGGCAGAGAGCTGTGTGCATGACTAAAGGTTAAAGGATGTAATTTTAGTTAAGCAAACAAATTTATTGAACACTGGATAAAGCCTGTATAATTTTTCCAGCTTCATTTCATGTATCTTTGAGTGCTGCAGAAGCAGCTGAGATGAGCTGTAGGTGAAGGCTTAGACACAGGTGGAATTGTCTGTACTCTCCAGGAGGCACCCCCTGAAGTGCAAATGGATCATGTCATGGACGCTGTTTTAGGGGCATGGATGCCACAGCAGTTCCTGCATGAGCTGTACTTCCAGCCCCATCCTGGTGCCTCCTACAGCACACCACTGTGGCCATAAATCAGAACATTTTTGGGTGTGAATTCCCACTGTTCCTGCCCTGCCATGAGTGGTGCCTCCTCCAGTGCTGTTCTCGTGGTGCTCCTGCTCAGCAGCCACCAACACTGCTCTCCTCTATGGTCATGTTCCCAAAAAGCAAAATTTAATCAACACAGAACAAGAGCGCTCTAAGGGAAAAGAAACCAACTCCTGAAATAAAGAAATTCAATGTTCCCACAGTTCTCCTTAGCATTATCACATTCTCTCTGCCTCCTTTGCTATGCAACCCCTAGCAAGGAGCAGTTTGTAGGGGGAAAAGATCATCAGAGAATTCCCCATATCCTTTGCATCTCTCCTTGGATTTCACTTCAGAGAGAGAAGAAATCTTATGTGGTTGTAAATCTTCTGGTAATCAAATACAGCAATTAGAGATTTTCTGCATGTTACACTTTTTTCCCTCCTAATTTGTATTTGTGATACCATATTGACATGAGGAATCATTACATCTAATGTGCCTGCTATGAATTCAAACTTTGTGTCATGAGAAGGTAATTATAGCTGGTTTCTCAGCATCCTGCCAGAAGTTCCTAATCATATTGCTTAGTAAGTTCTCAGTGTTTGGCTCTTGCAAACATAGAACATAAAAGTAAACGTGAGGATATCTTCTGCTTTATCTTTACTTATATCCATTCTTCAGATAGTAATTTCTCAGCTCACTCTGATACCAGATTCTCCTTTTTCAGTTCAGAGAGATTTATTTCAGGGAATTTCAGCTTTAAGGTAGAGAAATCTGGCAGCCACAGTAGTCATAATGAGTGTTTTATCTCGTGCAAGAAGGTCTGAAATTCCACCCTCAGTTGCATTTCTGCAGCTTGTTGGGATCACAGGTGTGTAACAGCCAAATCCTGCACAGCAAATCTAAATTTGATTCCTTCCTCACTGCATCTTTAACTCCTTGTTTAGCTTATGGAAGGCTGTGATTTTGTGACAGCAAGTATGAACAAGGGTTATCTTTACTGGCCTGTGGAGCTTTGACAACATTTTCAAGCAGCTGTGACCAAGTTTTTCTTTAATATAAAACACCAAACAAGAAATTCTGTCATTCACAAACTCTGCCATGAATGTAGGGACATTGTCCTTGCCATGTGACAGCTTCATTGATCATCTGTCTGAGTCTTCATTCAAATTGAGGGAACACAATGAAGATACTGAAATGTTTTGTATCATTGGTGCCTTAACAGTATCTTTTAGTCTAGGTCTTCAGAGTTATGCTACTGGGCTCCACATGGTTTTACATACCAAAGAGATAAAAACCTCAGCAAGGTCTAATACTCTAAAAAACATATAGTCAATTTTAAGAGTTTAAATACAATTAGAGTTCTTAGAGTGCTGGATGATTTGCAGTATTTCCAGAATTTGAGCTATTAATGGGTTTTTATGAAGTTCTTCTGTTGATTTTGGATGCAGGAAAAATTGAAGAAGAGTGCTGACTAACTTTCATTGTTTCTCAGTGCCTCGAGTGGAATACCTGGTTGCCTTACCTTGCAGTGTCTGTATGGCAATATTGTGAAAAAGCTTGTGGAGGGTGATTGCATGCCAGTGAAGGTCTGGACAGCGTTGAAGGTTTAGACATTTTTCAGCAGTGCTATGCCATGCCATTATTCTGATACCTGTAGTGAAACTAGGTCTGCAGAACAGCCTCACCACTTCCTTTGATTGCTGTGGACCTGACTCCACGCAGCTTTTTCACATCTGATGGAAAGATAAATAATTGTTTGCTTGTAAGATCCATCCTTACAATTAGTACTCCTTGGCTGATGTCCCAGCACAGTCTTTTCCATCCCTCTTCAACTGTCTCTGTTTCATCAGCCCTTTTCTGTTATCTCTGTTGGTGTAGGCATGGCAAGCTGTGCCCCACATTGGCAGCAGCTGTGTACAGCCAGGTGCCTCTGTTTCCTCCCAGCCCCTTCCAAGCCCCCAGTGCTTACAGCACTTGGGTAGCTTGCAAGGGCCCCACAAGCAGGGAGATGGATGGTCCAGAAGCAGAGTTTAAATCCTCCAAACACTTTTCAGAGCATGACTGGTGTAAAAGCTGGAACAGACTGCCATTTATTATCTTCATCAATGACATAGACATAGGGATCAAGCACACCATCTGCAGATTTCTCAGATGACACCAAGCTGAGTGGTGCAATCACACACCTGAAGGATGGGATGCCATCCAGAGGGACCTGGACAAGCTCAAGAAATGCATGGTGTTGCCATGAGAATCTCATGAGGTTTAAGAAGACCAAGAGCAAGGTCCTGCACCTGGGTTGGGGCACCCCTGGTACCAACACAATCTGGAGATAAGCAGATGGAGAGCAGCCCTGCCAGGAAGGTGCTGGTGGTTGTGAGGCTGGATGTGAGCTGGCAATGTGCTCTTACAGCCCAGAAAGCCACTTGTGTCCTGGACTGCACCAAAAGCAAGTCAAGAGCAGCTGGGGAAGGGACATTCCTGGGCTGCCCATGGCTGGGAACCGGGGGGATCCCTGTGAAAGGCATTTCTTTCCTGACACAGATTCTCAGCAGAAGTCTGTACACCCACTCACCTGGTGTGTTTAACTCTGAGATTTGCTGTGCATGTTAAAACAGGTCCTTGCTTCTTTTTGTGGCAAGGTTTGCTGTTCATGCATGCAGGGATGGGGCCAGCACACCACAGCCTTACAGCTGGATCCAAGTGATGCTGCACTGGGGCTGTGGCCCAGATGTCACAGCTGCTTAACTGCTGCCTCCAGAATATAAGTGAAACAACAGAAACAGAGTAAAAAAATTCAGTCAAATTCTGAAGTCTATTATTGTCATGTTTCTGTTGATAGTATTCCTGTCCATGTCTATCACCAAGTCACAGGAGATGAATGTTGCAAATCTGGAGTTTATATCAGATTCTCAGGACTCACTACCATTTCTCTAGGTGGGTTTTTATCTGGAGGGCATGTCCTTCAGCTAATCTTCAACCTACGCTCACTTGTCAGGATGCAAAGAGCCTTTGCTAATTGGATTAGTGTGGTGTCTTTGTTGACAGTTTAGCTCTCAAATGCTGTACATGGCCTGCAGCCTTCACAGCAATCTGCTATGCTTTTTCTTAAACCCAGGCAAAGAGTTTTATCGCATTACCCTCCTCCTGATGTGCACAAACTGGCTACTGTTTAAAGTTCCACAGTTTCCTCAGCCATGTCCAAACCCTCCTTGCCCTCACCCCAAGGTGCTGCATGTGGGATGCTCTTTGATTCAGCTGGCCTGCTGCAAGTGCTGGGGGCTCAGATGCCTCATCTGGAGCCTTGTGTCTTATCTTTCTTGCCCATGGAAATATTTGCACTGATCAAAGTCTTTTTGCTGTCATGTGGAAACCTAGCTGCAGACTTCATGTTGTGTTTGTTCTTTTTAATTAGTTTTATAATTATTTGACAGCACTCATGTTCTTGCTGGGTGCTCCTGCAGTGGAGGCACCATGGGTGCTTAGTAGAAGGAAGCAGCAGATCACACACCAATGCAATCACTTAGCTCTGGTTTCAGGAGCTCCCTTAGTCATTAATCTCCAATATACTTATGAATTCAGCTCTTCCAAACAGTTCTGTGCCTAGGAAATCCTCCTTACTGATTATGGCTTATCTTCTTTTGCTTCTCCATAAGACAGCTGTGGGGCTGGCTGCTTCTTCCCTTCATTTGGCCACTCCCCTCATTTGTCAGCCAAAGAGTCTATCACTGATAATTTTACACTTTCTCCCCAGATTTTGATTAAAAAAAAAAAAAAAAAGTAAAAGTAGCATATAGCTAGAATTCAGTGACCAGATAACTCTGGCAGTAACCTGTTTCAGGGTGGTTCCATTCTCACAGTTACATTTTCACACTTGCTGGCTCCTGCTGCCCTTGGTGTCTGTGAGATCAGGGGGAAGATGGAGGGAAGGTTGTGGGTTTTTGGCTGTGGGCTGTACAGTACAAAGTCAAGCCTTGCTGACATGAGGGGCCTGCAAGCACAGACTGTGGTGGGACAGGGTTGCAGCTGAGGGACAAGTGCTGTCCCAGCTCTTCTACAGTGCAGGTGTTCAGTATCTAGCCCTGATGGCCAGCTGTAACCTCAGGATGTTTTGGGTTGGAAGGGACCTCTAAAGATCAGCTAGTCCAAGCCCTCTACCATGGCTAACATCAATTTCAGTCTCTTTTTTCCAAGTTGAATTTCATTAAATAGCTGTGTGAAAAGAGCACATTTGACCCAGACACCATGCCCAGCTAAGCTCCTGTGTGCAGCCTGCTCTGTGTGAGCAGGGCAAGCTGCTGACCTGGTGTGGGTGCCTGCCTGCCTCTGGCACTGACCTCTCTTCCCACCCCTTGGCAAGGAGATGTGCTGGGAGTGTGAGCTCTCAGTGGCAGAGAATACACAGTGAGCACCTCAGCTTTCCTTTTGGCAGCCTGCTTAACAATAGCCTGCTCCAAATTTAGCATTCCCTTTATTCTAGCACATGTGAAATCTCTTTTATTGTATTTTATTGTGTATGACATTGCTCTGTCAATTATGAGCAGTTTCTTGAATTATTTTCCTGGTTTTATATTGATGGTATTTCTGTTACCACACCTAAATGGGAGTCACAATTCTCCCAGGCTTTTTGAGAACCTTTGTTATAGCACATTTTCTTATCATCATTGGTCAAACTGAAATTAATAAAAAAACTTCACTGTGGGAAGTGGAATTCATCAAAGTGAAGGTATTTGCTATTATAATTTTATAGGTACATGTAAAACCCCTCGCCACTGATGTAGCTAAATTCCCACACACTGTCATAATTGTGAACATATATATGCATTGCAGATCTTTGATATGACAGGAATTACACACAGGGAGGTTTGTTTTCATTAAAATATTTTAAATAGCCGTTTATTAAACTACAGCAAATTTCTGTGACCGAAGTTTACAATTGTGTTTTCATTAACTTAGCCAAGTTGAGCCTTGTGTGATGTAAGATTTGGGGGGATTTTCCCCATTGTTAAATTTCAAAAAGGTTAGCTGGATAAAATTTTAAGCTGCACAAGTGCATTCTCGTTACCCAAACATACACTTGCTAAATGTCAAAACAACCCATATGTTAGATACCCCTTAAGTGGTTGTGGTTTTTTCTTACTGAAAACAAATCAGATAAGAAAAAAGGAGAAGAGAAACCAGGAGAAAAACCCAAAAACTTGCCTATAAGTTATTTGTGCAGAAGATAAAATCATAATGAGATAGTGTTTTTTTCCAGCCTACATTATGTTCTGAAAATCCCCTCACAGAGTTCACAGCAAATCAAACCTTTTCAAAGGTTAAAACAAAACAAAAAAAATTCCAGGGCATCTGAAGTGAAATATTCTAGATCTTCCAAAACAAAAAAGATATTTGCCTTCCAAGGATTAAGATAATGGAGCTCCTTTTCTCCTGTCTGCAAATAAAAAACTGGGAAGCAGTACGACTGAATTATGAAAAACATGTTGGACTTCTGTACATATATTTATAATTCCCAAACCAGACATTTTTATTTTCATCAGTGGATAAACAATGGGAAAGTGGCAGGAAGGATGGCTGGGTGCAGAGAGGAGGGTATCAGGATGATATCCTGTTAGGAAGGAAAAAAAAACATGAAATAGTTGCTTGTGTCTGTGTTCTTTGTGCTATGATGATTGAAAGTTTCGACAGTTGAGCGCCAGACTGAGGCACTTGGCCTTGAACATCAAGATAATTACAGTTGTGCAGAGCGTGGTGGGAACCACAACTCCATTGTTGTTGCAAATGCTCTTTTGTTTGGAGCCCCATGGTTCAGTGCCCGCACGGCAGCCCCGCTCCTCCCGGGGCGCGGTGTGTGCGCCGCCCCATCGCGCCTTCCAGAGAGCCACGCGCTCAATCCCCGCTTCCTGCAACTCAACATCAGGATGCTTTCCTTCCCAAATTCTCCACAGAGAAGCTTATGAGACCTTTTATACAGCATTTTCATATGGTATCATTAAAAAGCATGTTTTAATTAGATAGGCCAGCTTCAAAGGGTCAGCACAACTGATGTGCATATGTGTGTAAGGAAGATAAAGATAGGAAGATGAATGCCTTATATTAATAATTAAACACATTCTAATTGACACAGTGAAGTGTATTAACTCTAATAAGATGGTAATCACTTAAAGTTACTTTAAAATTGAATGGTATTTAACAAAAAGGCTGAATTTTAATTCACTGGACTGCTGTAAGCAGAGTTAAGTACAAGCTGTGAAAGCTGTCTGGATTAATTTTTTAAGAGTTCATTTAAAAACACTTTTTAAGAAAGTAACTTGTGAATGTCCATCTGTTCTGTATGTTTAAAAACACATGGATTTTGAGATTTTCTGTACAAGATGTGTGTGACATTACAATCCCTTTTTCATGACTCATTAAGAAAAAGTCAATTTCCCTGGTTAAGTTGCTTTTTGTTTTCAGTTTGTGTTCCTGTGCTGTGTACTAAATATTTTTGAGGCTACCAAAACATAAGATTACAGGATTATATTTTTAACCTTAATCCTTTTAATTTGACAAGCAAAGGGGCATTTTGATTGGTTTTTTTTTTCAGAATTTTCTTTCAATGTATAACAATGAGAATTTGACCAGCATCAGATTGTTTTTCCAGCTCTGCCTATCCCATGATGCTAAACCACTGAACTAC
The DNA here is from genome assembly GCF_028018845.1 of Melospiza georgiana. Taxonomy (NCBI): domain Eukaryota; kingdom Metazoa; phylum Chordata; class Aves; order Passeriformes; family Passerellidae; genus Melospiza; species Melospiza georgiana. The sequence continues at coordinate 65,681,973 of NC_080433.1, forward strand.
AATTCACAGTAGTGAAGACAGACACTGCTCTTAAGTATACCTTTCTTTTAAGCTGATAATTCTCATATAAAATAAAATATAAAGCTCTGAACTGCCAGCTTCCTAACATTCACTAAAGATTGACTTTAAGCATGGTTTTCTGTTGTGTTATTAATATTTTATGGCTTATCTTCAGTTATTCTCACTAATTGGCCATTACGCTTCTTTCCACCAGAGCTTCTGGGACCACCTAGAGTGTGAAGGGGCATGGTTTGATTTGGGGCCTGCCTGGTTCTAAATTGCCATGATATTTACCATAGCATTGGATTACACTGAAAATGGGAGAGTGAGATTTTCCTGTGAAAACTTCTAATTTTATGGAAAACACAAAAAGCAGGCTCTCACCAGCCCTCCTTTAGTGGAGACATGCAGAGTTAGCTGCTTGTGCTGTCAGTCCCAGCAGGCTGCTGGAGACACGGGGAGATGGCTTCTGTGTTCTGTCTCCTGTGAGTTGAATCATCCTGTCTGTAACAGTTACATGGAGAAAATTAAGTGGGATTTTAGTGAAATAAGGGCTGAACTCTCCTAAAGAGAAGAGCAATGTTTGCCCTTGAAAGGACAACACTGATCTTCGTTTCTGCTTATTCTTTAGCCTTCATTTTTCCTCTTCTTTCAGAGGGCAGTTATTTGCAGATGTGTTGCCTTTTTGAATTGCTTTGAGATGCTAACTTGATCAAAAACAAGTGCTAGAGTTTTACTCTTGCCCACCAGTTTAGGAACTGGGAGTTGCAACCCTTTGGTGATCTCTGTGGAAAGCAGCTTAGGGAAACCAGGCTCAAAGTGAGCAGAGGAAGCCTGATGGTGCCTGAAAGCGTGTCTGGGTTTCCAGCTCCTGAGTTCCTGTTGATAAAAGATGTTATTGCACACACACCCCTGCCCTTGCTGCCACGCCTTGCTTGCTTTCCTCATTCACATAAATAGTTTAATGTATTTTGAAAAGCCCAGTGGGAGGCCCAAACAGCCTGTGGAACAGCAGCCTTGTGGAGTTAATGGTCTTGGTGGTGGCATTTGGTGCCCAGGAAGAATTGCAACTCTGTGGGATGAAATAATCTTTCTTGTCATGTGAGCAGAAGCACAATGAGCCTGTGCCCTCCTTCTGCCCCAGTGCTGCCCATGGAAGGAGGTGAGAACCAGGCCTGGCAGGTGGTTCCCATGCTGGGGTGCCTGCAGGCGTGCAGGGATGCAAATGTGGATCAGCCTGCAAAGGGTGTCCCAAAGGGAATCTGTCCTGCCAGCCACGGTGCCTACTCCAGCCTTTGGCTCCCTCCATGTGCCCCTCCTCAAGTAACACTCCTGAAGAGGAATCAAGGGGCACAGAGGAGCTGAGAAAACAAAATATAATATCAGATGAATCTGTAGTAAAGGTAGAGGGTGATTGTGCATCTTAAAAATAGATGGAGGATGGGATGTTCTTCTGTAAATGAGTGTGTTATGCAAAGGGATGCTTTGTTCTTACACCTCCAGCTTCTTCACCAGTTTTAAGGTGGGATTTTTTAGGAAGAGATTTATTCCAAGTAATAATGTAAATTGCAGACACAATGGCATAATCTAGTTTGAGGTTTATCTTTGACATCTATAATAATGTTATCCCCCTGATAATACATCCAGAGATAAAGCTTAGGCTTTTATTGAAAGGCACTGCTTCATCACCATATCTCACACCAAATCACTGCAATTTGCATTATGATGAATTGTCTTACATGTAAAACCTGCCACAGAGTTCAACAAAACAGGACATTTTTATGAATTTCTTTTTTGTAATGTGTAGATTTGTACTGCATTTAGCTCTGTGAGAGAGACAGAACCTAAAAGGTCTCTAAAGCTTTACCTTACAGGCCAAATGCAGAAGGAGATGACACCTTACAAGGTTCAATAATTTAGAGAGCTTAGCAACCATTGTCAAGTCAGCCAAGAATAAAGACAAAGATGTCAAGAAATTACCCACTGGACTCCATAGGGCCAATTTTGTTGTTAAGTAAGTGTGGCAGGCTAAAAGCTTGGATGCTAAAGGCCTTTTCCAACCAAAATCATCCTGGGATTCTATGGGTTTTTCTCCTCCACCACATCTAAAGCCTTCCAAAAAAGTGCTTTTCCTCAGCATTTCCTCAGAAGCCTGGGGGTGATTATGTCTGGTGCTGTGGGAGCAGGCAGCAGGGGGAAAGCAGAGACATTGTGTGCACCCTGCCCACTGCAGGACCCAGTGCCCAGGTTTAACACAGAGGTGTCTTTTCATAAGTTTGCCATTGAACATGTGCCCCACCTCTGCAAAACAACCCTCTGGGGCTTCCTTTGGAGGTATTGGCACCAATCTGTGGGCTGGAAAATCATGAGTTGCCTCTTTTTCTTTTGCCAAACCATAAGATGGGCTTCAGAATTGGGTGTTTTCTTAAATGGAGAATATTTTACTGTGGCATCTGGCTCCTTGATCACCATGGTGCTGTCAGAAAAAAAAAATCACAGTACTCCTGATAAATCTTGGTTTCACTTTTAGTGCTTACACTGTTCTGGCCTCATGGCTGGAAGGTGAAAAGTGAGTTGCCTGGTGTAGATAGAGTGGAAACTTAATGCCTGGGAATTTTTAATCCTCAACAAATACACAAGGGAGGGAACACAGGTATTCAGTTGTGACTTTTGTCTATGCTCTGTTCTTGCTGGCACTGGTGGAAATTGCACAGGAGAGTGAGGTTCAGCGATCATGCAGCATTGAGCATATATCTTCTTGAGAACATGCTCATAATTTCTGAATCCATAGACTAATTCATTTCTCCAACAGATGTGCCCCAAATATCACTAATCCTCCTCAGGCTTGTTTCTTTTCCCTCCCACCTCCCCCAATTATTCCTTCTCATTTAAATGCAAAAGCACAAAACAACCCAAATCATCAATCCATCCATCCATCCTTCTCTGCAGGGTGTCTTTTGTTTTGCTTTGTTGTGTGACCAGGGAAGAAGGGGAGGAGTCCAGGGAAAATGGAGCATCTTTGCTCAGGCTGGTGCTGCTCTGGGATCCTGGTCTGGGGCTGTGAAAGGGCCAGGCACTGTTGCAGTGGCTGCTCTGCATGTGCATTGCACCAGTGGGCACAGCCTGGAGCAGCTTGAGACATGGGGACCTGCTTTGGCTGCTTTTGCTTTTGTAAAACACAGTTTAGCTTGGTTTCCAGTGGGGAAGGATCAGCAAGAAGAGTGGGGTCCTGGCCTCTCCCTTGCCTGTTTGGCCCATGGGATATTTTCATGGTGGTCCTGCTTCTCCTCCCAGGAGCTTGCAGGAATTCAGAGCAGCCAGGGTGCAGAGGTTTTCCTTGAGGACCCTGGTGGGAAGAGGAACTAGGAAGGCTCAGGTAGCATCATCCTGTTGAGGTGTGAGTAAGAATAGGAGTTCCCTCAGAACAGACAGTTTGGGCTGGAATTTGACCACCAAGAGCTCTCATCTACCTTGGGGCCAGCAGATGACACCCACAGCTTCAGAGGCAAATAAAATGAAGTAAAAAGTCTCTCACATTTATTATTTTTAAAGCATCTCGTTATTAAAAATCTTAGGACACTTATTTAGCTGAGTCTTAGGATTTCTGAAAATCTGAATTGTGAGTTATCAGGGATAACTTGGGGGGGAACTTTATGGAAGCACAGGGAAGGGAGAAGTGTGATGGTAAAGGAGATGTATGAGAGATATGTGTTTGTATCCAAAAGAGCAGTGGTATCTGCACAGTTTTTTCCCACCAGCTCAGAGCTTAGTGCTTATGCCCACGGAAAACCTAAAGCAGATCAGAGATAAAAGGCTGATTTCTACAGTATCTTATTATAGAATCATTTCTACATATCACCTCAGAGAACTGCTTGGCAAGCTATGTGCATAGTGTGACAGGAATGTTTTTGCTGTTACTTTGCTTAGTGTTATAAGGTCAGGTTATTCTCCTGTAAATACATAATATGAAATCTGGAATGGTTAGCAACTGAAATTCTGCAGGAAAGCTGTCACTGCAAGTCAGCAGTTTGAGTGTGTATGTGTGGAGTAGGTCTATGTAGGTATTTTTGTATTATTTTACTTTAACCTGTTTCTTATAATATGACTTTATAAGTCAGAAAGCATCAAAGGAAGCAGAAAACAAAAGAAAGGAGGGAAACTCTAAAATAGACCTTAAGCTGCTGTTTCTCCCTATAAGAGGATTTGGGATAATTTTAATTAACCTAGATCACTCCCAGTTCTAAAAACATAAACAAATGTGTAAAAGAAAAGACCAAAATGTATTTTCAAGTTGAAAGGTTTAGTAGCAGTGTCATTTAGAAACCTCACAAAGTCATGCCCATCAGTGTCAATAACATGGAGTCTGCATGGCCTCTCTGAAGTAGCAGTAGGAGTTTGGCCCTTGGTTTCTAAGGAACCCAGATTTTATGTCTGTTACTCAAATAACACTTCTGAGTCACTCATGGAAAATGGTACCTGAATTTTGTTGTCCCCTAATTAATCTCTGTCACACTGGTAAACCAGTGGCTTCTACCTTCTATTTGATCCAGTTTCTCCATCATTCAGAATAAGCTGGCTAATGTTTCTGGGTAGCTGCTCTCTAACTTCTCTCATAAACCCAGTAGAAGTTTGTTTGTTTGTTTGTTTGTTTGTTTGTTTGTTTGTTTGTTTGTGTCACTTTTCATTGGTAATTGGCATTTGCTGCCAGTTTGCTGGGAGGTAAAGCTGACCTCCCAGTAGGTTCTGAGGGCAGACTCATGCACCACAGAGCCACTGAATTTCCCTTTATGGGCATGGATTCCCCATGAATTTCCCTTTATCAAGTCATGAATTTCCCTTTATGGACAAAATCCAGTGCTAATTTTTATGATTTGAATTGCACCTATGTTTTAGGCAAATTTTCCTGCAGTACATCCATGTACAATCAGTGGAGAGAGGTGGGTATCTACTGGAGATGTTGATTCAGTTCTCCTAAGGCAAGCATTGAGCCACTGGACTCACACATGAGCCATCTAAAATGGCTCAAAGTTGCATTTCCATAACAATTAAACCTTTCTAAGAATTCCTGGGTGCATGGTCCTGCCTCCTGCCCATGTGCTTGCTGTGCTATTCATCCCATCAGTTCTAGAAGGGTCTTAATCTGAAGATCACTAACGCTTCAATAAAGAAATGAATGGTGTTTTGCCATCTTAGCTCTACAGATCAGTCAGCTGCAGGATTACATGAATGCCTGCACAAGGGAGGGGGAGGAAACTGCAGTGTGCTTGGGGAAAGGAGGGGACTGTGGTAACTCTCACTCTCTGAACTGTGGTGAAACCACCCCCAAAGCACAGGATCCTCTATCTCTTGTCCCAGTGGAGATTTCCAAGCTGATTCTGCAGCTAATTTGTTTTTAACAACCTTCTTATTTCTTAGTGCACTGATTGCTTTGGTGCCAATTGTCATGTAAGGTTAGTAGTGCTTTAATTACTAGAGGAAAAGGAGGATTGATTTCCCATAATGTGCAAGACAGCAAATGCATTTTTAATGTAGTTGGTTCTTTATTAGGGCAAACGGTCAATAGGAATTGTTTTAAGAATTTAGTTGTTCTATTTCTTGTTGTTTCTCCTTTTGCCTTAATTATTATGGATTCTCCTTTCCTTTTTTCTGGCAAAGCAACTATAAGCATAGAGAAAACGAATACGTGTCTAGAGCGAGTGGCAGGATGAGGAAAGGAGAAAAGAATCAGTTCAAACAATTACAGACAGTGAGTAAAAAATTCATTTGTCCAGGGAAACTTATGAAAACAGAACATCAGTGCAAATTTGCCGCTTCATGTAAATGTATATTTAATGTACTGTTTCAGTTGAATACAATCAGAGAATAGTAAAAAAATGTGAGGACTAGTCCCTAAATGAGTGTATTGGTGAAACACACTGCAGTAAACTGATGTGAAGAGGAATTCTGTATGTATTTGGATGCCATCATCTTGTTTCCAGCAAGCTTTCAAACATTTTACATTGTTGTTGTAAAGTCAAACAACTCATCAGGAAAACCACAATTTTTGCAGATTTCTGCACAGACCAGCTCATTGATGCACACCAGTGTGTTGCCTGAAACCTACAATGTTCAGCTCACAAGGCATTTCCAATTATGAGATTATTGTCTCAGTTTTAAGACAGCTTATTTTTATTTCTTTTCACTTTTTTCATCACCATTTATTGTTTATTAGTTAAACTTTCATTACTTTATTTGGAATTGGTCAGAGAAAGACCAAATCTAGCCAGCCTTTGTATTTGCCTGCTCTTGTTATTTTGCACCTGCTATCATGGTGTCCTCACTTACATAAACTTAACAGGAACTTTATGACTAACATCTTTATAACGTTAGTCCTAAAATTGAAGAGGATAGGTATTTATTGAAGATAGGATGTTTGTGAGTAGTTTGCAGTGTCCAAAGCAACTATGACATTTTGATCTCAAGGGCTTAAAACCAGGAAGCGCTACATAAAGGGCTGCAGAAAAGCCACAAGTAGCTTTAAAAGGCATCAGTATTAATTGGGAGGCTATAAGTTCAGCTACTGGCATGTCACAGTAAATCATTTTCTGGCAATGCAGAATTTTTTCAAAGGTCAGGAATCTGCTGGCAGATAACAGGCAGCCACAGCCCGTGTTATCTGAGAGTGCGTGCTTTAGCTTCAGCAGCTGGAGGGGCTGAGCTTCACATCCCCTGCTTGGATCCCACAGAGCTGTGATGTGTAACTGGTTTGTTCAGTGATTCCTAAAATGCAAGCCAGTGTGAAAAATGAAATTATATTAGCCAAGGATATGCTGTGAGGAGCAAAGGAGGGTTTCACAGGCTGGGTGAGTGGCTGAGCCATGCCGCCATCCCCAGTCTCACAGACTGACCCCAGGCTGTGTGTGACAGCTATTTGGGCTGTGCTTTTATCACCCCAGCCCCTCCAGACCCTCACTGCACAGCAGCTCTCCCCCTTCTGTGCTATTTTTTCCTAGCAGACTGTAAGGCCACCCTTTTGATGGCACGTGCCAGCCCTCCGACCTTGCGCTGCAAGCAGGCACACAGGCGCTTTTCATTGCCAGGGCTGGCACAGGCAGCTCCTTCCTCCCCTGCTCCTCAAGCAGCTCTTCCCTCAGGCCCTTCTGGCTCCAGCCAGCAGCCAGCTCTTCCTTCAAGTCCATGCAGGCTTTGGTTCTAATTCTGAGGATGGTTTTTAGGCTGTGCCTCAAAACTCCTGCAGGGCAGAGCTGTGGGACAGTGCTGTGTCCGAGGGGAGGTGGCTGCCCTGGGAAGTGGCAAACCCAAGGGTGACACAAAGGTACCTTCTGTTGCCAGTCCTGATCAAAGCAGTGCGTCCAATCCTTGCTAAGATGGCTACTCCAAAAGGCAAAAATACTCTGTTTCTAAATAATTCCACGCACTTTTGGAGAAAAGGGTAATAAAGGTTTTTAAGTTTAAAATACAAAAGGTTTTTTGGTAACCTTTGTGCCTCAAAGCACAGTGACACCTTGCATTTACTGTTGAGATTTCAAAACCACTACTTTAATATGTTTTGGTAAATACACATAAAATATGAAAATTCAACATCAAAGAATATGCATCAAATGCAATTCTCATTTACATTACAGACTTAAGAGAATTCAGAATAATTTTAGTAACTGGGACATCCATGATGCTACAACCAAATAAATATGGGACAAAGAATCTTGAAGTATATTATTTTAATTTACTTCTTTACACATCATAATGAAAAGAAGTAATAAAAACAATACAATATAACTTTTCTGTAGGCTTTTCTCTTAAATAGTTCTATGCCTGTATAGGTATCTAAACAAACAGTCTATATATTCTTGTTATATCACAGAATTAATACAGAACCATCAATGACTTCCAGCTTAGGCTTTTATATTTCACCTCTGTATTGCCATGGCATTTCCACAGCATGCTGCAATGCCAGGAATCTCTCCTTTTAGCTCACCCTTTTTCTCTCTGTGTATTCAAGCCTCCGTGTTATTTGCTTTTACAAAATACATCATTCTGTTCCCAGAAAGCCTTGAAGATTACATTCTTCTGTGAGTCAGGGAGTTATTTCACAAAATATCCTACTACTTTTTTTAAAGCAACAAACCTCTGTTTTTTCTTTCTGTAGGAATTTTGCTTTTCTACTTTTTTGAGAGTTTTGGTACACAAGATATGTGTATAAGGGCTGTGTTTATTTAGTGGTTCATCAACAAATGCTTGCTGTAGTGTCCTCTTAAAACATCTGATGCATGTGTGCACCATATCCTGTATACTGAGGGATATCTTGGATGATATATACATTTTTTTTCCAAAAGAAACACATTATAGAGTGTTTAAAAATATTAAGGAAAGTGTATTCACATAATCTTGCCCAATATGTAGAGCTCATCAATGGAAACAGGAAAATATTTATCAAGTGATTTTCACAGCATTTCAGTTAATATATTAAAGTGAGAATATAGGAACATGAGTGCTGAACAGGAGAAGCTCTAAGCACAGGCTTGGGCTCAAGGCTGTGTGGGTTATTAGTTCAGAGTAATGCACAGAGCAGGTCCATCCCCCAGAGCTGGCCCCACCTGGCTGGGGTGTGCCTGGCTCCTGATCACAGCAGCCTTGTGTTTGCTCCTGCATTTTGCCAGCTTAAGCCATACCTGGTCTGAAAGGCAAGTGATGCTGATGCAAGAAGAAAAAGGCAGCAAAGCCAGAGAGCCAAAACCACAAAGCTGCCCACCTCACCTTATCTCAGAGATCACTGCCCTTGGGGCAGGGGCTAAGCCAGCTGCAAACCATGGCATTTGCAGCCTGGCACAGAAGGGAGCTGCAGCCCCAGCTCTGGGTGCACTGCACTGCTGCCTTCAGCCTCCCAGTGTGAGCAGCTTTGGCGTGGGAACCTGTGGGAGCTGGGCTGTGGAGCACTAAATGGAACAAAACTTTCCATTTAAATTTGCCTTTGTTAATGAGTCACTGCCCACAGCTCCTGCTGCTTTTACTTTCCTGCAGGAATGTGTTTTCACTGTTTTAACTGTGCTTGGATCAATCACAGGACCACAGAATGGTCAGGGTTGGAAGGGGTCTCTGCTCCTCCTGCCAAAGCAGGGTCACACACAGCAAGTTGCACAAGATCACGTCCAGATGGGTTTTGAATATCTCCACCAAAAGAGACTCCACAGCCTCTCTGGGGAGCCCATTCCAGTGCTCTGTCATCCTCAAAGGACAGAAGGTTTTCCTCATTCTCAGATGGAATTTCCTGCCTTTCAGTCTGTGCCTGTTGCCCCTTGTCCTATTGCTGAGCACTGTAAAGAGCCTGTCCCAATGTAATTGTATCATCTGGTGGCAGTGGTGATGCAAACACTGAAGTGTTAGAAATGTATTCCTTCAGCTGGCTGTGTTAAGTAGTATCTTTCTACATTTAATTGTCAGGCACCATTACTGGGTTCAATTCAACTGTATATGCCACCTCCAGTTTCTCTGAACAGTTTTACATGTGGGATGTGAACATACCATAAGAATACACATGTCAAAACACCAATGTTAACTAATTAACTCTCACAGAGGGTTTGGCTTTCTGTGCAACGACAATCCAGCAGCTGCTTTTGTCCCAGCCCCAGCAGATATTTTAAAATTAATATCCTCTGTACTTTTTTGTTGTTAATTGGAATTCATTCTCAGATTTGGAGCAAGCACAGGACAGAAACCCATGGCATACATACAAAGCAAGACACTGCATTCTTTCCTGTTGTATTTAACACATCCTACTACATGCTTTGGGGATGAATAAAGATAAATTATTTAGGGATGAAAAAACTTAGCAAGTGGCACACAGAATCCATAACTTCTATGGAGAGTTAACATGCCCTTCTCCAAAGGGTTCAGAAAATTGTCATCACCTTCAGGATGCATGTGTGGGAAAAGGTGGAAGCAATCTCTCTGTCATCTGTATCCTGCTTGTTGTTACTATAGACATTTTGAGAGCTTTGTCATGAGCTCAGCCATGTCCTGCTGCCACCATGGGCAGCAAAGCCAAATCCCATTTGAGACAAAGTGAAACCATTTATCTGTTTTACACAATTTCCAACTATAGTGACACACCAAAACAATTTCCACATATTTTGGTTGACAGAGAATGTGCAGGGTTTTACCTCCTCCCATCTAGATCTGTCACCAGGTCTGTATTTGTCACTCAGTTTGGAAGCAGCCAAGGAATCTGAAAACCATAGGCCAATGTTGTTGGATATTTGCAAGAGGATTGCTCAGCAAATCACATTCAACACACCTCTGAAAATTCTGCATTCTGAGGCAGATGCAGCATTCTTACCCCCAGCAATCACAGGCTTGTACCTCACTTGCTTGGGGAATCAGGTGCAAAAGTTTGGAAGCAGCTTGACCTGCAGCAGAACCCCTTGGGTAGCTGAGTGTCTCGGCTTGGTGCTGGGCTGAGGTGCCCCCTTCCCTGACGTGTGCATTTCCCGTTGCAGGAGAGTCGTGCGAGGTGAACGCGCGCTCCGGCCGCTGCGCGCCGGGCGTGTGCAAGAACGGGGGCACCTGCGTGAACCTGCTCATCGGGGGCTTCAAGTGCGAGTGCCCCCCCGGCGAGTACGAGCGGCCCTACTGCGAGATGACCACCAGGAGCTTCCCCCCTCAGTCCTTCATCACCTTCAAGGGGCTGCGGCAGCGCTTCCACTTCACCGTCTCCCTCATGTGAGTCCCAGCGGGAAGGGTTCTGGGGCTGGCGGCTTCTCACTCAGCTTGGGACTGTTTGTCATGTACTGGTGGCCACCAAAGAGCTGCCCCTGAAGGTCACTGCAGGGATGTCTGACAGTGACTCCTGTGAGCAGGGCACGTTATTTGAAAGATTTGATTTTCTGCCTTGCTGTGCATGTTTCTCTGTCGCTGACTCACGACCTTCCCTGTTGGAGCAGGGAGAAGAGATACCAGGACCACTCTGGCCACCCATCACCAGCCTTGAGCTGCAGCAGTGCTGGGGTGAATGTTGGGCTTGACACCTGTACTGTCTGGGCCTTTGGCTTCCTGACCTTCAGCCCAGCTTCAGAACCAAACCATTTGTGCTCCTTGTTTGTGAGCACTCTTCCCATCTCCAGTTTCCCCACCTGTGAGAGGACCTGGGCATGTCAGGCCATGGCTGAGCACAGTCTGATCCTTCTCAGGTTCTTGCTTTGGGACAACCCCAACTGGTCCAGCTCCTCACTTAGCTCCTTCTGGCCTTCACACCCAGGTCCTGCTTCTGGTCCCAGCTTCCAGGCACTAGTCTTATCCCCATCCCACCTGCCCCAACATCCACATGTTGGACAGTTTTCTTCTGGGCTCTCACTTTTGCCCTGGGGGTGCTCAGGTAGGCAAGGAGGAGAAATGATAGCTGCCACAGCCATGGGCAAGGGCTCTCCCTCACCAGGGAAACCCCCCCCCTTCTGGAGAAGACTTCATGGCTCATAGGGCTTGGTGTGGAGCCAGAGCTCCAGGTGCACAGATGCCTCTTCTCTGGGGAAGGGCTGGGTTTGCAGCTCTCCCATGGTTTAGCTGGGCAGGATTGACTTTTGGTTTTCCCTCACAGCTGACTGAGTAAACAACACAAAATGTGTTATTGACCCCAAAGAGCAGAGCTGGGGATTTTTTGATAGGTACAGCAACAGCTGCAAGGGCAGAGCTGTGTGTGTATCTGCCCAGAGAAAGTGCTCAGGGAGGTCAGACAGGCTTCAGGCTCATGTCTCCTCCAGCACCCAGCCATTACCTGGTGTTTCATATCTGTCAGGAGCCAGGTCAGTTTTTTACAGCATGTTTTTCAGTACTGTTCTTTAGCATAGTTTACTTTCCTGAGGTAAGATCCCAGAGAGACCCCCCCATGTAAATACTTTGGTTAATAGAAATAAGTAATGTCCCATCCTTGTAAATGTTCAAGGCCAGGCTGGATGGGACTTGGAGCAACCTGGTCTAGTGGCAGCTGTTCCTGCCCATGGCAGGGGGCTGGGACTGGATGGTCTTTATGGTCCCTTCCAATGCAAACTATCATTTTATGATTTCTACCATTTATGTTTCATCTGCCTTAATCCTAAAGTCAAAATTTTATGGAATCTTGAAATTTTGGTTAAATCAGAAAGCACAGATGTGGTTTGCACACAAGCCAAGGCAAGGGAGAGCTGTGCCTGTGAAGATTGTTTTAGAGCATCAGGTCTAAGTGCACAGAAAAACCAAGGAGCAAAAGGCTCTGTTAGATTTGTCAGACCCACAGTGAGCAAACAAAGGTGCAGTCTGGGCTGGCTGCCAGCTTGAATTGCCTGCACTACCCTTGACTTGTCCCCTCAGCCATGAGGTGTCATTTTTCAGGCTTTAGGAAAGAGAGCTTTGACGTTTAGGGTGCTTTAAGTTAAAATTACTCAAATGCCCTGTGTAGGGGTTATTGAGAAATAGCAAAGTACTGTACAAGGGTAGTCCTTGCACCAGGGCTTCTTCACCATCTTTAGAACCACAATGGCTTGTTTAGTCATGAGCTAAGCACTGCCTACTCCATTTGGTGTGACTATAAGAATTCTAGGCCATTATGAGGTTCACCCCCCACTGCCTGGAATGGCCACACGTTTAGCTTTTCATACCTGAAGTTCACTTTTATTTACACTAGCTATTTCTTTGGCTTTTATTAATCCTTCAGTGGAGGAGGAAAACATCATGTGAGGACCTGCAAGATTTAGCAGTTTGACTGCTAACGATGATGATTTACCATTACATGTTTTGTGATTTGGAAGCATTTGTAAAATCCCTAGGAGTCCAGCTTCCCTCAGCCTCAATGACCCACTCCTAGCAAAGAGTAGAATATTTGCCTTGTCCAGTCTCATAACTAAAATGTCTTTTTAAGTATTTAGCTTACTGACCATGCATGTCTTTCTGCTCCCAATATTATGTACCTCCCTTGCTTAATTCCAACATTTACTACTCCTTCACTCAAGAGACACTGTTAGTGGAGAGGTTTTCTCATTATTTATGCAAAATTCTGTAAGAAAGAGAGTATTTTGTTTCCTGTGTCATGAAATGAAACATATCCTTTCTATTAAAAAGCAGCATTTTTCCCCCAGCTGGTGGGTCACAACCAGGCAAGTTCAAAAGCAGTAGTGCTTTTAACAAGTATAATATAAAAGTTGCTTTTGACTAGTGGCAAAGAGTGAAACTGAGCACAGATAAAGAGATGTACAAAATGGCTTAATAATGTATTAGTGTAATAAATAATGGTTTCATACTTAAAATTAATGTAGGAAATTGTAAGAATATGAGAAAATATATTCAAAAAGAACTAAGCTTCCTGTTATTGCTGCCAGACTAAATCTTCCTGCCCACTGAAGAGGCAGCACCAGCATTATTCTGCACAGATGTAATCAAAACATTTGGATGAAGCAGTTATCCATGAAAAAATAGTCTTGGGAAATGTTTTACAGGAACTGTGTTCCTTTGGATGGAATGTTTGATGGTGAAAAGTGAAAATTAAATCCATGTTTTGATAATATTGGTATATTTCAATGATATTGTTGTAATTAATTTAGTTTGCATTTTATTTGTATACCATTATACTATGATAAAAATAGAAATAAATATGTATATCAAAACATTAATCAATATTTTTATGGACTATAAAGCATATTCTTTGAAATTTGAATTTTACAGGAAATATCAAATCTGTGACTTCTGTTTTTTGAACCAGAACAATTCATTATCCTTCAAAAACATTAAAAAATATATGAATAAAATTTCCCATTTCCATGTAGCTCAAACTCTGAAAGGTCTCTACTCAGTGGGATCCACAGCATACATATGTCTGACAAACAACTTCTGGTAAAAATTATTCTTTATCTTTGGAACCTTTTCTTTCAAATGCCAACCTTAGTATTCTAAAATACTGCTTCATTCCCATTCTCTGAAATGCAGGGTTTGCTGCATCACGTGAGAGTCTTGCCATTAGACATGATATGACAGGCACAAGAGTCACTTCTTCTGTCTGTGGAAGACAGATTTCATTTCATTAGCTGTGTTCAGTATTTCATTCATTTGTAGGAAAATGGGTTAATTTAAATCAGGCATATTTCCTGAAGTTCAAGATACAAAATCAGACTAAATTGCCATTGGGAAACACAAGAAATTCCCATGGTTTCTCTCTTTTTCTCTCTTTATCTAATATTAATATTTGTAAAAATGTTTATGTAAAGTGTAATATTTTTTTTGCATTTCTGAGTAGATGAAAGCTGTGTGCAACTCTCCAGAGATAAGAGAATTCAATTAAAAAATATAAAATACTCACAACGAGCAGAAATTTTTTAAAAATGGTCTGTGCTGACATAAAAAAATAGGCTTTTTTAAAAGTGGGGTTTCCCCTTTTTCTGCAAGAAAGATACATCCGATATTAGTAGCACAAGATAAACAAAATCCAAATGCACCTGATCTAGTGAAATCATTTGAGTGTTCATTTTCCTTCTTCCAATTGACTGACCTGTTGTTTGACTAATTCTGATTTTCCACATGGCATTATTAAAGTAACTCTTATCTTTCCCCTTACTCCTCCATCAGGCTTTTTTAGTCAGTTGATGACTGTCCCAGGACACTGTAGCATTTAGACAGCAAGCAAGGATCCCCCTTTGAAGTGAAAATGCTTTCTAGCTGTCACACTATTTGCAGAGTGTAGTAAGTGCTACTGTTTAGTGAGTGTCAGATACTGCTGCTGCATCTTGTGTCTGCCTAATTTTAGCCCTCGTGAGGGTCAGCAGATCTCTGCAGAGTAGATTTCTGTAATTTCCATCTGCTTGCCTTGTTGATTGTGAAAGAGTAGATTTATCCTGCGGCTGACTCCTCAGTTTTATAATTTTCTGTCTGCAGATTGATTCAAAGGCTTGTTTATCTGCTAAACACAATGCCTTCTTTCTTCCGGGTGACTTGACCATCAGTCTTTAATCCATGAGCTGTTAAGCACAAGCTAACTCCATGTCTCTGTGTTCTAGGTTTGCAACCAGGGAGAGGAACGCTCTCCTCCTCTACAATGGGCGTTTCAACGAGAAGCACGACTTCATTGCCTTGGAGATCATCGAGGAGCAGATCCAGCTCACCTTCTCTGCAGGTGAGCTTTCACTTGAGTCCAGCATTCCTCCTTGA
Source organism: Melospiza georgiana (assembly GCF_028018845.1). Classification (NCBI taxonomy): domain Eukaryota; kingdom Metazoa; phylum Chordata; class Aves; order Passeriformes; family Passerellidae; genus Melospiza; species Melospiza georgiana. Next base: position 65,697,132 of record NC_080433.1, read on the forward strand.
AGTCAGGAGATCCTCTCAAGCCATTTGGAAATGCACTTCAGTGATTTTATATGGGTATTTGCTGCCTCATTAATTTACTGGCTGACATTTCACAGTAAACAAGTGATGCCGGGCGTACTCCAGATTGTAGCGGTTTGTGGTGATTGCTCTCACTGTCGTAGGCAGGAGCTTGTCAACATATCAGTTATAAAAGCCAGAGTTTATGACTACTATAAAAGATTGGCACTAGCCTGAATGTTGGCCTCCAAGCCAATGTTTGCTTAAATTTAAATGAGACTTCATTTTATCATACTGTGATAAATGTTGTGTGTTTATACTACACCATCAGAGGTGCATAAATGTTATCTTAAAAATCAATGCAAGCCAAAGGAAAAGCTAGCAGAAGTGAAAATGGCCTGCCATTCATTAGGGATTGGGGAGGAGCAATGCTGTCTCTAGAATGCATTTCTGCCCTGGAGAAGCACATCCTCTTAGAAGAAGCCATAAAAAACAACGAATTGAAGAGAACTACTAATTGAGAAGAACTGCATGCTTATTGCTACAGTGGGCCAGGAAGCAGCAAGTGGCAGCTTTGGCTGCTTTCTGCACTAGGACTGAGCCAGTGTCTTTGGTGCTTGTAGGAGAAGAGAGAGGGGAGGGCTGACAAGCAAAGTTCAGGCAGGACATATGCCCAGAAACAGATCTGTACTTTTGGTGGCAAGGCTTTGGTGACTTAATGAAATCTCAGTAGTGCAGACAAACTCTGGTTGTCACAGGTTTAAGCTATTTTTCTACTGAAACTAAAACAAATATCTGGAAATGGCTGTTGTCCTGGAAGTCAAGTGGAGTTATGTGTAGGTCAAGTTTGTGATGTTTGTGCCACTGTATTGGGCACATAGTTCAGGAAATAATCCTGCTATTTCCCATTATCCATATTCAGACAGACATGTGGGCTCCAGTCATTTTTATTTTTGTGGCAAGTGAGACACTGCAAGCAGTAAAGCCATAGAGGCAGAAGCACAGCCTGCATTGGTGTTGCACACTCATCACCAGTGATGGCTGCTGCCCTCAGACCCCATGGTAAATCCTGTGTGACCCCATTGATTTACCAGCAATGCTGAGTGCATAGTGGGCCCGTTGGGTTGAAGGTATCCAGTTACATTTCCCCTTTATTACCTCAAAGTTGTCCAAATTAGATTTTAAGGCAGGTTTCTGAATGGATTAGTGTAAGGAAATAACATGCTGCAGAGAGATGTCCTTTCTTCTGCAGCTCTGCTTCACCTGTCTAAACTTGAATCAAATTGCTTGGAAGGTACCCCGAGGATGACTGGGAAAAAAATAAATTCTGCTTGCACTTATATGCATTTAAATGTGAAGGAACTCCTTTAAGATACATGAAACTAAATTTAGATTTGCACTGCTGCACCTGAGAGCAGGTCTGGTCCTGCACATTACAAATGGTATTTTCTTTGGAAGGAGAATGGTTTATGTTTTATAGTTTTAAGTGGCTTTTAATGAACTGTACAAGTTTTGGACACCTGATCTCACTGTGTTACATGTCGCAACAACTTTTTCTCAGAAAACAGAGCAAAAGGATTGCAGAACAGCGATCTTCCTTTTGCAGACACTTGATAGCTGAATAGAAAGCTCAATTATTTGTATAGATTTTATCACTAAATTATAAAAACCATCACAGCAGGATGTCATACATGCTAAACTGAAATATGTATTGTTTAAATCACAGAAACATATGGGATGGGAGTTAAAGGAGAATAGGGAACACAAGAATAATACTTGACTTAGATGTTTGTTGCAAATACAGAGTTGAAAGTACATTTTTAAGCTCAACAATACTATGAGATTTGTTCGTTTACAGGGGCAATTATTTTTCCTGTGGTTTGTTATGTAGAATTTTCCAACTGTTAAAAAAAAAAAAAAGGAAAAAGAAAAGGGAGCAATCCCTTCTCTGTGCCAGGCCTATTATGTACTTTCAACATGAATGTTTATTTTGCTGCTACCTCGAAACAGATATGCCTGGTTTCTGAGCTGGGTCTGCTGACTCTGTCCTGGCTTAAAAGCTTTAGCTTTCCAATTGCAATGGCAAAGTCTTACTTTCAAATATAAACACTGAAAGGCTGCCAATAATTTCAATAATCACTGGTAAAGTTTTGCTGAGCCCAAGGTTCCCATGGGTTTTATACTAGAGTACTTTTGGATTTCACTTTCTCATCTCTAACAGGGAGTAGCTTCCCTTCTCTGACAAAATATCCCTTTACAAGGCTCATCATACTAAAAAACACTTCAAAGGCTGCTTTTGGCAAAAATGCAGAAAAATTAATGTACATCTCTCCCTCAGTTGATCACTTCAGCAATAGCTGTTTCTACCCAATTCATCTGCTACCACCCTTTGCAGAAGCACGATAAAAACCAACATAATTCACCCAGATGTGCCAGAAGCTGGTTTCTGTGCACCAGAGCGACTCCACAAAACTGGGGGTATTTATTGTCTTGCAGGACAAACCCAGTTTCCTCCCTGATGGAGCAAGGTGGCTGCATCCTGTGCCCAGTGAGAGTCTCTGTGTGCTCCTTGCAGTGGTGGTGACTCACTTTTCCCTGCTGGCTGTCTTTGCAGGGGAGACGACCACGACGGTGGCGCCGTTCATTGCGGGCGGGGTCAGCGACGGGCAGTGGCACTCGGTGCAGGTGCAGTACTACAACAAGGTAAGGCTGGATGTGCTGCTGCTGGCCCTGCTGTTCATATGGCTGCAGGGGCAGCTAGCTCTGACCTGACACAGGCAGGTGACCTGAATTGTGTTTGTTTCACCAGGCACCTTGGTACAGCTCTGCACAAATGGTACTGGTCTTGCTTACCTTGCCTGGGACAAAAATTCTCTCATAGGACGTTTGGGTTTTGGCCCAGGAAGGCAAAACTAGATGTAGTATATTTTTTTTCAGAAGTACTCCTAGGGAAACCTTCATGTGCTTGGAACTATTTTCATTTTCAGTTTTTTAAGCTGTTACAAGTGTCAGTGTGTCTAAACCAACTGATTCACTTGTATCTTGTTAAAAAAATTGTGCTATGCAGGAGCCTTCAGTGTAATAGCTACCAACCATTAGTGTAGAATTTTCTGCAGCAGAGAAAGTTCTTTCCTATAGCTGTCTTTTCTTGTCAAATGATGAATTTAGCTAGCACTAGCTTCTCTGGTTTGGAAAATATTATTAAAAGGTTCACAGCTTTCAGTAATAAAGCACTTACTTAGTAACTTTTTGTCTGCTGTATAAAAAGATACACAAGAGAAACTCAAAAGTTGCCACTGCATGCAGTCCATGGCACTCAGGGGTGGACTCTGTGGTCCCTGTCCCTCAGCTGCCACTTGGTCAGCCACAGGGTCAGTCAGACTAAACTAAAAGCATTGCAGGCTCTCTGTGCAGAGCAGCCATTTCATGGTGAACCACAAAGCAGGCTTTTAGAGTGTACAGTGTCACTGTTAACAGGTAGATGTCAGAGATCTTCTATAAACCATAACAAAAATTAGAGTTCATTTAGTGACTAAGAAGCATGGCTTTTAAGTCTGACATGCTAGAATTTTAGGGGAATCACATAAGGAAATAGAGAGGCATTGTTGGCTGTTAAAAAGGAAACAGGATACTGGTGTAGGAAGCTGAATGGAAGATGGAGGATTAATATGATCAGCAAGTTTTTTATTTCCCAGTGCTGCATCCTTTCATCACAGTTTGTGTGGCAGTTTGAATGGGAGGATTAAAATTTTATTTTGACTCCTAGATAGGATCTCCTAGCCTAAGGATATTTTATTGAGGTAGTAAAAAGCTTTCTATTAGTATTTTATATTTTTTAAAAAATTTTAAACCTAATTAAGTTTTGTGCTTAATATATGCAATATACTCTCTGCTATCTGGAGCCCAGAGAAATAGAAGTGAAACTTGTGTTTCTATGCACACATCTGTGGACACTGTGAAGCTCTTCTGCTGTTTCCATGTGTGCATATTTGTTAGAGGATTACTCTGGCAGAGTGCACAGCACTTGCTGAGGCAGTGGAGGGACACTCCAGCTTTCAGGCTCCTGGGCACAGCTGCAGGGAGAGCTGCTGGACCAGCTCACTGAAGTGCCAAGGAGCAGATAAGGGGCCTGAGCAGCAGAGGAACGCTCTTTAAAAGGCAAAGAGATCTGACACAGATGTTAAAAATAAACCCCTGCCTCATTTTCAGGGCTTGCTGTGGTTCAAGCAGACTGGTAGTGAGCCATGTTAGCAGCTGGTGTTTTCTCGTTGTTAACATGTGTGTCCTGTCATCATTTTCTTCTTCTGCCCCAGTTTTTTGAAGTGAAATGAGCCAGTCTCCACTGAACAGGACAAAATTCAGGGCAGAGAGGGAGAGCAGAGGGAAACACCAGGAAACACTGCTGATTTACTGCCTTGCCACTTGTGTGACATGAAAGTGATGAAAAGCAGGGTCACTGTGTGGAGAGCTGCACTGTGCCCTTTGCTGTCCGTGTGAGAGACTGAGGTCATCACCTTCCCCTTAGCAGCATTTATTGCAGGATGGTTAAATTTGGGCTGGAGGGGGGAGCTCACAACGTTGAGTAGTAAATGGCACCAGCAGGATATGCTCACCAGTATGTGTTCAGTGTGCTCTGAGCACTTGCCAGCACATCTGAGAATTGCACATGTTGCACCAGCTCTCCAGCAGTGGAAGAGGGAGTGGGTGTAGCAGGGCAGGGACAGCTGGAGGCAGCTCTGCAGCCCTGCCCACCAGGCTGCCCCCACACCCTGCCCCAGGGTTAAGCCTTCACCTCAGCTGGTATTTGTTTGTACAGCAGTTTCTTGGCTACTTCATGTTTTAACAAAGCTAGAAGCAAAGTTCCTGTGAGGAGGTTGAAAAGACAGGGACAGTTTAGGGATTTGAGTTGTGTCAAGATAAATGATATGCTGTGTCTAAACTTGACACAGTTGAGATGTTTGAATAACAGGGTACCAAAACTCATGAGTTTTGAAATATGAAATCATGCACACATATTAGTTTGCAGGTACTGCATCCTTCCACTCTTTCCAAAATCCTACTGCAGTGTCAGTTCATCATCCCAAGGCTACACAGCCCCTTTGTTTTGCTCAGACAATGCATACCCTTTCTGAGCATGCAGAGCTCCCCTGAGCTGTCTCCCTCCTCCCTGTCTCTGGCTCATGTTTGATGCTCACCTTCAGGCCCTTCTCCTCCCTCCTGTCTGCCTCTGTCTTTTCCTGGCAGCAGGGCCACAGGGGCTGCCTCCACCAGCATCCCTTTGGTGCTCCTCCCCCTTTTCCCATTCTGCTCTTTGCCTGGGGAGCTTCTGGTCTTTGCTCCTTTTTAGACATCTCTTGCCAGTGTTGTCTGTGGGAAATGTATAATCATCATCACAGATATCCCTAGAGATCCAATTTATTGATTTGTCTTTCTTGCATTAAAAAACTTCAGCAGCAGCTTTTTTCTTAATAGACACATCCTGGCAATATGCAAGGTCACCCTGCACAAAGTCAGTTTGCTAATAACCATAGTGAAATGAGAAGCAAGTGTAGAAGTGACTCCTATAAAGTATTTTCTGTACTTAGCTCAGAAGTGATGTGCTTGGTAATGTTTGTCTTTAATGTTGTTGAAAAATGATTGTTTAGAATTAGCTAATAGAATTAACTAATATCAAAAGGTCCCCTGCCACGTGGGGCCAAACACTGGAGCCTCATCAGTAAAAGATAAGTCCAGAGCTGGTTTTGCTGCACTGTGTTTACAGAGAGGCATCAAAGCAGTTCTCTGTCAGTTCAAGTATTTGATGCTTTCTTACCAACCCTGCTATGTGCCAGCACTGTAAAACAATGCAGTAAGGGAGCAGATTGTATCAGAGGAAGGGAAGCAATGTCATTTCATTTATTGTGTAGTGATGGAAATGGATGCTCCCTTCATTGGAAGAAACCAGCTGGGTTCAGCAGAAGTGCCTGAGGGAAGCACATGGAACTTGTACTAAGTGTTGGCTCTGTATTGAATTTCTGGAAGGGAAGACATCAAGGGGGAGGAATTAGAAGTTATAAGACAGCAGAAGTGAACTAGGAGTGTTTTATAACCATTATCTGGTTTCAGTTCTGTGTTAGAAGTTTTTCAGCTTCCCAGTAGCAAGGTATCAGTTTACCTGTTACTTGCCATTGTAGATGTTTGCTGACAGTGGGGGAAGACAGTCAGGAAAGCCACTTGCTGACTCTGATAGCTCAAACACATTATTTAGTGGGGTCCTGATCTTGCAGCCATTAAAATCAATGGGAGGTATTGAATTAAAGGTAATCTGTGGATGACCTGCTTTCTCAAGAGGTATATATTGATAAGAAATTTAGAAGAAATTGAATTAAAAATGTTATTTTGAAAGGAAAAGTGGAAGGAGGGGGAAGATTTCAGCCTGGTAAATAAAACTGATTTTAAAATAGTAGAAACAGCCTGCTGCTTGTCCACAGGATAGCTGGTGTAAGGGGCAGCAGCAATGTCAGCTGCCCTATTTGCCTCAGTACTGTACTTCCTCTCCAGGTGATGAGAATATAGTCAGCCTCTGATGGAGTTTGGTCCTCATCCTTTGGCTGTCCTGAGCCTGCAGCATGAGTCACAGTGACCAGGTTTAGTTGTGCTGGTACTTGTTTGGAATAGGAGCACACCCGTGTTTGATGGTGATGATGCTCAGTAGCAATGGCATTATATGAACTGTCTGGCATTTATTGTACATACAGGTAGGTATTACCTTTAACAGCAGATTTTACTGGACCTTGTAGTGAGTGGTGTTCTTAATTAAGTGCAAAGTTCAAGCCACTCTCCCAAATTCCTGATAGAAACACAGTTCTGTTCAGCATTTGAGATATACCATCAAACTTATGGTAATGTTTTACCTGACTCATTACCTCAGGGTAGAATTCATCATTTGGCACAACATAAAAATATTTTGAGTATGGACATGTTCCTTTAATTATAGAGGGCATGTACCTGTATATTTGTATTTATATGCTCTGTATATGATGTGTTACTTATACATACATGACATCCAAGTTGCTTAAGGATGTTACTGTTCTGTAGGAAGAAGGTCCTTGTGCTCTCTTTAAGGGAGCACAGGATAGTTTTACCTCAATGACAGAAAACCTGGGAAAAGCATATAGAAACAAGCTCTTAGTGAGTGTCTGATGTGCAGTGCAGTAATTCTGGGGGATAGGGTGAACAAAGCCCTGAATGACTCACTGGGTGACTCACAAAAGGAACAACTTCTGTGTGCTGCTAGGCAGTGCCTGCGGTGGGATCCACTTCCACGGTCAGGAGGTGTAAAATGGTGAGTCCTTAGGAGAGTGTCTCCACTGTACTGGTCTGTCAGTCTCCTAGGATGAGCTATTCAGGACAAATGTTATTCTTTTTCCACTACTGGGATGAGATTTCTTTTCATGTCTGATAATCAATAGTAAGCTGCTGTTCTTTCTCTCCCTCCTTGAATGTCTTTGATTGAGACATGCCATGGGTTTTGTTTCAGATACTTGGCTGTCTTGGGAGTAGCCCACCCCTTCAGAGTGATTATGGTTAGCAGGGACCTGCTGACTCTCATCCCTGTGTGCTTCCCACCAGCAGAACCCAGACCTGCACTTAGCCTGAAGAGAACTGCAGAGAAAACAGGCAAATTCTTCAGTTAGAGATAAACTTGAAAGAAGTGAGGGTGATTAGGGTTGATCTTCAGTGTGTTGTGAATTCAAAGGACAGGAGGTGCATTGCTCTCTATTAGACTCATATATGAATTTAAAAATTTCCTGCCTGTGGTAAGTAATGGTTTCTCTTGAGTTAACTGGCCTTCATCTGGGGCAAGCTGCAGCTTGAATATCACTGAAGACTGAGTTAATACTGAAGAGATTTAGCTGTCAGCCTACTCATGCACTAGAATTTGCCAGTACCTTCCCATCTCGTGGAGGTTTTATCCCTCATCCACTGGCTGAAAGCTGTTTACAGTGCCAGAACACCCTGTGTTTCAGTGCCAAGTCCCACTTGTATCTTATTTTCCATAAGGTGGGTACAGCAGCTCTCCCCTTGTGCTTGCTCAGCAGGTGAGTGAGTGGGTGGGAAGGCAGCTCCCTCCCTCCCCTGGGGGCTCCTTGGCTAAAGCTGATCCTGAAGGGTTAATTTACCATGCCCCCACAGCTGTGTGTAGCACCACAGAGCTGATTCTTTGAAGTCTGCATCCACAAATGCTCCATACTATGGATCACCAGTAGTGCCACAGACTGGCTGTGGATGCCGGGGGTGGCGTCTGGGCAAAACCCACCAGCTCCATGTTTGGGACACCTCAGTGAGCCCCATTTGTTCATGCCATCTGAGTGGGACACCTCAGTGAGCCCCATTTGTTCATGCCATCTGAGTGGGACACCTCAGTGTGCCCCATTTGTTCATGCCATCTGAGTGGGACACCTCAGTGTGCCCCATTTGTTCATGCCAGCTGTGTGGGGCTCTCCAGCACTGCTGGACAGAGCTTGTGTGCCTTGCTGTGATCCACCTATGGGCAGCTGAGGGTCTTGAAGATGGTGTGGATTTGAGAGTGCTGCCAGCTAAGGCAGACTTGGGATGAAGCTGTTCACAACAGAGAAACAGATCCTATCTGCACCTGCTCAGGACTTAGGATAAAGTGGAAGGAAGGGCAGGGTCATGGAGGAAAAGTCAGGAAGAAAAAAAGCATTTCCAGGCCAGGTCAGGGTTTCATATGATGCTGTTCCTGTGGCTAGTCAGGCAATATGGTGGTCAGAAAGAGGAATGTCATGTGGAAGTTCTGTGAATATAGGTGTCCTTTAAAGAGGCATAAATTAAGAGCATAACTGAAGATAGCATCTGTCAATGCTCTTAATGAGATGCTCTTAAAAGCATCTGCTGGTCTGTTCTGAACCACCCACTTTCACTCCATGTACACTCTTCATCTCCATGTGCAATTTTTGTCATGCCCAAGTGTACTGGGTTTGGCTGGGGTAAAGTTAAGTTTTTTCCCAGTAGCTAATATGGGCTGTGTCTTGTATTTGTGCTGAAGGCAGTGTTGGCAATGCAGGGACATTTGAGTTGCTGCTGGGCAGGGCTTACACAAAGTCAAGGACTTTTCTGCTCCTCAGACTGCCCAGCAGTGAGGAGGCTGGTGGTGCACAAGGAGCTGAGAGGGGACAGGCAGGACAGCTGCCCAGAGGGGAACCCCGTGCCATATGATTGAAGGGAAGAAGGAGGAATGGGGGGATGTTCACAGTGATGACATTTGTCTTCCCAAGTCACTGTTACATGTGACAGAGCCCTGCTTTCCTGAGGATGACTGAACATTTTTGGGCCCATGGAAAGTGGTGAATGAATGCCTTGTTTCGCTTTGCATGTGTGCACAGCCTTTGCTTTACCTATTAAAGTGTCTTTATCTCAACCCACAAATTTTCTCACTTTTACCCTTCTGATTCTCTCCCCCATCCTTTTGTGGGGAAAGAGAGTGAGCAGCTGTGTGGGGCTTAACAGATAAAGACTTTCTATAATTCCTCTATAAGGAGGAAAGACCTTGAGATAAAAATTGCAATGTTTACCTGGCAAGCTTGGATATGTAAAGGGAAGGTTACTGAGTTTTTGCATTTCTGGGGAGCTAAGGATGTATCCCCCCATTTTCTAAATGAAGCAGAAAAATCAACCAGTTGCAAAGTACAGTCCTGTACAGCCCCTGTATTGCTTATACTCTTGCATGCCTTATGTCTGCCACTCGTTGGCAGAATTATCTTCAGGATTATCTTTACAGCAAATCTCTAACATTCATCACTGCCTTTGTTTTACTAGAGCCTCTGTTCTGATTCTGGGAGCTCGTGTCACACAGCTGCCAAACAGTGGCCAGAGGCAGAGCACTGCTGAACAACTTGAGGATGTGTACACAAAACTTTTATTTTAAAACTCAGGTCCACCCCTGTTCTCCCACCCAGGAGCCAGCTGAGAGCAAGTTTCATGCAGCCACCTATCACCAAGAGGGGATGACACAGTTATACCCCAAAAATCAAGATCTGTAGGGCTGTGTGTTTTTGTACTCGTGGGCAGCTGAAGCTTGGTGGCCGCTTGCAGTCCCCTGATATGGGCAGGCAGGAGGTGCCTTTCAATCCAAGGGCAGAAGCACAGGTGGCACAGGCAGTGCAGGCAGTGGCAGTGGTGCAGCTCTGTGCTGGAGAGGTTAATGCAGCAATTTGTTTTCAGTAGGGTGGGATGAGTGCAGCAACCTGTGACAGTGCTGCAGAGACAAGCACAGACCCTGCTGCCTCTGGCACACGTGCTCTGCACGAGGTGCCTTTGGAGCTGACAGATAGGTTATCTTGTTTCCTTCTGAAAACACAGACCTCCTCTGATGATGGCAAATTTGCCTGTTATGGAAATATATTCTGTATCCAACACTGGCAATTGATTTTGTCACTTTGCCTTGAAAAAAAAAAAGGCAGAGTGCCTTTCACTACAACATTGTAGTGAAACTCAGACTGTGACAATTGTGCCAAAAGACAAGGATGGCACTGATTGCTGCTCTCTTTCCTGTAAAGGGAACCAATCCTTGTTGGACTGGGTTCTCAGCACTGTTGCCCCAGGACCAGCAGGCAGAACCAGGCAGTAGCTCAGCACAGGCTTCCCTGTGCCACCCCACTCCCACCTCGTGTGAGCTTTCCAGCACAAACACCTTGTTTGCTCAGCTCTTGGTCTCCCTGCTGAGCCTGCCAAGGCGCTGCCAGCACTGTGGGTGATTTATGAGGCAGGCACATGCCTGCAGCTCAATAGGGATTGCCAGCTCCTTGGAGAAAAGCCACATAGCTGCCACCAGCTAGGCATAACTTTGTCATTGGACCCTGGGTGCAAGACACTGCCCTCACAGTATCCAAGACACCACCCAGTATCGTTTACCTCTGAATCTGAGCGGTCAGGAAAAGTGGTTGGTGATTAAATTCTTAGATTGGTATTTGGTATTGCCCCTTGTGCTGGGCAGCACCTCTCATACCAGAGCAGGATTGCCCAGCTGAATGCTGAGTTTTTTAACTTGGTTGGAAAAGACAGACAGACCCCAACAGAAGTCAAATAACTGGAAAAACAATTAGCAATAATGTTTGGGTATGACTTATGCAGATGTCTATCACTGGTGACATCGGAGCAGATTTAATTGTGATCTGAGGGAGAATTTTTGAAGTTAATCCTCTTGGTGGCTCCCAGACTAATTTGTTAAGGGATTGAGGGAGATTTTCTAAACAAACAATGCAGTTGTTGAAGATTATGGTAATGCCACTGTTGATCAGATGTGGCACTGCCAGAGTTTGGATTTTGCTGGCTCAGATTGACATACTGTGTTTACAGCATTTGTGATTGACACAGACCTGCTCCAGCATTGCTTGGCATTGTCTGATAAAGAAAAATGCAGAACAGTAATTGCCATGTCAAGCAAACCTGGAGGTGGAGAGGTACTGGAAATACTGAAATGTTATTCAATTAGGAGCACCCTACTTCTCTGAGCATATTTTTCCAGAAGGAAATAGAATTTTGTGGCATTTCAAAACCTAAATTCATGGTATTTCTAAGAAATGCCAATAGATCTTTTAAAGGCTCTCCTAAGTGTGCAAGGCAGCACATTACAACATAGTGCTTCCTCTTAAAAGAAACCACATATTCTTACTTAAGATTTAACCATATTTCTTCCAATGTTATCATTCCCTTATCACCCATCTCATTGTGAATTGTTTAACAGCAGGATGTACAGCAGGGTCTAGAGGCCAGTGATGTTACAGCAAGGTGGTGGATGGTGCTAACATCCAGCAGTGTGGATGGTACACCTCACAGATCATCAATTTGTGCTGGATGCCTTTCCTTCTATGGCATTTTCATGGGATCAAAAGTTCTGCCATGGCTTATGCACAGGGAAGCCTGCAGGACACCAAAACCACAGGGAGCATGACCACAGTCAGTTCATTAGCTCATGTTTTTGAGGATTTAGCTGTACTTACCCATGTAACTGGGGGGCCTGATCTTCACAGAGAAAGGGTTTCTTCACAGGGTTTCTTCAGCTTTACATGAAAAAAAGCATTTCAAGTGTAAAAGTCACTTTCTTTTCCAGCCACAACCAAATTTTTTAAGCAGCGTCCTGAGAGACATTAATGTTTAATTTAGTTCTCAGCTCAAGAGGGTAAGGAAATTTGACTGGAATACCAAGGTGGTTAGCCAGAAGCAGGTTATGAAGTTTTTTTACAACTTTCTTACAAGAACAGAAGTTGCTGTATCAGCAGATTATTGTCCTTTTTGGCGGGTAGGCTTGTATACTGGTGAAAGATGTGGTAGGTAGTGCTGGAGGCTCAGGTACAATATGTATGAGGAATTTGTAGCTATGCATTTGTATTACTGATCTGTATTTTTGGTGCTACTGGGCATGGCCACTTAAAAAAAAAACCTAGCAATTAAAATTGCAAGCAGGTAGAGGAAGGAAAGAAATCTAGATTTTCATTACTGAATGCATTGTGCATTTTACATTTGAAGTTCAGAATGTTGCTCTAGTCAAACACATAAAATATGTTCTTCGTGTCTGAATGCAAAAGATATCATTTCCCACATGCTCAGAACTCAATTTTTAAAATGCCATGAGAAAAGGTAATCTCAGAAAAAAAATAGTTCCTTTTATGAGTCATTTCCTGGTTTTCTGGCTCATGATTCATACACTCACATCCTTGCTGAGGTCAAATTCATCCTCTTCCACCCAAATCCAGAGGATCATCAATGAAAGTCCTCCTCTAGGTAAGACCATAGATTTGCTGTATAGAAACTGAACCTGGACAGATTCTGATTAGAATTAATATACCTGCCCACAGTTCTGATGTTCTTGCTGTCCTCTGAAATCTTTAAATCAAGTCAGTATTTCACTTTCTAAAGAAACATTTTCGCTTGGGTGCAAGTGATGTTATTGAGCAGGACTCACTGGGTTATATTCTGTGGTTGTATAAAGCAAAAGACTGATTAGATGAGAACATGAGTCCCATAGATTCAAAAAATGTGACAGAATCCTGTGAAAGCCTGTCTTGAGTTCCAGCCTGCAGTATTGCAGGTGGAAAGCTCAGAGGGAGCAGAATTGTTGCTGCACATTTGCCCTGTTCTTACACACTTGCACAGCATCTACCACTCCCTCAGTGGGACTTTGGTCTGGCCTATGGCAACCATTTACATTCCTAACATCTCCTGAAAAGCACTGGAGGGCTGCCTGGCTAATATTTACTTTTTCTTGCTCTGGCTGGTTGTGGAGCCCTTGCAGGTGTTAGTGGGTGTAAAGGGATGGGGGGTGGGCAGCTGATCTGCCCTTGTGGAGCAAAGATATGTGAGCCTGGACTTTAAAAGTCCCTCCCTGCAATTCCACCGACATTTATTCATGTGGATTTCAATTAGTAATTGTTTTTGTTGGTGTTTTGTTTGCTTTTTTTTTTTTTTTTCTGGTGGAGGGTAAGTGTGAAGTGATTGATATCTGGGAAAGGAAATCAGGATTTGGCTGTGGAGCGACATTCCATTGTCTTGACACAAAATAACAAATAACTCACCTCTAAATCTGTGTCTCGGGAAATTAAAGTGTAAAGCAGTGAAAGTCATGTGGAGGTCATTGAGATGTAAAGTGTGACCTGCTCCCCAGCCCTGAGTAGCTCAGCTCTGTGACAGCTTTGAGAAATCTCTGGGACTGGGGAAGGGAGGGAAAGCGCGTACCCAGTGCCTGGCTTGTTCTCTCCCCCGCCTGCTTTTTGGAACTGTTGCTCTCACAGAGTTTGCAAACACCACCTGAAAAACACTGATTGTTGTGGTGGTGATTTTATAGGCAAACACAAACAGTAACTTTTCAGAAAACATCTGCACAGTAAGGGACTGTGTCTTGGCAAAACCAGCCCGAGTCCCTCCTCTTTTGGAAGCCTCATCTTTGTCAAGGCTGTTCAGTGCTTACTCTTCTCACATCACCCAGGTTTTAAAGGTTTAATTTTTGTGCCCATGTAGGGCGTGCACCCCCTGTCTGAACTGGGTGTCAGCTGTGTGGTTTTCCTCCTGGTGGGCAGCTCTCAGTCATGCTGGGGAACCTGGCACCCAGAGATGCTCCTTAGCCCAGTTTGCTCAAGCCATCTGACACCTCTGCACTGCAAAAATCCCAGGACATTTAGTGGCACCTCCCAAAATGGTGATTTTTGGGATCTCCATGAGACCTGGCACAATCTGAATGGTTCTTGGCTCACCCTAAGGCCCTGAGGACAGTGCTTGAAGGTTGTGCTCTGCAGCCCAGCCTGGCAAGGCCTTGCTCAAAGCCACAGAGTCATTGGAATGGCACCTCAGGAATTTGGTGCGAGTTCTTTGAAGTGCACTGTTATCACAATTAAATCATGTAGTAAATTACAGTAGCTTACTGATTTGCAGTAACTTTTCAGGTATTTTGTATCTGTCTATGTAGTGAGAGGAAGCAGCACTTTGCAGTTACCTGGCCTTGCAGAAGTCTTTGTGTGCCAGGAGACCCTCACAAAGATCCAGCCAAGGGGATAGGGAATGAGCCCATGGAAAAGTGTGGGATTCCTGGATGTTACAGGCTGAAATGTGACTCCATTACCCACACTAAGCAGCAGTTTGCTTGGCAAGGTGTCACCAGGGATTTGTCCAGAAAGGGGTTAGTTGCTGTGCACAAGCGTCACAGGTATTTCTTGGGCTCTGAGAGCAGCCCCATTGACATTCTGGATGCAAAAATATGTCATAGAAATTACAAGATTTATATAAAGCAAAAAATATTTCAGAATTGTTCTTTGGCAAGGGACAAGTGGCAGAGGGAGAAGGATTTGCTGAACTGGAAGAGGACAGCCGGGGAGGGAGAACAAGAGGGCTCTTCCAGCATCAAAGGATATGTTCTTCTTTCTCAGGATATGTTCTTCTTTCTTCAAAGGTGCTGGAGAACATCCTTGTTGGTGGAAAGAGAGTGAGACAGCAAAATAGACAGAAAAAGGGTTCAGAGGGCAGGAAAGGTCAAGGAGAAGGGACATCAGCCACAGGGGCATTTCAGCATGAGGAAAGGGCTGCAGAGGAAGGACAGGGCACCCACAGGAGCAGGGCACTGTGGTAAGTGCTGTCCGACACATGGAAAACTGAATGTTGTCCTGAGGAGAGAGAGAATGGTCTCTTGACAGCCAAAACAGGTCTGTCTTGCTGTGTCACTGATTCAGCCTCAAAGAGCTGAGAAGCATCTGGGAACACACATTTGAGGATAAAATTTCCATTTGCAGACAGGGAAAACTCATCTTCCCATCAGCACTACAGCAGCCCTTGCCAAAATTAGTCAGAACTAAGAATATACCCTTTGCAGAAGCTGGATGATATTTGTGAAGATCCTGGTCATGCTGTAGAGGCAAGGAGCATATCTGGATGCCATGTCTCTGTAACCATGGCTTTTCACAGCCCTGCTGTGCCACTGCCACATGTTGTGACAGGAGGGGCTGCTCCCCATCTCTGCCCCAGCACTGGAAGAGCAGCAGCAGTTTGGGCAGTGCCCTTCACTAGTGCCAGGTCTCATAGCTGTGCTGAAACCTCCTGCTTTGAATATCAAAGTTTAGCCTCTGGATGCAGCCCTAAAGGAGATAACAAATCAGGCCAGTAAAACTCGCTTGACTTCGTGGGCCAGCCCAGATCCTGATGATTGGTGTTGCAGGGCGTTTCTCTAGGAAAAGAAACTGGTCTGATGGCTTTTCAGGATTTGCATTTTTTACTCACTGATGGGAAGCTCTTTGGCTTTCCTTTTCACTGTCACGAGCTCTCGTGTTTCTGTACAGACTTGAGTCAAATTTGTATAGAGAAATGCCATTAAAATATTCAGTGAATAAAGGGGATACATACATCAAAGGAGTAAGGGGGTTATGTGAAATGACTTGTCCCGCCTTTCCCTGGTGACTAATCAGGATCTGTTCTTCACACCACCTATCTTCAAGGTGCTCTGGAAATCTGTAAGAGGAAACTCTAGAAAACAAAGATTAACGTTATTGGTTTCTGTAATCTGGCCTGATTTGGAGTTTCCTGATTGATCAGCGTGGTCTGCAAGTCCATGCTAAGCTCCCCTGGCATTTCCTAGTCTCTCCCCACAGGACTGTGAGCAGTGTGCTGTCCCTGTTTATTTTTTCCTGTTTATTTATTTATTTTCCTTGCTGGGGGGCTGGGCTGAGGCAGCTTGTGCAGGGAGACACTGCTGCCATGGGCCCTTAATGAGCTTTTTGAGCACTGAAGCAGCACAGCATCGCCTGGGAATGGTGGGGGCTCCTCCCTTCCCCGCGGCCGAGGGGAGCAGAGGCCGGCGGGTTAACGAAGCAGCCGGGGCTGGCAGGCGGCCTAATGAGGGCCAGGGGGCCGGGCAGGGACCCGGCAAGGCTGCAGCCCGAGCAGCACAGCCTCCAGCCAGTGCCCCTCACTGCAGTGCCCCCAGTGGGACCCTGTGCCACTCACTGCAGTGCCCCCAGCGGGACCCTGTGCCACTCACTGCAGTGCCTCCAGCAGGACCCTGTGCCCCTCACTGCAGTGCCCCCAGAGGGACCCTGTGCCCTCACTGCAGTGCCCTCAGCGGGACCCTGTGCCACTCACTGCAATGCCCCCAGAGGGACCCTGTGCCCCTCACTGCAGTGCCCCCAGCAGGACCCTGTGCCCCTCACTGCAGTGCCCCCAGCAGGACCTTGTGCCCCTCACTGCAATGCCCCCAGCAGTGCCCTGTGCCACTCACTGCAGTGTCCCCAGCAGTTCCCTGTGCCCCTCACTGCAGTGCCCCCAGCAGGACCCTGTGCCACTCACTGCAATGCCCCCAGCAGGACCTTGTGCCACTCACTGCAGTGCCTCCAGCAGGACCTTGTGCCACTCACTGCAGTGTCCCCAGAGGGACCCTGTGCCACTCACTGCAGTGTCCCCAGCAGGACCTTGTGCCACTCACTGCAGTGTCCCCAGAGGGACCCTGTGCCACTCACTGCAATGCCCCCAGAGGGACCTTGTGCCACTCACTGCAATGCCCCAAGCAGGAGCCTGTGCCAGCTGCCCCAATGCCTCCAGCAGGACCCTGTGCCATTTACTCCATTTCCCCCTGTTATTACTGTAGCTGGAAGTGTTAAAAAGCAAAGAGCCCCAAAAGGTTTAAGGCATTTTCCACCCAGCAGTTTTGTGGGTGCTGGGGTCTGAACCAGCGCATTAACAATGAAGAGGAGAGTGTTAAAAAAAATAACTAGGAAACAGATTCTTTTTAACCTTTAACCACTCCGAAAGGCCAATAAATCATTAGCTACTAATTAACAAAAACAGAAGGGTAACTTACTGTCTGGTAAGCAAACTCTTGGAATTACTGAAAGGCTGGCCCTGACTTCAGGATGGCTTTTCTTCTTACACTTATTAAAAAGACAAACAAGCCAAGCTCTGAATATTAAGCTATGCCATGCAAAGCATTGTGCGAGAAGACTGACTGTCTAAAGTAAATATATTTTTAATGTGTACAGTGAGCTGAGAAAATGCAGAATTTACAATATGCAACATCTGACTCCCAAGAAATTGGGTTTGCTCCTGGTGCCAAGTGTAACAAGGTACATTGTGTCTCATCTGCAGGCAGTACTGGTTTGCATTTTCTAAGTCTTGGCCATACTTACAGTCTGCTGCTGAATCATCTCCTCAGCTCCTTCAAAAGACTCAATGGGGTGGCTGAAGCAGGAGGAAGACCTTCTGGCTGAGATTTGAGCTGGAGAGCACAGCTTTCAGCCTGAGCTCAGGGAATATCCCTTATGTTGGAGCACTCTCTGATGGCTGACCAAAACCACTCTCCCTCTTCCCATCTGTGAGAAAAGTCAAGTGGCAAGTTTTTATCTAGGAATGGAAGCTGGAAAAAAGTTGTCTGGTGGAGGAAATGTTTGTGAGACCTCTGGAACAGGCTATTATCTTGCAGATTAACTAACAAAAGGGTGAGATCTAGGAATCTGAGTGTCACCACTGCTGCTGATTAAACAAACATTTGAACTTTGCAGTATTATTATTACATGTACAGATACTATCTCGTCTGCTTTAATTTAAAATAAGTCTGCCTAGGATTGGACTACTTACTTAAACCTCTTCAACAGTTTTGCATCCTGACTTGGAAACAGTAGGACATATGATCTAAAGTACAAGGGTTAAGTGTTTAGGACAAGGGCTCTCATTGTCTGTGGATCTGTATGTCTTTTCCATTCACTGTGCATCGTTACACCAGCTGTGTCTCTAATAAGTAACTGTGTGGGCTCTCACAGTTTAAATATTTACTTAAACATAATAGAGAACCCAAACGAAACTGAGCCACATGAGAATATCCACCTCTGATGTTCTAAGTGTAATCACAGTGGATTTGCGCAGTGGATTTGCAAACTATAAACAGATGTGTTTTGATGACTTTCTCTCCTCTGTCTGGTCTCCACTTGTAAAACACAAGTTCACAGATTAAGCTTCTCAGGGTTTTTCACCTGGGAGAAGCTACATGTCTTTCTTACTGTTGAATTTATGAGGAGAAGTCTAAACATTGCCCTGTAACTGAGTTTCACAAAAATCAGATTTGGCATCACTAGGAAAATACCTCCACAGTGGTGTTCTCTCTCTGCAGCCTTAAAAAGTCACTACTGGTGGCCAAAGGGAGTTCCATACCCTGTTGTGGCTCAAGGAGGTCACCCCTCCAGGTCACTGCTGAGAGAGTAGATGAGTCTCACTGTAACCTCTGCTATGGTCAGAAAGGGAGCTGCAGTTTTCAAAATACATCCTAGGAGGCTGTCATTCCTGTAGTCACATTTTGCCTGTGACTCTCTCTGGGCAAAGGTGAACATCATGGGTTAGACATGAGATGGGAGATTGTCACTCACAGATCAGAACAAGTGATCTGCATGAAAGCTCAGTGAGGCGAATTCAAGTTTCATTACATTGTTTACAGTTTTAGGTACTAATTGTCATCTTTTGAGGAACATAAAGATGGTTACTCTTGGTTTACAGATGGAGAAAAAGGTAGGGCGAATTCAAGTTTCATTACATTGTTTACAGTTTTAGGTACTAATTGTCATCTTTTGAGGAACATAAACATGGTTGATCTTGGTTTACAGATGGAGAAAAAGGTAGGGGACTTATGCTGCCCCATATTGATCCTAAGACAGGACTATTTCTTTTTTCCAGGTGACCCTAGATGTGACTATAACATAAAAATATAAGAGTCAGTATAACAAGCAAAATGAATTTCATTATGGGATGTACAGAATGTTTGAGGAATCATCATGTGATGGTGATAAAACACTGCAACACTCAGGGCTGCTTTTTCTTCCTTTCATTTGAGTCCTGGAATAATGCACTTCTTTCATAGTTTGTTTAAGGGAGACCAGGTTTTCTCTCTGGCACTGTTTGGTACCTCTTCTTGCTACTCAGTGTTACAGCATGTGGTCTTTGAAATTTGAATCCCAGCTTCTTTCTGGAGAAGCACTAACTGAAAAGGCAGCCTTTAGGGTTAGGCAGCGAAAGGTAAATTTTCAGCTCCATGAGCAGGAACTCAGTTACATGACTTGCATTACTATTAATGGGGGTCATGCTGGTAAATTCCTGTACACCACATTGCACATTTACTCATGAGTGCAGAATTGGCACAGCTAATGAAACTTGCCTTTCGGGTAGCATGTATTTCAGGAGATGGGTCTGACAGGCAGAAAGGACTGCTAAGTACCCAGATGAAAGTCTGGCTTTTAACTCCTTGAACATATTTCCAGAAAATAATAGTGTGAATTAATGCTGGTTAGTGTTAGCTGTTCCTACTGTTAGGGATCAGTCTTGCTTCAGTAGGATTTCATTGAGGCAAAGATCAGGCTTGAAGTGTGAATGTGTGTGCTGTCATGTAGTGTTGGCAATTCACTTTCTGGTGCATTTTCCAAGTACTACTCACGGTCATTCATTTTCTTTCAAACATAGGCCAGTCCTCTGCTAAAATGGACTTCTCTAATCATAAACAAATAACGTTTTCTTAAATCATTTTCAGCCCTGCTACTTTCCCAACAATGATCTCTCCTATGGCTGAGCATTCTTTGGTGATTACCAGCCTACATTACTCATGGGCATCTTATACCCCTTTATTCTTAAACTGTGTGAACTACAGTGATGGCATCTTATTTCCAAAACTCTTCTCTAGCCTTTACTTTGCTAGGCTAAACCTGCCAAGTCCATTTTGCCTGTTTGATATGGTAAATTTGCTCTGGCTGCTGTTCTGTGCACCTGCTGTAATTGGAAGGTATTTTTAGTAAATGAAAACAAAACTGCCCAAACATTCCATCCTGTTCAGTGTTATGAAACTTTCCTCATATGCATCTGTGCAACAGCCCAGTGTTGTGTTGCCTTTTTAACCTTTCAATCTCACCATGGTTCCTCATTGTTTTGTAGTTAATTAGTAGGGTTGCTTTATTATTTTTCATCATTTAGTGCTGAGAGTTTCAGAGTCTGCAGCAGGAATTCTTGTCATCAGATCCAAGTTTCATGTTGTGGCATTAATTCTTTTTCTTGCATGCAACTATTCAAAGTGATTTTTTTTTTAAATGCATGATACTCTAAATATCCTTTGCATCATCAGTAACCTATATTTAACATTAATCAAAGTATTTAATGAATAAAATCTGTTCCATGATTCATTGCTGAAGGAGCTCTTAACTTGGGCTTTCTCTGACAAAGTCTTTTATTTACTTCCATTATTTCAATTATAAAGCATTCCCTATATTAGCTGTTGAGAAGATGAATACTTGACACATATTTTGAGATCTCATCCTATTAATTCAGTCTGAAAATATCTCTTTCCTTTCCCAGTAACATATTCTTGCATTTTGGGAAAAATCTGTCAAATTCTGTCAAATGAGACTTTTAACATGGTCAGCAAATTACCTTGTGTTTGAACTAAGTATGGTTTGAACTGCCAATACATTTCTTTTCATTCACTGCAATATTCCCTTTCTTCATGGTTCTGTGTGGTCATCAGAGCCCAAGAGATACCAGAGATCTTTACTGCAATGAGCAATCAACATCTAGAGAAACACTTTTCCGTTTCTATGTTAAATAAAAGTAGAAAAAAATCAATTTTCTACTGCAGCTAGTGACTGTGAAGGAGCAGCTGCAAAGTGCTGAGTCTCATCAGGTTGCAATCATGATTAACATTGGGCAGATCCCCCCTGCTGAGGGAATAAATACCCTGCCTTTGTCAAGGCTTCCATGTAAGAAACAATAGATTATTTCAGTGAAGCACAAGAACATAAATGTTAATCGAATCATTCCTCTGAATGAATAGAAGTAGCACCCAGAACGTAAACATTTTAATTTTGGAAGGGAAGGCTTGCCTGTCAGTTGGTTAGTTTTCCATGTATTTTTAAATTTACTTTGAAAAGCTGCTCACTAACATTGCCATCATTGCATACAATAACATTTTCAGCACTTCAAATACGTGTGTTTCCTGTCTTTCCAACCTAGGCAGTGGCAAAGTCCAGGGAGTATCGGAAAAAATAAAATCTGCCTTAATATCACTAAAGAGAGGTCAAAACCTTATACTGAGTAACTGCCAAACTATGTGATCACATTAGTTCTTGGTAGAGGAAATGGAAAATACTTTCCAAATGAAATTGACAGCAGGAAACATGTTTTAAAAATGTGTTTTATATATTGGGATACTTACTCTTAAAAAGAATTGTCTCTATACAGATGATGAAAGTGGCTGTAAGTATGTTAACAAATTTATGTGTCTGTAAGTGAAACAGGAAGAATTAATTTATCCCCTTACTGCTTCCTTGTTTGCTGTAAGAATAAGGAATTTCAGAATGCAGTCATGCAGTACACGTTTTAAAGCAAGTGTACAGCAAGCTACAGATGCCCAGCCATCTTCATTTTCATATGGATGCAGCTACTGTTGATTAACACATCCAGTAAATATGTTTGGACTTTGGACTTAAATACATTTTGGACCAGTGCATCTGGTCAGATCCTGCTGGCTTCATTCCTGTGTGGTGTCCTTTGCAAAGCCAGTAGAGTTCAGCTCAGTGCCTTCTCTTGTGCCCATAATGCCCTCAGAGATCTTGCACCTGTGGTAGATTAAGACCCCTCAGCTCTATATGAACATTAAACATGGAAACAGTTTTCTTACAGGATTTGCTGGCTCTTCACTGAGGCTGCTATGCTTCTGTTTGCACATGCACCTTTTTTAACAGTCATAATATACTTCTCCACTGGACAAATCTGTCTCTCGAGTTTCTGCACAGGAAACATCATCTCCTGCCAGTCACTCAGAATACATCTGATCAGTGACAAAATTAGTGAAGATGATGAAGGATCTGTTTATGGTGGAAGCACAGAAACTTGATGACTGGTATTGAATTCCTGGTGGTCCCATAGGAAAGCCTGTCTGTTGGGATCACTGAATTTCCCCACTCAGTAGGTGCTGAAGTGTTCCCCCCATTTCAGCACGTACTGAGTGGGGAAATTCAGTGATCCCAACTGAATTTGTGGAGAATACCAAGTGACAGCAGGTGATGGGCAGAGTGAGCCAGTAACAGTGGAGGTGTGAAGCTGAGTGTGATAATTCTGGCTTTGTGGCTCATGTTCACCAGGATACATTGTGATTGAGTGGGCAGGAGTTCCCTACTGCCTGGGAGAAGCAGAGGTGAGGAAAAGCCAGAGCTTTTATTGCTGCTCTAAAACACATCTTCCATGCTGCACCTGCATCTGTGTGCCTGCACCAGAGCAAGCACAGATACATCCATTATTTTTGATTGTCCAGCTCCACAGGTCATTGGTCTCTATTCTCCTGTAACTAGAACCTGGCAGCTTCTCAGCTGACCCAGCAATGGGCAGTGGTTTTTCATGCACTCCATGCTGTAGCTGGAACAAGCAGGTTTCATCTAAGTTCCCTTCCAGTCATCAGTCCCCTCACTACAGCTTTTATAGAGGCCTGAACTCAGTTTCTGGTAGCCTGGACAGAGTGCAGCCATCAGAGAAAATGTGATTTAAGCCTTTAATTTAAGCTTCAGTTGTAATAATACATCATTTTAGGGTTTTCATTGCCTTGAGGTGAAGAGGTGCAAAATGAGCATAATTTATTAGAATTTACTATGCAGAAGTGGGAAAACACCTGTTTGATATGATTTGGGCCAAAGTGGTTCAGCTGTGGAAAAGACCAAAGCCACTTCTGAGCACCCTGTGTACCATACTGGGCACGTGTGGACTCTTACTGAAGTCATCCATCGGGGTTTTTCCTTGCCTAAATGTCGTGGGACAACCTAACTTCTGCTGTTTCATTTACATCTTCTATTCTTGTCCTCTTTGGTGGGGGTAATAAGAAGTGTGTTGCTGAGCTGACTGAACCAGCATTTAAATCTCATGTATGTGTAGCCCTGTGTGACACGTGCCATTTCCTTTTTGAAGCCAAACATTGGCCGATTAGGAATCCCCCATGGGCCCTCTGGAGAGAAGGTGGCCGTGGTGACTGTGGACGACTGTGACACAGCAGTGGCTGTGCGCTTCGGGAGCCTCATTGGGAACTACACCTGTGCTGCCCAGGGCACTCAGACTGGCTCCAAAAAGTAAGGATTCCCTGTATTTGTGTTTTCCACTCATTCTCTTTTTCCAGTGAAGAATCACCAGCATGCAATTAACCACTGAGCACTAAGTGATTAACCAGTAAGTTGGAAAAACAGATGTGACATAACAACAAAAAGTAACAAAGTTTCATTTGGGATATGGAATTGCTTCTGCCATTTAAGTTAAGAGTCCTATCTTAAAAGGAGGTAGAAATAGAGACTGTAAACAAGCAACCATTGAAAATCACAGGTTGTGAGAAAGGTTTCCTGTGAAGAAAGAAAAAAATTGGTACTTTTGAGTTTAAGGAGAAGGTGAACAGCAGACAACACAGGGGGATATAAAGTAATGAGTGATTGCAGAGAGACCACTGAGAGACACATTGTGCTCTAACATCCCAAGAGAGGGGCACACTATAAAAACTGGGGCTAATCCAAATGACCAGATGACAACAATTCTCACACAGTGTGGAGTCATTTAGTAGAACCTACATCCACTAAATGTCATTAAGACTAAGATCCTCAGAGGATTTTAAAAGGGTTGGCACTATATGATAATTAAGTCCTTATATAAAAATGTATTGTTTCTCAACCTTGTGCATCAGCCAGTCCCTGCATGACTGGGGTCAGAAAGAAGTGTCCTGTGGCTGCACATTTTTCTCTGATTTTCATTTTCTTCTGCATACTAGCAACTGCTAGGGACAGGTCACTGGATTCTGTATGGACATGACAGCTCCTAAGTTAAAACTTAGTGTTACTGGATTTTAATTACAAGCTCTGGAAGTGCTCATGTAGCAGAGGGAAGTGCAGCTTAAATGTGCCTATGGAAACAGTAAGATAAAGAACAAAACAAAACAAATTCTTTGCAAGAAATTACGAGCATTTCTTTATTTCTTCAGATCTTTGGACCTGACTGGCCCTCTCCTCCTTGGTGGTGTCCCAAACTTGCCTGAGGATTTCCCAGTGCACAACAGGCAGTTCATTGGCTGCATGAGGAACCTCTCCATCGACAGCAAGCCCATCGATATGGCTGGTTTCATTGCCAATAATGGCACTCTGCCAGGTATGGGCTACCAGTGCCCCAAGGGTCAACACCACAAAGGTCTCTGCCACAGCTGCACGTGGGACATGGCTTAGCACGTCGAGGCTGGCACTGCGAGGAACCCCAGGAAGGGGAAGGGGACACAGGGTTCTGGAATGACCCCCTGTTAGCACTGTTGATGGTAAAGCAGCTATGGGGCAGGAACTTCGGGTGCTGTATGGCATTGTGCTGCCACTGTGTATCTGGCCAGACCTCATTTGTTTGAGTAATGTGCAGTCCACACCTGTGCCAGGGAGGCATACAATAGCCCGTGGCACAGGGCACACTTCCAGGATTCAGCAGCACATCAGAAAGGACTGGGCTTGTTTAGCCTTTCTGTATTGCTGGGAGTTTCAGCCAGGAATTTACTCCTAAATTAACTTCTTCTCTTCTATTTTTAAACCACCTATTAAATATCATTTTGCTTTGAAAGCCAGTGGGATTAGTTAATGAAAAAGACAGTACTTACAATGACTTTTTAATAAATTGTGTTTGTTCTGTAAATAAAATTCTGCAATTCCCCAAATGTGAAACCTACTTCATGGAGCAGCCTGTTGGAAGTTCTGATTTGATTTCCAGTCCCTGGATCCCTGATCAGGATTAGTTCCAGTGATTAGGCATACAGAATGTTCTCATCATCCTAAAACTGGCTCTTACCCACAAAAATGGAAAGTCCCTTCTGTCCATGCTGCTGAAGGTCTTTGTAAGAGCTAAATTGCAGTTCTAAAGTATGTTGCATTGATTGTGGATTAAGGAGAGAGTCACAGCATATGCCTTTGATAGACAGACTTATCTTTGTGCATTTAACAGATGTATGCATGATCAGCTTACATAAACTTTTGCCATCCACATTTTGCTTCACTGACTTCAAAAACATTTTTTAAAAAAAGCAAAAAACCCAAACCTATAATAGTCATGTCTTCTTTTTATGTAAAACCTCAAATTAAGAACCTTTTTTTTAATTGAAACCGTACAAAGTAATGGTTTTCCTGAATTGCAGGCTGTGCAGCTCAGAGGAACTATTGTGAAACCAACTGGTGCCAGAATGGAGGCACGTGCATCAACAAGTGGAACACGTACATCTGTGAGTGCCCTGTGCGCTACGGGGGCAAGAACTGTGAGCAAGGTAGGCTGCACAGAGCTCTCTGTGCTTGTCATGTGTGCACATGTCACTGCTGCCACTGCCATCCCACAGCACCTGTGTCCAGCTGTGATAATTGAGGGTAGCAGAAGATTGCAGCTGAGACTGTCACCCGTTATCTGTTTGAAATCATTTTAGAGATCCCCTCTCTAGTAGATGACATACTGTCATGAATAAGAGCAGCTTTCATTGATTTACTTACATAAGCAAAGTAGTTAGAAAAAACTTGGCTGTATTTAGTAATTTGTTTATAGTAAAAATGCCTGATCCTAAGCCCCTTTAAATCAGTAGAAAGAATCCTGCTGACTTTACTGGGCTTTGACTCAAACTGGGGATGAATGTGCTCTTTTAATCACTACTTTTTTGGCAAGAGAGCATTCTGTGCTAAGTAAGAGCACTTTCGGTTTTACTGGATTTCTCTTTGATTGAGCACAGTGTGAATATATGTGTAAAACCTCATTACTAAAGGATAAGGAAGGAGCAGCAGGTGAGTTTTATAGGGTGTGAAGAACTTGCAGTCAGTTTTTTCCTCTAGAAGTGAGGAGTTGCCTGTGGGAGGAGTCCCATGGGGTTGGTGCTGTAAGGTGGCTGCTCCTTTGGAATCTTCCTGGATGCTTCCAGCAAAGAAAACATGCTTCTACTTGGCCTGGTCTAGGTAGTGGTACTGGTCTAGGTAGTAGCAATTTCTCTTCCCTTTCCTGAGAAGCAGCAATATTACCTTAAGAGGAGAGGACAAATGGTTAAGGTTCTGTCTTGGAGATGAAGGTTTGCAGAGTGAAGAACAGGGAAAATGAATGATGGAGAACCTCTTCCTATGCTCCACCTCACACAGAGCCCAGAGCTATTATTATTGCCCCTAGCCTGGTACCTGCTTTCTGTAGCAGCTCCTCAAATATTTTGAGCTTCCCAGGTCTGTATGAAGATCTGATTTTTCCATGTGTCTCATGTCAAGAATGTTTGTTGGTGAAATTCTTGTGTTTTCTTCATGATTGGCTTTTCTTTATGCTACAAACCCACTCTGATGTATCCTGAGGGGAGTGCCAGTGCCCAGCTATGGTGTGTCCTGTACTGGTGTAAATGGGAGTACTGCTATCACATGCAAAGACTCTCCTTCCCTCTGTTTTTCAAATGGAAATTCAAAATTTCATCAAATGTTTGTTTTATTTACTATTTTCTTATCCCAAACTCAAGACCAATCCACAAAGTTTGGGATTTAGATTATCATCTGGGAGCTGCCCTGTAGCCATCCCTGGAACCTCATTTTCAATTCAGGTGAAAGAGATGATGGCAGTCACACCAGCACTGCCTCCCCCAGTCCCAGCTGTCACCTCTGCCTCCAGCACTGTACATTCCTGCATGTCCCCTTTGTTAATGAAAAACCCCATGTTCTTGCTGATGCCTCACTTTGTGGGGTTTTTCTGACAGTTTAAAGGCAGCAGGCTGCTTGGTTCTTTAATCATATTTGTAGGCCAGTGTCCCTGTGGGAAAATTGCAAGACAAGAAGGAAACACAATGTGACCAAAAACTTCAGGAGCCCAAAGTTAAAGTCAGGAGATAGAGTCAGTCACAGTTAATGCTATTCTCCTGTCTTTCAAATTTCTTATTTGAATGCTCAGCTATGATCCTAAGAGCATTAGCTATTATTAGGCAGCTATTTTTTTTTAAACTCTTCAATAGAATATTTGCAGTTTTGAGTAGGAGTGCCACATTTCTTTAATCCCTATGGCAGTGCTGGTTCAGCTTCAGCTAACAGATGACAAAGACTTTGGCAAGTTACCAATTAACCTTTTTTTCATTTCCTGCTCTTCAAAACCGCTGGGATATGGTCTACACTAGTGAGGATGGGATATTTTACCTTCACAACCCTTCTAGAATCTGTTAATTCACCTTCTGACAGCTCCCCTGTCCCTCTGCTGATATATAGAAAGGAGATAACATTAAGGAAAATCAGTTTCCCCTTTATTGTAATTTAATTCTTTTAAACTATTAGGTGTTGCAATTCTGTGAAGAAGATCTAGCAGCTGTGTCTGACTCACTCTTGGATGGCCAGTGTCATTGCACTAGCCTTGGGCTGGACCTAAACATAAGCTTCCAAATGTCCAGCACCCACACTGCAGGTGACATCCAGTGGGGTGTTGGCTGCATGTTTCCCACACTCCAGGTGACATCCAGTGGATGTTTCCCCAGGCTCTGTTTCTCCACAGGGAATGGCCCTCATGTGTTTCTGCTGGCCTGTTGGGTGCAGGACTCTCTTTAGAGTGAACATAGATAGTCAGGCAGCGCTCCAAGTGACAAACCCTGAGCACAGGATCAGTTTGTATCACTGCACTGCCCATGGCAGGGGGTGCTGGGAAGCATGTGGCCCTCTGTGGTGACATGGGAGGTCAGGTCCCATCTGAGGACAGTGGATGTGCCACCCCCTCCATGGACACTCCTGGTCCCAGGCATGAGGAAGGGCTGGGGGGAAGAGGGAGGTCAGAAGGGGACTGACAAATGGGGATTTCTATTTAACTAACAGGGAAAGGTGCACCCTGGCCCCAGGGAAGGGAGGGAGGCTGAGAGAAGGTGTGGGAAGGGAATGGTATTTGCAAGTACAGAAAGTCACCACCAGTGAGAAAAGGAAGAAGGTGGCTAATTGCCATGCCAGTCCAGTTCTCCCAGGAGCAAAGGCAAATTGCTTGCACACAGCATTCCATCATTCAGCAGGTGGGAAGCCCACAAGTTTGCATCCTGCCTCTGCACTCTGGAGGCAGATGGGCTCCAAAATCTCAGCAACAGCCCAGAAAACCAGCAGCAAAGTTGGAAGCTGAGGTTATTGTAGAGGTCAGCAGGGTAGAGGAGGAAGGCAAAGGCTGACTTTTGCACAGGTGGAGCAAGAGGAAATAATCCTGCTCAACACTGATGTCCTGGCTACTTTTACATTGATGTGGTGCAGTGTGGGCTGATGAATTGTGCCCTGGCCCAGAATTGTGCCCTGGCCCAGACAGCCAGAACTCAAGTACTGCATTCAACTTTTAAGCAACCTGAGGCATCTGTATCCGGTGACAACCTTTTTTAAAGTTGCCATCTGGTTTTCAAGAGCAGGCTATGCTGCAGTTGTTCCACCATATGCCCTCTCTGGCAAAGGTGAGATCACAGGCTGGAGCAAGAGGGAGGAGGGCTGCCCCTTAGCCTGCCTGCCCTTAGCCTGGTGTGGGTCGGCTGGGTAACCACATCTTAAGGAAGGGCAAGTCAAGTTCCACCTCTGGCTTGACTAGTGGTAGCCCTGTAGTCCCTGACTTTTTGTTTCTCACAAATAGAGAGCTAAAGGGCTTGCACTTTACCCCAACACCTGCACTCCACTCCTCACCCCAGCCTTTCCCTTGGTAGTCACCAGCAAGGCAGACATATGAGAATTTGGGGTTTGGCTTTATTCCTCAAAAAATGCAACTTCACATCAACTTTCCCCCATTTTTTGGTATGGTGTCATCCTTCAATCTTTTTCTAAGGACTTATACATATGCACATAGTATATAGTAACACATATGCATTTGTATATACATGATCTACTAGAAAAACTCCAGAAAGTGTCAGCAGATATGGTAGTGTGGAGCAGAAAGGGAAAGAGTGATTTCCCTGTGATTTCACTGACTGGCATGGACTCAGTACATGATGAAATAAAAGTCTGGGTGCTAATCTCTGGTCATTGTACCCAGTCTCCAAGGCCTGCTTCCACTGGCAAAAAGCTGCCATGAACTTCACCAACATGCCCACAAGCAAGGATGTCAGGAAGGGGCTGACTGTAGATCTCCTAGAAGGTTCCACACATGGTGGTGTCATATGAGGTGTTGCAAATAGCACAGATCTCATATGGCTTAATTTGTACTTCTAATCAGTGGGATCAACTAATCCATGGGACTGTAGCTCCTGTTACCTGGGGTAACAACTTTAGAAGTCCAAGGGGATGGGTGTTCCTCTATTTTCCATCAGCAAAGTTCTTTCTATTGAAGGCTGTCATTGGTGTCACCCTGTAGGAGCTGTGCTTGTGCAAGGTTAGAGAGAGGGGCAATTTTGCAGCTGTCACCTCAGGATATTTAAGGCAGGTGATTTAGGCAATTCCACACAAACTTTCTCCCTGTGAAAACACTGCGTAGCTGAGGCAGCTGAATAATCTGGCCCTGGAGTATTCACAATTAATTCATATTTCCTGTTGCCTCCCAGCCTTTTCCTGTGTTTAATCTGTTAATTAGAAGCAGGTAATCAAGGTTGTGTTGAAAACATCTGAAGCAACTGTTGCCCTCATACTTCCTGCTCTGTCCACCCACTCACCAGCAGAACTATATCAGCAGAGATCCTGAGCTTCCCTTTCTAGGAACAGCTCTCATGTGGGTAATGCCATAGCAGTGTGGAGGTGCTGCTTTTGAGTACAGGCACCAAGATGCCTACCCACAACCAGGGTAGGTTGTGAATTTGCAGTATTATCAACTGTTTCACAGTAACTCCCCTAGACCAGCTCTTCATCCATGATAGATTGAACGTAGCTCAGTGGAAGAAGGACTAGCTCCTTGTGTCATCACTGTGACATAGCATCACTTCCTCTTCACATTTGTCCTGAAGGATAAAAACCATTTCTCTTGTATTTTGATTCACAGCAATGCCTTCTCCTCAGCGTTTCAGTGGTGAGAGCATTATCATTTGGAGTGACCTTGACATCACCATCTCTGTGCCATGGTACATTGGGCTGATGTTCAGAACCAGGAAAGTCAATGGCATGTTAATGCAAGCCAATGCTGGGGCTGCATCCAAGATCAACATTCAGGTAAAGTGGGTTTTGGCTAGAAAAGAATTAATATTTCCCCAGCAGTGGATATGGCCAGATGAACTACACAGCTCCATCCACTTAGCTACATAAATGCATGTCAAAAAAACATATCATTACTTTAGCCTTTTACAATGATCAAAAAGTGAATGATCAAAATATCATTATAAAAATCATATTCATTTAAGGTTATTTTTCTAGTCAGAGGTAGTAGTGGACATTAATATAGATGTAAAAAATGGATCTATTCCTTTGGGGATTTTTTTTAAGGCAAGCTGGAGTGTGAATGTCCAAAGTTATACAAGGAGTTCTTGCAAGTTCCCATCTTTACTCTTTGGGCTTTTTTTCCTTTTGGGTTTTCTTAAGAAATATTATCTTGCTCTCCACCTCCTTCTGCATCAAGTACAAATATGTAGCAAAAAAAGACATGGTTGGTTTTTTTTCCCCAACAGATACTGAACAGCTATGTGCAGTTTGAAGTGTACAGTGGCCTGAGCCAGGTTGCTAGTTTGAAGATGAGCCAGTCACGGGTCAGTGATGGGGAATGGCATCATTTATTAGTAGAGCTGAAGAGTGCAAAGGATGGTAAAGATCTCAAGTACCTTGCTGTCATGTCCTTGGACTATGGGATGTACCAGGTAAGGCAGCATCAAAACTGCCACTGAGCACTGCACAAATGCTTTTAGGAGAAACTAGGATAGAGGACTGTGGACAAGTGCTTATGCTGTGAGACATGTTCTGCAGTGATTTATGCCTGATCAATGATATTCATTTATTAAGCTTTATGATAATATATCTTACAAAGAAGTCATAAAAAGACACATTCCAATGTCTGGCTCCTCACTGCTTTGGTATTTTTTATGTAATCTATCAGCCACTGCTTGTCACCATCACAGATCTGTCTGTGTCACAGAGGATGATAGTGCTTCTTATCAGTTGTTATTTTCCTCACAGAGCACTGTGCAGATTGGAAATCAACTACCTGGATTGAAAATGAAAAGCATCATTGTGGGAGGTGTTTCTGGAGACCAAGTCTCTGTTCAGCAGGGATTTTATGGATGTATGCAGGTATGAAATTAAAAGCGTAGCAATAAACTTTGAATTAGTGAGAAAATGCCCAGGTGAAACTGTGGGAGGTTTCTTTTTCATCCACCCTCAAACATTTCTGTTTCCTCCATAAAAATTATCTGAGAATCAAAATATTGAAATCTTTGCCAGGTATAAATCTTATCACATAGGGGAAAAACATTTGAAAAAAAATCTGGGTTTGGCTCATTAGGTGATTTCTTTAAAATTTACCCTCATTGATTGATGAAAATAATGAAACACATAATACTGTACTCTGAAAGGAGACTCTAACTTTAAAATAATTGTCTTTTGTCACCAGGGAGTAAGAATGGGAGAGACATCTACAAACATAGCGACCCTCAACATGAAACAGGCTATCAAGATCAACGTGAGGGAGGGCTGTGAAGTGGATAACCCTTGTGATTCCAACCCCTGTCCCCAGCACAGCTACTGCAGTGACGACTGGGACAGCTACTCCTGTGTGTGTGACCCAGGTAACCTGCTGGCCACTCATCCAGCATGATCATCACACCTCCATGAGCTCATCAGAAGCAGCACAGCAGCAGCAGCGTGCTGGCAAAGTGTTCATCTTCTGATTCTTCCTCTTCCAATCAGTATTACCCTTCTCACTCTTTCTGTAGCACCCTGGAAGCTGAACTCCTGGGCTAAGAATCCATGCAATGTATCCACCAAATGGAACGACAGTCTCTGGTCCAAAAGACTCTTGTGCACCTCCCCTTTTCTTTTAATTTAATTTAATTTTTTTTGCTTTCTCAGCCTTTTCTGCTGTTGAATTTCAGTCTCTCACTCCACATCCTAATCAAGATACTTTGTATGTTTTCTCTGTTTTGGAGCATGTAGCCAGCACATGCTGTCAGCACCCAGCACAGTCACCTCCCATACATGCAGCAAGAGAATACAAAACTATTTGTGGCACATGCCCCAAATATAAAACTGGGAACCAAAGGCACAAGGGTGCCTCAAGCATGGTAACAGACTGTCAAAAAGAATGGCTTGCTATCATTTTGTTTGAGAGGGAAAAGAGTGCTTCATTACTGACAGTATCTCAGGGGGAATCTGCTGATTATCAAAGATGTGTTATTAGTGTATAAGCTTAAGACAGACAGTCTTTTGGAGACATGCAAATCATAAATTACAATGGTTGCTGTAATTTTCTTACCTTGTCTCCCCAGGGTACTTTGGGAGACACTGTGTTGATGTATGCAACTTGAACCCATGTGAGCATGTCTCCACATGTGTGCACAAACCTAGCTCATCCCACGGCTACACCTGTGAGTGTGGACAAAGCTACTACGGACAGTACTGCGAAAGCAAGTAAGAGAATTATTTTGTTCTTGGTTTCTTGATCCTGCCAGGCAGCTCTTCACCTAGGGCTGCAATCCTCCCACTTCCTGTTCTGCTCCGATAAACTTCCCTGTTACAATTTGAGTGGTATTTTAGGCTGTGTTGCCTTTTGGTATTCCTGAGCTCTTCCCAGAAACTAGACATGCTATTCAGGAGCCACTTTGCTTCATCAGCTGCTCAGGGGCTCAACCAGTTCTGCTATGTTGCACAGCACTGCATCTCACCTGTACTTTGTGGTGGGCTTGGCCTCAGTTTGCTCTGCATCTCTCCTCCAGCTTCCCCAGCACACAGAGCAATGCACCAGTTTGGTGGCCTCTAGGAAGATAAAGTCTCTTGGCAGTGTAGGTCCAGTCTCTGGGCTGGCAAAGAGCCATCTCTTCTGGACAGTCTGGGGCCTGTGTCTGTTGCTTTGTGGGAGAAACGTGCTGATTCCCTCATCAGCAGCTTCCTGGTCTCTGATAAGCATTCAGCAACCAGCCTTATCCCAGAGGCAGCACTTTGATTTACTGTAATATGGGCCATTCATGATGTGCAAATCAAGTGCATTTGTCTGCCTGTTTAGGAATGGCTCATGTGATGTTTCCTTCCCTTTGAAAACTGCAAGCTTCTTCCTCTGCCTTTTGTAGTGCGGGCTTGCAAATGCTGGCCGTACTGTTGCCAGATTTGTCTTTCATTTCTCTGGATTAGTGACACAGAGACATTGTCCCTTGTCATTATCTGCTGACATGTGTCAAGTGCAACACTGTGGTTTTCATATTATAAAGCATAGAAGTACAAACTTTCCAATTACCATAAATAAAATTGGTATTGGTCTTCAAAACAGATGGAAATAGTATTTCTTTCCTAAAAATGAGCAGCAGGGAGAGGATACCTTGTGCATTTCCAGGATCCCAGTCTCAGAGCCCTTGTCCTATTGTTTGACAAAAACTCCCAGCTATCAGAGAATCAGAGCTCTCCTTGCCAGAATTAGTGTTGGGGCATCTGTGGGACAACCAGCTCAGAGGCTCACCCAGATGAAACAGTCCCAGTGAGAATGGGGCTTTCCTTCAGCAGGGGTGGCCTTTGCCTTGCTGCTTAGCTCCCAGTGCTGCTGCACTCAGTCTGAATCATAGTTTTGATCCACAGTCCAGATCAAAGCTGCCACCATCCCCTCTTCCATGTCCCCAGCCACGGGTCCTCAGTCTCTCCTGAGGCAGACCTGGGCTTTTCAGACCTTGTAGTGAACAGTCTGAGAAAGCCAGGCTGGCTGAAAGTAGTGGCTTTTCTCTATAGGATGAGCTTGCAGACAGCTTTGCACCTGAACTGGTGTCCCTGTGGGCTGGGGCAGGATGGGGATGGGGAGTGGGATATAAAGTCTTGGGGAGCTGTACCTCAAGGCAGTTTGTGGTGGTAGATAAACCAGGGCACAGGCTCAGAGCCACCTGCGCTTGAAAATACTTAGAAAAGCATTCTCTCTAGGTTTTCATAGCACTGATATTCTAAATTTTCCTATATTATAGTGTATTTATATTTATATATTTATTGATTGTTGTTTAAGATACATTACTGTCTGTAAACTGATGCAGTTGAGTGCAGATTTGGTCCAAAGCTTTATTTTCACCCTTTTTAAGAGGGAACTTAAAATAACTTTCTTTCAATTTGATTTTCTTCAATAGGATCGACCTACCTTGTCCTAGGGGTTGGTGGGGAAATCCCATCTGTGGCCCATGTAATTGTGAGACTAGTAAAGGGTTTGATTCTGATTGCAATAAAACCAATGGAGAATGCCACTGCAAGGTAAGCAAAGCAAACCATTCTTAAGTCAAAATTTCTTTAGTTTAAAAAGAAACTGTACCACTAATAATTACAAGTGAGTATCTGATACAAAGTACACACAGTTGTGCTTTGTATCACATATATATGTATGTGCACAGTGGAGTTAATCATTACCCAAAACATTTTGCTGGCACCACCCTTCTCCAAATCATACTGTACAGCTCTTATCTTATTTGTGTTTGGAAAAGCAAGCCGAGAGGATGAAAGCCTGGCTCTGATCTCTGAAGTGCAGCCTGGTTTATCAGGGGAGATCAGGCCGGGGTGCAGAGGAGTGTCAGTGGGGTTTTGTGCATCACAAGTGAGTAATGGCCATGAAACAGCTCGGGCCAGCTGGCTGATGCTCTCCCCTGTGCTATGGCCAGCAACAGGCCTGGCAGCTGGAGAGAGCTGCAGGGCTAAATGCTTTCCTCATCTCTGGACAGGCAGGGACAGATGGGGGACATGGGAGGGGAGGCACCTCGTCATGAAGGTTTTACAAAGGACTTCTCACAATAGGTTTAAACTGGCTTGAATGACATCAGAGGAGCTGGGCTTGTGCAGACCAGCGGCTGTGAATCTGGCCCCCTGCTCCTTTCTGAAACGCCAGCAGGACACACAGCAACTGTTGCATGAAATGGAGTCAGTGGGGTGCCAGCTCCGGCTCTTGTGCAATCCTAATGCCTCAGATCAAATGCATGTACAGCAGTGATTTGAATATGGGATCATTGCGTGCTCTCACTCCTCTACCTGAAACACAAATGCACAGTGCAGGAAGTTTCCTTAGTGGCTCCTTCATGCCATATAAGAGCAGAATTGCAAAGCTGAGAAAACTGTAAATCCTCCAAGAATATGTTTGGTGGGCACTTGCAACAAGTGCGCAAGGAGTAATGTGGGCCCTGTGGCTCTGCTGTAAATGGCAGCACAAACCCTGGGTCTCTGATAATAGTAATGTAACTTTCTCTGTGCTCTGCAAAATAAGCCCTTGATGTACCTGCTGCCAGAGCAGGTTTCAGAAAGATGAGCAGTTTGGAACTCAAACACCTTGTGTCTATCATTTTGGTTTTTCTAGGCCAATTACTACAGGCCCCAAAGCAGCGACACCTGCTACCCCTGCGACTGCTTCCCGTCTGGCTCCCACACGCGCGCCTGCGACATGGAGACGGGCCAGTGTCCCTGCAAGCCCGGCGTCATCGGGCGCCAGTGCAACCGCTGCGACAACCCCTTTGCAGAGGTCACCGTGAGGGGCTGCGAAGGTACCTCAGCCTCGCCATGCTGCCCAACCCACACTGCCCGGCAATGCAGCCCAGTCATGCGGCCCAGCCATGCTGCCAAGCCATGCTGCCCAACCCTGCGGCCCAACCGCGCTGCCCGGCCCTGTGGCCCAGCCATGTGGCCCAGCCATGCTGCCTGGCCACAGTGCCGTGTGGGACCAGAGCCACTGGCAGCATGCAGATGGGGACGCTGCAGGGACAGTCCTGGGCCCAACAGCACAGCTCCAGCAGTGAGGCAGTGGGGGCTGCAGCAGCCTGAACATACACCCCTCCTCCTAGATATGTGCCAGTGTGACTCATGGGGGCTGAGGGAATGGAAAAAAAGCTCTTATCTCTTTAATTTTTCTCACATGGAAATATAGCCAGCTGAGGTGGAGTAGAGAGAGCAAAAGACTAGCAGCAGCTTTTCTTTAAACCCGAGTTCATCTGCCAGTGCAGTGTTAATTGCTGAGCTGCAGCTGAGGAGGCTGGTGAGAGCCCTCATGCCTTTTGCCCACAGAGGCACCGTGCTGTGTGCCTCGTGCACTCTGCCTTCCTTCCCCACCTTGCCCATCCTGCCTTTCCTCTCACCCACCCACCCACCCACTGTCCTCCTGTGATCAGCACAAAGCTGCTCCAACAGCAGTGTGTGGGCAAAATAAAGGAGAAATGTTTTCCCACAATAAAGGAGCAAGCAGAGATAGGCAGAGCCAAAATCCAGAGCCCCATAATCATCCCGAGCTCTCCTCTGCCTGTACCTGTCTGTCCCATCTGTTGGATAAGGAGCAACTGATGGGTTACAGCTTGGAAGGCACTGCAGAGGACGGGTATCCTGACAGGGCTTTGGAATTACAGGAAGGTCCTTCAGGCAGGTTGAAATGTCTCACTGTTGTGATTTTATCTTGTCAGAAAAATTGCATCATTTCTTTTTCTGCTTTCAGTAATTTATAATGGCTGTCCCAAAGCTTTCGAGGCTGGTATTTGGTGGCCACAGACCAAGTTTGGCCAGCCAGCTGCTGTGCCTTGTCCTAAGGGCTCAGTGGGTAAGTTCCCTGGGTAAATAATTACCTACTTCATCTGCATGCCATTTTTTTTTTAAGTGTACATAGGGAATATCATTAATTCATTGGGTCTAGAGACTGCAGCATAGCTTATATATCATGAGCACAGAAGTATAGCTAGCTGAAATCAAAGAGCTGTTAATATATATTTGGAATACTAGCAATAAATAAATGCAGCAGTACAGCAGATAAACACGTATAAAGCACAGAAGTTCTCTATTTTCACAAAAGCAGAGCCTCATTTTCTATTTTCTATTTATCAAGCAATTCTTTCACATGTAACTTTCAGTTTCTAGTGACTTATAAATGTTCTTTAGCCATACAGTTCCTCTGGGCAAAGATGAAACTAGGAGAATCATATTCCTGATGACTGCTTTACTAGGGTTGCAGCCTACTAAAGCTAGAGTTGCAATAAAACTTGCATTTTTCCACACAATATCTTTTCTGTAAGCGAAATACCTTTTTGCTGAAAAACTGAAAACTTCTTTTTTAAAAAAAAGCTGAAAAAGAAAGCTGAAAAACACCTTTTATAAAGCAGATGATCTATGTTGTTTTGTACAACAGGCAAATGACAATTTTTTTATATATGTCTCTATAAACATGTATCAGATTTTTGAAAATAGAGTTCCCAGTTTTTTCCAAAGGCTAATCTGTGGGAAGTGAAAACTCTGTCTTGGTTCTGGACGTGGTAACTCTCTGCTGTGAGTGTTCCTTAGGCTCAGGGAGTTATAA
This sequence comes from Melospiza georgiana, assembly GCF_028018845.1. Lineage (NCBI taxonomy): Eukaryota > Metazoa > Chordata > Aves > Passeriformes > Passerellidae > Melospiza > Melospiza georgiana. The sequence continues at coordinate 65,735,025 of NC_080433.1, forward strand.
ATAGTTATGTGACTGCCCCAAATATTTCTAGGAGGAGGTCACTGCTTACAGATGTGCAGAAGATTTGTGGTCAACCTAGCTCCTTTTCTAAAGATTTTAGGAGATAGAATTTTTTTTTAGGTGAAGAATATTTTCATGATTAAGCAGTATAAAGCTGAATTAAAATTAGTTTTCTGCACTCTTCTTGAAGTGGTTCACCCAAGCATCTCTTCTAGGCAATGTTGCTTATAGTAATTGCACGTTCTAAGTAAATTTTACAAATTGTTCTAAGAAGTAAGCCTTATAATAATAAATATTCAGACTAAGAACCGGCGGCTTAATTGTATTCACCTAATAATGGAAGAGAAATAATATAATTAGATACAGTAAAATTAATTATAGTTCTTATTCAGATATTGGTAATTAAATGGCTTAGACATATGCAGTATGTTATGTGCAAATTAACTAGCACAAATGTCAGTTTTGAATTAGATTACTTGCAATTCATGGTGAAGGATCCTCAGCCAAGAATTGCATTTTAAAATTATTTGACAAATAGTACAAAATATAATAGGCTAAATTAAACAGTAAGCTGCTCACAGTCCATTTACAAGTGGCAAAAAGGCAATTATGCATGTTGGTTGAAGTGTTTAGCACATGCAGATGTGTGGGCATGTGTTGATGTGAATACAGCATTTGTCCAGGAGCTCTTCCTATGTAGGCTATTGCACAGAAATATCAGCAGGGGTTGGTTTTCAGGAATACTTAGGAAGTGCAGAGTCCTTCTCTTTTTTGGTATAAAGAAATGAATGAATTAATTTGAGAACAATCTGGCAGTGAGGCTGAGAGCAGTTGGGCAGAGCTTGGAGTTTACTGACTTTCCTCCAAAGCCTGACAAAAGCAATTCCTGAATATTAGTCATCCTTAACTTTTCTCTCGCAGGAATCCCCTGTTTGGAAATTGAAATACATGTGTAGCTTTGAGCAACTTAAAAATGTAGGAAATCTGAAAGTCTAGGATATTAGAAATCTATGAATATTTACCCTGCACAATTCAGAAAATTGTTTGCCATTCATGCTTTGTTTCCTTCAGGAAACGCCGTTCGCCATTGTAACATTGAGAAGGGCTGGCTGCCTCCTGAGCTTTTCAACTGCACCACCAACACTTTTGTGGATCTAAAAATCATGGTAAGCTGGGTTTTCTCAGTTTTCCCTTTGTTTTGTAAATAATGACCAGTTTGGACTCCAGTTTGATATCCCTGCACACACAGTCTTTTGACTGCAACCTTGAACAGCCTCATTTTCCATCAGGACCCTGGTGCTTTTCTGGCTCTCAGTTACATCTGCCATTGAGTTTTGTTGCCAACTCTTTCTCAAGACAAACAAAACAAACAAACAAAAATATATATATATAATTGGATTTTTTTCTTCCTCTTTATCTGATTCAGAATGAGAAGCTACACCACAATGAGACAAGGTTGGATGGAGATAAAACCATACGGATCGTGAGAGCGCTGCAGAATGCCACCAAATATACACAGAGCTTGTATGGCAATGATGTGAGGACAGCTTACCAGATCATGATCCGGGTCCTCCAGTATGAGAGCCAGCAGCAAGGGTTTGACTTGGCAGCCACAAGGGATGTGGAATTCAATGAGGTAAGAGAAATACTGTATACTGTGCTGAGCCCTTACAGTTTCCCTTAAAAATTAGGTGGCAGTGGGTAATTAAATTTGTCTTTGACCAAGGTGAAGCTAATATTGTGTAATTGCCTGCTCTGTTCCACAAATAAGCCTTTCTTCTCAGATTAGAATGGGAAGTTGGTTATGCATGTGTCTATGCATGCATGTGTATGTGTAATACAAATATTATAGAATGTGCTTTTCTAAAAAATATCATCATAGTAACAGCCAAAAGCAATATTCCCCATATGAAAAGAAATCATCACATTAATGTGTTTTTCTTGGCTAAAATAGTTTTGTGTACTGTATTTATTTTTGTTGTAAAACATGTCTAATGTGATCATGCTCATTTAAATGTGCAGCGAATTAAGTCTGAGCCAGTTACTGACTCTGAAGGTTTCCTCTAATTCAGTTTGAGAACACTTGAGTCATGAGTTGGTACATTGAAAGACATTCCATATCATTGGTATTTTAAAGCACATACTAAAATGTGTGCCAGAGAGTTTCTGCTACTTTCAGAGCATTCATGAAAGTCACAGTTATTACCAAAGTCCTGACCAGGGCTAGAGAACAAGCTGTAGCACCCTCCCTGTCTGGTAAAATATGTAATTGTGTTGGAAAAATGTGAAATTTGAAGGCAGTTGGGAGTATTCTGTGGCCTGATAATGTGAAGGCTGGATGACCCATGTCAGGCTTGTAGAGCTTTCCTCAATCCCATGTGTACAGGGGGTGCTGTTCTCCACTCTTGCCCATGCTATCACCAAGATCCTGGCCATGGCACAACACAGAGTCCAGCTAAAACATCTGTTTGGATCTGTGCTAGCAGAGCCCAGAGTCTGGGCACCAGCATGTGGAATGACCCTCCATGGGTCAGGACTGGTGTCAGTGCTGGCCAAAGATCTGTTTGGCTCCCTGAGAATGTGTGCTACACCCACATCACTGCTCACAGTACTCCAGGAGGACCAGGCAGGTCAGGCAGACCTGGGGTGAAATTGGAGAGAACTTCTGAAACATTTTATGTTTTAGATGCACCAAATTTTAAGAGATTCAGTTTTTTCTTTCCTGTGGACTGTGAAACAGGCCATTCAGATCTTGAAAAGGAGCTTCCTTTCTAGCCTGTTTTGTTAAGTAGAAATATGAACAATAAGCAAAAAAAAAATGGTTTGGAAACATATGCTTTAATTTATTGTTCTCTGCACTTGGCACTGAAATTCGTACAGATGATGTTTTCAAGAACTCCCTAAATATTTTAGGATAGGTCAGGAATTTGAAAACTAATGAGTACAGCTCATGAATAAAAGGAGGCAACATCCTAGGCTGAGGAACCACAAGGGGAGAAGGAATTTTTTTTATAATTCCACATAGAAGCCTGAAAAATAGATAATAAAAAACCATAAATAATGTTCACAAACACGGAGGAGGCCTGGTACCAAGTACAGTATGTGTCTCCTGCATTCCTGGGATCCATGTTGTGCTTCTCACCCTAGGTAGAGGTGGTCATACTGGGAGTCTCTTTCAGCTCAGATACGTGCTTGCAGCCTCAAACAGTACAGACAGGATACAGATAGCTCCTTCTAAATGAAGCCTAAATATTTGTCTTGGCTGTTTTAGAGCTTGTGGTGATTAATTCCTACTGCCATTTATGCCGTTTTACCTTAGTTAGGAATTAGGTTTTGTTACAACAACACAGTTCATATGTACACCAAGATTAAAAACTTTTTAGCATTTTCTCACTTAAGCCATTTAGCACACTCTTTTGGGGTCAATCTCCTTCCACTCACCCTGAGGGTCCCTTTGCATATTTTTCTAAGAAAGGGCAGAAGAGTCAGGTCCTCAGAAAGAAATGCCTTTTTAATACCATTTGTAAGCAATGTAAAAATGGGGAGACAATGACATGATTTAAGTTTTCTTATGTATTTTCAAGTTTGTCTATGCAAGTTAATATTCACTCTTAGCATTCTTCACTGTATAAGTTGTCTTCGTTATCTAGGAAACAAAGCAAAAAAATTAAAGTAAAAGAGGAAGTTATATTTCTATTCATGGCTTTCTTTCGTTTTTCAACAAAAAAGCATTATTTTGATTTATCTGGGAAAGTTCTTCAGTGTACCTGCTAAGAGCTGTGCTTTCCATGTGTCTGATCTCTCAGAAACAAAGAAAACATGGATAGGTTCTCCTCCTGCATTTTCTTGCTCGATTTCTTTTCATGAGGAGGAAGAAAGTAGGCGGTTCTCTTACAGTTTCCAATTTTGGCTTACTTTACTTGTAAAAAGTTTAGAGGGATTTGCTTTACATGACCAAAAACCCTCTGGGTGAGTAACTGGTGTGTGTATTTTATATGGCTGCAGTGGAACATGCCTGCATTAAATATTTCATTATACACTTACCTAAGGCAGTCGGGCAAATGATTTTCAATACTTCTCACTTGAAACCCAGCTCTGTGTTTGATTCATAATTTAGGCTTGTACTTTATTTCTCAGAATATTATCAGAGTGGGTAGTGCTTTGCTGGACCCTGGCAACAAGGAGCACTGGGAGCAGATTCAGCGAACAGAGGGTGGCACCGCTCACCTGCTCAGGCACTATGAGGAATATTTCAACAATGTGGCCCAGAACATGAAAAAAACCTACATGAGACCCTTTGTCATTGTTGCCACTAACATGAGTGAGTATCTGTGTTGAAAACTGCCCTTTTTTTTGACTCATAAAAAGGTGCTGGACAGAGGTGCTAGTTATTTGTTTTAATAGTACCTACTTGGAAAAATCATTGCATTTTTTCAAATCCATCAAGCCTTGATCCATATTTTTCAGTTGTCTTGGGGGCCTCCTGGGAAGTGTCTGATCTGTTTTGCCTCTGGACCATGCCACTGCTCCATGTGGCTATTTATTGCAGTCATAGCAGTGTAGAGATTGTAGGAAGGACTAAGTTTGCAAACAAAGGTAATGCCTTTTGAGACCAACTAATATAGTTGAATGTAGTAGATCTCATTTTTGGAGGAGTCACACCAACACCACCTGAAGAATTACTGCAGTACAAAAAAAAAAAAAAGTAACCCTACTATTGATTTTGTTGCATATTATTGATCTTACTTGCATAGGTGGGGACTGCCCAGGGAGAGGATGGAATTCCCAGCACTGGAGATGTTCAAGAAGCAACTGGATGTGGCATTTAGTGCTGTGGTCTAGTTGACAGGGTAATGATCTATCAAAGGTTGATCTCAATGATCCTATAGATCTTTTCCAACCTAGCTGATTCTGTGATTATACCTCTGATTTTCACATGCTTTCCTGACTTGGAACCTATCCAGAAAACCATCATCTGTAGAGATTCTTGTACTGAAAGGTATTTTCACAGAATCACCAGCCCTTCAAATGCCATCCTAGTCTTGCAAAACCCATAATCAGAACAAAATCTATGGGATCCAAAATATCCAGAATGAGTGCAAATTGAGAAGGAAACATCAGGCATACCAAGACACCTTGTTCACCTATCACAGGAAATTTCTCCTCTGACAAACAAATAGCAGCTCCTGCACTTTGGACTGTGATGTATTTCATAGACATCCCTGCAGTGCATATGCAGATGAAGCACAGCAGCCACAGCCTGGTCAGCTTCTTTCCCCATTTTCTGCCCTGCTCTCTCTATTTCATTTTCTTCCCAGTTACAAACAGTCTGAGCTGAGGGGGTGTTGGTGATAGTCCTGCCCTGGGTGTGAGGTGAGATGGAGCCAGCTGACCTTCAGAAGTCCCTCACAAGCAGCATTGCTATTTGGTTTTTCTTTCAGAGCTGCTCTAAACTATATAAGCCTGAACTTGTGTTTAGCTTTTCAAGCTGTTGCTTTTATTTCAGATATGAAGAAGGCTTATGTGCCAAAAGTTGCTCTTATTTTCCCAACTACACCTGCTGTTATAGTAAGAATTTTAATGGGCTACAAACCTTGTCCCAAGAATGCTTTATGTCCACAATCACAGGGGCAGAAAATCAAAGGCATGAGGCAGTCAAGTTACAAAGGCTGTAGCATCCTGCATCAATGGGGCATAGATTATTGTTGAACTATGCCAAACTGAAACACTTTGATTTTTCTTTAATAAATGGAAATACTTTCTTATGATTCAGAACTATGAGAATCAAAATATTTTTATCTTCATACTCAGAAAAAAATGTGCTTAGGATTTTAACCCAACTGAACTGAGATGAAAACAAACCCCAGAATTTCTTGCACGTTATAAATAGATTTTTTTTCAACCAGTTCTTCCTGTGTAAAGAGGCGTGAGCTTGAGAGTGATGAGGCAACTCTGGCCTCAAAGAGGTCTGTTTTCTTTTGAACAGTTTTTCCAGGTGAACATGGTGTTAATAGAGTTCCTAATGGCTCATCTGGGAGTTAGTTAGAACCTAGGAAAGGAATGGGAATTTGCAGGTCTTAACGAGGGTATTTCTTCACACAGAAATTTGCAGAGGATCACACCTTTTGGTGTAGGGTTACCCCTAGGACATGTAAATTGGCACTCAGTGACTTGTCCTAAATGAGAAAGTTAAAGCCAACTCAAATGCTTTTTGGGCAGTTAAACAGGCAGAGATGATGAGGTAAGCCAGGGGGGATCTGCCAGTGGGGGACTCAGGAGTAGTCCCAGATTAAATGCATGTTATTTGCTTCTGTCAGCTGACTTCACAATCCAACAGATGTAGAACTATGGTTTTGAAGCACTAGATTTAGTCTTGCCATTAAAAAGCAAGTCTAAAATTGGAACATGCAGCACACACTGGAGCAAGCCAGCAGCACATGGAGAAACTCTGTGAAGCAGGAGCATTCACTGAGCAGCAGCCAGGGAAAAGCCTCTGAAACCCCAGTCAGCTGCTGCTGGAGAAGTACCAGTGAAGTGATCTACCTCCAGATGGGTATTAGCAAAAATTTCTTCACTGAAACAATTCCCAGGCATTGAAACAGGTGGCCCAGGGAAGTCACCACCCCTGGAGGTATTTAAGACATGTAGATGTGGCCCTTGGGGCCATGGTTTAGTGCTGGACTTGGCAGTGCTGAGTTAACACAACAAAAGATCTTGGAGATCTTTTGCAACCCAAATGATTTTATGATTCTTTAATTCCAAAGTTTCCTGTATGTTTTCATAGTATGAGATGCTGTCTTGTGAATTCCTTTCCACTGATCAATCAATGTATAATTTGATAAATGTAACATAATGCTGACACATAAACTTTTAGTTGTTATATAATAATATAATTACTATACAATAACTAATATATATTATATATAATATGATTATGATATATAGTAACTAATAATATAGTTATTAGTTACTATATAATAATACAATATATACGGTGTTAATGGAAAAAATTATATTTTGGGGTTTAAATTTTTTATCTGCATTGTGCAGTCATTTAACCTTCCAGTAATGTTTCACTGTGGTGATGGGAAACTTTTATCCCCCCCAGTTATTGCTGTTGACATCTTTGACAAGTCTAATTTCACGGGAGCTAGAATACCACGATTTCATGAGATTAAAGAAGATTACCCCAAAGACCTGGAGTCATCTGTTGTCTTCCCTGATACTCTATTCAGACCTTCAGAAAGGAAAGGTAAAACCCTTCTGCTGCTGTTTGGTGAGCAGTTATGGGCAGCTCCCAGCGCGTGGTGGATCCTGAGGGAGCAGAGTGGTCCTGGGGTGAGAGCAGGGCGATGCCTGCACACGTGAGCATTATTGAGGGATGGAGCAGCTGTGCATACTTCTGAGGCATTTTGCCTGCCGGCAGTGATGGAGGCATGGGGGGCTGTGGGACTGGCTGTACCTGTCTGTCAGGTCTCGCCTGCAGCCCCTCAAAGCCCTGTCAAAGCAGGAGAAATGCTCTGCCTCTGTTCCCACCAGGATGGGATGGGACGGCTGCCCAGCGCCTGCAGTCCCACAGCTGCCTTCCTCCAGCCCCTGCAGAGATGGAGGGAGGTGGTGTGAGAGACAGAGAATCCAAATCTGGGAACACAGAGAGGTGTTATCAGAACTAGGCAGCAATGAAAAAGTCTTGAGCTGGGTGATCAGGGATAATACATCGGGGAGTACCTGCTTCCCAATGTCTTTAAAGTGTCCCAAGATTGTGGCAAAGCACCACAAGGTTTTTGGGCAAAGGGAGAGAGGGTAACTCAAAGTTCAATAGATGTACCATTGTTGAATGTCTTCCGAATGAGGAAATAGTAACTCTTCCAAAAATAATACATAATAAGCTAGTACAGCTTTATGACTTTTTGCTTAGAAACAGAGTATCTGCTTCTATGATTTGTATCTTTTCTGTAAGACAAAAGGGAACAGGAATTTTAAGAGAATCTTCCAAAACAGAAAGCTCATTATATGACAGAATTAGCAGGGAGAAATCTCATGTGAGTAGTTGGTGGGTCCATTAATACTAGTTTTGCCAAATATAAATGTACATGCAATTTAACAGCATGCATAATGTTTTAATCTTCTCCTTAAGTTATGCATGGGATACTTATATACTTATGCACCTTTTAGCTTAGAAATTGCTTATTTTATAGCTAGACTAAATGGCTTTTCACTGTTCAATGGTTATTTGATTATCAGCTATATAACTATGAATTGTGCTGAAATTTTATTAAAAATATCAAGTAGAACATTAGAAGCATGCTGAGTGCTTTAAGCCTGGAGTTGTAAGAACTCTAATATTAGTCTCTAATAGTATCTTGGCAAAGCAAAATTACCAGTTTAAATGGTAGCTCTGAAGCTGTGTGCTGTGAATTTAATATTTGTGTTGATTCCATAGCAGTGCCTACAATGAAACCTTCAAATCAGAAAATACCCTCTAAGTTGAACAGTGATGTGTTCAGCCCTGAGAGTGCTTTTGCAAAGAGGAAGAAGCGACACCCAGACATTGAGACACATCACACTGTTGCCATGGTCATTATATACCGATCTCTGGGACACCTCCTGCCTGAAAACTATGATCCTGACAGGAGGAGCTTGAGGTAAACCCCAGAACTGTTTGGGAATTGTTCAGATCCCTTTTTCTGCTTTCTGAGTGTGTGGGGGAGACAGGGCTAAATTTATACTGGCCAAAAGTCATCAGTGCTGCTGTTCTCACTGCAGTACTGCCTCATGTCCTCCCCTGGCACACTGTGGGAGAACAACCATGCCAGCAGTGCCAGCAGTTTTTGGGAACGCATCTGTATGGAAGGCTGTTGGTACACTTGCCTCACTTGCTGAGCAGAATCAACCTGAGATCTTCTATGTGCAGAATGTAGCTTTGCATTTTGATGTGTAGACCACCATGCAATTTTTCTCCTTGCGCAGATTGCCAAATCGCCCCATCATCAACACACCTGTAGTGAGCACAGCCATTCACAGTGATGGGGAGTTTCCTCCCAACCTGGTGGAAAAGCCTGTCATAGTGGAGTATGCCATGCTGGAAACAGAGGAGAGAACAAAGCCTGTCTGTGTCTTCTGGAATCACTCCATCACGTATGTCTCCTGCTTGCTTTAGGGCTGTGAGTGACACCGTCTGAGTAGCAGAAAACTCCTGCCCTTATCCTGGGAAGATAATTCTGCAGGAAACCCTGTCTTGGTCTGTCTGTTCAACTGACAGCTGATTTTTGGTGGAATAGAGCCATGTAGTCATTTCCCACCAACCTGAGAAAAATGAAAATAATTATCATAACTCCTCAAACAAAGGATTAGCCATGCGGTTTCTAAGAAACACAGAGCTGTCATGTCTTTCTGCAGGGTTCATTTTCACCCAGAAGCAATAAATCCCACAATTTCCTTGTATTTGTCCATGCTATTTGCCCACAGATGTATGTCTGGACAAACATACTCCAACTCCAGTGTCTGAATTCATGGCTTGCCTGAGGTCTTTAAGTCAGGATTTTCAGGAGATGATTCAGCTCTTCCATGGGCTGAATCTTCTCCTGTTACACTCCAGTGACTATGGACAGAGTAGACAGCAAACCTTGGTGCCTCAGCCAGGGCCAGTGCAAAAAATTACAAAATCAAATCTTCATTTTAGTAGAAATGAGGACTGAGGTTTTTCACATAAAATTGAGAGTAAAGATTATTAATTTCTGAATCACAAATTTTTGACTCAAAAGTCAATACAAAGGCAGTTGCACTGGTAAGAAACTTAACTTTCATTTCACCAGCTATTGTGGATTTGCTTTCATTTGTTTTAGTGAAAAAATGGAGGGAGTGGAAATACCTTTTTTGGGACATTAGACATTTCAGTTTATGGAAAGCAATAGTAATATAGAAGCAGAATATAAGAGAGTATTTTACTCTCTAGGAGGCAAGTGTTAGGAAAAAGATGAAATGTTCTGAAAATCATTCATTTAGGTCTTTTGTATTCAGTAAAGTTCAAGATAAAGACATCTTTTTCTTGAAAATGAGAAAAATTATATGAGCTGGAACTGTATATGCTGATGTTTCATTGGTTTTATGGCATTGTGGAAACAGCACAGTCCTGTTGGAAATATTTCAAGAGTGGGGATAAAACAAAAGAAAATGTTTTGAGAGGTAACCACATTCTCATATGATGCTTTCACAATATTGTAACTATTCCATATATGTTGCAATTTCCAGCTACAAACCCAGGTACACAATGAGAGGATGACATGATATGCCCAGGAAAGGGGAATAGCTGTCACTTGTTTCCTAAAACCCCAAAAATTCTAGTAAACCTATGGAAAAATCCATTAAAAGGCAATATCCTGTGCAGCAAACTAACCTAGGGAATGTGTGCCTCCTAGTTAAAGGCTTCAGGAGGTTATATCATTTAAAGGATCAAATATGCAACAGAAATCTCTTATCTTCACAGTAATAAACTCTTCATTTGCCCACATGTGAAGTAGTGTTTTTGCTTGTATGCACTCTGTCAATCTGCTGATTGTGAGGGAATGGCAAGTCCTTTTTCATAAATTTTTAAACATTGTTTGAGCTTGAATAACTCATTAGCTCTAAAGTGATTCATGTGTTAGCTATTTGCTGGCAACTTCAGTGGCATTGTTATCTGTGTTAGGTCTTCCTAGAGCCACAATTGAAAAGCAGCTCTTATGTGGCTTGTAATAATGAAAGAGCTTTTAGAAAGAGAGTACTTTTTGAGAGGAAGTGATATTAAAATTTAACAAATATTTTATTGCTGAATGAAAAAGAGGTCTTGTCATATTTAATTGAAAAATCTTTCAGTAACTGCAAGACTATTTTTATTACTCATTAACTTCAGAATAGAATAATTAATAGTGATACAGAATAATTTCTGAAGTCACTGGAGTGAACCATAACTGCACAGGGAAGAATTTTAAGGCAGCAGTTCCTCCCTATTGTTAATATAAGAGATCTCCTGGCGTGAAATCTAATATTATTTATTAGAGAAGGTTTTAACCTTTTCTTGTGTACTTTTCAGAGGAACTGTATAATGATATCATATTATTGCTGAAACATATTCATATGGCTCAAAAACATTTGTCCCTCTGTGGTTCTGATACCATTTAGCTCAGTTACAGACATTTTGTTCAGTGCAATCTCTTTCCCATATTGGTTGTGTGGTCACTGACCCAAAAGCACATTTTTAAATCTTTTTTTTTTAACTCAAAACATACTGTTATAAACCCACCAAATCTGGCCAGCTATCTTATCAGAAACTACTTCAGCTGAAGGCCTTTGATGATAGATACTCTTTCAGGCAGGTGACAGCTATAGATGATTCTGTTCTGTACTTGCAGTCCTCTCTGGTTGTGCAGCACAAGCTGCCACAGAAGGCAGTGGAAGGTGAGGGGAGATTGGAGGATGATGCTCAGAAATGCCTTTTTCCCCACAGGATTGGCGGGACAGGTGCCTGGTCCTCCCGAGGGTGTGAGCTGTTTTCCAGAAACCACAGCCACATTGCTTGCCAGTGCAACCATATAACCAGCTTTGCCGTCCTGATGGACATTTCCAAACGAGAGGTGGGTGATGTCAGGTTCATGATTTTTGGAGACTTTGGTTTCCAAGAGCTTTGGAACAGAGCTTTGTGTGAAGACTCAGAGCATTGCCAGCAGATCAGCCCCAGTGTCATGAGTGTGTTGCCCATGCCTGGCAGCCCCTGCCACTGGGTTTGCTGAAAGGACCTTCATACTTGGTTGGTGCATCCTCTGGGTGCTGCCCATAGACACTCAACATGTTTAGCAGCTAAAGAGGTGGCGTCACCCACTCCTGTTGGTCCCTAAGTAAATCTGTATGTTTGCTCAGTATAATGAAAACATTGGCATCCTGAGTAGTAGATTTGATTGGAGGAAAAGGAAGGGAAAACCCCCAGAGTTCCTGTCAATCTGTCTTTCTACAGAATGGGGAGGTGCTGCCTCTGAAGATCGTCACTTACACAACCGTATCCATCTCACTGGCGGCTTTGCTGATCACCTTCATTTTGCTGGTCCTGATCCGCACACTGCGCTCCAACTTGCACAGTATCCACAAAAACCTGGTGGCTGCCCTCTTCTTTTCTGAGCTTGTCTTTCTTATTGGAATCAACCAGACTGAGAACCCGGTAAGACTTACTCTGTGTTCATTGCTAGAGTTGTTCTCAAGCTTTAAATCAGGGGGTTTGTATTGCAGCTTTTACCTTCTCCCATCTGTTTCACTTTCTCCTCTTTTTGGCTTCAACACTTACTTGAAAAACATCAGATTTTTAGTATATTCATGTGTGGTTGATAACATTAATAGCAATGGCAGACAATAGGAGTATATCTTATTTTCAGAGAATATATGACAGCAGCCCTGTTAAAGGTTTATCCCAGGAACTGAACCTTAAATACTTATTTCTTCCTTCCTTTCCATCAGTGTGCTTTCTATCTTGCTTTGCCTGTTCAGTAGGAGGCTCTCCAGTTTCACCTGCAGGAGGTACCTCCCAAGCCCAAATGGCTCCTGGTGTAGACTCACAGGTTGTCAGTGATGTGGTTCTGGTCACAATGTGCTAATATTCACATTGTGCACCCACTGGCCATTCTGCAGAAGCCACTTGCCAGGCATGGGACAGCTTGCTACATCCAAGATTCAGTAGGATACCTGTCAGTTTGCTTTGTGCCTTCCAGACACAGGGGTTGTTGGCTTCAGCCCATCATATCTGTTGACAAGACTTGGTGCAAGGATCTCCAGCATTGTGCATCTCAAGAAATACAAGTTATGAATAGATTGAGTATGAGATAGATATAAACCACACGTGAAGTGTGTTCTGTACTGAAGACCTCATTGCTCTCTTAACTATGTGGCATTATATGTAGTCTTGCTGCTGTTCTTAGTAGCACCCATCCCAAAAGCCATGGCTGCCATTCAGACAGGTAAGAGACAGACAAGGGCTCCAGCACTGCCAGGCTCCACAGCTGTGCCAAACAAGCTGCACACAGATGAGGGATGACATGCAACAAAATGTATGTCCTTAGTAGATAGGAAAAATATTCAGAATGTTACTTTAGGGATTATCTGAACACTGTGAAGAAAATTTATCTTCTAGAAATCCATTAATGTACATGTTTCAATCTAATTTTTGAGAGGGAAGTACAGTGTTGAGATCAAAACAAAACAAAATAGCAATAAAAAAATCATGCTGATTTCACATTACCCAAGCAGCAGAAATAGGAGAATATGCCTACATTCAATGAATATCATCACCATCATGGTAGTGACACTGTGGTGCCTAAACACAGAGCCTCATTGGCTGTATAACTTAATCCTACACTGTCACTCTGGCTTCTAATATCCACTTGAGCTATAACATGCATTTTTAAAAGTATCTAACCTTGACTAATTTCAGCTTCCAGTAACTGAGTGCTGACAAGAACTTTTCCTGATAAATTTGAGAGACCTCTCTTATAAAAACTGTCATGCCAGGAAACCTCTGTTTAATAGTATTTCTTTTGGAAAACTGTATAAAACAAAGCTGCTGAAATTATTCCATTTCTAAGATTCAGGTTAGTCTGTTGGGTTTTTTCCTGGGCTTCTTCTCCCACTTTACCTTTTGAAAAACTGTGAATGCCAAACTGGATAAAGCTTTCCAGCTGGTTGCATCACTTCCAATTCTGTATACCAATATTCCCCTTTACCAGGAATCCTGGTCTTTTTTGTGCTGCTGTGGTGAGATCTTCTGCAGTGACCTGCCCTCTGGGATATGGTCTCATGTCATGTGTGAACTTGTGTTGTCTTTGTTTCGTTATATAAATGTTTGCATACTAAAATAACTTTGCTGAAAGGAGCTCACCTTGCCAATTGATACACAGCACTCTGTGTAACTTGACCTTTCCCATGCCTTGCTGAGCACACCACTCATTTTTCACTGCATTTCACTGGCAAGGGGTAGTTTCAGTTCTCCAACATATCTGCTGGGGAGGTGGGGGCCAAGTCCACATCCCTACAGAATTTTACCAAAAATTATGCCATAAATGATGGCTCCTCATTTCCATATTAATTTCATAGTATCATGAAGTACCAAGCAGAGGTATATAAAAGCAGTAAAAACAGTTCATTACATCAATACCACAAGTCCTAATGGTTGTACTTGGTGAGATTGTTCACTTTTACTCCTCCTCATTTCCATGCTTTGGGTCTCATGGTGTTATCATGTCCTGTAGGGTTACCAGGACTCAGTGAAACACCCCAGACCTTTATACCATTTACACAAAGATCTTTAATTTATAGAATGTATTTCATACAGCAGAAAGCTGCTCCTTACAGCCTACCCAGACAATTTGGGAAGGTAGGAGGGCTGTAAGCCATGTCTGCTTGAGACAATTATTCATCTGTCTGTATGGAATGAGAGTTGTCTAACGAGTCATGCACTGATGAACATAAAGAGGTAAAGAATGCTGGAGCACAAATAATGCTGTGCTGCTTGGCACCCAGCCTGGCTTTTATGGGTTTCTGTAAATTAACAGTCACATTTCTGGGTGAGGTTTTAATCTTTCCCTGGACTATTGATAGAAAGTGATTTATTTTCTTTCTTTTTTCTTACCTGAAAAAGGTAATGTTCAGGGCAGCACTCTACTCATAAGCATGTGAGAATAGGAATAAGAAAAAGCACTACTTACAAAGAGGGAAGAATGATGGTTTATTTAGTGAGCCACATTTTCAATAACAAGTGATGTTATAATAGTGCTGATGTAGCAAGTGAATCCAGAAAGTTGGCAGCCTTTGTATGATTCTTTTGCTCAGTAAAGAGGTTAAATGTACATTAAACAGGGAAATGTACATATATGAGCATTACACCATGAAAAACCACTAAAAAATCGTGCCAAAGTCTGAAAGCAGGGTAAGTGCTGCACAGGAACAAAAGGTTACAAAACACAAATGTAAAACATTTTCAAACAAAAACTGAATGGTTGCACAAAGTTCTCTTAATTCAAGCTTATCAACAGATCCTTAGCAAAATTTTTGTTTGGCTTCTGAAAGGAGAAGGTTCATCACAAGATTACAATTCAGGTGTCAGGTGCTTGAGATCATTCTTGTTTCTTGTTTTCACTCATCAAACTGTTAAGTAGGGAGAGAAAATTGATTAGCAGATATTACAGAAGGGCAAGTATCTGTAGGTCATAGGTTTCAAGGTGGCTATTTGATCACAAAGATGACTTCAGCTACCAGTGTGCCCACTGTAGCTGTTACTTTTAGTCTCACTCTGGACTTGGTCTCTGGTTTCAGCAGGTTCTTAAATTTTTCTGCTCTCAGCCTGACAGAGCTTAGTGATCCACTTTACTTTAAAAAAGCAAAATCTCTCACGGTATGGGCAGCTCTTCTTAAGCTCTGAAAAACTTAATTAAAGGCAGTATATTTGTTCTGCCAAAATCTTTTTATTAAATTTGCCATTAGCTACGTGGGGGGAACAAGTGACTCACCAGGTTGTGATTCAGAAGAGCAATTCTAATTTCCCTGCCCTTTCCCTTCTGCAGTTTGTGTGTACTGTGATTGCCATCCTCCTGCATTATTTCTACATGAGCACCTTTGCCTGGATGTTTGTGGAGCAGCTCCACATCTACCGGATGCTGACTGAAGTGAGGAACATCAACTTCGGGCACATGCGGTTCTACTACGTTGTTGGCTGGGGCATTCCTGCCATCATAACAGGTACCCTCAAGCACCCCAAAAAAGCTCAGTTTCCCTGCCATGTTCACTGCCCAGGTTCAGGGAAGTTGCCCCATGCCAGACAGCTATGGGAGTTTTCCTGAAGCAGGGCAGCACTGAGCCACATCTAGCAGAAGTCAGCCTGAATTTGACAGATCTGTGTACCAAATGTTTGTTGCCCTAGCTGAAGTGATGCTGATGGTTATCAGAAACATAATTGCACAGATTAAACCAGGACTTGATTACATTGCTTGGGAATAACAGTATTTTTATTTGAACAACTTTGCCAATAGCTTTCAGAAATTTTCCTTTCCTGGCTAGTACCTCCAGATATGGACACACGGTCTCTGGGGTAACTGCAGTGGCTTCAGAAGCAATGCTGCCTGCCCACAGGACATTACTGCCCTTCACTGGACATTCCCACTGCCTACTGTCAACCAGCAGTAAATACTTCTGAAGGGAATTTCAGTGGCTCTGTTTTATTTGGCATAAAACCAAGTTGGGAATACTAAAACTGCCTTTTACTTAATTTCAGATACAAAGGCTGTAACTTTCAGCTGAGGAAAAGTAATGAAAATCTGGAGGCAGTAATCTTTTAAACCAGCCCAGAGTGATCCACTGGAACACATCCATCTCCACCCTCACTGTGCCTATTTTTGCCACAGACATTTCCAGTGTTACCCTAAGCACACGGTGCTGTGTTAATTCAGGCAGACAGCTCCTCAGGAACTGTGCTTCATGGAACAGTTGGAGTGGGCATTTTTGGTTCAACTGTTTCAGCATGTATCTGTTGCCATATGGGAAATCACATCATAGGCAGGCAGTTAATTTTTTTCCAATTAGTTTTATTTTTACAGATAATATCATACTGTCAGCAATGGCAGAGGTTTAGATGTCTCTTAGATCAAACAAATAGCTATCACTCATGTACACTTGCAAAAATATTATGGAACAAGTTAGATTTAAAAATACATACTTGTTCTTTTTTCTGTGTGTTTTAAGAAGGTGTAATACGAAATCACAGCGTAGGCTGGTATAGGTTAATTCTCCTTTCAGGGAGCTGGTAAGTTTTTCCATATCATTTTTTGCCTAATAATTTCTACTTCTATCAGTTTATAGTGGAAAGCACAGCCCAGAAGGCTCTGCCATTTTAGATGTACCCCAGACACTTAAAACAGAAATTGTCCTTTAACTTCTGAAGCATTTCAGACCTGTGTGACTTTCACCAGTACATACAGGACTACTGCAGTATTTTCAGGAACACTGAAGTGCAATCAGATATTTGGCAGCATCATTTCTAGGAGAAAATAAGTATCATTAAATAAAAAAACTAATTAAATTTCAGAACTCACTATCTTTAGAAGAATTTTGTTGGAAGGAGTTTCTGCTTAAGGTTACTTTCTCTCCTGAAATCTAAATTCAGACCTTCTCAACAGATATTTATGCAATTTAAATAACACAAACATACCATTTTTACATTTTTCTACTTAATTATTGCTCTCTGTGATATGGAACTATTTTGCACTTTTGAAATCTTCCAGGTTGTGTCCTGCAATTCAATCCCCAAATCTACTGAATTTGCAGTTCGGTTTAAATGAAAAGTCAGATCCCTATTACTGAGAAAGTCAGGGGATTTTGTGAAATGAAAGATAAAGAAAACTAAGCCTTCAGTTTACCCTTCCAGGCTTATAAATCATCTGAGGAGAAAATTGTTTCTTCATAAATAGCACAATGTAGGATTTCTTGCCTCTAGATAACTTGTTACTGTACATATTTTAATTAAGCTTATTTATAAATTTTAATTTATAAACAGCAAAAAGGTTCCAACTTCATAACGTGAATCCTAAACATTAATTAAATTGATTTATGAGAGAAGGTTTGTTTATTTTTCTCAGCTGTGGTATAGTCTAGATATTGGAAGAAATTTTAGTCTTGAGACATGTAGAGGACTTTTTTATTTTAAAGACAAATACCATTTCATCGTCATCCTAACTATCCTAAAAGGGGGAAAACCCCCACAAAACTACAGTAGCAGTGGCTTTTTGTATATTATTTTTTCTACTTTCTATGCTCAAATTGATATTCATTTCAAACTGGGACATAGTGGTCCTAAGGCATCTGTGATGGGACCAAGCTACTTGAAGATGGGAACCTTGGCTTTTAGAGGGAGATAAAACTCAGTAAAATGTTTACTCCAATGGGGAAGAACCACATTTAATCACAGCAGAGAAATACAGAGTGCCATGAATAAGAATAGGATAGAAGTTGGGAGAAAGTTTACAGCCATCAAAAGAGTGGGGATCTGGAATAGTCCTCCATTGGGAATGATAGTGGAACATTTTAAATCAACTTTAAACTTGCTCATTTTAAAGTGTAGTTTGATCCATCTTGGAGAGGGATTTTATGACTTCCTTGCCACAGGAGCAAAGGGCTGCATTTGGCACTCAGCAAGACCCCCCCCAGTTCTGCCTGTCTCTGTGGCAGCACACTAACTGCTTGACATATGTATGCAGTGACTGCCTTGCCATGGAGACTGCAGCCCTTGTGTTAAAACAGGTTCTTACAGAGCCCTGAAACCAATATCCCCCAGAAACTGGCACTTGTCAAATCCTAACCAAAGCAAATAATCAGGAGAGAATTGAGGCTGTCCCACAGCTGCCTGAGTCACACATGGCTGCTGAGCCCTCAAGGGCTCAGAAGGGTCAAAACAAGTCTCTCCTGCAGCCCTTGGCACACTCCTGTGTGTATGCTGGGGATAAGTGCTGGTCTCCACAGGACTCTTGGCCATAGGACCAGACCCAGTTCCTGCAAATGTTAGCAAGGTATCACTCAGCTTGCACACTCAGTCTGTTAAGGGCAACCAGGCTGCAGCATTTAATTGATGTGCCAAAATATTTCTCAGTATTACATTGCATTGGCTTCATTCTGCCTTTGAGTAAAGTGTTATTTCACATGTTATTGACTGCAGTAACATTTGACTCATGTACCTGAAGACTGCAATTTGCCCCATTTGTTTAATGGAGAACTTCAGGGTAGGATTTTGAGAGTGAAAAAACCATTGCTGTCTGCCAATTACTCATAGAGCCAGAATCTCATTAATGGGCAAATCCAGTCCTGGGAAACAGACTGTATCCATAGAATTACATCTGTATAAAATACTTTATGGTCCCTTAATCATTTATGGCTAATTCTTTCTGGATGGCAACTGCTGAAGGGGGTGGTGGAAGGGCCAATAGGAGCAGGAAGGGAGACTAGTCCTATCTCATTCCACATTTCAGTGAAAACAGATCCAATATCCACTGCTTTGCCAAATAGCCAGTTTAGTTTTCATAGACCATAGGCCTGTACCAGATGTGAATATTGGCTGTGGGCCAGTTCTAAGCAGCAAGAGTGAAATGCAGCTACCTTTCCCTTTCTCAATTTCCTTTCATCAAAGCATGCAGGCTTCAATTCAGAAAAAATTACTTTTGTCATCTTTCTGAATTGAAATTCAGAAATGCACAAGCCCTCCTTGCAGAGAGCAGCAGCACTGTCAGCCTTGGCCCCTCTGGAGGCAGGACAGACGCTCATGGCTGTGGGTGCCCCCGTGCCCAGACAGCATGCTGCAGCCACCTGCCATATGCCACTGGCCACAGGATCACTCTCTGTGCCCTGCAGAGGGGAGATCTCTGTAGACAGGGTACACCTGTCTCAAAGGGGGAAAAGGATCTTTGCCCAGGAATTACAGGGCTCATTAAAAGAGCTTTAAACCAGGTTTGAAGGGGGAAAGGGATAAAACCAAGCTCATTAGAGACAAGTGAGAGCAGAATGCCAGTGTTTGTGGGATAGCATGCTAGTGACTCCTGTCTGCCATCTCAGTGGAGGCTGAGCTTGGAGATCCATGTGGCAGCTAAAACACAGGTGTGTCTGTGTTAGAAACCATTGGGACAGTTACCTTTGTTAGGGAGTGTTTTGACTGCCTAGAGCTTGATGTTGGTGATAATAGAGTCGAGTGTTTGTGGGTAAGAATCATCAGGAAGGATGAGACAGATACCACAGTGAGAGTCTATTATAGACCATCCAACCAGGATGAGGAGGCAGAGGTCTGTTAGAGGCCTAACTCACAAGCCTTTTGGGAGGCAGTCATGAAGGGCAAAGGAGTCCAAATATTTTACAAGCAGCTGAGAGAAGTCTCACCATCACTACTCCTTGTTCTTGTGGGAGACTTCAACTTAACAGGTGTCTGCTGGGAATACAATGCAGCAGAAGAGAGTCCCAGAGGTTCCTGGAGTGTGTGGAAGGGAACTTCCTGATGCAGCTGATGAGTGAGCCAACAAATGGAGATATCCCACTGGACCTGTTCATTGTAAACAGAGAGGGACTGGTGGGTGATGTGATGGCTGGAAACTGTCTTGGACACAATGATAGTTTTCAGTTCTCTTAGAAGTAAAGTGGGGATTCAGCAGAACTTCCACCTTGGACTTCCACAGGGCTGACTTTGGTCTGTTCAGAGGCCTAACTCAAAAGTCTCTTGGGAGGCAGTCATGAAGGGCAAAGGAGTCCAGGAAGGTGGAAGATCCTCAATAGGAAGCCCTAAAGGCACGGGAGGAGCCACGCTGACAAACCAATGGGGAAGGCCAGCCTGGAGACAAGGGAAAAATGGAGGAAAAAGGAGGCAGCTCAGGAGGACTAAAATGATGTTGTGATCATCCTCCTATACCAGCACTGGTGAAGCCACACCGTGAACCAGTTCAGTTTTGGGGCCCTTACCACAAGGAAGACATTGAGGCGCTGGAGCAAGTCCAAGAGGAGCTGGTGAAGGGTCTGGAACACAAGTCTGATAAGGAACAGCTGAGGGAACTGGGGGTGTTTAGCCCAGAGAAAAGAAGTCTCAGGGGACCCCTTATGTGAAAGGTCTTTTCCAACCTCAACAATCCCATGACTCCAAGATTTTGCAGGCCAAAGGCAAATCCCAGTCTATCACCATATGAGCAAGGTGTAGGTCACCAAGTCAGACTGCACTGTAAATCAGCAGGTGAATGTTGGGCTCAGAGACCCCCTTGGAATTGGTCAGGTTTTGAAAAATAAAATAATAGAAGGTGTGGTTTTTACTCAATTGCCTTGGGGCATTAACTCCATTTCAGACAGTGCTGAAAGCAGGGTGAGGTACCTGGGATGGCACTTCAAAATGAATCCCACCTGAGCTCAAGCACTTAACTCCCATAAGTTCCCAGGTTCCTTTGTCTCTGATGTTATTTTAGTGACAGCAAGTTAAGAATGCACTTTTTTTTTTCATAGCATAGACATCTCCTCAGTTATGATTCATGTCATTCTGCTGCACAGGCTTATTGAAATTCCTCAACATGTCACTCACCCTCAAGGCTCACACTATGTGAGAATGACTATAAAACTATGCTGAAACAAAATTAATTTGGGACTTTCATTTTTTGTCATTTTTATGTAGCTGAACTTTGTTCCAGTTGGGAAAACTCAGAGTATTGTTTGATATTGAAGTAACCAGGATGAAGATTTTGATTTACAGAAGTTTTATTTCAATTTTTGCCTTCACAGAATTTCCTGTTGAATGAATTGCCATGATAATTTTGTTTATTTGAAACAACATTTGGCTATAGGCAGCACCTTTCTGATTTAGGTTTTCTCCACTTTGTGACACAGGGCTTGCTGTTGGTCTGGATCCACAAGGCTATGGGAATCCTGATTTCTGCTGGCTGTCTGTTCATGACACCCTGATCTGGAGTTTCGCTGGGCCCATCGTAATGGTTGTTGTTGTAAGTAGGGGGAGTTGGCATCCAGAACTGTCTCTTCCTTGCTGCTACCTTTTCTCCTAAGTTTTGTCAAACCGTAGGCATGCAAAGCAACCATGTTCTTTACATTTGAAGCAAATGTACTTGAGCTTGCATCTATTTCTTAAACAGATAAGACATGAGCTAAGCTCGTGGAAATCAGAGGGCTGCTTGCCCATACAAAGATTGCTTGTAGAGCAATGGCTGTAGGGCCAGAAACCTATTTCTCATTTGCTTTGTTGCATTTTTGAAGGGCTGGTCTGTGAGATTAGTAAATAAATCAACAAAATGAGGCATAACAAGTCACTTCATCCAGAAGTCCTAAAGGAATATTAAATATTTCCACTTTCAGGAATTTAAAAGAATGGGCTGCTGATGAACTTTTCCTTACAGCTCCTCCATCAAAGTAACACTAGAAGATAAATAGTCATGGTTTGATTCTTATCTTGAATGTCAAATGCAAGTTCTGGTCTCCTTGCCTCAAAAAGCAGACCTGGAAGCAGTGTTGGTTATGGTCACAAAGCATCAGAGACATGGGACAGCCCCCACTGGAGGACCAAGTGGAGTCTTAAGCCTAGAGAAATGAAAGCTGCAGAGAAGAGAGGAAGGAGGAGCCTGTAATGGTGTGTTGGTCTGGAGAAAATCGCTATGGACCCAACCATTCAAAATCTTTCCCAAGACAAGCAGTACCAGGAGGTGGCAGATCTAGCAGAAACAGGACAAGCTGCATCATTTCTCCATAGCATTTTAAGTTAGAAATTCCTAGAAACAGGACAATGGCAGTGATAAAACTCTACATAGTTTTGGAAAGTGAGTGATGAGACAAATTCTCAGCATTAATATTCACTACAAGTGATAAAGTACAAATGCACCACCAACCTAGTACCTCCCACCTGACATGGAAATCAGTGGAAACTGGAAGTTTATTCAGAGTAATTATCACTGTATGCTCTGCTAGAAAATATTCCTAAATTCTAGTTTGACCAACTGAAACAAGGTGCTGGGCTGAGGTGGAGAGGTGGGCTTGATTTGGACAAGGACAGCCATTCTTTCCCTCAAGCATCTTTGCACAGGGTTGTGTTACTGGGTTTCAAGTGCCTGGATGTCTTTGACGATGTTGCCTTGAAACAAGGTGAATCTTGGAATTTAGAGACCTGAAAGTTGAACAAGAAATATTCTTGGTGCCACAAACCATTTTAGGATAAAAATTGCATTGTTATTGAAAATAAATCTGTAACAAATGTACAGAAAGAATCCATGTTGTTATTTCAATTTGTCTTTCAGATAAACACTGTCATTTTTATACTCGCAATGAAAGCATCATGCAGACGAAGGCAACGTTCATTTGAAAAAACAGGAGTCGTGTAAGTTTCAGTTCAAAAACTTGTAGACATTCTGACCAGAAATAATAAAAACCAGAATTGCCTAAAAATCAAGTTTTGGAGCAGGAAATAATTTTTTTTTTGAAGGAGAATGTTGGTAGAGGCATTTGTAGCTGCTTCACCTCACCCTCTCCTGGGGTTCCCTTGGAGATCCTGTAAAACTTCCACCATGGTGCTCTGCACGACCAAGTGTAGGCAGGAGAAGGGAGAAAGGAAAGTTCTATCCTCCAGGTGGTGTCATTGTCTCTTCTACACTGTCACTTCACCTCTGCCCATGGCATGCCCAGGTAAACATCATTCTGGGTCTCCCTGTGCTTGACCATGGCTCAGAAGGGTCTCCCCTCTCAAGTGTCTGGTTGCCAGTTGTGTCATAGCAAAGATCCACTGACATTCCCGTGCTGCGGGCCAGCCTTCCTGCATCCCATGCTCAGCAGGAAGAGCAGCATTGCAAGTTGCAGCCTGCCACCTTCCTGAGCTGTTGTGACAGCCTGTTCTCATTAACATCTGTTTTGCCCAAAGCTCAGAATTTACCTGTGAACTCAAATGTGATTAGCTAGTGGCAGTACAGCCCCTTGGATTCTGGTTTATTTTTTTCAACGAGGTAGCTGTATGAGATTTCAAATGGCTGCTTTTCATTTTTGTTTTTCAGCTCCAGCTGTAGGGTACTATGTACACACTTGGCATGGCTTTTCCACCCCTGGAGCTGGACTTGGTGGTTCTCTGAACCCTAACCCTAACACTAAGTTTAATAAAAACTAAAATCTGAGTGTGAGCTCCCTGGCAACATGGATGGCCCAGTTAATAGCAGTGTGGGAGGAGCAATGTTGGTGCAGTGCCATGCTCCCCTTGGCATGCCCTTTCCAGCCCCAGTTTCCATGCAGCTGTTGGCTTTGTGCATTTTGAATCCTGACCCCAGTAGTGTCTGGGTGTTGAGGATGAGGTCTAAATCTCCCTAAACCAGGGAATATAACTGCTACCCAATGGCAGCAGTTTTACTCATAATATAAAACTTTTGCCACTAGATTTGTTTCTGTCTTTTGAAAGGTGTCTGTGGAAATCGTATTTTTAGGCAAAGAAAATTTCCCTGAGTGCCCTCAATCCAAAACCTTGGGTAGTATCTTTGGGAAGGAATGTGAGAGTGAAGGTGACAAACTGAAATGAGATGGACATGGCCATTTACTGCCCAGACTGTTCCTCAGAGTCATCAAGGCTGAACAGCATGGGCTTGTAAAACAGTCAGATTTGTTTGAAGAAAGTCTTGGAAATGAACTTGGAAAGAAATCACTTTTTTAACATGAACATGCTAAGGTGTGGAGTGCTGCTGTGAGAGAGTTGGAAAGTTGTGGAAACTGGGATTTGTTGAACACTGCCCTAATTTTCCCAAAGTGCTTTTCCACTTGCCAAGTTGTTGGGCACATAGCACCATCCATGGGGAGAAGTTGGGCTGTTCTCTTGTATCCCACCACACTGCAAATGCCCATCTGTGTTTGTTTTACAGCCCTGTGCTGAGGACAGCGTTCCTGCTCCTGCTGCTCATCAGTGCCACGTGGCTGCTGGGGCTCATGGCAGTCAACAGTGATGTCATGACCTTCCACTATCTCTTTGCCATTTTCAGCTGCCTGCAGGTAAGTTGGGTAGCATCTTGTCTGTGGTAGACTCTGATGAGCACACTTCTGCACCCAGACCTCCAAAAACCTGCTCAGCATGAGGTAACTTAAGAAAAACAGAGATCTCAAGGCAATTTTTGCTTTCTCTTCTGAAGGAGAGGGTTCTTTTCACCAAAAATATAATTTAGAGTAATTACGTCTCTCCCTGTTAGTCATTCTCAAGGTAAGTGCACTACCATAGTAACCTGTGACAGTAGGCAGGTATTCCTCTGTCATTCTAGAGACAAATTATTTGTTACTGTGTTCTGTGTTCTCATTCTTAAGTCATCCTGTTGCTATTGCAAATGAGAGACTGCTGTATTTCACCCAGAGTCAACGGCTCCAAGTTCAAGGCTTCCACAAATTAAGTTACTGTTTAAAGAAATGAGACAAATAAGGATTTTCAAATGCAATGTGAGCTGTATTATGGTTTTCCTGGGTTACCTGTCCCAATTTACACAATTGTTGATTAAAGACGCAGAAAATAGTTATTTGTAGGAGACTTGGCATGGAAATAGTGACAGAGCTTGATGTGGTCACATTTTGAATGTGACCTAGGATGGCAGTAACTGCCCTAGCAGGTGCCTGCAGTACTAAAACAGCTACTGCAGGACACTCAGCTGCAGCACAACAGCCACAACTTGCAGCCACAGAGAAAGCAAAGTCTGATGGGTCCCCTTTGGAGACAGCTCTCAGTGCCCTGGAAGCACAGCAGATAGTTCAGCCTGGAGCAAGGTTATTTTGCCACTGCGACTAGTGTGCTCTGTAATAAATGCACCTACTCAGGCTATAAAACCAGGCTTCCACAAATCTAAAATAAAACTAAATTAAACATAAACCTGATGAAAGGGACGAAGGTCAGCAGCTGGAATTCTCCAAACTTGCCCAGAGAGGCTCAGAGGTATGTGGCATTTCACATCACTGCCTTCTTTGAACTTAGGTTTTTAAAGAGACATTTATGTGAATTTTATTAATGAATAATCCCAAAGTGCCAGTGCCAGCTAAGATCACATTTGATTGAATGTTAAGAAAGCGAGCTTGAAGTTTATAGTTACTCTAAGTCAATTGCTTTGGCTGAAATCATGAAATTCAGGCTTCTCATGATGTTGGTACAGCTGCAACTTCATGAGTATTGACTTTTCTACACTGTGTGTCCAACCAAAGTTGATAACAATTTGGCAGCTGCTTTAATTCCCTCAGAAGTACATCTGAAGGCACACGTGTGTGTGCCCTGCCCCCAGCAAAAGCTGTTAATGTGTGTTCCTGGCAGCCAATAACTGCCCAGCCCTGGGGACTTTGCTGATTTTCCCATCAGAGGTATTGCTTAACCAAGGAACTTAGGCAACAGGAGTTGGGACCTCTCTGCTCCCAATACCTCTTCACATCTCACAAGGCTTTCTAAAATTCTCTTAGATGCAGTCTTAAGGACTCCTTTCACAGAAGTTGCCTAGTTCCAGAGGCTTTCACTAAAGGCTGTGATATTTTTCATGTGCTGCTGTTGATTTTTTCTCAACATCTGTGTAAAAGCTCCAAAATCCCAAATTCTAAAATCTCTGCAATTTTCTAGTGGGACATTGAGGCTCCCTTTGGATTTCTTCCCAAATCAAACTCTGCTCTGTAAATTCTGGAGAAATGCATATTTCTGTATATTTTCCCAGGCCTTTAATGCACATTTAAACTTGGAATCAAATTATGAAGAAGTGCTAGGAGATCAGTCAATACTGTTTCAGTCAAGAAAGAAAATAGTTACTGCTTTTGAAATACACCATGATGGACTACAAACTAGAATTCAGGGGTTGTTTCAAAATGGGTTTCAAATATACTACTATATTTGCAATATAGTAGTAGTGAAGCATTTACATTTTTCTCTTTCTAAAATTATCCAGGGGCTGTTCATTTTCTTCTTCCACTGCGTATTTAACAAAGAAGTGAGAAAGCACTTGAAGAACACTTTAACTGGAAAGAAACCTCTTCCAGATGATTCCACTGCAACAAGAGCTACATTGTTAACAGTAAGGGAAAAAGTATTGAAGAACAAAAACATCCTCTTGCTGGCAGAAGTTACCTAAAATAAACTTAGAGGTGGCTTATCTGTAATTAAGTGAACTGAATGATTGCTTTCAGTGACTTGTACAAAGACTACTGCTTCTCTCAAAAGTTTTTGTTATTATTTTAATTGAAACCTTCAAGAGAAAATAATTCTTTCCCTTGGCATCAAAACCCATTTGGTTCTTTGAAACTTAATACATTTGTGGGTAACATGAGCTTCTGGAAGGATCATTCACTGTGGCTTTATGTCTTTTCTTTCCCCTTTCAGCGATCTCTGAACTGTAACAACACGTATATAGAAGAGCCAAACATGTATCGCACAACGATGGGGGAATCCACTGTCTCCCTGGAGAGCACCGTCAGGTCAGCCAAGAGCCACAATAGCTACCTTGCTTATATTCTCAGGTAATCTGGTGGCAGGTGCATGGCTTTCAGGTGCTTGCCTTTCCTTTTTTATTGCTGTTGTGGAAACCAGAGCTCTGGTTCAAATGCTAGTTGATTTATGTCTTAACAGTTCTGTTTCATGTGACTGTCATTCTCCTTGGTGCATTTTCTGTTGCATATGTCTTTGGGGCAGGGTTCCAGCAGTGCAGTGATTAACCTAAGAGTGATGTTACCTATAGGGGCCCTGCTGCTTGCCTGTTATAATTCAGATGTGTCTCAAGGAGCACAGTTTACCTCATTAGCTTTGGGCCTTTTCAGAGTGTGATTCACATGGCACAAGGCAGATAGCCACATCAGGATAACCTCTGTCTCACCCTCAAAGTGGCTGTGCATGTCTGCCTTGTTGTTAAAAACAACAAAGTGACCAAGAAGGTTGCCCTCTGTTTTTCTTCTCAAAGGGATGAGGCTGCTCATAAAATCAGTGGATCCTCAAGTCAAGCAAGGGCTGGTCAGACTGAAGCAGATTCCTCCATTTTTCATAGGAATCCATCCAAATCCAATGGTAAGAATAATTTCTAAATGCTTTGATCCATTTGTGCACCTTCTTCTCATCACTTTCTTTGAAGTCTTCTGTAACAGGAAGAATAGTTGGACTAATTAGATGGTCTCATTCTCATTATGCTAGTGGCAAAACAAGCTGTGCAGTGGCTCCCTCACAAGGAAATCCTGGAATGAAAGAATCATATATCTGCTGCTTGTGATGGTTTAATTTTTATCTGATGCTGCACCAGCTATTGACAGTTTATGGAGTCTCCTTTCTTTCTCACAAATTATTCACTGTTGCACTTGATTTTTAGTTACAGAAATTTTAATGTTTGAGACCTTGAGGCAATATTTTCCTTTACTGCTCTGTGGTTTGTACAAAAAATGAGAAGTACCTTTTGTCTGATTTCCTTTCATTTTGGTCTTGACATTCAATTTTTTTTTTCCTTGTAGCAGTTTTTAAGTTCATTTCAGATTCTTGGTATTTCTAGATATCTTGTTTTGCCTGTGTGTTGTGCTCATTGAGAGCCAATAGAATTACTGTTCTGCACGTTAAATAGGGAAAAATATGTTCCCACTCTGTTCTGCACATCCTGTATGTGTAAAAGGTCCTGCCCACTAGCTGAGCTGAGTGGTTGTGCTTCCCAGTGGTTGTGCTGCAGTCCTTCTGAGTTTATCCTAAATATACTTACAGATGTAAGAGCTCATTCCTGTCATGGCCTGGACCAATGCCTGCCTTTCCTTTCTCCTTGCATTTGTCAGGTAGATTTGTTGAGCTCCCATTTACAGTGTCACCCCTGTGTTTCCCATGCCCGTTTGCAGAGCACGACTCAGACTCTGACAGCGAGCTGTCCCTCGATGAGCACAGCAGCTCTTACGCCTCCTCCCACTCATCCGACAGCGAGGAGGACGGGCTCGAGGCAGAGAAGAAGTGGAACACATCTACGTCCAAAAACAATGAACATGGCCCAATCCACAGCACACCCAAAGGTACCCCCAGTGTGAGGGGAGGGCAGTGGTGCTCTAAAATAGCTTTAGATTAGATGGGATAAATTTGTCACGCTACCATGTGACTGAGGCTGCATCTCTGCCTCTGTGCCTTGCTTCTGTAGAGATCCTTGTTGTTTCCAGCTTAGAGACCTTTCCTCTTCCAAAGGCTTGTTCACAGGGGTGACTGAGTACAGAATCACACAGAATTGCACAGAATGCTGAATGCCTTAAGGCAGGCAGCTTTGCAGGCAGGTCCCTAAAGCACTTGGACATGGCATTACCAAGCCAGCAAAATCTCATATGGAAAAGAGGAGAAAGAAGGCACTTGTTTTGAGGGCAGGGAGAAAAATGCCTGCCTCTCCTCATGAAATAAAGGCATTGGTGTTGGGGAGGTCCTGGACCTAAAGAGTTGGCAATCACTGACCACTAATATAATTTCTGTGGGTCAGGGTGCAGGCATTTCTAAACATGGTTGATCTTCTCCTAATGAAAGGCAACTTTGAATGACAAATATCCAGGCTGTGTGCTGTGGAACTTCACAGATACAGCACAGGGTGCCTGGAGTGCCCTCAGCCTTCAGAAACTAACCTCTCCAAGGAGGGATATCTGATCCTGGAGAGCTGAGAGGGAGGATTTGCCTCATACTTCTCCATAACAGAGCTGGCAACCTCAGTCTGACAAAGGTTTGGATACC
This sequence comes from Melospiza georgiana, assembly GCF_028018845.1. NCBI lineage: Eukaryota > Metazoa > Chordata > Aves > Passeriformes > Passerellidae > Melospiza > Melospiza georgiana. The sequence goes on from NC_080433.1 coordinate 65,764,246, forward strand.
CTACCATCCTACCAGGTGATTTTTGGGGATTTAATGCACCCCAAGGGGAGTGCAGTCCAGCAAGGACTGACTGAAGGATTGCTCTGGTTTGAGACACAGCCCCTCTCCAGCCACAGAGGCCAGGCAGTGGTTGAGAGAAGATATCAAAAGTGTTTTTTGAGCTAGTGTTTTTTTGCATTGCAGTTGATACCCTTCCCAATCATGTGAAACCCTATTGGCCCACAGAGTGCGTAACAGCCAGCGATGGCGAGGACCCCGGTAGGAAACAAAAACTCAAAGTAGAGACCAAGGTCAACGTAGAGCTTCACAGGGAAAACCAGGTGAACCACAGCAATGAAGCACCCCAGGACAAGGAGAACGAAGGGCAGCAGAAGGAGAACAGACCTCTGGCCCACCAGAATAACCAGCAGCCGGAACAGAGGAAAGGTAGCACAGCCAACCCAGCCTCACTGCTGGATTGGGAGACTGGGGGGTTAATTAGCATTAATTAGTTTAAAATGTAGCTCTGTCAGGGAAAAATACTTCCCAAATGGCTCCAACCTGTGTAGCCAGAGACACCATGGGAAACTAGTAGGTAGTTGCTTAGTCTCATCTGTTGGTTATGAAATGAAGTGCCAAACTAGAAGTCTTAGTAAGAAATAGAGGCTGTAACATCAAGCTGAGCTTGATAAATTAACTTACTGATGCACTCAAAACATTTTATTATTTCCTCTTTTCCTTCACAGGCATCTTAAAAAATAAAGTTACCTACCCTCCCCCACTGGTGGATAAGAATATGAAGAACCGCTTGCGGGAGAAGCTGTCGGATTACAATCAGAGCACAGTCTCATCCAGGACTGCTTCCCTAGGGACAAACGAGGGGCTCCGCTCTCCTTCGGACTCAGGGGTAACGGTGAAAAACGTTCGGAGGGAGCAGTCTCGAGACCAGCTCAACGGCATGGCCATGAGCCTCCACGTGGCAACAGGACATGCTGACACCTCAGACTCAGAGTAAGTGCCACATTGGGATGCCCTGGCTGACCTCCTATGGTCTCAGCCTTCACCTTCCAACCCCAGACTCACACATGAACAAAACTTTCCTCTGGTGACTGACCAGGGTCCTTCACCAGTGACTGTCTTGATGGTTTGCCCATACCATGTCCCCAGGCCATGGGGTTTCATCCTGAGAAGGCCAAAACAGGCATCATGGGCAAGACACCTGTGACTGGGTCACCCTGGCATGCTCTGAACTGGCAGGCTGATGTGGTACTGGCACCTTTGGACAGGAGCAGCCTTGCTCTGCCCTGCCACCCTGCCAGGATTGAGTGGGGAAAGGCACAAGGCTGTGGGCGGCATGGTGTATGCATCCATCTGGGCAGAGGGAAATGATGATTGAGGCAGGAGACCCCAAGACTGGAGAGAAAACCAAGCTACTGATCCTAAATTACCAGGCATGTGATTCCCACCAGCTGCATGGCAATCAGTGTGTGAATTTACCACTGTAAACTAAACAAATATAAACAAAAGGCTGAGGAAGCTCTCAGCCAAAGGGAATGTTTAGAAACCTCATTACTCATCATAATTCTTGCGTTTCAAATTATGGCAACAGCCGTATGTAAGGTCTCTGCAGGCACTTTATGCATATAGGCTCATTTTCTATTGACATGAATAACAGTCTTATTCTTTCACCAAACCAAGAGAAAATTTCTCACCCAGCTTTAACTCTGGCACTGTCCCACCAGGCTTTAAATACCCCTGTTGTCTGGTGCACAGACCATTCCCACCTCACTATAAAAGCACATGTTTAGATTGCTGGGAGTTGGCTGATGAAATAGATCCTAGTTAGCCAGGAAACATGGATGTTTTGAATAAGCCATAACTGAATAAGCTGCTACCAGGTAACACAGTCATTACTGGAGAATAACTCACCAGCTTGTACTAAGCAACTGTGTTATCTCCAGAGCTTTGGCATAATGGAAAGCTCTGCTGTTGGCAGCAGATTGCATGAATCCATCTGATACACCAGGATTCTAGCAGCTTGTAAGATCTGTGTGTGAACCTTGTATGCTCAGCAAAGCATTAGACAAATACAAGTCCTATGTGGAAGTTCACTGAAGCATTTCTGTTGTGTACTGCCTGAAATTGTTTCTCCCAGCTGGTCTTCCCCTCTAGGACACATCCCCCTTGCAAGCATGGTAATTTCACAGAGCATGAACCCTTACTAAGAAGGATTAGGTGGGTTTGGGTGGAGTGGTTTGCCTGTGCCTGTTTAACCCTGAGCCTGCACGATCCCTTCTCTCACTAACAGCGGCAGTAATGAAACTTCAATTTGAACCATCAGGAAATTGTGATCGCCTCTGCGCGGTTCCGCCCCTCGCCGCGCTGCCGCCTCGGACTCCACCAGAGTGGCCACACGGTGAGGAGGATGAGGTGGGCATCCACTCCCACATGGCTTCACCTTCTGGCAGAATCCTGACTGCTCCTGGCACAGACACAGTGCCCGGCTGCCCTGGCAATAAGGGCTCTGTGTGGTACGCTCCTCCCACAGGAACCCACGCTGAAAACATGGAAATGGAAACGGGGTGCACTGTGATGGACACATACCTGTGCACGGTGCAGGCAGTGCTGCAGGGCTTGCTTGTTACAGGGGAGAACCGAGGAAGAACACATTGCTTCCTAGTGGACCTACAATAAGCCTGAAGACAAGCACTAGGAGGTGTCTCTTGTGGAGTTTTGATGGCTACAGCGTGAACCCTTGAGGTTGCTGAGCTCTAGGGAGGAAAATTGCAACAAGTGTCCTTTGGTTTCTATGCCAGCATCTCTGTCCACCCCTCTATGGACACGTCGTCTTAAGAAAAAAAAATCCTTTATATATATATATATATATATAAAAAGTGTAGATACTTTTATATATTTTGTATGGTGTTGCTAAAGAAAAAGTTCCTTTGTATATTTTACATTTATACTGATCTTCTTAATTTGATAATAGGAAATCAATTAAAAAGATGTTTTGATATTTTTTATATGAACATTGCACAATTTTACTTGAATTTGGCGTTTGATAAGTAACTGAGGTTTGCATGGAAGCCACCTTCAGACACAATGCAGTTTTCAAAGTAATACAGTAAAGATTACATCAAAGCCTATGACTATAATTTATAAGTTTGGTTAACAGATTTTGGAACACTTTGAGGGCACAGTATGTTTTACTCATAACCTCTTCTAAAACCTACAAAAATTTCTTTTTTAATTTTTGGTATTTTAATCTCTTCTCACAAGTGCATTGAAGTGTTCAGAAACAACTTCAGGACTACATATGTCTTTGTGTAAAGTTTCAACACAGTCCTTGTCTGGAAGAAGTCAAATCAGTATTTCCCTTACTAAGAACAAGAAAATAATTGGTGTGATTGTATGGCTCTGCAACAAACCAGCACTCTGCATGTCCCAAGGAGAGGGCCCTCCTCCCATGGGTCAAGTTCTGCCTCAGGTGCAATATTTTTTTTCCTCTTTCTTGCTCACTGGATTCAGCACATGGCTAATCAAAGCAAAAATACAAGACTTAAAAGATGTCCAGATTTGTCTGCCCAGCTCTTTGACAAAGCCCCGGCCTTCTTGATATTTCAGAAAGCTCATGGAAGGCTTAAGGTTTCATGTTGCCCACAAAATGTGCTGGTTTCACAAGTCAAGCATGACCTGTCTACTGTCTTCACCTTCCTGCAATGTTTACAGAAAGAGGAAAAGTAAGATGTGAAAATGTTTCCATCCAGCAGTGCGAGGCAGAGCTCAGCCAGTGGCTCCCAAGGTGGGAATACATGACTCCAAGATGACAATGGTGTGCCTGTGCCTGCTCTCTGCCAACAAGGCTCTCAGGAGCTCCTTGCTCACCACAGCAGCCCTGGCTGTTGTTTGTGCAAATGTGTGTGAAAGAGAAGAAACAGAAAATGGGGCTAAATAAAATGCAGGAGTTGAGGAAAAGATGAGAAACTGTATAGTGTAATCTGGGTTTCATTATATTCCTATGCATTTTCAAAGTATCAAGGAGGCCTTTGGAAGGGGAGAGGGAGAGAAGATGCTGTTCCTTTAAAAATTATGCAACATCCTGTGTGACATTTTCTGACAGAAAAAAAATTTGAATGTTTTAAGGGTCTGGCACTTGGCTGTGTGCTCAGGCATTGTGTATAACCATGCTAGTTGTTCTTACATCTGTGTATGTATATTTTGTCCCAGTAGGTGTAGGTAGTTTTTATTTTGATCAGAATTGTCGCAGTAAATGAGGGTCAGTTTTATTAATGACAAAAAAATTAAAACCTATTTTTATGACTTTTTAAAAGCTTTATGGCAGATTAGACACTGGAAGTTTGTTTTGTTTTGTTTTGTTTTAACAAATGTATATTTATTAATGTGCAGAACACTGGAATTGCAGCACAGATGAAAGGAGAATTTACAATAAATTAAGAAATTTTTTTTGAACTTGTATTCTTCCTCTGGTGGTTTATTTCTAAGTGCAGTGCAGATAATGAGAGTCCAAATGTCATTTCCTGGGGATTAGCAGGAGCAGGAACAGCCAGGTACCCATCTGAGCAGGGGCTGTACAGCAGCAAGCAGCCAATGCACAGCCCCTGCAGCCCAGGGCCCCGTGCTGGCACAGGATGCCACAGTGTGCATCCCATTCCAGCCCTGCAGAATCCTTCAGGACTGGGAAATGGCCCATGGAAGAGAAATGCCCTCTGCCAACCCAGAGCAAAGCAGATCACCAGGAAAGCCTCAGATTTAGAAAAGGATGTGTGAGCAGCTGGAGGGGAGTGGCAGCCAGCCCAGCCCACAACAGCCTGCAGTGAGTGACAAGGGCCTTTGGGACAGTCTGGGCTCCATCCTTGGCTCTCCCAAGCCATGGTCCTGCTCACCCAGTCCTTTCCTGTTGTGCAAATCCTCAGTCATGCATCCCACAACGCACAGCAGTGACCTGCATGTCTTGTCAGCTTTCTGGAAATAAAAGTATTTCTCAGCGACAACTAGCCAGGTGGAGAGAGCCTGGCTTCTGACTTAGGAGCTTCAGGATCTGCAGTTTGGAAACAGCTCTGCCAAAACTTGCCACTAAACAAACTCAAGCAGTTATCCCAAAGGGAAACTTTTTAAAATTTTACTGTACAAGTGCATTATTTGGTGGAAAACTGAGGTTTTTCTCAAGTATTAGTTCACCATTCTGTGAAGAAGCAGAAGTAAGCCTCAGGCTTTCACATAAGCAGGTTAGTGAAGGGAGAGGCCAGCCTGTGATCCTGTCTCCAGCAGTGACCTACAGCATATGTTTAGGAAAAGAGGATTATCAGACACAGGTTTCGTGGCAAGGTGGCCCCTGCAGGGTCCACAGCCCCCAGCTCTCTGCAGCTCAGGCCTTCCCAGAGGGAGGGGGTGTGCTTGTCTCCAGCATTCCATCCATTTCCCTCATACATCTCTCATGTTGTTTCGGATCCATTTCAACTTCTAGTACACAGCAGGCTGCCCAATTCAGTCACAAGCAGCAAGAAAAATTTCTTCCTTCAGCTTCATTGCTGTCCCCTGCACCTTTGCTGCTTGCAGCAGGAGAGGCAGTGATAATCATCTCTCAGTCACCTTGTCCAGGTCAAAGAGAGAGACAGGCTCTGTCCTAGAGCACTTGAGTAATCTCTTTCCAGCTAGGCAGCTTGGATCTCTGTTCCATGTGCAGAAACACTGCTGTACATTTTACCCTTCCTTCTTGCCCTTCTTCAACCCATTACCAGGTCAACCACAGCCCTTTTGGTGGTGGCAGGGAGAGGAGAGACCAGAGCAGTCCACAAAATGCAAGCAGTAGGCCTGCCAACACCCCCAATAAAAAGAAATAACTTAAGAAATCTCCATTTCATTCACTTTTCCTGCTCTAATCTTTACAATGATATTTGGCCTAAGCAAATTGTCGCAAAGAATTCCATAAGAGCTGCACCACTGACAGCAGCACGGCATGGTAAGGCTGCAGTAACACAAGCAGTCATGTAGCCCAGCCTCTTCAACAACTCAGTATAGTCAGATATCTTCTATTATACTCAGGGATCTGTCTAAATGTCCTAAACAATAATTCCAGTAGAATTGCCTGCAATAGCATTTCTGAGTATTTCTCAGCTGCAGAGGATGCTCCTGCCAAGGTCTGGGGGATGACAGAAGGAGATCCCCATCAGCCCTGGTGAGATATCCCCACTGCCCACACCAACACCACCTGCAGCTCCAGGAGCAGCCTGGATGCATTTGGGCCTCACAGCCTCCCCTGCAGAGGTTCTGCCCTGCCTTTATGCCCCTGTTCACACCTGTGTAACTCACTTCTCCCCCCTAAAAGAAGCAATTCATACTGGACTCATTTTCCATTTTAGTCTATTGATTTTTGGATCCATCCTCCAGTTTCTCCTTCTCCTTTTGGATTTCAGTCCTGTCCATGAGGATGCCTGGAGGCAGCATCTACAACCTTTACAAGCTACCTTTTATTTTATCATTAAAACTATGAATGAAAATATCGAATAAAACTAAGCCCAAGAGGGCTTTTGTAACACTTCTTGCCAAGCAAATTTTTCACCTATCTCATATTAATTGACATCAGCTGCTCTGACAGTGTTTTGTGTATGAGAAAAAAGTGTGAGGCAGTATCATTTACTGAGACATGTTCCATCTGCTGCTGCTGCTCCTTTATCCACCATGCCAGGCACTGTGTTAAAGAAAATCAGATTAATCTGAAGTATGTGTGGCAAAGAGACCCTGTTAATTCATGATTGTCTTCTAAATACTTCAAAGCATTTGTAAGAGCCTCCAGGAACCCCCAGGGCTCTCTACTGTGCTGGTGTGTCCCCTCCTGCCTTGGTCAGACATCTGCTGCTGCCATCCCTCTGCTCAAAGATATTTCTGATTAGAAGAGCATCCACTCCTTCAAATGAAGATTTTGCACACTCTGAACATGCTGTCTGTATCTGAAGGGAGGCCCAGACTGATTTCCCTGGGGACTGATGCTTCAGGGAGGTACTGTGAGAGCCCAGCCTCTGCCCTGGGTCAGGAGATACTGCAGAGGTGGAGCAGAGTGAGACCCCTGTTAGGGAGAGAACTGAAGGTGAGAGGTGTCCTGTGTCCTGTGCTGCAGCTGAGAGATGCCCTGTCCCTGTGCTGAAGGTGAGAGGTGTCCTGTCCCTGTGCTGCAGGTGAGAGGTGCCCTGTCCCTGTGCTGCAGCTGAGAGATGCCCTGTCCCTGTGCTGAAGGTGAGAGGTGCCCTGTCCCTGTGCTGAAGGTGAGAGGTGCCCTGTCCCTGTGCTGCAGCTGAGAGATGCCCTGTCCCTGTGCTGAAGGTGAGAGGTGTCCTGTCCCTGTGCTGAAGGTGAGAGATGCCCTGTCCCTGTGCTGAAGGTGAGAGGTGCCCTGTCCCTGTGCTGAAGGTGAGAGGTGCCCTGTCCCTGTGCTGAAGGTGAGAGGTGTCCTGTCTCCTGTGCTGCAGCTGAGAGGTGCCCTGTCCCTGTGCTGAAGATCAGAGGTGCTCTGTCTCCTGGCAGCTGCCACGAGTCCCAGGGCCATTGGTGTGCCCTGCCCAGCATGCCCTGACTTCTGAGGCCGCTCCTGACCTCCTCAAAGCCATCATTTTACATGAGGTGCACCCAGGAAATAGAGATGAGCTCACAGCGCTGGCTTTCCAGGTGCTGCCACTCTCATTTAAATAGTTGTAATGCAACCAGCTGGGTTTGATGTACTAGTTTCTTACAGGCTGGGGTTTTTCCCCTCCAGAAATGTAACAGTTTGCAAACCCACCAACCCCTTGGATTAGTGTGTAGGAAAACCTCTTGCTTTTGGTCCTTTGATGGAAGCTCTTTGGAAGTTCAACTGGAATGATCTTGTTGGCATGTTCAGCCTGGACTGTGCTTTTCCAAGAGAACACAGAGCTGGGTCTGTGCAGTGAGGTGTATGTGGCCCACAAGTTCAGAGTCTGGCTGGCTGAGGTTAAGGCCGACACCCGGCTGCAAATCCTGCCAGCGCCCCTCGGCGCTGTGAGGCCTCGGGCTGTGCTGGCTGCGGACGGGCTCTGGCTGCTGACAGGACGAGTGAAGGAGCAGGACACTCGCTGGGGGTGAAGTCGGGTTTTTTGATGGTGCCAAGAAACCAACCAGTGAGTGACCCAGAGGGGAAGGTGAACCAAGCTTATAAAGGGGGGAAGGGTTTACAGAGGACCAATCAGGGAGGGGAAGGGAGTGAACTAAACATGACAAGCAGCATATGAGAACCAATAAGCATAAAATGAGGGAGGGGTCCCGGGGCCACAGCCAACCACAACTCCCAAAGAGGAGAAGCTTCTGGAATACTAGGAGGAGTGGGGGGGTGATTGACTGGGCCCAGGGAGGAGAAAAAGCATACATATAAGGAGATGAGGGGGAGGAGGAATTATATAACTAAAAAGACCCCAGTGGCAGGAGTTGCCATGGGAACAACATAATAGACAGGTCTATGGCGGGAAAACTGGTGAGGGTAGAACCATTATACAAAATGGGGGAGTCATACAAAAAATGGGGGAGCAATCAAACAAACTAACAAAACACACTACAACAGGTCTGTGTTTTTGTTAGATATTCATGCACTCAAGGAAACAGTGAGCATGGGAAGTCCTGAGTATGTATGAACAGGGCAGCTGAAGCAGATCATTCCTTGTGAATGATCCATTCCCTTCAGGTTAGGAAAATCCCACTCAATCCCATACAAAGCAGGAGCAGCTGTGGTTGGGAGCCAGCACAGTGAACAAGTTTCCAGGGGAAACCGTAAATTGGCCATTGATTTTGAGAAAAATCAATACCTTTTATTACATGTTTATTTCCTGAATAAAACAATCAGAAATGGCTAACTCCATCACTTACAGGTGCACAGGTTTCAGGGATGGAAAGGATCAGGGAGAAGTCCAGTTGGCTTAGGGGCTTTAGGGGTTAGGGTTCATACTGCTGGCATAAAATGGCCCAAAGGAATGGGAGTGAGGTCAGGAGGGACTGAGCAGCCACAAAAGCACTCCTGACACACAGCTTTCTCCACCAGGCTGTCCAAGGAAAAACATTTTCCTGGCTGATCTTATCTAGGTTATGCCAAGCAGAGTGACAGGGCAGGTCCTCAAACATCCATCTGGGATCACTTCCCTGTGGGCAGGTCTGTGCCAGAGCCAGAGCCATCACCACTGAGGTCACCCAAAGGGGCTCCCAACCAATGCTGGAGCAGAGCAGCAACAAAGGACTCCTGTTTCTTGCAGAGTGTTCAGTTTGCCTCTGTGGTGATACACAGACACACCATGCATCCCTTGGGATTTTCTGCAAGCTCCATTTGTGTCAAACATGCCTCTTGGGAGGTTTAACATGGAGCTTCAAGCCTGGTGAGATATCACCACCATCCACACCGACACCACCTGCAGCTCCAGGAGCAGCCTGGATGCATTTGGGCCTCACAGCCTCCCCTGCAGAGGTTCTGCCCTGCCTTCATGCTCCTGTTCACACCTGTGTAACTCCTCCTCCCAAAAAGAAGCAATTCGTGCCGGACTCATTTTCCATTTTAGTCTATTGATTTTTAGTCTATTGATTTTTAGTTTATTGATTTTTTTCCATTTTAGTCTATTGCTGGGCTGGTTTTCCATGGCAGGTGTTCAGTACAGCAGCATCAGCTGCAGGGAGTCCATTGTGGTTAAAGCCTTGGACAGCTGTGGCAAGGAGCACTGCAGCAGAGCTGCCTGCTCCAATTCCCAGGATCAATCTATTGTGCTTAGACAGTATTTACATGTTTCTCATCACTGATCCATCAGGGATGCTCTCCTCTGGCCTCAGAAAGAAGGCAGCTCGGAGGGAGCCACCTTAAAAGTCATCAGTGTCAGCCCTCAAGGTCACCAGCCTCAGCTCTCCCCTCAGTGTGGAATTCCCTGCTTGCTCTGGAGCTCAAGCACTGCTGCTGCATTGCAGTGCAGAGGAGACACCACATGAGGACAGTCTCAGCTCCATGAAATGGTTGTGTGTTAAATAAGGCTCAACACCTGGCTATAATCAGTTCAGAGATTCTTCTTGCGCTGTCTCCTTCACCCTAAAAGGTAAGTGCAAAACTAACTCAGTGTAACAATCTTATACCATAAAACACCTTTAATATTTAAACCCAGTGTAGATTATTCTGATTTATTTCTAAAGGTGTTACTATATGTAACAATAGTACATAAAGTGATTTTCAGCTTAAAAGCCACACCTGAAATCTTTCAGACTTGTAATAATTGGTCACATGGGTTTGCTACATACAGCAAATTTGCTAACAGGCATGGAGCTGTTGATGTGACATGGCCTATAGAGAGGACATGGCCACTCAGAGAGGAGAGATAAAAATGTGTGAAGAGTAGTTAAGTGACTGGATTAAAATAAAAAATAACTAATCCAGCACCAATCTGAAATCCACCAGATGCTACTTGGTTAGTTATCCTATTTTTACATACCAGTCCATTTTATGTTTACGATCCATCTTTCTTTGATGTTTAGAGTTTCATGCAAAGCCTCATCCAGTGTAATGAGACCATACCAGACCAGGTGAGTTTGCTTTGCCACCAGGCAGGAGCTGGGGATGCAGCCTTTGAGACAGATTTCCAAAGAGATCTCTGCTACCCTTTTTTACCTGCAAATTTCACTGAAGTCCTTCAAATGAGAGAAGAAATGTTCCATCACTGGTTTTCACTCAGTCTGTCCTGTGTTGCACTGACAAGTGGGCACAGCCCAGGGTTTTCCTGCTGTGCTGGTGTTCATCAGCAGACTGGGAGGCAGACAGAGGAAATCTCTGCAGCGCCTGCCACAGGGAAGGGGAGCACATGGGGCACCTTCCCTGCTCCCAAGGACATGGCTGAACTTCCTGCCTCTGCTCTGATCAAATTTCACCGAAATAAAAAGAGAACTGGATGCACAGAGGGATGAAACAGCTGGCTCCCACAAAGTCAGTGCTACATACACCTCCTTCCTCCCTAGGGGCATTCTTAGAGAAAAGGAAGAATTCACCATTTGTCTGAGAGTCCAACTTGAAGTTTTTTGATACATCCCAGATGCCCCATCTGCCACCCAGATCTGCCACCAACACTGCAACCCCAGAGACACAAACCCAGGAGCCCTGCAGGAATGCAAAGCACCAGAGGAATTTCTGTCACGAGTCCCCACAGCAGTTCTGGGGAAACCCAGAACAGAGCAGTCAGGTCACTTTTCTCTTGATGAATCTTCTCACTGGAAGTAGGTCTTCTGTTGCTTTTCACCACAGAGATTGATATGCTGTAATCACAAGACTGGTATTTTCCTGAGCTTCCTCAAAAGATGGTCCTACTGAATGGGAAAAGTGACACTGAATTATCAGAGTGGGGCAGCCACCCAAAAAAATTTAATTTCTCCAGGTAGGCTCCATTTAAGGGGTATCTGTCCACATGTGTCATTGTTTCTGGGACCTTAAACCTGCAGAATGAGTTGGAAGCTCTTTTGTACTGAAGAAATTACTCTGTATGCTGCAAACCCGCATAGAATGAGGAGCCCATTCACTTTCTGTATTCTCAAGTTTCTGTGCTAGGCCTGTAGTAAAAAGCAAGATATTTTAGAAAATAAAAACCCCAAAAGTCAGTGCTCATCAGAACCCTCACTTATTCAAAGAAGTGTAAGAATCTGGAACTAGTTCTCAAGATAAAAAAAAAAAAAAAAAAGAAAAAAAAAAAAGAAAAAAATCTGCGTTTTACCTCCATCCATTCAAGAACGAGAGGAGATGAAATGTGAGAGTGACCAGGAAACAAACGACCTGCACAGCCTGGCACAGGGAACAGGGCAGGCAGGACCTGCCCTCTGATGGAAAGGTGGGTGCTGGCCCTGCTGCCAGGCTGGCACTGACCTGCCCCATGGTCTCTGCCCAGCCCCAGTGAGTTTGGCTTTCAAAGGTGCTGCTCCTCAGCCAGCTCATGGCTGAGCGTTATCCCTGCCCAGGGATAAAGCAAACCCACCGAGGGGCAATTCTTCTTCTTCCAATGGATTGGATCAGCAAAAGTCTAAAACAAAAGGGAAAAACTCACAATTACAGATGTGCCAATTGCCCCCATCTCCCAGCAATGCTGTCCAAGGTTGGGAGGGATAACCGTGCTGCCCTGGTGCCTCCTGGTGCCGAAGCTGGAAATGGCACATCACCTCCCTGCATCACTGCTATGTGCCACATTGGCGTGATTATCACATTCATCATAGATAATTTCATTTTGTTCAGTGCTTTAAAGCATGGAAATACATACAAATGCAGAGAAATTGGTTTTAAAATTAATTCTGAGAGTGTTTGATGGCCCTGAGATCCCCCTGCAGCTCATTGTGCAGTCCCTGCTGCAGAGCCCAGCACAGCCCCAGCAAAGCAGGGACAGCAGAGACCCTCCAGCCCTTCCTGTGCTGAAGCCTCCAAGCTGAAAGGGTTCCTTTGGACAAAGAGAGGTTAGAAAATTCTGGTTTGGGAATAAAGGTGGAAGGGGAAATTGTATCCTTTACTCTGAAACAGCCTGATCCTGAAATGCCCAGCAGCAGAGGCTGTGCTGGGAACCCTCACTCCAGTCCCACCTCATTGCCCTCAGGCACAGTCTGCACAGGAGCCTGCACACACTCATCTCCCAGCTCCCAAGGAGAGCTCAGCCTTGTCCATGGGGGCTGGATTCAATATTCACATATATAAAAGTACAAGTTTAAATGCTCCATCCAAAAATTTGGGGTTTTATTTTTGCTTTTAAGTATGCTAAAAATGTAGACCTACTCTAAAAAGGATAAAGCTTTATAAAAGCAACAGCAGCTCTGCTCCCTGTGGTTTGCAGCTAAAGAGGGAAAGCAGCTAAAGAGAGTGAATGCTCAGTTTTGAAATGGGAGGATGACAGCCTCTCTCAGCCCCAAAAACCAATGCAAACAGCAAGAGCCAATGCATTTACTGCAGGACAGTAAATACTGCACTGCCACAGTGCAAATGAAATCCTTCACCACACCTGTGCAACATCTCAGTGTTCCAAAGATCCTACCCAGCTGCAGAGACAATCACAGGATAGCCCTGCTCTCCTTGCATGGGGACACTTCTGTCCTCCAGCACCAGCTGGGGCAGGAGCACTGCCAAGATGGAGCAAAACCAGAGTGCAGTTAAGACAGGTTTTACACAGCACTTCTGGAATAAAACTGCACCTGGAGTGCAATTTTTCAGCCATTATACACTCAGAAACACAGGCTTCAAATATACTCACAGGGCTCAACAGAGATTTCAATTCAGAAATTGAAATTAGCTGACATGAGTCGTGGTTTTTCAGTTACATGATCCTAATCGTATTATCACATTTTCTCCTTTGGAAGGAAAAAGTCCTTTTCTAAATAGCTATGCTTGTGAGTCCTTGAAACCAAATATTTCAAGACCTGAAAAGCTTAATGACATCTTGAAAGTGAAATCACCTGCTGCAATTTGTTGCCCAAAGTGGCAGAAGAAATGACCAAAATAAAAGAGAAAAGCCAATGAATTTTAAAAAGCACATGGATGCTAATCTTCTGCAATAGATATAAAAAAGAAAATTGACCTGCTAGACTGCTCCTTCCTCATTCAAGCCTAATCTTAGCCAAATTCCAGCCTTGGCAAAGGCTGTGTGAGCAGTGGTGTCAGTGATGGTCCCTTGTAGGGCCTGACCCCAGTACCAACCTCTGCCCCCAGCTCACCCCTTACCTCCCTGGTTCCAAGCTGCTTGGAAAGGCTGCTTCAAACTTGCAAGGGTGGAGTAGCTGCTCAAGTGCAGCCTCCTGTGAAGCAGCCCATGCAAGAAGCTATGTGCAATCTGAATTTCACAAATGCCCACTGACTCTGAGCTCACAGCAGTGTGGTGAGCTAGGGAAGAGCAGCAATCACTCCATCATGTCCAAGGGCTTTTGCTTTCACCATGGCCAGAGGCTGAGCTGCAGCCCCCGCCCTTCTCAATGAGTCTGCACTAAGCAAAAACATTGCTCATGTTCACCTCTGCCTCAGATGAGGATTCTTCAGCAGAACCATGAGGTTCACTTCTGATGATAAAATCCAAAGTCCTCTGAGCCTCTAAAGTGAACAGAGACCATTACTGGAGAGGTTTCCACCAAAGAGCAGCATGTTACTTCTGAATTTAGCATCAGCCATCCTGGATTACTGCTGTGTCCAGTGCTTAAATCAAAAAAGGGAAGCAGAGAATATATATTAAAAAGCCTCTGTTCTGCAGGTTCTGTAGCAGACATTCATTGCATCCAGTGCCAGCTGTGCTACAAGCAGGACAAGGTTAACCTGTCCTGCTGTGAGGCACTGGCTCAGCAGCTCTCAGCAAACCTGGGATCTCACTGCCAGCTAAAATCTCAAAATTCTATACCACCAGGAGTCCTGCTCCTGCACAACTGTACTTCAGGAACAGTTACCTTCTACTACCATGCTGAAAGACAGGAATTCATTCTTGCTAATTTGCTGCAATGAAAGTTTACTATAAGCTTGAGGTGTCCTCAAAATGTACCCAGTCTTTATAAACCTATCTAATTTAGATGAAGTATTCAGCTCTTCCTAAGAGCACTCAGTTTTGAGACATGGCAAGATCCAAGCATTATCAGGTCTGTATTAAGCTTGATCCACAATAAGGAAATCCCTGTGAATTTGCATTTTTCTCAAGCACAACAATGCATTCTCCTCTTGAGGAGACAAACCAAACAGCCTCAGACCTCAGCAGTTAACAGAAAAGCAGTAAGTTGTGTGAAAACATTTAGCATTCAAGACTGTTAAGCCCCTAAGATTTGTAACTCTGTTTTATGTAAACATCTGAAGCAACTACTTAATACAGCTGAAGAATCCAAAGCATTTTTTGTAAAACTATGGAAAATGAAAAATAAGTATCTGTTGCTTGGAGTTCATTCCAAATGCTGAATTTAAACATCATCCATTCCTCTTCTAGAGTTCAAAGAACAAACATACACCTAGTGTAAAATAACATAAGTACTTTACTAAGGATAGGTACCTTTAAGTAAGGGAAAAGAAAGCATTTCACTTACACAGGAGAGATAGATTTATTATTTCAGCCATGATTTTTGTGTTAAAATTCCTGTATGTGTTACTGCTATTACAGAACACCTTAGGACATCCCTTGATACATATTAATATAAACAGCACCATACAGTCCAGCAGAATTGCACCAAACTGGCTTTAGCTTTAAACTCCTTCAGTGCTAACAGTCAAGAGCTGGGACTCTCTGCTTAACTGGCCTTATGAACCACATTTATTATAGTTTTTATTGTTCTCAGGCAGCAAATTCTCCAAAGTCCTTCAATAGACAATCCCAGGTGTCATGTTGCTGGTTCTATTTTGTCAATCTCCTCCTTCTTGGGGCTCTCCTCTCGGTTTTTGCCCTGTTGCAAGGTATACACTGATGGGCCCATCCTCAGGATCTTCCCACTGCCCAGGCACTCATCTCCCTTGTAGAACACAGCAAACTAGGAGATAAACACAGGGAGAGTCTTTTTAGCAGCTGCAAAAACCACAGTGAGCAACTTCAGGCTGTGCAAGACCTGCTGGACAGTGAGCAATTTTTATCTGTTCTGTCTAAATCTTAAAAAAAAACCCTGAAACAAACAAAAATCCCCCAATTACAGAGGATTTGTAGGCTCACGAGTGTAAATTTATAAACATGTTGGTGGAAATTTCATCATGAACTTCTACAAGGGTATCTCAAAACTCTTCAGTCACTGAGGCAGAGTGGATTGTGCTGGAAAGTTTCCATTTCAAAGATGACATATGTAACATCATCTGTGCCTTCACTTTATTTTTTCCCAAAAAACTGTGGTGGCACTTGGTAAAACATGAAGGGGGCTAAGGACTATGGCAGCAGCCCAAGGAGGTACCTGGAGCTCCCTGATGTGCTCAGCAGGTTCCTGCAGGAGAGGGGAGCCCAGCCCTCCTGCCCTGTCTCACTCCCTGGCAGTAAGAGCCTGGCTACAGGCTCAGCAGCTCCTGGCACTCGGGGGATTCTCATGCCTCCCACAAGCTCTGCCTGGATTCTTCTCAGGTGTTTTCCCTCCTGATATGTTCCACAGGCCCCCAAGTATTGGGGAGGGTGGGTGGAATGTATGCTGGGAGAAGGGATGCAGGGAATGCTTGAGAGCCAGGGTGCTGGAATGTGATGGAGGATCTGTATATTGACAGTGTTAAAGGCATCCCTTTTAGGGACAGCACCTCCTCTCAGCTCTGTCTGGGACAACTGAATTCACCAGACAGAGTCTCACTACACAGGTTTGAACACTGAACCCAGATTAAGCAGGCAATTACCAAACTAATGCCTTTCAAAATCTATTTCTTGCAAAGAACAACAGCTTCAATTTCTGCACATACAACTGATTACCAGGGATGCTTCTATGTATTTCTAAAACTTGTAAGCATCTTAGGCTATACCGATAACAACAGATCCTTTGAAACTAGAAACAATCTCCCTTAAAACAGCTGATAAACAGTCAAAATAGAGCTAACCACTCACATGCAAATAAATTAATTACTTTGCTCCAGCTAATAAAAAAGGTACTCTGATTTATTAGCCAGATAAGGTAAGGCACAAAAATGGAAGGAAAAGTACTTCTAATAACTCACCTGTCCAGGTGTGATAGCTCTTGCTGGCTTCACTAGTGTTACCCACACACTCCCATCTTGGTTTAGAGTCAGGACACAAGGCACTAGAGCAGAAAATGATCAAACACTTGACAGTTAACCATTATGTTTACATTAAAGAAGGAAAACCAAGGCTAAACAGATCTAAGTAATGATACTACTGTACAGAATTGTTTTGTGAGACACTGCAGAAACAGGAAGGCCAAGCCAAAGCCAATCCACTATTGCTGCAGAACTACACAAACACACTACCAGAGTTTCACAGACTAAGACAAAAGGAAAAGAAGGTTTGACTACCCAGTGCCATCTGGTGCCGAAATCTGAAATGACATTCCATCATCTTCTCCCTGACCAGCTCTGCCGGCGGCTCCTCTGCGATCCAGTGCACGCGGTTTGTCCGCAGCAGGTCTCTGTACAGGGCGGGGTGATCTCGTGATGGTGCCTTAAAACACATCCATTCATTTATTTATTTATTACTGATGGTTCTGCCAAAGAGCATGTGACTTGGAAAGTGATGCAGAATAAGCATCAAGCCATAGCAAAGTGAAGGCAACATGAGCAAGAAAGCAAACACTTATCAGCACTTAAATTAGGCTAAAGCAAGCCTGAATTATTTGTCAGTCTCCTGCTCCTCAGAGTCAGTCTCTCTTCTTGTATGCTCTTCCCTCCAATTGCATTTCTGCCTTCTTCAGGCTGAGTTCAGAAATCTGAACTTCTTTATCCTGTCTCAACAAGATGCTGCCTCCCTCTTCTCCAATTTCCCAAATGAACACCTCCCCAGCAAAGGCTTTGCCTTTCACAAACTTGCTGCAGTTAAAATTTTTCTTAGTGCTCCTGTCTGTTTCATCTCAATTCTCATTTGATTATGGTCCCCTGCACTAGCACATCAACAAGTAGCAGAACACCTCATTATAATCACATCAGTATCCAGGAAGCATAACAACTGCATGAACAGGAAGCAACATTATCAATGCTAGCAAGCTGCAGAACTCTGCATCACCTCATATGATTAGCCATTAACATACCAATTATTTATTATTTATCATATATGCTCTGCCTCAGTTTTCAAAATTATAAAACTGTGTCACTGACTCCTCATTCTTTGACTAGAAAAACAAAGCAGCAATATATCACAAACCATGGTAATAGACATTTTATAAACCACACCATAATAACTAAGATAAAACCCTCATGCGTTAGAGTAGAAAATGAGAGTTCAGAGATTCGCTGATTCTTTTCAGTATTTGCCCTTTGCTTTGAAAAGCTCTATGCCAAAATCTAAAACAATTTGGTGCTCATGAAAAGCCTGTTTGGAAAAGATGTTTCACATCTGCTGATGCTAGGCTAGTTGGTTCTTGTTTTCCCCAAAGGAAAGCCAAGAATTCTGCCCAAGTTAGGCCATGTTCCATACAGCAGCAGTCACAAAATGCATGCATTAGTCATTTGCAAAGCCAGTGTTAATTAACTCACCACAAAGACATCTCCAGTGCTGACATCTTTGTCTACAACAAACCAAGCATCCTTGAGCCCTGCCAGCCGAGCCCTCTGGCCTATTGTGAAGAGGAACCAACCTAAAGAAATATGAAAATGGAATGCTGCTAGCAACTTTTCATCTTTTACTCTCAGAATGACACATTAAAATCATTTCCCCAAAACTTTACCACCAAACAAAGAATAACAAACCAAGCTGTCTTAGAGAAGAGGGCCAGCCACAAACTAAACTAACATTTACTTAAAATTTCATCTGTACCTGAAATGCAAACTAAAGATTACAACTTTATTTATTTCAGTTTCAATTTGTGGGTTATCTACCATTCAGTCTCACAAGTCTCCCTCACTTTTATGTACCTGTATAACATCCTGTTATCATAAATTACTGGGGAGAAGAACTCAGTTCTGGCAGCTTGAATTGAGGACAGCAAAGGAAGAACAAACAGGAGAAAAGGAAAAGTTAAGGTGTCCATGTTTGATGAGGTCCTCCTGTGCACCCCTGAGGTGCATATTCTTCTGCAAAATTTAGGTACTAAAGAATATGGAACTGAAGCACATTCATTTTGAAGGGATTAAGTGAACAATGGTCTCTTGGTATTAAAATAACAAATACTCAGTATCAAAAGAGTAACCCTAATAATTATTTACTTTCTTGCAATATGGAACAAATATCCAAGAATCAGTTATAGATCAAGGCTCCACTGTTGTATACAGCAAATTTTCCAAGATTTAACAAACTGAGTAAAAACCTGTAGGCTCCTTTGGGATTTCCCAAAATTTGTCCCTCCAAATAGAAGTGGTATTGTTCCATTTATCTAAAATTAAGTTATGAAGGTGGGTTAGCCAATTACCTTTGTGTCTTCCCATCACCTTCTTATCTTCAATGGAAACAAAGTTACCAGGCTGAGGTTCCAAATACTAACAAAGAGGAAGAGGTAAGTCACGAGACAGCCCAAAAAAACCTCATAGCATATTTCAGATTCTGTCACTATATTCTCTCAAAGCTGAAAAACAACTCCTCAAGAAGCAAACTCTGCCCAAGCAGCTTACTGACTCCTTGATGCTGCTCTCAGAGACACGCAGGAAGGGCAGTCCCTACGAGCAGCAATTCCAGGCTTCACTTCCCCTACCATCACATATGTCAGGAGCAGCAGGACCCAGCACTTTGTCCCTCTCACATTCCAACCATTTGTCAGAGCCCGGCAGGCACAGGACTGCAGTTCACTTCTTGTGCTCCAGAAAATGAGTGACAGCTGGTAGAGGGGCAAGATGCTTCCAAGAGGCTGTGGGTGTCAGTTTTTAACTAGGCTTGTGGCTGCAAAGGGAGGTGGGACACTGCTACTTAGAGTGGGTCACAAGCTGCTTGAGATTTTTCTATAGACAGTCTTTTAAAAACTGAACACCAGAACAAAACAAAGATTGTCAAGAGATTTAGTGTTGCTTACCTCAAGAAGGAAATTTTCAAAGTTTCTTTCACCAATGAAACAGACCCCCATACTCTGAAAAAGAAACATGGAGTTGAATACACAAAAGCAGAGAAAAATATTTGAAATAATATCTATTAATAATTTGTCCAAGATTTTTTTCCCCTCCCGTGTATCCCAAACTATCCCAGGCATCTCATAAACAAATCCACAACATCTTCTGCAACACAGGCAAACATTCTATACAGAATCAGTGAGAGCTGTAAGAAGTAAGAGGAATAATAGGAAATATAACATCTGTTCAATAAATACATTAACCTTGGTGACTAGGTTGTATGTATTTTAAAACAGATGTCTCTTTCACATTAAAGTACAAAAGTAACAAAATGATACAATGATGGTCCAGCTCTTGAAAAAAACCACTTTCAGAACCAAACAGGCTTTTCTCTTCCTTCCAGTTACTGCTGACATTCTTCACTCACTCATTTACTGAGGCTGAATAATAAACATGAAAAGCAATCAAGGCAGCATCAGCAACATAATTACTGCCTGCATTACAGCTTTTAAGATCAACTCATGAAGTCTTAGCTCTCAGAGAAACATAACTCTTTTTTTTTAAAGAGTAAATGTAGACAAACAGTATGATCCAATTTCTAAAGACATATTGAGAAATAATTTTAAGTGAAGAAGCTCTTAAAAGCTATGGAGAATAAAAAAAGCTTCTCCCTTGCTGTGACAGAGGATGTTTTTCTTTAGGCTCATAGCACCCTACACATTCACCTTCACCTTCATTCTTCTGAGATACAACAGCAGACAAAATACCTGCAAGCTAAAATACACAACTAACCACAAGCTCCTAAAGTACTTTTAAGGAAGTAGCCAGCTATGAAAAATGCTTCCCAACCCATTACATTATTCTTTTTCATCAGAAATGGATGGGTTGTCCGAGGTTAAAGTTCAAAAAGTTCAAGAAAGTTGTTTTAGAGAGAAATACAAATAAAAGTGTTAAGTGTTACCATGCCTCTTTTTTCTTTAGCACATGGTGAAGGTCATGTTCTGCTGCTATCTTCTTTACAAAAGTTTTTGTTAAATCCCCTAAAGGGAAGATGGTTTTCTTCAAAGCATCCTGTGAAATCTGACTTAGAAAGAAGGTCTGGTCCTTAAAGAGGTCAGCCCCTTGAAGGAGTTTCACAGCTGCAAAGTGAAACACATAAGGCATCTCAACATAACTACTATTACTAGCTCAAATTGATTTTGTTTGATAATCAACATTTCTGATTTATTATTTTCAAATACATGTTAATAAAAACACTTGGATATTTTCTTATCACTAAAAAGATCAAGAAGATTTTGTACTATGCAGAATCCCACAAAGACTTACACTGCCTCATCTATTTCAATAGTGCATGTATCCCTGGCAAGGACATTGACAATAGAAAAAAACAGAAACAACTTTCACATTTCCTGTGAAACAGAGAATGAAGATTCAAATACCTTGGAATGTACTGCTCTTCAGAAAAACACTGTTTTGCTCTGAAATCACCCTACTAGAAATCAATGATTTGAACAATCAGTGGAGTTATTACCAATGCCCAGAGATGAGAGTCTCACCTTTTTCTTTACAATAGATGAAATCTCCTGATTACCCAGATGAAATAGAATTGGTACAGTTTTTCAATCACGTTCTGTCCCCTCTCTTTAAAATTAATAGCTCTGCTGTTTTACAAACACTATTTATGTGTTTCTGGACTCAAACACAAACTGGAGGCCAATAGTTCAGTTACAGCTGGTGATACAAAATCTCAGTCATGGGGCAAGGAAGCCCAACACAGCACACAAGATCTGCAAACCACAGTCTGGCACACGTACAGACCATAGGTCCAGCTGGGGCCACTTCAACTTTCCAGAAATAAAATTGAAACAAAGAAAGAAATAAACCCCTTTAAGTCCAGGGGTGGACAAATGAAAGCAGGGAATCTCTAATGTAAAATCATAACTGTGGCAGCTTTGCACAGCTTTAGTTTACAAGTTTTTTTCCCTTTGGGTATAGCATGCTTCTCACCATGTATCAGACATTCATCTGACTCTTAAAACAAGAAAATGTAATGCTTGACAAGCCAGGGTCATTTTCAGTAATATAAACACCCTTGTTTAGCACAAACAATCATCTACAAAGGCTGAGGTTTAATTGGTAACCATTGTGTGTAAGGTCACAAACATCCCTGATTCTGTATGTATGTACCAAATACAGTTTACATTTCTCTTTCATATGTAGGACAAAACACTAAATGAAGACACAACTTACTATTTCTAACTTCAAAACGGTTTCTGAAAAGCTTCTGTGGTCTTTTAGTATGTTTCTGTTGAAACACTTCCTCATCCTCCAGTGAGGTCCTGGCATAATGCCCAGTAGCAATTGCATCTGCTCCTATAAGGAAAGACAGAACATAAAGGCACAAACTTGAAAATCACAGTTCAAAACACAATTGCAAACACACAGTAAAACAAGCAGAAAGCAATGAAAGAAGAAAACCTAAAGAGAAGTCTTATACTGACAATAATCATACTCCCGCTATTTAAATAATGCAAACTATTCACCAGCATGCCAGCACTTGTGCTTTTGTACTTTAAGGACCACCTAAGAATGTAAAACTTAATGGTCAGGTCAATGCATGCCCCTGAAATAAATCTGTTCCTACATATGAGCAACCTAATCAGTGGAAGATGTCCCTGCCCAGGGCAGGGGAGCTGACTAGATGACCTTTAAAGCTCCCTCCCAACCTGAGCCATTCTATGATTCTTTATGTAAAAGCAACCTTAAAACCAAATACTTTGCAATGACTGACACACTCCTACAGAGATATGAGTTAGGCATGCACATGAAGTCATGTATTTCCCCACCTTTTAAAGAGTTTGTTTCCTTTAAGCATTTCCATGGCACACACTCTGTACTGACACACTTGAAAATGCCTTACCAAGGTTATCCATAGCATAATGCAGGAAGTAGTTGAATTTGATGTGCTTGTTACACAAAATATCAGGATTAGGTGTCCTTCCCAATTCATACTCTTTTAAGAGGTCACTGTAAAATAAAGACTTAAATCAGAATCATTAACATACATCATACCATCAGAAATTGGACAGTGTTCAAATATGAGAAGCTGAATCTCAGTCCCAGAGAAGACTCAGTCGCCATAAACATTTTATGTCAGAAATAAAATATCCATTAGATTTTGCTGTGCAAAAAAACAATGTTTGGAAGATTTTCTACAAAGTGCACTGAGGACAGGGTCAAATTATCACTTACAATCTTGTAACCCTGCTTTATCAAATTAATATTCCCTCTGGACAGATGGGGCTGTCCACTGCATGTATAATACTCATCTCTCAGGGATTACTTACCCTCAGAATTAAACAACCCTATTTATTTGTTCAGTGGGACACTTTGGTGGTACACACCAGGACAGTCTCAGCTGAACAGACAGTAACTTCAGCTGCAATAATGTCACCACAAGCAGTCATTCATGGGGCCTAATTTTAGACACTTTTTTCTGTCCCTTTTTTTTCCCCCTTCTAGAAATTCTACGTTTCTTGAAGTTATGTTGTAGTTGCTGCATATGTTATGTTGTGTGTTGCTGCATAATTACTTAGAAAACACTGAAATAATAACTAATGAAATTAAACCAGCATACAATGCTACCCTGAGATATCAAAAGGCCTTATCACTGCCTCATTTTGTTTGCCAGGTTGTTGTCAGCAGCCACTGCACTCAAGAAGAACTGAGGGCACAGACTGGATTTAAAAGAACAACAGCAATCCTATTATTTGGCTTTACTTTTCTCATCTGAAACAGAATCAATTCATTCTTCTTTACCATGTGACACTACATTAAAAAATAGAAAATAAAGCAACATGCTCTAACTCCCTTTTAAAAGTTCTGAATTCAACAACTCATACTAATAATTAAATCACCTGGGTCTACCCAGAGCTGCCTCACACCTGACTCTTATTGTACCCCAGGAGTTCTGCAAAGGACTCACCCCAAAGCCACCCTCACAGCAATTCAGAGCTTCTGGTAAAGCACAGAGCCAGAGAAGGGGCAATGAAGGCAATGTCTACTGGATCTCTCTGACAGAATGAACTGACACAGGCTTTGCATAAACCATGGGAAAGACGAGACCTGGAACAGTCCTCGTGATAAAAGATGCTTTATGGTGAGTAACTCATTAAAGAGAGATCCAGAGGAGGAGTAAATTTAAGATCAGTGATGACAGGAAAGAAAAAAGGATTCTGAAACAAACTAAGACACTTGTAACAGAGTGTTAGGAAACACTGTACTTACTAACACACCCCAAAAAGTTTTGTAGCACTTATTCATTCCCTTACACCAAAAAGGGAAAAATGGAGTGAACTTTCCCAGAAAAGAGCTGTTTTGCTGTTTTCTTCACTAACTGTGCAAAAGTTTGGTGCTCAGCTTGATGTCATTTCAATATGCAGTATGACCAGGTTATTCCTCAGTTTCAGGTAAGGTAATAACAGCACTACTTAAAGGGGGATGATGAAGATCAGGGAAAAAATTTTATGTACTTTTGTCCAGTACATAAAGATAAATTATGCTGTTATACCAACGTGTCCCTTCTTGTCCTACCTTCCATAAAATCTCTCAGCTTTTCCTATGTAGAACCTTGCCTAAAGTGCAACAAATTCACAGAAAATCTGAGCACCCTCTTTAGAGAATAGTTTCAGATTTGTTCTAATTTAAAGAAGCAAGGCTAGGTCACAATCATTTTGTGTTAAACTGGATTCAGCACACATTATGTAAAATGCACTGAATAAGTTACACACACAGTGACAATAACAGTACCCCATTAAATAATTTTTTTTTCAAGTTGCAGTAAGGTTGAGCCAGTACATCAGCAGCTGAAGAAAAGCAGCAACAAAGCAATTGCTAAACACTCACACAAGCAGAAATCTCTTACTAACTAAAAAAACAACATATTAAAAGCAAAATATAAATTCTGACCTTAAATACAAAAAAGAGAAAAAAAAATCCCTCAATATTTAACAGACTTCAGGGCTTTCTCTTAGCATTGATAAAACTGCAATGAATTGCCATTGCTCATTATCTGTCCATTCTTCCTTTTCATTGTAACACAATCCCACATATATATAAGTATATTATATACCACAATATATTGAAGGAGCAGCTATTGTAAATGTGTTTCTACCTGAATACTTCATTCCAGTATTCCTTCACGTAGGAAACCTGGTGAAAGGGGATATCAAGCTTCTGGCACACCCGGTAAGCATCTTCACAATCTTTGTCAACGGAGCAAGCTCCCTGCTCGTCCAGAGGGTCCCAGTTCTTCATAAACACCCCTGTCACCTGGTAGCCTATGAAATGACGGCAAGATGACTTAGAAAGTGAAGTTCTTACAGCCTGGACATAAAGTCAGTGTTCCTCAAGAATGGCTTTAGTAACTGCATCTTACCAAAGACGTGAGCAGCCCTGTGCTACGTTTTACAGTACGGTTACTGCACAGCCGGTTTTTGCTCTCGGTAATAGCTAATCCAAGCTCTGACAGCAACCTCAGGCCCCGCTAAATCCCATCTCCCGCCCGCTCTTTCGGGCCGTTCTGCCGCCCCCGCAGTGCCCGGCTCTCCGCGCTGCCCTGCCCGGCCTGGGGCCGCTCCACCGGCCCGAGGGGCGGCCGAGCGCGGGGAGGCGGCCGGACCGGGCTGCGCGGGGACCCGGAGGGGAGGCGCGGGCCCCGCAGCACGGCCCGAGCCCCACCGCCCCCGCTCCCTCCGCCCGGCCCCGGCCCCGGCCCCGGCCCCGGCCCCGGCCCGCACCTCGGCGGCGCAGCAGCAGCGCGGCCACGGCGCTGTCCACGCCGCCGGACACGGCGCAGGCCACGCGGCGCGCCCGGGCCGCCAGCATCGCCCCGCCGCCCTGCCGCCCGCCCCGCGCCCCACTGCGCCTGCGCGCCGCCACGGGCACGGCCGGGCCGGGCAGAGCAGGGCAGGGCAGGGCGGGCCGCGGGGAGCGCGCCGGGACGTGGAGGCCGCGACACCTCGGCCCCCGCCGGGCCACCCGCAACCCGCATGTCCCCGGCCCGGCCCCTCCCGCTGCCCGGAGCCGCACCGGAGTCAGACAAAGGAAAACCCAGAGGAAAATATCTCCCTTTGATTGCTTCATGTCCGTTTCCCTGAATAAGCCAGTTCATCCCAGCTGGGGGCAGCTACGACTAAAGCATCTGGCTGTAATGTGAAATACAAAGCTGTGTTTCGTGTCAGGTACATACAGGCAATGTGTGTATTTGTGATTGTAATATGTGTGCAAACTCACCATGGGACAGTTATAAAGGCGAATTCTAATAACAACTGAGAAAAATAAAGCATGGAAGAAGGCCTTTGAACCTATTTGCAATTAACCTTTATCTGTCTGAAGTTGATTTAGGAGCATTTGACTTAAAGCTTTAAGGATGTTGCTTTTTGACAGGAACTTTCTGCTTGTAAGCCTTAAAGAGTTTTGCAATAATAACCTTTTGAAGTGTAATTTTAGAATATTGCTTGTAGTAAGGATCTTTTGAAACTATAGCTTTAGAATATATAAAAAGGAAACATGCAGCTTGAGAAAAGAAGATGGACATCAACTCAAGGACTAATAGGTTTGACCACCTTGGACATCACTGTTATGAGATTTATAGTCCTTGCAATCAAAAGGTGGACCCACATCTGGAAACTGGACTTCACCAGATGAAATACTCCTTCCTTCTTTCAGAAACCAGACCACCACTACCTGGGATACTCCTTTCGGGATGTACATCCTGAAAAAAACTAAACCACAAGAGTGTATAGAATTGTGACATAAAAATTTGGAATGGAAACTGCTGATGAGTAAAAATTGGGAACAGAAACTGCTGAGAAAGCTTATGAGTACCCCTATAAATACCTGTAAGCCCCAACTATCGGTGTGCAGTTGGAGGGAAAACTTCCCCCACTGTACCCAGCACTGTATTGCTGATACTTTACCATATTAATTAATAAATTGATTGCTGCTTGAATATTGGCCTAGTCAAGCTTCTTTTTTATAACAGTAACAAGCTGTTATCTTCTCCTTGCTGTTGATTTATTCTACTGGCTTTCAATACTAAAATGTTTGTTTCCAAACTTGCTACACCAACCTGAAGTCCAGTAGTTTCTACCTACATATTAGCATTTGTTAGTGAAACACTAGAAAAGTCTACCCAAAGCACGCAATAAAAAGTTGCTATTTTATACAGGTTTAGTAAACAACTCCTTTATTTTAAATTAAAGCTTGTTGTACACAGAGGAATCAAATGACAATGTAAGAAGTAAGGAGGCAGGCTTCCGATTCAGAAACTGGAATTACAATTCCAATTTTTTTGCCTCAGAGCAGCATAGTTTAAATACATCCATTGCAGCACATCCATGAATAAAACCATTATCAGACTGATTGTATCCAAGAGTGTTAGAATTCTATTTTGTAAATGCAGTTCATCAATCTACAGCCATCTTCAAAAAATTAAACAAATGAGGAATAACACCAAAACCACTTCAAAGATCACAGTTGCTAAGAATTCTTCATTTCAGTTCAAATTTAGAACTTCAGCAGAGGGGAATCCAGATTTTCTTTGTTTACATCAGGGCTCAGAGTGATAAGAGGAGAACTCAAATCAATTAGCTGAAAGAAAAACAGAAACATTTAGCTATTGTAGTCAACTGCTGTGCACAGCTACTGGCAGCTATAATCTCTATTATTCTCAAGTACTTTTCTTGTTTAGGGTTCCTAGTAATATCTAGAAGACAAATACAAGCACCACACTCAAGCTTTTGTGTTCAGGTTTTTAAAAACACACTCATTTTTAGCCAAGCACAAGATTCTCAAAAGGTGGTTATTGCCCATACTTACCTTAAAAACCTCAAAGCCTTTTCTAAGTTTCACTAACTATGCATATTGTAGTGACAGTGCCATCCAGCCAGGACACAGCACTTCTGAACTCCTCTGAACGTGCCCCCCAAAGTCAGAGATCTGCAATATTCCTCTTTTTACAAAATTTGAAGGGCCTGGTACTCAACTGAGCCCAACTACACCTTTTGTCAAAGGCTGCATCCTCATAGTTACCAGCATTCATCTGACAGTGATCTAAAGGCATCTGCCTTCAAGGCACTAATGCATAAAAATGCTTGTAAAATTTAGAGCAGATTCAAACAGCACACATCTTCCAACTCAGGAGAGGAGCTAAACAGGAGAGGCATTCCTTCTTTTTTGACTAAAATGAGCTGCTGCTAAGGACTGAAAATGTGCAAGAAAGGTGAAACAAGAATAAGCATGCCAACTCTGAAGTCAACATTCACTTCCTGCTTCAGAACAGTTTTGTTCTATAACTGCTTTAAGTCCTAAGTTCTTTCTCCATCCTTCTCCTTTTCCTATTTGCAGACTGCTTACTGAGCTGTAGTTCAGAGTACATTGTTTGTTTTTAAATATGACATTCTCTTAAGAGCACCTAATTATGTATATCATATTGAGCTAATATTAAATAATTCCTACAGTATTGTGGAACTGCTCTGCAGACAATTGACATTTTTCTGCTAACATAACTTGCAGCAGATGATGTGAATAAAGCTTACCTTTATCTGCCCAGATAACACAGGCTTTGCAGAAGTAATCTTACTCACTTCAGGAGTATTGGAAAGGTCAATCAAAGGTCTACATTCACATTCAGGAGTGTGTGAGAGAGATTTGTCTGCTCCAATATCCAGCAGTAAAGCCTTTTTAAAAAAAAAAAATCAGGTTTTCTCCCTGTTCAGCAAGTTTCCTTCATATGCATTGAGGCAAGCAATTTAGCTTATGCAGCTTTAATAATCACAGATTAGGCTTAATTTACAGCTTGGTATCTTTCATGCAGGATTCATTGCACACAGTGTAAAACCCTCAGCTCCTACTCTCTGGCTAGCATCACAGGGAAAATGCAGTAAGGCAAAGCAAAAGAGAACCCTTGGGGCATAAAACAGTTTTTCACTTGAAAGTATAGTTAAATTTAAAACAGAAGATTAGTAACCCTTTAATATTGAAATTATTTAACTACAATTACTGTGTAATGTTATTTAGCCATATAAACCATTCTCTACAGCTTCACACTCTAGTTATCCTTTTGTCCAGTTTAACTACCCCATACATGTACTAAGCAATTCTGAAACACACAGTTATGCCACCAAGTAAGCTAACAGGGAACATACTGATAAAATAACATCAAGGAATTAATCCACAGATTATTCTAAACCTCAGTATTTGTAAATCAATATCCACTTTGTCAGGTTACTATTTCAGAACTACAACTTTAGCCCCTTCTTCTTAATGTCTGTGGATTGCCAGCTTTCAATATGAAGCCACTACATGCTTGAGAGAGGGGAAGTGTTCACTGAAATTATTACTTGGCACTGAAGTTCACTGCTATATGGACTTTGGGGTTTAATCCTCACTCACTGTATGCAGATTTACACTCCTTTTAGGTGACTGAATTAAGCTACAGCAGTGTTTTGGGTTTGGAGGGTTTTTTTAAATCCCTGAAGGAGCTTTATGGCTGCAACACAAACTGCCCTGCATCGCTACTTTTCTAACTGAAGCTACAAGGATTTCACAGTACTCTTCCAAAAGTGGAAATTTAATATACAATCTGCAAGTTTTTGACAGTACATCTGAGATGGGAACACACTTAATGGAAATACTGAGCATATGATGTTCAGTGCTAAATACAGGCACTGGAGGGTGCACATGGTTACAGCCAATTGGGCACCACAATGTAAAAAAAAGATACTGAGCTATCAGAGAGCATCCAGAGGAAGGCAGTGAGGATGGTGATGGGCCTGGGGGGAGCCTCATGAGGAGCAGCTGAGGGCACTTGGTCTGTTCAGCCTGGAGAAGAGGAGATGAGGGGAGACCTCACTGTGGTCTTGAACATCCTCACAAGGGGAAGCAGAGGGGCAGGTACCAATCTCTTCATACTCGTGATCAGTGACAGGACTTAAGGAAACATCATGAGGCTGAGTTGGGGAGGTTTAGATTGGATAGCAGGAATAGGCATTTTACTCAGAAGGTGGCTGGGCACTGGAACAGGCTCCCCAGGGAAGTGGTCACAGCACCAGCCTGACAATTCAGGAAGTGTTCAGTGTGATTCCTGGAGTGTCCTGTGCAGGGCTGGGAGCTGGACTTGATGATTCTGATGGGTCCCTTCCAACTCAGAATATCTTATTTCATTATTCTAACACACTTTAACCTCATGTATACTGAAGTGGTTTCCCTATTTATCCCTTGTCTTGAAATAAATCAAGCACTTTACTTAGTAGTGTTGTAGGAAAATATACTCATTTCTTACCTCAGGTTGTTTCTCTTCAGCCAGCTCATTTTGTACTTCAGCCAGCTCATTTTGTACTTCAGCCAGCTCATTGTGTACTTCTGCCTCTTTTAATGCATTTTCTGCTCCTTCTGTAGCAGTTTTCTCTGGTGAGAAGTCAAGTACAAGAGGTAGCACAGCTGGAGGAGACGTATCATCCTCCGAAGATGTCTGTGTCTTACTCTCTTGTTTCTGTTTAGAGCTAGGGAAAAGAGTATCACAGATAACTAAGTTTTTAATCAGCATTAACTAAAGACAGAAAAGCCAATTTCTAACCTCATTGCCTCCTTTTTTACCCCAAGCTTTAATGACCAAAAGGCTTCCCATATTTTTATCCAAATAAATGCTAGTTACCCACAAAATACAAAATGCTTTATTCTGCAGAAAAAGTATAGCCTACCCATGCAAAAAAAAAAGGGATTATGAAGAATTTAATCTTACTTGACATTTCCATCCAGCCTAAACTTCACACAATGTATTTTTTTTGGTTTTTTCTAAACTTGGAACAGCTAGCAAAGAGGCATTGATTTTGTGTATAACTGAGCAACCCACTTCAGCCCCTGCTGAAAGGAGGTGCTGACACTGGCTGGAGGACCAGAGGCTGTAATCTGATTAGTATAATAAAGTAACTGTAGACAGAATAATTGTTTCCTTGAGAGAAAAGACTATTTGACACATTTGGCCTAAGTAACATGACACAGTTTTCTGAATCATGAATTATTCCTATTTTAATTCAGTTCCTCTCCACCAGCCATAAAACAGGCCTGCATACGTATACATGGCCCTTGTCAGAAGATGCTGGGTGGATAATATGAAGAAGGCAACACTACTTTTACATTAAAAAAAAGAAAAAAAAAAAAAGAAAAAAATAAAAGAAAAAAATAAAAGAAAATTAAAATATAAGTAAAACTGCTCAGAAAATAAAGTTCAAGTCAACAAAATCCTTGGCTTTTTGACTGATGCTTTAAAAAGTGTCATTTTACAGACCACTGGCAACAATATAAAACAAAAGTTAAAAGTAATATGCATTTTAATCAGCTGTCTCCCTTCATCAGAAGGCAACAGCAGAAAAACACCAGAGCATCGGACACAAGTCTTAAATTTTTTCCTTGCCCGAGAAATACAAATAATTTCCTATTAAAGCTGTAATTCTTTAGTGTTAGATATTGACTCACCTCAGTATGGCTTATATCATTTTACCAGTCACAAGTTTTAAGTTTTTATTAGGCCTAAACAGCTTTTGTATGCTCAAATGGTTTATTCTAACATTTAGCAGAGGCCCTTGAAACCCCAGAGTCATCACTAGAGTTCACCGAGAGGCAGTTTGCCTACAATACTCATTTCACACATGAAAATTTCTGTCTTACCCAGCTGTAAAAGTCTTTTTGGCAGAAAAGCTGAAGCTCTGCTGAAGAGATGCAGCATGTGGAGAAGTTGGCACTCTTGGTACAGTTTTGGGAGTCACTGCTGGGAACCCCGAGATCCGACGGACGGGTGTAGGCAGGCCAGACCGCTTCACGCTGGCTGGAGTCATGGGGGCAGATCTCTCAGGAAAACAAAAACCCTGGAAGGCCTTATCTTCTGAGCCTTTCATAGGAGTGCTGACTGCCATGGCACTGCAAGGGGAACAGGCCTTAGCCAATACCTTCTAGAAAGTGTATGAATAACACTTTTCTACCAAACTACAGAAATCCATTTCCCTTCGCTCAGTAAGGAAACAGTAGTCACCTTAAGGTTGATAATTACAGCACAGTAAGGGCTTTACTCAATCAGAATTCTTTTATGAATTATTTCAGTCTATTTAGCACTGCAAAGAAACCTCTTCTGAATAGAGTGGGAGGGTTATTTGGTTTAGTTTTGGGTTTTGATTTGTTTTAAATCAGTTCCAATAGGTGTGTCTGGATTCCACTCTACTGGAGTTTTGAATTTGAATGGACATGGAGAATCAGTTCCAATCAACATGTCTAACTTGGCAGGTCTCAAAGCACTAGACAATGAGGTTAGAACTTTTAAAAGACTGTTGTGACACCCAACCATGTTGTATGCTAAGAAGGATGCCTCAGTGCACCCAATTTTCAGTGAAGCCCTACCTTCCAGGTGTGCCACAAAATGTTAATCCAAGAGATGGTGCTGCTTTTGGTGCCAACTTGCTTGGTGTTGCATCTAAAGAGAAAATTTTTGTTAGCTGCTATCAGATTCATATTTATTTATTTTATAGCATTTATCTTTCAGTTAAATACTAATTCCTTCCCAAAGGTGGACAGAAGTGTAACGAAACAAATAACAAGCCTTCAAGGTAACATCTGCTTTTAACAACCAAAGTAGAAGACTTTGTCTTCTACTGTGGTTGTTAAAAGCAGATGTTGTATGACCTTCTTCTTCTACTTTGGTTGTTAAAAGCAGGTTGTACGACCTTCTACAAAGGTCATACAAAGTACGTGCTTACCTTGAGTCTTCACAGGAGCCTTGGTTTGACTTGTGGAAGCAGACAAAACTCTAGCCTTGGGCTTTGGACACAGGCTTCCTTTTGTTGAAGTCCCATCTTTATTCTGCTGACATAGCTGCTGCAGACTGGAAACAGAGCTTGGTCTCCGAATCCCACTGCCTGCAGCCTCACATGATGCTGCAGAAGATGAAGATTTAGCCAGGCTTATGGCACCAGATATTTTGGGAGTACTAGCTGATCTCACTTGCTTCCTGAATTTCTCAGTGTTGGCAGCCTGCAGAGATGACACTGTGGTAGGTCTGACAAGGGCCAGCCTGCTTGTACCAGATGAAAGCTTAGAGCCATTCACACCAGCTTTTGATGGCAGGCTTGACTTTCCTGAAATAGAAAGTTGTCCTTTTATAGTTTTTGACTAAGCAGAATAATTATACTAACACAGGAAAGAAAAGCAGCAATTTACAGCATTTAAATTCAGGTTCAACCAGTTCAAGTTTAAGGAGAATATATACAACTACTGAAAATTTATTCCTATTCCTCAAATTCTTATTTTATAGTTTTCTCACCAAATTCCTTAATTACTGCAATCAAATGAAAGAATATTCTTCAAGGAATGCCAGAACAGTTTGCAGATTCAAATCACTTCCAGCATTTACTCCCAGCAGAGCTGGCCCTGTTCCCTTATGTAGATTTCTGTAAAGTTCTTACTTTCAACCTGTAGATTACTTTCATTAACAGGATGAATCTTGATTAGACAGTTCTATTGCATAAAATAGTTCATACTAAGCTTTTAATAATATGCTATTATTCTCCCAGAAAGAAGGTGCAAAATAAAAATTTGCTCAAATTTGGTATTTTGATAGATGTACAAGAACTGTAGTCCTGACATCTGTCAGTACTTCTAGGAGACTATTTTCCTGATCCTTTGAGGCTTACTGAAATATCAAATTCATGGTCTCAACACAATACAAGCCTCTTGA
Source organism: Melospiza georgiana (assembly GCF_028018845.1). NCBI lineage: Eukaryota > Metazoa > Chordata > Aves > Passeriformes > Passerellidae > Melospiza > Melospiza georgiana. Next base: position 65,797,638 of record NC_080433.1, read on the forward strand.
CTGTGTTATCTCCCCAAAGATGTTTTTCCCATCTGCTTGAGTAAATAAAGCTCAGCCTTTATTTAGGCTTACAGAAACATGGAATAATGCCTCCCCATTTCCTTCCAAATTTCAGTTGTTTTGGGGTTTTGTTTTTTCTTTTAATTCCAGTCAGACAAGCTTAGAGTATTCAGAAGCTGACGTTCTTGGCTCTAATAGAGGAGATCATGCATAAAGGAAAGAAAATTCCTTCCTTTCTAGCTGTGTCAGATGCTCACATGCAGGCATCAGGTTTGTATGAATCTAGTCAATCTACAAATCATGGATGTCTAACATTTATCTCTAGTCCACAGGGATTTACTGGGCTAGCCTAGAAAATTCTCCATACAAAATACTTCTTAGTGCTTGAATGTACTGAATACCATTAAAACATTTCCAAATCCAAAGTCCAGAAGATGCTCAGCTATTTCAAAATTGATTTGTGGCACAAATCTGTAGTAAGAGCAATTACCTTTTTTGCCTATAGGAGAAATTGGTAAACTTGAATTAAGACTTGAGTTCATGCTGGAAACTGATGATGAAGATGATGATGTAGTCTTCCTTGTGAGACCACTGGCAACAGGAGGACATTTCAGATATGTCATCTTCCTTAAGCCAGGCTGAATCAAAAGAAAAACATTTAAGACATTATTGTGCCATTGTCTTGGTATTGTTACTTTTTACTTGTGAATTTTAGAGGAGCTCCTTAACACAGATTACATTTTAAGAAGTGAATTTTCTTAGAGACAAACCATTGTATCTGGATTATTATACAGAAACATCAGATCTAGGAGGCAAACAGTTATTTTTATTCCTGCCACAAAATTGAGTATGAACTCAGTTTTGCAATTAGAGAATAAAAAGAGTCAGCCTAGGCAGCAGTATATCAGAGTCCTGTTATTTCTATAGGTGATGGTTCTTAAGAAGCCCCTACCCTATCTTCAGTAAAATCTGTAATACATACCAGAGGCCAAGCTATAAAGTGTAGAGCAATAAAATCCAAAAGATATTCTATCAAAAGACTGTGATTTGTGCTCACAAGGTCACTAACACAACTGTTTCCTTGCTATCCCAGGATACATTTCCATTGACAAGGATTAAATAAAGCCACTTTTACACATTAAGTATAAAATTACACATGAAGTGTAACAGTGTAGTAATTTTACCAGCAACACAGCAGTGTCAGAAACCAGTTAGAAGAGAAGCCAAGAATTACAGCATTCACAAAACCAGAACACAAATGAAATTTACTTGCAAATGCTCCACACTGTCATAATAGACAAAGTAATCAGTTATTATACCTTAGTACCTGCCTCATTTTTGTTCTATATACATTTTCTGACTAAGGACGAGGTAGAGAGCACCAGGAGATTAAAGTTTGCTTTTGAAAATAAAAGATTGTAGACAGATTAAATATTCATAAAACACAGACTTCACTTGAAGAAAACATTGCCCAGAACCTGACTTTACCTTGTCAATTGTCAACAAATTGCTTTTTCCAGAAGCAGATGATGGCTTTGCCATTGGCAGTTTGCCAATTGCTTTTGCATTTGTTTCCTTGGTTTCCTGCTCTTCTGTCAGGGGTAAACTGGCATTTTTTGTAGGAGACACACAACTTTTAACAGGGCTTCTGTTAGGAGGAGCAGGAAGAGCATGGACTTGGCCATCTGACACGAGTTTCTGTGATGCCTTCTGAAAACAAGGGGGCAGCTGACATGCTGGGCTACCCTGCACACAGTACGTCTCCCGTTTAACGGGCCTGGGACTTAGTGCTATGTTTTTGTTTCTCAGTATCTTCAGCTTTGACTGTGAGTCCTCCACAAATGTTTCTACAATCTTGTTTTCCTGTTCTTCTGATTGGCCTATTTTGGTCTCCTTGTCCTTGCTTCCAGTCTCTATTTGCAGTGCCAACAAATGAGCTTCTTTGAAGATTTCCACAAATTTCTCTCCTTGAAGTGGGCTCCACATGAGTTTATCATCAAAAGCAGACACACTCTTTTTTGCTTCAATACTGGCAGCAATACATCTTTCTTTGTGTCCCACAGGTCCAACAAAAACTTCATCTTCATTTCCACTACAAAGAAAAATAATTTAGGCCAGCACCGTGCATGTGTCCATTTAGGAGGGTCTACAGTACTTACATAACTTACCTTGTTGAAGAGAGTGAAAGGTCAAAATCAAACTTTTCATCAGTCAGAAGAGGAAGGTCTGAAACTGTAAAAAGGATTTTGTCACAGCATGGATTTGCAATGAAAATGATTGCATATGCTTTGGCAATTTGGTGAGTGATGCCAGCTGGCAAAAAGCTTCAGCTACCAAGTTTAAAATGTTAAACTTAAGAAAACATATTTTAGGCCCAAGAAATTTAAGGTACAACTGTGAATATGATCATAATTGTGAGATGCGCAAATATTGTGAAACAGCTTAATGGTAATTTCTAAGCAGCTGTAACAGCAACATGGAAAGCAGCTTATCAGCAGCCTCCAATGAAAGTAAGTGAGAACATGTAATCTAGAGCTATGTGACAGTGCAGGTGTCCCATCCATCAGTACTTTCCTCGTTCAGGTTACCACAGAACAGCAGCAGGAGTCATTAAGAAAGGTAATTTTCTTATTAGTTAATATATACACTAAATAAATCAGCAGCTGATGGATAAGGGAGGAGCTCAGATTACATATACAGAAGAGAGGTTGGTGACATCTATCACTAATACAGAAGTTTTAGCACTATGCTCCACAAGCTCCCCAGGAGGCTTCTGGGCAGCAGCAGCCCATCCAAGGAGGTGAGCACACAGCATGATGTAAGGCAGACAGAGGATGTCTACTGCTCTGAGCTGGCTTAGCCTGTAACAGGGGATATACCACATAGAGAATAACTCAATATGATCCCCACCTACCATTGCTCATGCAAATATCTAGTTTTTCTTCAGTCAAATGACTCAGGCTATCTATTGACATTTCTTTTTTTTCCTCCATGGTACCTGGAAAATATACAAGTAGACATGCAAGAGGTTTAAAAAAACGCCAAAACCGAACAACAGGCGCTCAGACTTTGATGATACTGCTGAATGAATGAGGAGGTAAACATTCCCTTTGAAGACTCCCATATTTAGGGACTGCCACACAGAATAGTGAGGGTTGGAAGAGTCCAATCCCGTATCAAGGCAGGGTCACCTGGATCGGGTTACACAGGAACGCCTCCAAGTGGGTTAGCAATATCTCCAGAGAGGGCGACTTCATGACTTCCCCGGGCAGCCTATTCCAGTGCTCTCCCACCCTCGTTCCTATTCACGCTGAAATGAAGCTTCCTGTGGTTTAGTTTAACTTAGCACTGGACTCGTCCTGGCGCTGGGCACCGCCCAAAGGTGGCTTATGGGATGCCACGCAGTTCACCATCCCACCGACCGCCCAACGCCCCACCTCAGCCGAGCTCGCACAGGTCCCCCCCTTCCCCGACCGCGAACGGGAAGCAGGGAGAGGCCCCCGGGCACGGCGCTGGGGCTCTGGGGCCGGACCCGAGCCGGGCTTTCCCCCTCCGCCGCCGCCGTCCCCCCCGCGCTCACCGCTCGCCCCTCACCGCCGCCGCGCACGAGCCGCGCCGCGCACCGCCGCGACTCGGAAAGCGCGCCCCGCTCACGTGACGCGCCCCGCGCGCCCTCATTGGCCGGTTCGAAGGATACACGAGCACTTCCGGTGCATTCTGGGACTTGTAGGTAGCGGGGGCCCTCAACGGCTGCTCTGCTGTCCCGTCCCCGCCTCTGGCACGGGCCCTGGCCGTGGTGCATCGCCCCCGCGGGTCGTCCTGGCTCAGCCCGGCTTGCCTGGCCGGCCTCGGTGCTGGCTCGGCCTGAGCAGGGTGTGGGCATTGCCGAAGGTCTCGCCATGGGGCCGTGCTTTTGTGCCTCCGGGCACAGGCGCCACGCTGGCTGCCGTGCGGCCTCCTCCGGGCCCACGCCTTTGGTTTCCTTGACACCTTTGCTGTGTGTGGTTGTCCCCGTGTCTTTAACGCTAGAAGTGAAGCTAAACGGCTGTTGAGCTTGGACATAAGAGGAATTTAATCACAGCAAGCATGACTAGACATTGGAATGGGCTGCCTGGGCAGGTGGTGGAGCCATCACCCTGCACGTGTTCAAGGAAAGACTGGATGTGGCACTCAGTGCCAGGTCTGGTTGTCCAGGTGGTGCTCAAAGGTTGCACTCAGAGCTCTTTTCCAGCCTAACAGATTCTGTGATATCCCCTGCTGTGGAGGGGATTTATAGCTAATCCTAAACTGGCATAAGGAATAATGAGATCCATGGATGTCAGTCCCAGCTACAAACTATTAATTATCAGTCCCATAAAAACAGCCTGTGAAAAATGTCAGTCACTTTTTTTTTTTTAATTTTAAAACTTTAATAGTAATAAAATGGTTATTAAAATAGTAATACAATTGGAGTAATAATAATTTGGACAATTTGGATTAGGACAATATGAGACAATAGAAACAAAGAGTTACAGACATCTGGATACCTTTTTCTGGGCAGCACAAGCCCGAAAAAGGACACACGTTAACAGAGGATTAACCCTTAAAAGCAATAACCTGTTGCATATTCATATACTTCATACATGATGCATAAATTCCACTCAAACACAGGATTCTGTGTGGTCTGTGTCAGCTTCGTCCTCTGAATCCTAACAGTGTCTTCGAGGCAGGAAGGAGTTCATTTCTCCTGATAATGGGGCAATAAATTCTTTTTCTGTGAAAGATTTAGGTGTCCTGTGGCTACTATCTCAGTGCAAGTCCTTTGTTTAAAAAAAGTATCCTACATAGCATAGTTTCTATTGTAACATTTTTATAATCTAAAACTTTATTTAACACACTACTTAAGAGAATTAATACAGCATTACTTTCTAACACAGCACATATAACATTCATTTTAATGTTTGTAAAAAGCCAATCATAAAATACACATCTTTCACAAGCCTGACTGTTAGAATAATTTTAAAAGTAGAACCATGTTCACGAAAAACACTAGGAAAACACCACTCTTCACATTTCTTCTGACATTTAATGGTGTGCAGTGCAGAGGGTTTTCTCTTCATGCATGCATGGTATGAGAAATTGAGTTCCAGTGATGTATTCTGTTCTAAGTATTTTTAGATGACTAAATCAACCAGCTGGAATTTATCAGCTGAATAAGAATAGTTAATCATAACCTGCAGATTTTCATATAGATAGGATTAGAGAATATCCTTTCTCCACTCGACCATTTGTCATTTTTTTTACCTTTCATGGAGCCCCACAAGCAGTATGTATGTGACTTGAGTATGCAGCAAGTGCCCTATGTATTGGCAAATATGCACAGTAAATGGCTGGGACAAATAGGTTTCTGCTGGGTATTAACATGCTCACCTCACACTTCTCCCTCCCTTGGGGACTCCCTCCTGGCTGGCAGAGGTCATGGGGAACTGTCCAGCTCAGTTGCTTCTAAAATAGGTCAATCCTCATTGTCACAGTTTCTGTCTTCCAGTATTTTACATCAGAATTTTCTACTTGTTCTCTTTGGTGTTTTCCTCATTGCTCCTTGAATTACTCTTATGGATGTAACAATTTCAATTTATTGGTTTTGTATATTTCTTTCCATTCAATTTCATGTCATTATAATTCCTACATAGTCTGTTTGTTTCTCTTTTTTCTCTGTTTTCAAGACTTCATTTCCTTTCATGAAAGGAAATTCTACATTTCCTCAAAGGAAATCTTGCAATTTCAATGAGAATCAATTTGGAAAGGTGTGGTCTATTTCCCTGCAGTTCATGTCATCCCATGCCATTTGTTTTCCCTTTGTTGCAATTTTTTTTCTTCAAGCATTTAATTTCATCTATTTCTTGTCCTCTCCTTTTGTTTGACTTCATTCCCTGATTCTGGGACTTTTGTAAATTTAATTTTGGTAATTTTGGTCTTTTTCACTGCACCTCATTTCATCCCAATTGATTTGGTTGGAATCACTGCATTCCCTTTTTTTAAAATTGCATCATATCATATCATATCAATCTCCTTTCCAGAGTGTTTGTTACACTTTCTTCTCTGTTTTCAAGATTTCATTGTTGAAATTTCTGAACCAAAGTGAAAAAATGATAAGGTAATGGGATGACATGAAGCACAGGGAAATGGATCAAACCTTGCTGAATTGGTACAGTTTGAAATCACAAGATTTCATTTCTTTCACGAAATGAAGAATTTCCTTTCCTGAAAGGAAATAAAATCTCAAAGTCAGAGAAAAAAGTGAAACAGACTGGGGCAGGGTAATAATGACAAGAAATTCAGTGGTCAAAAATAAAGAATCCCTTCTTCCAAGTCAATATTTATGTTTTTCTGTATTTAATATATTTCTAATAATGAAGAACGAGTTTTTGTCCTTGGTAGCCTCGCTGGTTCCAGTGACAGTTTTAGTCACATGGGTCAACAAACTCAGTTTTCATTTTCTGAAGTGTAAGTGATTCTTCCAGGACATATTTGGAAATTACTAGTTGTTTTAATAAAACTAAGGGAACAGTTTTATTTTTATAAAAACTTAAATGCTGTAACCAGGACATGTGAAGGAAAGGCAAAAGCTTTTAGAAATGCACCAGAACTACAAGTTGAGATTTGTCTTAATAGCAATTATATGTGACAATAAGCTGAAAGTAACAGTTAAATGAGAAATACAGTTATTTTAAAGATGATGCAATAAAGTGTTTTGGGAAAGAAGGTTTTTGGTCTGTCTTTAAAAATTGCAAATTTAAATGTGTTTGTTTATAAGCCCTACAGATCATTACAGGGGCATTGAATTGGTTGTACTAAACCCACCATTAACCCAGTTGGTCAGGCAACACCCACCTTGGGAGGAACTCTGCACTGGCACAACCTCTTGGTAATTAATGGCTCCAGTGGTCAGGATGTAGCTGTTACTAACCCTGGATGTCAAAATGTGGTTTTTGTGGTGATATTATTGACTGCTGATTGAATGTGATCATATTATAAAAATCAAACTTTTTTTAAAAAGCCATCTGCTTTTTTCAGAAAAAATATTTGATTATTACAGCATATGTAAGTGATGGTGGCTTGAAATTTCACTCAAGGCAATTTAAACCAAATTGCAGTTGTAGAAAGGAACCAAGTTTTACCCCAAAATAGCTTGTGATCTAATAGAAAGTAATTCTGTTACAGCTCATCCTGCATTTTTCATCACCACCACCCTCCATCTGTGCATTACTTGTGTTGTTATAAATTTGGCAACACTTCAGCAGTGAGCTACTGTTTATAACTAGAGATCCCAGCAGCTAAAAGAAGCCAGTCACTGGGATTACTCATAATTTGCCTTGTGAACTGCTCAAGGGAATTTCTTGAAGAACTGTGTCAAAATCAGCTTTAGAAAGCATTCATTTGAGAGCTTTCATTGACACATAGAAGATTACTGTTCTGAGATTACCGTTGGTCAAGTTGGTGGGCTTGGAAAGAGGATTCTTTTTGTTGGTACTGAGAGAAAATTTTCTCATTTTGTGCAAGGAAACGAGGATAAAATAAGCTTTTTTCCTCTCTGCAAGAAGAAATCTGACGCAGTGGGAACTCAATCAGCCAGACACCATGAATGCTTGCAGAAGGTAAGCTGCATATACTGCATTCCCCTCAGGTAGGAACAGCAAAGCAAAGTATTGGCAGAATGTTCCTCTTGTGGTCTTCACATGATGCTTCCAAATGATCATGAACTGTTATTTGGTTTGCAGCTACACGAGAGATTGTCCTGATAAAAATGTTAAATGTCTAATTCTGCAATTGTCTTCTGTAAAAGCTCAACAGCAGAACTTCTGTTTTATTGATTAATTCCCTTTTGGAGATTGCATTTCCTAGGCTTAGAGTTTTAACAAATCAGTTTTGACAGCTCTCTTCCAAGTGTGCCTAAGTATGTAATTTGTGGGTTAAAGTTTGTTTTTACTCATAAGCTCTATCTGTGCTAACATTTGTGGTAATCTCTACTGTCACAGTAAAGCAGGAACATGTATGAACCAGACCTGCAATGCATCTAATCCATCTCAGACCCCTTCCTAACAAATGTGAAAATCACAAGCTAATTAATCTCCTTTTGGCATTCCAGTTCAGACGTAATTGTGCACATTAAACATTTATTTTCTCTTAAAAAAAAGAGGGCAAAAGCAGCAGGAACAAGGACTTAGCACTGGGGCTTAGCAGGCAATTTTCAGTGAAGATAATAACTGGAGGTCTGTTGCCATAGGTGAATGTTTCTCATTTCAAACCCTTTGGGAAAGGTGACAAAGCAATGTCAAATGTTACTGCAGAGAATCCTGCAGATGTGCTTTATGTAGTTACTCCTGACTGGTATCTTTGCCTAATGAAAAGATACAAGTCAGGAGTATCAGGATTCATCCTTGACATAAGTCCCCTCTGAAAAGCAGAGATAGAAAAACATGCCAGAACAGGATGGGAAGATCACATGCTGTGCTTATTCCTGTACATTAAAGCTTTGAAAACTGTAATTTTTTATTTGAACCCTGCCTCTTTCATAATATTGCAAAATGAAAGGATATGTTTTTTCTCATACAATGATCTGTATCAATAGTGAGGAGTAAGAACATTGTTTTTCCTCTAACAAGCCCATATCCTGTCACTGTGCCTGTCAGTGGGAGAGAAATACCAAATGGCTGGTAAATGTTTTGCATTTCCAATTATAGAAATTATTTTATTACCTCCAGACAATCTGAAGAGTTCTTTCCCAAATCTAGTCAATGATTAATGCACACTCTGGATTTCATTACAAACACTACTGAACTCTTAATAAAGAATAATTTTTAACCTTAATCTTGCTTTTTATTATGTCAGGATACATTCTCTCCGTGCCCACAGACAGAAACCTAATGGAAACAGAAGTGAGAACTGGCACAGCACCTCTGGGTTCCAGCAGCAGCATGGAGATTATCTTGTTACAGTCCACACCCTGTACACAGTGATCATCATGATCCTTCTAGGGGCACTCTGGGGAGCCTGGTCAAGAAAGGATTCATCCTTATAGCAGCAGTATAGGAACTTTCTCTGTCAAATATTTAAAGAAGTATTTGTGTCAATTATCCATCCACTCAAGAAGTACAAAAAATGGTCTCAGCATATTTCAGTTTACTTGAAACTGCTTAAGTGTTTGCTACTTGTGCAAGTGAATCTATGAAGCAATTTAACCAGCCATGTACAGAACATCATTTTGTGAATAACAAGAGACCTCCTTGACCTGTACACATTTATATTATCCTCAGCATGTAAATGAAACTTGAAGCATGATATTCTTGAAAGAGGAGTTCAACTTCTGTTTTATTGGTCAATATTTTGTATGTCCACCCCAGCTTTCCATTTGTGAACTTGCTGAGTCTCTACCTCTGCTAAATTTGCCTGTCCCAATCCATGGTAAAACATACACTGCAAGCAGGGAAATAATCTGCTGTGTCACAACAACATAGGAAAAAATAACCAAGAAACCCAGCTATTCTGCTGGCAAAGGAAGATCACTGAAAAAGTTAAATTCTCCATTGCTGAAGAGTTTATATGGGACTTGCATCTATTATCTTTAACTTATGGTAATGACTTTGTATACTCAGGAATAAAATTATGGAATAAGCTGCTTTTGTGAATCCTTTGTCACAGAACCAGCTGGCTCAGTCTTCACCTTGTATATATTTATCTGCAACCACCACTTGCTTTTCCATAATTCATGAACATCTCATGGCAGCACCAGCTCCTACAAACACCAGCCCATCCCTGATGGGGGCATTCCATACTCCCACATTTTCAAGGAAATAATTCCACTCAGACAACCTGCAGGCTTTCTGAACATAGAGCCATTTGGCAGTTTCTATTCAACTCTTTGTTGGCTGTCTACAGCTGATGAGCACACATTAGTGGACTGGCAGCTCTGAGGGACAGGGACTCTTGGAGACAACAGTCCAAGCCTAAACTCAGCTTAAACCCCAAATGTTAACCCCCAAAAACCCAAACTCTGCAAGATATTTAGACATTTAGATATTTAGATATTTAGACATTTAGACAGACTCGGATACACATTTGTAATCAGGTAGTACCTGCAGACAACACAATTCCTAAGGTATTCTGTACCCCATTTTGGTATCCATCCATAATCAGGAGGAGTACATAAACTGAAATGTCCCTGAGAAGAGCTCCAGGAGTGTTAACAAGGATCAGTGCAGCCCCAGAGACACTGGTGTCAGCTCTCAGCAGGCAGTGAGGTGCTGGAGTTGCTGTTCCTCCAACCAGGGTTACCCCACTGCACAGACACCACCTCAGCCTGCTTTAACATGGCAGCAGTGCTTTTCCTCCCTAGAGAACAGCACACAAAGGAATACTTAAGAAACCAGATGATTAGCACATTTAATACATTGTCACAGAACATAGGGACCCAGTCACAAAACATGTAGGATGAACACTACAAGTGAACACAAAAGGATGGGCCCTCCCTTGTCAATAAAAGTTTGAAGTACACGTGATGGGAGAGGGACCTGCACATTCTGACAGCAGCACAAAAACCCCCAATGATCAGGGCTGTGGGACAGGCAGTGGCCTCAGCGTGCTGGAAGTCAAACACAAAATCCCAAATGCACCCCACCAAGGGAAAAAAACCCTAGAACAATTGACCACACATCATGATGTAGCATTTAATTGTTAAATTTATAAATTCTGCAGGAATAACCCTGCCTCTGAAGCACTGGAGGTCCAAATAAGGTATTGAAAATACTTCAGTCTCCTCTTTCACCTTGTGATAGAGGAGATGAGGTATGAAAGTTCAGAAGAGACTGCTGTAGAACATTAAATGTTTTGAAAAACATTTTTCTTAAAATTTTGCTTTCCTGGAAAACAACCTTAGTTGATTTAATGGTAACACTAGAGATCTAAATTAAATTATTTTTAATGTGTTCAGAAAGACAATTGTATCTTTGCAGGGTGAACAAAATCTACTTTTATTATCAGTTTTTGTAAATAACTCTTTTAAGTTGGATAATGCAACCACATCTTGTGAAAACCTGTGGTCTTGCAGGGCACAGTCTTCAAAGCAAACAGCCTCAAACCATCTGCCTGACTGAATGACACAGGAGACTTCAACTCCCAAAATAATTTCCTGTAAATCCACCCATGAAAACACCTCATTTGGGTCTCACAGTAAATCACAATTTAACTTATGTCAACAGTAATGAGCTATTTAATTCTCTACACCAATGAAATAGATGGAGAAGTAGAAACTGGGAACTCAAGTTTGGAATTTGTGTGTCAAAACTTTATGTAGTCATCATTTTATTACTATTTCTCCTGTACTAAACAGACTGGACAGATGTTTTACACGTGCTCAAAAAAGGCAGTGGTTTAAGTAAGCCTGTCTGCTGTTATTTTAAACTAACAAAAACATTGCAGTTCAGCCAGTGAGCCTTATGATATATTCCATGTACCAACTGGACTGTCAGAAAAGGAAAACAAGTCTCTTTATTTTCCATGGTCATTCTCACATGCTGATGTGACAGACTTTTGAAGACTCGAGTCCTTCCAAGCTCCATTTTTTACTACTGCATCACATTTCCCTTTAGAGAGAATGATGCATTCTGTAAAGCCATCTTTACAGCAAGATGTCAGCACAGCCATTTGCCCCTAATCCTTTGATAAACCTTGTCATTCCCTGAGTACTTCGTAACTAAATTTGCCATTGGTTTGGTTGGTAAGAAAAGGATGGTATTTGTACTACTGTGTTTTAACTAAGGGAAAACTTAAATGAAATCAAAATGCAAAACTGAAGCTGTACATTTCTGTATTAAACACAGAAACACAGACAAAACCATGCCTATATGTCAGTTCACTGGTCTGTTTACTGTACTGTTATCAACTCTAAGACCTACCTCTCCTTCAAAATCTTTGTGTAAGAATGTGAGGCATTCTCTTCCAAAGATCTTTTAATTACACAAATCATAATACCTCAGAAAACATCAAGAAAAAAAATGCAGACAGCTGTAATTTTATGCACATCTTAGAAAAACAATACACCATAAAAATAACAATGAGTATGGATTTCTACCTAATTAGGACAGTACTTAAACAGGATGCTTGCATGTGATAAAATGATACACATTCACAGCTGTTGCACCTGGTGACTACTGGAAATCAACAGTCCTCCTAGTTCCCTTTGATGATGGCCTTCCCTAGCAGTGGTTCAGAACACCAAGTTTTATGTCCTTTAGGAATACTATGTAAGCTCTATTGACAATTTAAGTGGATATAACCTATGGTGCAAATTTGTCATGAATTCTGCACCTGTAACCAGGCTCCAAGTTCAGCATCACCATGCATAAACCAGTGTTATGAAGTAAAAGCACCACTCCTTATCCTTTAAAGCCAGCAGTGGATGACATCAGTGTCAGGTGCTAACACCAGCACAGCATTACCCACTGACCTCATTCTTCATTGTACACATCTCTGACACCCCTGCTCCACACTGCCACTGGCTGGCACGGCGCCCCTCTGCCCCTTCCTGTCCTCAAGGGGTGGGCAGCACTCTGTCCCAGGAGCACAAAGAGGGAGATGTTGCTGATTGTTTATGGAAAATTTCCTCTTTCTAGGCCATCAGAAACACTTGGGCTGTAAAGATGCCTTTTCTGGCAGTAGCATTGTTAAAAGGATATCATCCATCGGGTTGCCAAACCAAAGCAAATCAGAGCACAGTTAGTAAAAATGATTTACAATGTTTGAACTCTCTCTGGGACTACCAAAACATCTGACAAAAGATGAAAGTAAGTATAAATTTCCAAGCCTTTTGTTTAAGTTCAGCTTAAAGTACTGCCAACTCTCCCTTGTCGAGAAAAAGGACCTAAGTGTCAATGGCAAGTTCTGCTTGGCATGCTGCCTGTGCTTAGAACACAGCTCAGGTCACCCTTGTGTCCAAGCTTGGTTAAAGCTCAGATGTCATCACACTACTCAGTACTACTTCACTTCCTCTGAAATTTATTTCCACCTTTTCACAAAACATCTTTTGTTGACATTCTGCAAACAACACTATCCAATAAGGTGCCGATTTTTTCTTCCTGTGGAGTGACTTTGTACATCTGCAAAAAAAAAAAACAACAAGAAAAACAAGAAAGATGTATAAGGAAGAAAAGAACTGATGACGTACCTTCTAAAACTATGTACACAATCAAAGATAATTCCCCTCTCCCTCACTTTTATATTGGAAATTCCTATCTTCTTGTGACTGCAAGACAAAATTTGGACTGAAGCAAATTCTGAAACTGCAAGAATAAGGAAAGCTATGAAACTGAATAAGAGCAGCACTTTAAGCTCCATATGTTAAATGCTATAATTTGTCCAATTTTATTCATGTGTCTCTTATCAATACTTTGACAGACATGATAAAGATGATTGAAGTTACTTGAATTTTATCACATAGAAGGCATATGCTTCAAAATACTTATTTAGCATATGGTAATCTGTTAAGAGCATAAATGCCCCAAGACAGCTCCTAACAGCTAATTAACCTGCTCCTATTCTAACCATCCCTTCTGGGACTATCTATGTACTTAAGCTTATGAAAATGCTCAGGACTGAAATTTTTAATTAAATTAATATTTGCCTGAAAAACAGGAATCAAAAGTTTCTGGATGGTAGGCAGCAATCAGGAATTTATTTTTATGCTCTAATTCCCTGACAACATTAATAATTTGAAGACTTAAACTTTGTGATGTTAGGGTGTGACAACTAAAATTTGTTTCAACTGAAAAATTCAAAGAAATAATCAAGGTTCGCTTAAAACAAGTTTTCAGTTGTGCTAAAGAAATACAGATCCTAAGTTAATTTTATCTGTTGGTATTTAATGAGACAACTAAATAAACTGCCCCTTTTCTCCATGTCAGTCCTCTCTTTTGGCTACACACCTTTTTTACTTTGGCAGTGTCTGTTAGCTGGGGGAGTTCATCTAGGGAAACCTGCTGGCCTTCCACCTGAGATGTTATATCTGCCAGATTTATGTTCTTGTCTCCATCCACGACCAGCACAATGAGCACTGCTGTGTCGCTGTCTGAAATGCCAAACTTTTTAAATGCATCTGAAATCTGAAAAAAGAGAAAAAAATATCACGAGTCACTTTCTCACTACATATCAGGAACCTTTTCAGTTACTGTGTCAGATACACCAAGAGTATAAACTGACAGACATTTTACATTAGTGGAATTCTGACAGGCTACAAACCATAACAGCACATTAGTGTCATTAAAAATAACAATTAAAAACTTCCATTAGCAGCTATATAGACTATTAAAGGAATACATGTAGTTAGTTTGGCTGTGTGGATCTTAGCAAGCTTTTCTGGCAAAAAAGAAATTTGTTCAATAAATCTTACATTGTTGCTCGGTGAAAGGCTGAAAATAATTTCTGCATAGAGTGTTCTGGTCTTCATTTTACCTATCTTCTGTAGATGCACTGCTTTGTTGGCTGCCACAAGAATCTGAAAAGGATCTACAATCTGTAAAACACAACAGAAAGAATTACACAAAATTAACTTACTGTTTTGAAATCTGAAAAAATCCTGACCACTTCATTTTGAGAGCCTAATTCTAACAAAAAGTAAACCTAGATTATGAAACTATTTATGGGTTAAATGAGAACAAAGGCATCAAATAGTAAACTTTAGATAGCATGAATTAATTAGCATTAGAGTTTACACACGAGGCAGATTTAAACGCCATCAAGCAGGATGTGAAATTAATCAAAACAATGGTTTTGGCCAATCTTGCCAAGGCTCTGTTTAACAGAGCCGACCCTTTCAGATGTAGAACGCAATAATGAAACCAAAGGCGGGCACTTGCAGGGCCGGGGACGCGCAGAGCATCGTGTGACAGCGACGGAGAGCACGGCCAGCTTCGTGAGCTCCCGCGGGCATCCCGCTCCGGCAGGGCGGCACTGCACTCACTCACCATCGCAGGGTTTATCAGGGCTCCCTCAATGGAGCCCTCCATGGCTTTTTTCCGCAGAGCGGCGGCATTTTTCACGTGCTGGAAGAGGAGCAGCGTGACGCTGCGCTCCGGGAACAGCTCCAGCCGGTGCGTTCGCTCCATCCCCAGGGTATCGCCGCTCGGCCCGTGGAAAACACAGCGCTAACAACACGCAGCCACGAAGACCAAGGGCTCAGCGCTTCCCACAGGAATCCCCCGATTCCCGGCCCCGCTTCCCGGGTGCCGCCCCTCGCCCCTCCCCGGAAGGGCGGCCCCATCGCGGCCGGCGCGGAGCCGGCATGGAGCGCTACGAGGCCTACGGCTTCTCGGGGGCCATGAGCGGCGTCTTCCTGCTGTCCTGCCTGCTCTTCGCGGCCGTCAGCCGCCGCCAGCGCGGGCCCTACATGGACGAGGTGTTCCACGTCCCGCAAGCGCAGGCCTATTGCCACGGCCGCTTCCTGCAGGTCGGGAGGGGCTCACCCTTGCGGCAGCGGCACAGCAGCGCTCGGGCTCGGGCTCGGGGCTGGCCGGACGCGGGTTGTGGAGCCGCAGCAGCAGCCGGGCAGGGCAGAGCTCAGAGCCCTCAGGGCAGCAGTGCCGGGATGTGTCCGAGCCTGCGGCCGAGGCAGGGGTCGTGTTGGGGCGGTGTGGCCGTGTCGCGGCTCGGGCCCTGTGGAGGCAGCGGGTCCCTGACGCTGTGTTCCCTTGCAGTGGGACCCCATGATCACCACGCTGCCCGGCCTGTACCTGCTCTCGGTGGGAGTGGTGAAGCCCGCGGCGTGGCTCCTGGGCTGGACGGGAAGCGTGGTGTGCTCTGTGGGAATGCTCAGGTTTATCAATCTCCTCTTCAGTGCTGGGAACTTCTACTTACTGTACTTGCTTCTGTTCAAGATCCATCAGAAGAATAAGGTACGGTCAAAGTAAAGCAATGTTATGTACTTGTGCAAGCAGCTTTGGTGGCTTAGTGTGTGTTCCCTTCACTGCCTCAGTTTTATGTAACTACGAGTACCACCAGCAGTTTGGCCAAGAAGGCACACTCCTATTCTCTGATATTTTTTTTGTCTTTTTCTGGCACAAGGTGCAGTCCTCTAAAAATTCATTCTTGCACATAAGTAGAAGGAGCCCTGTTGAAATAAAAGTTAGTAGATATACAGACGACTTATCCAAAGGTCTGGATGCTCATGTCATTGGAATTGCTTAAGAGTCCTCACTCAACTTGAACAGCGGCTCCTCAGCTGCTCTGTGAGCAGCCTGTGCCATTTAAGGGGATTTCTTATTTTTCACTGCAGGCATTTGGATTTGGCCTTGTTGAATGTCATCATGTTTTCATTACCCCATTCTTCCAGGGTCACTCTGGATGATACCTGTGCTTTTGAGCAAATTGCCTGGTGCTGCTCATGCAGTGTCAACTACAGACTCGGTGACAGTGTACTCTTGTCTATCTTGTCTTTGATAAAGCCATTAAATGGAACAGGTGCCAGTATTGATCCCTGTGGTCCTTGGGTTGTTACTGTCCTTTGGGTAGAGTGTAACCAGTTCACAACCCTGCCAGTTCTTACCTGTCCACACATCCAGACCATAACAGTTCAGCTTGCATACAAGAATGCTGTATATTTAAAAATCTAAAGCAACCACCCCTGCAATAAATAAATTGTTTTAGTGGTTAATGGCCTATTTAAAATCTTGCACATTAGTAAAGTTACTTTTTTGACTTTTAACCTTAAAGCATTTTTTTCCTGTTCCTCGATAACTGAAGGATTCCTTTACTACAAAGAAAATTGGTGTGTTTTCTTAGAGGAAATCTCTTCATTTTTAAGCTAATGATAACACTGTACAGAATTAGATCAGATTAAATAAATGGTTTCTACTTTTAATTTTATACTTCAAAGTGGAAACATAAATGTAAGAACAAGTTTCATGATGATAGTCTGAGCATTTAGTTATCCTTCGATATTTCTTTGTCTTCAATGTTTTCTGTATTCCCCTTCCTTGTGATGAGTGGCCGTTTCAACCCACACTACATCATTCAGAAACATCATGCAGCATTTTTTAATGTTGTGATTTGTGGTGTTGTAGTGAGTGGAATAATTGGGAAGAGCTTTTAACTGCATGGTCTCCTGCCTTTTTTAAAATTTCTTTTCTGACTCATTAATTCTAATGAGGATAAATAATAAAAGCTACATCAAAGATCAGAAACTTGGAGTTGGCCTCTCTGTGACTGGGTTCAAAAGAGGTGACAGCAGAGGCACAGAATGGTGCTGTCACACAGACAAGCAGAATCTCATGGCGAGATTGCAGGGGAACAAACCATTGATTTTGTCTTCTGCCCATTGATGCAGCCCCTTTATCCAAAGTATGGGAGCGGTTATGCCCCCACCATGATTTTAATACCACAAATATGTGCACACCTGACATAGGAAATAAGTTGGTGTATTTTCATTGCCATCTTTTTAAATCACCTGCAGGAATGTTCTGTGCTTTTCACTTGGATTTTAACATTGTGTAACTGTATAAGCATAGCAGGAACTTAAGAGAAATACAGAATTTGTGCAATAATGGAAACAAAGAACATAGGAGATGTTATATTGTGTTAATGGAATTCTCAAGAGTTATACTAGTTTTCTTTTAATGTACTATTTTATTTTATTGGGCACTGTCTAACCACATTTTTCTGCTTCTTCTTTAGGCTGTGTCTGGATTCCAGAGGATCTTGTCTGCATTAACTCTTGCAGCATTTCCCACCCTTTATTTTTTTACATTCCTTTATTATACAGATCCAGGATCAGTATTTTTTACTCTTTTTTCCTATTTAATGTGCCTTTATGGTAACCATAAAACTTCTGCTCTCCTTGGATTTTGTGGCTTCATGTTTCGTCAGACAAACATTGTGTGGACAGTTTTTTGTGCTGGAAATGTTGTTGCAGAGAAGCTAAATGAAGCCTGGAAGATTGAGTTGCAGAAAAAGAAAGATGAAAAGATTTCTTCCAGGAAAGGATCATTTTCAGATTTGACCAGAATACTGCAGTTTCTTGTTAAATATCTCTTGTCACCCAAAAATTTAGTTACACTTACTGCTTTAACTTGGCCATACATCATTTTAGTATGTCTCTTCTTTGTTTTTGTCTTCATCAATGGTGGAATAGTTGTTGGTGACAGAAGTAGTCATGAAGCCTGTTTGCACTTTCCTCAGCTGTTCTATTTTCTGTCCTTTACTGTTTTTTTTTCATTTCCTCATTTACTGACCCCTACTAAAATCAGGAAATTCCTGTTGTCATTGAAGAAGCACCCTGTGCAGTATAGCTTAGTCACTGTCATCTCTTTATTCCTGATCTGGAAATTTACCTATGTCCATAAGTATCTACTAGCAGATAACAGACATTATACATTTTATGTCTGGAGAAAAGTGTTCCAAAGACACGAGCTTGTAAAATACCTGTTAGTTCCTTTCTATCTATTTGCTGGCTGGAGTTTTGCTGATACACTAAAATCAAAATCAATATTCTGGATCTTAATGTATTTTGTTTGTTTATTAGCAGTCACAGTTCCTCAAAAATTGCTAGAATTTCGTTACTTTATTTTGCCATTCTTAATATATAGACTCAATGTTCCATTTTTGCCTCTATATAGACAACTTCTGGAATTGGCATTTTATATTTTAGTAAACGCTGTGACTTTTTATCTTTTTCTAAATAGAACATTCCAATGGGAAAATAGTGATGAAGTACAGAGGTTTATGTGGTGACTTTTTTGATACTTTTATACCTGTAGGAAAACACAGTTCTGTTTCAGGACTGGACTCTGGAATGAGACAGTATGTTTTGCATCATGTAAGGACTGTTTTCCCTAGCTGGAATTGGGAAGTAAGCTCTGTGCTTATATTGTTGCAACCAAATGCATGATCTGTTATAATGTGAAGATACTCCACATATTGAATTTATGAAAATGTAAAAATTCAATATGAGGGGAAACGGGAGAACACGTTTCTGTAATTATTGTAAAATAAGGGAGATGTTTACTGTCATTTTTCATGATAATAAAGTATTATATGACACGCCCTTGAAGGTAAAATAGTTTATAAGTATGTTTCAGAGGTTTCTTTTTTACAAAAGAAGGATTTCAGTCTATTAAACCTTTTTATTTGTGTGCATATTTATTCCTCAGATCAGGCCATTTCCTTCTAGGTTTACTAGTGGTCAAAGTATAAACCACTATTAAAGTACAATGTTTTCAAAGCCTCCTACGTCTCTCTGAATTTTCATTACTTTTTTTTTGTTAGTAAATGCTTACATTAGTTTTGTAAGAGAATGGGCTCTTAAACCACTAGAGAATGTTGAACATTTTATTTCAAACTGATATTTAGAAAGCACAGTGGATGCTGTGTGTGCACCTTTGGAGGAGTAAGTGTTGCTGTACAATAAAGCATAAATGGCAGTTGGTGATGTGACCTGCTAGAAAGGGAGCAGTTTACAGATGTCACACTGCAACGTGCAGTGGATTGCAGCCCTCTTTAATAACTGAGCTTTTATGTCCTGTGGCTCTGTGCTCACAGGTTTGTGCTGAAATCGACTCTGAGTGCACTTCTGAGTTGCACTGAGTGTTTCAAAGATCTTTGGTGTGTAATCTTCAAGAAGTGCTAATGGCATTATTGAACTGTTCTTTTAAGTATTTTACACGTTTAATGGAACTTGAGTGTATATATTCAGTTTGATAAAGTGATATATATTTACATATATTGATGTATATATATATTTAAAAGCATTCAGTGTGTACTATCATCAGAGTAAATGAAGGCTTTAATTGTTGCTCTGAGTAAATCACTTATATTAAGTCTCAAAAATATTTGATTGCTACAATATGTGGCAGGGGAAAGTAGTCTCCAAAACTTCAGGCACCGTGTAGCTTCTTTAAATGCATTATTGTTCTGTAATGATAATACTTCAGCCAAATCTGTGCAAACATCATGTTATTGCCACTCAAGTCACTTGGAATTGGAATAGTTTCTCAAGAGATCAGTTCTGGGAGTTACAAGCTGTTACTGGTTTCTTTTACCCCACTAAGATCCCTGTCTTGGCTCCAGTTCCTTCCCTGTACCAGCCCTGTGATGGGTGTGGTGAGCTCAGATTCTGATCAATGCCTCTGCATCCCTGTTTCTCCCAAGGAAACCCTCCAGCCACTCTTCAATGAGTAATTTGTATTAAATTCAGGATATTTGCCAGGTCACTTTTTGCTTCTTGGCATTTTGCCAGCCTGTAATTTGTTGTCAATATGTACTGTAGGGAAAACCATTTTCAATCAGTACCTATTTACTTCTTCACATTGAAGGGACAAAAGTAACCTGAAATGGATTGCTTTTGAAGAATCCATTGTAGTTCTGGCAGAGTCCAGGATGTTGTGTTGTGATTTCAGTATCACAGATTTGGGAGGGGAAGTCTTGTGTGCCTTCTGCTTCCAGTTTTGTTTTTGTATGCCATGCCAATAAAATAATAAGTTAAAGAGCATTTGCCTGCTTAAGTACAACTTCATTTGTGCCCTTAAATACTGAGTTGGAATGGTAACATGGAAAGGCATGGGGCTCTGTCTAGTATTCCAAGTTGTATCTTAGACCCAAGGTTTTTTTCTGGTTTTATGTAGGGGAGCAGGTGTAAATTCCCTTGAGAAAAAAATTCCCTTGCAAAGATCCCTGTATATTCAACAGGTGTTTGATCCAGCGTATCTGTTTTTACTGGTTTCAAATGCCATCCTTGATCAACTCTGTTGAGAGGCTGTTCAGGATTCCTATTTTTAACAGAAGTAGCAGCTGTGTTTCAAGTGAAAAGAACCACTTTAAATATGTACAATTTTAAAAACAATTTAAAACTTTTTTTTTCGTTGTGAAAAGTGAATGCAAAATATCCACCAAAATTTAGAGCATAGTACCTTTCTAATGAGCTCCATCCCAGGAGACACTAGAAAAATGACACATAGAGAGATGTCTGTGACCTGTTGGGGCTGGTTAAGCAGTAATATGAAATGGCATAATGTTTTATAATGGAATTTATCACCATACTTACAGGTTTTAATTTAAAAGTAAAATGATGCTTAATATATTTTGCTCATTTGAAAGCTGGCTGAGTTGATAAAAGTTTATTTAAAGAGGGAAGTTGATGAATTACTAAAGTAGGAAAGGATAATGTATTTGTAGAATAAAGCTACATTTTCACTTTTGTCTATGAGCCTGAGGGTGTTTGCAGGTAATATTCAATGTTAGCCAAGTCAGTCCAGCAATCAGAGGCATTATATTGTATCAGAACTGGTCATAAAGCCAATTCCATCAGTATTTCCTAGAATTTTGACAAATAGCAGTAACACTGTTGAAATCCATTGAAAAATGGATTTTAGTATTTTGTATTTTGCCCCTGAAATATTTCCATTGTAGTTGTTTTAAATTTGTTAACTGTTTTCCTTAAAGACATGCAAAAAGGGCTGTATTTATCCTGCTTCATGTTGCCAAGGTCTTCTACATTCAATAGAACCATAATTGCTTACTTTAGGTTAATTCTCAGCAGGTGTCAGTGAAATTTCTTACAACAGCTTTAAAATGTTAATTTCTTGTAAATTTTCTTAGTTATCAATTTAGAATAAAATCACACTAATTCCTTGAAGTATTCAAAGTAAAACCAAAAATAACATAGCTAACATTTCTATAATGGCTGCTTTGAAAAAAAGGCTCAGTTTTAATTTTTTTTAAAAATGAGATGATTTTTCAGTAGCTGTTGGAATAATACAGATAGCTGAACAGTCACAGAATGGCCAAATTGTTTTGAAATGGAGGAAAAAGTAGAAACAATTGAATTTTTTTTTCTTTTAGTTAAAAACATGTTGTTATTCAGCAGGATAAGAAGTTTGATAATGCTTTATGCTGTGAACTACATTTCCTGCTGTTTGTGAGCATTCTATACTTCATTCCTCATTATTTCCTTGACAACACATGTTCAAAATTAGGAAGAATTTAATACCATAAGCAATGCTGAAATATTTTTTTCTGTTAATTTTCTAGAGAGTTGATAAATAAGATGGATGACTTCTGTTAGAAAGTAAGGAAAAAGCATTTTATAGTGTCTGGGGGCAGTTGAATTTTGTCCTGCTAATGCAGTTGTGGTGTTTTTTGTTGTTCACAAGGTGGCAGTCCTGTGCTGTCTTGCTGAGGTGACCAAGTGCTTCGTATAATGCTGCTTGAAATCAATGTTGTTCCAGGAACACTGATAATTGGAAAACTTCAATTAGCTAACTGGTTTAGCTATAATATCCTTGGTAGTTTTAAATACATACAGTATGTTAAATTTTAGTAGAACAAGTTTTGTTCATCTTTAAAGTGTCTTTCCTGCATTTTTTTCTGTTTGTGAAATTTTCACGTCTGCTCTAAGAAAGCAAAATGAAACTTGAAATCCTAATGTTGTAAAGATGTTGTTTCTAGCAGATTTCCTTTGGGTGTTTTATTATTAAATTTCACAGTATTCTTCCTTTCTTTGCATATTCATTCTGTTTGTTTCTGTCTAAGAAGAAAAAAACCCTGAAGGACAAATTGAGAAAAGTGGAATAATTATGCTTTTGAGATTGACACATGGTGACTTTCTGAAATATTCAATCTGTTTTGGGTGATGCACATACAAACTATGAATGCTCGAGTGTCTGTTGGCCCTATAGTAGTCAATATACTGTCTTTTAAATACATCATCTAGTTTCCATGTAATGAAAAATTGTAAAGTGCAGTCCATGAAAATGCTTCTAATTATCTTAAACTTTGGCTATATCCAGCATCCTAAATGTTTTCCCCTGATAAACATTGCACTCCTTGCTCATCCCTTGTAAGATAAGATATGCTTTTTATTTTCAATTCAGTGACATTTTTCTGTTACCTGAGGCGTGTTCTATGGAAAAACATCCTTCTCAAAAGTATGCTTTAGATAGATGCAGATAATTGGTTTTGCTAACAAACATCCTTTTGCAAACAAAAGGATCTGTATGAGACAGAAATGCTAATTTACCTAGCCATGTGTAGCTAAAATGCCCTTAATTTGCCAGTTTTTCTGCTTGATCTCAGAATATGCTCAGGACCTCACGCTGTTCCTTCAGCTTCACAGAGAGTTGGGATACAAGGAGCAGGAAGGAAGAGGAAAAATGTTTCTGCAGATCATTGTCATGGCAGTGCTGCCCCAGCTGGGAATGTGCAAGGCTGCCAGGAGCAGGAGTCAGTGGGTGCCTCTGGCTGTGGCTGGCTAAGGTACATGGTGACAGGGAGAGCTGCTTGCCATACACGAGTGGGAATGTCTTCTCCAGCTGCAAGGAGAATCTGCGTGTTGCTAGAGCTGGCTGGATCTCTGGGAGAATGATCCTGCTGAAATCTGACAGGGAACTGGTTTGTTGGAAAATGTTTTAGGGCTTCGCTCTGTGTCTGTAAATAAAAAAGTGTTCTTGCTGTGTTCGGGAAATGTGAGCTTACTTGAAACACAGCTGAGTATTCACAGATAGCAAAGGAGTTACTTTCATTTTTATGGAATCATATCATCATTAAAGTTGGTAAGACTTCTAAGACCATTGAGTCCAGCTATCAACCCACTACTACTTTTTTCACCACTAAACCATATCCCCACCTGCCACATTCATGCACCTTTTGAACCCTTGGAGGGATGGTGATTCCAGCACTTCCCTGGACAGCCTGTTTCAAAGCCTGACTACCTGTTCCATGAAGAACTTTTTGTAATATCCAATCCAAACTTAAGGCCATTTCATCTGGTCCTCTCACTTGTTATATGGGAGAAGAAACCAACCCTGACCTCCCTACAACCTTGGTTCAGAGACCACTTTCAGACCCCTCTTCAGACCTATGAGTTTAATATATGTAAATCACATTTTTCTGCATTTTCCTGCGATTCTCATTTGATTTCCATTGAATCTTTCATGTTGTCAGTTGCCCAGATACTTTAGTGGGTTTATGATCTACTTTGGACCTGTTTAACATAAGAGATTTGATAATCGGGATGCCTTGGTAAAAACAAGCAGAACTTTGAAGATTTTGGGAGGATTGGATCAGACTGGTGACAGGCAAGAAGATTGAATCAACTTCTACAAGCAAGAGATGTTGCAAAAGGGATATGTTTATGTGATGATTAACCCAATCATTGTAGTAAAAAATTACTAGCCTTCCTAGGATAGTATAGAAGCATATGTCATCCACAGTAAAATGGGATTCTGACCACCACCCACTCAGTCGTCCCATCTCTCTCTCTCCATTGCTGATAGGTTTATAAAACAAAACTGATGTGTCTTAAAAAGTAAGCATTGTTAAAGCAATGTTTCCCATGTGCCCTATATCCTGGTATTAAGTAGATGTAAATTAATATCCCATGCATTTAATTCAAATTGGCTTGAACTCCTTTTAATGAGAGCAGTGTATGTCTTTTCAAAGATGTAATTACAAGAGTTCATGTCCTTAGCTACATTCGCATCTTCTGTAATGAAATTACATTTTGACATTTTCATATCAACCCTCCTAAAAGTATTGTCATAGAAATAATCTTGCGAAAAAATAATGAAAAAGGAATGGTGATTATCACTGGCAAGAGTCTAATTTTAGGGTGATACTTCACACCTGCAAGTTTGGTACATGCAAATCATGCTGCATTTTCCTGTGTTCCTATCAAATCTCAAAGCAGTGCCTGGCTGAACTGCAATTTAAATGACAACTTTCAAAAGAACAAAGGAAACACAGTTGGGAACATCACTGATTCCAGAGGTAGCACTTCACCCTCAGGGTCAGTGCTGATCAAATGCCACCACATTGTTGGTGTGTCCAAGTGAGCACAGTATAACCACAGTCCTGGTGAGGGACAGCGAGGGTGTTTGGCATACTGCATGTGGGATTCCTTCCTTTCTAGTGCTCTGTGCATTCCTGGGCTGCTACAGCACTACATACTTATTGCCAATAGCATTATTTTACATTAGAGATAGTTGTGAAGGTGAGAATTCATCTGCCAGGCATCTCATTGAAAGCACCTTCTAGCGTGAGCTGCTTGCTGGTGCCAGGCAGGGCCCTCCTGAGCTGGGGAAGCCTCATGTCCAAGGCTTGAGGCCAGGATGACCAGAGTTTGAGCTCATTTTCCTGGCAGCCACTCTGCTAGCTGAATTTGAAAACTTTCGGCCCAATCCAATGTGTTGCTAACTTGCTTTAAAATCTCAAGAAGCCTTGTGGAATTACCTTCTCTCTTCAGGTCCTGCCCCTGGAGAAAGAAACAGGAACACAACAAAGGAAAAGGAATTTATTTGCTGTTTATAGTAAAAAGTTGGATGTATCCTTACTAAAACTATGTCAGTGCACATTTGCTTCAATAACAGTGAGATTTGTTCTCTTAATTCTTACTAGGATGGAATTTTCTACCTTCTTTTCTGAAACAAGGAAGAAAGATAGTTTGCTTAAAACAAAAAAGAAATTAGTTGTCTGGCAGTTTTCTTAAGAATTAAGAAAATATATTTGAGATTCTGGAAACAGCTGTTGTCTGAGAGAAGCTTTAAGTTCGCCTTCAAGATAAATACTAGTAATTTCACTTCTCCCTCCTATACTCCTTATAAAATATATATTGCTTAAATTCTGGGAGGGTGGAAGAGGGGTGTAGCATTACAATGGCCTTGTCTGGCTGTTTGCCTGACAGGAGACCACAAAACTTTATCTAAGAACTCCTACCAAGGAGGAAGTTACTCTCCATGTTATGTAAGTGAATCCTGTGGAGTTTAATATTTTGAAGCTGAAAGGGTACTCATCTTTTGAAAACATACTCTATTCAAAGCAGTCAAATAGTGATGACTTTGCCATTTTATTAGACAAGCTTCTGCAGAGATTAATTACTTCTACTCTTAGGAACCTTTTCTCTCTAGTTGTGATCTTCTTGCTACATCAATTGTGCGAAGACAATTCTCGCCATTTTCCTCCTCCACTTGTGCAGATACATACAATTTATGCTGGTGTGTGCAGCTCACAGCACAACAGCTTCTTAACCTACTGACCTACAGAGATATGAGAATTTGGCATCCTAGACTGCTTTTCCCTAGCTTTATTTTCAGCACATAAAGAAGTTATGATTAATATAATTGGAGACTTCACAAAACTTCTGAGATCTTTTTCTATAAGGAAGAAGTATCATCTAGCTAGACCTGTGCCCCCTGCTCTGTTTAGCTGAAACAAAGTCTGTGGCACCTTGTTTGCATGGATACTCTCACTGTGAGGAGCATGCTGGCTATCTTGTACATGGAACGTCAATTTTTGACTTCCAAAGTCAAGCTAATGGAAAAATCACTCCAAAACAAATATATTAATTCCCACAACAACTGCTTTCATCTTTATTAGTGAAGTGGCTGGAGATATACACAACAGTTTGCTTGCTTCTCCTTGATTATTACTAAGTTAATAGTAGGGCATGTGAAGTTTCAGTTTGGCTGAGGAGTTTTTGATTTGGCTATTTCCTGTAGAGCTCCATAAAGTTAAATGCTTCTGGAGGGAAATTTAATTGATTGATTACTGTCTTAACCTCTAAAGCCAAGGCTAACTCAAGTAGCTTGCTGTTCTATTGAGAGGTTGGCTGTGTTTGCCGTGAGGCACAGTTTGTTTGTGGAGTTCAAGCACAGGAATTTTCTGTCAAATTAAAAATAAATGTATTCAGATTATGAGACTTCTGTAAGGAAGCCTGCTTTTCTTATCCTTATAGTGACTAAACCAAATTTCATTTGCCCTGATGGGGCTCTAGGTACTCTCTAATACATGGAATCACTCTGCCTGAGGGCTAGGGACTTTAGGCATTGTTTTAAACAGCTATCAGACCAGCTAACTTTGCAGGAAGCCTTTGATTTTGAATTAAAAGCTCACCACCACCATCAACTGGTGGGCTCATTCCTCTTGCGCTTTCAAATCCTAGCATTATAATTAAAACTTTGTGAATAAAGAGTCTTTCTGGAAAACAATTGTCCATCCTACTAGCAATTAAGTCTTCTATAAACCTTAGCATGCAATTACAGCAAAGATCAGTTCAAGTAAGCCATTTGTGACTGAATCTGAATCAAAGATGTTAACACCTGGGAAGATTCTACCTTGTTATTTAAGTCACACACAACAGAGTACATGATGCTCTTGAACTTTCTTGCCCATCAGTTTGTCAGAGAATAAGCAAGCAAGAAAAGCCTTTAAAGTCACTCCTAACATCTAACTAGCAGATAGTCTGCAGTTACTTGGCAAAGAACTAGCCTGTCAAAATCAGCTTCTAGGCTCCTCAGGGGGTTTTGCTGTGATGGATCTCACGATAAATGTTCTTCAGCCCTTTTTGTGTTTCCTTTCACAATGCAAGATCCTCTTCCCTCAATGTGGCTTTATTGCCTCTTGGATGAAAAATTGGTTTGGAGGTCTAGTTTATTACATTAAAGAAGTGTTTATGCATTAACACAAGTAATACTTCGACCAAATGGATCTATACCCTGCAGTCAAAATGCAAACAACAGTGTGTATTGACAGAATCTATTCAATACTTTATTTTCTCATTAAATCCAGCATAAAGTAGACAGGATAATTTGGTATCAGATTTAATCTTTCATGCTACTCTGCAAGTGTATAGATATTGACAATTTGTTTGGTCCTTTGAACATATACTTCCGAGGCAGAGTTGAAGAAGGTAATTACAATCCAACTCTCTTTTCCATTACCCACACACTAATTTAATTGAAAGTGTAGTAAGTGCAACTTCATGAGATGGATCTATTTTCATTTCAATACTGCATTCTCTGAGGACACTAGAGGATATAAATCAACAGGAACTACACACTAAAGAAATAATAATGCCTTCTGGAACGCTTCAGCTGCATGCACTCAATCTACAACCTGAAAGAACAGGCATAAAGACCTTACAGATTTTTGGATTTGTATATCCACTAGAATATATAATGAAATAAACAGGGCCAGGAGACTTCTTCTCCTGTGTAATGCCTTTATTAAAAAGTGATCAGCTCAGGATCGGGCGGCTCGACGGGTCTGCAGCGTCCGTCGTCTCCCAGGGCGACTCAGAGGAGGAGGATATGCGCAGCTCTGTCCACCAGGGGCAGAGCTGGGGATCAGATCCTCTTGGGAGCCTTTTTGGGTCTCCTGATCCCATAAGATGGTGTCAGATGTTAGTTTTTCCCACTCAGT
Source organism: Melospiza georgiana (assembly GCF_028018845.1). NCBI lineage: Eukaryota > Metazoa > Chordata > Aves > Passeriformes > Passerellidae > Melospiza > Melospiza georgiana. Next base: position 65,825,853 of record NC_080433.1, read on the forward strand.
CGGCCTGGTCTCAGCTCCGGGGTCAACTCCCATGGTCAGGGCGAGAGGGTCCGAAGGTGTTCCGCGTCTCTGCAGGCTCAGCACTCGGTTCCTCACGTCCAGACATCACTCTAGTCTCTCAACTCTTAGGTGGCTCGTTGTTTTTGGGGTTTCTCCATGAGTTTGGAGATGGGGGTCCCACAAAGCATTCTGGTCTTGCGAGTCACTTTGCATAACCCCCCCCACCTTCTCAGGTGTCTTCACTATTCTGGGAAAGGTACAACTTAGCCTCGGGCAAGGTCCCCATTCAGGAGAAGGGCCATTACCTCGCCCCAGCCAGGGCTTTTACTAATACAAAAACAACCATTAACGACAACGACCCGTGATTACAATAACAAAACACACAGAACTTGGGCAGAGCCAGTGGTCTGGCTGCCTTTTTGAAACTTTTTCTCATAAAAAAATATTAACCGAGTTTTTGTTCATAACAGTCCCCCCTCTTTTTCTTTGATCGAGCTTAAACTCTAAGCTCGCATCAACTCCCGATTTTTGTTTTGAATCTACTATAAATCTCTTGTGCACTTTGGTAATCACGGTTACTTAACCTTGTTACTTTCCTTGGTTTCTTCAGGTTTGTCTTCACGGCAAACACTATTTTACTGAAACAGATAAATAAGCATAGTAAAAATAGCAATCCTCCAAGTGCACACACAGCGAGAAAAACTACCTTTTCCCACACATCCTTTTTGAAAATCTCCAGGTTCTCCCACCCGCTGGGATCAAGTGTAGGAGTTTGATCTTCATTATTTACACATGCTAACCTTTTTATTTTGTTTGAAATGTTCCTAATAATTGAATTCTTCATTTTTAATACTGCCTGGAGCCAGATAACTTTGTTTAACATAGATATTGGGATCCGAATTTGGCTTTTACAATTTTGGATTTTCTCAATTTCTATTTCACTGTGCCTGTTCTGTTTAATTTCTCCCAAATCATTATATATAGGAACTCCCAAACTTGATCCAGTTTCTTTGGGCAACAAGAAAATTGGTTTTATCACTCTAGCGGTGCAGCTGCCAGACAAGATCAAATCTAGGGGTTTAAGGCTCCCCTGAAATGTGTTCCTAAAGGAGTTTATCTCTTTTCCAGTATACCCATATAAATACTTGTAACAAACAATTTTTCTTACTATTTTCACCATTTCTTTGCTTTTTACTAGATCTGCTGAGCTTGTTTCAGCAGCATCCCATTCAAAGCACAACCAGGCTTCCCCTATAGGGCACTCTCCTAGGAGTGGCTGCCTAAAAGTGGCAGTATTGTATATTATGCAATACACTCTCTTATTTTTTTGATAAAAGACCAATTGGGAGAGGTTAACACAATCAGGGTTAGAACTTATGTGGACTCTCGACAAGGAGCTCACTTCCTCCACATAGAGGTGTTGGTAGCATTCATTGCACGGCTCAGCTGGGCTCCCCTGAGCACCACCAGCAATCAGAGCCATCAGTACTACCCTTCCCAAGAGTCCGGTATGGGTCATCTCACACAGCCTGCCCACCCGGCCTTGCCTCTTGGGGAACTTTACTGAGGAAAAGCTTCCAAGCTCTTTAGAGTCCCTTCTACCCATTTCTCTGATTAAACCTCTCTCGGTCTGTTCCTTACCAATTTTGGTTTCCCCTCCCAGGGGAGTGTTCTGTAGAGGATTAACCTGGAGTCTTTAGAAATAAATTGGGGAACTTAACCAGAATTACTTATTTACAGTCCTAAACTTTTTTCCAACATAATTTACACAGAACAGTCTTAAAACATTTTAAGCAATATTAGAACTCTGATACCATTTTTTTTCCCACACAGTTCAGTCTTTTTGACTCTTCCTTCTGAGAGTCATCTTTAAATCACAGTATACTCAGGTGAATTAACTTGTGAAGCAGATGAATCTTGTCCAGCGCCGGGGGGTGAGAGTGATGTGGACTCTGGTCCAATGCCAGAGGGAAAAACTGGGACTCTGGCCCAATGCCAGAAGGACAAAGGGGTGGAGTCCGGTCCAATGCCGGAATGCCAGAGGGAAAAAAAAACTGGTGTTGAATCCTGGTCCAATGCCAGGAGGTGAGAGTGATGTGGGTCCAACCTTTTTCTTTTGGTCTGCACAGTCGAATTAGTAATGAAGAGTACCTGAAACGGGCTTTCAAACACAGGCATTAATGGTCTGCAATTTAATGATTTTATCAAAACTCAGTTTCTCTGTTTAATGTTATTGGTTAATTTCTCATTTTCCATAGCTTGCATGTTTCTCTCATCAACTTCTACATACTCTGTATTTTGCAAGGAGTTGTATTTCTCAGCTAACTTAACTCCCAAAGTATTTTTATTCCCCTATTTTTCTGTGTATTTAATTCACTAGTTTTTCTGTTCTATTTTTTTTAAGATCTTATCTATCTATCTCTTGCTTCTGTTTCTCACTTTCACTTACAGCTTAAATACTTCTTTCAACCCCTTACACTTGAATTTTTTTTTTCTTTTTTTTTCTTACGCCATTCTTCTACACAATACACTTCCCTCTAAGGAGATGTGGTAAAACTTATAATGCACAATCTACATTACCTCTATTCTAATTTGTCTATATTCATTCTCACACATTCTTTCACACCCTCAAGACACAAACTGGATCATTATTGCTAGAAAATCACTGTGGCTCCCCTCACCTTGGGGTTGGCCCACAGGTCTCAGCATCTCTGGGCCTCCTGGAAGGGCCCTGGCTCTGGTTGCCTCTGGTGCATATTCACCTGTGAGGCTGTCTGCGTGTCACTCACGCTCTTACAGCTATGGCTCCCTCACACATCTGGGGAGCACTAGTCTGGTTTGCAGGTCACACACACTCTTTGGCCACAGCCCCCACCCGCCTGGGGGACACAAGCCTGGTTTGCAGGTCACACATACACACACTTCCACTGCCCCCTTCCCACGTGCCCGGGAAGTTGAGGCTGACTTTGCTTGTGACTCACTCTCACGCACACAACAAGACAATAAGGTACCTTTTACTTTCACATCACTTATTACAAGTTAAGTATTACTGGCCAGTTTTGGTGCTATTGGATATCCTTTCTACCTAGCTGTTTTTTTCTAACTTCAGATGTTTTTCACTATACTATACTATACTATACTATACTATACTATACTATACTATACTATACTATACTTCTTAGTACTTTGTTGAGACAGGACTTATCTGCTCCTGTATCTACTCAAAAATTCTAATTCTTCATTTAAGGGTCCCACTTCAAAGTTTACCAAGGGCTCTTCTAGATGTTACATCAGGTCCCCTATAGTGTAAAGCCCCTGACCCTCTAATCGTCACCTTTAAGGATCTTCCCTAAATTATCTTGTTCCCTGGCTATTGCCTCATCAAGACTGAGTTTTCTACAAAACCTCCTGACGTGTCCTGCCTTTCCACAGTAAGAGCAATGTCGCTCTCTCAAAGGGCCTTGAGGTGTCTCCATCCCTCTTGCACCTGACAGTACTGACCTATCCTTGCCTCCTCCTGGTGGTGGACCCGCCCACCCTGCACTTTCTCTAGCTACAGCAACCATGATCTTAGCCTTGGCCTTTGCTTTATCTTCCTCCCTCCTTAAATACACCTTCAGTGCCTCTTTTAATAACTCATTAATGTCCTTCTCTTGCCAATCTTCCATCTTTTCCAATTTTCTCCGTATATCAGGCCAAGATTTGGTAACAAATTGGACTTTTAGTAGCATTTGACCTTCCGGGGTGTCTGGGTCTATTCTAGAGTACAACTGAAAGTTCCGCCTTAGGCGATTAAGCCAGGCAGCAGGAGCTTCATCTTTCTCCTGTGCACCCTCAAATGCCAATTGGGTATTAGTTCCTTTGGGAACTGACTCTTTGATCCCCCGTATTATCAAAGACCTATATTCCCTCATGGCCTTCCTCCCCTCCTCCTGGTTAGGGTTCCAGTTGGGCTCCGTTAGTGGCAATTTCTGTTCACCTGATGGCACCTGGGGTCCTGGACTGTTATCTTTCTCCCAAATTTTTATGCCAGCCGCCCTTATCATCTGGACCTCTTCTGGGGAAAATAATATACTCAGGATGGAATTCATTTCCCCCCAAGTGTAGATATTTGGACCTAGAAATTGATCCACTTGTTTGGCTATGCCCACTGGGTCCTCAACTAAATGCCCCAACTCTTTCTTGAATCCCCTCACCTCAGAAGCAGTTAGGGGAGCATTCACAAAGCCAACACCTCCCGCCACTCCTCCCATAGGAACCTCTCTGAGGGGAAAGAGTCTCTCTGCCTTGGAGGTCTTGGATCTGGTGCTACAGTACGGCCCATCTTCAGATGCCAAACTACTTTGTGGGTTTTCTGGGTTACCCTGAATGTTCTGCCCATCAGCAGGTGTATTTGCTGATAGCTGTCTATCGGGCGAGGAGGCATTTGTGTCCCAGGTAGAAGGAGGTAAAGGGACAGCAATAGGAGGGGGAGAAGAGCCTGAGTAGATATTAAGTGGAGCTGGAGAAGGCGTGGAGAATGCAGCAGGTGGAGTAGGCACTTGTGGTGGTGCAGAAGGAACTGGAGGAGATACTGGGTTTATCATAGCTGAAGCTGAAGAGGTAGAAGGAGGAATTTGAGCAGGTGGTAATGAGATGGCAGCCGGGGGAGGAACCGGACCTGCCATTTGAGGTGCTTGAAGAAGAGGATTATAAGGTGGAGGGGCAGAAGGAGGCAAATAATCCAGGGGGTCCCATCTTTTACTAGTTCTATCATCCCCTCCTTCATTCCCCTCTTTCTTCCTCTGTACCTTACAAATTCGCACCCCTTCATCCCCAACAGCACTCTTTAACCAGCAAGCTACATACAATAATTGCTCAGGATCAGTATCCCCTCGAGCTGTCAGATAATTATTTAATTGTTGGCACATCCACTTATCCTTTGTCCCACACCAAGGCCATCCTCCTTGCAACTCTAATTCTGGCCACGCTTCCATACAATAATGGATCATTTTCACTTTATCTAATCCTTTCGTGGCCTCTATAGAATCCCATTTTACTAACAGTTCTCCTAAGGGACTATTGGGATGTATATACCTCAGTCTCTTGCCGGTCTTTTTACTACTACAACATCCCATTTTTCAAGTCTCAATAAAAAATATCTCGAAGGTGCCTCTACTGACCGGGAATTTCAAAAGAAACCTTCCTTGAGGAGCTCCAGCCTCCTCCACTGAACTTCAAATTTACTGCCTGATGCTCAGGACTTTATACTGAAACAACTGCCCAATCTCTTGATTGCCCAACTTCCCAGCGTCAGGTCTTACATCTATCGGGACTTAAACACACGAAGCCACGGCCAAGAATCCGGGTCGTGCCTGACACCCTCAGTCAGGAAAAACAACTGCCTGATTTTTAGTTTGCCTAACTCGCCAATTTTTAGGCTTCACCGTATCAGGACTTAAAAGCAAACCGCAGCCTCCTTCGCTGGGGTTTGTGCCTGACTCCTTTGTCAGGACTTACTTTGCCTGCAGGGCTTGTGAACCACCCGAATCCTTCTCGGGACTGACAAATCTTACTCGAATCCTTCTCGAGACTTTACAAAAGTGCCTGACCTCCCTTCGTCAGGACTTACTTTGCCTGCAGGGCTTGTGAACCACCCGAATCCTTCTCGGGACTGACAAATCTTACTCGAATCCTTCTCGAGACTTACAAAAGTGCCTGACCTCCCTTCGTCAGGACTTACTTTGCCTGCAGGGCTTGTGAACCACCCGAATCCTTCTCGGGACTGACAAATCTTACTCGAATCTTTCTCGAGACTTACAAAAGTGCCTGACCTCGCTTTGTCAGGACTTTGGGGTGCGTGCCACTCATACACAGTAATTCACTCCGCACGCCCGGAGTGGGGGGGCCCTTTATTCCCCCTTGGGAGACGACTCACTCACACTAATTCCACTCGCGTCCCCCTGTTCCTGGCCGCTTTTCTCGCGAAAAAACGGAACCGCAGTACTAAGGGGTCCACTCTCGCTTCGAAGGTCCGGCTGCCGGCCCTCGTCTCACTCACACACACATGCGCACGTCTCCCGCTCCCGCCACCGAGTTTCTCACCAGTCCGGTGCTCCGGTGCTCCTCTGCGTCGCTGTCCTGAGCCGGTCCCTCTGGTCCTGGTAGCCAGCTGTCCTCTGAAGATCCAAGATGGCCAGTCCTGAGTCCTCTTGCGGCGTGGCTATTCCGGACGAGAGCCCCCAGCTGAAATAAACAGGGCCAGGAGACTTCTTCTCCTGTGTAATGCCTTTATTAAAAAGTGATCAGCTCAGGATCGGGCGGCTCGACGGGTCTGCAGCGTCCGTCGTCTCCCAGGGCGACTCAGAGGAGGAGGATATGCGCAGCTCTGTCCACCAGGGGCAGAGCTGGGGATCAGATCCTCTTGGGAGCCTTTTTGGGTCTCCTGATCCCATAAGATGGTGTCAGATGTTAGTTTTTCCCACTCAGTCGGCCTGGTCTCAGCTCCGGGGTCAACTCCCATGGTCAGGGCGAGAGGGTCCGAAGGTGTTCCGCGTCTCTGCAGGCTCAGCACTCGGTTCCTCACGTCCAGACATCACTCTAGTCTCTCAACTCTTAGGTGGCTCGTTGTTTTTGGGGTTTCTCCATGAGTTTGGAGATGGGGGTCCCACAAAGCATTCTGGTCTTGCGAGTCACTTTGCATAACCCCCCCCACCTTCTCAGGTGTCTTCACTATTCTGGGAAAGGTACAACTTAGCCTCGGGCAAGGTCCCCACCCAGGAGAAGGGCCATTACCTCGCCCCGGCTAGGGCTTTTACTAATACAAAAACAACCATTAACGACAACGACCCGTGATTACAATAACAAAACACACAGAACTTGGGCAGAGCCAGTGGTCTGGCTGCCTTTTTGAAACTTTTTCTCATAAAAAAATATTAACCGAGTTTTTGTTCATAACATATAATGTTAAAAATAAAATAAAACTCAGGGCAGTGACTACATTTTTTTTTTTTGTAAAACTGCTGTTTGATACTTGCAACAATGGAACAATACAAGGAAATACAAAGGTGAAAAGATTTCTTTTTAGAGATTTTCTGTTGTCAGCTCATATAAGGTAGAAAGCAGCTTTGCACCAAATCTGAAAAGGTGGATCTACTTGTTCTTGTGCTCATCTGCATTTTTATAATTCTAAATACTTTTATTAATCTGATATTTTCCTTTGAACCTTCACTAGAACTTCTGTATTTTGATAACAAATAAAAGTAAAAACTGTAGGATTCCTGGTAAGTTGCATGGAGAAAAAAGATAAAAGTAAAAAAAAAAAAAAGACTGGCTATGGCACTCGATGCCATGGTTTAGTTGAGGTGTTGAGGCATGGGTTGGACTTGATGATCTTTAAGGTCTCTTCCAACCTAGTCATTCTGTGAATTCTGTGAAGTAATGCTGTGTGCATTTTCAGGAAGCTTAGGCTGGGAGTAAATTCCATTATATGAGCCCCTCAGCCTCCACTTTCATCCCTCTCTAGGGTGAGTGATCCTGTTCCTCCCACCATAGGCTGTACCTCTTCTTGCTTGTTCTTTCTTTTGTGCCAGCCTCTCTTCTCCATGTAAGCATGTGCCACAGACTGTCCACAGTTGTATCTGGCTTTGTCCCAGCCACCCTGGCATGCTGTTTCTTTATGTCATTCCTGCTGCTGAAAAACAAAACTCAGTGTTCATTTGGGCAGGGATTTCAGATGATGTAAATGTGGGCTGTACTTAACATCAGCTTCATTGGGATGGCATCAGAAAGACTGGCCTGGCAAAAAGGGGGTGTGATCATCCTACCCGGGCTGTCAGAAGCAAAATTTGCAGTGTGGGAGTTCTGCTTGTCTTGGTTTTCTTAGCAGGAGCTCTTCAGATGATTGATCTTTTTTAGCTGGGGTGAGCTGACAGCCCTTTTGCCTTGTCCTGAGATAATGTAACAAAGTTCTGAGCTCAGCAGACTGTGTTGTGCCACCTTCAAGAAGCACTAAAGCCAGCTATAAAATTGCATGTCAGTTGTTAGCCCAGCCTGGCCTCCTCCTCTGCGATGGTGCAGCATCAGCATTTGCACAGCCTGGGAATGGATAGGTCTTCAGCAACCCAAAAGCCAAGGCTGTTCTTTTATGTTTTGGTTCTTTATTTGATCTAATATAAATTGTGTCCCTAATTCACACATGGAAGATGTTTTGAAATGCACAAATGCAGAGCTGCACTTAAGTCTTCTGATACAGGCTTCAGAAGTCCTAAGATTTAGAAAACAAAGGAAGAAACAATTCCTGTCATATTTTCTGAATTCCTTGTACTCAAGAGCATGCTAAATGTAGTTTTTTAAGAACTGAAATTAATATGGAAAACTGTTCACCTTATAACACTTGTGCTTTGTTCTGTACTTTTTGTCATGTGGTTCCAATAGAAGGTAGTGATGACTGGACGAGATAATGCATGAAAGAATATTTTACTAGACATGTGACTACAGAATAAAATACACTTTTCACTGTTTTCCATGCACATGAATCTAACAGACTGGAAGACCTTACATTGGTTTCTGCTGGTGACACAGGTTCCCTGGTGGCCCATTAGAGCTTGAGTGCAGCTGCTGAGAGTGGTCAAGTGGCACTTGTGAGTGGCTTTTTTCTTTCATTTCCAGTCACTTTCTTCTTTTTGCATTTTGTCTGTGATATGTGACAAACTAGTGTCATTGACTTTCCTCTTAGTGGATAAGGACATTTTTCTGATTTTTTGTGTGTTGCCTTTATTTTTCTTCTTGCATCTCTTGGCTTTTTACAAAGCTTTTTTATAAGCAGACAATGAGTTATTTACATAGAACCAGTCTTGTCCTCTTGTTCTATACTTTATTTATTTTTTAATACTTAAAAATTGCTTTGGATAAATATACTTTCAATGTATGTAACCCAACAAAAAATTACAATCGGTGTTTATTGAAGGAAATGTATTGGATAGTCTCCTTTCTTTGTAGCTATTTGAGAAAATTCAAGTCCTCATGGAAGGAAAAACATTACACTCTTTTATCATTACAATCTTTTATCATTAATTAAAAAGAGATTTTGGTTTAAAATAAAGATGTGAAAATTAACCTTTACATTTTATCTTCAGTCATAAAGCACAGATTGGATTAATTCCCCTCCTCAACAACGAGAGTCAATATACTCAAATTCCTATTGGTCCTATTAAACCTTCCCTTTATCATTCAAATTAAATAAATCATTTGCAAATAAAACATAACTAAAATACATTTTCTAGAAAAGAGGAAGCCAAAGTGGGTGGATGAAGAAGAGAAGCCTGAGTGCTATGTATTTATGAACAGCAATCTCTCAGTTCCCAGATTTCTAGTAAGATGTTTTCTGCCTTTTGTCTGAAGAGCTCCTTCCCAGGAGTGAGCTGTGGTGCCATGATGGGTCAAGAATTCAAGACAACTATTGCAATACTTTCTGTATTTCTTGAAAAGCTGAACTCCCCTCAGCCTTTGCTTTTCTGGCAATGTGCCCAATTTGCTCCTTTTCCTTCATGGAAACTTAAAATAATTACTGACAGTTTAAATCTGAGAGCAGGCAGGTGACCTATGGATGAAAGCCACAGTGCTGAGAGCTCCTGATTCAAACAATGATGGGTTTTCTTGTCCACATCACCTATTAGTGTACAACATGGATAATAAGGAAAAAGCTGAGACCTTGGCACTGACTCTGTCACTTCAGATTTTCAGTTCATTGCAAACAGAGCTATGTTGCTCTTAAATAGCCAGGATTTCTTGTGTGTCTTAGTATTGGAAACTTACTGCAATTGATTTATAGCATTTCTGTGAGACAAAACATGCCTGCCTCAAAAAGTAATAATCTTCTGTTCAAATGAAAATAAAATGCTGGTATGCTTGGAATTAGGTATTGCCTAAGTAGAACATCCTGAAAGATGTTCCTTTATGAAGCTGTTGCTTGTTTCTTTTTTTTCTCCCTCTCTTGGAGAGTATGAGATTTTCATTAGAAAATTACAAGTGGCACATGTTGTAGTTAGTCATATCTGCACTACAAGTATCTGTGCTAACCATAAACATGACCCAAGGCTTATTAGTCAGCCACAAAGAATCACTTGTCATATAAAGCCTGTCTGCAGGAGGACAGAAGATGCTTACTGGAATTCAGTGAGTGTCAGGGGTGGTCCCTGCTGCCACTGCCACTGCTCCTCCAAAGGCACGTTAATTAAACAAGAAGCAAAGAAAATAAATCTGTCATGTTCTTGTGGTCAGAATCTGGGGAGACGTAACAGATGGTGACTTAAATTGTTTCCAAAAGCTTTATTTGTTTTTGCTTTTAAAGAAATTGTTTGGTAGATACCAGGTTCATTGAAATTAAACTGAAAGGGTATTTTAACTTTCTCCTTGTGTTTAGTTCCTCTTTTGATACTGCAGAAGCCCAGAAGATAATGGGCTGGTGTGCATGTCTCGAATGCCCATAGCTGCTTGTGTGCTTATACCAGAAGATAAAGGACTAACTTATACCAGTTTCCATGGCAAGTGTGTGATTTACTAATAAAACTCTGTATGTTTTGCAAATCCTCTGACTTTTGTTGTTTTTTTTTTCAAGTGAGCATCTACGAATCTCAGGAACTCCCTTCTCCTTAAGGATGGGATGTCACAGGATATTAGACATCTCACTGTATCAGAAGCTGTTCCAAGTATATCCATCTCTCACAAATAAATGACCATGCAGCTCAGGGAAAAAGAGCTTTCTGATCCAGTTGGATTTAAAAAAAAAAAAAAAAGAGTGTACTCTTACTCAAACTTTGGTTACTGAAATCATTCAGATTTTGATCCACCTGGCCAGAAACAAAATATTGTAATTGAAGCTGATAGTGACATGGTGATCAACAAAGTCCTACAGCTTCACAGTTAGTATGATGGCCTTCTATTAGAATCACTTTGCAGAAGACTCACCTGTAAGGACTCAAAGGAAGTTGCTGTATCAGGCTGAAACCCTATCTAATTCTAATTTATGTATTTTATTGCAATTTCTTGTGTTGATACTTAACTCTAGTACCAATCATAGTACAAACACAATGTGCTGTAATTCAAAAATAATTGTATTCTCATTTTTATCTCTTTCAAAACTCTAACTTCTCTTGATTGTAATGTATGCCAAAACTTTGCAAAATATCCTTTTCCTACAGAGTACAGCTTATCCAAAATAATAAAGAAATTTTCAATAGCATCAGGATCCCAGAGGACGACTTAAAAATTATATTCCTACTATAAAATAGCAAATACTTGCAAGAAATATGGATTCACATAAAAATGCTGCCTAGTAACTGGAAGTCTATATATATGCAGTAAATAACCTAACAGATTTAGAAGATTGCAAAGTTATCAATGACTCCGGTGTCTGCAGATTGATTCACTATTTTAGTAACAAAGCCTGTAATTCACTTTGGGGGAAGAGAGACAGTCTTTGTGTGAGAGATTAGTATTACATTAAGTACTACCTTGGATCTTCTATTTTAATCATCCATAGAACAATGGAAGAAGTGCCCTTTCCATTTGCAGTGTTGTATTGTGTCATCTTACCTACAAGACTTAAAAACCACATTCCCAGAGCTCCTTTTAAAAGCATGAAGTGAAGGGAAATACCATGTTTGATGAAAATGCATGATTAGGGCTGGGAGACTATCTGGGAGAGCTGATTTTTTATCTCTGTTTTCTCATCTTTGCAATAAGGATAAAGAGAGGAGTTTGCTTTTCATTTTGGTGTTCTTGCTAGTGAGCATTTACCTGCTGAGCACTAAAATAAAAACGGGCTGAAGACCTTTCTCCTTTTTAATGCCTTTATTAAAAGCAATTAGCTTGGGTGGCGAGAACCAAGGGGTCCGCACTCATGCCATCACTGCTCCCAAGAGTGACTCGGAAAAGGAGGAAGAGTGCAGCTTTGTCCACGGCTCTGTGGGCAGAGCTGGGAGTTCCATCCTCACGAGAACATAACCAGAGTCCCTACTTTTTGGTTCATCATTTGAGGTCCTCTGTCGAGCCAACATCTTTTAGGTTAGGGTGAGGGGTAAAAAGGGTCTTGGTGGCTACTAGATTCTGTTCTTCACATCTAGACATTGCTTTGATTCATCAATTTTGTGTTGGCTTGTTTTAGGTGGTTTTGGCTAGGTTTGGTGAGGGGTCCCTCCCATTGCATGCTGGATCCGATGTCATTTGCATGTGGCTGTCCCGTCTGGGTGCCATCCTCCAGGAAGCAGCAGGGTGTCACTCGACAAAAGGGCGAATTCTTAACCATCAGTGACAGGTGATTACAATAACAAACAGTTAGAATTCCACCCTGGCAGCAACTGGCCCAACCTGTTAACTCTGCTACCTTTTAAAAAAATGAGCAACTTTTTCTACTCATAACAAGCACCCTCAGGTGCCGGAGGTGCAGCCCCCAGCCCATGGCCCCAGCTGTAGAGGGGCTCCTGCCCTGGGGCACCACCCGCCAGGGCCTGGCTGCCATGGGGCAGGCACTGTCCTCTCCTTGGGCCACACGAGCTCCAAGTCCCTCCTGGCCTTCATCCCTGCGCCCTGAGGCTTTGCTGCATGGGGTCAGGGGAGCCATGCAGGGCTTTCCTGAGGCAGGATTTCTGGGTGAAAGAGCAGGGCAGAGAAGGTGTGTGTGATGCAGTCTGTTTGAGGGAGTCCCCGGGGCCCCCTAAGCTGTGTGTTCACTGGCAGCAGCAGGCAGGCAAGGAGACTCCACACGGCTTCCGAGTGGGCTCGTTAGGTGAGGATTTATTGGGGGTGCCACCCTCAGGAGCAGCATGGTGTCTGAGGGAGAAGGGGGAAAGGGAGAGGTCGGGGGAGAGACAGAGAGCCAGGGAGAAAAGGGCCAAGAGAGGAAAGGGCCAAGAGAGTTTCTCGTCTCCCTCACACAGCTTAACAGGGGGATTCAAAGTGGCCGTGGAATAAGATTTGGGCCAGTGGGATTACAGATCCATGATACTTCGGGGGAGGATCACAGGCTTGGAATAAACCGTACATTTTCAAGGGGTGAGACAGAGCACACCATTTAACCTAAATGTAACACCACAGGCGTGTTTTTAAATTACTTCCCCGTGCCAGTGTGCCTGTTTTCCATAGGTCTTGCCAAAATGAGCCTTAAGTAGTGTCAGACAGTCTATACAGACTGATGAAATAAGTCTGTGTTGATGTTGGCACTGGAGCCACTTTGTTTCTAAAGGCTGTTCACTGAGATTGGAGCAGCGCCATGACCCCAGGCACTGGCCTGAAACTATGATGGTGGAGAGTAAAGTGCCAGGAGAAGGAGGGCAGGAGGAACCTCTGTCTGGGAAAATGAGTCAAGACTTTGTTTCAGTCTACAGCATGATTAGAGAGGTTTCATGCTCTCTGTCTTTAAGGTCCCAAGTCAGGGAAGGAGATGGAGAGCTGGTTTTGGTGTGGTCTGATGTGGCCACTGGTGACAGGTCAGCTCTCTTCAAGGGCATTGGGACACTCAGGTCAGTGAGCGCATTTCTGGATTATTATAAAATCTGAAGGTGGCCTTTTACTACTGTAAGTGTTTGATGAAAAAAAGAAGGGGGATATCTCTGAGGTCAGCCTGAATCTGGGACTGAAAATGTCTCTCTGCAAGCCTAAGTCAGATCAGCTTTGGCCAGGGACTTAGTTACCTGTGTTTAAATGAACTCCAACAAATTCTGAATTTCTGAAGTGTGCTCAAATATACATAGGTTTTTTTTTCTAAGACCACTTGTCTGGGTCACTCTGAATATTTGGCTGCCTTTACTGTAGTGGTACTACACGTCACCTCATTTCGATGCTCATCCAACTGCTCTGGAGAAGATCCCCACTACAAGTCTGGCTAAAAGCCACTCCCCTCCTGCTCTTGTTTGCTCTAGTTGAGCCTGTGGTTGCAAATCTAAAACAAGCATTCTGAAACCAGCTTTTCTTTGATCTGTAGTGAAGCACATCTCTTCCAGTTAGAGTCAAAGGCTGCACGTCAACTTGTAAAACATGAACAAATTGAAGGGTGACATCAGATTTCCAAGCAGTATGGGTAAGGAAGACTGAATATACCAACAGGCCATTTGCTGTTATTCTAGTGAATAACAGAGACCAGAAGAACTTATTTCTGCTGATGTTGGTACTTGGTGGTGTTTATTTGCAAGCAGCAGCAGCAGGGTTGTGAAGCCATCTGTTTACAAATCACAGTTCTTAACACGAGCTTAATCACTCATCTCAAGAATGCAGTAACAAATTATTTACATTTCTGTGTCTGACAGAAATATGTGCTCCTTCCTTCCCTCACATTCCCTCCCTACTTGCTCAGCATCTCCTGTTCCACCAGAGCCTGTTCTACTAAAAAGCTCTGAAGCATATCACTTAGCCTTTTACCTAGGGACTCAGGGCAGGGTATTTGCTCTTTAAAAGATGTCATTTGTCACTGGCAGCTGTCAGGTTTACCAGATGCTTTTAAGATGTGGTTTCTGAGCTGACTCCAGTATTCTGGCACTGCAGAAGATCTTGCAAAGCACACCTACAGCGCCCATGTTCCACTCTGCTCATTTAGCACTTTCAAAACCTGTGTGTGCTGCATTTTGCATGTTTCCCTGCACAGCTGCACTTTGGTGCATATCTGTACAAATATCTGGCTGCCTCTGCATGTACAAAATAGGATGAATGTCACAACTTCTGTGTTCTGATCCCTGTGGTGAATTTTCTCCCAAAGAACCACAGGTGCTTGTGCCACTTGGGGCTCTCAGTGACAATGGGAGTAGCTACTGGCTTTACATCCCACACTCCACTAGTTCCAAGATTTTCTGAAGTTTTTTTTACATGTACTTTTTAGATTAGCCAGTGGGTGTCTAACACTACAAGCACATTTCTATGTTAGCGTGTCTGGATTTCATGGACTTTACTCTGTGCCTTGTGTTGAAACATATTCAAAAAACTGTCTATGCTATCTGTCCACAAAGTCTTGAAATTATATTTGTATTTACTTCTGAAACATGCAATAATGTGGAATAATTTAACTGGATTTGACTCACTGGCCTGAAAGTGCCACTTGCATGGACTGACAATCAGCATTTTGATAATAGGTCCTTTACTTGTATTAGTTTCCTTCCTTTCCTTTTTATTGCCCTTAATTTCCTTCTCTTCTACCTAAACTCTGAGGAATCTTTTGTTGAAATGGGTAGTGACCAGATGACCAGGAGGATGAGTCTTAGCTGAGATGGAGATGTCTTGTCCAAGGGCACCCTAGTCCAGGTGTCTCTAAAACCTGACTTAGATCTCTTGATATTAGTAATAATAGAGTTTAATCACACTGGTATCTCATAATACCTCCATTTAATTATGTTATATTAACACTAATAGTATTATACAGCTCGTTTACCAGAGCTATCACACCTTTGAATATGTGGAACTTCTCTGCAATTTAATGAAAAACAAGTTTAAAATCTCAAGAATCATCATTCTCTGAGAAAATGAAATATTTTGTCAGAAATCTTGTCCATCAGCCCAGACCATGACAAGAGACTTGAAAGCTCCTGTTTCTGATGATATTAACTATTTGTGAGTACAATGATCTGTGCAACATTTGTTGTATGATGGCACTGGATCACCAGTCTGGCTGATTCGGTGAGCAGTGACCTTGGCTTGGAGAGAAAAAGCACAGGTGCTTTCACAGGCACAGCACAAAATGGAATTCAGTCAAACAACTCACAGGGGAAAAAAAAGAAAAAAAGGAAAGAAAGAAAGAGAGAGAGAGAGAAAGCAAAGAAAAACTGGAAAAACTGCAGGTGGAATGAAGCATAATGTGAAAAGGAAGACCCCTATATTTCTGAGGTCACCCAGTCTAGCAAGTATTATTCATTTGTGACAGAATCCATGCAGAAGCTGAGGAGGTGAAAAGACCAGAAAATAGGTACTGTATGTGTCAATGTTTGCACCATTCAGTGTTGTTCCACTACAACAGACACTGTAATGGGCTGTGTTATTTACGTCCTCCGTAGCCCTGCTCCCAGCAAAACAAATGCTATCTTTGAGTAATCAGAATATTTATACCACAGGTCCTCAGTAAGGATGGATAAAGAAGTTTAGTGCTTTAAAGAATATTTGAACTTCTGAGTTCAGAATTTCTTTAAACAGTTTAAAATGAAAATAATTGTTTTCTTATGCCTCAGACCATAAGTTTTTTTATGGTTAGGTTTTTTACGGAAAAAAATTCTCTTTTAGATCAATTCACTTCCCATTGGACAAAATGTGGGAAATGTCACCAAGAAAAATATCTTAATTAAATCAGTGATTTCATTGCATCAAGAATCCCCTGCTTTCTCTGCTGTTTATTAATGTTTTTCATTTTCTAGCTTTGGCTTCTCCCAGAGTCATTGCCAATGACTTGAGAAAGTATTTTGTAGCAGAAGGACCAGCCTGCCCAGGCTCTCTGGTCTCCTCTCAAAGACAACAGAAGCAATGTGTGGCTTTCAAATCTTATTGTTTTTACAGGTAGGAAATAGGTGAGGATTAATAACAATTATGCACCTCTACAGAAGCAACAGAGAAAAAAACCCTTCCTAAAAGGGGACAAACAAGTAAAGAAAAAAGGCAAACAGCTTACAGGGATGGATAAAGCCTGGGAATCTCTTTCTGTGGGCAGACACTTCCAGCTCAGATGTTACAAAGGACTCTCTAGTTTGAACTATCAGAGAAATGGATCAAACAGCACAGTCAGAAAGAAAGAAAAGGAACAGCACAAGATCAGATTTAGGCAAGAACAGAATTGTGAGGATGCATCAATGGAATGTAGTAATTTAAGAAGGGATTGCCTGGGGAAGGAAGAGAGAGATAACCAGGTAGCATCACCTCAAAATCCTCCGTAATCCTCTGTGCTCCTTTGTGTCCTGCAAGTAAGAATGCATTCTGCTTCCTATATGGTAAAAGCAGAAGATTATGTTTTCTATCCCATATTTGCATCTTGTGGTGACATGCAGGGTCTTTGAGAACGTGTCACAGTCCCAAGGGCACTCATGTCCCTGCCCAGGCTGCCATGGCCTGGGATCCCATTTCAGCACAGTCCAGGGCCACCAGTCCCTGCCCCAGTGATGCTGGCAGGGCCTGCTCTCCAGCCCTGCCACAGCCTTGCCTCAACAAGAAAATGAGGGTTTTTTTTCTGGTTTACTGAGTGAATTGCAGAACTCCCCCGGGCTTTGAGGGGGCAGGATGTGGCCCATGGCACAGTTCAGTCATCTACTGCATGGCGTAGCAGGTGATCAGTAGAGCTCTAAACCAATGGGGTTTTGGAGCATCTTTTTTACATAAAGCATCCTTGTGCTGTAAAAGATGTTCTCTTGAAATAGACACAGCCTGTAGCATGTAGCAAATACATTTTTTCAGCTAATCTCCATTATCTGGTTGCTGATACTGTCAAAGATCATCCAATATATATTAGTTGTCTTTTTGATATGCCATCATAGGGGAGTTTTGTAATCTTTCCTCCATATACCTAAAAGGGGTATGTTTTTCACTGCTGATTGAGATGCTTCCTGAATGCCAGAAATGCACTCATCCACATTTCAAGTGATGTATTTATCTGAAGTAGTTTCCTTCTGATAATTTCATTTGATGAATCAAAAACGCAGCTTTCAAATCCCTGCAAATCGAGACAAAATTTTTTTGAACATTTATCAAAGCAGTATTGGGGTCAGATAATCTAGCCTTGATTCCTAGTGGATGTTTTATTTTCTTTTGATGCTGACACCTTATAGCAGCCCATTGAAATCCAACATCAACTTATTACAGTTCACTACCCAGCAAAAGATACAGCTGTGATGCTTGTGTGAGGAATAAGGCATTTAATTCAGCTGGCTTCAGCACACAGGGACCTCCATCAACATTGCAGAAAGGCACATATCTCTCAAAGATTTTACTGCTAATTTTTCAGCAAGAGAGTTTTCTTTTGAATTTATTATTTTTTTGCCACTGGGAGCCAGTTATTTGAACAAAGCTCAGTCTCTCCTTCCCCATGCTCTCAGTCTTTTGCTTCCTCTCTCCTGCCATTGCTTCTACTCTCATACATCTCAAAAACAGCTTCCAGCATCCCCCACAGACTTTATTATACTAAAAGGAGGGAAAATAAGCATTTGATCTAAAAGATTTGATAGGTGCAGATAAATCTATGAATTTATTTGAAG
The DNA here is from genome assembly GCF_028018845.1 of Melospiza georgiana. Taxonomy (NCBI): domain Eukaryota; kingdom Metazoa; phylum Chordata; class Aves; order Passeriformes; family Passerellidae; genus Melospiza; species Melospiza georgiana. The sequence goes on from NC_080433.1 coordinate 65,844,044, forward strand.
TTTCTAGCAAAAATAAAATGCTTTGGATGGATAACGAGCAATCGAAGACAGTAATCTTAGAATATTAAGCTAGAAACTGAATTTACGGCCTGGCTTTCTGTAAACACAATTACTGAGATATGCAGGTTGATTTTATTAACTTCCAAAAAACTCCAAGGCAGATGAAAACAAAAAGTAAGTGCCATGAATTATTCTAGAATTTTTTTCATTTAAAATTACTCAAAAACCTAACGAGGCCCTAGCAACTGGAGATAAACTAAATAGTACTTAGAAAATGTTATAATACTCTTTCTAGCTGCTCTATCAAAATAGATTTCAAGTTGCCAGCAAGGAGAACCATTGCCCTTCCCACATACTCTAGCATGCTTTCATATGCTGGAAACCAAAGGAAAAGGTTTTTTAAGTTTTCCTTGAAAAGAAGGCACTTCAAGAGCAGCACTGTAGAGGAATCAGAAGAGCCCTCTGAACTGATGCTTTTTGTTATGAATGCTTCTCTCTCCAGCTTAGTTCTGTGCAGAAATTACGCCATTTGGTTTTGTGCCAACCCAGGCACAGTCAGGATGCCACAAACACAGTCTGTCTGTCTGCCTGTCTGTCTGTCTGTGGTGAGGAATGCCTGTGCTGCTTTCAGGGGTAGCATTTCAACGCTGTCCTGCCACAGGCTGCTAGATGTGTCTGTGACGCCAGCCCAAGGGTTTGCATTGACTTTTCTGCCTCTGCCAGCTCTCCTGGGCTCTCCCACAGCAGACTGGAGCATGAGGCAGCTGCCTGCACCCCGTCATGGCCAGATGTGGCTGTAGGGCAGGTTGCACTTGGTGCCTGTTGTGCCACCAGCCTCTCCAGCCCAGCTCATGCACACCCAGTGCCGCTCATCTGAATGAGCCTTTTGCACTTCAGGATCCAAAAAATGCAGCCATGTCCTGCTGGGGAGCAGGGCAAGGGCAGAGCAGCCCCGCTGGTGCCATCAGTGCCTGTTCAGCAGAGGATGCCATGCTCTGAGTGTGCCCCCAGGAGCACATCACCAGCTCCTCTCCCACCTGCCCTCGGGACCAGAGCAGGGCTGGTGACTGAGCCAAATTAGGGATGCCAGAAAGGCATCTTTAGTCAGGAAAACATCTGGCAAACCATTTGTGTGCAAGAAAAAGCATTGTTTACTGCTGCAAATCCTTCTGGGGGTCTGTGCTCCGGCTATGCAGTGGCAGTTCAGTCATGAGCCTGGAAATAATTTGTGGGATTATTTTTGGAAATGTCCAATTGTCTCATTATGCCAAGATTAAATAGGGCAACAGATGTAGTAATTAAAAATGAAAAAGTGACAGTTATTTTTGGCTCAAATTGATACTATTAACTGACAGGGTAGATGGGCTTTTAAAGCCAAAAATATATGCAATAGCAGTCAGAATAGCTGTTATTTCCCTGCTGGTTGTGAAAGGCTTATGAATCATGTTCTACACCCAGCCAATGGCATACCTTTATTTCAGATGCTATTTAAATTACACCTAATTTAAATGAAGAGGTGGAACTAAGGAAATATCTGAAGGTTTTTTTCAGGCTTTGTCTGACATCAGAAGTCAAATGACTGCATATCTTGATTTCCAGAAGAACATACGAGACTAATTAACAAAATGAACAGAAGATTTACCCCAGGTAGACCTGTAAAAAGACCATATTGAATTTATAGCTGCAATGGCAGAGTTAATTTGTATTTTCATAAGATCAGTATTGAGAATGTACTTCTTTAGCTTATTAATATTATGTGGGAGAAACTGGTGCTTTCTTACTGACCCATCATTTCCAGAGCATTGTATCAACATGTACCAGTAGTAACTGCACCAATTTTTTTCTTACTTAAAATGAGAACAGTAGGATTTGACTCTGCTTCTTACATAATCCTAAATATGTCCTAGAAAGAAAAATTATTTAAAACCCCACAACTAGTTGTAGGCAGAGCCTACAACTGGGTACATTCCCTGGCTATAAGGATCTGACTGAGGACTGTGTGTCTCTGAGCTCATTTGCACTCACTGCAAGCCTTAGATAAATGCATTAACTTTTAAAAAAGGTAATCATTATATTAATTTATCTCCTTCATCTATAATGCCAGGTAATGCAGTTTGGCAAGCATCACTTATAAGTGGAATTATTCTCCCCTGAGAAGCTCTAAATGACTCCTCTTTGTCCAAATATGTTTTGCCTCAATGCACAGAGACACACAGGCTATCTTCCAACTTAAATCAATATTGTGATCAACAGTGAATCCAATTAAAGCATATTTGCTTGGCTTTTCAGATGGTGAAGTAATGATCTTCCCCAGCTCCAGCAGACAGCAGGGAGGTGCAGAGGACAGCTGAGGAGCCTGGGCTGCACAGCCCCTCCTGGAGCTCTCGGGGTCACTGGAGCCTTGGCTGGCACAGAACCAGGGGCTGCAGGTGAAAGCTTTCCTGGCACCAGCATCAGAGAGTTGCAGCACTACAGATTTGCCTTGAGCAGAGACACAAGCAGGCAATGGGAATTTATTGCGGTTCCTTTGCAGCCTCCACGGGGGGGCAATCTGCTGCAGATCAAGCCCTTGACTTTCCTGGCCATTCTCTGCTCTTGCAGGTCCACTAGAGCAGAGATACAGAGATACTCTGCTCCTGCAGTGGTTGCTTCCCCTGCCCACGCTTTGGCAGGGCTGCTTAATCTTAATTTTAAATATTTATTGGGCATTTAGTCTAATGCCCACTACTTGGGAAATGTCTCATGTGATTGGTGTAAAAGCAAAAGTCAACTTTTTTTTGCAAGAGGCTGGCCTAAAAAAAAAACAATCTCCAGCTGTTCATTGATGGGAACACACATTTATAGCATTCCCCTTGGAGTGATATTTCTGTGGCACTGTACTTTAAGTGAGGTGCATCCTTTGGAACTTGCAAGGCAGCTCAACTAATTTGCTGTGAAAAGTAGACAGTAAATGAGAATTTATTTTTGATAAACACTTGAAAATTTTCTATCTCGATGGAACACTTGTGATACAAGAACAAATACTTGATGTCTCCTTCAGGATGAATTGGAGAAGCCCAGTTAGAAAGTTTGCATAGAAATCAATCATTTCCAATTCTACATAAACGCTCTCACGAATTCTGTGTTCTGCAAAATCAGGGGAGTAAGCACATTTGTTACCATTAGTCACACACACGACACTCTGCAATATTATCTATTATTCTTTGTGCCAGAGCAATAGCTTCCAGCTCTAAATGCAGATCACACACCACAGACTTTATTTATGGCCTTTATCCCTGCTTCCTTGCAAACAGCGGGGCTAAATGGACAAAATGTTAAAAAGAAGTATCAGAAATCTCTGGAAGTCTTAGGAGAGCAGCTAGAGCCTTTTTTCTGGAAATCCTCTTATGCCTATGTTTCCAAATTGTAGTGGAGTTTTTTAAAGTGTCTGAAGTCCAGCTTTCAGGGGTAAATGGCTGGAGTAGGTTATTGTGCAGCTGTACCAGCAGCATGAACTAAGAAAGTCCCAAAGTGAATGCAGCCAAAGTGATAGGGAGGCATTTCAGTGTCATATGCTGAAGGAGTGTCTGGCACTGACATTTTATCTCAACTATCTATCCCATGCTCTGCAGCTCACCTTCAATAACCCCCTGACAGAGGAAAAATGTGTGACCCTGAGGATTTAAACAAAACAGTCAAAGCTTGATCTTCCACTATTTTGCACATCTTTGGATGATCTATGGCTCTCTAGAAGAAGGGCAAAGTTGCTCTGAAATGTGGCCTTCCTTGAGAAGAACTTTACACCAATTTTGTTTCCCTGGTGTAAAATGTAAATCACTGCGTGGCCTACAAGATGAGTTCTCCAAGCAGATTTGTCCTCTCTTTCTGCCATTCTGTTCGAAGCCCCTTTCACAGCTGAAGCTGTGAATTAAAGCAAGGGCAGGACTGCTGGAGAAGGTGGATGTCTTGGGGAGCTGAACCACAGTTGTGTGCTGTGGGCTGTCCTGAGTTCCTGGTGTGCACACAGTGCTTTGCAAGGCACTCAAAGGTCCAAATTTCAGTGGCTTGTGCCTCCTGAGAGCATAAAGTATAATGGTGTTTTTTTAAAGATGTTTGTGTCTCTAGACATTGCCTACATAGCCTTTCTTACAATTATAGATCTGTAATTATGTACTTAATGATGACACCCCCTCTGTCTGATGATAAATATATTTTTTCATAATAGCACTTAAGCATTGCATATTTACTAATCAAAAGGAGATTTGCAGTGCAAGTGAAGAATTACAAATTAATTATACCCTATCTTTAATTATACCATAAATAATCTGGATCATTTCCCAAGAAATTATATTAGAGCTCTTGCAAAGGCACTTACCCTGGATGCCTGCAATGGTCCACATCTCGTGCTTACCCTGACAAGTGTAAGAAACCCAAAGTGCTAAGTTTTCATTACTACTGCCTCTGAAGTAACTGCAGTGCACTTAAAATAGATGTACAATTCATGAAAATGAATCATTAAAAGGCATTGAGTTGAATTGTGCCTGGCAGATGTTGTCACAAACATTGCTGAAATACTCAAACACTTCTTCCAGCAAGTGATGATAGGATGCTTGGCAGCAAAATTATACCATACCCAGAGAAGTAATGCTGTTCATGCTAATGCAAGAAAGGCTTCATAAACAACCTCTGGAGCTCTACTGCACAGTTATGAGGGCGCTCCTTCCTCATCTCTTGGATAGCTCTTGGTCAAGGCTACATCATCCTACCCATAGGGATGTCACACCTCAGCTCTGGAAAAATGAGAAGAAGAAGAAGGCAGAGGCCAGTCTGGCCTGAGCTGTTCTCCATCCCCTTGGGCTCTGTGCAGCCCTCCCTGCTCCCTGCTCACCCATGGTGCTGCTGAACAGGGCTCATCTGCTTCTCTCATCTGAAGAAGCTTGATAGAATTAAATTTTAGCCACACCAACCTGAGTGGGGCAGAGGAGGACATCCTGGACAGCAGCAAAGAATGGGTTGGTTTAAGACGGCCAATGCCCTGAAACCAAGGTTTTGAAAAACACAGTAATTTATTGTGTCCATCCTGCTGAAGAGCTGGGTCAAGCCCAAAAATGCTTTGGCAAGTATTGCAATTGCATGATCTGCAATGGCTTGTTTGCATCATCTCCTTGGGTGCAGACATTTTTTTAAGAGGACTTGATCATGGGCAAGACTGCAGGCCCTCCAAGGCACAGCTGTAAGCTTGATTGAACCCCATTTTTGGTGAGTATATTTTGGCATTTAAACATGGCATGTCCACACCAGGCTCTTCTTCATGTCACACATGGTAAATGCCCCAGCCATCTTCCTGTGATCCAGGGAAAGCAGACTGATGGGCAATTCCACTCACATGACACAAAAAGTCATTTTCATTTTTTCCCCCTCATTAATGTTTCCCCAAATAAGACTTCTGTGTGTAGGGGTCAGTTCTTACTGTCAGGAAAATATATGGGTTGGAGGATTTTTTAACTTCTGGAGCAAAATGGTCTTATCAGATTCCTCAGCAATTGAATAAAGCATGTGGTCTCCCAGCTTACCTAGGATTTGAATAAGATCCATGCTAATGCTGATGGCTTCAAAGCACACAGCACCTAAACACACTTTGACAGATGATTTTTCTTCTGTGTGCAACTGAAAAGAGTACATCCTGATAGAGGAGTTTATCAGTTCCAGCCTAGCTAATGAGCTTAGTCTTCTTTCTGAACTGCTGAAATGATGCAAAAGTGCCTGAAGGAGGCATATTGATGAAATTTTGCTTCAGCTCTGAGCACTGAGAAGCTTAATCACTTGGATCTCTCACCAGGAGAGTTTCCTCACCCACTGCAGGGTCTGCCTGAAGGGTGGGCTCTTTGCTGCTCTCAGCTCAGCCGTCAGCACCTGCTGATCCACAGCAGGCTGGTGGGTTAGCCAGGAAGCAGGGAGTGGTTGGGTACCTGAAATATTTTTCCTTGCATCATCCATAGATGATGGGGAGCTGGCCTCCTGACTGACCATCTCTATTATGATGGATACCCTCCGTGGCTGAACTTCACTGCGTTCATGTGACTTCAAAGATGCAATTGTTCTTGCTATGGTAGCAGTCATTCCTTCTACCTCTGGGCTAGTAAGCTTTCTGAGGACTTGGAAACACTCCTCATCTGACATTTTCTATTTTAGCAATTCAGAAAGTGGACACCCTACTTTGCAGTATTTTACACTATTAATTAGTCCAGTTCTGGTACACAAATGGCAAGAGACTTTCCATAGCACATAACCTCTAAGCAGTGTAACCAGTGCTTCACAAATCCTTTGCACTTTGTTTTTCCTTCTGATGAAAGGTCTCTCTGTTTCCTGGGTTATGAATCTCCACAGAGCCTGTCTCATAACACCCTAAAGCTTTCTTCCTTCTCAGAGTTATTGCTGCCATGCTCTTTTACATAGGACCATTCAAAAGCAGGTTTTGTTCTGCACGAGCACATAGTCATGTTTATAGTTCCTCTGGAGCTGTGTCCCACCACCCTCTTCCATGGTTTCACTAACACCCAGCAGCATGACATTGCTGTGTGAAAGCTCTGTGGCACTGGCAGCTTGTGCCCACATGGGATGGGTCTCTGGGCTCATTGCCCGTGGCTGATTGGCACAGCTGGTACTGGGACACGGCTCTGGGAAAGCCCCAGTCCCCATGGAAAACCCACATCTGATGGGGCAGCCTAGATTTGATATCTGTAAAGCAGCATTTGCTTTCTCTCCTCTTACCTGCAGCATGTCTTGCCTGAAGCCTTTTCTGAAGGTGAGAAAGTGAAATTGTGGCAGCCTCAAAACAATGTTTGAAGAATAAGAAAATGTGATACCACTAAATGGCTCTTTCATTCTATTACTGAGCACACATTAACCTTATTTAAAAATTCCAGTACTGCATGTGTCATGTATACTAATGTGGTTTTGCTTTTTAACTGAGAGCCCTTCTTTCCTTGCAAAGCTGGCAGTAAGGATATCTGTTGAAGGATTGGTTGGTATCTTGAGCCTGTTTATGTTAAAAGATTGAAAAGTTCCAGTTGTTATTGAAACTCTGTAATTGAGTTCTCCAGAGAATAGATGAACCTGAGAGCACTTGTGTTTTCCTGAACATAAAAAACAGTAAAGATTTCAAGAGACAGGTTTTTTTGTTTGTTTGTTTGTTTGTTTGTTTGTTTGTTTGTTTTTACCCTGGAGAGGACATATATTTTTACCAATTTTAGTCAAGAAAAAACATGAAGGTGTTTGAGACTGCAGAGTCACTCCTGAAGGAATAACTAGCTCTTCAGAGGGCTGGAACACAAGGCATCACCCTGGGATATATCCTGGTTTCAGGAAAACTGTTGCTGGTTCCTGTTACCTGTGTAACAAGGAGTCCTAAAACATTGTTCCCGTGCCTTATGTAATAGCACATCAAGTTTTGCTTTTCAATTCAGAGTCCTCACTAATTGATATAAGTTATTAATGCAAAAATTTCATTTCCACGTGAGGGTGAATTTAAGATTGTTTACAGTTTTATAAGAAAACTGACATCCATGTTTTACAGTTGCCCCATTGCATGTTTTTGGTGGTATTCACCCATATTGAAAGCCCTAGCTCCAAACTCCTGCTCCCTCTTTGCAAACACTTGCAGATGAAGCATGTTCTCCCTGTTGAGAGCCAGAGCACAGATTTGGCTCGCTCAGCATTTCGCTGTCGGTGCCAGAGGAACAAAACCAAACCCTCCAGAGAGAGGGGAAGGATGCATCAGGGCTGGAGACCCACTGGCCAGCCTGGTGGACACCACAAATTAGCCGAGTCTGCAAACAGTTCAGAGCAGGAGCTGTTGTTTCCTGACTTGCATTAAGTCTAGAATGTAATTACCACTGAACAAATAACACTAACAATAACAGTTGTACTGCTGTACTGCTAGCTTTATGCTTCTCTTTGCACTGTGCTGCACTGTAGACCTTACCCTGGTTTTAAACCATGAACCCTGATTATTAAAGCACACAGAGAGGAATTGTACCCTCCTACATAGCCTATGCTGCAAACAGGGTGAGTGCCCCCGGTGCCTCGGGAGCAGCATTGTGCAACACACAAACGCCTTTAATGATCCCAGCACTGCTTCCACAGTGTCTTGTTTAGACTACTCAAAATAACCTACCCAAATTATGAATCTTTGCATAAGAAATGATGTGTGTTAAAAACACAATGAGACACGTTCTGCACAGAGGTTGGTTGGGAAGTGGGAGTGAGCCTCTGTGCAAGAGGCAATTCAGCAGAGAACTCGCATTGTCTTTAACACTGCAATTAACCTAAAACATTGTCCTTGTAAATAAGAAGATTTGCAGTGTGGCCACTGCTGTGGAAAGCTTGTGATGAAACATTTAGGACAGCGCTTTCTGAATGTGACTAATTTTCAGAAGGCATATCAAAGTTTCATAGTGGCACTAATTCAATCACAAGATAAGGAATGATTTTATTTTTATGTTGGGCTTTAACAAGGCTGGATGAGTGTGTGGGGTGGCTTAACAAGTGTGTGTGTGCCGAGGGCCGCCTGATTCACGGCTTGTGGAGAGCTGCTTCCCTCCAGCTGAGCACATCGTGTCAGCCTTAACGGGGCTCTGAGCCCCATGCTGCCTTCACAGCTGAACCCTAATGCAGGCAAACCTGGCAATTATGAGAGAACTTCACAAGCAGCAGCACAGCCTTTGGTTAAATCCTCATTAAACACCTCTACCCTGCTCCTGGCCCAGTCTCTCCAGGCCCAGACTAATCACATTGAGGGGGCAATAAAAGGCAGCAGAAGTGTGTTTCTGTGAGGTGCTGGTTGTACCTTTTGTATTGTCCTCACGCCCCACTGAACTGGCTCAGCTGTGGAGGGAGCTGTGATGGTGGGAGTTTGCAGGGACAGTCCAAGGTGCAGCAACAGCACAGCTGCTGCTGACACCCCCCGCTGCTCCTACGCTTTCATCATCGTGCTGCAAAAGATCTGCTCTTCCAGCCTCATCTCAAAGTTCAGGAAAGTAGAAAAAAGTTTTCATGTAAAATTGCAGGAGACACAGAGTGATGTGGGGTGATATACATAACAAGCCAAAAGGGAGTACCATGGATCCCTTTTCTCTGGGTTTGGTGAAGACTACATAGAACATTCAAGCCAGTCATATTTCTCCGTGCAACAAACAATGGCAATTAAATCATGATCTGTAGTGAGTGGCTGGATCTCAGCACAAGCCTGTCCCCCAAACCTGAGCCTGGCAGGGTGAGCACAGACATAGCAGAGCCTCACCCTTCTCCTTCTTTTATCCTTTTCAGCAGGTGCAGCACTTTTTCAGCAGCAGAAATGTTACCCAGGAGATGCAAGCAGGCACCAGCCTTGCTCAGGGCAGGACAAAGCTGCCCCCCATCAGTCTGCCTTGCCCAGGGTCAGTTGGCTTTTCAGTGGGTTGTTCCCCCAGGGCTGTGCAGGAGAGCATGGGACACATCCTGCTCAGAGCACCCTTGCTGACCACGGGGAAAGGGCACAACACACCAGTGTGGTGCTGGGAAGGGAAGGGAAGGGAAGGGAAGGGAAGGGAAGGGAAGGGAAGGGAAGGGAAGGGAAGGGAAGGGAAGGGAAGGGAAGGGAAGGGAAGGGAAGGGAAGGGAAGGGAAGGGAAGGGAAGGGAAGGGAAGGGAAGGGAAGGGAAGGGAAGGGAAGGGAAGGGAAGGGAAGGGAAGGGAAGGGAAGGGGAGAAAGCTTTGCATCAGCTCTGGAATCACAAGTTTGCCGAGCAGATGAGTGGTGGCCCTTTTGCATGCTGTGAATTTCCAGCACTGCCTCACTTGTGCTGGGAACACAAATATTTTCCTGTTGTGCCTGTGCCAAATCAGTTACAGCATCCAGCAGCTGTGCTGGTGTGTTTTGACTGAAGAGACACCACTTGATGTCAGCATAAAGTAACTCATTATCAACACATTCACCCAAATTCACATTTAGGATCTTCAGAAATTATTACCATTATATTAAGCTACATGTTTAAAGCTTTGCAGCTAATTAATATGCACTGATTAATATGCAGCCCAGACTCAGCCTCAGGTACTGGGAAAGTTTCTGATAATAAAGCTACAAGCAGAGTGACAAGGACATATTACCTCAGCAGATGGCACAGTTTGTTAAAACAAACCAATGCATTTTTTAGAGTGTTCTAATCTCCACTTGAAACACATTTTAATTTAAAATGGAAGGACATTTACATAAAAAGGGTTCAGAGAACAAATATTTCACAAGTTAGATAAAGGCAGTTCTGGTTTAAGGCAATAGAAGGTGGGAAAACATAAACTAATAAAAAACATTCTCAATGATGGAATTTCAAGCATAAACTGTGGTTTGTGATAATTTAGATTGCTATGGAAAGCTTTCCTCTGGAAGGTGACAGCATAGTCTGTGTTCAAGAGTCATCAGCAGAACTGAGGTACAGAATTGTGTGAATAATGATTAATCTGATGGGAAAATAAACATTTTATTTTGGAGGACTGAATCCTTTAAAGCTTTTATTAAACTTTAGGTCACCCTTGGAATGGAAATGCTGTTCTGTAATGAGATCCTGAATATGCTAGAAAATAAATTAAAGAAGACAAAATGTATTTTTTTAGATTATAATCTGATTAGGCCAGTTGCTGTCTGAAAAAAGGAATTAGCATGTCTTGATGAATTCACTGTTGGAAGTAAAAAAATGTTACTGGATCTTTGGATGTAATGAAAGTAGGTGACAAACTCAAAGGTGGGCACAGGTGGTTTCTCTGATTCACTCCTGCATTGTTCAATCCAATCCTTGGGTTTTTACTTTTTATCTTTTACTAATCTGAGGCCAGTTTAAAGCAATATGGGTGCCTAAATCTTTGTTGCTCCAAGACCCAGGAAGGATGACCAGACACAGCATCACACTCTGAGGCTCTCCACGCCTCTGTGAGGAGACTCAGGCAGTCTGCACTGGGCTCCCCAAGGGGAGCATCACTGTTCTGCTGGGCTGACACCCCAGTCCTGCAGCATCTCCTACAGCCTTTCCCACAGCTTGGTGTCTGTCCAACAGAGAAACAGGGAAGATGACAGAGATTAGGTCTTTTCTTCCACAAAGGGGGAAGAAGGTGCTTGTGATGGTGTTGGGTGACAATGCCAAAGGTGTGGGAGAAGGTGTTTTCCAGCCTGCCCAGACTTTGCTGGGCTGTCACCTCTGTTCAGCTCTGATATTTTGGCTTTCTGTGTGTACAAAGTTTGCCTCTGATGTCCTCCCTCTGTTCTCACACAAAAGGTAAGAAACTCCTCCTTGCCTCATTGTTTTTTCACTTCTTTCTGTTGTTTCGCCTCATCTCCCATGCTTCCTCCTTCAGCTGCCCATTTCTCAGGGCAAGAGCTGTCTTCACTGTTTCTGACATGTCTTTCACTTTCATGGGAGACCTTTAGTACCTTCATACTACAGAGAAGGAGTGAGTGTTTTCTATGGTTTTGATGAGAGGCAAAACACACGAGAGACAGTTAAGAAACATTTTGATGCAGAAACCTTTTTCACTGCAGATAAATTGCAATATTTTATGTTCTCCACAAAGAAGCAATGTACAGAAGGATAATTCAGAGAGCTGACACTGCCATCCTGATGCCTTTCTTGTGGAAAGAAACAACTCCAAAAGAAAAATTGTAGCAACAAGGAGGAGGCAGAAGAGCTTAACCTATCTCTACTTGCATCAATAGAACATGCAATTGGAAAAGATTAATGGTAGAGTTTCAACCTCATTGATGGGGTCTCACTGAATGAGAGCAGATCTGAGCTTTGCTCTTGATTCCTTGATTAGTTCTTGACATTTTTTAAAACATGAAAGATAAAATACATTAACAGTCTTTGGAGCCAGAAACAGTCAGAAATTCAGAGATAAATGGTATTTTGCAGACAAGCAAGGTGTTGCCACTTACTGAATAACACAGGTAACTTTTAACTGCAGCTCACCTTCATGACCTCCTCTTCTTCCAGCAACTCAGCATCTTGGCTGTACTACACCCACTTTGATTTTTTTTATATTACTTATATATTTTTATATTTTTTCCTCAAATATTTAGATTCAGAATCAGAACATTCATATGCTGACCACACTTTGCTTCTTTGAGAAGTTATGCTCAGGGACCATTATTTTTTGACCTGGACAACAGGCAGATATTCCACACATCTGCAGTTCATGGGCCTAATAAAACTCATCTACTTTGAAAGACAGTGAAAGAAAAAGAAAAGCCTAAACCAAAGCAAGTATTAAATGGTGAATCCAAAGGTAGCTCACCTGTTATCATCTCAGCCCTCCTCTTAGTCTGCTTACATCAGTCATCCAATCTATACCTGTTTAAATAAAACATGGGCAAATATTCACTGTCTGGTGCATCCAGCAAATTCACTTTCCCACATTTCCAGTAGCTTTTAGGAGCATAAAAAGAAAAATACCCACCTATTTAGTGTGCCTTAAAAGCAGCTAGAGATTTAGAAACACTTCCTCCCCATTCTTTTTTCTATATTCTTTACATCCAAAAAAAAAAAAAAAAACAAGTCACAAAAACCCCAAAAAATAAGTGATCAAAAAGTGAGCTAAGGTATTAAGTTTATTCAGGAGCTCAGAATTATTTCAGAGAGTTGCTTTTCACTCCTATCAAATGCATATGTATAAATTTTAAGTCAATATGTTTTGTTAGCACTGTTAAGGTAGAAAGCTGCCTGCTATCCCTTTTAGCTAAATGCCAGGTAAATAAACAACCAACTGGCTTAAGCAGATTGAGTAAATAGTATTTGTGGGCAGGTAGTTTTGTTCAGCATGTGGCATAAAAATGTTTATTAATGCTGTTAACCTGGGAAAATGCTGAGGTAAAGGAAGGGATTAGGCAAATGTACAGATTAAAACAGAAATATTTGTCAAAAACAATGTTCATAGAAGCAAATAGTAAACAGCCACATGAGTTTGCTGAAGCCAAATGCTTCCATTTAATAAATGAGAGGCTTCATTAATCCTCCCTGACAGAAGTAATGCTTGGAATGGAGAACAGATCCAAGAGAAAATATTTTTCGAATTCACATCCCATGAGTGCCTGGCAGCCCAGGCAGGAACCACAGCTGCTCCCAGGCAAGGAGGAGTATAAGGAAGGCAGCCCCTTGCAGCTCTCACAGCTCCTGCCTGCTGCCAAACATTTGGGGCTGATAACAGAGCAGCTGGAGGAGCTATCAGTGGTGTGGGTTGCTGTGATCAATAGCTGGCTTAGAGATGCTCCTGGTCCCTGAGTGCTGTGCACCAGCTGTGATCCAGGTGCCAAAAATATGTCGTGACAAAAATATGCTGTGTCCTACACTCAGACACCCACTTACCACTGTGGCACTTGCTCTGAGGGCTGCCCAGAAGCAAAGCTCATGGTGGTGGTAAGTTCCCAAACTTCAAGTGAGCCCTCCAGCACTGGGTGCCTTTCTGCAGGAGCACTCAGAGCTCTGTGATCAGCTGCACGTCTCCTCTTTCCCCTAAAACAATATCTTTCCATTTGATAAGATCAGGTCTTGAGCCACACATGGCCAGTGCAGTTGGATTCATCTTGTCTAAGATCCAGGCACGATGGAGGTGCCAGGTGTGGGGCAGGATTTTGGTGGGAATCCATCCACACACAGCACTGTTGTCTGAAGGTGCACCCCATCCCCTGAGCCTCAGCTGCAGCACTGCTCCTGTGTTGGCTGACCACATCCAGCTCTGCAGCAGTGCCTAGGAGCAACACCCTCCTTTTCCTTCAGCAAACAGCTTTACACATCATTGACTTGGCTTCCATAGCTTGGACCTCTCAGCTTGCCTAGAGCATCACAACATCCCTGGAATGAAGCCTAAGGCAATCCCTGCACACACAGAAGGCTAAGGCATGGCTTGCCACCATCATCACTGAAATCACTGAAATGTCATCCCATGGAATTGCTCATCAGCTTCCCAGTCACTGTGCCTCAAGCTGCTCCATGTCCCCTCACATGAGCTAGAGGACCAGGACAAAGAGCAGACAGTGACTGCTCAACTGAGGCAATCCATAGCACCTATGAAAGAATTCATGGTGTGGCAAACTCTCTCTTTTGCCTGGCCCCTGTCAGGGCATCTTGTCTTCAGGACTGTTGTTCTTTTGTAGAGTTAGATCAAAAGTGAGCAGATGCTCTGGTAGTGTCTGCGGTGGGGAAATGACATAAACCCCACATTAGAAAAAACAAGCTTAAAATAGATGGGCTCAAAGCCAAGATACTCCTTTGCACACACTTCCTCCCCAGGGCAGAGTAGGAAAGTGCAGAGATGTGACAGATGCCAGTCACTTTGCTTCATGTATTTCTGGAAGCAGATAAGATGCTGCAATGAGAACAACAAAGTAAGAACTTGAACTAAATATTTAAGTCCTGTGCCCTCCTGGGAGATGGGCCAAGGGAGAACCATAAGGAGAGATCTGGGATGAGAACAGGCCACACACCTTCCCTTTTGTCAGCCTGGAAAGCAAGAGGTGTTTCTGTACTGAAAGTGCAAGATCAGCAATGAGTTGTTCTCCTAGCATGGGAAGCTTTAAGAGAAAAAATGTCTAAAAATGTGCAGACAAAGGAGTGCTGAACTATTGGCTGAAAAATGGATCAGAGTAAGTTGTTCAAAGGAGACAGCTCAACTGAGGATCCCAGGAAAAAAATTTTTAAAAAGGAAAGTGGGGGAAGCAAGGGTGTTTGAAAGATAGCTGTGATGCAGATAGTACATCACTGGGAGAAGCTGGGGAGAGGAGCTGTGGACCCCATCCTTACCCAGCAGCCAGCCAAGCTCCTGCCCACACTATGGTATGTGTTGTGGTGCAAAAGCAAACATGGAAATGTCAGGAGAATGCTTTTCTTTTTGGTTGAAGGGGCTTTTTTTAGATCCACTGACTTCTTATATATTTTGTACAGGGGAGTGAAAAGTAATGCAGATCCCCCAAGAAACCTTCATGCCAGAGTTGAATTTGCAGCACATGAGAGCTCATGCCACATGGCAGCTGAGGTTGAGCTTGAGCTTGCAGTATTTTTGTGATGAAGAGAGCATTGAGATGGTCAGTGCTGCAGGAACTGAGCTACACTGAGTCCCTCTGAGTCTGGCAGCTAGATTTTTTACTTTGTGCTGCAACATGCAAAGAGGATTTGCTTTGCCTTCTGATGTTTATCTTAATTTTGCATGTGTTCACAACTCACAGGAGAAAATGACAAATTGAGAAAATATTTGTTTTCACAAAAGCCAAGAGACTGTGGCAGCAGACAGCCAGACAAACACAGTGTAAGTGCCAAAGTCTGAGCTTTTCTATACAGTGTGCCATGTACACGATCAGTTTTACCTGCCTAAAGGGCAACAGGAAATTCAGTCTGTAATGCTGCCATAATCACTGCAGTGTCTCTGCACAAGGAGCACTTGTTGCATCCCACTGCAGGTTTTTGGAACACCACCCAAAAGGGAGGCTGAAATCATCAGCCACATTTCATTCAGATACGCCAACTGAATCTAAACAAATTGAAAAATGACCTGCCTGTAGCACTTTGAGGCACACAGCAGAAAATAACTCTGAAATAGCTGCTTATGTTCACCACAGAAAGATTTAATTCTGATTCTGAGCTTGAGCAGCAGAGGTAAATAGAACCACCTGTAAACCATTACCTGTCATGCCCCACTGCCCCCATGTGAAAAAACAAGAACAAGCATTGCTTGGAGTGGAGCTGGTCTAGCAAATGATGAGGAAAATTTAATGTTTTCTCTCAAAAAAGCAGTAAATGAAGAGGAGCTGCTACATCTGAAATTATGTTTGCCTGAAAGGTACCAGCCTTTGACAAAAGGCCCATGAGTCTAGTATTTGCTTTCTCTCCTGTAGTGCAACATGAGCCATTTTGGCCTTTACTTCATACTTCAAGAGGGATTTTGGTGGTGAAACAAACTGCTCTATTTTACAAATGGCTTGAAAGGCTCTGCACTGATGTATAGCCAAAATGGAGAAGAGCTCTGTATAGCAGTATGGCTAAATGTCTTTTTACTTAATTGTTATGTATTAACTTAATTCTGGGAGGAGTTTTGTTTGTTTTGTATTTAATGGATTTTGGTGCCATGATATTATACATTCCATCTAAAACCCTGAAAAAAGCAGACCTTAAAAATGGTTTCTTGTAATACCAAGTTATTTAGGTCCATGGTTTGCTACCAGCAACCAGCAGTGTGATTTCCAAACAATGCCAAGGTTCCCTGGTCCATGGCATCCTACCTCTCCTAGACAAACACAGCACAGCACAGCCTGCCTGAAGCATTTCTCTAGTTCCACTGTGACTTCATCCCAGCTTCCTAAGGAAAAAAACCCATCTGAGCACGACTTCTATCTTTCCCTCTCCTCTTTTCTCTCAACTCCTGAGCCCATTGGCTGGTTTGGCCTCCATGAGACAGAGGGCTGGAAGCCTCAAAGATCAGTTTTCCCTGTGAATTCTGTGCAAATTGGTGGGAAGGTGTTTACAGAGCCTTTTAAAAAGACAGTTTTTAGTGCCTCCACCAAGGAAAGAGGTCAGAAAACTTTGGTATTTCCCATTGCTTGTCAACCCCTAGGCAATCAAGCAGTAAGTGCAAGGCCCCAGATTTAGTTTGGACTAACCCAAGCCCATGTTCTGTCCTGTCAAGTGGGAATGTCACAGATGACAAGAGAGGAATGGAGGTTACTTAAAGAAGGAGAATGTTCAGGGGACAGAGGAACTGTACTAGTAGGACAATATGTCCTACTGGCTTGGCTGCCCACAAATCTGCTTTTCAGGGTATTTTTTAACTTTCTATCTCTTCCTTCTCTAAGTTCCTGCAGGCAGCAATTGGTCCTTGGAAGATGTGATGACAAGGAGAAAGCTCTCTGTTGCCTATAGAGAATATAGAAGTGAAAACACACCTCCACATCTCACCCTGAGCTGAGGTGAAGAATTGGAAAAGTCTTTTCCAAAGAATTGGAAAAGTAAATGTTTCACTTTGTTCCTACATCCACATTAGCTACTGGAAATAGGTTACAAGTACAGAGTCCTGCCCTGGCAGTTTATAAACACAGAAGGAAAAGAACAAACCTTGAGGGGGAAAGTCAGGAGCAGGCAGTGCCTGGGAGCTCTGTGGTTACCCATGAGGGAATGGTCAGCCTGTGGTCTCACAGAAACCTCCTCCTGAGGATTGCCAGGATGCTGGCTAGGGAGGACAAGGTGTTGTTGTTGGCATATTGCTGTACCTTGGTGCTGTCAGCAGGAGCTCTCCATCACTCAACAGCCCTTCTGCTCCCCACCAGGCCACTCGAGTCCATTAGCAGAGTGTCTGGCATTTGCTGTCACATGCCTTTCCTTTTCTTCTGGCTCATATATAAGCCCTTTTGACCTCAATGCTAGTGTGACATATAAACAAGTTATATAAAAACTCTTCAAGCGCATTTTTGCAGATCACAGGTCCCCTATATTCAATAGTCCAATATTTGAAAGTAGCTAGGTTCAACATGGGGTCAGTTCGCCTTTGAGGGGATTATATTTTATGCCCTTCTGCTACCTCTCTAAACAAGAATTCACACATTTCTTGTTTTGAATGCTTTGTTTTTGTTATGAGATGTAGAAAAAAGCAAGACCCAAAGTGATCTCAGCAAATAAGAGCTGGGTACGTGATGCTTCCATTGTGTTGTGCCACCAGATCTTAGAGAGGGAATTCAGGCACTGCACTTGAGTGACTCTGTCAACTGCTAATTCTAATGCCAGCTTTAAAATTTGGTTCTTTAATGTGGGATACAGTGAAACTGTCTTTGTACTGTGTGCATTATTTGAAATACCTTCAGATGTTTTAAGATGTTTTCCACAATAAACTTGTATTTAGTTGGCAAAGCAATGTCCAGTCTGAGTGCACTGAAGATGAGGCTGATCTTGTCCATTTTTAGTGCTGTTCAGACTGTGTGGCTGAGCACAGGAAAAAAAATAAAAAACAAGAAGGGTTCCAAAATGGGGTTGGGAAACATTGATGCTTTTAGGGTCTCAGATGGATACTCAGACTCCCTAAAACTGCCTCTGAGCTCCCAGGGCTGCTGGACCAGAGCCCAAAAGAACCACTGAAACAAGGCTCCTTACCAAGATGTGCTTATTTACTCAGGTATCTCTATGAAACATTGGAACAAAAACCATGTACATAATTCATTCCCAGGTGCCTTTGGGATGTCTGCTCCTGTCAAAGAAATATCAGGAACACATGGACTAAACCACCTCCCTGTCTGCTCCTGCAGGAGCAGATTTGATCCCTGACACTGGCAAGCTGGTATGTGAATTTTGCAGATCCACAAGAATAAATTGATCTTAGTCACTTCTCACCAGTTTTCCAGTAAACCAAAAGTATTTTAATTATTTGAGTGTCAAGCAGTCAAATGCTGTACCTCAGACACAGCTATTCCAGGAGAAAATTAGAAGCACAGTGGAGCAAACAATATGCCAGAGAAACTATGATCACAGTGTGATCTGAAGGATAAGTTTAGTAATGCAAGTGTTTCTTTGCTGGATGACTCATGGAAGGAAGCAGGGGCTGGAGCTGCTGAAAAAAGAACCTGCTCCTTGGGAACACGAGCGAAGGTCAAGGATCAACTGTGTAAAACCAACTTTTTGTTTGGCGTTAATAATCTTTAGGAAATGGATGGAGTGAGAGCAAATGTCAGCTCCAGTAATGACCATGTAACTTTGGGACTGTATAGAAAAGTGATAGCCCAGCTCACACTTTGCTGCTGGAAATAATGGGGAGAGGTGAGCTGAGGATTCAAGCCTTGCTTTAATGTTTGCTTTTCAGTTTTTCTGTGAATTCTGATCTATCAAAGGGACAGGCAGCAATCTTCAATATTTATCTCTCTGTATATATAGCATACAGGCGTTTATATACATATATATACTACATATATACAGTATTTATATACACACACCATAGATGTACTATATAGGCATTTTTACTGTTGTGTTTTGTCTGTGCAACTGCTTTCCAAAGCTGCACAAGAAACATCGTCTCAGTGACTGTCACTTACTGAATTTTAAAAAGTATAAATATCTAATAGGTTTTTTATGTTAAGATCCAGCTGGCATGTTATAATCTTTAATTCAAAATATAAACATGGTATAATAATATACATGTTATGTAAGAATATGTGTTCAATTGTTAAATTTTACACATACTGCTCAGACCCACCTTACACATATTTTTCCAGTGGTTATTTTCAGAGTACCTTCCTCAATAACAGTTTGTTGAAGCCTCACTCCTTCTGTCTCTTGCCAAAATAGCAGCAAGTTTAATTTTGTTTCTCTCCCAAATTGTGGAACAACTGGCAGTGTGTAAACCCAACAGACTGCTCTACATTTGTGACTCTGCTCCTTCCTTCTAGATGAGGGGTGCCAGCTCTGTAAATTCAGAGGCCAGATCACATTCTGGCAGAAGGTCAGAGTATTAGGGCAGAAGAATGTAACATGTAATTCTGCTGTCTGTTATTTTGAATTTGGTGGCATTTATTTCTAAATGGAGGCTTGTTGGCTTTTTTTTTGGCAGGGCCACCAGCCATGGTGCATCTCTGCTTTGCATTGATGAAAGGAGGATTGGTTCCTCAGCCAACCTGCTCATGGTTTGCTGTCCTGTGTTGGAAAGATTTCCTGATAATGCCTCAAATACCACTTCCTCTGGCAGGTCCATGGCTGTTTGTCCCACCCATAACAAACGTGGAAGTCTCAGCTGGGAAGTCTCCAAGCTGAAAACAACTGGGAGCTGGAGTTCTTGGGGAAGGTACTCTTCATGTACTTGCCCTGTTTTCTTACTTCCCCAGACATTCATTTTGATGCTGTCAGAGATATGATCCTGGCAGGCAAAATTTTAGTCTGATGCGGTACAGATATTTTTAGGACACAAAATCCAGTTTCTTGCGTTCTTGTTCACAACAGCCTTTTCTGACCTCAAGGAGTGTTCACTGATTCTCCTCTCCTTCTGGCTATGAATTTCCAATTTTTTCAATTTTCCTTCAAAGGATAGAACCTCAGACCTCTCATCTTCATCCTCTTAACTCCTCCTGCCTGCAACACATCTTCCTGGGGACACATTAGTCACAGCTGAACTCAGCACGGCCACCAGCAGTGCTGCAGCCATGGAAGGGTTAATACTTATGTCTTTCAGGACAAGTTTTCTGTTCACCCTCAGGATGTGTGCCCTTCTCTGTAGTGGGTCAGCACCAATGACTCATGCTGCTCTCCGATTCAAAATTCAACAAAGTCAAAATTTGTTTGTGGGTCTCCCAGCATGCAGTAAAGGCTCTGTTTCTAGTTTTGGAATTTGTTCATACTTTTGTTTTTACACTTTTTTATTCTACATTTTTTAATTTGACCCCACCTTGCAAATCCAGTTTCTCTCACACCAGTTGTGAATGCTGCAAATCAAGGTCTGAATTAATATATCTCCTGGATTCAGAGATATATTAGACTAGAGGAGCCATAATACTGACCTCTAAGACAAGTACAAAAAAAAGAGAGGAAATCAGGTTTCATTTGAGCTGGAATATTTTTAAATGAATGGGCAGAAAAATGCACATTCTTTCTATCAAAAAGTGCAAAATATATCTACTTTTTGTAGATCTAGTGCTCAAATATATAGAAGCAAAGTACGCTTGTGACTTTAGGGAGGAGACATTTTTGTACTAACAGCAAGGCATATAATGAAAGTGACAGGTTTGGATGTAGGGAGGAAAGGACTCTCAAAATGCTCAAATATTTCTGGTTGAGTCAACCTTGGAATGACTGGAACAGTGGTCCTGTGTCCAGCTTGCACTGTGTGCATTATTTGAATTGCCTGATTCTGTTTAGGCCAACAAATGTGAGTATTTTTGTACCACACAACATTGTCTCTCTTTATCTTTACAACATGATCTGCTTGACTCTTGCCAAACAGATTAGTGGAGGGACAGGACAGGATACATAGACTGTGAGCTGCTGGGGTAGAAGTGATTTTCCAAAGGACATTTTTCCAGTTGTGCTGTTTCCACTGAATTTAATTGATTTTTTATTTAATTACAGGGTGTCTATTTTCTCTTAAATCTGCCTTCTTGTCTTCTTGAAAGTTCTATTAATTTTTCAATCACTATTGGACTAATATGAAGTGTAGAACTGCTTCCTTTGTCTCCCTTATCCTAAGGTAAGTGGGACACTATACATTTCAGGGATAAACACAATTCTGCCTAAGACATTAATGTCCCAGACTAAAGAAGTTGATCTCCTAGAGGATGAGACTGTGGAGGTGGCAGTCTTGTGTTCCAGACATGTGGGACAATGCCAGAATGGGTTCCTGCCATTTGAATTTTGGATCTGTGAGATGAAAGGCTTTGCCTTAGTAGGAAGCAAAACCCTAAAATCTAGTGCAAGGAAGAAAGGGATACATGCCAATTTAACAAGTGAATGAAGAGAAACTTGACCATCAAACTTGACCTCTGGCCCCAACTGGCAATGGGCCAGAGCAATCAGTTTAATCTGTTGGCTTGACAGAAAAGCTGTATATGATGTAGTAGATTATATGATTCCCATATTTTTTCCAACAGTTTTAGAGATTTCCAAAGATGTTTACAAAGATGCTGTTTGGTTTCTACTATATATTATGTAAGCTTCGAAGCAAACTTCTTTACAAGTCTTTTCTCTTGCTATATAGTCTCTGAATTGTATTACTTCCATCGTGATTCCTGAATAAATATGGCATGAAAATAAATTTAAATTTTAACCTTCATTCTTGCTCCTAAACTTCTGAGAGGTTCTAAGAAAATTTGAAGATAATATTAAATGTTCTTCAAAAAAGCAGAGCTTTTATTATCTCTATCTGCTGCTGGATGCCATGGAAAATCCTTAGAAATAAAATGAAACATAACACATAGAACCCACTGAGCTACCATCTAATCAAATGAGTCAATTCATAATGACAGAATACCATTAAAATGCAGGCAGAAAACTTCTCAGCACTCTTATTCTGCATTTCTTTTTGTTACTTCAAGTCTTCACTTAGGGAGTAATGGAAGCGAGCTGAATAATGAATACAGTTAATACAGTCTCAGGGAGTCTCAATTTCTTTCTCTTGAGCTGAGCTGAAGGTCAGATAACTTCAGTATAGTAGAAAGCACCAAGATGGTCCTTATTAGACTCTTTTAATGACTACAATTTAATGGTGACAAAGAATAATAATGGATAAGGAGATGAGATATTTTAAAGCTTTACTTTGCTTACAGCAAAATAAGAGAATAATGCATTTCGGTTCCTTGGGCAAATGACAATAAAATAATCACTTTGCTAGTTTTAGGTGGTGCAGTGAATAGCTCAAATCAGAAACACAGACAACTGCTTTTCCCCTAATGAGTTTATTCCACTGATGAATGAAGACAAGTCAAATGATGCAGTTATTTTTCCATTAACTGGGTAATCATGGCTTGTTCGTGAATTTAATCAATGGATATTTCCATATATCTAGACCCTGCTGTGGAATCCTGCCCTGGGCTGAGCACCTCGTTCCCCTGTACTGTACCTGTATGATGATTTTGAATTATTTTGCAGTATGAGTGCAAGTCAGCAAGAACACTGCCAAAGGACACCTGCAGTAGAAATGTGCACCCAGCAAATAAAGGTGTTTTTCTATTTTTTAATATATGTACTCATAAATGTTACGTTATGTATGCATGTAACAGTTATAACTAATGACCATAACTAGCAGCTAGATCTGCAGGACAAAGGCTACAGAAGATTTCTTTGTTCACAGAATCACAGAATGGGTGAGATTGGAAGGGACCCCAGTGGGTCACTGGTCCAACTTCCCAGCTCAAGCAGGGTTATCCTAGAGCACATTGCACAGGATTGCATCCAGAAAGGTCTTGAATATCTCCAGTGAGGGAGACTCCAAAACCTCTCTGGGCAGCCAGTTACAGTGCATGGTCACTGGAAAGTTCTTCCTCACATTCACTTGCACCTTCCTGTGCATCAGTTTGTGCCTGTTGCATTTTGTTACTTGATACCACCAAGAAGAGCCTGGTTTCATCCTCTTGGCACCTTCCCTTCCAATTCTCTTACATCTATTGATTATTTCTCCTTCATATTTTCCTCTGTGCCTTCAGCTGGACAGAGAGATGCCCTCCTGTGGGTGTGAGCAAGCGTGGCCAAGGAAGGATTCATAAACTGGGACACATGGGCTTGGTCATGCTAAGTTCATGCAAGGAGGGAGCAGGGGGAGGCTTGCTGCTGGCACTGCAGCTTTTGAACCACTGAGGCAGGACTGTGAGGAATGGACGGGAGAAATGGAAGGCAGCTTAATTTGCAGCCAGGCTGAACAGTGTTGCAAATCTGAAGGGAGATAATTCAGTATGAATGGTTGTGAAGCTGTTTCTGTATCTCCAAACCTTACTGCAATGCCAGAGAGCCTTCTATGTGATCAAGAGCCAAAGGAATACCATGTGGCATCATCCAGCTCGACATCATTATGTCAAAGAAGGTCATCTTCATGGTTAATACAAATTTATGAAGTTTTTCACTTCTTACATTTTGACTAAAGCAAGTAAGGTGTTACATTTCTCTCTCAAATTGTCCTGTACTTTGTGCCTGATTTGCCCTCATACCAGTATGTTCACATTCCACCCTTATCATATGAGCACTGTGCAAGCCTTGGAGAGCTTTCCTCCATTACTCACTCCTTCAGCAGATGTTCATGTTTACCACCCTGTTGACCTTGTTAGCATATTTACCACTGAGTAAACAGTTTGTACTCTGCTCAGACTGTGGAGTCTATTTTGGCCAATATTTTAACAAAGGCTTAGTGTGTGTGCCTACTAATCAGTATACCAGAGAAATGTGCATATTAAAAGAAAGGGTGAGGAAATATAAAGCATCATAAAGATAATGAGATTAATTAGTGAGCTTTTCAGTGATCTCATATAGATGGCATATTGAAAGTATACTGGGCTAGACACCAGGGCACATAAGTATAGTGCAGGCATATAAGGAGAAAATTAGGAAGTCTATGCATAAAATGTCATACATCTAGCAAGGGACATGAAAGGTAACAAGAAAATACACTAGGTTTAAATTAATAGTGAGAGGACTATGAAAGGAAGAGTGGGTCTTCTACTCAGAGGGAGACAAAGCTATTTGTAAATCATACTGAGAAGACTGTTCTGTTTCTTTTTTGCCTCAGCATTCCAGGGAAGAAGAGTGAAAAAGGCTATGAATTCAGGTAGAAATAGAAAATCTGCTGAGAGAAGAAATCAGTGAATTGATTTTTTTCCCCCCAAAATTTCTCTGGAGCTAATGAAATTTCACAGGCAATTTTGAAAACCAGATGAAATACATCTGACAGCAATTAGAGGCTAATCACTGGAAACCAGAGGACGGGTAGAGTTGGGAGCCTGCTTATCTTTATGATGGGGAACAAAGTGAACTGGGGAATTGCAGTCTTCTTCTCCCAAAATGGGAAGAAATAATCTAACCATGAGTAAATACCCAGAAGATAATGAAGAATAAGTAACAGCTATCAGGGATTTGTCAGGAACATAAGATCTTTAATAAAGGTAATTTCCATTTACAGCAGCATGAGAGGCCTCGTGGGCTGCAGGAAGGAGGTCAGCACCACATTCCAGAAAGGCTGTGACACAGAGCTCCTGTTTCTGCACTCTGATCAGCTGGCTGCAGGACCAGGCTCCATGGCCAGCATGGACACACCAGTTGTGCTTTCCATGGGCACATGTTCTGGGCCCCTAGGAACCAAATATTTTTGCCAATGACCTTGTGATAAACTAAGAAGTGCATTAATTCAATTTTTAAATAGCAGAATGCTGTAAGAGTTGTGGGTGTACTAGGGGATGGGGTGAGGTGTGAGAATGTTTCTGACTGATCCTGCCAAAATCAGATGTGTTTTCTGTAATGCTTTGTAGCTGGCTGGGGTGGCCCATCTGAAAGCCCAAGCACCAAAGGTCTCCTTGCTGGTTCCTGCCAAACCCCTCGTGGCCTCAGCCCAGGCTCACAGACAAGGTGGTCTCAGCACCTTGTCCTCCCCACTCCCGTCTCAGGGAGGGGATCCAGCCTGGTTGACCTGGAGCATGGAGACTTTCACCTCCTACAACACAGTCAGCATGGAACAAGGAGTGAGCATAGCCAAGACCAAACATGATCCTCATGTTCTACTGCTCAAAGCTCACTTTGCTGCAGAGGAGGTCCTGTGGATGGGGAATATCCAGGCAGCCCCAGAAGGGGCTATTAGCCCCCCAACATGTTCCCCAGCTAGCCTGCTGCCATGGGGACAGCCTCAACATTGGGACTCAAAGCCTAAAAGTCAGCTCAACATGCAGATTTAAATTGCTTTAATAATGATTTTCACTTGGGCTTGGAGTTGCACCTGATCTCTGTGTTTTACAGGGACATTTAGGGCTGTCTCCTCTGCTGAGAGGCAGCTTTGTGTGTGGACAAGCCAGTGCCCAGGCTCATAAAGGGAGACTGCACTCCCAGACCTGGTAAGCCTGCTGCAAAGCTGCTGCTGTCAAAATCTAGAGGGAGGAAAACTGGGCTCTGCTCCACCTGCCAGGCTGCTTCCTGCTCTCACAAAGCCCTTAGAAAAATGAAACCAGTCAAAAATTTGCAACCTGCCCTAAAATAAACTTTCTAAATGTGATTCAAACTTTGAAAGATTTCAATCTTGAGTTGTCTTGAAGTAATTTGTTTTTAATGTTAATTTTGTACTATTGACCTAAAAAATCAGTCATTTAGACAACTCTGCTCTGTGCAGAAAGGATAAAGCTTATCACAGAACCAAACACAATTTTTCAGGACCTGTTGGGAAGAGGAAAAGGCCATACTGCTTGCCATTATAGATTCAGAGCCCATTTCTTTGACCTCTCCTCCTCTTAAGATAAGCATAGTGCATATGCAAATAACTGTAATAAATGCCATCAACAGGCAAGTGGAAAATAAACACCTCGAGCAACTAAACTAGCAGCTTAAACTGAAGCATGCCTCTCTTCCTGGAAGAGATAAAAGAACAAGTGCCTGACAGCATGTTGGGCACCTCACCTTGCTTTTTGAAGGGTAAGTCATGGTTAAAGCCTGGGAATGGTAATGGCACTTTTGTTGTCCCCCATTAGCACTGGTGCTCCCTGAGGTGGCATCTCCTGGTCACAAAGCACAGCAGGGCCAGCACAGCCACATCCTCTTTGGGGACATGGATGAGGAGGAGACCAGCTCATCTCTGCTTTGCTGTGAGCTTTGCTGTTGAGTGCCAGGAATGGGCTGCTCCATCAGCATCACAGAGTGCCAGCTGTGGAGATGTCTTCTGGACATGTCTCTAAGGGTGGACGTGCCCCCACGTCCAGAAGACATTCTCCAGTCATTCATCACTATTTCTATCCAAATAAGATTTATTCCCTTCTTCCTTCTATCAACAAAACACAGTTAAAGGTCATTTTGAGCAGTTGGTTAAAAATCCCTGCCTGTGCTTAATCTGTGTTAGGGGGTGGCTGTTTCTCACAGCCATCCTCACTGAAAGCACTGCCCAGTAGTGTGCACTGCCTGAGCTGCAGGCATCAAGGGCCTCTGGTACATCATCCTGTAAAAGACTCCAATTTTCCTTTGTCAAAAATGCTAGCAAGAGGCTATCTAAAATCTTAGAGTTATATAAATATTTGTAATCTCCCCATTTTTTCATTCCAAATCCCCAAGGCTGGAATTTGATACCAAGGGATCTGTGCCTATTCCTCCTGTTCCCAAAAATAAATCTGTGGGCTAAATATATCCCATGATCTGAAGGAAACTTCTCAAGGTGCATTAAAAATAAAAATCTGATATCAAAAAACTAAGGGAATGGCCTGCAGCATCTGACCCACAACTAAACACTGTACTAAACACTTAAGATATGTTAACACAGGAATGTACAGTTTGCTATCAGCTTCTACTGAGTCAGGAGAGACTATTGCACATGGGCATTTCTGCACGGGGAATTCCAGTTCTGTCAGAAATTTGCCTCTGTCACCATCTGAGCTCTTGAATTTTTTTTTCTTCCAGTCATTTTAAAATGTAATTACAAAAATGAAAATGCTAACAGATTTGAAATCACTTCAGGACATCTTGCCAACTGGAAACATGTTGACTTTTTAAACAAATGGCTTGCTTTCCCTGTAATTAATTTTAAAACATTCATTTTTGCACTGACAGACATCAAGCAGCTATTCTGCAGCTGTCTCAGGATTTCTGAGCTTGACCTTAATAAATAATACAAGGTTTTCTTAATTTGAAAACTAACATATGCTTTTCTTCTTCCCCATTGAAGTAGATCCATTTATGTTTCCTGCACCCAATGTGTTTGCTAGCATATGCCTTTTGCACAATGTGATTACCTTTATGTGGGCAAGTAGGCCACACCATTAACAATTAAATATTTTTAGAACTTTACATTTAACAAGAAAAAATTACTGTTTGTCCCCTTTCCCCTTATGTGGTGGGGGATGTAAACTGTGAGCTTAGAGTCCCTGTTTCTCTCTGGCCATGGAGGTTCTGCCATTAGCTGCTGATGGCTCCCACCCCTCATGTGCATGTCCTCCTGGGCAGTGCTGGGAGGGGCAGCTGGGACACCAACCCAGCTGTGTCCTCAGAGCAGAGGGTCACTGGGAGGCACTGCCAGCCTCTGGGCTGCTTTTGGTGGATCCCCTCAGGGAGCCCTTTTCCTCAGCAGTGTATGTGCTGTGGGTTCTGTCCACAGAAAGCACCTGCCAGCCTCCTGCAGACTGAGGAACACAGACCTCTGGCAAGGTCAGCATGTGCTGGTGGCTTTGTGTGCATGCTGAGTGTCCTGAATTCACTGGGTTTGTGGATTCACCAGGTTGGTCTGTCTCCAGAGCCCAGCAGTCTTTGGGAGCACTCCACAGACTCGCCCTCCTTTGTCCAGTCTTTAGACTGTTGTTTTATGGTTCCAATTTTCATAAGAATGTTCACAGGTACTTGCAGAGGCCATTCATCCAAACTCACACAAGGGGGATCTTGATACAATCTAGTGCCTTTTGTATATGCTACTTTGAGGGCAAAGGAGAAAGGCCCAAGTCTGTGGCAAACACTAAGGAGATAAAGCAACAGGGTGCAGCATGTTTTATTTACCTCTCCTGCCACCATTGCTAGGTGCTGCACCTCCTCATGGCATAACATCTGCCATCAGTAAGCCCAATATCAGTTTTGGGGGAGACTCATTGGTCTGAAGTATGGGATGCATCACGGTATACAGAAATCCTGTTGTGAAAAGATTTTTTATAACATGGCAAAACAAAAAGGTCTGCCTCAGGGTCAGCAAACAGCAGCTCAGGATGCAAAATATAGGATATTTGCCTCAGATAGTATAGTAGGATATTGGAATATGAATCCCAATATTACCAGGTGGATTGTGCCTGGGCCAGTCTGTCCCTTGCTTCTGGGCCAAAGGCAGCAACTTGGTGTTTCACCCCAGAGACACCTTTGGATGGCTGGAGGTTGCAGCTGGGTAGCTGAACAAGTCCAGGCTTGTTAGGAACTCCATTTACCTCAGGAGAGAAGGCTTCAGGCTAATGGTGAGGAGGAAGGAGACAGATTGAGACAGATTCTGCCGGAGGGTTTATATCCAGAGTTTTATTCCATGGTCACTGAGGTCTGAATCTCGGTTACAGCTCCAACAGAATCTGACCGCATGGTCTGATTCACCTTTTAAGCTCCGGACAGGGCGAGGGGAGGTACAGGTGAGCCACCAACCAGGTGGGAGGGGCAGGGTCGCAGGGGAGGATGACACCCAGACAGGCCAATGACCTCTGGGCACAGGGGCATCCTTTGAACTTGACCAACCACATGACGCCTTCCTGGAATGTTAAGCCTGATTGACAGGGCTCACTCAGCAAGGGGGCAAGGGGGAAGGGAGAGAGGTATAGGCACACCTGGGGAAGGGACCTGGAAGTTTAAAACAGGATATTACAACACACCGCAACAGTAGGAGTCCTAGTAAAATATATGTATTGTTTAAGTGGCCTTGTCCCAATCCTAGTTGTTCTAAATGGGCTGCAGCTGTGATGTCCTTAATTGGGCAGCAGCTGTGGCTAATGAAGATAACTGGGATAAAAGGGGGGTGGGCTGGCTGGCCAGGGAGAGCCTTGGAGGAGCCCTGATGAAGAAGCAGGAGCAACACTGCTGTGAAGAGCTGTGTGTGAGAAAGCCACCCAGAAGGCATGAGACTTTAGAAATATAATAACAACAGGATAGTGGGGCTGAGTTGGAGGTGTCTCAGCAGGACATGCTTGCTGCCATAATTGGCAGTTAAACATCTCTTCATTGGCCATACAGGTGTGGAGCATTTTGAAGACCCCTTTGGTGTTGGATTTTTTATGTTTCCGCTCCCAAGGGGTTTGCTTTTCTCTCTGGAATATTACAGATGTTGTCACAGAGACTTTTGAAGAAGTTTTGAAGCACAGAGTTCCTAAGAGCAGCACCACACACAGCAGTCCATCCCTCCTTGTGATGGCAAAGATACAGGACACCAGGAAGAGGAGCACAGTAACCCACCAACAGTTAATTACACAAAACTGCATCCAGATGGCTCCCCACTTCCCCCTCCAGGAAGAAAGGTTTTAACACCAATGGAAGACATTAACTGGTTGGTGAAATGAAAGATCTGCTTTCATTTCTGTCCCCAGTTGTTGTCATCTTATTGCAAAAGTTCCATACCATCTCAGTGATTTCTCATGGTCATCTCCTCACAGCACTGACTCCTTTTTCACAGCACAGCCAACAAAATCCAACTCTCTCCTCACCCAGCTAACCCACTCTTTTGTAGCACTCTTCTTATTGGACACAGCTGTGGCCTATTAAGGGCAGCCTGTTCCTAATCTTTGGTGATTAGTACAGTTCCAGCTCCTCAGGGGTAAGACTGCCTTCTACACTACCTTTATTTGCTTACATTCTATCCTTCTACACCCACTTACCTGTACTGTGCACATTGTGCCTTGTCAGCACAGTGGCCTGGATCATGCTTTGCTGCCTGGTGCCATCTCTGGGAAACATCCACTTAAGGTATGGAGAGAAATAGCTATAATTTTTTGAGATTAACTTTATATTCTATTTTTCATTCAAAGCAGGATCAGACCCTCCAGAGTTTACTGTTCTCCCAGTGACAAATTCTCTTGGAAAATATTGCTAGGGAAGACTCTGGATTTATTGTAAGCAAAATATTAATCAGCAACAAATACAGAGTAATTAGCTTGCTGACAAATCCTATATGTCTTTACAGATAATAAAATTGCTGGTAAAATGACAACCACATAAAAATGTACAAATGACCTAATGGAAAAGAGTGAACACTTAAATAAAAAAGAGGTTTACTGCATTGAGGAAGTATTTTTATTATTAAACATTAATAAAGATGGGCTGCATTGCTTGGTTTAATTCTTCTTCAGTCACCTAGCAGATTCCAATCTAGTGCTCTGGCCAGCTAACATGGAACATAAACCTAATATTTCTCAGGAGGCAATTATTCTGTTCCTTCAGGTACCTCCTGAGCTTGACAGCAGCCCAGTCCCTCTGGGAAGGCAGGGTAGGAACAGGCAGTCACTACTGTTTGCACTCCTCTGTATTTTCTTGCACCTGAGCTCTTGCCAGCAAATAAGGACCAGTCAATGCAAACCAGGGCGTTTGTACATATTTTCCTACACTGTTAACTACTCCTTTTTTCACTGACCTGCAATACAACACCCTGGGATCCTCCCTTGGATCTCTGTGACTCCCCTCAGGAACTGGGACCCACAGCTGTGGGGCAGAGATGCTTGTACACAGGTAGTGCCCACTCAACAGGGTATCCCATGGCATACAGAGGGCTTGTGGTGCCTGTGAAATTCTGAAGCCAAACTGAAGGTTAGTAGGGAGGACACAACACTGGCCTTCCCTCTGTCTTCTTTCAGCATCAGAAACCTTATTCTCCTTCTTCCCACCCCTGCAGCTCCTGCAGTGGTTAAATTCCACATGATGCTGAGGGATCTTGACCACTAATAGTAATGGTAATGATAGTAATAGTAATGAGGATAATAGCAATGAGGATAACAACCATCAGTATAATAATAACATGCTAGGGAATAATTGGAGATAAATTCAGGACCTGAGCCAGAAAAAGACAATTATGTCTTAGCTGTCAGATACCTTTCCCTTTAGGTTATGCACCAATGTTCGCATTATTAAAAAAATCTGCAAGCATTCTAGGCCTTCAAAAGACTGCATATAAATCTTCTATGTGTCTGCAATAACAGCAGACCCCAAACAGTTGTACCAGGTAAAGCAATTTGCAATGTATGAGAACAGCCACCAGCACATAAGGTGTGATTCCAGCATCAGATAAATATTTTCTTGTGCCCATTATGCCCATCAGGCTTGCAAGAAAGTTATCCATAAGGAAAAAATAGCTGATGCTGGTGTTTTTGTAAGCTAGGAACAGGAGGAACTGAGTGCAAGAGAGCAAAAGGACTGGAAAATCAAATCCAAACTGTTTTTGTGTGCCAGGTGAGCAGGGTAGGTGCTGCCCCACATGGCTCTCAGGGTGACCTTGGCTGCTTCCACATTACTGTATTTCTTCTGTTCTCACATTTCCCTTCCCAGCCCAGCTGTGTGACTGTGACCTTTGACTGTGACCAGGAGCCTGACCTCCCCACCTGCTCGTCATTTGTGTATTTGTCTCTGTCTAAGGATGTGCAGGGCATGCAGCCCTGCTAGCCACCCACACCTCACTCATCTCCTGTGGGAGGAGAGATTTCATGGCCAACACAGACTCTCGTTTAAGTGGGTTAAAAATCAGCAGATGACCATGGGATTTGCAGGACAAAGGGCCATTTTGACAGCACTGGGAGTGTTGCCCAGGGAGCAGCTGACTGCTGTGAGGTGGGGAAGGCAGTATTGTCACCTGAATGTCAACTTTTACATCTAAGGTGGTTCCCTTAAACCAGCACGCTCTGGGTTTGAAGGAAGGATCAGGAAGTGTCATTTTTTATTAAAATAGCAAACTATTTTTGAAAAAGATCTTCTGTAAAGAGTAAATGCAGCCAATGGTCTCAGTGGGAGACAAGAAATACTGACAGGCATAGCTCCAGCAATAAGGATGGAAAGATTCAAACAGCAAATAATTTCCTAGGAAGCTCCTGTATCCCATTTTGTGCTTTAGCAACAGTTAGGCACATCTGATTCATGATCTGACTTTAAGCCCAGTGATGGCTTAGAGGCTATACAGATGTCTTTGTTACTGGTGGCTGCTGTCACAGGAGATGTAGAGGTGACATTGTTCATTAGTCTACACAATGGTGATGGTGTGACGCTGCATCTCAGCTGCAGAACTTGGGTGTGGAACACCTTGATCATGGTTTATATGAGCTCTGTGGAGATTTGAAGAGCTGTTGTGGATGCTCTTCTTCCATTTTCTCGCTTCCACCAAGCTGGAGCATTCAGGTTTGTGTCTGGTTACCTGCTCTGTTTAATGAATTTCAGTTGCCACTGGTAGGAGGGTTTGGAGGGAAATTGCAGGATGTTGTGGGTACTCAAGTGTTCCTTTCTCCTCTGTCACTCATGCCTCTCAGTTTCCCTGTTTTCACTCTGTTCTCTGGGCAAGGTGGAGATGACAGTGCTAAGAAAAACGAATCTGTGGTAATGGAGAGGGTTGGAGATTGCAGCAGTGAAGACAAAAACTCCAGTTTTGTCTTTTGTCTTAAATGCTACCACAATTCACTAGCATAGATTTAGCTGCATTTTATTCCTTGTACCTATATCTAGATTTAAGAAACAATGGAGGAATGAAATACTCAAGTGCATGCATAAGGTGTTTCCAGTAGAACAAAAATCTCAAAAATTTATTCATGCTTTAAATTAAATTTGGACATTTGGTCCACCCCTGTTTTTATTTCCAAAGATAGGCGTTATGCAGTACAACTGAGCTATTGCTGGAATCCAGTTTTTAGTCACCATTGACAAGATAATAATTGACCCAATTTTAGGATCATGCACAGCATGGCTCCTTTCAGGGCAGCCTCCGTCCCAGCCGGGGCTGCTGCCGGTGAGTCAGAGCACAGCGGGCACTCCTCCTCCCAGGGAAAGGGCCTCCCCCCACTCCCTTTCCTGTTCTCCGTGAAATAAAATGTCTTCAGTGGCAGAATGAAATAAGGCATTTTCTTCTCCTAATGAAAAAACAGGTGCCTGAATGCCTGGGTGCTGTTGCCGGTCGTTTGGGGGTCCCCAGGGCCCCCGTAGGCTGTGTGTTCACTGGCAGCAGCAGACAGGCAAGGAGACTCCACACGGTTTCTGAGGATGCTCATGAGATGAGGATTTATTGGGGGTCCCACCCCCGGGAGCAGCATGGTGTCTGAGGGAGAAGGGGGAAAGGGGAACGAGGGGGAGAGAGGGAGGGCCTAGGGAGAAAAGGGCCCAGAGCGTGGTCTCCCTCGCACAGTTTAACAGGGAGATGCAAAGTGGACACGGAATAAGATTTGGGCCGATGGGATTACAGATGCATGGTACTTCAGGGGAGGATCACAGGCCTGGAATAAACCGTACATTTTCGAGGGGTGAGACAGAGCTTACCATTCAAATAAAATGTAACACCACGGGGTGTGAGTCCCTGAGGTGCCAGCCCTGCTGGAAAGCAGGTGGGAGGGGAGCTCTGATAAAGCTGGTGAAGGAGTGGAAAAGCAGAGGCAGGAGGAAAGAGCCTCAGCCACAGAGGAGCCAAGAGTCAGACCTTGCCAAGTGTCCTGGTGTAGGGCACATTTGGGAGAAAACCTCCAAAAGGAGGCCCCTCCAGAAAGCAAACCCACACGGGCACTCCCACCAACTGGCTCGGGAAGGATGGAAAGAACCTGTTTGTTTAACAGGCAAAACACTCCCAGCACACAAAATGAACAATACTGGATGACAACACTCTTTCACTGCTCTGAAAAAGATGACAAATTCAGAAAGTTTCTCTCGGGGGTGGTCGCCCTGTCCCTCTGGCGCTGGGGCAGCTGCTGCAAGCCAAACGGTGCAAACTCTTGGTGTTCCCGGGTCCCAGTCTGGAGCAGCCTCAAATGGTTCCAAAAAAAGGAAAGGAAAAACAGTCCAGGGAAAAATTTGGACTGCTTAGCTAAACTAACTAATGAGCAGATGCAAAAGCAAGAGCAAAGCGAAAAGCCAGGCAAAAAGCAAAAGCTGCACTATGTACTGCCCTGTCTCTGTGTCCCACCAGCCATGGGGGAGCAGGCTGATAACAAAACCAAACCAAAACTTTCACTCTTCAGAGCCAATCTTGAAGGCACAGAACATGATATCCAGCATAAACAGAACAGATGAATGGGGATACAAGCATCATAGCATCACCCTAGGACACCAAGGTTTCTGCATGAGCCACCTAAATGTGAACCAGGGCCATGAAATCACCACAGAC
Organism: Melospiza georgiana; assembly: GCF_028018845.1. Taxonomy (NCBI): domain Eukaryota; kingdom Metazoa; phylum Chordata; class Aves; order Passeriformes; family Passerellidae; genus Melospiza; species Melospiza georgiana. The sequence continues at coordinate 65,878,514 of NC_080433.1, forward strand.
GTTTTCTCCTGTGTGTTGTGGTTTAACCCCAGCCAGCAACCAAGCACCAGCAGCCACTCGTTGACACCCCCAAACACAAAATTGGTTTCAGCAATGAGCACCTCAGAGAGCAGAAGGGTGAGTGATGGAAATGACCATTTGGCAATCTAAAACCTCCAGAAAATTAAGGTGTCTCCTCATGGATTATTAATTACAAGGAGTCTTGCCTACAATTCAAAGGATCCTCCAGGCCTCCAAGGTATGAGTAAGCTCAAGGGAACAGATTGGAGCATCACACCAGGCCCCAGCCAAATGCAGCAGGTCAAGAGGTGGCTGGAGCCGTGTAAGACAGGGCACTGAGCAGTGAGTTCAGCGAAGCTCCCTTTCTGCTCACACTTTTGGGGAACTTTTAAGATTGTGGAGGAAAATTACTGAGAGAACTGACTTCAAATTTTTGCAGCACTATCATTTTAGGTCAAGAAAAAACAGGAAACTAACATTGTCTCTTAAATCTTTAAGATGTCAGTAAATAAATGATGTGGTTTTCAGAACTGTAAAGCATCTCATTTCTTCTGCTGACTTCAGCTGGTGCCATTGGGTGCTTCAGCACTTCTGGAAATAAAATCATTTGTTTGCCAAGCCTCGAAAGGAAAAGCTGAGCAGGCTGACTTGAAGTTCTTGTTCTTGCAAATATGAATATGAAGCAGGAAGTAAAAATACAAACTGAATATGAATTGAACCAGAGTATGGAACTTATATCAGTAGTGCTCCCTCAGGAAAAGTGCATGTAAAGACAAATTGGTAAACACCTTGGAAAGGAGGAAGGATGGCACTTGTTTGGCATTATTATTATTGTTTGCTGTTTTGGAGCTGGTCTGCCTCTGCCTTTATTTTGCAGTATTTGTTGTAGTTCTGCATTGAACTAATTGCTTCCAGCCTTGGGGTCTGTCATGAAAATGTAGGCAGTGCTAATGCCTTGACTGTTAATTAATGTGATGGCAAAGCAATTGAGGAATGGACTAAAATGTCAAGCAGTAGAAAAAAAAGAATATGAAAAATGCCAGATTCCTGTGAAGTGAGAGGGGCAGGGGCAGGCTGGCACTGCTGCCAGTGGGAAGGGGCTCTGTGGAATTCTCCCTGTCCTGGCCCACTGCAGCCATGTGGGAGCCTCTGCCAGGCTGATCTGCACAGGAGGGGTTACAAAAGTGTTTTACAGCAAAATCAACACAAAATCCTTTGGTCAGTTAATCTGAAATATTCTTGGTCCATTTACTTTCCACTGCAGTGTCCCAGCAATCAGGAAAAGCTTGAAATGGGACATGAGGGAGGTAATCCCATGGTATGCTGGTGTCTAAAGGAAGCAGAAAGAGTATGAGATCCCAAAATATGATTTATCTAATATGGTGCTCATTGGGAAAGCCAAAAATTAGTGTCTGATGAAATGAAAACTTTTTGTCTTGGCCAACATAAACTTAGGTTCAGGAATGTTTAATGCATTGATTCCTCAGTTATAGTTTAAATAGAATGGAAAAAAGCATCAAAATGACAGGGCAATACAAAAATGTTAGGACAAATCTTTGTGTCATTTTTTCAAAAGATTATTGTTTAATTTCTTTTTCTGAGCAGTAACTCACACATTTTAATTCAAACATCCTCACACCAAAATATTTATATAGATAATAAATATTCATATAGATAATAATTTTAGTAAAGGACTTCGAACTACTGACCTTCTACTACAGAGAAAGAATTCACTACTTAGGATCCCTTTATTATGTAGTTTGCCTAGCAAGGCATTTCATCACACAGAAGGGAGAAATGCCTTAATACACTGTTGTGATGAAAAGAGAGAAAGATAAGATTCAGAGGCTGAACAAGATGTTAAGACTATAGGGGGGAAAAGGCACCTAAAAGCTGCTGAAGAAGAATCACAGACAATGCAGTTGAGACAATCTTTGATTATATGTACTTTCCTCATTAAAGGCGTTGAAAAAAACTTCACAAAGGGAGGCTGAAAGCCGTGTTGCAGGCAGGGGAGGTAAAGTGGAGGATGATGAGTGGCTGTCTGGCTCACCCTGCAAGCCAAGAGCAGAGCCCAGGTTTGTCAGACACAGCTGAATGAACCTTTTACAAGACTGGGTCCTTTTCTTCTGTGACATGACATGAAGCCCAGAGTGGCTTTTCTCTCTGGATCCTGACACAAGACATGAGTCAGAATAATGAAATACAATGAACCATCACGTGGAGCTCTCTAAATCAAGCTATGCATTGTGTTAATGTTCCTGAAAACCTGTTTGGCAGTGCCTTGTGAAGCCTTGACATGTGCTTAAGAGATAAGTCACACAAGCCATGGGCTCTGTGTTCCTTGTCCTGGAGCACTGTCTGCAGTGCTGTATTGTGTGCTGCTGAGTTACCTGTGGGATCACTGGGCTTTACATTCCAAAATGCCAACACATCCAACCTCTTCCAGCCTTCATCAAGGGAAGAGGGATTTAATGAATTTGAGAACTGGATGCAATAAAAATGAATTTAGGGACAGAAAGGACCACTGGGATGTTAGTTGATGCAATTTTTAATTGACACAATTTCATTCAGTATAAGCAATGCACAAAAATGCTCTTCTTGCTCTAACTGGTCACCATCAGACCAATGACTTGCAGGTGAACCAAAGGGCATCTTTGGGAGTAAGGCTGCTTAAAAATGCCATGCTAATCTATTTCCAGCACTTAATGAACTTTCAGTTTTTTAAACCTTAATATTCTGTCTTATTTAAACTGGGATTTCTTCTTACCAACCTCCAGATGAAGATGACACTATGAAATACACTTTCATTTCTATCCTCTGTAATACAGCATAAGGTGCCAGCCCAGAATTACAAACTATGAAACACCGCAATAATTTCTAAAAAAATTTTATGTGTTTCTGTCTATTTTCTCTTTTGGTTATATATGCAAAATTATGCTTCTAGGCTGAGACTGCTTTCCTGAAAGGTGCCAATGTTTTTCCAGTATGTGTATCAGCAGATCAGCTCCTGACTCACACTTTCCCTCCAGGACTCCTCAGACAGCAGCTGCTGCAGCCGGGCTGACTGCTGGGGCACTTCCAGACATCTGCCTTGTAAGCAGGGATTTGAAGATGCTCCACTTTGCACAACCTTTGCCTTAGGGTCAGAATTCTTCTTTTTTTTAAGCTATCTGTGGCTGTCCTTCTGGGGCATCTCTCACACTTAAACCTCCCACTTAGGAATGTGTTTGGTTTTATTTTGGTGAGCATAGAGTTTAGCAAAAGTTGCTCATTAAAAACTAACTTTCTATAAACCTGTATTTTCTTTTTTTCCTATTTCTCAATGCTATTGGATTTCCCATGTGTGTTTTCATGGGATTAACATCAATGTGACATTCTATATCCCTAATATATCTGTGCTTCATTTTGTAAGAATGTCTTTTGTCCTCTGTTCAGAAGAGGTACCCATGTGTGAATCACCATTTGTAGGCTGTTCTTGACCCCGGAGCATGGAAGAATTTTCCTGCTATGTGAAAACCCCCACAAAAGTAACACCTCTTATGCCTCCATGCTGTTATCTTTCTGTTAGATCAGCTTGTGGTGTGCCCAATGTACAAAGCAAGCTGAATTCTCTGCCTTAGAATCAGACTGTCATTAATTGTTTTTATGTGTTTGCTATGATTATATTGCCCTTATTTCCAGTATCTGTTTCGAAATGCAATATTAATTCATTTATTTCCTGTGTCACAAACCAATCTCATGGTGAACATTGCTTTGCAAATGTATTGATATAATGCATCTCTTGAGAGCTTTGTCCTGCTGTTTGTGCTCTTTTTTAATGTTAGAAGTGTCACCCTTTCATAAAGTAAACTGCTTTGGTTGCAAATAGAAGAATTTGCCCCTTGTGCCGAATACATTTGGATCTTATTCTGACTGTTGTTGTCTTGTTTACAGCTTCTGGACCAAGCTGTGTGCTCACCCTTGACTCTTTGTTTCTCCTTAGGTGCACATCAGCCCTGCTGCTGTCTGCTGTCCTTTGTGTTTGGGAATCACAGCACAGCTTTCCTTCTGCAGTAACTCAAGACAAGTACCTTTCTGATAGTACCCTGCTGATTTGAACTACCCACAGTTCTCTCAATTCTGGTATGGTAACATGGCTTAAACTTTGTGCACCCTTTAGTATCAAGCTCAGCCAGAGAGCTTTGCTTGCTTTGGCTTCCCAGGAGCACAAACAATAGGAAACAATGGGAATGCAGGGACATAAATGGGGTTGTTAAAAATTAACATGAAGAACCTCACTGCCACTTCAGATGCTTAAATAACATTTGAAATCTGTCCTCTGATATTAGTTCTTGTCATTGGATGGTTTTGAGAATGTAGTTATTGCACACACAAGGATTTTAATCTGCCAAGTTTCTCTCCTGTCCCTCTCAGAAGCTGTGAAAGCTCACGGTCCTCTCATCTGCTCTGCCTGTGGCTTTGGGCTGAGCAGTGCAGAGCACCTCATTGCTCCCCTTTTATCTGAAAGCCAATCTGGCTCCAGAGTACAGAGAAGTGACTCACAATGAGCTTGCTGGACACTGAACTTCATTCCTTCCCTTAAGCACTGTCTGTGTTGCTCTGCTCAATTTTAGCACTTGGTCTCAGGAACATCTCATCCTTCAAGGCCACAAGGGACCTTTATTACCATGGGTGATGCTCTTCACACACAGCCATAGGCTTTCAGTCAGGAGTTCCTGCACCTGCTCTGTGTCCTTCATTGCACTAAAACTATCTAGACAGACACTCACCTTTGATTTAATGCTCTCTGCTGCCAGGGAAATTCCTGTCTTTCTAGGTCCATGCTTCCAATGGCTAATTATTTTCACCTGAAGATTTACACAAGGTGTCTTGCTTGAGGGCATGCCAGTATTTTAAAAGGAAAGTTTTGGGGCTGAGGCCAAGAACAAGGCACTGAGAGAGGTGACTGATCACATTGCTCTAGGGGTGTCACAGGTCCTTGATCCTTTTACTCTGATAATTGTTGTTGATCTGGGGAAAATTCCTCTAGTTTCCCCTTGTTGGAAGGTCTTGTCTGGGAGCAGGTGACTGTGCCATCCCCTCAGAGGGTACCTTGTGCTCTCCAGGGACTTGACCAAAGCCAATCTGCCCCTCTCTGCAGATTACAACTATAGCATGAGGTTTTTCCTCCCATCCCTTTCAGCAGCTGCTCTAATAGATTTTGCTCAAGGGAAATATAAAGGAGCCAAGGAAAAGAAAAATCCAAGACTCCAAGCATGTTCTTCCTCAACCTTACAGCACAAAACTTTTAAAACTGAACTTCTTTAAGCTCTCCTTAATATAGTTTGGGGGGATGGGGATTTTTTTTTTTTTTTTTTGAGGTTTGAGATTTGGTTTGGTTTGGTTTGGCTTGGTTTTTGCTGGGTTTTTTGGTTGATTGGTTGGTTTTGGTTTGGGCAGGGGTTTGTTTGTTTTTTGGGTTTTTTTTGTTTTGCGTTGCGTTTGGCTTTTTTTTTGGTGTTATCCTCAGAAACATATTGGTGATTTTCCAGTATCTTTTAAAAATGCTGAACCTGAGATTTCACTAAACATATGTGATGGTAATCTACCAAGTGAGTTTGGGCTGTCAGAAGGTGTCATGAGCTCTGTGCAGCTCCCCTGTGGCTCACCAGACTGGAGCTAACTACACACTTTCTCAGGAATACATATTGTGCATATTTTTCCACTTTCCAGGTTTTTGATAGCTATTGAGTGGCACTAGGCTAGGCAGTATTCACCTGGGAGACCCTGAACTGTGTGTGCTTCAAGTTGCAGAGAGGAGCTGGTGGTTTTTCAGGGTCTGTATGGTCAGGGTTATGTTTCAATTGCCAAGTGAGAATTAGTGACAGAGCAGGTGCTGTATCTGCATGGGCACATCTCTCTCTGTGCTGGGGACATCCCTGTTCCTGTCCCAGTATAATGCCTCTGCCAGGATGGAGAGCAGAAACTGATGCAGAACATGCATGCTCCAAAGCTGCCAAGGCTGTGGAAGAAATATGGACTGAGTGTTGCCCTCCTTCATCAAATTGTAGAGCAAATGGTGCAGGTGACAATGAAAGTGCCCCATGGCAGAGTCTGGCCTGAGCAGTCCTTGCTGTAAAACTCAGTGTGGGATTGTCCTGGCGGGTGTCTCAGCCAAGCATCTGCCTAGACCTGGGGTACCTGCTGGTTCTGACCCTGCCTGCAACTCTCTGCTTCTGCCTGGGGCTTTCTGACACCAGTGGTCCCCTGGCCTGTCCCTCCAGGCCTCAGTAAAAGGTGAGAAATCACCACATGACATTATCCCCAGGTGAGGCTTTGGGATGGAGGCAGCTCCAGCGCCACGCGAATGAGTCACCTCCCATGTCACAGAGAGTTTCTTAATTTAGATGTACCAGGCTGCAGTTCCTCCAGACATTCATCCCTGAGCCCTTGTGCTCACATTTGCTGTATTGTTGGCTCTCTGATGGTCTCCTGTGACTTTCTGAGGGTGACTGGCAGCCTCCCAGGGGCACCGCTGGGGAAGGAGGAGCTGTGCCACATTTCCACAACGTGACCAGGCAACATCAATTGCTTTAGAAGCCTCATTGCTGTACTGAGCTCCAGAACTTGGCCCATGTGTTGTGCTTGTACCACAGAGGTATTGCCCAAATGATTGTGGAATCAAGGTCTTTGAATGTGTCCCACCTCAATTAATGCACATTAAGGACTAAGAATTTACTCCTATTATTATTAAATTTTGTTAATCTAAGTAATGGGTCTTCTTATTGAGATCCTTTTTGCTAGTCATTGAGGCAAGAGGTGATGATTTTCTTTTCAAAGTGAAATCTTTATAGTGTCCCACAAAAGGTGTGGTGGAACTCCTAAAATAAACTTCCTCAATCACTACTGGCAATGAGAGCATGACAATAATCAGATGTGCACCTTGTTTGGCTCACCTTGTCTCTGGCTGTTATCTTGCTCAGCTTCAGACAGGTCAATAGTGAACCTACAGAGCAAGTAATGGAGAGGAAGAAATGATATTTTACTATTGTTATTAATTATTTTCACTATGCTGGCTTCTAGCAATGGAGGCACAGAACAGGTCCCTACTGGGAAGAGTACTCTGCAGGTGCAATGGAAAGGCAATTCCTGCCCAAGCAGCACAAACATTAAACAAAAAGATTATGAGAGAAGAGACTAGGTCTCAGTGTCATAAACCTCTTATTTCCTTCTGCAACGGTGAAAACATGAAAATCAAAGATTATTGCCTGACAGATGTTTCCATAAAGCAATAAAACAAGCAGGGAGAAGAGCAGTCTTCCATGAAGACAATAATTTCCCTTTGGATGCTTGACTGCTGCTTCACTGGGAAGTTTTCCATGTCCTGCTCCATCCCCCTGACTAGCAGCCATTCTTCTCTGTGAGCAATTTCTAGAAGCCATGAGGGAAAGCCTTGGGACAAGAAAACCTCTGGAGTGGGAAACCTCCAGAACACACCTCTTCAATGCTGTGCGTTCTCTGCAACCTCCTGCAGGGAAACTTCTCCCAGGGGCTGTTTCAATACTCAACAGAAATAACTTTCCTGTGTTCTCTGTGAAGTCATGTGTCAGAATTACTCCAGATATTTTATTAATGGGACAATGCCCACATGCAGTGTACTGAAGCCAGCTCTTGGCCCCTCCAGACCAGCAGCAATACCTCTATAAGGGTGAATAAGTAATGCCCCAAGCAGCTAAAGCTCTCAGGTGCTGTTTTATCCTCAATACCAGTATGTGAGAGTGAGGGTCTGGTTTTGGAGTTGAAACTGCTTATTGCATCCCCAGCATTTCTGTGGCCAGTGGGGAAAAGGCAGTAATGCAAATTTCTGTTTTGTGGTATGATCTGAGGAAAGCTTCATTTAGTAATACCCATGTATTATTTAAACATTTATCACTTTGCTCTTTCTCAGAACTAGTTCTCATCAATTTATCATGTGCTTTACATTTTGCTACCTACATTTTCTTCCTTTTTGTAAATCTTTTAAAGGCAACCTTTAAAAGTTACAGCACCAACCATGAGCCACTTTGCATGCTGGCGGCGGGTGCCTGAATTACTCTGCTGCTTAGGGTTCAGAAAATTGTGTCTGAAAACCCCAATCCCACTCTTCTGATGGTAACATCCCACTCCCAGCACCCTCCCTTTCCACCAAGACACTCAACCCCAGACAAGGCACTGAAATAAAACCCTAGGGATGTGGAGGAAAGCATCTTTTGGTATCTCTCTCTGCCTCCTCTGCCCACCTTGGCATCCAGGCCCTGGGCAGTGCTGGCTGGGGCACAGAACTGTGCCCCTGAGGGCTGGAACCAACCTGCAGCATCTGGCTGCAGGGCTGTGGTGAACAGCTGCACCAGTGGTACCTCCTACCTAGACAGGGCATTGGGGTCTTTGGTAAGTGCTGTGAGTGCTCCTCTGAGTCTGGGCTCACCGTCTGGGTGGTCTGCAAAAACCTGGCTGAACCCTGGCCAGAGGAAGCTCCTCAGCCACCCCACTTCACCCATTATGGATAAGCAGCTTCCAGATACCCTGGGGGCAGTGAGCACCCAGGAAGTCAATGAGGAGAGATGGAATCTCTCCCTGCTGGAACAGAGGTCTGGGGCAGCTGAGCCCTCTCCCCTGCTGGCATGGGGAGAGCTGGGACTGGCATGCTGCTTGTGCCCATCACCCCAAAGTGTTTCACAGTGCACCAGATTCCAGCTTTGAACATTTAAGTGCAGGCTGGCTGCTTCCCCTCATCACAAAGGAGTTGTTTCTTTGCATGTTTTATTTATAGATGAACATTAGCATTTGCAAGAGGAATGACTTAGGCTCTGAGTTATCACTTCCTATTAACCTGAAATTATTGAGTGTCTGAAATTCGTGAGGAAACCCAGTGAGCAGAAAGTATAAGGAAAATGTTCCTCTCCTTTCCTTGTAGCACAGAGAATAAACAGCCTCCCCCCTTTGGAGGGCTGTGCACAGAAATGTCAAACAAAAGTGACAGCAATTGCCTTTGAAAGAATCACAGACATTATCCATTTTCCATCTCATATGTATACAGCTCTTAATATATATTGCATAACACGCACATTATCGGATTCCTATTTGCCGTTAATAATTGATTTTAGATTGCACAGAAGGGCAGGTCCTGCAGCCTTCTGTTGTGCTTTACAGCCCTTGCTCCTATGAAAATGTTTCCTCTAGCAACAGTACAGCAGCCTTGGGGTTTTGTTTAAACAGGATCTGTGGGGGCTGAGGAAGAAAAAATGTACCTTTCAGCTACACAGGGCTGGGCAAGGGGATGGGGAAGGACAAAGGCTCCTTTGCCCCACTGCTGTGGGGCCAGACCCATTCCCATCCCCAGCAGTGAATTTTGTGTTGGCTTTTGGGTGGCTTGGGATACAGGGCAAGGCTCATCTTGGCAAGTTTAGATACCCACAGTTTAGGCACCTTAATCTGATTGCCGGGGTCCCTCCTCCATCCTGCCTGGGGGCCCTGCCCCACACAGAGGTGGCCAAACAGGCAATCACAGACGGCTGAGCTGCTCTGCCCTCTTCCCCAGGGACAGCAGGGAGCACTTCCCCAATTAGCTCACCAGAGATGCTTAACTTCTTTTCAGGTGTATCAGTGATGCAGTAGGAAGCTTAGGCTGTGAGGAGGAGGGCATTCCTCACACCCCTAGAGCAGACCCTGCAGTTTTACAGAAGGCCCCTTGTGGTCCCTGAGCCCAAATATCAGGGCAAGGCTCGGAAACGAAGCCTTCATCTTTTAGCCTCCACATCTGAAAGGCAATATTTTTAGTGCCTCATTTTCAGGCATTCTTCCTCTTCATTCATCCAAATCACGAATAATCATTTGCATTTATCTAGCAACTTTGAGGCAGAACTCTAAAATGCTTTACAGATCCAAGATGGCTCTTTAAATTGCTTTTTTTTAACAATCCTCCTTATGTTCTGGATAGGGACAAGCTGGTATCAATCAATTCTTTCCGTGCTTATGAACTTCCATGATCTGTGACTGACAACTTTAATAATCATCTTTATAAGCCTAGGCAGCATCCAGAGTAGCACCTAAATGGCCCCCAGGAGCTGTAATTAAAATTAAGCCGCCCGTGGGTTGCTTTGATTACAACGGGGCAGGCCAGCTTAACCTTCAATTTATGCTGACTTAAAAGATGGCTCATACAGAGAACCTGTTTGCCAGACATAGATTTGAATTAATTATGCTGATTCTCTGGTTTTATTTCACTATCTGATTAGGCTTACAAATGAAATCATGGTCCCATCTTTTGCAGAGCCTTTGGTGGAATGCCACGTCCCAGCAGGCTGCTGTGGGTACCTGTGGGCTTTCTGTCCATTCCCCAGCACAAGGGAGGAGTTTGGGCATCTGTGGGAGCTGGTGGCCTGTCATGTGCCCACTGCTGAACTACTCCTGGCTGCAGACACAAAGCTTCTAATTTGATCTCAGAGCTGCTGGGCTGGAAATGCGTACTGAGCAGAAACAACCAAGCCTGGCAAACCCCAGCTCAGCCAGATGCACTTCTTCCTCCTGCTTCTCACAAATGGAACAGGTTTTCAGGCATTTCTTGTCTTCCAGCTGCAAGGAGTAGACTCTTAATTAGCAGCAACGGAATCTGGAAAACTAATCAGAAAATATGATTTCTTAGGTAAGGTTATTTTCTAACTCCTGTGTACCAAAATACAGCTTCATATAGGGCATTTTGCATAAATTAAGCTAGGTGTCTCTCACGTTGTGTGGTTTGAAAAGCCAGAACTGAAAGGTGGTGGATGCATTACAACAAGGCTGTAATTTTGTTAAAATGACTTTTTGAAAATGTCAAAATACAGATATGAAACCTCCCCCTCAGCAAATTTACCAAACCCATTGCTAGTTGAGCAGCACGTAGCATTGCTTCTTATCAAACTTTTTTGTTAACTTAGTAATTATATTTTTATTTCTTTTTCTTTCCTAAAAGCCTGTATCATATAACCAGCTGAGCTACAGTATTGCTTTCCCATAACTTGACAACATACATGGAATCAGGGAATTTCTTATGTTTGTTTTCCTCTGTGTTGTGGTTTAACCCCAGCCAGCAACTCATCCCCACAAAGCCACTCACTCCTCCATGGTAGGATGGATGAGAAAATCAGAAGGGTTTAAGCAAGAAAAATTTGTGTGTTGAGCTAAAGAGTGTTTAATAGATAAAGGCTGTGCACACAAGCAGAGCATAACAAGCAATTAATTAATCCCTTCCCATGGGCAGGCAGGTGTTCAGGGGCTCCATCATGGAAAACAATGACTTAGGAGGACAAACACCATCACCTGGACTGCCTCTGCCTCTTCTTTCTTCTTCCCACAGCCCTACATGCTGAGCATGATGCCACATGGTCTGGAAAATCCCCAGGGCCAGCTGGGGTCACCTCTGTCCTGGCTGTCCCCTGCCACCCCTCGAGGTGGGGTGATGGGCAGGAAAGGTCTTGACTCTGTGTAAGCTCAGCAGGGACTGAAACATCCCTGAACTGGCAGCACTGCTTCTAGCACAAATGCACAGCACAGCCCCATGCCAGCTACTGTGAAGAAAATTAGCTCTACCCCAGCCAAAGCCAGCACACTGACAAAATATTATCCTTTTCCAGCAGCAGAGACATTCCATGCACTTTTCCTGCAAAAATCCAGACTGCATTTTCCATTGGCATCTTTTAATGCACTACAGATAAAATAAAGCTACTATATGCCTTTCTTGGTGAGTATGGCACAAAACAGGCTTGAACTCCTCTTATCAGTCCATGGACAGATGAGTAGGTTGAGATAAGAAAATACTAGAATGGAGTGACTGCCAGAGCATAAGACCATGCATATCCCTGGTGATCTTAGGGTGCCACTGTCCACAGCTGCCTACCCCTGGCTTTCCAGGGCAGAGCTGGCACCCCCACCTCTTGTGGGACAGCAGCCAGGGGTCCTGAGTTGGCTAAATGGGGGAGAAATCTCCCTCTATCCTTGTACCTGCAGGGGGAGATGGATCCCACTTGAGGATGAGGGCACCCCATGAGCTGACCACGGCACCAGCCTGGGCTCTGTGCACACAGGAACCTTGTACAGGACAGGAAATGTTGGCCAAGCACAGCTTATTTCTCACATGTGATTTTTAAAGTTTCAAGACACTGCTTTTGCAGGTTCAGGTGGTTGATGTGATAATTTTTGCTGTACTTCTGTTGAGGATGTCTTTACAGAGAATTATTTCCCATCTTCTGTAAAGTTATTGGCTCAGCATGTGAGCAGCTTCTTCAAACACCATCCTAAAATGTCCACTGCAAGGATAGCAGAATATTGAGTGCTTTGGTAGGAAGGTTTTGGAGAGTTTAAGCCTAAAACTCCTCTCCTCTGTCAGCTTCAGGCACTCAGCTCTTGCAGTGAGAGCCACAGTGCTGCAGTTGGAGTAGGTCTTACTCTGAAAAGAGAATCAGGAATTTGCCAGATACCTGGCTTATCCTGCACTGTGTTCCAGATGGTTTAGGAAGACTTTAAATATAGGGCCTGAGATTTACTTCTTAATTTACACAGATTATCAAACTGGCAATCTTCATATTGCTGGTGAAACTCTATTAAAATTGTTCAAATTATCATTACAAATTGAATCTTCTCCCGTGTGTCTCATGTACTGAGTCTTATTTTCTTAGCGCAGCAATATTTCAAGTCTAGAATTAAAGCCAGAAGAATTGGTATAGCAATTAGCCTTTGAAATAACTCTATCTGCAGTACTCTAATGCCTTTTAATTGGTCAGTTTATGGCAGAGCTCTTCCTAGCAGCAGCTCTGTCTCTGCATTTTTATAATGCCATTTGAAATGGGAATTGGTTTAACTGGGAAAGGGCTGGGTCCAATCATGTGCAGTAGCTGAGAAATACCTTTGGATGGTGACTGTAAGGACAGGAAAGGAGAAGGACCAGGCTTTGCCTTGCTTTCAGAGGCTCTGGGGACACAGCCTGGCAGGGATGTGTCTCCTGTGCCCTGCAGCAGCAAGGGAGGAGCCCAGAGCCTGCCTTTGCCTTACCTGTATGTGAGCTCCCAAAGATGTGTCTCAGTGACTGGGTACAATCCTGCACCTCCTGGGACCACCTTACCTGCATATGTCACCTTCTGCTAAGTCCTGGTCTGTGGCAGCCCATTTCCAAGGCAGCTTCTCAAAAATGTTCAGCTGACTTGACCTATGTAAACCTCAGCCACAAAATCACACGTAATCAGTGAACAATAAATTTCAAAGTTTTGAACAAGTGGGACTGGTCAGGGAGGAGAAAGAAGAGCCTCAGCCACATACAGATTTTGCCCAGTGGCAAACCCATCACTAGCAGCTAGCTGATTGTGTTTCTGGAGTCAGGCAGACTCCAGCCCATCCCTCTGCTTTAATCCCAGTCTTGTGATGGCTCAGGGGGATGGCAAACGGGTTTAAAAGTTTCACAGGCATGGTGGTTGGAAAGCCCTTGTGCAGGGATCCAGACCATCCTTGAGAAAAAAGTGGGACAAAACACAGTCAGGCCCAGCAACTCTTATGTCCTACCTGAATACTGAGGATCTCCGCAGCCTCTCTAGGCAGCCCCTCTCTCACTGCCCTGATGAAGGGAGTGCAGCCTTACCACAGCTGATGTGCCAGGCAGCAAGGCTTGGTGTGTCCTCTCCCAGCAGCCTGGAGCCAGTCCCACTGCCAGAGTGAAGGCAGGGGTTATCCCACAGGGGATTTTGTTCCTCTGCTTGGAATACAAACAGCTGGGTTTGACTGCCAAAGCTGCTCTGCATCACTGCTGGGAGGCAGCACTCTTGAGGCACAACTGCTGGAGGTTATGTGGAGATAGCTGCTTTTTTTTCCTCCTGGATGTCAGTGGAAAGTAGAGCTGCAGTTGTGACCACTGAGGACGTGAATATATCTCTAGTGCAGGTAGGTTAAGTTTTAATTTACCTCCTGCTGTGTTAGTCAAATGTCAAGAAGAGAATGTGCATCATAAAGTGCCACAAAGAGCCAAGGTAGATCTGGGAGGTCAGTTAATAGTTCAGGTCCTTTAAAAATCCTTTAGGTTTCCTTTTCACAAATCAAATTAATATGGCCATTTTCATAGCTGCTTTGATTATATTGTTGCTTCCTTCCTAGAGCTCTGGAAGCATCATGAGTGTGCAGCTGATATTAACTGCTAAGGGACAGATTATTAAGGGTAACAGCCCTTAGACAAAGAATGTGGGAGAACCAAACCAAACAGAATTAAGTCAATCATCTTCAAGAAAGATATTTCAGTAGCCAAAGGGAGATAATAAATAAGAGTTTGTAGAAAAACAATCTGAAAGTCAATCATTCAGAAGAACTGTCAGTTCCTTGTACAAAATGATGTTAAGATACAATTCTACCAGCATGTAGTCACACTGGAAATTGCAGCAGGAGACCAGTTTGGACTACTTCAGCTCTTCAGTAAACTCATACAAGAAAGAAGTGCAGAAAAAAGGGGCTTGAGGTCAAGTGAGCAAGGATGGCTATCAAAGAACACTATGTGCTGGAAGTGAGAAAATCAAATTCAAGAGAAAAAGAAATAAAGAATAACAAACCCCACAATGTGTGGAGGCATTGGAAAGAAAACTATCAGATGACACATTGGTTCAGTACTCACTGCAGAAGGAAAGTTAATGACAAGAAATACCAAGGAGACAGAATGCCTTTTTGCGTCTGTTGTTACAAGATGCTTTGGTAGTGATTGAACAGCTACTCTAACAGAGGGGAAATGGTTCAAACTCAGATTAAAAGAACAGAAACATGAAAGATGTTACAAGGTACAGCAATAAATAAAATATTTTCAAATTGCTGGCGCCTCATGGAATTTGAAAGTTGGATGCTCTCCGAGGATACTTCGAGAAGTGCATGTAAAATATCAGAGTAGAAGTGGAGAACCAAGAAATCCCATAAAATAAAATTGTATCTCTCACTGAGAGAAGGCGAAATCAGGCTCTGGTAAATACACATAATTTGGCTTATTTCTGAATCTCAGAAGAGGTCTTGAAACAAAAGCCATCTTACTTTTAAGTGCTTCAACTGTATCACATACACAAGAAATAGCCACTCTAGGTTTGTCATACACCAGCAGTGTGTCTTGATGACTTTGGGCTGTGATCTTCTTGGCACCTCACAGATGTCATGGGGTGGCTCCTGAGACTGGACTGCAGGAATGGAAGGATACAGGCTCCTGAGGAATAAAGGCAGGAGAGATGAGAAGGGGGTGTTACCCTCTAGGTCAATGGGCTGTGGGGATGTGCAGCCATGGCCTGGGAAAGGGCAATGGGAGTGGGTCAGGCCAACATCCCACCCTGATGTGGGATGGCTGATCCTGTCCCTGGGGAGTGTGGGAGAGGTGCTTCTCTGGTAGTGAGCCTGTGACACGCTGCTCCAGGCACCTCTCCTGCCCTACGGAGTGAGTGGTACCGAGATATCCACAAGGAATTGTGGCAGCTCTTTGATTTCTTCAACAGCTGATGTGGGAGGGACTTTGAAGGGGCCAGGGCCCCCCATACTCCAGCATGTGCATCCATGGGCACTGCAGGGGGATCTCCCTTCCCTGATCCCAGCTGTGGCAGGCACGGGAGGAGCTGCTTCCCTTCTCCGGAGTGGGGAGGAGCAGGATCATGGGTGCAGGTGACCTGACCAGTGCTGTTCCTGGTGACACCAAGGAATCAAAATGTAACCAGTTCAATGTGGCTGCAGGTGACACTGAGACAAAAGCTGTCACAGGACATGTAGGAATTAATTCAAGGGATTGTCAAATACCATCAATAAAATGATGGAGGAAAAAATGCATCCTGCTTTAACAGGTCTCAGCACTCTGGCCTTTCCAGTTGATTGTTAAGAGACTCACAAGGAATTTTAATCCTATCTAGAGAGTACTGAACAGTGTCCTTCAACTGATTTTAATTACCATAAACACTGTCACTGTTTTTCAAGTTTCAGTATTCAGATGCAGTGAGCAAAACTTGCTCCATAAAAAAAAAAAAAAAAATCGAACTGCACAGTGTGAAGATTAATTCATGGTTGCTGTCAAGGAACTTGGATATCATAAAGGAGAAATAAAGTGTTTCTTGTAAACCTAATATTAAAACATTGTTCCTTTCTGTTCTTCTGCAAAGAACATTTTAATGGGACTCTGTAGGTGAAAACTGCATTAAAAACAATTATCTCTGTAATTGCTATCTTGCTGCTCTTGACCTCAGAACACACAATCCTGCACTCACTGCGAGGGAATTATTCCTGGGATAGATGCCTATGTAAGTGGGGTCAGATGTGTGAGACATTGAAGATCGATGGAAGCAGGAAAGCAGAGTGATCAGAGGCTACAGGTGAGTTTTCACTTGTAGGGCTTGTGCAGAGGCTGAGCTCCCAGCATTTCTCACCCCTGCTGCTCCAAGCATTCACACAATCACTGCTTCTCTGGCACTGAACAGCCAATATTGAGGGTGTCTGACAGCAGCTGTACTCTGAACTGCTTCCAAACACTGCACTATTTACAACTGCAAATGAGTGCCCACGAGCAACTGAGGCTCACATTCCCTCCTACAATGGTACCTGGCACTCAGTCAAAAAATATCCTGGCAATTGCCTTTGTGTCAGATGATGAACCTCAGATTTACTGTGCAAGCCACAGATTTCCAGTGGGAGATGTATTGAAACAACAACAACAAAAGTTTAATCCCACCTTTTTACATATGACTAGATTAATATCTATGGCACTTGGCTGCTGAATTAGGATTCTGGATTCTGTAAACTCTCCTGTGCTGTTGGAGAAGGGCTTCCCAGTAGCCCTGATGGTAATCATCCAGTTGAATTAAAATGAAAGCAGGTAACAGGACTTCTTAGAAACCTGTAACCTTTCTGCTTTTGCACTGGAAAACGGGAAAACAGCATTTATTTCAATCCCTCTGGCAGGATGGCTCTCCATGATGCTCAGACACTGCACCCTCAGTGCTGCCTGCCAGCAGAGGGAGGGAGAGACAGTGCTTGTGCAGCTGCTCCATGCACCCTGTGTGTGTGAGGGCTCTGGTTTGCCCACTCAGCTGAGCTGTTGCTGACACTCCTGGCAGCAGTGTCCAGGGGCTCAGGACAGCCCAGCACCTCATGGAGCATGGATTTCTGTTGGAAAGGTGCAGCTGCTCAAATGCTCTGACCTAGAGGTTGTTATGAGCCATCCCCATCACAGACGCTGCTTTTAATCACTTTAACCATTGTAACTAATTCAACAAAAGGCCCTAAAATACCCGTTCGTTGTGCCTGACTCATGATGTTCGACTGGGGAATTTGAGGATTAAAAGCATTTTTCCCCATTATAAAAATGGGTGTCAGGCACCCTGCTGCCATAAATGGCATGGGGAATTTCTTCCCTACCTTTTGCACAAGACAAAGGATGTTTCTAGATCTTTTTGTCTGCAAGGCAAACATGGAATACTCTGAAACAATGTCCCTGAATCTGCAGAGAAGCAGAAGCACCAGCCTGGGACAGTGACTACCACATTTATGAATGGAGCACTAAGTGTCAGGTCTGGCCATGCCACCAAGAGCTGAGCTGAGAGGACTGGCAAGGGTCCCCTGTTTTTGTTCTCAGGGGTTAGAGTGTTAAACTGTCCCTGATGTGCTGGAGCAGACAAGACTGAAGGCCCTAAGGAGAATTACAGCTGATCACACACGAGGAATCAGGGAGCACACAGGGAAAGAGGGACACGTGGCCGCTACTTTTGACTTAAACTGAGTGCAGATGCCTGAAAACAGCAGGTGAGTCAGGGTTTATCTGTGGGCATGACAGCAAGTAGCTCTGTACTGGTGAGTGTGTCAGCTGGACACAGCACAGTTACAGCAATCTCCTCTGCTTGTACCTAGAGCAACTGTGGAGGAAATGCTCTGCCTCTGACCATAACCTTGTTATAAACATCTCTGTACCAGAACTGAGTCCAGACTCTTCAGAGGAAAATGCCTCCTCAGGAGAAGGAACGACCTCCCTGCAATGCCTGTGCTGCCTCCAGCTGAATCTCCAGCTCCCAGGCAGAGGGCAATTAGATGGCCAAAGCTGCAATTCCGGGGTCACATCAGCTGTGAGGCTGCTTCTGGATGGTGTCAAGTGAGTTTGTTCAGTGATACAAAATGCAAATTTTAAATCAGTGGGAGTTATCAGTTTTATTGGGTTGGTCTCACTCTTTAAAGCCCAAAAGGAACTTTCATTTTATTTCTGGTTATGGTTTCAATGCCTCTTGCATTCGGAAATGGTTGTTCCTTCCCTCTGCCTGGCAGTGTATTAGTCAGAATACTTTTCACAGGCTCCTTTATATACTGAAATTAGTTTTAGAAGAGGGCACCTTGCCAGTTATTTTCCTTCCATTTTCTTGGAAAAGGATCAGACATATTTATTGTCCTTGTATTTGTAACCATGGCAAAGTATCTTATCTTCTCTGATGCTTATGTGGTAACGCTGCTGTTTTCCCCTGGAAGTGTGTCAAACTGCCTCCCAGAGCTTTTAAGTCCATTAACATTTTCATAGGTACCTTTTTTACAGATGTACTGGAGTTGAAATATACAATCTCCTCAGCAGATTTTGGGCTTTGTGTTTTGTAATGACATGAGTTCTGTGCTTACATGATCAAGGCTAGAGATCAGTGGTTTTGTTTGGTGGATATGGAAGAAAAAGGAGGAGTATCATTGTCCTGCCCAAGAAATGTGAATATCCCCAAGCAATGCCAAATCTCTGGGACCTGTCTGCTGCAGAGAAAGACACTGTATTTTCTCCAGAAATGTACTAATCAAAAAACAGATCTTTTGGGTGCAGAAAAATGACACCAAAGCATAACAAAATAGGGAGGTACAGGTGTGCAGAGATTGTGTGAAAGAATAAAGTTGCATGAGGAAAGCAAAGATAGTAAGATAAAGTGTAAATGTTCTAGATGCATTGAGGCAGTGATGACTAATAGAAATTATATTGGAGGAATATTGCAAATTGCTGCCTCCTGTATTAAACAAATTGTCTTCTATAAAGATCTTCAACACAGCAAATTTTCTTGCTTAGATTTTTGACCACTCTCAATTTCAATGGATTAAGCACAACTAAATCGGTTAAGGATATCTTTAAAGATGACCTGAAAGGGAAAGAAGTACTTCTGCTTCATTACCAAGTAAGCATCTTTTTCTTAATGTCACACACCAAGGGTATAGCACTTCTTTTTTTCTTCAATATTTTTAGTTTTTCATTGTGCTTCGGGAATTTCTAACTGATTTTCACAAGGTATTTGTGTACTTTTTGTTGTGAGCATATACAATCAGATCATACAATTATTTTTCTGCAATACTGGAGACCAAATATATTGACAATAGAAAGAGAATACCATTTGAACAACTGACAGAGGCAGAAGTTTTAGTCAAGCTATTTTAAAAGGTTTGACTTTGTTTTTAGGGTTTACCTAAAAGGTAGGGTTTACTACCTCCAGCTTCCCACAGTGCTGTTTGTATCAGCAAAACTGTGGCCAGCAGGTCTAGGACAGGCATCATTCCCCTGTGCCTGGCACTTGTGAGGTTGCACCTTGACTCCTGAGATCAATTTTGAGCACATCACTACAGGACAGGCACTGAGGTGCTGGAGCATGTCCAGAGAAGGGCAATGGAGCTGGGGAAGGGCCTGGAGCACAAGTCCTGTGTGGAGCAGCTGAGGGAGCTGGGGCTGTTCAGCCTGGGGAAAAGGGGGCTCAGGGAGACCTTGTTGTTCTCTACAGCTGCCTGAAAGGGGGCTGTGCCAGGTGGGTGTTGTTGTCTTCTCCCAGGTAACAAATGACAGGATCAGAGAAAATGGTCTCCAGCTGTGCCCAGGGAGGTTCAGACTGGATATTAGGAAACATTTCTTCCCTGCAGGATTATCAAGCACTAGAACAGGCTGCCCAGGGAAGTGGTGGAGTCACAATACATGGAGGCATTTAAAGGTCGTGTAGATGTGGCACTTAGGGACATGGTTTGGTGGTGGATTTGTCAGGACTGGGTTAACAGTTGGACTTGATGTTCTTAAAGGTTTTTCCCATCAACAGTTCTTTGATTCTGTAATATTGCTGCCTGCAGGCAGAGGTAGAGCTGTGAGCTGCACAATGGAAAGATCTGGCATTGTAAGCAAATACAACATTGTTATCAAACACAGCAAACACTTTGCCCTGGGCCCTTCCTCCTGCAGCTTAGCTCACCTCTTCATGCACCTGGAGAAAAGGTTCAATCCTCTTACATTATTGGGATGGTTGATTTAAGAGTCACGATATTAAAAGTAGAATTGGAGATGAAAGAGAATGACAGAGTCTGTCTCAACAGGGATGAAAGGCCCAGAGGTGTCAGAGGGCAGCCAGAGCCTGCGTGTGTAAATGGCCACATCTGAGCTGGCCTTCCTTTATAGTCACCAGGGAGAAACAGGCACAACCTCTGTGAAAACTCACTGCATGCTAAGGAAGGTGACAGAAACAGTCCAGCTTAGTCACACCCTGTGAGAGCCCATTTCTCACTCTTCACAAGAAAGGGAGCTCAGGGTGATGGGCTCATCTATAGATATTTGCACCACAGATTTCTAACATTAAGGCAGATGGATCCTTTGATTCCTTCCTATCTGGCTTCAGTTCCAACACCTCCTTCCTCTGTGTATTTTTTCCTGTCTTCAGAAGTATTATATGACTTACAAGACAAGCTTCTTTGGGAAAGAACAAACAAAATTTATCAAAAATTAACTATGCCCTCTTGATACAGCAAATAGACTTAGATGAAATGAGATAAGAGAAAAGCCTGTCAATATTTGAAGGCCTTGTAAATTAGAATTTTGGCACAATTCTGCTAATTTGCAGCCTGTCTGCTGCTGTAGAGTCCAGAAGTGACCCCTTGATGCTGTTATTAGCAGTCATTGATTTCTATGGTGCTGCAGAAATGCAAATTTCTTTGCCAAAGAAATTGATCTTTGGAGGTGTGCAGGGTTCAGAAAGCCTGCTGGCTGTCCTGAAAACTGAGGCCAACTCATGTAGGACATAAGGCAGGCCCCAATCTCTCCACAGTCTATCCCAGCCCCGATGTTCAGAGCTTTCCCACCAGCTCCCTTTCCCTGGAGGTTTGAGCCAAATGAATACACAGGCTGATATTAATGATCTCATAAAAGTATTCCTGTTCCAAATACCCCAGCCAACAATTCCTCTTTGAAAAGGTAGGCAGTAACCCAGTACTGCAGAATATCCTATCATACAAGCACTCTCTTATTGGACTTTCTTCCACTGTTTGTTGGCTTTCTTCTTTTGTCCAGAAGGACATTTGATTTGGTGGTTCTCCATCAGCCCTGTGCTCTTTAACTCTGGGTGTTGGACTGCTGGTGAGATCTGGTGAGTTTGACTTGATGGGACTGAGAGGTGAGAGAGAAAGCAAAATCTGTGGTGTATCACCTAAGGTCTGTAGCTAACACTTCACAGTTGTTTTACTAACAAGTGGTCTGTGCTCCTTGGTTTGCTCAACTCATAAGGACAGCCTACAGGGCTTTGGGATCCCAGAAGGAGATTAGAGCAGATTCAATCAGCAATTTAAAGCCAGGCTTGAGAGGGGAAGAAAAAGCCATGCTCTCCATGGCTAACCAAAAACATGAAAAATGAGTTCACAGTTGACTGGTGGCACAAAGTTAGGATAGGAATAGATCATTTAGTGCAACACTTGGCGAGATCAAGAACCAAAAATTTTGGCCTGAAAAGAAATAGGTCTAAGGTTAATGGAATCCTCACAAAAAAAAACCCCTGTGCTTGTCAGTCAGTGGAACTCTGTTACAACAGTCTTAGAATCAAGGAATCACCAGCAAAGGCATTGGCAAAAGCAGATGCTGTTCATCAGGGCTGAGGCCAAATGAGCATTTCTGGGATCATGGTGCAGCTCAGGGGCCTGAAGGACCCTTCCCTGCTCCTGCAGGGACAGCCACGTGCTTTGGTGAGGGACAAAGCAGGCATCACCCTCAGCTCAGGCTGCAGGCAAATCTTGATAGCACTCAGGGAACTGCAGAGATTTATCATCTAGCCTGTAATGCCTATTTTATGTTATCAGTTTTAATTTGGCCAGGGCTTGTGTTATGCTCTTTCACTGTATCACCCTGCTCTCAGGGGAGAAGGCTCACAGAAGTACCTGATTTATCTCCCTTCCAGCACTTATTGCTTTTTGGTTACTGCTGCATCCTCTTCTGTGTCTTAGCTAAAGCCCAATACATCCAACTTTCTTGGTCCTTTCACACAGCAGTCCCAAGACACTGCTAATGAGAATAAATTATATTTTGGCATTAAAGTTTTTGAGATCCAAGGGGAGGCCTAAGGTACAAGAACCCAGAAGATATGTACCATCAATTTGTGCAATGACATTAAAATGGGGCTCTAATGACTGGAAGCTGATCCTGGATAAATTTAAGCTAGCAGGAAAACAATGACTTTCAGCAGAATAATTCATCAGTAAAATAGCTGGGCTGGGATGATGGAATACTCAATTTAATTGAAGATGAGGTGTCCCCTTCTGGAGAGGTGATTTGCTTGAATTTCTTTTCTGGTTTTTAAATCTATGTGGGAATTCTCTTTTACTGGCTTTTTTTTTCCCCTTTGCCCAGGTTTGCATACTTTGTAAATCATTTTGTCTAGTTGAAAAATCAATAATCACAGGGAAGTCCACAGGAAAGTACTGTCATGTTGGCCATGCTGAAGGGAAGAACAGATAGCTGCTATCTCCCTCACAGACTTGTAGGGCTGGTTTTGAGTTTAAGCTCTTGTCTGCAAGCACCCTACTGCTCAGTTTGCATTTTAACCCGAGTGTCCCAAGGAAGTTCATTACTTCACAGCCAGGGTAATCCAGAGCTGTGTTGGGTTTCAGCAGCAGCAAGGGCTGCTGTAGACACAAATGGATCAGGCAGCTGCTGTTGAAGGTCCATCTTCATGTCCAGGTGTAGCAGATATGTGACCCTGCCTCCCTGTGTGCTCCCCAGCTTTGGCTGGTGCTCACCCAGGAGTCACCCAGCTCCTTGGGCAGAGAGGCAGATAAAAAACCAGCACTGCAGTGGGTTTGTGCCTCATCTGCTCAGAGGATATGTGTTTGTTAACATCACCTGGAGAGCTTGACATTCTTGTGTTGGGGAAGCAGGGAGATGGAGCAGTGGGATCTGGTACCACATTCTGCCACATCCCCCACATGTGCTGGAGCAGCAGTATTGCCCCTCTCCAGACTGGGGAAAGGATCTGCTCCCAAACACTCTTCTGTTCTCTGTTCCTCTGGTAGGGAAGGTGGTTTGGAGGAGAAGTCACACGAACTTGTATCAGATCCAGCTGATGGATATTTCTCATGTGTTCCAGTAAAGGATTCCTCCTTAAGACAAAGGATCTGCCTTGTGTGAGGCGCCACAAAGCAGAACATCAAACACCTGCACTCACTGACAGAATTCAGAAAGCTCTAGCCCTGAGCTGAAACTAATACCAGGTGTCAGGATTTCAGGAGGCCATGGCTGTACTTGGGAAGAGTGATATGGCACTTATTCTTTGTGTAAGGATTTTTAATCTGTCTTCTGAAAAATGCAGGACACTTCAGCCTTCGCCTGTTGAGGTTGTCTTAGAATGTTATGAGAATTTCTCTGACCTATGTTAAATGCAGATCATTGAGTCTTTTTGCTACAACAGTAATGTGTCTTACAGGAGCTCCTGACAGACAGTTATACAGGTGGAAAGAAGAGAGAAAAAGGCCCCCTGCTCCAGCTGGAGCTTAGGCAAATATCCTCCAGGAGCCACTGTTGGTAGAGCCATCATCATCTCTGCAGCCAGGGGCTGGGGAAAGCTCCTACTGCCACACAAACACTGCTCTTTGAGGCAGCCAAGCACAGCAATGTATCCTTCCAGCGTCTATGATAACTGGTGAAGAAAAGAGAATTCCTCAGTCCTTCTTAGCTGACAGTAAGATTAAACCTGGCCCAGCTCACTAGGCTCAACAAACGAGCCAAGAACCAGCGGTCCACCTGAAATATGTGGCAATGGCCAAACCCAGCACAGCACTGTCCCACCTGAAACATTTCCACTCCTGGGCGACCCCTGGCTCTGCAGACAGAGCTGTGGCTCTTGCACCACCAGCAAGATATTGGAAATTCAACATGGTTTATTACCATCTGCCTGTTGTCTATTACAGCATTTATAACAAAAGGAAGGCAAATTTTTCTCTGACAGTAAATCTACACCATGGAACAGAAGAAAAAGCTTTGTTTTGACTTGTAATCTGAGCAAACCTGACAAAGAAGGAACAAAAAAAGCAAAGGAACAAAAGGCCATTTTTAATAGCAGTTTTTTACAAAATAGAAATCATGAAGCTGAAGTAAAACAGCTGAAATGTTCAAAGTGTTCCTGTTAGAGCCATTTCCTCTCGGTATTTTTCCAAAGTCACCTTCTAAACAACTAATGCAACTATTACCTCTGTAACCATGTTAAAAACATTTGACCACTTGTTTGCAAGTATTAAGGATTTTCAAGGAAAGAGGAGTTGTATATCTGAAATTCATTCTCAAAACAGTTAAAAATAATCTAGCTCAATCTAGGGATTGGGGATTCCCTCTGAAACCAAATAAGCAAGGCAGTAAGGTACAACTTGCTCTGATATACCTGCTGTATCTCATCTCTATCTCCTCAATATACAAGGAATTATACTTTTCAACACGTGTGCACCCCAGACTTGCTGTCTTGACATGCTTTTGAGCATGTCAAACTCCAAATCATTAAAACTTCAAATCATACAGAAAGCTCTTACATAATCACCTGATTTTTGTCCTTGTACCTCCAAATGGAAAGGGCTCTGCCTCACACACCAGGGAGGATGTGCCACAAAGGCACAGGCCCAAAGGGAAATGGCAGCAGTTCTTCCTTCACTGCTTCACTGAGGGAAAAGTAGAAACTCCAAAGCCCAGAGTAGCCAGCAAATGTAAGGAATGTGGTCATTTTAAGCTATTTATTTAGAGCCACATCCAGTGTCTGAGCCCTGCTCTGCCCTAGCACCTACCTGCTCTCAGTGGGGATTGCCCCATCACCCTTTTCTCCTGACAGGGAAGCAAGCAGAAGCAGCAGTGATTTACAGTGCTGTTCTTGCCATTCCCAGCTCCTACCAAGAGGAGTCTGTGTGGTACAGAGGCCTCACTGCTGCCCAGGGGAGGTAACTGCAAGTCCAAGTTTAAGAGCAGAAGCTTCACAGCCTCTGTGGGTGAAAAATCAAACAGAGCAGACTAAATGGATTACACTAATTAGGGGATGCAATATCCAGAGAAGAGCAAGACAGTGCTTTCTTTGGGGGTATTAGCTGTTTCACAGATGAAAAATAAAGTCTTCCCAGCTGATCTGTCCTGGCTAATGTCCTTGCAGATAGGCTTTGAAATATATTTGCAAAGTCATTGGTTTGGATTTACATCTTCAGTTATCCACATCCTCTAGGACTTTTGCTATTGAAGTTCATTCATTGAAAGAATAAATAAAAAATATGTTTAGTAATTGAAAGGAAAACTAATGCTGTTTTCCCAGCACATGGAAACATGCCACACTGCCTTGCATTCAGCTACCTGAGAGCTAAGTCTTGTTATGTGACCACGGGGAGGTTTTGTTCTGCACCCCTCTGGCCAGGAGGCTGCCAAGACTGCCCCAAATTCACCACTGCCCAATGTGATTCACAGCATTGCTGGTGCAGACCAGGGTTCAGCCCTGCACTCAGGAGCCTCTCAGAGCTGCAGCTGCTGACAGCTGTGCCAGGACAGCAGCTGCTGCTGCCGGTGACATCTGCCACACCCGTGCTTCAAAAGGGAACGGCAGGACCTGGAATCAGGGTGGGGTTGAGCACTGGGGCTTGGGAATGAAACAGAACCATCAGGGGTAGGGCAAAGAGCTTGCTGGTGCATCCAAGCCTATTTAATACTTCTGGGCAAGTGGCAATGCAGTGTGCTGCAAGCAGATAAACACTGCTGAGAACTTTGTTTTTTAAGGTTTAGTCACATCATACTTGCCACAAATAAATGCTACACCCAGGGATAAATTAGTGAAGGAGGTCTCTTTTCTGACTGAATTCGAAATTAGTTTTATGCTGCCACCTGAACGTCTCCAAATATTACAAAACCAGTCTTGACCCTAGCAAGTCATCCCTGTGGGTAAGGAGTAGAAGGATGCTGCTGGCAGCTCCACTGCTGGGCAGTGAAAATGCTGAGCTCTCCTTTCCCCTCCCTGATGCCCAAACTCTGGGCTGCAGGCCTGGAGAGCCCCAGCCCCCTGCCCACACCAGCTGCCCTGGCAGCGCAGGGCTCCTCCAGGCTCCTCCAGGCACATCCTCAGCCCGAGCTGCCTGCCCCCAGCCACATGCTCCTGGTGCAAATTGCTCTTTACAGAAATGATGTATCTTCCCCTTTGGTCTCTGTTTTCCCTTGTGCAGAATCTCCCCAATTAGGGATAGATTTTTGGCTGTTTAGTGGATCAGTCCCATGTTTATGTATTAAAATTTTCTTCAGCCTGTTTATTCCTCATCCAAGGGTTTAATCAGCAATTGTGCTTCAGGGTAGCCTGTGTTTTTATTATCTACTTAATCAGATGAAAGAAGGCTCTTTTGTCTTTTTTTATTTATTTATTCCTAATTAAGAAAATGGTGAGACTTGTTCCATAAGAGGAGTGCAGCCCTGTAGCTCCTAGGCAGGAGCAAGCAATGCTGCCAGGGGAAATATTTTGTACACAATCTTCCTTTCAAATCTGATTATAATAAAGTAGTGGCATGGACATGATCAATTTGACAAAAACCAACTGCTCACTTACTGAACCCTCCACCAACCTTGGACAACTTAAAATGCACTAATTAGAACAGCTTATCCATATTTATTTTTATAGATAAATATATAAAGTTTAAATATATAAACTAACATATGTAGTCAATACACAAACATTTCTTTTCTTTGAGGTTAGTATTGATTCCAGCAAAGCAAAATTATGCTGAAAGATAGGAAAATATATAATAGAATACATGAAATTCTAATCCCCTAGAGCAGTTCTCTGGTCTTCCCAAACCATCTGCTTCTCAGCCACGTGTCTCCTGCCCTTGCAGGAGGAACACATACCTGGCTGGAAACCAGGCTGCAGAAGGACCCAGTGTCACAGCAGCTTCCCCACTGCTGGTTTTAGGTCAGTGACAACTCATCAGTTTTATCCCTTCAATATTCTCGTCACAGCTTCGCTCTTCCCCTTGGGAACCAGCGCTGTGCTCAGTTCCCTTCCTTCACTGCACAGAATTTCTGATCTTTCCATGGGATCTCCTTCAGTGAGCTCCTTGTGGCCACTTTGCTGTTCCACAGCCAGGCCTGCTGGGCAATGGCATCTCCAGGGCTGTCCAGTGTGTCCCCCGTGTTGTTGTGCCCCGTGGTGACAGTGGTGGCAGGGCTGCACACCCATCCTGTGCTGGGCTTGTTCCTCTCCCCATTCCCCACATCCCTGCCACGGTGCCACTGCCACCCCTCCCTGACCACACAGCAGCCCAGTGCTGCTCCAGTGCAGTGCTGTGGGGCTGCCCTCTCCTCTGGGAAACACACGAGAGGAGACGCTGGGTCCCTTTGGCAGGGTGACTGTGTTTGCAAATCCCCTTCTCCCCTAAGCCCAGGATGAGTGCTCATGCACACACAGGTGCCAGCACCTCTGCTCTGTCCTTCTTCTTCCACTAGAACTCACAGCAATAAATGAAACCCTCCAAGACAACCTTTTCTGGCAGCACAGCCAACACTTGACTTGGAAGATTTTCATCAGCTTCACAGAGCACTATCATGGCATTACTTCAAGTGCCAAGTGCTTGAATTTAAGCCTGGAGAATTCATTGCAGACCAAGACTCTGTACAATCACTCCTGGACCCTCCAGTGATAATTGGCCATCAGTCGAGGCTGCCAGCTCTGCAGAGAGCTGTATCCCAGGACAGCCTGTGCAAGGATGGACTTCAGCAGAGAACCCAAGAAAGGAGGCAAGAAACAAGACAGTTTCTCATGGTTATCATTACTATACAGTCTCTTAATTGAAAGCATCTACTTGGCAAATGCTTTCTTTTTGTGTCGGTTTTGTTGGTTTTTTACTGAGTTCCTTGTGAGGACAAACACCACCCTGGTGATTCTGACAGCAGGTAAGATCTAAGTTGTTGAATTTTACCCATTTCACATCTTTGATCTTTATGAAATTTGCCTCCCACTCTTTGATGTGACAGGACAGGGGGTTATTCTTGCTTTTTCTGTCAACTCCTACCAGCAGCTGGGAAAATGGTGATTTCCTTGCAAAAAAAGCACATTCTAAAAACCATCAAAGCTGTTGATTCTACCTACATTTTGCTCATGTTTTGCTTAGGTTTAACTGAAGGTTTGTCAGCAGCTGCACAGGTATAAATGAGAAACAGCTCCATGCCTGACTCATCCAATACTCCACCACATATCCTACCTGGCAAGAGCTCCTGTTCATCTGCTGCAGCACAGATTTCTTGCTCTCAGGAGGGGGCTGAGAGGCCAGAGATCCCTTTCAGGATTTTGTTTAAAACAAAAATCTGTGAGGCCACAGCTTATGCCCTTTTATCTCCCAGGCTGGCTGTGCCCACTGCCAGAGCCAGACCTGCCCCGTCTCCCTGGCTGAGGGGCTGTGCTGGCACCTGGACCACAGGTCTTCAGACATCAACTCTTCTGCCTCTGCCAGATGGGAACACTGGAGGAAAGAAATGTGCTCCCAGAAACAGTGGCTCCCTTTGTGGCTTTGAACAGCCAGGTGTCACTCACACTCCTGCTGAGTTAGGTACAGCTGGCTGCTCTGGGTAAAGAGGGCTATTACTTCTTCCCAGAGCAGATTGTCCAGATGATGGACATACACAGTGGTTCAATCTTTAGAGAAGCCCTAAACTCCAGGAGAAGGGCTGTTGAACCAGCCCTAAAGGCCAGGACAGAGGCAGCAGATGGCAGTCCTAAAGGAGGTCACTGCCAGCCCCCACTGGGGTTTGCTCCCTCAGCTCCTGCCTGTGGGGCTCAGGGGGTGTCATGATGAAACAGGGGTGGCTGTCACTGCAGTGCTCTCACACTGCAGCCCTGTGTGCAGCAGAAGGTGCTGGACAAGCCATGAGGGTGGAGGGATGGAAAGCATGGCAATGGGAAGACAGGGAACAGAGGGAGGTGCTCCTGCTCTGTGTCTCTGCTGAAGCTCAGATTTGAGGTTAAATAGCACACAAAACAAACAGGTGGGAGAGTTTTCAAATAATGCAGGGACTTCTCCCTCCTTCTTAACACTTGTGACATCTGCCTGGGCACAGGCACAAGCCAGCAGGGAAGGCAAAGCAGTGCATGGCCAAACCCCTGCACTCCCACTCCTAATGAAATTCACACAAATTTTAGAAAGCGATGGAGATGTCTTCAGCTTCCTCCACCTATCACTGCCTTATTTCTAACAGATGCCATAATGAGGATGACAAGATCATTTAGTTTTCTTCAGAGTAATCACAATTTGGATGGTCTGTAATTTAATAAGAGGGAGAAGGCAGCAGCTAGAGGAAGAGCTCTCTGGCTGCTCAGCCTGATGAGCTGCAGCACAGGGGCCCTGCCATGTGGGCAATGCAGCTTTGCAGGGCTCACCTGCAATAGAATCTGCCTGCTGCTGTCCCTGGGGATGGAGCATGCTGGCCTGGGGCACAGCCACCCAGCAGCTGGGTGCCCTGGCTGCCCTGCTGCTCCTCTCAGAGCATGCAGCAGTCCAGCACACAGCAAGAGCCAGCAGCTCCTGCAGAGAAAAGCACATATTGCAGCTCCCGCCTACTCAGGAGGGGAGCACTCACCCACAAAGTACAGTGATACTTTAAACATCCTCCTTTTCCTATTCAGTCTAACAGGTTTTAAATAAAGCAACATTTCAGTTGGTTTTGCCATTGTGAAAAAGAGTTTTTGGAAGCCTGGTACTTCCTTGCAATGACAGGTAATAGACAGATCTATTGATAATGACACAGTGCATGCATGAACGAGCATTTAAAGTCTTCTGTACCACGAAGCACCCAACAGTGCCAGAAAAACCTCTCACTAATATGGTGGGTGTGTGCTTAAATACATTTCTTTTCTTACTAATTCTTCCAGGACAGTGGGCAATGCTGCAGTGCAGCTGACAGCATATCTCCAATAATGACATGCTGTGATTCAGTGGTTTTTCACACTCACAGTGGCATCACCTTCTGATCACCTTCCGCCTGCATTCTTCTGAGAGGCTTAGCAAGATGGGAAAAGCTTCTTCAGAAGCAACTGTGGTCTGTCTACAACTGAGGTGTAGGTTTGGGGTTTTATATGCTTGTAAAACCTCTTCCTGTGCTGGAGAGCACTCATCAACAGATGAATAGCCAATTTCATTAGCAGGTGTGATTTCTCCATAGTGTCAGTTCTAGTGATTGAATCACTGAGTAAAATGCTAGAAAGCAGTTTTATTTTAGGCTTGTTGTAGGGCTGCCACAGTGGCACTTGCTGAGATTTGTATAGGTTTGAGTTATAGAAAAAGAGACAAGTTTTGAGGAGGTCTAGATAGAAGAAAAGGAGGATGACTCATGTTTAAAACCAGAGGGGTTCTTGTTATCAAATACTTTTCATGGTTACAACCAAAGAGTGAATGTCTGCAGCTCCAACTGGAGGAGAAAACCATGAGCTCGACAGAAGGTCAGTGAGGGAGAGCAATTACAGCTTGCATTGTAAAGTGATTTCCCCTCCACACAAAGGGGGCACTTATTTCTGAATTTTAACATGATAAACATGCAAAGCACAGATTTAAAGGCATCTGATAATGTTAACCTAACAATAGCTTTATTCCAACATCCCTTAAAGATTCTTCAATGTTTTAATGCAAAGATTTGCCAGCTATCAGTGAGTGAATCAGAGATGTGAGGCAAACACCAGTTTTTGTTTCTGAAGGAGCTGCATGTTTCAGTACAGCCTAGAAATTCAGTGCTATGAATCTCGAGGAGCTGAGAGCATATTGTGTGCTGTCCCTTTTAAAGGAATCACAGGGAATATTTTTGGGTTTTGCTGGGTTTTGGTTGGTAAGATCAGTTGACTGAGTACGTCAAGCCAAGGTGTCACGACTGTAGAATTGACTGTACTTAATTATCAATAATGGGACAGTTTTCCTGCTCTTCCTTGTTGCAAAACCTCAGGTGTACAGGTGGGGACTCCCACCTTGCTGTCCACTTACACCAATTTGCTTGGCATATCCTGCCCCTCAGCTGACCTTCACCAGGAGATTTTCCCTCCTGATGACCTTTGGTCACACACAGGGGCTGGTTACCTCTCCTGCCCACTGGGTGCAAGTCTCCTAAGGGTCTCTGTGTCCATGAGCCTCTGAGCCATTACTGTGGAAACAGGTGACTGGAAGCACACATGTATTGCAGACAAGATCTCACCAGGGCTTTCTTCAGCCCTCCTGGTGCCTTCCTAACCACCCATGCACTCCAGTCCTCTCCCTCTGCATTATCCTTTCTTAATTAGGCCACCTACCTTTGCAGGACTTTCTAAGGGGGCTTTAGGAGGATATTTAACTATTTAATGGATTATTTCCCTGTTTAGAAGGAGGCTGCACAATGAGGGAATCCCTAGCAACTCTCCAGTGTCTGAACAAATTTCTAAGACAAAGATGATGTCATTTCCCTGAGATGCACCAGAAGGGGCCTCCAGACAGTTTGGGATGTTTGTCTGTCTGCCCATGGAAGCCACCCCTGCTGCCAAAGACAGCATCACCCGTCAGTGCTGGCCTTTGAGAGCAGCACCCTTGCACAGACACAGTCACCACACTCCTCCTGGTTAGCTGCCTACAAACCACACCTAAGTGCTTTACTTTTTTCCTCACAGGTTAAAAACCATCTGCTTTTTTTCTCTCCTGGACTCTTTCAAAATTGTCTTTGTTCCTGAAGTGTGACCCCATGGACCAGACACAGCTCAGGCTTCAGCACAGCTGAGCCTGGAGAAATTATTCTCTCTCTTGCAATATGAACACACCTGCTGTCATCATCTTCCAGGGTGATCTTTGCTTTTTATGCAGCAGTATCACAATTTGATTCATATTCTGTTTGCAGCTCAGCTGTAATCTACAAATTATTTAGTACCAAACTGCTGCTTATAAAGGTGTCTTTTATTTTCATTCCATTTGTGCTTATTTATCTCCCTCCTGCATGTAATATTTTCCACCATTTTTTCCCCTGACCTTCCCTTCCACTCATCAAAACAATTTTTTAATTTATTCAGGCTTCCCAGCCTGCAGTCCTGGTGAGCTAATACTTTCCTTCACTGTAAAAATGTAGCCTTTAACTCCTTTGTTTACTGCATTAATGGCAACATTTGCCAGGAGAGACTCCTGCTGGACTCTTCCTTTCCTCCAGGTTTGGCACCTATTGATATTTTCCATTCCCTCCTGCTCACAGAAAGCCATAGACCAAGGTCCTTTCAGAGCCTTTCTGCCTTGTACCAGGGAAGTATTTAATCTTCTCCTCAGTCTGCAGTAGCCCTTTCCTCATGGAAGAGAGACAATTTTCTTCTCCTTGGATTCCCTCTGGCTGGTGATTGTGTGCTGATGGCCCACTCAGTTTAAAGCACAGCATTCAGTGCTAATCACTGTGCACATCCAGTCAATTGCTTTGGTTCCATGATCAGCCGGGAGCAAAGCAAACCACAGAGCAACCTGTGGCACAGGGACACACAGGCCCCTCAGTCATCACTGCAATCTTGTTCTTCTCAGAGCTGGGCAGGATTTTTGCTGCCTGGGAAGCAAAGCAGTGCAGGAGTGATGGAATTGTTCAGTGCACAGGCACAGCCTGCAGGGGCTTGGGAAGGCTCTCCCACCACACTGCATGATTCCTGGGCAGGTGTCTCACAGGCCTTGTGCACCTTCTGCAGGATGGGATGTCTGTAAGAACACTCAAGTCACCTCAATGCCTTCGATGGTTTGCAAAATAAAATCATCAAATAAAAATTCCAGTGATGAAATTTATTATTGTCAAGTGTTCAGCTGTAGGCACATGCTCCAAACTGAAGTACTCCACACCCTTTCTTCAGATGGCCAGCTTGAAAACACCAGTCATCTACAGCCACTTGCACACTCACGGCAATGCATAATGCTGGCTGGAAAGAACACCTGAAACCATACCCTACCAACTCAGTGGCAAAGAAGCAAAAATCCACCATGGAGTGCTGCAGAAAATGTGTCTAAGTGCTACAAGGCAATCTAAAAGTGCAGGGCATTTCACATGAAAAAGATGAACAGTATAAAACAGCAACCCAGCAATGGGAACGGGCAGTCTGTCCTTCTGAAAATGTCTCTGCTGCGGTGACACCCACCTGCTTCCCCACAGCTCCATTCCGCAGGGCTGCTCCCTTGCTCTGGGAGCTCAGAGTTAGAGATCACCTCTGGTGGGGAGGGCACCCCACAGAAATCCTCCCTGATCATTTACCCAAATTGTTCTGGCAGTCCTCGGTGCCCCTCTGAGCCTTTCCAGTTGATCCATATGATATCTGAAGTCTCAAAACTGCATGAGCCAAAGCCTTATTAATGTGAGAACATGGATTATCTCAGGTGGCCATTATTCAATGTTTTACTTATGACACCCTCACCTCGCTGTTTTGTGATCCCCTACAGCCTCAGACACTGTTCTAAGGAATTGCTGCACAGCCAAAAAGTGCTGTAACTGTGCAGTAGATTTTTGTTACTCCAGTACTCTTACCTATTTGTCCTGATTGGATTTGTTCCTCTCTTTTAGGCAATTTTTCTAATTCATAAAAATAATTTCAAGTTTTAATCCAATTTTTGGAAGTGATTAAATTACCTCCAGTTGATAAAATCCAATAATTTAATAACAAAATATTATATATTGCTTCATCAATGGAAATGGCCGAGTAATATCAAAAGCAAGAAGGTCCCTAGAGAATAGCAATTGTTCTGTTTCTTGAGTTTGATGATGGAAGACTGATAGCATTTTCCTGAACAATCTAACCAGCCTTAGAGTACTTCACAACACTTCCAAAAAGGCCAGTATCCTGCTTTGCTTTTAAAATGTCTTCTCAAAGCAGCTGTTTCTCTTTTTTATCCTAAAGCTCGTTATATTGCTTTTTAAGAAAATTGTTCCAAAACTGTGTAGTAGTAGCAAATTTTTATTGGTAGAGGTAAACCTTAGACTGGATGTATTTCTTTTTAATTGACTATTTAATTGACTATTTAATTCAATGATTATCCCTCTTCTGTGAAGCTTGAAGGAAAAAAAACCCACTGAGTATTTAGGTTTTCCCTAATGGACTAAATGCTCATCCTTTTGTTAAATAATTGATTTAACTTTCCTTCCCTTTCTAGTAGAGGTTTCATTAGGCTTTTATAGTCCTAAAATTATTTTAGTTTTTCTGCTCTTTTTTACACATATCTTGCTTTTACATTTATACATAGCCACATATTCTTTCTATTCTCGCTGATTTTTCTTTTTAAAGAACTTCTGGTAATGGCCTCTTACTATGCTCCCAGGTTTCCCACTGCACTGGTGTAACTTCTCATTATGTGTCTTTTTATTAGTTCTTAAAGATGATAAATAATTTATCATTCTGTTTGTTTCAACCATTTTATTAAGTATCCTGGAGTGAATTTCATCTGTTCCTACTTAGGTGAGAATTTCCAGCTTTCCAAAATGCAACTTCTTAGAGAATCCCTAAACCCACCTGAATCCTCTTCATCTCCTAGAGACACCTCCCTGTGGCACCACACAACAAACTCTTTTTGTAGACCAGAGCTGATTTGAAGTCCATGTAAATTCTACTGTACGGCTTTCCATCTTTGCCTAAAATGACAAAGTTCTAGTTTGTAACCAAGATCAAACCAGTTTCTTCTTCCAGATTGGCATCAATTCCTCACCAGTCTGAATCAAACCTAGGAGTCACTCCTGAATTAGACTCCCTGAGCCAGTGGAGTCTAATTCAAGAGTGAATTTCCTCATTTGAAGGAAATTTGTGCCAGAAAATTTTCTGCATGTATTATGAATATCCATTCCAAGATGGATACCAGTGGAAGAGAGGTTTTATCAAGGCCAACAGTTTCTCTCAGGACAACTAATTTGTCACATAATGTGTCACCTTTTACTTTTTTTAAACATAAAAACCATCTGCTACTCTTCAAGTGTGGCAAATTAGTATGTTTTGATAGCAGCTAGCATTTCTTGGGAAGGAATAATAATTTTGTGTTCCATTCTTCTTGAGAATAAAGCCAGGAGTAAAAACAGCTGGTGATTTTTTGGAGAAAAAAATCTGTAGGTGATTTTTTTTGAGAAATTCAAGCTCAGAGCTTTAACTCTCGTCCCAAAAAAACTGGAATGAGAGTTAATATGTGAGATTATGTAATGATTCCCACATGTTACAGATTCAAGATGCCAAGCATAGAGATAGGGAATCTCACAGGTCTGGAAAGAGCCCTTTGCCACTAGAGTCCTCAGTCCACTTATCACAACTATTTCTTTCCATTAAATATGTTTAGAACCCAATACTAAACAGAAGAAAAAAAACCCTGACAGTGTGGAATAGAATAGAATAGAATAGAATAGAATAGAATAGAATAGAATAGAATAGAATAGAATAGAATAGAATAGAATAGAATAGAATAGAATAGTGCTTAGGCTGGATAGACAGAATAACTTTGATGAAGTAACTCCTTTCTTTAAAAGTTCTTTCACTTGTTAAATGAACTGCTAGATTAGTTTTGAGATTAATCTTTAAACTAATAAAGGTACTGGCTAAATGAGAGCTAATAAATTACTCTCAGCTGAATAAGTTTGTTTTCTGGCCTTTTAGTGATGAATACATGGCCCACTGGGAACCAGCACAAATATCAGCATAAAGATTTGCCTAATCAAATGAAACAAGAGAAGCATTGTATAACTTCAGATTTTTCAAAAGTGCCAACACTGTTCGTGCAAAAAATAAATGTAGAAGATGAAAGGAGAACACCACCACCATATATTAGATTTAAACTTACTCTTTATGATGCACTTTCATCAAAATTGTAGTTGCCAAGTATCAAATTTCACTCATGCAACATCAATCCACTAAGAAATACATATTTTGGTGAGAAAATTAAACTCCATATTTATGTAAAAACTGTTTCAAAATAAAAATAAAACAAGATTTTTTTTTACCAAAAAAAGATTTTTTTTTTGTTTTTGTTAACAGAATAATTATTTGGAAAACGTAATTTCCCACATGAAATAGTTAAAGGAAGTTAAATATATTTAAAAATGGAAGATTCTGCATTTACGTAGTTATGCCATTAATATTGAAGATATGTTTTCTGGCAAAAAACTTCTCATGCTTAAAAAATGCACCTTAGTTTTATACTGTACATTACAACATACAGTAGTAAGAAACAGAATTAGTAAACAGGTTATATGCAAAGAAAAAATTACGTATACAAGACAATTACAACTGTGACACAAAAATAATAATGTTCAGTTTAAACAGTATCTGAAGGCAATTCACAATCATTTCAGGAGTTCTGTGAAATTTAAGGCCATTAGTTCTAAATAAAATGTATCTGACACAAACTCACAAAACTGTGTATTTTGTACAAAATATACATGCAAAACCATTTTGTAATTATATATCAACAGGCATATAATAAATTCTTTTGGGTAGTTCCGTACACAAAATTGTGAACAAAGCAACATAGTTGTGCAATTTTAAAACCATTTAATTACCTTTATTATTCATGCACCCTGAATGGAAATGTGATTAAATAAGAATATTAAACCCAAATATTATTAAGCCCAATATCCCTTTGAATGGGAAATCTAGACAAAAAAATAGTTAAGATTTAAAATTTTTTGAGTTTAAAATGGTCCATTATAAAACATCTGCTGTAATCACTTCAAAAGACATTTCTGATGCAAAATTTCCAGTGCTTTAAGGAATGTATTATATGATTTAATGAGCTCAGTGAGTCAACTATAACACTCTGATAGTTCTGGATTGAGGTAATTTTCTTTAATTAATTACAGCAAGTAACTATTCTAATTTGTTTCAGTAGTTGGTTTAAAAAACTGTAAACTTAGATAAACTCAGAAATTGGAGAATCTCTAAAAAAAATACACATACTTCCCCCTCAGTCTGGAGCCAGTTATAAGTCATATGCCATTATGTTATTTACATTTAGGAGTTGAAATTTTCAATACATGAGATGAATGGATTACTAAGAACTGATTGAAGCACTTCAGTTACTTTAAAACACATTGATATATTTGTCCTTAGCTTTCATTTGTATTTGTCTGGACAAACATTCAAAGAGATATTGCTTCTCTTGTTATCTTGTGACAAACTATTGCAAGCTAGAAGACATGTGAGTCAATATTCCAAACTTTTATTCTTAAGAATAGTTATAAAAGTACTGAAATTTAAAAATAGTAACATGTAAACATTGATACAGAGTAATAGCATTCCTATACATTTATATACACTCAATATTCAGAGAGGACCCAATCTTCTGAGTTGAAAACCCGACTTGTGCTTCCCCCCTCCAATAAATACATCAAAAAAGTTTTAGTTTGGACTAAAAAAAAAGTCTCAGAACATCAACATTTTGCTCCTAGCATTTAAAAGCTTTCCAGTTGCTTATGCAACTAATAGGAGAATTTTGGTATGTGAAGAGAACTTTTCTAGCTCCAAGAAGTTATCAGAAGCTACTGCTGCATCCAGAGATTTGTGATAAATGCCCAACAGCTCAGAGCAGTCATATCTGAGTCTGCAACACGTGCACTGGGGGTGTGTAGGGGGGCGGTGCAGGGGATGGCTTTATTCCTCTGACTCTCATGTAGGACAGAAACTGCTCTGGGATTTCAGCCAGCACATCTTTGGCCAGTCTTGCCATGCTCAACACGTGGTTTCCACTTCTGTCAATGTAATCCCGGAATGGCACAAACTGCAGCGCAAGAGAGATGCTCGCTCAGACACAGAACAGATCTTACAACATTAAAGTAAGAAAGCTTAACCTAGGGGGTTTAGAGTATAGGAACATGTTACCTTACACAGTTTTAATGTACCCATACATAAGTTGCATTTTATATTATATATTTTATAAATACACATTGTATCTCAATTATTATAGACCTGCCTTCTAATAGAAATAGTGTAACACTTTCACTTGGGTGAACCGTTTCACATGAGCCACGGCGAGCTCAGGTTGGTGATCAAGTGCTTCACTGACATATTTGGGTTATCTCTCAACCCTTTCCAAGCAAGAAGGTGATTTTGTCTCAGAAAGCCATTCTCAGCTTCCATTCCCTGCTCCTGCACCACCCACCAGACTGCCTCCACTCTGGCACTTGCTGGGTAGATTTTTTTGACCTCTGAAGTGAACAGAACAGAAAGGATGACTTTGAATTTTTGATCATTTTGCATTATACCTAGTAGAACTCTGAACCACATGAACACTTTTAATATGATATTAACAAATGCATAAAGAAGCTAAGCAAAAATGATTGGATCAAAAAAGAACTTGTGATGTGATATGCAGATGTTCAACACCTAGAGCATTTACCTGCCCAGCCTTGGCTTGATTTTTTAATACTTAATGAGAATCTTGTGCTATTGGCATACCAAAAGGAAACAATCCAGGCTCCTTTATTTTTTTCCTTGTGTAAAAAGTACATGCAGTCTGAGTTAAAGAACATGTATCCCATCCTAAGAGATCCCCTTATCCGTTAGTCTGCAAACAGGAAATCTCAGACCCCTGTTCTGTAGCAAAGTGGGGCTATTTCAACAGTGTAATTCTTGAAATGCAATTATACAACATATTTGGCCTGATTTAGCTCTTCTCCTCCTCTCCCCACACTGCAGAGGTGCCAGAGCAGCTGGAGGAACTATGGACAGGGAAACAAACCTAGAGATGTACAAGGACAGCTAACATGGAGATGGCAGAGGAATAGAATGAAAGGCATAGGAGAAACCAAAGGGAAACTGATGGAATGCCAAGTGCTTTTTCTGTAATTTAAGAGTGTAATTAAAAAGGCTGATATGCAAAATTCTCAGGGGAAACAGCAGGTGCATCACTATAAGTAAATATTCTCCTAAAATGCCTTAAACAGCAAAAGGATAGGAAAGGAGCAGAAATTAAGATTGAGGAAGAACTGGTACACATGTAACACAGAGTCCCACAACATGTATCCACACTAGTGAGGAGAGACAGTGAAGAACATGCTTCTACATGAGGTGCAGCCAGTAGCAAATATAACACACAGAGAGACTCACTGTTAACAGACAGACTTTTCCTGTACTAACTTAATCAAAATATTTCACAATACTTTTAGAATTAATAGGTAATTTCACTAGTTAATTTTAATTAATCTAATACACAAAAAAGCCCACTTTTTAATTTGAGTAGTTGGTTTTATAAAGGCAAATCAGTTTCAGCTTGCTAGATACAAAATAAAGGTCAAACCAGATTTAGACAGTTTGACAGAATTCCTTTTTATTTATTTAGTTAGTCTATAAAGTCAATATTTGTTAGTATTTAGACAGAAAAAGAGCACAAAATAATTCTGTCTTTGGGTAATTCAATATGGCATGGGGCAACATTCTGATTAAAATATATTAATAATAAATAAACATTTTATTACAATTCTGATATGCAATGAATTCCAAAGAAATACAAAAGGGCATTCACTGCATTTTTTTTTCAGCACAGGTTAGTAATCTCAAGGCAAAGCATTTTCACAAATCTTGTTTATAATATGTTAGAACTCTATCCATTTATGCTCTTTAAAGCTTTTTGGGCTGTTATTATTAGAGAAATTATGTTGCTTATATTTAAATGCATTTAAACATAAGTGCAACGCTTGCCAGAAGGTACGTGAATTAGCTTTAAAAAATCTGAGATGGCACAGAGGGCTTTGCAGAGCTTGGGGCCCACCCCACACACTGCTCTGCTGAAAGCACTGACATTTCCAGAGCAACACACTGCACACAGCCCCTCTCCAGCCCAATGTGGACACCAAGGAACACTACAAAGACTTTGACAAAATGAGAAACTGTTTCCTATCTCCTGTTCAGCTGTCTTACATCATCCCTACCTTCAAAACTATCTGACAACAGTTACCAAAGAAACCAGCATGTTTTACTCTTCAAAGAGTTTTGGTATCTCACTTTCTCATCAGCTGTTATCTCTATATGTTGCAAAAATGAAAAAAGTATCCTTCTCAACTATGAGAATTCAGGAATCCATGACTTTCTTTAATGTGTATCCATAGAGAGTATGAAAGTAACTTAATTTCTGTCTTATGTTCATTTCTGATCCCCATAAAAAAAAAAAGAGGGAATTTTAATGTCGTATGCAAGAAGATTGAAGAAGACTGAAAAAAGAGTTCTGATCATTTTCATTTCCATATATTTATGTAGTTTTCTTTATTTTTCTGTTCTAATAAAACCAAACTATAAAATCAGGTGTCAAACACGTTTTGAACACGTCCTTGGATTGAAATATTACATTCACCAGCAGTTATCAATCAATCCTTGAACATTCACTTATCAGTATTTGTAACATTAAACATTTTGAAGTTTCAGTTCCTGCAGATATAAATGGAAACAAATAAACATATCCCAAAATTCATCAGCTGCTATCTGACCTTAACTATCATGCAGTATGAGCTATTGATATGGCTCACTTATTCTTCCTCTATATATATTCTATTAAACAACAATATAAAAATCCAACCTGTCTTGAACAGAAATAAGTGCAAATAAGTAAGAGGAAAAATAAACGAACAGCATGAAGTTTGACAAATAGGAGGAATAAAGGAAGAAGAAGAAATGGCAGTTCTAAGGTGAGGTTTGAATCTGTCAGTGTTTAAGAGGCATTTGGACAATGCCCTTATTAACATGCTCTAACTTTCAGTCAGCCCAGTACAGAATGGCCAGGCAGTTGCACTAGATGTCTGTTGTAAGTCCCTTCCAACTTAAACACTCTATTTTATAAATGTATTCAGCCACTACCAGGAAATATGGCTTCCACACAAGATTTACTTTTAGCCAGAAACCATTTTTCTAGAAATACCATGTTTCTCTAAATTCTCAGTAGCTAACTCTTCTCCATGGCTGTATAACATCAAGACTTTATAGCAATGCCCTGCCAGTTAGGGGTCATTTCCTAACAAATGCAGATCCACTCTTGTGTGTTACAAAAAGGCTTAGAGCTGTCACAGAGAGTTCTGAGCTTGTTATAAACACCTCAAGATAAAGTATGTCAGTGCTAAGGTAAAATGAAAGGTAGGAATATAGATAGAAATGAAAATTCAAAACAAAGAGGAACAGTAAAATCTATCTATGAGAATATATTTTCTCTCCCACCTGCACAATGTCTCTTTCTGCAAATCTTCCTCTTGAAGAAATCCTCACTACATCCCCATCCAGTTCTTCCATAGCTTAAAAAAAATGAACAAAAAACCCTTATGAGTTCAGGTACACAATAAAATCATCTTACTGAGAAAAAGTTCATACAAATTATGCTTTTGAGCAATAAAAAAAACAACAATTCTTCTTTAGGTAACTCTGTTAAGATCATTTGCATCAGAAAATACATCATGTTTTGTAGCTGTTTTGCACTTTTTCATGGTGACAATACATACTTTTAACTTTATTGTACCTTCAGAAAAGAACAGACTATGACAAATACATAGTCCTTTCATCTCTCAAAACAGCAAGTACATCGGGTTTTGTAAGGCAATATATATATATACTTTCAGAGGTGGAGAAGAATTCATATTCAGTAGCTATTGTTACAGAAGATATCAGAGGAAACAGCACAGAGAGGTAATAACTCACATTCACACTGAAAAATCAGTATCTTCTAATGCTAAGGAATGAGGAGTGCTTAAAAAATATTAAATTTATTGGGCAATTCTTCTTGTATCTTCTGAGCAGGACACAGGTAAGCTCTGTTGTCTAGAAACCTGGAAGCTATTCCAGGTGGAAAGATGTACTTGCTCTCTTGTCAGTGTTGAAATGGATGGATTTGGGATCTCAGGTTATTGCTGAGATGTTGGATCTGCAGTTCAAAAACCTTCTTTTGGTGTGTGCCTTGAAAACCAAAGCGCTGCACCTCAGTTTCTCAGGGGCTTCCAAACAGGGCTAAATTCACTGAAACCAGCACTTCAAACCTAGTTCTTCTGAAGCAAGAGCTAGAAAGTGCAAATGACACCATCAGGAGCCAAGCTAACAGAATTTATTTGTTCAAAGAAACAAATCAGTGTGTCTGCAGAGCATGTTGCCTGATGATGCTGTTGCAAAAATGTACACGTGTTCAAACCAGGAGACTGAACAAGTGTTTGAAGGAGTTTCACTAAAAAATTTCCAAAACAGACATAAAGCACATCCTGCCCAGGAAACTCCAACCTAAAGCCAGTATTCAGGGAAATATCAAATTTGCTTAGTCTGTTCTTAATATTCTCTAGGGAACTAACCATGGCAATGTCAGATACAGAACACTGGGCAGAAATGCTTCTGATGTGACCTGTTACAGTCACCCTCACATCCTTTAAGTGAAGCTCTGCCAAGTGTATTTGTCATCTACCCAAATTTCAAATTTTTAAGAACCCCTCTGGTATTCCCCAGGGGCTGGGAGATGCAGGGAACAGGGAGATCTGAAGAGGAGCAGCTTGGTCTCTCCAGGGCAGAACTGAAGCTCCAGGGACACTGGAATGTGCAGACACCCTGAACATCACCCTCCTGCAGGCACAGCAGACAGGGAGTCTGTTTATTGCAGAAGGAATTTCTGTTTATTGCAGAAGGAATTTCTGTAGATGGAAGTAATTCCTCTGTCCTCGTGGGCACTGAGGGACCAAAGATTTGGCATGCAGCTCAGGGTGAATCTCCCTGAGGCAGCACATGCTGAGGTTGTGGCTCCAAAGATGGAAACTGCATCCTGCAGTACAAACAGAATCCCAACACCTCAAGAACATGTCCTGACTGAGAAAGGGAGCCTGGGCACTGACTATGGCATACAATCATCTGGAGTGTAAGTGCTCACCTAGACAATTTCTTCATGGAGTAAGATACTTAAAATTATTACTATTATACCACTTGCCAAGCAGCATAATAATAAATGTTTATAATAAAATAAAATAAATTTTATA
Organism: Melospiza georgiana; assembly: GCF_028018845.1. Lineage (NCBI taxonomy): Eukaryota > Metazoa > Chordata > Aves > Passeriformes > Passerellidae > Melospiza > Melospiza georgiana. Next base: position 65,921,706 of record NC_080433.1, read on the forward strand.
CAAAATAATTTTTGTCTTGTTTTTGCCTCTTTTTTCCTACATTTAGAGTATTTGTACAAAAATTAACATGTACAGTCATTAGTGAACACTAAACATCTGTGGTAGTAGTGCTAAGTATATTTCATGTACAACAGAAGGTATACTGATGTACTAGAATTAAAAAGAAATTATTTAGGACTTTGAGGAACAGACACACACAATGTCTACACTTCATAGGGCAGTGATACACACTTAATAAATTAATACAAATAATGGAAGCAGCTTAGTTATTACAACAGAGAATGGTGTTCCAGAATATCACAGAAAGAATATATAAATAACCTGATAATTTCCCTCCTGCTGTAATATTCTGTCAATGCTGCTGCACAGCAGGGCTCACTCCTGTCACCAAGTGAAACCCTGTTTAATCCAGACCACCTCAAATGTATTTATTTTTCTCAAGATTTTATTACTGCAGTAAGATCAATATTTTCACTCAACTGACACTTCACAAGGCATCTAAATATTTGTGTTGAGGAAATGGAACATTTATTGAGTATACTTACTTTACTGTAAATGCTGAGCCCCCATATGGCTCTGGCTTGAACAGAGAGCCTGAGGGGCTACACAGCTCCACATGGTAGCTTGTAATCACACTGAGTTATCAATCAATCAATCCAGCTGGAAATGCCAGCAGCGCTCACTCCTCACTTCATATAATGTTCTTTTAAAGACCAATATTTGTTTGAACAGCTACATATTACTAAATTGTAGGCAAATCTAAAAAACAATTAGAAAAACCACTAGAACACTTACCATCAAACTCTGCTGGTCCTACCCCCACTATAATTATGGACATTGGAAGCCTTGAAGCCTTCAAAAGAAGAAGAAAAAGATGTTTAATGCATTACATAACCTCTATCAGTAATAGGAGATCTGAGAACAAAGTGAACAAAACTACACAGAAATTATGTTTTCAAGAACAATTTTCCCCCCTAAAACGTTGAGTGGTGTAAACTGTCTGCTTAAGTGGTACAAAACATCTTGCATGAAGACAGAAAGGCACGTGACTGTTTTATTTTTTCATTACCAAGTCTTTGAATCATATAGGATACTAATTAAAGACAACAAACCATGTTAGCATTTAATATTAGTATAACAACTAAGAGGACAAATTTCTACTAGAAACTTTTGTAAACTGACAGTAATTGCAAATATGTATGTAATAACAGTCTGACATTTACTTAAATGTGCTTTGCTGTTTCTTGATCTTACACAGCTGCTTGCAACTATGGGACACTATTTTGTACATTGATCTTATGCCAATTTTTAAAAGGAAAGAAATAATCTATTTGAGCAATCTGTATATTACATTTATCCCATTAATGAAATTTTACTCTAGTCAATCATCCATGCCACAGACAAGCAAGATATAGAATTGGCCTGTGGTAAGATTTTTCATTTTACTTTATCTTATTCATTCAAAGATATCTGGCTTTCTCTGAATAAACTCTGTAAAATCTTTAAAACTGCAAAGACACTATCTTAAATATTGGACTCTCCTGTCCTGATAGTAGCATCAGTTTATAGAAATAATGTGAATCTGCCTCTGATGAAGAAGGTATCAACTAAAACCAAAGAACACTCAGCAAGTGTCAGGGTTGACAATTTACTGAGATAATTCTGGTAACTCTGTTGCTTATTGTGATAAACTTTAACATGTCTACAGTCATTTTAAACATTAAACAGGAGCATACACTGGTCAAAAAAATCATAGATGTAGACTCAGTACAGAATCTTCTGTTTTCTAGAATGTTATTTTTTGATTGTAAAGAAAGTATCCTTTAAAGAGATTCCTACTCACACAGACACAGAATTATGTGATATAATGAAATATGAAACAGTAAGTGGCAAGGACAGCATAAAGACAAAGAGTTAAACTTCTGCATATAAACCCAAGTGTTGGCATTTCCTGAATGACAGCATAACCTTTAAACAGTTTGGTAAAACAGAATGTGTCTGACATATATGCTGTAATGAGAAAGATGCCTAAAAGCACAATTAATGTTAAAATTGAAATATACTCTGACTTTTATACGCATCAAGTTGCATTGGACATCACTGCTCTTTTTAGTATTATGGATATTATTAAAACTAAAAAAACTGTTATTGAATAGCATTTAATTAGTTCTGTCTTGGTATACTGTGCTCACACTTCAAGGATTATGCAGAAAAATGAAAGCAACTTCATAAAAAACCCAGACAGCAAATATTATCAAACTTCCACCTATTCCAAGCTAACACATCTGCTGTGTTTCCAGACAGTCACAGACTAGCAGCCATTATTTGTTGAAATGAACCATTACTGAAAACAAGGGTTGTCTGTATGTCTTGGTGGCACAGGAATTAATCTCACAAGGTATCAGCCAACTGCACTCGCTGCTCCCTTATGCACTGACTTCAAATGGAAGGGTGAGTCAGAACCAAGAGCTGCTCCTTTTCTCTGCACCGAGTCTTTCTGTCACCTAAGAGCAGCTCATCTAAAAGAAATTATGTTTCAAACCTCTAGTCTGGGCTGGAGAATGAATTCCCAAGCTTGCTATTACACAGATTCTGTGTCTGTGCTGCAGGCTGGGACTGAGGGCATCTTGGTCCCCAGGGAGAGGCAGAACGCTGGGGCAGAATTTTCATGTGCACCCCACAAACTGAAACAGCATCAAATCTCTACGGGAGGTACTAAAAGTGGATTTTCAAAACTGTGCCACCTAATTCTGCACTATTCACTTGGACATGATGCTAAATTACTTTAATGTAGGCTTTTCAACTCACCATTCTGCAGCTAACTAGATCCACTGTGGTATGTTAAAAACTATTGGTAGAGATCTTTTCCAAACATGTCTGGGAGTGTTTCTGTGAGTACTTTTATCTGAAATTTCCCACAGGCAAAAGCACAATAGAACCTGCTCATAATACAGAATATTACCTATACCCATGGCAGTTTGGAAGAGAAAAATACTGAAAACAATGCAGAAACTAAAACAGAAAATGCAGAAACTAACAAATAAGGAACTTACAGAGTTTTAGGGACTGTTTTGAGGGAAATCAGATAATTGGTTTGCTTGCCATTCAGGATCAGAAAGTTGGGGGCAGTTTCAAAAAAGTGTGGGGATCAAAACTGTCAATTATGAGAAAGACAAAAAAGATTTTACTATGAAAAACTGCATGGTGGGATGTGTATGAGGAAGCAGGATGCAAGAAATAAATGAGTAAAATCATACAAACATACAGTGCTAGAGAGAAGAGTATCACCACAAAACACTATCTAATTAGGTCAAGTTCAACATTTGCTTCCTTTTCATCTTTATGCATAATAAACTTCTCCTATTTGGTAAAAAATGGGTACTCCTGGAACAAATCTAATGCCTGAACTATTAATCCACTTGCTTTATTGCCTAAAATATGAATTCCTACAAACATTATTTCAACACTTCCAATAAAACTTACATTCACTATGGATTCTTTTGTCTGAGCCATATCAGATATAACTCCATCTGTAATAATGAGAAGAACAAAATACTGGGAGCCATCTTTTACTGAAGCAGCATATCTAAGGGAAGAGAAACCAATATTATAATAGTAAAAAAAACCTTTATAAAAGGAATTAATATGAATACAAGCTGGATTTGTAAAATTTGATTACCAAGGGCTAAAAAACACAGTGAATTTCAAAAGTAAAGACATTCATAACTAAGCCAGACTTTATACTTTTAAATGAGAACATTGTAAAAACAAAACTAATACAAGATTGACAATCTGCATGTGTTGCATCAGTGAAAAATGGGAACTGCACCACTACCAAAAGGAGCAGGGACAGAATGTGCTTTATAGAATGATGAGATGTTAGAAAGCCTAAGTTGTTTAATAGGTATTACCTATGGGGTACAGAGCTTCCTATGAAGGATATACATGAATACTGAATGGTTGGGTTTATAGCACAAATAAGACTTAACAGGAATCAACATATTGCATATTTTTCTCTTATTTTTTTGTCTTACAAATCCAGGTTACTTACTGTTGACCATGATTGCAGATTTATAGTTCACATTTATGTGAAGATTTGTAAAAGACCTGAACATGCACCCTGCAACCCTGGCCTCAATATTAATTTCTGTGCACCACTCACAAATGTCCTTTCCTGCAAGACTCAAGGTTTTTCTCGTGCTGTACAGGAATGCAAGATAAAATACACACAGTGACACCCAGTGCCATTCCCACCTCAGTCAAAGGACCCAAGAAGCAACTACTCTTTGAAAATTAGCAGCTTTTGAAGGATTGCAAAGTCCTGAAAGAGAGTGAGCCCAAAAAGCCTCACTAAATTCTATGGCCTGAACTGAAGAACTTTTTGTGGGAAGCTGTTTGCTGCTTCAGAGCCACTACAGCTCCTGCTTTTATGAAGGCTCTTGGTGCTGTGAAGTCAAGAAGTAGAACTTTGTGCAGGGAGTTGTAGAGAGAGCAATAAAAGAAAAAAATTAGTTGCCTCAGGAATACTTTTGAATACATGGCCAAATACCTAATCTGACTGTGAAATAACTCACTGAATATGAAAGGCCTGGCTCACTGAACAGACCTTGGGTCACTCAGTGATGGGCATGATGCTTGCATATACTTAGAAAACTCTCTAATGATAACACAGTGCATTGGCAGGCAGCTACTTCTGATAAATACAATGCTGCAGCCACAACTTTTATAAGAGCTTGGAGAAAGCCACAACTGATGTACAGAACATCAGCATCTTCCAGCCTCTCCCCAGGATCCAGATGGGTAAAGAAGCCATACAAGCAGTGACCCTGTTGGATGTCACCTATTTGCATGCTGGAAGTAGGGACTGATAATTAAATATTGAGATTAACAAGACCTACCATGGAACACGTTTTTACTGCCAAGCAGAGACTTCTTTTATCTCACTTTTCCACACTGCTTATAACCTTTTCAATGATGATTGCATTGACAAGCTATGATGAGAGAGTAACTCAACACTGCCTACATACTTACACTGAAGAAATGGAACAGAAATTTGGTTATTTCAAAATTTTCACAGATTAAAATGCTCCAAAGTCTTTTGCAAGAAAGATCTTACATAAGGAAGGGAGATGGGAGGTGACACTAAGTCGAATCTCATGTCGTTTAGGTAACTCTAACTGGGGGAAGGATCAAAAAATCATTATCTGCCTAAAGAGTTTCCAAAGAATACCAAGATCACAACAGGACAGTAATATCTGACATTGGTTACAGAGATTTCATCAGAGGCACTCTTTTAAGTCGGAGGGACGTGGAAAGAAGAAATTTCTTTGAGGATGACTGTAGGTTCAAAGAGTAACTGCAGGGCAGTACCATGTCAATGAGAGTCACCAGAATAATCAAAAAATTGGACCTTGAAGGAAATGGTGTTACTGGGAACTGGACTGATAGACAGATTGCTCTAGGGATGATCACGCAGCAGAAATCCTTGTGAAGACACTTAACTTTCCCACTATAATGTAGTCTGATTTGCTACTAGGAGGAGCTCCCTAAGTTTGCAACAACTTGGTATTTAGACAAAAGTTCAGTGGAAGGACTACTAATACTGGTGGACAGTCTTGTGTTATTCTGCAAATGTTGGCAAATATTCCTGAAAAACAACTGGTGAGGAAAAGAACTAATTTTATGCCAATGTTTTGATAAAACTGGATCGAAATTTTCAATTTTTGCAAGGAATAGCAGGCTTGAGATAAATTTCCAAGTTCTGGGTGAGGCATCTCAGCTGCTATGACAAGTTCTGAAGAAAAAGAAAGAGCCAGAAAAATTGTTGGGTTAGATTTCCAGATAATGTGGCAAATGCAGACACTGAGTGCCACATCTATGGAAAACTGCTCCAGAAGAGATCATGTCAGAGGAAAGATTAAAGGAGACAGATACTCTCAGATGACAGGCAATGTAAAATACATGTACATAATTTTAATTGTATGATCTGAAGACAAAACAACTAACTCTAATGATAAATAACTGAAATGAGCTATCTAGCCATGCTAGGGGGCACAGAAAATTCTTTGCCCCACAGAATTTGCAAACCATTTTCTGCTGGTCTGTAGAACTAACAACAGCAAACCAGATAGTACATAAATATCTCTTGCTATTAAAACCAGCTATTTTGCAAGCTCATAAATAAAACATTACCAGTACAATGATTTACACATCCCAGCTTTTTTATTTTGTAACCAGTAGCTCTTTGTGTCTATAAATAAAATAAAATCTGTTCAGCAAATCACCTAAGCCATATCCCTTTCCTATATAAATTCATGGAGGTATTACACTGCCAAGGTCTTGAGCTCAAGATTATAAGTCAAGATCTTGTCTGCCAAAATAAGGCAATATTATCCTTCTTAAGAAACTTTCTACAAACACAGGGAGGTTTTTACTGTGAGGAGTGAGATGAGGTGTTGCATAAGAGCACCATGGCTCCCCAATGGTGACAGTTGCCTTGAAAGTGCCACTACCAGCTGGGAATTGTTGGCACAGAGAGGCCTGGAAGATTTTGTTGACATTTGGGGCATTCAGAGATTAGAGAAACTACACATACCTAAAAAAACTCGGAGCTTATCAAAATTTTTGATAGATGCACATATTTTCTGTGAAGTAATAATTCTGAGCTCTGAAGGACAAAAAAGGAACATGACGTGACAAAAATTTTATTTCCTTATGATTTCTGCTAAGATTTGGACTCAGGCTGGTCAACTGGATCACCTGTATTTCTTTTTAAGCAGCAATTAAATTCTGCATAATACCAGCATACGATCTTCAAACCTACTCAAAGTCACAAGGTAATTAATTATGGGACTGAATAAACAAAACAACTGTCAATAAATACCTTTCTCTGTAACTGTCAGCCTTTTATGTGCAGCACTTGCTCTGACACAAAGAAGTTTCTGCCCAGCACCTGCTGTGATGCTTACCTGGCTACATGATTAATTACAGGAGCAAAGTTTGTTGGTCCATAAAGCTGTACAGATTTTAGACTCCTGTAGTATGCCTCCATTACACCATCAATTCCATGGCAGTATGGGTTTTGAGGGTTTCCATTCTAACAAAAACAAGAGATGATTAATCAGTATAAGTAATTATGAAGTAAAAACTACACAGGTTAATGAACACTACCCAGAGTAGATATTTAAAAGGCAAAGACCTAAGCATTCTAGGATCTACTCAGAGAGAGTTTACCACAAATGCCCAGTGTATGTGCCAAGTCTGCTTGTGGTGTTACCTGCTGAGGTAAGGAGGTTCCACCAGCCCCAGCAGCCTGGATCACTGGGGCTGGCTCCTGGACAAAGACACCACCTTCAGTGTAATTAAACCCTCCTTCACACATACAACAGTAACAGGCATTTCCCTGTGTGGATTTAAGGTATGAATTACAGGTCAGATGTAAGCCTGGAAGCATGTTTGGGAGCACAGTTCAGGCTCAATGATTTATTCTTTTAAAAATGTGAGAAAAAGAAATGGTAGCCAGACCCTGAGTTCATACATTTAGAAGTGTGTAAGGTAAGCAGAAAACTTTCCATTGTTTTGGCTTGATATTTCTGCATTGAAAAAATTATTTTTGACCTGGTATAAGCAAAAGAAGAAAGGAATTTACTCTTTGGGAGCCCACAAAATGGCTGATAGTGTAAATTCTCAGGGTAGGCATTTTACTACCTATCTCCATAATGAGTCTTTAATGAGGATACCTATTAACAGATGGCAATACAAACACAAAAGCAGAATTCCAGACCCATGTCAGGCCAGGCAAGTGATCTATGATCTTTCAAATAATTTTACTCTCCTTCACATGCCAACACCTCATTGGCTTAGTGTGCCAGTACTCATTCGGAGGTAAAGTGTGCTTGCCTGAGAATCTAGACAACCAAAGGGGATTTTGGACAGAATTTGTCTAAAACATTAAAAGGGAGAGCTGAAAACACTGCTAGGCATTACATGGGAGACACCTATATAAGTTTATATGTGGAGGAAGGAAATACACACACACACACATATATATGTATGTACATGTATGTATGTATGTACATATGTGGTGCTTTTTCTTCTGTAAAAGTATCACAGTGGCTCATAAAGAAACTAAATTAATTTTAGAAATATCCTTAAAACTGAAAGATGCGTCAATATATTTGGACTTGCTATACAAAGTCCAAAGTCGGCAATTTAAATGAATATTTGCAATTGCACCTGTTTTAAATTAGATCTGTGTGGAAAACATTTCCCTGAGGTAAGATATGTTGCACTCTTTTCCAGCACAGGCTGACAGAAGAAATACACATCCACAGTCTCCAATCTGCTGCCATGTCTTTGATGCTAACTGATTAGCACTCCCCTGGTACACCTACATTTGCTATAATTCTTACACATTTATCCTACCCTGAGAAGAACAAAAACCTCAAAATAAGCAAGTAGATAAACCAACACCAATCACAAGCATCACCCTTTCTGGCAAATCCTGGTAGATTTTAGGTTGGAAATTGAACTGATCCATGGAGGAATCTCAGATTTATTCTTATCAACTCATCTTTTAGTCCACTTAGATATCCCTATGTCTCTGAACTAGCAGCCTGTAAAGACAGAGATCCCAGAAAATGAGACAGAATAGTAAGAATAATAATGAAATTTTATCTAGGAACATGATTTGTTTGCTTCTTTAGAGATATTAGCTTCAGTCTGAAGTCTTTAAAGCATCTGTTTCTCAAGCTGCTACAGCTGAGGTTAAAGATTATTACTTTTCTTTATTACGATTTTTGGCCTACAGGGACTTCTTGACTCCAGATTTCTCTCCATAACTTCAACTGAAGTAACTTCAGTATGATGAAAAGTTTTGAAACAACTATTTAGAGTAAGCACAAAAGATGTAGCACATTCTCTGTTCTTTACTTGTCCAGTAACTGCTTAAGACTACAATCTTAACTCCCAAAAAAGTACATGTTTATTTACTTACCAGTGCAAATTCATGTGATACTCTTCCATCTGGAGGAAGTCTAGCTCCAAATCCTAGAGCTGGGAACATTTTATCACTATCATAGTCCTGAATTATTTCACCAACAGCTCTCAGTGCCATGCCATAGGCATTCAGCTGATAGGGATTCATGTAGTGCAGTGAAGTTGGCTGTAAAGGGTTACCTGTTGAAGCAAGGATCAGATGTACTTTAAAATTAAATCACTTCATTACTTGAATTTTCTCTCTTAAACAGAAGTTGTATCAGTTAAAAATGCAGTGTTCCAAATAAATCTTAAAAGTAGTATATAGTTCTAAATACATTTCATCAGAAGTAGCTGCATTTCAGCATTGAAAGGGCAGCAAGAAACTTGTAGATTTGTGCAATTTCTACACTTTTAAGACAAAATTTACAAAAGCACTACAACATTCTGAAAGCAGCTTTGGAGGAGGATCACAACTTATCTCAGCCCCACTTCAGCCTCCCTCTCCCTGGAACTATTTGGCCCTTTTCAGTGGGTTCTTCTAAGATTTCTCCCAGCAGTTCCAAAAACCAAACAATAATACTGATCAAAAGCTACACATATTTGCAAATGGCCTCTGGCTATTAAATTTTATATGTAGCTTTTCCAACTTTTATCTGTTCTGTTTGTCCTGCTTTCCTAGACAGGAATTGGCCTCTCATCTGTTGCTTGGCAAAATGGAATCCTGAGTCCAGGTGGTGCCAGCTGAATACTGTTACAAACACACACATATGTGCACTTAGAACTGAGCACAGCACAAACACACACAAATAAGATGTTTATTTTTATTCTTACCATTGGAGGCTGTGAAATCAATAGCAACTGTGAAATTGATTTGGGTTCTGCAGAAAAAGCAAACACAAATCTTATTAATAGTACTACTGCTATGGAGACAAATAAACAAGAGATGGTAACATCATTTGTGGACAAACTGTAGGACACTGACTTTCTAATAGAGGAAATAAACACTGAAAATACTCTTATATAAGGTTCAGGCCAAGGGCTACACAACACTAACTTATTAACACACTGAAAACAGTTACTTGACTCCATCATTCTTTTTCTCATTGTTTATTAAAAATCCTAAATAAATAATTAGTAAGAACTTTACTTCCATAAATATTATTAATTCTTTTTAGCAGTAATACTGATTTTCCCATGGACACATTTTAACTCTGGTCATGCAAGATGTTCTCTCCCAGCTGAGGTGGAATACCAAAACAGAGCAATGTGCCTTATGGATTCAGTGCTGCATAGGTCACTACTGCTTTGCCATAATTTAGTTGGCATAGAAATACATGATCTACTTGAAAGTGACAGGTGATTTTACCCTATCCTCCTATACACCACAAGAAAAGAAGAAAGTATCTTTAAAGGAACAGTAATCCTCACCTCACAGCCACAGAGAGAGCAAAGTGAAACCCGTCATCTTTTAATATGAGTTCCATCAGTACTGACACACATAAGGGAACAAATTAAGTCTGAATGTGGTTTTTGACTAGGTTTGATCAGGGTTTTTTAAGCAGTACATTGGAAAGAATCATGGATTCCCTGTGGCGTCAGAATGACAACCAGCTGGTCTGTCAGCAGGGGGGAGCAGTGGAAGGTTTGAGGACCACTTACTGCACAGAACTGTACAACAGAGCTGTCAGAGTAACTAATTCTAAGAGGCTGCATCCTCTCCATGGCATGCTAACCCCCAGTGCCACTTATAATTTCCCCTTTGCAGATGCTTGTTGAGCCAAATGCTGTAACAACATACAGAAGATTTTCCCGATGAAGTCTCCTCAAGATCTCCCTCTTACATGGTTTTATTACTCCTTGATAGTCTCCAAGGATACAAGAAACACATGGCAAAGCTAAAATACTTAGCTATGGCAGCCCTTGCTTTCTAAGTTTCTCATGCCAGGCCTCCTGTGAACAGCAAATATGCCTCCCATTACAGTGGGGAGTGTGCTGCCTGGATTAAAACAGCTATCAGGAAAGGAGATCTGAATTCCCCTTTTGACCATCAATGATTCAATGCAGTTCAGTTAAAAATATATGACCAAATCCTTTCGAATCCAAAAAATGTATGGATGCTCATTTCTAAAGACCTGGATGAAGGTAAGGCTTTTAACATGATGGAGGAAAACTTTTCCTCTTATCTTCCACTAATCTGGGACAGAAGAGATGACCAGATATTTCAGTTGCAAAAGGATTCAGTCCCTGAATTTTACTGATTTACAAATAACTAGCTCACTACCTTTTCCAATAAGGCAAACCAGCTAGAAACATTTGCCAGAAATATCTTTTCTGTCCACAAAGTCTTGGAGCTTTTGTCTTTGTCCCATACACAAAAAAAGAGTAGACACTAAACTAGGTTTGACAGACATTCCTGTAAATTCAATTGCATTCCTTTACAAGACTGTATCCCTTACATTGTTGAACTTATTAATATATTTGGAGGGGTTTTGACAGGAATATGTTACTAACTGGGGGCTGTATTAAGCAGCAGGAGAAATGTGATTTTGAAATATACATTATTTTTAGCACAACATGTGGGTAGGTCAGTGTGGCAAAATTTTGATTAAGTATCAAGATGTAAAGAAAAGTCAGCTATTAAGGAGCTGCTATTTGATGTAATATTCAGATGCAAAAGAGACATCCTCCTCTTTTATGCCATACTGCTATAAAATCCAGTCTTATGGAGTAAAATGAAATCTGAGTTTATGGACAAACCTCTGTTTCATTCTCCAAACTTCTTTAAGAAAACAACAGTCTATATAGGTGATACTGGTAATGGAATATCCCAATTGAACAGATGCAGACTCAAAACATAAATACATTAACAAAACCCCATAAATGAATACTGTAATTATAATTTGTTAAAACTGTAAAGATTTCCATGATATCTCCAATAATTCTAAACACCTCGAATTGGAATGGAAGTTTTGAACATGAAGTATTTTATTAGCACCCATTTATGGAAGAGCAAATAAGCAATTGTGGCCATTGCAGAATCAGTGCTTTCTACCTCCTGCCTATCTAAATGGAAGAAAAACAGGGAACTTTAAAAAACCCCAGTTTTGGAGGACATGATGGGAAAACAGACTGATTAATGACAAAATCTTCTCTTTCCCCTTCCTTCAAATATTTGTTAACTGGACTTTAACTGATATGAAGTCATATTAAATGAGACAAACAAAGGAAGGGAGAAGCCTAGAAAATAACTCAGTCTGAGCCTCCTGACATGAGCCTCATGTCATGTTTATGTAACTGCATATGTTGCAGAAAGAAAAGGTAAGATTCTACACAAGTACTTCTACACTTTTCACTGGCATGTACATAGAAATAATTGTATGAATCACTCAAAAAGATTCTATATAAAATAATTAAATAAGTATCACTGCTCATACTTTTAAACACAGAGCATTCTACTGAATGATATTGCTCTTTTGTCAAAAGAGCAGAAAAAAAGTTTAAGTGGAATTTATTAATATCACAAGTTTTCTCTGACTTGCAGTTAATGGGAAATACTTGTATTGTAACATCTCAGTGAGGAATGTGACAGACCACCCTGGAAAGATTACATAAGCAGCTCCTATACAATTTTCTTTTCAAATTCAGACACAAACCTCAACTCCTCAGTTCCTTATACCTGCTCCTTCTGTAGAGATGAATTTTGAATGAATGGGGAATAGGACGGTCATGGCATATTTGTACAGCACACTTCAAAGGAAACAGCTCCACTAGAGGCAAGACTCTTTCTCCATGCATTTGTGCATGCACAGACTTCAATCAATAGAAATTTCTGGTGAGCATGAATGGATGGCCATTTTCAGCCTCTGCCCAAGTCCCCAGCAGGAATGTAGGACTGTCACTGCTGGGACCAAAGCCCCATATAGTACTGTCAAAACACAGCACAGACTTTTATTTCCACTGAACTCTGGTTGAAGACTTAAAAAAAAACCCCAAAAAATAGAACTTGTTTCTTCACAGGTAATCAATGCTCTTAAAACCATGTGGAATGCATCTGCAGACTTTATGCCTCAAAAATCCAAAAATAAATGCCTAGGAATGCATAACAAATTTCCATTATTGTAGAGAAGTATAGTGTTCTGGCAGGGATGTTAAGAGCCAGGCATTTTTCAGATTTGGTACCATTTCCAGGCACGTTCTAGGGTAAGACATTTGACACTTCTGTCTCTACTTCTCTTTAGAAAAAATGATGATAAATAAGAAATCCAACACGTTAAAAATTTTAATTACTATTGAAAAAAATGCCTTTGAAGGGGAAAAGGTCTAAATAAATGCCAATATTAAATACACCAAATCTCAGTATAATTGGAAGAAATAGGCAGCATTTAAATAACTTAATATATATATTAAATAACTTAATATATATATATTTTGTTTAATCAAATTTTCTCTGGCTGGTCAGAAGTTACTCTTTCTCAGTGTTTTAGTATCAAGTCCAATCCCAACAGTATGAGCAAAGTCCCATAACTTAACTTAGTAACTATCTGCATGCTTTATGTAGGAAAGTACAGCCCCTAAATGAGGAAATAATCCAGCTCCTTACAGATGCTACTGAGCGCCATAAACAAATGGTGAAAACAAGAAAGGTTTGTTGCTAATCACATACCCGCCTTTAATATAGTCAAGGAATGAAACTTCTGTTTCAATTAGGAAGGAAAGCAATGTTACCTGAAAGCAAATAAAAGAGAGTCAGACATGAATTGTGTGTTTCCCAGCTGAACAAGCAGAGACATAAGCACAATGTTTTTCGAGCTCTGTCCTTAGGATGTAATTTCCTACAGTATTAAGGGAAAAAAGAAGATTAAAAAAGATATTAAATAATTTCAGCAGGCAGCTCTTGAAAGGGAAGAGACAGGTTGAGAAGTCTATAATTGCCTTCTTTTTTTTTTTATTTAAGGAGAAGGTAAGGGGCAGAAGATTGTACTCCAGAGCAGGTTACCATATACATGTTTTCTGATTTCTGTGTACTGCACCTACATCTGAACATTACAGGGTATATGATAATGCATCTGTACCATGAGCACTTCAACACTGTTGAAAGAACTCAATTACAATTATTTATGTAATTACTCATCTCACATTAAAGGTCATATTCAGTATTGATGCAAGCCTAGACTGCAAAAATCTAGTAAAGTATACACATATAGGAAATACATAATTTTTTTAAAGTAGTATATAAATGTATGTATGTATTTATGTATATGTATACACATATATCTGTATATATATAAAAATGCACTGGTAAGAAATTTCAGCAGTCCCAGATTTTATCATTCAGAAATGACAGAGATCCAAAATACAAAGTAATCTAAAGGTGTTATGGGCATTTTCAGCAATTGAGTCACAGAGGTATAAGCTCAAGTGGAAAAGATCCAGCATTCAAGATTTTCATATATTGTGCAATATTTATGAAGCAAAGAATTAAAATTTTAATTTTATTTACACAAATTCTTTCATTATATGTGCAGCAAGCAGGCAGTGAAAACTGCTTAAGTAACTACACAGCAAATCCATGAATAAAGATACAAGGAATAAAAAGGGAATGGAAATCTAACACAAAATTTTGTGTCCACTTGCAGCAAAATATAAAAATTGAAAATACTCCTATGTTGTAAACTTAGACTCAGAATGAGATTACATGTAGTAATTCTGTCTTCCATCCAACTTCCTTTGTCACAGTTCTGTGTGACTGAGTGATCAGCTAAGCTTAAAATCACAAACTGCCCTTCTAGCTGAGAACAGAAGACCATAACAATCTTCTACCAGGCTATTAGTAGCATAGCCTTGCAAAAAAGACCAAAATTTCTATGCATTTTCCCACTGGACACAGTAATATTATTGGTTGATCTGCTCTTACAGCTGATTCTCTTCTTCCTAATTAATTTAAGCAAATATTTTCACTGCATCTGATTTTAAAAGTCAAAAAATGGAAACAAACAACTCCCAAAGTGGCTGCAGTACTTACTTACATATAGGCAATGACTACTAATGCTTCAAGTTTTATGCAGGGAAATTTTTATTTCTCTATTAGGCTTTGTTTAAAACTAACCATGAATTGTGAAACACTTCTGCTTAGTATGTAATTTGATTGCATGAATTCAAAATGACCCGTTAAGCAATAATAAATTGAGATATGCACGGTATGTACATAGTCCTTAAAGGCAGTAGTGAGATAACAGTCAATTATTTATATCCACTCTAAGTTCTCCAGAATTCTACCTCCTATTAATGAAAATTATGGTCTTTCAAGCCTATGCCTGGCTTGAAAATTTAAAAATTTGTGGGATGAAGAATATCTTGGGTAAATGATGAGGACAAGAAAAACAAAACTGCAGGCAAACACATAAGAAAGTGACCATGTGGAGAAGCAGAAGGGAAGCCTGAAGGACTACTAGAAGTAAGGGCAAATGGGGACAGAGATGACTTGATATAAAAAAATAAATTACAAAACCAACAGAAGAGAAGGAAAAAGAAAAGAAAAGGTAAAGAAGGAAAAAGGAAAGAAAATTGCTAACTGTTTGTTGGAAATTTTGACGTAGTTGGAAGTAAAGAACAAGACACAGTTCATTTTGTCTGTTCAAATATTAGTAAAATGTTTTTTCAAATGAAGACAGATACTTGTGAAGATGTTAAAGTATGTTAACCCAAAATTAACATGAAAATTGAATGTGAAAATATATTTTTTACCCTTCTGTACCCTATGCCAGATTTCATACCTAAAATTTAGCACTGGTTGAAAACAACCACTTAACATCAGTTTCTCACTCACTAGTTCAAGACAATAGACTTGCAACTTGATTTTAACATGATATATTTTAGTAAAAGAAATATGTTAGCAAAGAACAAATTACCTAATGAATTAGATATTGCATGGTAATTTTTAGCAGGCAAGCTGCTTTTGCCAATTTTTCATAATTTAAAGCAAAGGTAGAAGAAGAAGTGTTTATTTTCTCACTGGTAAACAGACTTAGACAAGAATGTGAGAATTTCAAAACATTCCTTCAAGGCTACTTTTCAGCATGAAAATAGCCCTACTGAGCCCTACTCAAGAGTGGAACTGTTCATGTGGAAAAAACCCACATGGTGGATGTGTTTACACAAAACATCTCTCGTAACTGATTAGGTTTTCCAATATACCAATCCTCAAAATTTATCTTCGCTTTTTTGTAAATGATGGTGTGAACATCATGGATGGCAGGACATCAAAGCGGAGCAAGAGCTGAATGGAAATAATTGCATTGCTACCAAATGGTTCATAAACATGAGAACAGAACATGGAATGCAAATCAAACAAGAGAAATTCTCATTCCAAACAATACTAAGAGATCTTTCAAAATAAATTTACAAACACCCCTTGGTAATAAAAATTGTTGACTCTTTTTGATTTTGCCATGATAAGCATACTAGCTTTTAACAATGCTAACTGAGCAGATACATTTTAAAAGAAAATTTATTTGTAAAAGTGCAGGTATGTTTCAGACAAAAATTAAAAAGTGTTTTCAGTCCAATGGTTTCAATTGTTTAACTGAAATTTTTGTAGATCTTATTTTGAAAATCACTGGCGACTTGACAGCACATTTGGACAAATTTTTTATCAAACCCTTCAAATTAAAATCATCTAAAAATAAAATGCTGTGTAAAAGTAAATAGTTTATTGTGGCCTTGACAGAAAGTTGTATTCTAATCCTGTTAAATTACAAGTCAACTACACTCTCTTTGAAGCAAGAAGAAAAACATCCAGTAACATAAAATACATTTACTTACTGTTCCAGAATTAACATACTTTTTCTTTTTTCCTTTTTTCTTTGGATTTATTACCTAGAAACACAGATACAAGCATTAAAGCAGTATGATCCAATATGAAGATAAGTGTAAGGTATTTTCAATGCAGAAAGTGCTCTATTTTCAGTGCATGTTGGAAACCAGCGAATTTATCTTCATGGTACTTGCCAGGGAGCCAGTGCTGGTACTCATATTAGACAAATAAGGGATGGGGGCAACAGAGGTGAGAAGGTTCATTATATCTGAGAGCTCAGTGAAACACTCTTTGAATTTTCCCAAAATTCTGCCTTTTTCTGCATTCCTGATCACAGTGTTTCAGTGTATGGTGTCACTACTTTGTCACCTCACAATGCATCTCTTCACAATCCAGTCAATCTTTTTCCATCTGCTCCTCACAGCACCTGAGAAACACCTGAGTTGTTCTACTCCCAATTTCTGTACTCGGTGCAATACAGGATCTGCTGACAGGAAGATCAAGTTTCCTGAAATAGGTAATTTCATGAAAATGTTCAATATCACCACCTGACTGGCATACAGGAGTTTGGGGGGGCTTTAGTGCACTCCCCATACCCAAGATTCTTCATGGAGCTGGACCACAAAGCATTAAACATTTTCTTGAATGTCTGGAACCTATGGACATAAAATTCCTCACTGTAGCCACCAATAATTTTCTTCCCCTCCTGAATACCTACAAAAAGCAAGTCTCAGTTAATTTTGTTACATACACATGAAAATGTACTGCTGCTTTTCCAGAAATGCACATGGAATCGGAAGCAAAACATTATTTTGTTAATTAGGTCATTCAGCCACCTCCTACATATCTAGGAAATTCAATGCCTTATGGCTTACTGCCAAGTTTTACTGTAAACTACTCACAGATGTTCTGAACATGATAAGGAATGAAAACATTCCCAATTGAAATCTTAGTCACTTATCTGTTATAAAATATTTAAAGAATTTTGCCTGAAAATGGGCAAACTAGTAATGCTTGTCTTCTAAATATTTTCTCCCCCAACCAAAATGAGATTACATTTAAAGATCCCATTCCTTGCACAACACAGAACAGCAGTGAAATGTAAGGCAGAAGGAGACAACGATGATTTGAAGTCTCCCCAAAACATGTTCAACAAGTGAGTCCCTGTTTCCCCAGTATGCCACACTGGTGTTATACAGTAAATATTCTGCCAAGCTTTTACTCCTTTACACACATATACACCCATTAACACTTAAAAAATCCCAAGTAGCTCCTGCCCCTCCATTTAACAGTGTCTGATGAGCAATAGACTAAGCCTGTGTAAGGGTGGCAATTAAACAATGCAGCAATTCTTGTGGAACCAAAATTTTAGCCAGAAAGTGACTCCTGCTGACATCTGCCCAGAAGAGGAAGATGAAGGTAACAGGCTGCCTGTCTGCCCTGTGGCAGTGCATTCACTGCTCTCCAGAATTCAATGGTCAGGCCTGAATTAGCAGCATATTGCTTGCCAGCAGTCATTAAATGCCAAAGAGAAGATTCATTTGAACTTTCTGCTTCAGGTAACTTGGCAATTGGCTTCTCAGGAATTGCAAGAAACTGCACTAAAGCTTGGAGTGAAATATCATGGGAAACAAGGCATATACTTGGAAGCAAAGATGAATTAAATGACAGCTTGTTTCTCTCCTATAATTCACAGTACTATAATGATTATAATATTTACATGGGGTTCTTTTTCAAATTTCAGATAACTTTAGCAATTAAACAACATTTTTTAGCCTCTGAAAATTTTACATCCCAGCAGGAACCTAGAAAGCTACATGACTTATAATGAACCTATTAAAAAAAGCTCAATTGCAAAGAGGTGGTTCTAGCAAAGTTCCTCATCTTTAAATATGGGACACTCACTCAAACTTCTCTACCTGCCTTGGGTTAGTTTGTAAAAGCAAAATGTTTAAAAGAGAATTTGCCCAGTATCCTGTGCTCTGATACTGCACAGACTAACCCAGAAGAAGCAGTACCCAAGTATGGAGGATTGCAGACATGAGCTGTTTAGGAAATGTATGCTGTCCCTGGGAGTATGATACTGACACCATATTTAAGAAACTGAAAAATTACTTAAGATGTTATGACAGAATACTCCTGGCAGGGTAGGATTTGTGTCGGTGATACAACAGGAGAGGACATTTTCACTGCACACAGTAATCTGTGTTATGACACTATTCACAGGAAACTGCAATAACTTGCTGTAACTCTGGGGCTGATTTTGGATCTAACTGAGACAAAAGCCATGGCTTTCAGTTATCTTGGTCCTGCTCTGCACAGCAGCACCTTTGCTCATCTTCAAAATAAAAGTGCAGCACATAACTGGAGCACCCTCCTTCCCTGACTTCTTTAGTGCTCACCTAAACCATTATATTTGCTGTTACCTATATTAGGACTATGAAACTACTGAAGTTTAATGGCAGCAGTCTGAGACCAATTAAAGGATACCTTAAGGAATACCAAAGACCTGCACATCATACAGAAGCAAAAAAAAAAAGGGTTATAGCCATACATATGCCTTCTCATTAGTGGCAATAATAGCTTTCCTTTGTTTTCAGTGTTGTCCATTGTTTTCTCATTTATTTCCTGAGAGTGAGTAAATACTTGTAATACTTACCTCATAAACATTGAACTGAGACTGCCCTCTCGACAACTCTCTGTAACTTGTTGTGAATTCTCCAATGAAATCATGGCTGTTTGAAAAATAAGATTTTAAATCAAAAGGACAATATTTAGGAATTTAAACATGTGTTTTAACTATTAATGCAAAAGAGACACACAGCCAATATGAACTGACACCCAAGAGACAAGTAATGGCAACAGATATAATTTGCTTAAAAATCTTTATTATTCCTTCTGTTTTGTGTAATGCAAATTTAAAGTTAGAAAGGATAAGCTTAAATCTTTTTGATGTCTTTTGCTTAACTTAGCTGCTCTATGAGGACTATGTTGTAAATCAGTGACTGACCCCAATGTAAGTTTACAGAACCTGAAAAAACAGAGCAGGCTGCCAAAAACTGTCACCATTTCCTCAGTGGATGACCACTGGCACTAGAGGCTCTGAACTGTGTATGAGGCTATGTGAGAGAAAGGGAGTTACTGAACACAGGAAAGAAGTAACTTAAACCAGAAAAGACCAGTGTCACAGACATCTTTTATGAAAAATCCTTTCCTTAGGTTTTTCCTCCTGAGAAGCTGAGAGGCCTCAGGAACAAAATGTAAACAATGGTTATCTGCTGCTGTGGAATGCAACAGGTGCATCTGGGATTGGTCTCATGTGGTTGTTTCTAATTAATGGCCAATCACAGTCAGCTGGCTCAGACTCTCTGTCCGAGACAGAAGCCTCTGTTATTCATTCCTTCTTTTTCTATTCTTAGCTAGCCTTCTGATGAAATCCTTTCTTCTATTCTTTTAGTATAGTTTAATATAATATATAATAAAATAATAAATCAAGCCTTCTGAAGCATGGAGTCAGATCCTCGTCTCTTCCCTCATCCTCGCACCCCTGTGAACACTGTCACAGAGCAGCCCTCCCAATCTGTGTAACATGACACTGAAATTGTAAGAGGAGGACCCAAAGCTTATTTCAGCTCCTCTGTCTTCCCATCTGGGAAGAGAAAAGCAATCCATTGAGGCTACCCAGCTTATAGTATTATTGGAAAGCAGATCTCAGCCTAACAACAAAGCAGAGGTTATCAAGCTTCTCCTTTCTAAACTCTATTCCCGCTCCAGGAATACATTTGGCACTCCTGTGCTGTCGTTCAAGTTTTAAAACTGCTTTGCCAATGCATAAGCAGGGCTGGCACACTGCCCAGGAGCACTGTGAGCACGGTGCCCCAGGGGGATGTGGCAGGGGAAGCACCCTGGGGAAGGTGCCCAGGCTCAGGAGCACCCACAGGGCTGCCAGATGTGACTGAGCTGCAGGTTTGTACCTCAGAGGCACCTGGGGTGGAAGGGCTGCAGGGCTCAGCCCCAACTGCAGAGCTCCCAAAAGTCCCACTCCATTCTCTGCTCTGCCCAGCTGAACGTTCCCCAGTGCTGCTCCAGCTGTGCCCTAAGAAGGCATTGCATTTCCTCTACACTCTGCCTCCACATCTGGTGAGCTATGAAGCTAACTGTTCTACCTTCCCTCCAGTGGTAAGCTACAATAGAAATGCAAAGTTTTATGACTTTGTGACTTGCAAAACTTCTTTTTAAGAAATTCAGCACAGTTCTAATTAAGCTATAAATATTAAAAGCAAATTTAAATAAATCTGAATGTTGCAAGATGAAAAATGGAAACAATCCGTAGCAACATGAAATTTCTTTCTTGCTTTATTCATAATGAAATTAAACAAAAAACCCCTCAAATATAAAGCTCATTTTCTGAAATCAGCATGAATTCACAAAATATGTAAATCAAACAAATAAGAGGTTCAGTCCTCATGCTGATAAGCAAAGCATACTGTAAGAAAGCTTGAGAAATACTCTATGTTAAAGATATTTCTCATTACCCAGATTCAAAAGGGACCACCTCACATGAAACACTCCCCTTTCAGCTGGGAGATCATCAAATTGCTTCCAAAACAAAGACGTCTCTTAAGAAATGTATTTTGGAGGTATATCTCTGCTGAAATGCCCTCCAGACTGCAAGGACTATTTGAGCAGGGAATAGAGGAAGCATCCACAAGGTGTATTTGTATTTAACCTTGGGTAACCATGGCACTGGAGAAAAATATATATTGCTTAAAATAGAACTTTTCCCTTTCCTAACAGTTCTAACCTTTCATTTTCAAATCAGGTTCTATATTTAAGGCAGAAATCCAAACAACAGTTCAATGACTACCTACAAACATGCTGCAGCAAACAGGAAACACGAGCCATGCCAGACAGGACCGTCCCTGGGGAGCAAAAGAATCTGTACTGCTCAAAAGTAATTGCTGCTGTAATTCCAAGAGACATTGGAAAGCTCCTTTCCCTATGGCTATATCCAAACATGAGCTAGAAAGATGTGATTCCTCTGATGAATCACGTTGCAAAGGTTTGGGCAAACAGAACCAGCCTGAGAGCCCTGTGCACTTGGAAGAGCATCAGCCAGGATCTTTGCTTTGGGCACTCAGGGGGATGGACATGCCCCCACGAGACTGGCACTGATGGCTGAGTGCCTGCTGGACAAAACGTGCCTTTGACAGATGTATAAGTCATTAAGAAAATATTGTAATATTAATCATCACACTTCAGCAAATGGATCTCCTTATTAGTCTCTGGATTGAGAATCCAAAGTACTTACTCTCCTTGCCTGCCCAACACCAAATTTTCCTAAATTTTTATCCATGAGTGGCATATCAGAACATTGAAAAAGAGAGTCTTAGCACACAACATTATTTTAAAGCCCATCTCCCTAGGTTTTCCACTTTTAGCCCTGTGTTTTGAAGTGCTGAAAATAATTTTAAAAATTGTATAAACTTTGAATTTTTTTATTATCTAAAGGAAAAAAAAAAAGAGAGGAAAGGACAATCATAATGAATAAGGATAAAACGCAAGAATGTAAAAATCAACTACCTAGGTGGAGAAGGAAGATGAAGGACAAAAAATAAGGTGGAAGAGCTTAGAATCTGAAATTCAAAATCTCTCCTGCAGTATTGGCATTCTCAGATGAATGCTTCTGTGGCCCCAGCTTAGCATGACAATATTTACACCTTTATAAACCCCCCCTTTTTCTATGTAACAGTTCATAAATGTCAAGACTGTGAAATGACTTTCGCAACATGTATACAAAGTGATTTTTTTTCTGAAATTAAATGAGAAACTTTTTAGAGAGAACTAAAAATATCATAGTATTGCTAATGTGAAGTTGTGCAGTATCTTATTTTTTTTCCTTCTGTTATATCTGTCTGCTTCATATATAATGACACTCAATAAAAAAAACCTAAAAATGTGACTCTGTCAAACAACTGGCCCAGTAACAAAACCAACTTTTGTGACTTCTTATAGCATTAAATATTTTGGGGTTTGTCACAGCTCTTAGAAGCTCAGAACAAGTTGTTCACATTTTGACAATCTTAATGCAAAATTTTTTATGCAAAAACTGGTTTGACACAAAGGATGTTTAGTAATTAATAGTGTTAATGTTACCAATAGTGTTAATGTTACAAATGCATTACTTTTTGTCAAGAAGCTTTGTGTAATATTTGAAAATAAATAAGAGCTATTTGATGACAACAATATGATCATGATATTACATTTCAATTACTTCAACAATGTAGTTTAGGAACATGAAGGAAGCAGCTCAACCCAAAGCACCATGGTGCTATTTGCCAAAGCACAGGTAACACAGAATGGGGAAAAGGGAAAAAAACTTCTCAGTCAAGACTCAGGAAGTCAAAATCCAGTCAAGTCATGATTCAGAAATCAAGTATATGTGCTGTAATTCTGTCTTCCTGATTGCAGAACAGCCTGTAATATTCAGAATAACTTGCTTTGCTATCTGGAGAGCAGGCAATCTTTCAAAGATTGGACCTGCCCAGTCTGCACATCTCTGGAGCAAAAAGATCCAGTGTGGTGAAGTGTCCAGCTGGTGTAACAACAGCTTATAAAAACTGTCCATCACAGATGGAAATTAATATAAACTGAGGAACAGCAGAGTTGTACAAAAAATTGTTAGAGTAACTCTTGAATGGGATTAATTTCAGATATACTTGGCAATGTCAGAGTTAAACTGGGCACTTAGGTTTTGCTATGATCACCCTGTAGGTTTATAGACACCACCAGCTGGCAATTTATTCCAGGTAGGATGGATTCAATCAGACCATTTTCCCCTGTAAGCCTCTGAAGTAGCTTAAATGATTAGTTCAATCTACTTGTCTGATTTTTGCATTGTCTAAAGTCATGTAAGATGAGTTCCATGTCACCTTTCAGAGGAATTTTACATTAAAGATGTCAGTGCTCTGTGTGCTTCTAAATTTAAAATAGACAGAAAGCAAAAAGCAGCAAAAAATCATATCATTAGAATAAAAAGGAAAACATGTAAATGGTGTCCTTCATTTTGTTTTTTAGATATTAACTTTATAGGTATTCCAATTGTGATGTGAGGAAACACAGGTAATATTTGAAACTATTTGAGACTGGAGAGGCTGATGATTGCCTGAAATGCACAGTATGTTCCAGATTTCAATCAGACTGGCAGTTACTTAGTGTTATTTGTCAGATTTCTTCCTTTTCCTTTAAATCTTACAGATTTTGGATAAAGTGCGGCAGCACATGGGGTTTGATACCTTGATAAAACATAATCCTTGTTTTTTATTAATGTGGCAATACGATTTAACTTTTCATTGCTAGCTTATTTTCAAAAAATGTGGTTTATACACAAACACATAAAATTTTTAAGGATTTGCCAAATCTCATTCAGAAAAGAATGTTAATAGAAATTCTAATAGGGATGCAATGATTTTTTGCTAGCATGGCTTTTTAAATTTAAATACACTTATTTTAATTGCTAGAATATGTTATGTATATATGTTATTTCTCTCCAATGAATATCTAATCAAGAAGGATGAATTTACACTGGCAGGTATTCATAGAGGGTAAATGTGAGATAAGAATGCTTGTAAATCAACAGGATTCATGATAGAAAACCAAAAAGACAAAATTATAACACAAGAGAGCTGAAAAGGCTTTTGGATTTTGTCAGCAAGTTAATGAACAGTAGCAGGATAAATTTGCCTACTATGATTACAAGACATTGCCACAGAAGCACAATATCATTATCTATAGTACTAGAAGCAAATTGCTTTGGCTGTATTAGAGACATTACTGTAGAATAAATAATATGGTTTTAAAAATCAAAAGGCAAGTGCATATCCATATATTTTAAAATATAAATTATGATTAATAGGAAATAATTAAGCCAGACTAACTTAAAGATAAATGGAAATAAACATATTACTGTATTAAATTTCAGTTCTAGTACCAAGATTTATGAATACAGTTTCTATTTAAAGTATGAAGATACAAGCTCAAACATTTTTAAAATAACAAGAAGTATCAATCCACTGTGTTAAATGATAATTGTACCTTGTCTGTCAAAATAAAGGCAATCTGGTAGGCTCATTTCTTCAGAAAGAAATGTACAGCCAGTACACTGGGGTTCACAGCTCTTAAGAACAACAGATCCTTCCTGAATTTAGCAACAGAAATTCCACATATATTCCACTGTCCTCTCTCAAGGGGGTTATACAAAACTCAGGTCTTCCAACTCCAGAGTTTACAATAACATTTTGGTGAAGACAGATGTGGAAATGAACATTCAGACCCAATGTGAAATTAAGGCAATGAATAGGTGTCTTCTATATTCCAATATTTAGGCCACCATGAGTAGCCACTGCAGGCATTTTATCATGTTCCATGGATGAATATACACACAGCAGGTTTGAAATAGGCTAATGCATCAGCATTTACCACAACTGCAAAACACAGAGCTGTACCACAGAAGAGTTTTTTCCAGTACCTGTACCTCTAAATATTGACAAATAACTAACTTTCTCTAATATTATGCTGGACACTAAATATTTATATGTTTTGCAATGTGTAGATACATGCAGGAATAACCCTTAAGTTTTACAGAAATGATGTCTTACCTTCCATCTCTATCCCAGTCATACACTTCTACTTTAATTGTCCTAAAATAAAAAAAAAAAGCAAAACAACAACACAACCCTATTAAAATGTTAAATATGTACCCAGATTGCCTTTAAGATTAATAACATAGGGGTGCATTAATTAAGTCAAACTCAAAAACCAGAATTTTTCAGTCATTTCTCATGGGGCAGTAAATAGCCTGTCAGGTTACACAACACTTATTCATAAATCAAAAGCTAAATACACTGGAAACTCAGGAAACAATTAAACACATTGGAAGTTTGACCAACATATTTTTACTTGCTGATGCTCTGAATTTTCTGTGTTGTTTTTAAATAAATGATTCTTTAAACTTTAAAGTATTATCAAATTTTTGAAGAACTGTTTCCTTAAGAGTAAAGTGAACCCTTGAGGGCAGCTCTAACCTTGCTTCAGGGATGACTGGGAAACAGATAAAAAGGAAAACCCAGATATTTTCCAAGTAAAGATCAATCATATTTCACATACTTCAAGAGTGGATTTTTTAAAATGCAAATATTAAAGAGCATATTATCATCAACATCCTTGATGAAAGAGGAAAGATATATGAGGATACAGATATTAGGCAGCTTTGTTCATCTCCTTTTACCACAGAAAGTGCACATATGTAAGCAAATTCAACTACCACTAGCAGTTAATTTGGCCTAAAATCAACTGAACATGGGATAGAAAAATAACACCTCCCATATTTTAAGCAACAATGTAACTTAGTCTTATTCTTCAGAACAGTTTCACATGAAGTGAAGTCATCAGGGCGGTCTTATTAATAGAGGGGACAAGAATCTAAGCAATTACTTTGCAATTTGCGTCCATGGAAGCTGCTCCTTATTCTTCCAATTACATACAGTCAAATACTATTGATTAATTTTCTTTACTAAGAAGGGCCTCTTTGGAGATAAAGCTGAGCAACAGCTGATATTATATACAATATAATATCAAAAAATTCACACCTGGATGTTTTTCATATTTTTATGTTATTTCAAAATACGAAAAGAAGGACTTGCTTTGTCTGCATGTACCTCTTTTCAACTCAAATTTAAAGGCTCCTAACCATTTGTTGTATTTTACAGCTCTTGCATAATTCAGGTTGGATTTAAGTTCCCTTACAATGAAAACGGATGAAAGTGAAAGTTGTTCTGCAGAACAAAGTGAAAAACAACTTCAAACCTCTTACCCTACCAAGTATTTCAACATTCAAAGGAAACTACTTTCACCTTCAGAGGAATTCAGCAAAAAAAGGCAATATCACAACATTTTTTTCCCTAGACAATTTATTTTACTTCCATTTCAAAACCTGTTATGACAGACAGAACACACCACTAAGTTAAGATTTATGTAAGGTTTAGTTGGATTTAAGTTTTGAATAGTCTAACAAATCTGTGTCCAAATAGCAGAATCATCTCAGTGAGAAAACTCAGATCAAAATAAATTATTAAGAATATCAAGATAAATTCCTGAGAAGGATCTTCAGACAGGTAACTGCAGTAAGAGCAATTCATCCTTGAATAAAGCTCCTCTCTTTAATATGAAATTTATTTCATATTAAAGGATTAATTACGGATCTTGACTTTTATCTATTTTGCATGATTTGCAAGATATTAAAAGACCTTTCCAATCTTCACATACTGAAACTTAACCTTTACCTTAAAGGACACAGTTTAGAGGATGGGTTTCCTAGCTTAATATTAAAAAACCCCTTTCATTTAAAAATAATCAAGGTTAGAGATGGGTATCTCTGTTTTAAAACTTTTATGCAGAAAGTAACTAAGTGCTTTTTGAAAGCTCATACTAGGAGAAAAAAAGAACAAAGACACATTAGACACTAAGTACTGAAATGCCATTCCTGTGATGTCTGAAAACACTGTATAATTGCATAGTTTGAGGAAAATTAAGCAAATCCTGGTCATTCCATATGAAAATGTGGACAGAGTTCAGTCAGAAGCATGCACTAGCTGAATATTTAGTGTCCCCAACATCAGAATAAACATTTACCATGACATATTTTTACTAATGACATTATTCCCATCTATCACAGAATGCAGAGCACCAAAACTTTATCTGTGAAAACTATCACTATCTGAAAGAGACCTCTGGGGTTTGTGTTTTTATGTGTTACCATGTGGATGTCAGGAAGTCAATCCTCACCATTAGAAAGAAGGGCTTTCTAACTAAAAAAACCCAAACCTCTTTCTGGACTGAAGTTCTTTCTGGACTATCAGCAGGTTAATTTGAATCAATCTGAGAGCTAAGGACCACTTCTTAATTTGAAACATGATTGCTGTATGTAGGACTATGAAGTTCCATGGAGCCTTTATTCACTGAGCACATCATGTTGAAAGCAGGTCAACAGTAGATACACAAAAATAATTTGAGGAGTGCTATTACACTTTCAAGTTCCCTTAATTTGGAATGCTGGAGTTATTTCAATATGCCTGCACCACAACATCTTTTCTAATTAATATGAAAACTTATTTCTTTAATATGATAAACAGTGCAGTGTTCAGAGACTAGCTTAATGAATACTATTTTGCTTATGCATTATGCACATTAACCCAAAAACAAGTAAAAAATTCTATTTGAGTATGCTCATTAAAAAATTGCTTCGTTTTTACTGCGTCTAAGTGAAAGAGTAACCAACACGGCCATTTTTAAGGAGTCTAAAAATACCCATTTCCACTGAACTAATTTGTTTCTTATTAGTGGTAAGATGTTGATTAAAAACATGTTATTATTACCACCTGAAGATAGATCCTTTTGCATGGCACCACTGAAAACCTCAAATCTGAAGATGACTACCTTCTGTGCTTCTCATCTACTGATCTATGTATTTTAAAGCCTTTCATTTATCAGCATCCTCTGACATTGCATTGTCACTCAAGAAAAAAAGATCATCATTGTTTTTCATTGAAACATTAAAAAATATTTTTGTACACTTGTCACAGAGACCATGCTTTAAATCAGTCTTTTATTTCTGTTTCTAATTCACACCATAGAGAGCAAAGAGCCTTTTCCAGAAAACACCACTAGCATTTCCTACAGGTTAAGCATATTTACTTTATTTTTCTAAATTCTTTGATGTGATGAATGGTTTTGAACACCTATTATCATTTCAAAATGTTGATTAAATAAAGAACACACAAATTAGGGAGAAAAAATATGTATATGCAAAAAAGCTTAAGCTACACCTTACCGGTCATAGTCTCCATTACAGAGTGCTCTGACAGAAATCTTGAATGCCTGCCACACTGGATTCAATGTATTTTTCACAACTTCTGTTTTGTGGCAGATTGTAAAACTGCAATTAATACAAAAAAATTAATTAAGATACATTTTGTATTATTTACTTTTTCTTTTGCATCATCGATGACGGAATGAAAAGAACTGTAAGAATTCATATATACAATGTGCATACAAAATATAAGGTAAGAAAAAGAGAAATATGGTGAAATCAGAAGGAAGGGAAGACTGAAGAGACCTGCTGGAGAGAGATTACAGACTAAAGTGCTAAACAACTCTTAATCTTAAATGTTTTTACCCAAAACTTCAACAGAAACTACAATCATGCAGTGAGTATTTCAGGGAAGAGCAGTTTCCACCCCACTAATTGAAACAGACCTTGTACATGCAGGAATTAGTCACAGATCCAGAAAGGAAACAATCTTGTGACGATCTGACTCTTGCTTAGAGATTAAGAAACTGAGCCAAGGGAATAATGGCTTTCAGATTTTATTTCCCCATTTTATGTCCATAATTTTTTAACCTGGGCTGTCTCAGGTAAAACATGTAATTCTCTCTGAGACTGAATGATCACTTTCTCTCATGAACTGTATTCACATATTCTGCTTTCTCTAAATGATGCAAAATTAAAATACCTCTTTTGAACCCCCATCTTGGGGACTGAACTGTTCAAAAGAAAGCAAGAACAAGGTCACTGGTGAAATCATTACTGAAATTCCTCATCCAGTTGCAACTGAAGTTATCCTCTGAGGGAATGTCCTCCTTGCACCCCAACCAAACACCTACACTTTCAGGCTGCGCGTGCCAGCACTCCCAGTAACACCCAGAGAAATTTCACAAGTGACCTCAATGCCACTCACAAAGGAGCCGTAACTCCTCCAGGCTTGCAGTGTTTACTCAGGATACTGTTCCTATCATCTGCCTCCAAGACAAAAAAAAACAGGTAATAGATGCACACGCCCATAAACAGATTTATGTTAACAACTGTTCCAGTTAAGCTACACAGAAAAGTAGCATCATGTATGATGATACTTGGTTTGGTACATGTTAGATGTGAGGACTTTCAGTTTCCAAGAAAACTTAACATGCTAGTAGGTCCCCACAAAGGCAGAGTGTTGCATTGAGCAGTGCATGTCAAAGCTTAGCAGTGAACAGAAGAGATCAGTCTACTTTAACAAATTAAAGCATTAATGAAGCAAACAGCCATTTGTAAAAAAATTAAGTTCTATTTCAGGAATTTTTAAATTCAATTTCCTGGAACTATGTCAAAAAGATAAAAGAGACTTCCTAATTTAAATTTGCATCATAAAATGTTTTTATCTAAACACAATTTCTAAGCATTAGCGTATTTTGCATCTACAATTTTTCTGAGAATTCTATTTAATTCAAATGCATACCATATCTTCACAAAAGTAACACTATTTAGCTATTTGATTACTATTAATTGTCATAGTGCTCTATATTTACGAGACATTTACCTCTTAAAACCCTCAATTGCAGTGTTTGATCAATTTCTTGTAAAAGTTTTATTCCTATATTGCCTAACACGACAAATTGAAGTCCAACAAACATTATAAAAGAAACACAGCTTCATCTGGAAAGTGTAAAAAAAAATGAGAACTATATTGTCTGTAAATAATTAAGTTGCCTAATGATTAGCAGCAAAAATACTTAACAGGCACCTACCTGCCATCTTCATTGCTTCGATGAAACACAAGGAAAGGATCAGATTTCCCAAAGAAGTCCTTCTTGTCTAGCTTGTTTGCACAAAATTGCATTAAAACTGAATCCTGAAATGGGTAATAACAAAAAATTACAGACTGCATGCACTCTACTATACTAAACAAAATTTGACTAAACTATGCAAATAGGAAACAAAATAAAAGGGGGTATCTGTGTTCCAAATGCTCCCTACATATCCACATTTGTGCAATGTCTTCATAGCGCAGTTTGAATGGTTGGTACCAAGAATTTCTTTGTAGGGACACCAGAAAAAGAACAATTTTCTATGCTAAAAAGGCTTTGGATTTTTCAAGGATTTCCTGATATCAAGCATTCTGAAAGAAGTAGATGCATAGGCAAGGAAAGTATATTAAAAGTAATTTTTAAAATTCCAGTCAGGCACGGCTCAGCCTCATTCCTTCAGTGACTTAGAGCTGTTGTTGTCTGTTCCTACTGCCTGCCAAGCAAATGGCTGCTGGCTCTTAAGAGTCTGGAACCTTCAAGAAAATGAGCCTGAAAGGTACCAAGTACATCCAACCTGACAACAAATAAGAGACAAGTTTCTTTGCTGTGATCAGGCAAACTGGAAGTCACACATGGCATCTCTTTGGGCAAAGTCAAGAACAAGAAAAAGATTGTGAATGCAAAGATAAACTTGCAGCAGAATCACCAGCTAACTGGGGCAGGGGCTGCTGGAAGATTGTTCCATAAACAGATCTTGAGGCGCAACAGCAACAAGAGGATGATGACAGAAAATGTGGGCTCACCACTGAGTGGGGCAGGAAACCAGGTGACAAAGGACATTGCAAGGTCCATGTTTCTCACAGCTTTTCTATGTCTTTCTCATAGCTTTCTATCTTACTGCTAAGATTTGCCTTGGAGACTCCTGGAAACCTGAAACCCAGACCTGAGAAAGTCTGGAACAAGGATAACTTGTGCTTGGTAGAGGAGGACCAGGAAAGGAACATTTAAAACAGAGCAGACATACAGAAGCCCATGGGACTTGATAGGATGCACCGGAGAGTGCTGATGGAGTTGGCCAATATTACTGTGGGGCCACCTTCAGTTACCTCTCTAAAGTTATGATGTTCAGGGGAAGTTCTCCTGTCTTTGAGAAAGGGCAAGAGGATCCAAGACAGTTTTATCTCAAGCCTTGAGATGATGAGAGAGCAAAAAATCCTGGAAAACATATGTAAACACAGGAAAAGCAAGAAGGTGGCTAAGAGACATCAGAAAGGATTTACAAAGGCGAAATTAATGCCTGATCCACTGGAAACCTTTCCTCACAAAATGAGTGGCTGATTGAACGAGAGGAGCCTAGTGGATGTTGTTTATTCTTCACCTTAGCTTGGCCTTATACAGTGCCTCCCCTAAATCATTAACTAATGAATTATAGAGTAGAAAACTGGACAGTGAGGGACACTGAAAAATGGCTGAACTGCTGGGCTTCAAAGGGTCATATTGAATGGCACAAAGTCCACCTGGGACCAGTCACTAGCAGTGTACCTGAGGCATCAAAAATGGGCCAAGAATGCTGAACATCTTCATTAATGGCCTGGATGATGGATAGAGTAGACCCACTGCAGGTTTGCAAACAATACAAAACTAGAAATAGCAGTTTATACAACAGATGGTCATGCTGTCATTCAGAGACATCTGTACAGGCTGGAAAAACTAACAAAGATGAACCTCAAGGGGATCAACAGAGCAAAATGCCAGGTACTGCACGTGAAGGGGAAAAATCCTATGCAGCAGGACAGGCTGCAGGCCAAACCTTGGCAGCATGGCAGAACAGGACTGAGAGGGTTTGGTGGACACCAAGTTGATCAATGGCAGCAAAGGCCAACAGCCTGCTGGGCTACATTTGGGAGAGTGCTGACAGTAAGTTAAAGAGAATCAGCTTTGGTGAGGCCACTCCTGAAGTACTTTTCATTCCTGGAGCACTGTTCTAGGCTCCCCAGTACAAGGAAGACACAAACACCCTGAAGCAATTTCATCAAAAGCATCACTAAAATGATTAAAGGATTGGACCATCTCTCATCTGGGGAAAGGCAGAGAGAGCTGAGACTATTTAGCCTGGAAAACAGAAGGTTTATCAACTTGTGTAAGTACATGGTACTAGGGAATAAACAGCCTATGGTTAGTGGCATCCAGAGGAAGAAACTGTTGCAATATGTACATACTTGAAATGTGAGAAATTAACTTAAATATAACTTAACTTAAATATAAGGAAAAAACCTTTTTACTCTGAGTGTGCTGAAAAGCTTTAACAGAGAAATTGTGGAAATTGCTTGGACTCAAAACCCAACTGCACAGAGCCCTGAGTAACCTGCCCTTAGAGGGGCAGGAGTATTGGACTAGACAATCTTCCAAGGTCTTTTCCAACTTCAGCAATGCAATGATTCCAAAACTCTGACATTCTGAATATGAGCTGTAAAAATTTAGATAAAGTACAAAAATCCAGAAGATCAAGTATGTGACAGCTGCTGAGACATTACAAGAGACTGAGAGAGTGAGGACATGAAGGAGCATTAGAGAGACTGCAAGAGATATTGAGCATTGGCTTCTGCTTCTTTCTGCTTCTTCTCCCTGAAACTAAGAGCAACTTAAAGGAAAACAATATTCTAACTTCTTACATAAATCACAAAATGCAAATTTGTAAGTTATACCATTAACTATCCAGTGCAGTGTAAAATCACAAAATAATTGTCATGTTATTTTTGGAAAGCAATGAGCACACTTACTCTGCAACACCCTAGTTCCTCTGCTGTTACTATGACTGTTCCACACTTCTTCCCAGGAATTCCTCTGCAAAATACACAACCATATCACCTTAGTTCCTTAATATCATGTATGAAAATTACAACTGATACAGAGAGCACAAGGTAAGTTTTCAAGTCACAAAGCTGATGGCATGCAATTCAGTTTCCCTCTTCTGCCACTTATCCTGTGTAAAAAAGTTGGTTTATCCTAAGTGAATTGGTAAATAAATAAAGGAAAATAAAATGTGAAAATCTACATTTCAGTGTGCCTACTGGCTTGAGAGTCCAGAACCTGTAGGCTTCTCTACAGTGATCACCTCTTTTTGGACAGTATTTGAAGGAGCAGGTAGAGGATCATTGTTAGAGGAACAGAACAGACAACCATTATCAAAGAAAGGTTTTCAACAATACCTGCATGTCTGTATAAGATACAGTCTTGAGAAATAATTATTGTCTCCTCAGAATAAATGATTCCACAATTGAGACACCACATCTGCAGCACCAAGAGAAGTTTAAAAGGACACTGAAGAATACTTGGGCTTTAACAAGGACTGAAAGGAGGACCTTTATAGAGCCTGTGTAAAAGATGGCCATTTATGTGGAAATTCAAATCTGAGAGGTAAAAAAAGAGCCTCCAATTTTGCAAGCTGGAATTGCAATGAGGCAGAGGACGGAACATCTTTCAGGTCACTCAAAAATTTACAGGCTTATCCCTGAATTTGCAGAGCCTGGCCCTCTGATAGTCACACCCACAGATAAAAGGACAGGACAAATATAGGAAGTTCAGGTATTTTTCTATCAGTTATGTTCACAGCAAAATGACAGGAAAAAGAACTCCACATAATAGGCCAGCTGGCTCCAGTAGAGCCTCATTAGCAGGCAGTGGCACTCAGATGTGAATAACTAGCATAGAATGCTCATTAAGCTTTGCAATGCCCTATCTCCTCATCAAAGGAAATCCCTACAGGAATGCACTTCGCAGATCCTGAAAAAAACCATTGCTCAGAGTTATAAATGTGGCTAGCATCTTCTCTCAAGGAAGACAGAATGTGCAGAGATCTAATTCTGGATGGTGTCTGAGCAGGTGACGCTCTTGAGAGAAAAAGGAAACCACAGCATTTTGGGAAGTAGAGGAATCTGCACATTATCTTTTCATGCCAGTACAGCTGGAACACGAGAGCCAGGCAGAGTAAATCCTACACATGGAGCTTGTCTTGAGAAGGCATTTAATGAATCTAGTAACCCAACAGGAAAAGAGAACAAACATTACTGTTAAAATGTCACAGTATCCATTTCACCTTCTTTGAATTACTAGAATTATTTTCCAATACAAATTATCCAAAACAACAGTTCACATCTGTATCTGGCCAGCCTGTAAAATAAAGTGCAACACTAAAGTATGTTCTTGAGCAAAAAATGCTCACTGTCACAAGGACAACAGGCTACCACACTACAATACTGGGAGCCAGACACTCTCCTGTGACAGACTGCATAAAATTCCAAGTCCTTAATGGTCTCAGGAAAAGAGAGAGAGGTTCAGGGGACAATCTCACAACTGCCAAGAAGAAATACTGTAAGGTTCATGCCTCAGAGGTGCAATTCACCGGTGCTTGTAACACCAATGAAACTGCAAGGCATGCATGCCACGTAGGCAAAGAAAAATGTGAATTGTGTACCTTCACTTTTGTACTTGCCATGAAGATCAGTGCAGGGTGTGTTTCAGCTTTCCTGCCTGACCACAGCAATGGTGACCCTCTAGGCTTGAGATGTTTTACTTTAACTCTGAGGAAGGACAAGACTACCCTTTCACTTCCTCAGGGAACCTTTCCTAATAATACACAATCTGACTTGAAGCTGGACAGCTCACACCAGCCATGGAGTCCTGAATTGTGTAAGACTTTCGCAAATGCCTAAAGTAGATAGAGCTTCTTCTAGAGAATAATAAGCTTCAAGTCTATCTAATTTTCATTTTGAAGGAACATCAGAGCTTACTTGAATGCCAATCAGAGAATGGAATTCAAGCTTCTCAAACTGCTTAAGGATAAAAAGTGCTACTTCTGTAGGGTGGCTGATTGGGACTAAAACAGCACCAAGCTTTCTCTTTGTAATCCATTGGCAGAGAACTGAAGAGGGAAAATGTTAATGAACTTCAGAAATATGGTGAAAAGATAAAGCTCTCTTAACTCATAGATCATAAAGAGCATTCATGCTGTGAGAACACAGAGTTGACTTCATAAAGAGAACAGTAAACTCAAAACAGTAAATATCCCTAAGAAGGGAAGACATGCAATATTGTCAATTAAATTCTCATTGTTTGACTATTAAGAGATACTAAACACACATCTACAAAGCAAACAACCTTGAAATGCATTGCAAAGTTTCATGAATAACAGAAATGTGTCCTTGACACCCAGACTTCAGAGAGTCCAGAAAGGACAATCACTCAGGGACAGTTGTCAAGTCACAGCACTGTCAAAAGCAGCAATGACAGAATAAACAGGGACACTATGAAGAACTGATAAAAAGTCAAACATTCTCTCATTAACATGTGCCTACCCACATGTTGGGTCCACTTAGTAACTACCATACAAGATAGTATCAGAACCCAGACCTGAGAAATGCTTATTCTGAGATAATATTTTACACAGGCCAAGAGGTCTCTGAAGACCTCTTTTCCACTGATATTTTTTCTTTTCTAATAGATAATTTCAAACTTTAAACTTCACTTGTTACTCATTTCAGACTTCATTTAACCTGTACCAAATGCTAAACTGCTGAATGAATGCCTTTTAATCTACATATTCAAAATAAATTTCAGAAAAAGTGTTCTGTGCTGAATAATTGAACTAATTGAGGACAGAACCAAATCTGAAGACTTTTTAAAAGTCAGGTAAGATTCATCTTACTAAATATAAGTGTCTTCAACGTTAGCACTTTCTCTGACCAAGTGACCACAGGCTCCCAGTAGAACCACCTGACAATGACTTAGCTCAGTCCATGGAGCTGTGGCAGTGCAATGTGCTGTGGCAGCTGGCATGAGCCAGGCCTACACAGTGAAAAGTCAGTGAGCTGTTGTTTTAGTAGGGCCAACCTCTAGTTCCAGCTGACAAGACAGGATTTCTGTGCTCAAACTGTGCAGCCATCAAGAATTAAAACATGCCCAGACCAAGCAGTGACTGCTGTGCGCTGCTATCCCCCAGTGCTGGAGCTGGGCAGGGGTTGTTCCCTTAATTGTGTTACTGGAGCTCCCCTGCCTGTGCCTTGTGCCTCTGTGATCTTTGAGTGTGTGGAGATGGGTTTCCACAAGCTGATGACTCTCCTGGGATGGATCTGAAAGCAGCCAGGGCAAGTATTTGGCTCCCCCACCTACCACTGGGACACTCTTCTTATTTGTTCACAGACAACCTTTTTAATCACAAATCCTAACACAACTTCTCTATTATTACACTTACTGTACCGGTCCTCAAGGTTATTTCCTAGATATGTTTTTAAAAGTTTAATATCCAGAATGGGATTAAGGGGAGAATCACAAAATACTGTTGTCTAATAACCACAATATTTGCTGATGTTAATAATTTTGTGTGATTTTATTAGAAATCTGATAATCTGGTCAGCTGATTCTTCACTGTGTCTTTGGGAAAGTTTTTTGCAGGAACTCAAATGCTTGAACAAAAGGTAATTAAAGGTTTATGATGTGCTAATTTGCAAAGCAAAACAGAAGCATTTTAGTACACTCAAGCTATTTCTAATGCAAGATGTAACAAGATTGACAAAAATTATGGATTAGTTAATTCCTTTGCTAATTGTCCAAAATGAAACCTAAATTATCATAGCCTATATAAAGTAAGATTTCTATTGCATGTAACTGTTATACTCTCTCTTAAAAGCCATATCTGTCAATTCTGCATATCAAGATAACTCACAGCAAAAAAGCCCCACAACTCTAGCCTCATGTAGCAGTATCCATTCACCCAACATTCCAGAATACTTACACAATTGATTTTTCCAGTCTGCTCCCCTGTGATCCCACTATTTCTCCCAGTGTGCAAAACATCTGTCCCAAAAAATCCTGAAAAGCAAAAACATAAAAACTCAGAATTCATATTTCATACATTGAAATTTGGTTTTCCATTTATTTCAGCTGTTCCCTACTGAAGAACAGATTCTGCTGAACGCCACATCTTAGTAATAACTATGCAACAGTCAATCATAAACACACTCACTACCACCTATTTGATATAACAGTAGGTTACACTTAAAGATGTAATTCTAAGGCACTGCACAACCACTACAGTGAGGATGTAATTGCAGATCAATGGCTAAAAGTCTCATCTTTTCACTGTGAAGCACACACACAGAGTATTCCTTCTACTATCCTCTTTTCCTGTGCTCCAAGTTCTCAAAGGTTCTCTTACCAAAGCCTTCCTGTATTTGATTTTAAAAAATTAACTGATAAGCCTCTGAATTCTACTCCTGCATCTCTAAATGTTAAAGTTACTATTTCATCACTCTCACTTTTATATTCATGTTGTCTTGAAGGTTTCTTCTAACATTGAGACACAATAAAAACATGCTTCAGTTTTAGGACCCAAAAATTATCAACTAATTGCAGCATATTACATATCTGAAAAGGTATACATGCATGCTCAAATATTCCCTTTGCAAGAGAAATGTCCCATTAACGTTATACTGATTATACTTATGTGTTTTCACTCATAGTCAATCACTGTATTTGTCTCTGTGTACCTGGTATTACTTAGAGTCAAAAGAAAATAAACAAACTTAAGAAATGTAAGCACTTTAACACAAGGAATTACAGTAGTGAGGAAGAACTTACATGTTTTGACAGGTTAGGACTCTTCGAGTCAACATCATAGCTTAGGAAAAAAAAAAATTTATATCAGAGTTGCCAGATTACATATCTGAGGACAATTAAGTAAAGAAACAAAAATGAAACAATTCTTTCACCTATTGACATGTGTGAAATGTATACAGATTTGTGAATGGAAGTTCCCCAGTAAGGAAGACAAACTGAGTCATCATATATAGGACTATGGTTCACTAGTTAT
This sequence comes from Melospiza georgiana, assembly GCF_028018845.1. Classification (NCBI taxonomy): domain Eukaryota; kingdom Metazoa; phylum Chordata; class Aves; order Passeriformes; family Passerellidae; genus Melospiza; species Melospiza georgiana. Next base: position 65,959,985 of record NC_080433.1, read on the forward strand.
TTGAAATTAAATCATTTTCAACAAAGTGCGAACTTTAAAGAGAAATTCTTCTGATATTCCTTTTTGAACAGTGAAAGATGGCAAAAAGCAGGCCAAAAAATAAAAATTAACCCTAGAAAACAAACTAACTTGTAAATTATTTTCTTAGGTAATTGTTCAGTCATTTGAATAAGCAAATAGAAATAACTAACAATAAACTAAACTGCTTTCAGCAAGAGTTTTACTTGTTCTTTTGAGTTTATCATAATCTTGGCCTTCCTCCAGCTATAAAATGCCATCATTTCCCTTCCATAATCAAGTCAAAGAGTTAAAAAAAGTTACTCTCTGAATTTAAGAGATATTGAAAAAAATAATGTAAGAAATTAATACAAGTTTACTAATCTCTATACTTTGATAGTCTTTCATCTTTATCAGATAATCCAAGTAATAGTTTTATCACATAATCTGTTCAGATTCAGTGCCAGTTACTAAACTGAAAAAGTTTTCATCTGTTATGCTACTGCCCATGTCAGGCTGTCCTGCATGGAATGTTCTGTGCTGTGCACAGCTGGTGCTGGGATGCATCATGGACCAGATCACAGGTCAGGATGGCAGGAATGCCATAACACAGCTGGATGTGCTGCAGCACGGCCAAAGCCTCAGAAACATATTCATAAAGAAAAGAAATTCCTACAAATACTATTAACTTCAGTTAAAACCTCCAATTAAAAGGAAACTGGTGAAATTGAACAGAAAAACACAACTTATAAATTGACCTGAGGGATAGCTACAGAAGTAAAACAATGAACAACTTCACTGGCAAAATCACTTCCTAAGTACCAGCAGTGAGCAGAAAGGGGCCTGTGACATTGTGGCTGTACGTTTTGGGGGAGGTCATGCTCATTTATTGATGCACTAAATATCAAAGATATACTTGCTGCTTGATTTTTTTCTCCTCTTCAAAATACATGATTCATATAAGGTATTTCTTTGAAAAATAACACTTTGGCCAACTGTGGTACATAATTTTGCCAAGGAACTGAATATAGGAAGCTTTCTAAAGCTTCAGAATTGGGATTTAATCCATGAGTGGCTATGTGAGATTTGCATTTCTAATTCAGAGTTCTAAGAGATTTAATTTTTCATCTATCACTGTTACAGGGCTCTACAGTAAATTCACACAATATCACTATATGGCCACTTGCAGGCAAAGACAGCAACAGCTTTGAGTTCAGAACAGACTTGTGTCCAGGTAACCCAGGACAGCAGCAGAAAGCAGTCAGGTCTTTCTGATGAGCACAAAAACCATGTCATATTTACAGCTTTTCATAAACAGACAGGAGTCCATTTCTCTAACTACATAAAGAATTAAACAGGGAACTGTGTTTTCCGCCCCAGCTCCAAGTCCCTTACAGACAACATTTATCCAGAAGGTCTTTACAGACTCCCCTTTCTTTCTGTTGACTGAGCTTTCTCTTTTTCAGTTCAGTTCTTTCACTTCTCATTTCTGCTGCACTGCTCCCTCCCCAAACCCTGCATCCTATGAGAAGCAGGAGGCAAACAGACACAGATTTCCACACACTGCTTTATACCTGGAGAAGAATCCTTTATTTCACAAATTGATTAGCTCTGACTTAAAACTTATTTTAAATAACCCACAACAGTTATACTCCACAGATTGAATGACATTAAACCTAACTTTTAAGACTACAAATAAAGTCTGCATCAGGCTTCCATTGTGGTTTGTACCCAGCCACCTCAAAGCACCCTGTAATCTTCCTGGCTTTAGTATTTCCTTTCACTCCTTGAAATAGGTGGTCTAGTACATCTTACAAAGGAAGTGAAAAGAAATAGGAAAAGGGGTTTTCAACTAAAAAAGGACATACAAAGAAAATTTGTGGCCACAATGCATAGTGTGATGCAAAACTGCAGCAAAAACTTAATTATCTGTGAGGGTTATTCATACTCTCTCCTAGGGCAGGGTTAAGAAAGAACTGCTAATAAAAAAAGAGGATGAAAATTAAAAAAACAAGACAACCTTGATTCTCACAAAGACTGAAATAATCAGAAATGTAAGAGATGACATGCAAAGGTGACATGACCTGGTAACTGGACTTTCAATTCTGTTTTCCAAATAATGAAGTTAAAGTCAAAACAATTCCACCAGTAGAATGAAATGAGCACATCTGGAAAAATGTCAGAAGCCATTTACTTCTTGAACAACTGCTGTTGTTTTAAAATCTTAAAATTTAGTATATTTAGATGCATAGTAAAGAAAATTTTGGCTCTGTACAGTATTTTATTTCTGGACAGTGTATCTGTACCTGATTTGCTGGCTGTGTCGCAAGAATATATTAACGTTTTGACATCTTTTCATTTCTATTTTCTGAAAGTAACAATTGTAAGCATAATTGTACTTTGACTAGTTAACATCTGCCAATTTCTTAAAATTCGGTCATTATTATATTACACATTTATTTCTGAGGATGCAATGCTAAATCAACTGTGTATTACATTAATTCATCCTATGTCAATAGATACCATCTCTCTTCAAGTAAATTTTATGCTGGACAAAACTTTACATGCTCACAGAGGCTGCAATACAAGAGTCAAAATTGCTAACTTACAAATCAAACCGCAGATTCTCTCTTTCTTCAAAGAAGTAGTCCATTATAAATTTTCTCACAAAATCTGGATTTAAAGTATTATCAATTACTTCTGTTCTTCCAAACTGTAAAAGAAAACTGTAAGTTTAAGCTATATGCTATAAGGAAGTATAATTAGACTGCCAATACCAGGAATATGTGAGATACATGACAGCCTGTAAAACTCTCCTAAACAGATGCCATGAAAGAAAATGACTGCATTCACATGAATAGACCTGTGGATGAAGACAGAGTGGCAGAAGACCTCGTATGTCAATACAGAGTGGTGCATAGCTTGTATTGTATGACCTAAACTTCATCAACATCATCTCCCAAAGCCAATAAAAATCCACAAAAATTGGAATCAGTAACAAAAATCCACTGTTTCCTGAAGAAATGCATACCAAAGAAAAACCCCAACCAAACACAAGAGCAAGCAAAAGCTCGCATATATTGTTTATTTCAGACAGCTTTAAATATTAAGGAACACAATCCTTATATTGCAAATGTATCATTTTTGGACTCTCCATCTCCTATTTCACCTCAGTTCAGCTCTCTCTTCAACACTCCCTTCTCTGATGCATGCAAAATGCATGGTTGCATTTTAGCAAATGCCTTTTCCTTCTTACTGTTTATAGGAGGTGCCTCAGCCCCTCTCAAGTTGAAAATATTTTAATTAAAAGAAAAAATTCAAAGGTAGATCTTTACCACAGCTACAGACTAGTTTTGTTGACACTGACCACCACCACAGCTCAGTCCTGTTTGAATGTTTGAATGTCTTCCTCTCTTGAGAGCCACAAACCCCATCCAAATTGACAGCCAAGTCTGGTTTAATCTATCTGAGGGAGACTGTAAAATGGGAAACTCATGTGTTTTCCCTAATTTGTTTTCTTTTTTGATGGAAATGTGTGATACAGATAAGGAAACTGAAATCAGTGTGACTATATTTTAAATGTTTGCTAGTACACGGGACCCCAGCCTTAAATATACCCAAAAGGTTTATACATCTATGAATATGCAGCTTACCTCTCTCCATTCTTTGTTTCCAATTGCTTGTGTGTACAAAACACAGACTGTGAAAGGAAAAAAAAAGAAAAGTTTGGTTATTTTCAAACTTTAACATATCCTTCAATTAAGTGAACTAATTTTGTAGTCTCTTGTGCTGTGGAAAATAGTAACTAGGACAATTAAATAGTAATGTTTTCCTTCAGCTGTCAACAAGCCTAACCAGACTGGTGATCATGTGGTCTAGCTGGTGCAGAAATCAGCTAATAAATGGAGTGCTTCTAAAATGGGAGGTGGCACTTATGCCTGACCTCCAGCAAAGCACTTGACAGTCTTTAAAGACAAAATTGGATAAAAGCAGGTCTTCTTTAAATGTGGGTGGTCAGGCTATTCCAGATTATCTAATGCACAATTACCCTAAAATACACTTCCGTCGAGAGAGAAGAAAATTAAAGTAAAAAAAAAAAACAAAAAACAAAAAACAAATTAGGACTCTACTGAAAAGAAACAAGGGAAATAGAAGTAAAATAAGGAAAAAAAAAAGACTTCTTGGGTTTTCTTCCTCAATTTTGCTTCAAATTATTTATATATATTTAAGCATCTCACATATGTGTATTTTATTTTTTTAAACTAAGGCCTGATAAAAAATAGAATCAATTAAATTTGTTGACCTAACCTGATTTTGAAAGACCCAAGGAGAACAATCCCACAGGTGTCACTCAGATCTCTATTTCCAGTAGAGCACTCACTACACATTAAGCTGCAGCTTTTATCACAAGGACTGGTGACAGGGGTGCAGTGATTATAATCAGGTCTTTTAAACACTATTTTAAGTACAAATCATTTGCACTGAAGGAGCATTATAAACTTTATTTTCTACAGTCTTGAACTAGTTGCAGAAAACTATGATAAAGGAATATTTACCTGAAACTCCTCTTCAAATCCTTTGTAAACAAGAGAAATACAGATATTTCAACATTTTATTCCTCAACAACATTTTATTCTTTTCCTGCACGAATCATTGTTTTTCCAAAGAAGGTAAAAATAATACTGTTTTAGACTGTAGTCTTGAACAGCAAAGGTAGAGGTTTGATTTTGTTCTCAGTGAAGTCAGAATCATCAAGAGACGAAAGCAGAAATGAAGTCAACCTTCTAACTACATTTTCTTCTTACTTAAAATGCACTTGCTCCATACAAAAAAAAAAAAAAAATCCCCTTAGGCAGTAGCAAATAAGAGGAGAAACAGAAAAAAGCAATTTCAATATTTCAGCTCACATAGAAGCTAAAAGTTAACACTTTTATGTTTTAAGTAAGATGTCTTGTAGATGAAAAAAAGCTTTTATAAAAAAATATTCAAAATAATTCTCAGGAGATGTCCATCTTTCTCCATTTACTCTAGATAAACCCTTGACAATCATGTGCTACCTTTGGTTACTGTTTATAGTAAAGTGAAGCCAAACCAAAAAGCCTATTTTTACAACACACTCTGGAGTAGCCTGCTGGAGTGTATTACACGAAGAATGAAGTGAAAGGGGAAAATGTGAGAAAACAGAATGAAATAGAAGCTATGAAATCAGCTAAAGAAAGTTCTGTAGGTTACTGAACTTCTGCCTATTCATCCAGAATTGTAGAATCATAGAATATCCTGAGCTGAAAGGGACCCATCAGGATCATCGCAGCCCAGCTCCTGGCCCTGCACAGGACACCCCAGGAGCTGCCCCATGAGCCTGAGAGCATTGGCCAAACACTTCCAGAATTCTGTCAGGGCTGGTGCTGTGACCACTGCCCTGGGGAGCCTGTTGTGGTGCCCAACCACCCTCTGAAGAAAAACATTTTTTTCTAATGCCCAACCTAAACCTCCCCTGACACAACTTGAGGCCATTCCCTCAGGTCCTGTCACTGGTCACCACAAAGAAGAGATCAGTGGAAGATCACAGAATCACAGAATGACCAGGTTGGAAGAGACCTTCAAGATCATCAAGTCCAAGCCATGCCCTGAACACCTTAACTAAAGGTGTGTAAACACCTCAACTAATGGTTAACTAAACCATGGCACCGAGTGCCACATCCAGTCTTGTTTTGAACACATCCAGGGATGGTGACTCCACCACCTCCCCAGGAAGGCCATTCCAGTATTTTATCAGCCATTCTGTGAAAAACTTCCTCCTAATATCCAACCTATATTTCCCTTGGTGCAGCTTGAGACTGTGTCCTCTCGTTCTGACGATTCTGCCTGGAGAAAGAGTCCTGACCTGACTACAACCCCCTCTCAGGGAGTTGCAGAGAGAGATAAGGCCACCTCTGAGTCTCCTTTTCTTCAGGCTAAACAACCCTCTACTAGCTGTGGACTGCAATAAGCCCTTCTAGGCTGCAGATGTGGCCAATATTTTAAATATAATAAAAAATATAGACTAATAAGCAGCCACATCCTACAACATTTTATTGTTAGTAAAAGGTACAAGTCTGACATACACATGTGCATCTCAAACTGACATTTCAAAAAAAGTCAGCCCTAATGAAAGCTATAGAAAATACATATATTTCAGTTTTTCTGATAAATACTTTGTAAATGTAGAAAATTTTTTACAACTTTTCTATCTTTCCTCTAAAATGCACCCCATAAATTTTGGGAAACCAACCATGATACTGTTCTCCATCAATGTTAAGATTCACTATCTCAAATGGCTCTTGGAGAGAGTTTTGTAAAGATCCTGGTACACTAATTGCAATAAGCACTAAAAAACTTTTGTCAAATTCATATCCAACTGGAGAAATGCAGATAATTATGAAAAAGTTGATCTAAAGCACTTGAAATGCTCAAACCAGAGATTAAAGGCTCCATAAAGCAACCCAGAAAACAGTTAACAGCATTGTCGTAAGGGAGAAGAAGGAATACAGGAGGATAAATAATATTTCAAAAGCCATCATATCATGCAACCACATCCTAAGACAGAACTAAAAAAAATAGTTTTTCTCTCACAGTCTCAAAAACGGAGGGAGCAATGAGAAAGTTCACAGCAGCACACTAATGAAGAGTAACTGAGAAACCCTTTTGGAAGGCTTTGCTGTATGAGTTGTTCCCAGAGCAGATACAGCTACATCTATACTCAGGAATATTTAGTAATTTTTGGACACTGGACACTGACACCACAATGTCATACTCAAGGTAAATTTAATTAAGCGTTGTAATGAAAAAGAAGGTGGAAATGTCAACACTTTTACTCTGTTATAGACACAGTTCCCAAAATATTATAGATTATCATAGCCTGCACTTCCTGTTTTCCCAAACAGACTGGGCCCCCCATACCTGCTCAGGTCCCTTCCCTTTCAATGAATATATGCTTATCCTTTAGTCTGGCAACTGCTGTTACATCAACATTGCCCATCCCCGTTTTCCCAAGCACAACAACACATCCATTCCATTTCAAGGAAGACTTACCCACAATGAAAATGACCTTTTCTCTGTAATACCTAAATCTTTCCATGGTACCAGTTCCAGCAGGGCTCCCCAACACTCTCCACTGACCAGCTTTTAGACCTTCCAGGCAGAGATGCCCTAAGGTCCCATCTGCCAAGAGATTCTCCTAATTGTTACTATGCTCCATGGGGAGATTCCCCAGGGAAGAGTTTTTGTGTTTTCAGTCATTGATCCTGGGCTCTTCAGATGATCAATACTCAGCAGCCACAGGGCTCCCCAGGAGGAGTGTGCTGCTGCCAGCACAGCTCTGCAGGGCTCAGCTTGAGTTGTCAGAGCACGGGAAGAAAACAATACTGCCCGTCATTAGACAGAAGAAACGTGCCAAAATCATTAATCTGTATCTCCTCAGAAGGTCTTATCCCTACCTCATCAAGGAAGCACTACCTTAGCTCAGCTTTCTGCAAGAAAAAACCCCAAATCAATAAAACCCATAGATTTAAAAAAACATATTCCTAGAAGAAATGGTCTCCAAACTAGGAGAGCAGAATGCTCCAAACACTACAGTAAATCAATATATATGATTGCTTTCACTCCACTGAGCAGAAAGCACTGTCACTAAGAGGATTCAGTATTGTTTGAAATACTTCCTGAACAATGGCTATCCAATCTATATCTACTATCTCTACAGTTACTTCTGTCACTTGCCTCTGGGCATGCAAAGTGACAGATTCCACTTGGCATGAATATTCTAGATCCCAGGGAAGTGGTCAGAATTGGAATACTGACTAGCAATTACAGTATAAAAAAGGCCAAGCATATCTCCTAAGAGAACCAGGAAAATCACAAGTTTGTTTTTAATTTCAGGAGAAGGCTGTTTATATTGACATGGAAGTCGGCTACATTCCTGTATGTCCCTCTGAGAAAAAGACCAAGAAGATAAAATTGCATTTTCCCTACCAGTATGATCCTTAGATAAATACACTGGAGTATGAAAAGCATATTAGAACTGGCCTAGCCCTAAGCAATGAGACCTCAGCATTCAGAATGACTTTACATGGTTCTTTCCTCTGAGATCTAATGGCTGCAAATTCAGTGGCTGTAAAAGTGGAAATTGTGGCAGTGGCAGGATGCTGATTTTGACCCTTTTTAGCTATAGAATAAACCTACTGTATACAGAACAGTCTAAGAATGGCCTTTGTCCAATGAATAGACACTGAGGAAAGCTGTCCTGCTGTACTTCCAAACAGAGAAGAACAAGAATGTTTTATACTACTCACCCCTTTTACAGTAGGGCCATATCTCTGTGGCCAGCTAAAGGACAGTACAAACAAACTAAATGGCTATTAAAAAACCTGCAGAGTATTAAAACTGGATGTACCCTGTTTGGAGAATACCCAAAATCAAAGCTGCTCTGACAAGGAATTTCTAGAGTGCAAATACAGGATGAGTACTTCCAGAGTCAACAGTTTCCCCCTTCTCTCTTCACCAAGGACAGTATTACTGCACTCCATGGTTTTATACTGCTTACCTGTGACAGACAGGCCTGACTGGCAGCATAATTGGGCACTCACAACTGGACACCAGAGCCTAAACCACAGCACCAATTTGAGTGCTTTAAAAAGCTATTTACATTAATTGAAAAATAATATGTCTCAAATTGATAAGCAAGTTTATGATACTTTTAAAATATTTCCATTTACTCTGAATCCATTAAAACACACCACTAGTTTACTTCTCAGAAACATTTTAAAATAGATACTAAGATTTCTTTAGGTTATCCTGCCACTTTGTTTCCATGTTTTTCCTAGAAGGGGTCACCCACCTGTCAGGATCACTTTGGTTTGCCCAGCTGCACATTCTGGGGCTGCGCACGGGCTACAGAGCCTTTGGAGGGGCTGCCCTTTGCATGGAGCATCTCCTCTGCAGAAGGCATCCCCAGCAGTCTGTCTGCACTCGTGTGGCTCTGGCAGTACCTCCAGCAGCCCTGTCTCTAGCTTGCAGCTGCTGGCCCATTCTCACTGGGACAGGTTTGAGCAGGGCACTGTGCACAGGCAAGCACTCCTGCCGTGGTTTCCAGAGCTGGCTGGCACCAGCTGTGACTGTCACAGGGTGCTCATGGCCTTCCCCACACAGCTCACACTGCAGAGAGCTCAAACACACCCAAACCCTGCAACTTATGCCTCATACAGTGCCCCAGCTGAGAAAAACGCGAAGCACTTGTCCTTAATAATATTTGAGCTTAAGAACTATAGACACCCTATCACTTTTGCCAATATGAGAGATCTCTGAATTCATTACAGGCAACAGGTCACTGAGCATTCTTCAGAACAGCTTAACTAAGGGTCTTTTTTAACAGAATTACAGAATTGTTAGTTGCCTTTGAAGAACATCCAATCCAACCCCCAACTAATTTTCACCAAATTTTTTAGTCAACTAAAATTCTTTATGAATATGCAAAACACTCAGTTTTGTTTCTGTATGATCTTCACATAAAGGCATGGCATTGCCTATGTCTTCTGATTTTTTGTTTGTTTTTTGTTTGTTTGTTTTTAAAGCTTTACAGGTTACAAATTTCAAAGATACTCCTAACTTCTTGTCATTTTTCCCCAGGAAGTAGAAGCTTTTCCCTTCAAAAATTTACTGTGGAGTCTCTCCTAAGATTTTTTTCTTGATGCAGAATGAAAACATATACTCTAACAAAAGTACACGAATGACTCAGTATTCAAATATCAGGACATGGTTGCATGTCCAGAGACTTGATACAAGTATATATGTCTTGGGTTATTTCCAGTGCCAGTAAGCACAATATGTGGTATCCCAAGGAAGAAAAGCCCAGGCTTAAAGAAAGAAATTGAACTTATGGATGAAAGCAAATGGAGAGTTGTAGGAGAGACGACACCACAACTTAAGGACCAGTCTATTAACCACACAAAAATCCTTTGAGTAACATTATCAGAAAAGAAAGGAATTTTTTTGTGATCTCGGTTCCATTATTAAAGTTTTCATATACAGGAAAACAGCAATGGATTTTAAATCAAAAATCCCATCATAAATTCATAGACATGAGAGTTTTAGGGGATCCTGTCATAACTCAGTTTATGAGGAAAGTGAGTGTCAGTAGCTTACAAGTCTGAACAGATTAACTAAAAAACCATCATACATTTTTGATCAGGAAAGACAGTGTTTCCCAGAGATTAATTAACCTAATTTTATTTTTCAGTATTTGACTCTAAGATTAGTGGACAATATGTACTAGCAGCAACAGATGCTTCTATTTTATTTAGTATTTTGCCTAATAGCTTTAAAAAAGATCTAAAACAACAGATACTAAAACAGAAACAGCAACCTAACTTTCCAGAATTTATTAATTTTAGGAAACTTTAGGTTAAATACTAAATAAAAGACTATTTAGCTCAGGAAAGCAGTATTAATAACAGTCTTTAAATTTCCAGTTCACATAACATTAATTATAAGTGTACCTTATTCAAGTGTAGCTTAATTATTCTAAGCAATTGTCACAAAGTCAATGTAAACCTAACTGACACTGAAAAGAATCACCCGCCTAATTTTATTCCAGTGTTTGCACATTTAAAATACATAATAAGAAACAATAAAATACTATATACTCACTTGGATCAGATTTAGAAAATGTATCTCTGTCCAAAAGATTTCTAAAAAGAAAAAAAAGAGATAAAAATAATCTTGGGTATAAAAAAAATTGTGAAATATGCAAATCAGATACCAATGCACATGCGTTTTTAAAATTTTTAATCAAGAGTCAGTTCAGTCTTCTCCCCTCCTGATACACAAGACTTAGCCAGCACTAACACTGGAGTCAGCTTACATTTCATTTTATTATCCATTTTGGATTTGAGCAAACTGTGTCTCATATACTCAAATACCATGAATCAAAAAACAAACACATGTATGTTATATATACATGTAACAGGCATCAGGAAGAGAAATACCTTTAAATCAAAAGGTCTACCAGAGATTAACTTGTCAGCTCAACCCAAAAACCTTAGACTTTACTCAAAAGCTTGGCTATGAGATTTCAGAGCCATCAGGAAGTATCTCCAAGAATATGTCATGGACAAGTAAGGTAAAGAGAACTAATCCATACACAGGACACACCTGGGAAAAAATATTCATTTTGTTATGGAATTCAGTCCCAATATCATATCCACACTTCAGCCAGCTGAGAATCATTCACAGATAAACAGACTTAAATTAACAATTCTAAAGAATCAGGACTGGCCAGAAACCATTCTCAGCACAGTTACCAACATTTCATCATTAAAAAAATTAAATAAATTGTAAAAACTGTCTCATCAGACTAGAAGAATGTTCTGAAAACAGGATGCCATTGAAAAGAGATAAGAAAGAACTAATAAACTTTGGAAAGTATTAAACTTAGAGCAAAAATGCAGCATATCTACATGGAGCTGGATATACAGCAGTTATGTCAAAATAGTCCTAGACATTACAGCTGACCACAAACTGACTGCAAGTCAGGACTCTTGTACCTTTGGGAAAAGGAATACTGGAACACACAAACAAAAATGCCATTTCAGACTAATCATCTCTTCTTCATAACAGTGACAAACACTCAATTCAAGCAATAATGTTTAGGACATTACAATTTCTTGCAATCTAAGACAGATATGGAGCCACTGGGGTTCAGTGAAAACAGAAATAACCAGAGGTATACAGACTGTATCTATGAGGGAAAAACTGCTACAAATGGAAGCTGACCTCGATGCAGACCTACAGAGCAAGTAGGAACAGGTTTAACCATAAATTGAATCTCCTGCACCACAGGCAGAGAAGTTGAACTTTATTCCACTGTTTTACCATCTTTCACTGTTAAAAGTGGGAGACATGATGTGAAATATCCATTGTCTTCAACAACATGTCAGATAGCTACAATTTCTAGTAAAGGTCTTTGATCCTACACCAGAGCAAAAGGAAGGAAAATAACCAGTTTATATCCCTTATAGCTGATTATTTTTAATAACTAGTAGAGCCTCTTCAAGGGTCACCATTAACGACTCTCATTCAATCTAAATTCCATTATTTTTGTGCTACTGAACAGTACTGAAAAGCACATTAATATTTTGTTCAATACAGGTGTTCTAAGTGGTCCAATTAAGACTTCAGCAATGAAAATATACTGTTTTCTAAATTTAGGTATTGCCAAGTTCACACTTCAGAACAAGCAATCTGAACAAAAAAACAGCTTGAAAAGAACATTGGGCAGATCTGTTTTACTTAATCTAGCTAAAGTACACACTAGCTTTAATATCACTACTTGTGACTACACCTGATTTCTGCATACACTAATTATTCTGAACTTCTCTAGTCCATTCAGAAATGTAATTTTTATGCATACAATTATACTCAGTGAAACCATATCCTACCATGATGAAAATCATGCAAATATAAATTGGAAGTATTAAGAAACCCAGGAAAATCAGTGAACCCAAATCAGTAGTTGACAACAATCACTACAAACTGCTTTAAAAGACAGTACAGCAAGTTCTGCAATATTGGAATTGCCAACCCAAAATCAAAATTGCCTCCTATTCCTCCTTAATTATACATATCTAGATACACCACTAATTCCTGGTAGAATTGGATTATCCCAAAATGAATTGCAGAAAAACCTCAAAATCAGACTTATATGGAACAAATAGTACATTAGATTTTGGAACAGGCCTCCCATTAGAATTCCAAACAATTTTAATTCCTCTTCATGGTGACCATACAATGACCTTATAATTGCTATGTTAGTGCTTGTCACTGTAGATTAGGATTAAGGAATTTTAGTCATGCTTATACTGAGATAAGGTGCTTTGAGTTCTTTAGATATTTCCTACTCTTCTTCTGCTCCTTTTTAAGTTTTGTTCCCCTCTATTTTCCCATATATATACTAACATAAAGAGTGGCCTGGGATTGAAGGCTCAGTTGATCCTGATACCTTCAGCAGCTGCAAAAAGCAGCCACCACAGGAACAGCATAAAAAGAAGGTAAGAATCTGTAGATGAGAATCTACAGGTTCTAAAAGAATCCTAAAGAATCTAAAGATAAAGAATCTTTAATGAGTTAAGAACATTTCTACAGAAGCAGTATCCCTGAAAGGATTGCAAGTTTAACACTATAATTCAGGTCAGTTCGTGTCACCATGATATTTTCTGAAAAATCTTCTTTGCCCAGGATTTTTCTCCTGAGAAGCCTCAGACAAGAAATGTAAACAATAATTATCAGATTGCTTTGCAATGTGCTTTGGAGGTTGCTTACCAACAGGTGCATCTTTGATTGGTTCCATGTGAATTGTGTTGACTTAATGAACCAATCCCAGTCCAGCTGTGTCAGTACTCTGGTCATCATGAGTTTTTATTATTCATTCTTGTTTAGCCTTTCTCTTTCTTTATTATAGTTTTAGTATGTAATTTCTTTTAATATAATATAATAAAATAATAAATCAGCCTTCTGAGAACATGGAGTCAAATTCTCATCTCTCCCCTCGTCCTGGGGACCTCACAACACCACAAGTTCGTACAATGAAGTCATGGTTTTGAACTAGTACAACTTGCAACACCCTCAATTCAACCCTTCACACACTTTCCTACAAATAAACAATGTCTTCAGCAAAGTTTGCAGCATGCCTGACTGTCTAAATCATAAAGAGCCAACCAAAATAGTCATGTAAGAACTGGCAAGCTGTTCAAGCAATGCAGCCAATTTCAAAAGGAACTTTAAAGAAAAAAAACAAACAGGACGAAAAACCAACTCTGATTTGGCTAGTAAATAACCTAACGCCTCAACAGGCTGCTCAATTACATTTGTGAGTTTTCATTTCAGGGGAATAACAATCAAAGTGCTCCTTTAAATATAAGAAAACTACACAGTAACTGTGTGTAGGACAATCTACAAGGAATGGTAACACAAACCAGAAAGCAGATTGAATGGATTTCTAGAACTTTAGGTGGTCTTTGCACTCTTAATTTTCATTGGCACTTTCTGAACATGCTGAGCAATACAAAGTGTATTTTTTTAGTGAGAAAAGTATTTGTCTTTGGTAGTAAGCTGTTTTGTCTCAGGAAAGCTCACAAACTCAGAAACCAGAAATACCTGAAACTTCTTTTTCTTTCTTCTAACCGAAGTATTGAGAGAAACAGACTTGTATTTTAAATGAACTTGGTGAGTATATTTTTTGTCTAGGTCCATTAAGTCTTGCAGATAAAGAATGCAAATAGAAAAGGAATTTCTATCAATTATGAGAGAGGGGGAAAAAAACAAAACTTTTTTCTTGTGAAACATGAAAAACTATAGCAAGGAAGCCTGGGAACATCTGTGCAGAAATCATTATTCTACTAGCACAGATCTGGAAGGAATTCATTCTGCACCTGCCCATTCTGGTGTGGACCTTCCAAAACAGTTGCAACATCATAGCTGTCTAACGGGAAAAAAATTAATGGGAGCCATGGCAATAATACTGGAAATGCCAGGATCATTTTTTTTTTCTGTATAATGGGAGCCATTTCCCCAGGGTGGGAAAGAAAGAGATCATTAAATAAGATAAAGTTAAAACATATTTATCTTTGTTTGCATAGTTTCATAAACTCAGTAAGAATTTATCAAAATAACAGTCCAGTGCTCAAGAAGTTATTTAGAATAGAATGTTTCAGTCAGAAGGAGCCTAAAATGATCATCCAGTCCAAAGGCCCAACCACTTCAGGGCTGACCAAAAGTTAAATCACATTATTGAGGGCATTGCCCAAATGCCTCTAAACACTGCCAGGCCTGGGGCATCAACCTCTCTAGGGAGCCTGTCCCAGCACCTGACCCCCCTCTCAGTACAGAAACGCCCCCTAATGCCAAGTGTTTTGTAATGTTTAACCTGAAACAAGACACATGTATAAAACAGATGCCTCACTGATCTAGTCAGCAGTGGTGGCTCACCAGGAACCATCACAGCCTTTGATGCTTCCTACAATCTCTAACCCACTATGTGCTATGTGTATGTTGTCAGATGTATGCTAAAAAGTAGCATTTACTCTCCTTATCCAAATACACTTCCCTTCAAATTTTACTTTATTTTAGTGATCAATATCCGAACTTCTTTCTCTGTACATTTTTAAGTCTTTGTTACACCAAGCTGATAAGCAGAAGTAAATTCAATTCTCCCATCAGAAATCACAGAATTCTGGCCTTGAAGAATAGACCACAGTAACTACAGAACTGAGCAATTTAAAATCTGCTTTTCTAGTTTCAAAATTTAAAAAAATTAAAAATTTGTATTGACAGGAAAAAATACTTTGCTTTCAACAGCTCTGACATCTTGAATGATAAATATGGGGTTCACTTCAGATTAATTTGTCAAAATCTCTCTGGGTTTATGTTTCTCTTCCTCTTTAGACTTACATTTAAATGCATGCAAAGATTTCTTGGTTGTGAAATAAAGCACTCAGCAGTTTGCAAACACAGTTGGTTACTCATGCAAATTAAATTTTAGAAAATATATATTTTCAGTATATCATATCTGTATTATATAAGCACACACTAGTTCTCTCACACTTTTATCAATCCATGGGGAAAGGAATTGTCCCTAGTTCATTAAATAAAAGTATTTCTGTTTCCTTCACTTAATGATGGGCCCACATCACTTTTTCACAGAAGATCCTGACAATGAAAGGAGCATCCTAATCACATTTTAATGTGCAGAACAGTACTCATTGTACTCCTAATTGTAACATAACTGTATTATTACCTAGTAGGCACTACCCCTCAGCCTCAATGGCACCACTGAACGTGCAAGGATCAGTCCCAAGCTGACGTAGGATCCAAAGAGCCCACTCCAGTGAAGAGCCCACTTGACCTACCTGCAGAGCAATTGCACAAATTACTCAGTGGCAGCTTAAGCAGTCACCCTTCCACAGCTATTTACCCTCTCCTTCTCTATTCTGTCAGAGCACAACAAAGGCAGCTATTACCCTCCAGATCTCTAGATTCTAAATGCCCTGGACCTAACAGCAGATCAGACAATTTCTCAGAATTTCACATTATTGTCAAAATAATTGGTTTTCTTCCAATAGGCTCACAGGTGAGACAACAGTGACTCTACTGACTAATAGGCAATTAGGATGACCTGTTCATTTCTGTTCAAACCATTCCCACTCTTCAGGGCACTGGAAGAACCGGAAAGAAAGCAAACATATCTCTGATGTGCAAGCTTAAGAAAACATTCACAATACCTCTTCATAACCTCTGGAGAAGTAATTCACCAGAAAACAAATAATTTTCAGCCTCACAGTAACTTTCATTGTCAAGCTATATTGATTCAGAAGCCATAAGGGAAAAAAGAAAGGGAGAAGCAATGAGAAGGGTAAGATCAGCAGTGCTTCCATGAGTTTCCACACAACCCACAACCATCTCTGGCTAGATGTACACAAACAATTTTAGGATGAAACCTCTATTAAAACTGCTGATTGCTCCTGAGGGTTAAAAAAAACCCAAAGGAATTGCCAAGTTTATTTACTCTAACACAGCAATAGTTTTACAGGAATTCTGTTGGAACAGATGGAAAGTACTGGGTTTAAAAATACATTTGTGCAGATGAAACAGACCTAACATAATCTTAGACTATCCCAGTTTATATTAAAAAAAAAGACCAATTAGTACTATCACAAACTGGTGAACTCTGCTTCAGTACCAACCCAAAATTCTATTTGAAATCAACAGAATAAACCATCCACATTTCTGTTGTTAGGGCTGGGCAGGTAAACAGTCTCTGGCTCTGAGCTTCTGGTGGTGTATCCTGGGAAATGGCACTAATGACTGCTGGTGGTCAAAAGAGCTTTTCAATCTAGTGCCAACTCACCACTCCTTTCCAGTTACTTTCACTCAGACCATCCAAATTCATGGATATGCTGCCCTAGGTGAGTTCTGATTTCTTTAGGAATGGATAGTACATCTAATACAGTGTTTCATTAATGTACAACAGCATATAAAACCTAGATTGGTTTTGCAGTTTTTCTGAAACAACTCTTCAAAAGGTATATCTCAAAGAAGTAATTTTAAAGGGAAGTACATACCATCAGTGTAATATTCATCCTTTCTCTGCCAGTGCAGGACTGGTTGTCAGTGAGCCACTGCTCAGATGGGCAGATAAAAAATTGAGAAAAATAATACTACCACAGAAGGTCTTCATGAAAATAGTTATTGCACATTTCCTAGACCTTTCCCTGCTGCCAGGCCTTCCTGTATGGCACCTTTCTGGGCCTAGGACAGGGGGCTTCAGCTGAGGGAGGGTGTTACAGTGAGCCACCCATCAGTGTCCCACCTCCTGTCGGAGGACAACCATGAAGTTTTCAGTGGTGGCAGGGGTGGAAGAGGTGCTCTCAGCAGGAGAATGATGTTGACTTCTTCCTCCCCACTCCAAGAACCCCCAGCTGAGTTAACATGCCCTGGCTTCATTCATCTGCATTCATCCACATTTACTGCACACCACACACAGCCTGTATGACATCTGCTTGAGAGCTGCTCCTTCACCACTTTTGGTTCTGCCCAGCTCCCAAACTGCCCTTCTTTACCAACCACTGGTGACCTCTTTACAGCACTGGGGTTCCCAGCAAGGGGAACATCCTGAGTACCCTCTTTTCACCCTCTGGTGCCACACTCCCATCCTGTGCCCCCACCTGCAAAGCCTCTGCTATCACACCGTGAAAATTCTCCTCTGCACTGCACCATTCTGTCAGGGTCACAAATACATCATTATACACATAATAATTACTAGCTACTACTGAAGGAAATATGGTTATACCACACAATTATACAAGCACAAGCCAAAATGAAACTAACTAAGCAGTAGCCACCCAGTAACTAGAAAAAAAAAGAGAGCGGGTTTGGGTTTGCAGCTAAGTAAAGCCAAACAAAGCTCCACGTAGGCAAAGGCACGTTCAGACACAACCTAACAAGTCCTGACACTCCCAAGGTTGTGTGAAACCTGAAGCCTGCATGAGAACTGACATGTTAAAGGTTAATGACTCAAAAATCAGATTTGCAAAAGCAACAGGTGCTTTGCTGAAGCCAGGTTGGCACCCCCTAAAGAAAGGGGAGGAGAAGAATTTTTGGGTGTGTGGTGAAACCATTGATCTTCTATGAACAGCCCAGCTGCAGAGGAGGTGCACACCCAGCCACCAGGGGATGACCACACCATACCAAAAAGGCCAGTAAGAAGCAGATCCTGCAAGATGGGGTAATGCTTCTTATCATGCCAATGTCCTCTCCTGATGAGACTCAAGTGTAAAACCACCCCCTGGGGGAGGTATGGGGACACTCACAGGTAAGCCTGAAGGTATTAATTGCTTCTGGAAAGTCACAACTGGCTCAACCTGTGCAGTCATGAGAAACAGTGGTCATGCCTTAGAAAGGGCCACAAACCTTCAAAGTCCCCTGAAGCAGCCCCAGACTGTGCATGAGCCACAATATTTCATAGTGTAAGGCTCCACTCCCAGGGGAGGCACCTGGGCCTTCCCACCTAAAGATATATTATCAACCCATTGAATCTTTGCTTCCCACCCATCACTTCCCTGTATTTCCTCCAATCCAAACCACAACAGGGGGACTTCTCCAGCCCCAAGAGATAAAGACTGTGACCACAACTTTGACCAAAAGACAACAATATTGCAACAATCGAGTCTCAGTGCTGGACGGGTAGTGCTATCTTTCTTCTTCTTTTGTACTCTTACCCTTTCTTTTCCTTGTATATTTTCCTAAGTGATATTGTTATACTTTTATATATTTCTATTAATAATAACCAAAGCAGATACACACCTCCTTTGCAATGGAACCACACTGTTCTGAAATAAACCAGCCATGTGTATACACACTGGTCATTCAGTCTCGTTTCACTTTAATCCACCACGAGGGATCTAGAAAGAACTTTCAGTTACCTTCTGAGGGGTGGGTAAAAACAGCCTGTCCCCTGTGTGTGGAAAATCACTCCATGACAAGCTACTGTCCATGAAGGAGACAGAGGAGTCCTATGCCATTATTTGAATGAAGGGAGAGAGTCCACCTGGCCACACGAGCGTGGGGTTTCTCTCTCGAGATTTCTGAGGATGCCGACCCCTTTTATCCTAAAATCCTGGCCACACGTTGACCTCTTCCCTTCCCCAGGGGCTGCAGTTCTAGGAAGGCGCAGCCTTCCCAAACCACCTACCACATTCCCCCTTTGAATATGTCATTTTCCACCAGAGTTTAGAAATTTGGGCTATGTGGGTTCTGCAAGAGACTTTGTGCTGACCCGCTTGTCTATTACCCTCAAGTTCAGGAGTCAAATTGTCTGGGTTCTGCAACTTGAGGTTGGCAGAGGCACTAAGACCCATTTCAAAGACACTGACTCCCATTTCTCCTTAAGACACTCACCCATGAACTGTTTGTAAAGACACTAGCATCCATCTTTCCATCACCAGCTGTCGTTAGACAGAACCCGTAGTGCAAACGATCTGCTTTGAATTCCATTAGTCACACTGCTGCATGTTTAAATTTCAAACAATAGAGACACACAGGTGAAAACTAAACTTGCACTCTATCAGGAATGCACCTCCATGACTATGGACACTGTAAACCATGTATGTTTTTTCTCATCTGAAACCAGCTGGTTCTCTAGGTAGTATCATTTCAAAGAAAAAAAAACAATGTAAGATCAACCTTCTGTTGCCAGTCACATAACCACTCCATGGACTTTTAATCCAATCTAGTAATACATACACAAAGAAAGCAGGAAGATGAAAACCAAGTTTACAATCAAAATTCATTTTATATTCTGTATTTTTACTATACAGAGTTACAAGCTTGAATGATTCATTATGAATATATCTTTTATCGTTATATCTTTCTGCAACAGACACTTCTAACAAATTATTAATATTTTTAAAAAACCCAGAAGGTAAGTATGATGGCTGGAGAGACATCTTGCCAGAGATCAATGCATAGGATAATCAAAAATATAATTTAACATACTTTTAGGTATTGCAAACACTTGGAAGTGGCTGGTTAAGACTTTCACACCACCAAACAAAACAAAAAGTTCTGATGTGGTACGTTTTGTTTGTTTGTGCAAGAAACTTGAAACTGAATAATTTCAATTACTGAGAATAGGGAATGCTTAATTCCATTCAGCTCATTCATTAATGTTAGATTTCTGTAGAAATTGTGAAGTGACATAGGACTGATCCGAAACAGGCATGGGCAACCAACTGTGTTCCTGTTGAACTAACTGTGCCAGGTGTTTGTGGTGCCTTTATGCACATAACGCCTGTTGTGGGAACACAGGCAGTGCAGAGTTTATCCAACATAAACCCAGACCAATAAAGACACTGCCTGATTGAACATAAAGCCTTCCAGAGCACTATTATCGTAACAAACGTTCTGAATTAGCAAAGTGACCCTGCACTCTGTCAATATTTTAGAACCATCTTTCCAATAACCATGTCATCTTTCATACACTACGAGAAGTCAAAATGATAAAACTACAGCTTCACTTTCCTACAGATATTAAAAAAACACTCTCAATAAGATAATTCTGATTGATAAGTCCATAAATAAATATTAACATGAGATATAATAAAACTCTTGACTTTTTTATTAACACAAGACTGCAGAATGGCTGCAGATTTATCACATACGACAGGAAAAAAGCCTAGGCCTGTCCACACAGTAACCATGATAAACAGAAACCATCATTATACAGATCATAACAAAAAAATTAAAAACTTGAACCCATTAAACTACACTGAATTTTGTATGCTCACACAGAGCACAAACTTCAAGCTACATAACCCCAATCTTGCAATTCTCAGCCTTAGATAAACTACTTCAGACAACACATAGTAACAGCACTAACAGAGGCAAGATGGGAACAGAATATGGAGTTTTTCCAAGACTTAACTAGATTGGAATCAGTGGAGGACATCAGCAGAGGGAAAACAGGATGACAGGTATATGGCCTGGAGCTTACCTGAAGCTCACATAAGACCACAAGCTTACACACAGAGCTGGTAAGAGAGAAGTCCTGTCTAGACACAGGGTTATAACCTGCAGGCAGTGCAAACACCCCTGCAGAGGAAGAGGAATCTTTGGGCTGGAAAACATAGTGAGTAGAAGGAGAGAGTGCAGCCTATTTCCACTCTTTCACACAGACTGCAGGAACAAGGTCTTGGTCCTTCACCACATGACAATTGTGTAAAATTATGCCAGGCAGCGACAAATAAAGGTTGCATGGCAGGTGACAGTAACATTTTCATCAGATCATAAATGCCCTTCAGCATGTGTGAAGAAGGGAGAGACAGGGTGCAGAGGGACATGGCTACTACTGCAATTGATCCAGACAACAATGGACAATTACCAACACCAGAGGATGCTCTGGGATACATATGTAAGTTCTTCTGCCAGATTAGAGCTGGCTCTTGAGTCAAAGACTTCTGCTTCCTGATAAACTACATCTTAGAGAGTCAGGAAAGAATTGTGAAGTTTTTATTTGATAGGTATGGAGTAGTAATAACTAGAATTAAATTAATTTCTTTCTATTCTAGCATTTTTTAAAGTTACAGCTAATGTTGGCATTCAAAAGCTATGGAGATGATATAAAAACCTTTTAATCATAAAGAAATTCCAGAAAGAGCATTACCTGACAACCAAAACACTTCTGGATTTTACAATTTTTACAGAATTTCTCATCCTATGAGACACATTTCTCCTAAAGGCAACCTGATGTGACCCTGAAGCTAAACCAGGTTGGCTTGGAGAACATCAAGTAGTGCAATGCCATCTGCATAGTGCTGAATCTGGATACTCTGGCAACACTGGCAGTGTGAGGATACCGGTAAACTGGGAAATGCTGACAAATAAGCCACATGGAATTGAGAGCTAAAGGAATAGAAAGTGTGTCCTTACTGAATAAGACAGACAGGAAGACAGAAAAAGGGGAAGAAGAGTCACAAATTTACTTTATAGCACAAACACTGCTTCACTGACCACAAGTTACACTACCTGTACAAACTGGAAGAACTTCCCTCATGTCCTCCAAGGAAAACAAGCAAAAACACACACAACAAAAAAAAAAACAACCAAAAAACCACAAAACATCACCACAACAAAAAAAACCTCAAAACCAAACAAAAAGAAAAACCCAAGAAAAAAAAAAAACCTAGGAATAAATTACAGCTATCAACTAACAACTGTTGATGTAAATTAGTGACCACATTGGTCCTGCAACTCATCAAAATCCAAAGAAAAGAACCATCATGACCCAAACTGTTGTTAAAAGCATTTCTCTCCAGGTATTTAGGAATACACAACTGCTAATTATTACAGAATTTTCAGCATTCTCTGAATTTTGCAGTTTGCTCTCGCAGTCTTTCACAGTTTCATTTAACACCACATTTCACAAGCTTTAGCCAATGAATGTGTTTACAGATGAATCACAAACGTGTTAACCATTAATCTCTGCCCTAGTGTCACTCATTTTATACTCTGCTCTGAAGCATAATTTTGTAATCAAAAAGTGTCATCCAGCACATAGAGAAGAAAGGAATCTCCATGGAAATTCCCATCCTTCTGCACTTGACATCAAGACAAATTAAAAAGTTTTAACAAAACTGACATGGCTTTTAACAACATCTACAGAGAAACTGCTGCTGCAAACTATATACTGAAATTAGTTACAAGTAAGGTCAGAATCGACTGACTCTGTTCTGTACCTGCATTTCTGTGGAACTACCTGATGGATTACTGTGAAACATGGCAGGTATACACAAATCATACCTGGAATCAAAGGAATTCCCATACTAAGTGAATTGGGTCAAATTCAGCATAAGTGCTCTGATATCTGTAACTGTGACAGGCTATCTGAAGAACTTAAAAGTAAAGTAAAGGTCCTGGATCGTTTTTACACATTACAGCACACCTTTCCTCAGACAAAGTTGGTGCTTGTGAACCTTGCAGAGACAGCAAGTACAACGGGGTGTTTGTATGTCAGCCCGGCAAGTGTTTCAGTGTTAAAAAATTAATCTTACTCTATTCCTCACTGCTTCAGCCTTCTTTTGAAATTCACACTTCATGAAACATCAAATCAGACTTCATTTACTAAGGAAAGAGAGGGAGTGGTCAGACAATCTAAGTTTACACTGCCGTTCTATCGTGGTAGTACTACAGGTAAACAGCAACATTATAAAATGAGGAGCTACATTACAAAATGAAGCACCGGACTGTAGAAGAAACTCTGTCGCATTTCCCATCAGGAAATACACGGACAGTTCAAATTTTCCGCTAGAAGCTGCCAACTCTGCTGGCGAAAGGCGTCACCGCTTTGCAACTACTAGGAAATACTTAAGGAAGTCGCGGAATGTGAACATGAATAAAAAAGCGCACAAATAAAAACTATTTTTAGACCTCTAACGAGAAAACCTCTGCATCACGGGAGAAAACAGGACTTCTGAAACACCGATAAACAAGCGTCAAACGAACAAAACCACAGACACTACATTTGGTGTTACGCACTCCCTCAATTTCTCGGCAATTTGGGTTGGCACTCCCTCAATTTCTCGGCAGCAGCGTTACGATAAAACATGACGAGGCAACACAACACGCCCGTACTCCCAAGTTTTGCAAGAGAGCCTTGAAGAACCCGTGACAGGATCGCTGCGGACGGAAGGTCTCTGTCCCCACCGCGGCGCTTGGGACAGCTCCAGAAGTTCAACATCTGCCGGGTAACGCGCCCCGACTCCCGCTCCGGGCAGGGCGCGGGGCGGCGGCAGCCGCTGCCCGTCTCGGCAGAGCCCGGAACCGGCGCTTGGCCCCCGGGCCCGGCGGCAGCACCGGTGCCCGGACACGCCCGGTGCGCGGCCCGCGGGCTGCAGCGGGCTGGCAGCCGGCCCCGGGCTGCGCCCGGCTCTGCCCGAGGATGCGCCGGCGGCATCCCCGGCTGCCCGCGCTCCGCTCCGAGGGCAGGGGCGAGAGCGGCTCGCACAGCGCGGGGCGTGCGGAGGGCGTCCCGCACTGCCCTTCTCCCGCCCGCTCCGCTGACAGCCCGGGACGAGCGGCCCCCGCCCGTCCGCCCGCTCCGACGCCGCGGGGCGAGCGGGTGGCGCGGCCGTGAGCCGGCTCCGTACCTGCAGGACACGGACAGCTCCACCTTGGTGGCCGGGATGCTGGAGCTGAGTACGTTAAAATCCCCCACGGACGCCATCTTCGGAAGCCCACCGCTTCTGCCCAGCTCCTGCTGCCCCGCCGGCTTCCCCAGCCCGAACATGGGACAGAGCGGCGCGGGCGGGAACGAGGGACGGACGGACGGAGGGAGGGAAGCAGGAGGCGGCGCCTGCCGGCCTCCACGGCGCGGTGCCGCTGCCGCCCGTGGCGCGGAGCCCGCTCCGCTCCGCACCCGCGGGATGCGCCCGCCGGCTGGAGCGGCGAGGCGGGAGCGGGCCGTGACGTCACCGGCAGCGGGAGCCGCGCGTGCCCGCCCCGGGCGCGGGGAGCCCGACGGCCCGAGCGGGGACACGGCGGAGCCCTCAGGGAGCGCTGCACCGGGGCCGCCGCCACCCCACGGCCGGCGCGGCGGGGAAGTGCCCTGCTGGAGGCGTGCCCAGGGTGCGCTCCCGAGCGGTTTCGCTCCCGCGCCTCCTCGGTCTCTTCCCTCCTGAGCCCTGCGCGGAAACTGCCGTTCCGTCCCGTCCCGCCCCGCAGGCTGTCCGGGGAATCTCTTCCCTGCGCGTTAGTGAACAAGGGAGCTCCCCGGTGTCTTCCCCTTGGCTCCTGCACGGAAACTCCCGCGCCGTTCAGTCCCGTTCCGCGGGCTGTGCGGGGAATCCGCTCCTCCCGCGTTAGTGCGGGTGAGAGATGTGCGTGTGCGGGTCCCTGCGCCCCGAGCAACCGCAGCGGCGGCTGGGGACAGCGCCCGGGGACAGCGGCTGCGGGCCGCACTCCAAGGCCGGGCGCGGGGTGCCCCTGCCGAGGCCGCCCCCACCAAAGCCGCGGGCGGCGAAGGCGCGCGGTCGGCGGGCACGGCGGGGCCCGGGGCAGGGCCGGGGCCGCCAGGGGGCGCGGCGGAGCGGCCGGAGGGCAGGGCCGGGCCGGGCCCGTGAGGGCCGGTGGGGGCTCCGGCGGCGGCAAAGGGAGCGCGGCGGCGGTGAATGCCCTCGGAAAGCCTGCAGCCCTTCCCATTGCAAAACAGGCGAATTTACCTCGGTTACTGCGTGCAGTGACACACTGAAAAACGGGGGCTTCGCTCTCCCACACGTGCGCAGACCCATTCCTTTTTTTTCCCCCCAAGACCACCAATCCAGTTGCCCTGAATCTGTTCATACTAGTTCACAATAATCATGACAATTCCATCATCTTGTATGTAATGTGTTCAACTTGTATCCATTATTATGGCATCTAAGTAGTCCCCAATATTTATTTCTCATCATAGCAGTTTAAAGAGAGATAGAAGAGTTTCCATCCCCATGTCAGAGGAGGGAAGTTAAGGCGCAGGCAAATTAAATGTCATGTCTCTAGCTACACAAGATGTAGGACAGGTTGAAGTCCCCGAAAATGATATACTGAAACCCAAAATCATGTACTGAATTCCTCTACTCCTCTGTCTGTTGAGACTTTTACATACAGCAATAAAGAAGTTTAATGTGTTTATTCGTAAAAGAAATGTAACTCCAAAGCCACAAACATTACCAAAATACATTCATTTTGAATTTCATTTCTAGATTCTTGTTGCTGTAATTCAAGTTCAATGCTTGATCTCAGGTAGTACATCATGATAACGGTAAGAGAACCTGAATGTCAACACCTGGTTAGCTCATAGCAAACAGAAGGAACAGCAGTGGGAATGCAGAAAACAGTAACGTGTTCTTGTGTACAGGAGATATACTCCCGGTGCACAGCACGTCTGAAACACAACTCCGGTGGCAGAAACTCAAGGAAGATACCATGGATATTTGATTCAGAAACTCCTGACCACATCCCAGTTCTAATCTTCTGGCTCTTTGTTTTCAGGAAGTTATCACCTGAAATCTCATTTCCTTATTTTCATTCTCTTGTCCAGAGCAATTTGTTAAGCACAGAGCAATTTCTCATCAGATACCTCCAAAGTACTTCCTCTTAAACCAATCTGTCTGAAGTTCTCAGTACAGCCAAGAAACCACATACCTTCACAAGTATTCCAGGTATGTCTGCAGGCAGCCAAACCAGTAAGCCTACAGCTAAAATTACTTTAAAAAGCCAAACTACAAAACCTCCAAAAAAAACCCAAGAAGGAATTTAGTTCACTACTGTCTTTGTCTGTACAGTAATGTGATGGGTGTAGGACCAATGCTGTCTTGAGAGGCTAATGCTGAGTACAAACAAGCTACTAGATGACTAAAAGCTAAAGAACAGTTTTTGAGAAAAAAAAGCCAAACTGTTTTTCAGCTTTATAATACAGTTCCTCCCTCTTTTATAATCCCCTATAAGGATCCAAACATGATCAGTGTATCCCACAGGGCATGGCATGAATAACTGAAAATGTTTGAAGAGTTATTAGAATAAGGATAGTACATCACTATAAATGATATAGCTGTTACAATTCTATAGGTGTGAGTAATTTAAATTATATCATGTAAGTGTGACATGATCTTACATTATTCTCTACTAATCCACTTTACTTTTGGTTACGTGGGGGTTTGTTTTGATCCTTTTTTATTATCTGATCTTAATATTTTATTCTACTTATAAAAATGGAAATTGTTGGCGATTGCTGATTCCATAAATAGAGCATCCTATGAAAATAATGGACGAGTTAAGGAAATTCAAGTCTTCTGTGTTGCTGGGGAGATATCCATCTTCTCTCACCACATTTATGAAGGCACAACTATTTTGTCTTTGAATGTTTCAGCTTAGAGTAAGTACATAGTTCTCATGCACTGAGAGTGATTTATATGGGAAAGAGAAACTAAAAACTAAACCAAGGGGTAGTTGAAAGATAGGCACCAATGGGACTAAATATACATTATTAAAATTACAGAGAGGCACCTTGTATTTTCTGATTCTTAAATGCCACTAAGGTGTGGGGACTGGAACAATGTCCAAGTATTAGGAGAGAGGCAGTTTTAGTATCTGAAATTTATGTACAAAATACCTATAAGATTACAGTGCAAAAAGAAGCATAAGAGCTGTGTGTGGTATATGGTAAGCTGACGTTTGGATGACATCAGTGACTCTCTCAAAATTTTGCAATGGAGAGCAGGACATATTTTCCTTGCTTTCTTTTGTGATTGTTACTTTATTATTACTAGCTGTTGCTAATTATCAGATGCCTACATAACTTGTTTCAATACCTGCAACCTAATTTAAGGAATGAGGGATATATTTGCAGTAATTATAGCATAAACTATGAACAAACTAGAGATTCCAGAATAGCTGTAATGCGTAACACGGGATGATTGCTTTAAAACATCACAGCTTCCAGGTTTCAGCAGCATAATTGCAGCCGAATGCCACAGGATGCAAACATTGATTACTTCCCTCCACCCCCTCAGCTTTCTGCCATTATTAGACATCTCAAAAAAGAAGCTTTATGATTAAATCTTTGTACTACTAAAAAAAATAAACCACACACAGACAAATCTGTAGGAAGTTAAGGAACTGGAAATGGCATCTATTCTAGTTATGTGATAGAATAGGTGGATGATTATAGAAGTGAGCTTAGAAGTGAGCTGCAGCATTATTGGAACAGAACAATGTGACTGCAACGCATTTTCATGACAATGACATGCCTACTCAGTCTGTATTTGTGATGAACATATTCCCTTGTTCTTCTTCAAGCATTCATTCAATAGATCTCTCAAGTGACATTAATCAGATGTCATATTTTTATCATGGATGCCACCAAACTGCTTCTTTCAAGACCCTGAAGAATGGGGTGAACTTAGCCATAACTCGGTCCTTTCTGATAACTGAACACAGCCCTGAAACAATTCCAATATCCTAATGCACACTGCAGTTTGAGAATTGTTGTATCTTTCTTTCCTGCCTTTGATTAATATAGTTAATTTCCTCCTTTGCTAGTGCTGATTGTTTCAATCCATTGAACAGAGACAAGGAATTTAGCATTTGCTGGGACCAGTGGAACCGTCAGTGCCACCATCACTATTGGAACCATAGGCAGGAACCGTGGCTGAATACAGGCTACAGGCTTTAAAAAACATCTGTAATAAAACATGCTGATGGATACATTCAGTCCCTTTATTCTTCTAGGATGAATTATCTCCTATAACTCCATGATTTTGTGATCTGCTTTCAAAACACACAAATACTGATGAAGTTTTATTTTTGTGAAAGTAAAGTCTAAAGGAGGTGTCAGACTCAGAGGTTAGACATAAAGAAAAGCTCTCCACTTCTTTCAGGGTTTCACTTTAAAGACTACTTTTCAAGGGCTAGGGTATACAGTCTCACAGGTGTCAAAAAAAAAACTTTTCTTCTTCTTCTTAAAAAGTATCTAGGTCTTCTGTGTTTAAAAGCCTTTGAAACCTATCCTTGCTGTTTGCACAGGAGCACCTCTGTCGTGAGGACCCAGGAAACCTTGTCACCATGGCATAAGCGTGGGGAAGGTTAGTGAGTCATCAGTGCAGAGACAGATAATCATTTCACCCTTTCTGTACCACGGTGAAATCAGTGATGCTTTTGTTTGTGTACCTCTCTACTGTTTCCATGCAGAATAAAATCACAAAGTATAAATAGCACTTGCCCTCTTCATACACACAAAGGACAGCTATCCAACAAATACTCTTGTCTCTCTATATTATATTCACTTACACTAGAACTATGTTATGTATCAAAGTACCTTTAGCACTAGGTAATTTTCCTGTATTATTTAAAATTTTCTTCCACTTTGATCCAGCCAGAAGAGATCAGCAGCACAACCATAAGGCTTCTTCCTGCCACATCCTAAGTGTTCTTCCATAGAACCAGGTTAAGTAGTGTCGGTTCCTGACACAATTTTCAGGTAGTTCAAGAGCTCTTCAAAATGGCAACGACTGCTGAAACATTCTGAGAGTCATCCAGGAGGTGTAATGGAATCCATTTCACATCTTACACCTAGTACTGCATAGTAAGGTCTCTACATCTATGAACAGAGGAATTTTAAATCTACTGAGCACTTTTTCTGGCTCTCAGAGTGAAGCAAGTAGTGTGGAACTCAAGTTCTAAAAATGTGACTTGGGAGTATTTTTAGTACAGGCTTCTAACTGTTAAAAAAGTCAGATTAAAGTTCAGAACTTCAGGTTTCATTTTAAAGGACAAGGAAAATTGATTAGATGTTTTTGTGTGAAAAAGTATTATTCATGCACCTTCAACTGAGCATTGGCCATCCAGATTTCATTTGTGGACAGGCTACCAGAAAAATGTAAGGATGCATTTTAAATAATATTTCTAGAAAGACAGTTTATGACTGGCTCATGGTAGCAGTTAATTCCAGGTTCTGCTAAACTAAGTGTTTACTATGGCAGAAAGGATGGTAATAAGAAGATTGTCTGCATACAGTTAATCTCAAAAATTCTAAATAACAATGTTCTTTTCAATGAACATAAGATTAGACAGCCCCAAAATGAAACCTCAAGATGTTTGTGACAAGATCAGCTGATCAATTCAGGGAAGTATTTTAGTCTCAGAAGAGGTAGAGGAGAATCTACTTCTTGCTCTTCAGTTACTTCCCATATTCTTGGTCTACTCTTGATGACTGGAATTATTTTTTCCTTCCCTTCCATGCCCAATCACTTCTAGGCCTTCCATATTTCTAAGAAATATCAGCTGATTTGCAGAAAATATTTGTTTGTTACAAATATTTTAGGAATAATATGTTTCACAGTTTCTCTCTCTGCCTAATCTTGACCCATATATTTTTCCTTAGCATGCTTCCAGAATAGTCATAAAATCAATGCCACCATTAGCAATACATCTTGGGAGGCCAAGTCTTCATATGTAACACTTTTTATCAGGATGCAAAACCTTTCTGTCCTGGTTTAGGGCAAACTTGGGGAGAAGCCTCTGAATGAGGTCCCTCTAGAAAGCAAATACAAGCAGCTCTTCCCTCAAATGGTTTGGGAAAAATATTTCCTTGGAGAAAAGTGGAAAAAACCTGTTTATTTAACAAGCAAAGTTTGTTATTTAACAAAGCTTTGTGAATTTGGCTAATGCAGAAGAAATAAGCCCATAGCCTCTACAATTTAAAGGTATGTTATCCAGTTATTTTCTTCATAGCAACTAAAGTCAAACTCAGTCCTTTTAGGAAAAAAACCATGACAGAATTTCTGAACCCAACAGCAGCAATGCCCAAACTGCTGCATCCTCCTCCATCACCCAGGTGGTGGCTTCAGTACTCATGCACGTGACTTTGTGTATTTCCTGATAACATCAAGGAGATATGGGGTCATGCCATTTTAGGCATGGAAGAAATCAGTAACTCTGCCACAATAGACACAGATTTAATCTTTGTGAGTAGATTACAACACAGATGTCAAGCACCAATTGCTTATCTATGACCTACCTGTAAATATTCAGACAAATGTGTACACAGTGAGGGGGATGACCTGGACTAATCTGGATAACTGTTGGATCCACTGTTTGACAATAGTCACACACTTGAACTCACATAAATAAATACTCTGGATGGTATATGAGCTTGACTTATCATTTCATCTTCCCAGAAGGATCCTTGTAGAGTCAGGGTAACACGCCGTATTCTAATTAGCCAGCAAGAAGCAAACCCAAACTTTTCTGTCAATTGCTTTTTAACAGTTTCTTTCACAAATTTATCAGTGTAAGCCAAGATAGTGGAATTTCAAAACACTTGTCACCGTATGTGCCCATACCATTTCAATGGCTTCCTCATTTTGAAAGAAAGTAGTGGGTGTTTCTGTATTCCTTCAAAGATCAGTGAAATCCCAGGATGTTGCCAGGCTCCTCCATGTATTATTTTTCATGCAGTCAGGCTTACAGTGAAGCTCTGTCCCAAATTAATTTTGAAGGCTGCATGTGATTTACTTTATTGAATTCTTGATTATTTTTTTTCCCAAGATTGTACTTATTTTGTGGAAGAAACCGACAAATGCCCTTTGGGCAAAAAGAGAACATGGTTCTATTTTCAGAGAGGAAAAACTTCAGACTTAAGACTTTCTGTCATATTTGATAACTCACTGTTAGACACCGAACCAGAAAGCAGAAGCCTCTCCCACACAATGGGTTCCTATGGTCTGGGTTCTGGAAAGAGGAGGAATTGTGTCTGGAAAGATTTGTAAAATCATGTGAGGATATAAAACATTCTGTTTCCCAGCTGAAAGCATCCCTGAGGGGGTAACAGATCTTACCAGTACTATCTGTGATGTTAATTTGGCTTCTGCAATTGATTTTATGCCTCCACCTATAAGGACTCAGGCAGCAATAACTGCTTGAGAAATAATAGGAATATCATGAAACACCTCCACTCCCATAATTATCAATCATTAGTCCTCGATAGGAGACTCAAGGTCATATGCTCAGTCTGACAAAGCAGACTTTGATCCATTTAATCACTTTGGCTTTTACCTCCAGACAAGGCCTCTAGTAGTAGGGGATTTTTCTTCAGCTACTCAAAGAAAGTTTGTCATTTTAGATAAAATGCAATTCTATGAGCTACTCAGTATACAATTTTATGAGCTACTCAGAGGTCATAGCTTTCTCCCAGTGTGCAACCAGACACTGAATTTCTCTCAGGGGAGGAGCTCTGCAGTGATCTGGGCTCCCCTCAGCGAGCCTGGCCATTTCCTACACAGCTGGGAGATCTCTGCAGCAAAAGGGAGGTCCTTGTACACAACATATTTTGAAGAAATACAATTACTGCAGGACACTGTCTTCTCTTTCTTCCAATTTACCAGAAGCAAGCTCCAAAGTGACTATACAAACTCTCAGAGAAGTTGATTTTAATCACTCATGACTCATTTATAACTATGAATTAAATTTTCCAACTTCACAGCATTTATTTTGATTGCCTTTTATAATGACAGTTGCCATCCTAGTTACCAAACACTAATTTATGATATAGGTTAATTTTGCGTTATTAATGAACTATCAAAAAGGCAGTGTGACTTATAGTACTGACATTTAGCAAGTCACTAAAATATCTAGAGAAGAACTTCAGAGTTTCTTCTTTTTCTTTCAGGAAAACAGAAAAGAACCGCAGATAGAAAAGTGAATTTTGTAGGAATATTTCTTCTTTTTTCATCCTCATTTATTCCCTCATTCATAATTTTTTATTTTATATTATTTTCCATTCAATTAAAATACCTTAAACAAACAGTTAACAGCATGTGGATTGTCTTTTGGGAACACTGTCCATCAGATTTTCTCATTTCATGGCAACATTCAAGCAATTAAGGTTTTAATGAGGCTGAAAATTTCCAGCCCAAATAATGTAATGAGTTTGACCATCTTCCAGAACAACTGTGGCACTAATGCAGGAATGCATTTAACCATATGCTTGAATTCATAACTGTGTTGTTGGGCAGCAGCTGTCTGTCTTTTAAGTGAGGTGTAAAGCTCACACTTAACATTTGCTGGGCTTGGAGGGTTCATTGCACCATTGCTTTGCCTGTGTGAGAAGTACAAAGTACAATAGTGCCATTTTCTCACATGTCACATTCTGCTCTCTCAATGTACTTACTCATATCCACAAATTACTCAAATGAGACCTGATCCATTATTTATTTTCAGCTTTAAAATACCACTGAAGATTGCACAATATTTCTCAAATGGGAGGTAAATTAGATTCTGTTACTTAACAGAATACGAAAAATTAAACTGTATCGGCACCATGGACTGGGCTGTGCTGATGAGTGTCAGGACTCCTAATTCTGTGTCTAATAAAGAAACTTTCATTTCCTCTTCTTTTTAGAAGGTGCCCTGGGTGACTTTATGATGTTTGTATCCCCAGCTGTCTCTGTTTATGCTGGATGTTAAGTTCTGCACCTTTCAGGCTGGTTCTGAGGCTGAGATGGGGCGAACAGAAGCAGCAGTTTGTGCTCAGGAGCTGCACTCACTGCTCCAGTTCCTGCTCCTGGACTGTCTGCAGCACGGACAGACAGACAGCAGGACAGAGCTCTCCTTTGCTTCCAGTCAGTTTTTAGCTGGCTGGGGCAGAGCAGCTCCCTGACAGTGATTTTCCTGTTCCTTGGGGCTGCCCAGCCCAGCTCTGGAGCGAGCGCCCACAGAGCCCCTGGAGCTCCCACCTGGGCTCAGCAGGGCCGGGGCTGGGAGAGGCTGAGCCAGCTGGGCTGCAGCCACAACAGGGACCTCCTGAGTCTGACATCTCTTCAGAACAGAGAGAGGTTTCATTGTTTAATATAATTTCATTTTTTATGCCTGTGAATGCTTTGCTTGTTAAATAAACAGGGTTTTTCCACTTTTCGCCAAGGAAATATTTTTCCCAAACCATTTGAGGGAGAGGCCAATGAATTTGCTTTCTAGAAGGATCCCATTCAGAGACTTCTCCCCAAATTTGCCCTAAACCAGGACAGAAGGGTTTTGCATCCTGATAAAAACAGTATTTGTTTTCCTAAAATGACTTCATACACATTATTTATTCGACTGTGAAATAAACATTCATCTTCAAAAATAAAGGACTAATTAGTTTGGGGCAATTGCCAGATACCAGCAGCATACTTTCCAGAGCCACAGTAGCAAGAATTATATGAAAATTATTCCACTATTTAGGTAACCATAGAACAGTTGTCTTCAAGTTATTCTGCAAAAAAGATACTGGCTTGCTGCCAACACAACCAGCATTTGTCCCAGCTGAGAAAGCAACTTCATAAACACTTCCATTTTTTTTTTCTGGTGGTAAAAATAAAGAAAAAGGAAACAAACCATCAAAGAATTCTAAAACAAATTTAAAGAAAAAGTATATGGCCAATTTTAAAATTGTCACATGGACTTTAATTCTGAATGTGCTTCAGAGATAAACACGAAACTCCTTGAAATAAGAAAAAAATGTTTTATTTGAATAGTGATTCCTTGTCTCATATTAATGTGTTTGATTTAAAATTTAACTATAGACACACAAAAATTAAATTAGCTAGTTCAATAGCTTTTAAAATGGTAAATTACCTTTACTTTGCATGATTAAGAGAAGGGTTAGAATGATTCTTAAATATATTGTATTTTAAACAACCTAGGCCAAATTCATCTTTAAAGGAGATCAACAAAACTGAAATGATCAATGAACTAATTAACCCTCTTGAATTTAACAGATAATTCAGTACAAATTAATATTACACTTTAAATATTAACTTCAGGTCCTTAATTATTTACAGTTTTGGTGTATCTTTTCCATAGTGGTATAATTAGCATAGCTATGTGGGGATATATAGTAATTTTTGAAGTTTGATTGCAAGATATATTTTGAGTCTAGTTTGTGTGTTTCCCATGAAGCGTTATAAACTTCTGAAAGGGAAAGGCACTAAAAAATCTTTTACTGTTGAAAGTGTCTACTTTTTAAAAGCTTTTTGGGAAAATATTTATTGTTCTTTATATAGATTTATGCCAGTTTTTGGCATTAATCTATATAAAGAACAAACTTAGGCTCCTAACACAGGGATAAACTTCCTACACATAATTGTTAATTCTACATAATACTGCACTACATTATTGCTATGCATAACACTAATACCAACACTCAGTCCAGTTTTAGTCTTGCAGCATTCCTAAATCCAAGAACCAGTCCTAATTCAATAAATACAAAATAAAATCCTCTGCTGCCTGGTACCTGGTAGGAGCAGACTCCTGAGCATTCTCCTAAGTGCCACTCAGATCCCAGGAGCTGTATCATGCACTGGAGGTGAGAAAGGGTCACTCTCAGCCAAAGTGAGAACTCAGCTTCTTTTTGCAGCTCCATCAGTAATCTTGAGTTTATCTTCTGCAGGACTAACCTTTGCTTTGGCTTGGCATTGGCTGAAAAGGCACTCACTGCAGATTGGTACGGCAAGGAAAGTTTAGGAATCATGCTGCAAAACCTACCTTATCATCCATTTTCAAATTAAAAACATGTTTTACCTAGTATTCTATGATTCTAACATCTCTAGACTTAACAGCCCTTCCAGGTAGAAAATCTTAGTTATGAAAATCAGTTAATTCTTCATTATTATCTAAAGATTCATTTTTATCCAGCTTTTAAAAATCACTAGCTTTCATTTTACTTATTGCTGTAGATGTTTGTCCAACTATTAATCTTACATGTGCCTCAATACATCATGAGGCCGTCTTGGCATGGCAGCTAACTGAGCAGGGAAAGAAAGCCCTGTTTCACATTATCCAAAGCATGGAAACCTGCTGGTTTTCATCAAAGAATGGTGGGATCATTGGAGTTCAAAGTGACCTCCATGTTTCACCTAATCCTCCTGCTCTGAGCATGGCCATTGCCAAAGCTCTGAGCATGGCTTTTGTTAAAGGAAGGACAACTTGCTCAGGGTCTTGTTCAGCTGACGTTTAAAACTCCCTAAGACTGGAGTTTTGCAGCTTCTCCAGGTGGCCCTTCCCAACATCTAAACACTTAAAAAAATCTGCCCTTTATCCAGATAGATTTCTCTTTGCTGCAGATTGTGACTGTTGCCTTTTGTCCTTTCTGCTGTGCACGTCCAAGGCAGAGATCACTCCCAGTACCATCAGAGCCCCACTCAGGCAACAGACAGCAGCAGTTACTCTCCTCATCCTTCTCATCTCCAGGCTACACAAGGAGAGTTCCCTCTGCTCCTCTTGCTCATTGTGATCTAATCATCAGCTCCCTAATCATTCTAATGATCTTGCACTTACGTGTCTCTGCAGTTGAATGTCTTTCTAGCAGTGGTCACAATGAGTTCAAAGATGTGACCTGGGGGGGAGGGAAATCCCTGGCAGCTGGGTCTGCCGCCACAGCCCTGAGTGCTGTGGGGCCTGGGTGATCTCTGCTCATTCATGTTCAGTTTGCTGTCTGCCCAGGGCTTTGCTGCAGAGCTGCTGTCCAGCCTCAGACCCCCTCCTCTATCCCTGTCTGGGGGCACCCACACCCAGTGCAGGCCTGGGCACTTGGGGCCCACAGTGAACCCTGCACTGAGCCCCACAGTGCTCCTGTTGGCCTGACACAGGGGCCTTTCTCAACACAGCAAATCAATGTGATAAAAGTCTTTATTGCTTATCGTCTCAAATCTGATCAGGGTTTTTTTGTGTCTTGTCAGGACCCAGGGCATCCCTCTGGCTGTCCTGAGCAGCCAAGACCTCTGACAGAGGTCTCAGAGACCCTGGCGCAGAGCCCAAAAATGCTTGTGGTTTTGATTATGACCCATGGAGCAAGTTACCAACCTTAGATGAAGATCTGCAAGCCACAACAAATTAAGTAGAATGATAATGAATTTATCACAGAATGGAAAAATAGATTTTTTGGTGATTTTAGAATGGGGGTTCAGGGGGGCAAGACGGAGGAATCTGGGCATGTCCAGCCTTTCTTCTTCTCCTTCCTCTTGGCCTCCATCTTCTGCTGTGATGTTGGCACTTACAGATTGGTCTAGAGTAGAAGCTCACTGTCTAACATAGGTGAGAGGTATTGGAAAGAAATTGTAAACATTGTACACGTAGCTTTTGGTATAAAGACATAACGCTGCCCCAGGGGCAGGCAGAGTGCCTGGAACTGTCCTGCTGGATGGACCTCGGCAGGGCAGGAGAAAGAATTTTATAGATAAGAAACAATAAACTACCTTGAGACCGAGAAATGAAGAGCCCTGACTGCTTCTTCAAGTGCTGGGTTGGGAAAGGAGACTTTCCAACTTTTCTCAGGGTCACTCTGACCAGCTAGAGACCCTGACAGTGTCTGATGATAGCTTTCCACAGCATAACATAATGTGGCAAAGCAATAAACGTCAGGTTACAAAAGTTATTGTAATTTGTTTTTTTTAACAAAACCATTAATTTTTGTTCCTTACAGAAGTCCAAATCATAGGCAGAAGGTAGTGTAGGTCTTAATACCATCCTTGGCACAGCTTCCCAAACAGACTGTGAACTTGACATAGTGAAAGAGTCTCTCAGGTTGCAGCAGCCAAGCCATACCATCTTCTGCACCATTGACTCGTGTCCTCCCCACAGCCCTTGGTGTTCCTAAAAAGCAGATACAGCACGAGAATCTATTTTACATTACTCTTCAAAACTTCACTACACAGTGAATCTTTGCACTTTACATTTACCTTATTCTTTCTATTGTCTGAAACTGAATTTCTAATATTACCATTTCAGTTTATCTTTGTAAAGCTCTCTTTAAATATGCTGTTCCTTTTATAGCTGCTTTCCAAAATAAGCTTCTTACAGACATTTGCTATCTAAATCTAATTAATTAAATTTATTCTTTTTTTTTTTTTTTTTGTAGTAAAGGAAGACAAATAGGGTGAGAAATGCAAATACTAACACATATAACTTCTCCATCAAAGGCTTTTTCTTCCAGTATTCTTTCTGCGAAATTGCATCTGCAATGCAAATGAAAAATAGTTGGTACACAAAAAAATGGATGATATATAGCTTTATTTAACTCTCATTTTTTGATGTTTAAAACATTTCTAAATGTCCCTTCCTCTTTGCAGAGAAAGGCCTTTGAAACATAAGTATCTTATTTTAGAGCTGCAGAATTGTTCAGATTTTAACTACTCATGTCCTCTTTCATTTTTGATGTCAGTGGAATGCATATACTTTATTTACAGTCCCATAGAGAGAAATACTTTCATGATCTGTTTGCCATATTGAGGAATAGATCAGATATGTAAAAAAGGTCTTACAATGAAAAGGGACAGCTTCAATTGTATAAGCAACATTATTATTGCAGACTTTAAAATTGCAGAAGTTATCTAAAAATATGGAACTACGACTACGGAAAAAAATACTATCTTTTTAAAACGACTTGCTCAGAATAAAGTTAAAAATTAACAGGATTAAATTATGATGTAATGTTTTTTCATGTTGCCACTGTTCCATAACAGTGTTATTACATAAAAGTGAATTCTGAGAACAATGTTGCATTCAAAATCATGATATGGGCAGGAAAGAGAACACTTTATATGGAAGCCAAGAATTTATCAGTCCAATGAAAATCTCGATACTAATTACAATACAATAGACCGTTGTTAAGATTTGTCTAGTCCCAATAATACTTCCTGCTGCAGTACAAATTATCTGATCAATTCAGAATGACATTAATAATGGAGTCAAAACTGTTGTACAAAACCTTCCTAGTATCTAGCTCTGCTCTTGGGCTCTGCCATGGACTTTGCTGTTTGGTGCTGTGTTTGATGGCATCAGCAGTGCTTGAGGAAAAGAGGGCTGCAGCAAGCATCAGCTCCTCATGCCCTCTGCCAGGCCAGCTGTGCTGTCCATGATGGAGTTCCTTCTTTGCTGAAAGGAGGTGTATGGTGTTGATGGTTTCTTCCTCCCTACTATGAGAACCCTCACTTGGGGCAGTTTTTCAAGACTGGTCCTGCAAGCTCTTGCCTCATTGCCCTGCAACTCCATTTTACATCCAAATTTACTGTATGTGGTGAGCTTTGCTCTTTCAGCCCTTTTGGCTTTGTCCAGCTCTCAAACTGCACTTCCTTACCAACCACAGGTGACTTTCTTGGGATGTGCCCAGCAGGAGGACATCCCAAGCACTCTCTTTTCCCCCTCTGCTCTCACACTTGGCATCCTGTGCCCCCATTTGCAATGTCTCTGCTATCACACTGTGACGATGCTCCTCTGCACTGCACCATTCTCTGAAGTCACCAATACATCATTTACACATAATAACTACCTGCTACTACTACCTGGAGAAAAATTCTAATTATTTCTCTTTTTCAGGTGTTGGTGAGTGTGTATGTTCTATTTAAGAAGTGTGAACTTCTAACATCAGCTCTAAAATTCTTCTTAAAGGGAGAATTTGATAATTTGGACACTTCAAGACGTAACTTGTAGTACTTTGGTACTTCTGGACTCGGTACTTCAAATTCTGTTCTGACCAAAGTAATGCAATGAATGTGAAGCAACTAATTCACAGCAGAGAGCTGAAGAATAGCTGGCACACAGTTATTATTAATAGTTCTCTGCATTCCCTTTGTGCTCTGCACTGTCTTAACACTGGAATTGTTCCTGCCTCAAAGAGATTAAATTAGGCTAAGGTTCAACATGTGGATTTTAAAGATAACTTCAGAGGATGGGTAACAGAGAGCACACAGAAAACAAATAATGCTGGATAATTACTTCTATTGATAAAATCTGTGAATGGAGACAATGCAATGCAATGATTTTACTAAAGGGTTTGATTTAATTTCTCACCAAATGATGTGTTGATTAAAAATTAGCACTATACAAAATGAATGCTGCATATGCTAAAAAGAATATGATTCAGAAAGTAATTCTAGAGAGCATCTATAATGGATGGATCAGGATCAGTCCTATTCAATGTATTTATCCTCTACTGGGAAACTTCACAGATAAAATATAATGGAGACCATTATAAGGAAAAGAAGTAGATTGATCAAGTGATTGGAATTTCATGGTAAACTGAGTGCCCTGGAATAATGGTGCAGTGCAGTTCAATGCAAACACATTCCTATAAGATGCAAAGATATGGATCATTCCATTAATATCCAAAGCCCTGTTTGAGAGAGAAGCAAGTTGAATACAAAATTGGAGACAAGATGGACAGCAGCTTTGAACAGTTATAGTGCTGTAGAACAGGAGATCAGCTGTAGCCCTGTCCTCAAGCACAGACTGGCCATGAGCAGCAGATACTGTTTTCAAGAGGCCTTAGGAAATACAGAACAGGAGTCTTGAGTGTCTTAGGAGACTTAAATCAATGCACCTAAGCCAGGAAAAATTCTCCCCATTGGCAAGCAATATTTTGTACACATGAGTTTAAATAATACAAACTTTTAAGGGATTGGCTGCAAGACAATTTGCAGCAAGGAAAACTACCCATCCTCAGAACATACTGGCTGCAGTCTGCTCCTCTTTTAATCATCTCCCTTTTCATCATGTAATCCACCTAGTCAGGAACTGAGTTGCTGTCCCAAAAGACAGGGCTTGGCTGGTGCTGCATCAGTTTACCATGTCACCACTGGTGCTTTACCATGTCACCACTCTGCTGGTTGGAGAAGCCAGAAAGGCCCCTGTGCTCTGAGCTGAAGTTTGGAACTGCACCTTCCCCCCCCCGGCCACTGGGCTGGCTGGCAGCTGCCCTGCCAGCTGTGCTCCCTGCCAGCTGTGCCCTCTGCCAGCTGTGCTCCCTGCCAGCTGTGCCCTCTACCAGCTGTGCTCCCTGCCAGCTGTGCCCTCTGCCAGCTGTGCTCCCTGCCAGGTGTGCCCTGTGCCAGCTGTGCTCCCTGCCAGCTGTGCCCTCTCCCAGCTGTGCTCCCTGCCAGCTGTGCCCTGTGCCAGCTGTGCCCTCTGCCAGCTGTGCTCCCTGCCAGGTGTGCCCTCTGCCAGCTGTGCTCCCTGCCAGGTGTGCCCTGTGCCAGCTGTGTTTCCTGCCAGGTGTGCCCTCTACCAGCTGTGCTCCCTGCCAGCTGTGCCCTCTGCCAGCTGTGCTCCCTGCCAGCTGTGCCCTCTCCCAGCTGTGCTCCCTGCCAGCTGTGCTCCCTGCCAGGTGTGCCCTGTGCCAGCTGTGCTCCCTGCCAGCTGTGCCCTCTACCAGCTGTGCTCCCTGCCAACTGTGCCCTCTGCCAGCTGTGCCCTCTGCCAGCTGTGCTCCCTGCCAGCTGTGCCCTCTGCCAGCTGTGCTCCCTGCCAGGTGTGCTCTGTGCCAGCTGTGCTCCCTGCCAGTGTCCCCTCTACCAGCTGTGCTCCCTGCCAACTGTGCCCTCTGCCAGCTGTGCCCTCTGCCAGCTGTGCTCCCTGCCAGCTGTGCCCTCTGCCAGCTGTGCTCCCTGCCAGGTGTGCTCTGTGCCAGCTGTGCTCCCTGCCAGTGTCCCCTCTGCCAGCTGTGCTCCCTGCCAGCTGTGCTCCCTGCCAGTGTCCCCTCTGCCAGCTGTGCCCTCTGCCAGCTGTGCTCCCTGCCAGCTGTGCCCTGTGCCAGCTGTGCTTGCTGCCTGCAGGGTGCTCCCCCTGCCTCTGTGGGCAGAGTGGCTGCAGGCACTCTCAGCTGCAGGCTGCTCCGTGTTTTGCTGGATTATTTCACTCGGGGTGTTTCAGCTCTTAGGGCAGGTCAGTGATGAGCAGGGATGTGCTAAAGTCATGGCCACAGAAAAAAGATACTATCTCTTAAAGATAAATTCAGTCACTCCTTGGGATTGTTTTTGTCAACTCTTGCTGCTTCAACAATTTACTGTAGATTTGTAGGATTGTGCAGGATTTTCCCATCCCTATACCTTAGCAGATTTTAAGAGAAATGTTGTCAAAATTACAAAATACCTATGAAATGTAAATGTGTTAAAGCCTGACATGTTGTCTGTTGAAGTCAGTTCCCCAGGTGCCCAGAGTGTGTGTTTTCTCCACACCACAGCCTGGGACTCCCAAGGAAGGCCCATGGGCCCCTGAGCAGCTTACCTGAGCAGAAATAAAGCCTAGGAGTTAATGCATCCCAGTGCTTGCATGTAACAGAACAAACAGCAACAACATGTCTGTAAAAGTAATGCTTCAGATTGTGGTGGGCTTTTGAGGTTTAGGTTTTATTTGATTTTTTTTTTTTTTTGGCGGACTCTCTGCAAGAAAAATTGTTTTCATTCCTTGTTTTTCTTACAGCTTCAGCTACACAGTTTGAAGATCCAGCTTTTCCTGCCTGTAGCATTTGCTGCAGGACCGAAACAACAGGAAAAGAGCAAACTTGTTAGGCAACATCAGTAAGACCGATCACTTGCCTATTTTTGTCTGGTTGTCAGAGCAAGATTAAGGAACCAGTTATCCCACAAGCCAACCTTTAATGGCACCCTGTAGTGCTACTGTAGATCACTTAGCTGAGCCCCCAGTTAGTCATTGCTGTCACACATACAGGATGCAAATATTTCCCAAAGTTAATGCTTAAACTATTAGCCTTGCTCTTCAGTTATTCTTCAGATAAATTTTAAAAACTCAATTTCAAAGAAAATTTAAAAAACAGAGACAACTCTAAAACTAGTCTAAGGGATTGTGTGGTAGGTTCCATCAGGCTAAAAGAACCACAGTTTGAATGGGAAGGAGGAAAAGCTCTAAAACTACTGTTCTGTGGCCAGCTGTGCTATTCTGAACTGTGCTAACAGGAAAACCACAGCTCATTTTCATGTTTCCTAAGTCCACGTGCACAATTATTGTGTCTCTTCCTATCTGTTGACAAAACCTTTACAGGTTATGGTGTGAATAGCATAAACTGCTTCATCCTTGTGATTGGTTTTGCAGTGTTTCAGTTAATATTATTTTTCTGCAGCACAATATGTTTCATGCTGAAGGACAGTTTATGGAAAATGTGGCCTCTCACCTGCTGTACAGACTGGCTTGCCTGGGCCTTCTGGGCATCAATTCCATGGAACCAAAGGACCATCTCAAGCAGGAGCCCTCCCTCCTGTACTTTCTTGAGGACTCATCTAGGGGAAAAAATTTCACAGTGAGATTTGCTATTCAGTTCCAATATGCTGCTGCCTGATGACCTGAATAGCTGCAATTTAGAATCAGTTGACTTGGATGGAAATCTTTCTGGTATTAAAGCCTCCAGAGTAGATGTGCATGTGGGGATGGGTGTCTAGGCTCCTGCTGGGAGCAGTGAGAGCTAGCAAATGCTAGCAGTGGAATCCAGGCTGGGCTGGACCCAGGCAGATGTAGGAGCCTGCTCCAGTGGGGGTGATGCCCTCTGGGGGTGCCATTGTCTGCACTGGGGCACCCCCACCATGTCCAAGTCT
The DNA here is from genome assembly GCF_028018845.1 of Melospiza georgiana. Taxonomy (NCBI): domain Eukaryota; kingdom Metazoa; phylum Chordata; class Aves; order Passeriformes; family Passerellidae; genus Melospiza; species Melospiza georgiana. Next base: position 66,002,950 of record NC_080433.1, read on the forward strand.
GGCTGCAGATACTGCATTTAAACTGGAACAATCTCATTCCATCTCTTTTATTTCCCACGTTCAGTAAGACCAAAGAAAGCAGAGCACATAGCAATAATCTCCTTGTAGCAATTTATAGTCATAAATGCTATAAAACAAATAGCATTAAGAAAAGGAACTGTAATAGGCTTGACTTGTTAAACATATGCAAGGATGGGTTGCATAGGAACTAACACATAAAACTCATTGTAATTGTATCAGTTATAAGAGCAACTACGGGGAATATAAATTTCATGCTCTCTCTAAATTAGTGTCTTCTATTTTCTAGAGGTGGAAAAGAAGAAACCAAGGAGAAAACATTTGCACTTTAGGGGTGGATTTTGAGATCTACTTATAATAAGATAATTATTGCTTTTTAAGGTTCGGCAGTAGATATGCTTATTAAGCTTAATAACGGCTCTATTAAAAACACAAAGCCAAATAATCAACAGTTGTCCTGCCTCAAAAGAGTAACAATTAAAGGGTGTGATGATCTGGAGCAGTAAAAAGAATAACAGCAAAACAGACAAAAGTGAGAGAGAAACCACTCTGCTTGGGAACTGAGTGTTGCAGAACAAAAGGCTATTAAAGAATATCTGAAGTAACCATAATGCTTACAGCAGAGACTATTTGCCTAGCAGTGAGTATCACTAAACAAAAACTGGAAAAAAAAAACAAACAAAAAAAAACTGGAGTCACATTTAAAAGTATTCTGCTTTTTTCATAAAACAACATTTCAGTAACTGCTGATCTAACCTCTGCACCTCAAATCAAAATATCACAACAGTATTACAGATGTAACATTAGGAGTTTGAGAGTTGATTAATTGTCCCATAAAAATTAGCAGTAGCAGGCTAAACTGATAATGCAGAAAGAGGAGCACTAGGAGTGTTTTAACATTCTGCTGGTAGTGCTGGGTTCACATTGTCCTTCCAGATGTTAGACTGAAAGTTTTTCAAATTTCTGTTAGGAATGAGGTTTTGCAGGGGAAAAAGATACAACATGTATTCTCCCTGAGCTGTAAGGATTAGCTCAAACAAAAATAAAAACCCCAAATTTACCTAATTGGGTTTTTTTGTTTATTTCTGTTCTTTCACAAGTTTTATTAATCTTTAGTGAATGCTTCAAGCAGTTTTCAAACAATTTAGCCAAACTGCTGGGCTTGATTCGACATGTCTAACTTAGAAAGCAATACAGTGCAATAGGGCCAAAATGCCCTGGAGAAAGACGAGGTGCTGAAGCACCAAGAGCAACCCCAGGCCCTTTATGGGTCACTGACTCCCACACAGCCTGAATGCTCCCTGATGGCTGGAGCCATGGAGACTTTCCATACTGTCTCACTGAGCCTGTTCTAGTTCAGCTCATGTGAAAAAGATTCACTTCATGTGCCCCTAGACCCAAGTGCAGTAAGGGGACAGTCAGGAGCTGCCCTTCAGAAGCTTGCTCCTTGTCTGAACTAAAATCCTGTCACAGGAGCACCTTTGTCATATGCACTACTTGTAGAAAAGCCAGGAAGAATTCTATGCACCACCCAAAATAGGAAACTGAGTCCTCAGACAAATCAAAACCAAGAATGTATACAAATATTTTATCTAACAGTGGTGTCATAATCTCCTATACAATCATTAATAAAACATCCTGTTATTCCATATTTATTGCCAGCCTGACATTAACATTTAATGTGCAAGTCTATTTTATGAATATATAAATAGCTACTTTTTCAAAATAGAATTCAAATGGGTATCTACAAGTGATGAAGGAAGGAAGGAAGGAAGTTTCGGAAGGAAGCGTCAGAAGGAAGTGTTGGAAGGAAGGAAGTGTCGGAAGGAAGTGTCGGAAGGAAGGAAGGAAGTGTCGGAAGGAAGTGTCGGAAGTGTCGGAAGTGTCGGAAGTGTTGGAAGGAAGGAAGGAAGGAAGGAAGGAAGGAAGGAAGGAAGGAAGGAAGGAAGGAAGGAAGGAAGAAAGAAAGAAAGAAAGAAAGAAAGAAAGAAAGAAAGAAAGAAAGAAAGAAAGAAAGAAAGAAAGAAAGAAAGAAAGAAAGAAAGAAAGAAAGAAAGAAAGAAAGAAAGAAAGACTTACAACGAAAGAAAGAAAGACTTACACACGAAAATACTGTTGTCTGGTGAATGTACACAGAAGAAGAACATCATCCATGCACAAAAGAATTCCTGAAGACATAACAGTCATCTTCAAATTGTTGCTTCATGGTTTGGAACTTCCCTTAGGTGCTGAAAGGCAGGAGTGTTTGTGTCAGACAGGCAAACAAACCCTTGGCATCACACTGGAAATGCTGTTTTAACTCCCATTGCTTTCCAGCTGCCTATAAATTCCAGACATTTTAAGTTAGAGTTTCTCAAACACATTCTCTTTTTCTAGCCTCAAAACCTCTATGATCACATGAAACAAATTAAGAAATAATGAAATGCTGCATAGTTTGTGCCCTATATTATTTTCTTTTATGTGTTACTAAAATAATTGTTTCTTTTCTGCCATTAAGTACAGTACTTCCAGCTGCTTGATCTAAAAACACGTCAATGTTATGAAACTGTTCTTTTGTCTTCTCCAGCTTGGCAATGGCTCAGAACAGCTTTCCCATCAGACTTTGCCTGTGGAAGGAAAAAGAGAGGAACATTGCTTGTATCTTCAAAATTATTGTGTCAAGTTTTATATATATATATATATATATATATGTACATATGCATATATATAGATCCCATAATTGCCATGCTTTTTATCTCAGATTTATTCTCCAGAAAGCATAATCAGGTGGTGAAAAAAACTGATCAACACCCTTTCAAAAAGCAGAGAAAAGTGTTTCTTTCCTTTTTGCTTCCTCTGAATTCATATTGAGATTTCTATGTTATCTGGGTCTAATTTTTTTTTTTTTTTTTTTTTTAATACTAGGAGTTTAGAGACCTTTTATGGATGATTGAAAAGCAATTGTGACATCATGGTCTACCAAAGAAGTACTACAAATTTATGATCTCAGCTCTTGATATAGAAGGAAAATGTTCCAAAATGGCATTATTACTGCTTGGAGGAAATATTGGGACAAAGATTTAAAGGAAAAGGTTGACAGACCTAAAGTGGGCAGCCATGGCAGAACTGAGAAGAACTTCATCATCCACCATCATCTATTGATAAAGAGAGGATCTGGAGAAGGCAACTAGCAACTGAGAGTATTTCTCACAACAGTTTTAGTAATGGTTATTCAGCCACAGATGTCCTGTTAAGTGAACATCTCCCTTGGCAGACACAATGTAGCCTAATCATTCCTGACCATGAAATATCAGCTAAGAGTGATACCTGTGGGGACAGCATGAAGAAAAATCAGGGCCCAACAACAGAAAGGGTAAAATTTTGAGCAGCTTGCCTGATGTGAGCAACCTTGCAGGTGTGAGTTCCAGCAGTATTCCAAACACCAAGTTCTGCTCTGCTTTGCAATCTTGTTTGATAAGTGAGAAATAGATTGCATTTCACAGCACTTTTCCAGCTAAGAGGCTTGTCCTTTGTTCTCCAAATAATCCCTGTATCTGCAGGAGTTTGAGATCAGCAGCACATTTAATTTCTGCACCCCCCCATTATCTCCCCTCCATGTGTGTTTATGTGGGGGAGAGGGAGGGAAAAGTGGGAGGAAGCAGCATAGTCCTGAGCTATTGGCAAGAGACTGGAAGGATTTTTCTGTATCCCACAAGTTCTGGACTTTGGTCTCACCAAAAACAGGAGGTGGGGCTGCTATCAAGTGCTTGCAAAATTGCATGAACCAAGAAGGAGTGGAGAGGGCTGAAAACTTAGCCTTTGCTTGTCTCTATTTCTGAGGTTGCTCTACCTCCTTTTTGATTAAACCTTTTATTGGGAGCTCATGCTCAGGTCCAACAAGCTCCCACATCTCCTCCTGAGTCTCCTTTGCTGTGGCAGAGTCACATCTTCTTTTGTCTCTTCTTCATCCCAAGACATGCAGTATTTCATCAGGCCATTTCAGAAGAGATTTTTATGTCTGGCTCACTGAGCACAGCAGAGCCCTCTGTGCCTGTCCCCTTCATTTAATTTGTTCTACTTCAGCCAGTGTAGCTGATTCAGGCTACCTCCATCAATTCATGTTACACAAAATAAACCTTAAATCAACATAAACCTTTTGCAAGAATGGAGAGTGGGGATCCTTTGAGATTAAACCTAAAATCATCCATTTTAGATGAAAAAAACAAAGAAGTGTACATGGAGTAGTATGGAGAATGTTTATTTTTCCTTTCTCTGCAGAAGAAAAGCCTAATGACATGTTCTTAGGGGTCAGTGTACCTTGGCTGTGAACTTCTGTGTTCTCTCTATGACTTTGTAAGGCAGAAGCATAGAATCACCAGGGTTTTGAAATGCAAAGTAAGATTTTTCCCTTTACATTTCAACTCCTTCAGATTCTGAGGATCTCAGCTGGTGGGTTTTATGGGTAACAAAGGCAGGATGGAGAAAGCAGCTGAGTACCAATGCTTTTAAATCCCAGCCTGAAAAGTTCTCACTCCACTGAAAAGCTGTAATAAATATAATCCACACCAACACTTGGGGAAGTTCATTCTTTCATCCAATCTAACCTTAAAAGAGAGTAAAATATTTGCCTGTAGATTCTTGGGTTCACCTCATACCACTTTTAATGGGTGATCAGTATTTTTTGCTCAAGTTGTTATCCTTTTTTACAAGAAGAAAAAGGAAATTTTTGGAATGGGAAGGAACAAGCAGCGTAACCAGAACTTCAAGAAAGTGTAAATGATCCAAAATTACACCTGCACCTCAATGCTCAGAGAGGATAAATAGCCAGATACACACACATGGCCACACAAACTCCAGTTTTCTTTGATGTCTCTATTACAAATGCTGACCAAGGGCTGTCTTGCTTACATTTATGAAATAAATATGTGAAATCAGAGCCCAAGGCAGATGTATTACTGACTAGTGATTTGCTGTTGTGTTCACTGAAGCTACAAGGCACAAAATAACAGGAAAGGAATAAAATCCAGGTTGTAATACAAGCATGAACAGCACCTTCATGCTGGTAGGAGTGTACTTTTCTGCACTTATTTTATTAAGATATATCTGCAAGTGCCAGATTAGTCACTGATTTCACAGAAAACTTGTGAGCACTGGCTGACTCCACACCTTTATCCAGCAAAGAGCCCTTTACAGAAGTGACATCTCCAACATCTCCATTGCTCTACAGCCACATCTCCAGTTTCCACATCAGTCTTCTCTCTCACCATTTGTCAGCAAATTCACCACCTCCCCTCTCCCAGTCCTGCTTTTACCCACACTGTGAAGCAGAATAGAGAGAAACCCACCGAACCAAAAAGAGCCCTGCTCACAAACCAATCAAATTCTGTTCCCCAGTTCAGGCCAGGGTGTTTACAAATTTGCTTTCTCTAAGACATTAGTCTCTTGCTTACAGTCTTTGCTCTTTTGCCACGGTGAAGAAGTAACATCCTTGTATTTGGAGGAAAACTGAGAGCAGGAACCTCTTAGGTGCCATTGCTGCAAAGACACATGGAGAAGGTTGGATTCTGCACAGGCTGGTTTGCTTTATGGCTCCCCATCCCTCCCACATTGTCAAGCCATGCAGCAGCTTTCTGTTTGTGTCTGCAATGTGCTGGGGGTGAGCAGGCTCGGGGCTCTCCCAGGCAGCAGCAGAGGATGATGCAGTGTGGCCAAGCCCAGGACAATGTCTGTGGCCAGCAGCCTCTGGACCAGCCCCTCCTGTGCTGCTGGAGCCCCTGCTGGCTGCCCTGCTCTGGGATCTCCAGTGCAGGGCCATGGCACACAGTGCAGACACAATCTGCTGTTCCTCAGGCTTGTGCAGCAGGCACTGCTCTGTCTGGCTGCCTGCTGATGGTGTCTGCTCCAGCAGAGCTTCTCCTCCTCTCCTCTGTCCCAGATACACAGCTCTCACAAACCCTGCTAACATCATTCCTTGGCACAAGGACCCTCATCAGCAGAGTGCACGGGCTCAGACTGACACACTTTTCAAGTGTTTATTTCATCAAGGGCTGTAGTCACGTGCTGTATTCTACAGCAATGAAGATGGTCAGTTCATCTGTCACCTTGAATCCTCCTTCATCCCACTGCCCATATTCTGCTCTTCCTCAGTCCTTTCTCACCATCTTTAGCTACACCTTTTTGTAGTATCTTATTTTCTCCAGGTTCTTCCCACAAAAAGCTGACGTGCAGGTTGCTTTCTCTGCACTGTGCAGAGCAAACATATCTCACATCAGACCTTACTGCAACCAGCAAAGACTCTGGAGAGACCCAAGCCTTAAGGTTCCTCCACAAGACCCAGCTCACTTTGAGAAAGACATGCCCAGGCTGCAATCACATTTCAGGATGGAGAGAAAAAGTGAGTGATCACTATACTTGCATATCTTGCAGTCTGTGACAATGGGCTGATTTTTCTAGATATGATTATATAATAATTAATATAATATTATACTAATATTGCTTAGATTATATATGTATTGCATATTATATTGATGGCAGGTTATGTATTGGGCTATGGAAATTAACTGGTTCTTCCTTTTTTTTCCCTGCCGTAGCTTTGAAAAAAACCCAAACAGTGTATGCTGTTCAGAATATGGTCCCATTGAGAACATTTCCAAATATTACCTCCATTTTGGTGAGACAGAATTTTCAGGATAATTTCTTCTATGCTATTTTGAACACACATCAGTTTATGTAAATACTCACTAACTATTATTGAAAATTTTATTTGAGGAATACTGAGTTACAAATACTATATATAAAAAAAAAGATCAGTCATCAGTCACCAGGTTCATAATGCTATGTTTTATTGACTAATTTTTTTTTACATTAAAAGCAAAGTGAGATAAATATCTGAGGGCTAAGGATGCTAAATTAAGTCAGTGTGTTCTGACCATTCTAGTAAAACTTAATGTTGAGTTCCTTAGTAAGTGGAGCAGAAATCCGCAGAACCAGTTTCTGTGGAAAAAAGAGACACAAAATAATGAATTATGTTAGTGTAAAAAAACCCCAAAACAGTTGAAAACGGAGGATAAGAAGTGACACTTGAGTTTACACCTTCAGGATTTCTTTAATATATCTGGTAGGTGAGACTAACTTGTTGGCAGTATGCATCTTCCTACTGCTGTATCCAATTCAACATCTCTCTCAGAAATTCAGGAATGGTTTAAAATTAATCAATTACATGAATTAAGTATTAAATGGTAAATACAATATCTGTCCTGCTGTCTCCCTGTTCAGTATTAAATTTAATGTATTTTGGGCTAGTCACATAATTTCCATTTTTAGTACTTCACCAGTTTTATCTTTAGATTTCAGAATTAATAATCTCTTAAAATGCTCAATATCCATTCACATCTCTTTGCCAGCCCACAAATTCGTGTTAACATTAACAGTCTGTGCTTACTTAAATCACTCATTCAAAGCATCTAATATTTCATTCTTTCATCAGAAACAGTTCCCTACCACTGCTTAGTGAGTTGGAATTCCACTTCTTGAATAACTTGCCTTTTCTTCAAATAGAGGGGAAAATCCAGACAAAAGTACTGCAAACCCATCCAAACAGCAACCTGAAAATTGCCAGGCAGCCAGAGAGGATACTCCAGACAGCAAAACTGCATGGACATGGGGAGCTATGGATGTTGGGAGCCTCTGCACTTCCCAGCAGAGGATGCAAGTGTGATAAAAAGAACCTTCCCTATGCCCCCTGTCAGCACAAGCCTGGCCAACAGCTGTACCCTTCCAACATCCCTGCTGCACTCACTGCACAATTCCTAAAGGCATGAGATTCCAGAGGAAAAAACAGATAACAGACTCCTAAGAATAGGAAGATTCTGTGATATTGCAAATGTCAGATTAGGGTAGCGCTGCATGAATCAGAGAGAAAGAAGTGGCTTATTACTAAGCAACCTGTTTCTATTTATATACAAATAAATATGGCTCAATAAGCACTTCAGCACTGCTATTAGGTAAATTTGCTTTCTGTAAGCCAAAACCAATATGGTAGAAGTTACTGTCTACTGCAGCCCTTTAAACAGTGGGGTCTCTGCTTGTAAAACGATTATACAAAAATGTAATCTCACTAAGCCTGTAAGAAAGTGGCAAATTTGCCCTTTGCGTTTTATTTTTTTTAATTACATAAATAAGTATTCAAGATCTAAACCCAAGCTGCTGCTAGTGCTCTTTTATTTTTTTTTTAGAGGGTCAAATGTGAGAGGGATATAGATAGTAACATTGTAACATCTGTACAGGCATGGTGAGAGAGGTTTGACTAAATCTCTCAGAATTCCTCTCAGAGAGGAATATATTTATCTGGTGTAGAAAATTTAAAATTTAACTTTTTTTTTTTAGCTTTGGATCCCTACAGCATCAGCTTGGTGGGTTTTTTCCTACAGCATTTGAAGTAGATCTTAAGTCATCAAGATGATATTTTGCTCTTAAATTTTAAATTATATTTTTGAGACAAGCTTATTAGTCTTTTAAAATCATATTTGTACATGAGGCTGTTAGTCTGCAGTTATCTTCTGGATATCTGTGATTGGTACCTTCAAGCATGTCTCAATGGAGTGTTTTCTTTACCCTGCCACATTTATGTTGCTTTCAGCTTGCTTAGAGGCTGTTAAACAATTTCTTCCCTTGAGGCAATAGTGATTATGTTTATTTATGACATTGTCTCTGAAAGTGAGATTTTTACAATTCTCCAAGGCAGAAGTTTATTCTCAGCAATTTTCTTCCTTTACAGATTCCTTCAATAAAATAAATGGTAGTACCAGGTATGTAAAATGGGGATCACTCTTTGGTTACAAAGGAAGCTTAAGCCCTAAGCCAAGTGGATAAGGTAACACAAGGTGTGACATCCACTACTTGTTGCCTCAGTTATCTTTCACTGCATGATGATTTAGTGGCATTTTGCAGAGTTAACAGCAGGAGTTCCCTGGATGCAACCAGTGCTGAGATGTGAGTATGCATCTCATACAGAATGTGAATGACCACTTCAGCTGGGTGGCTGGTGACAGATATGGGACAAGTGGCCAGAGGAAAGGAAGCAAAAGGGTTTGCTCCTTTTGTCTATACTGCTGTGCAAAAGAAAATTGGGATCACAGAGGCTGCCTGGGGTTTGTTAGGGGTGCTCAGTCCATCCCCTCTGCAATGTCCCCACGTTGGTGCCAGAGGAGCACTGCACAAGCAAGTCATGCATTTTGTTCTGGAACACTGAGGCTTGGCACTTTAGGATGCTGAAATTTTACCTCTTTGGAAGATAGGGAGATGCTCCTTAGAGCCAGCAACACTGGAATAATTTTTGGACACCAAGTAATCGTGAAAAAAAATCCACAACACTTCTTTTCAGCAGCAGATAAAGAACTTTGACAAGTTTTCTCATTTTATCAGAATGATAAGAATGCCCATAAAACTGCTAACTGTGCTCTCAGCTCATGGATCTGTATCTTCTTTCCAGTATTTCAGTAATCTAAAAATTTGTGTAAGTGCCAGACATTGAGTAAAAGAGAATGCAGATACATAAGCAAAGATTAAAGTTTCCTAAAAGAGTTCTTGCTTTTGCTTTTCTTCTTTCCCCCTCCTAAATGTCAGACTGTTGTATCAAGAATGGGTGTCTGGTTATACTTCAAAATGTAAGGGGGTGTGGATGAGAAACAGTTCCTGTCCCTCACTGACTTCACTCTCTTCACTGTTCTTCACCCTCCTTTCCCTAAGTTTTTTCTTGACTTCAGATCAGGTCTTACCCCACTCATCTCATAAGTCACAGCATCTCCACGGATGGATTTTCCATTCAGAGACACAGCCTGAGGTCTCAACTTCAGGCCAAGGATGGTGATTTTGTTGTACTTCAGAGTGTCAGCTCCACGGTAGCCATCTTTGACTATTTCTGTCTTCAGTTGTCCCTGGAAAAATCCACAGAGAAAACTTAGGACCATGACAGCTCTCTAGAGGTGACTTTCTGCACACTTAGGTTTCATGCTTGTCACTGAACATACACAATGTCTTCCAATGTAAATATTGAAGTCATAAGGGAAAAAACAACAGACACATTAATTTGTACATAAGAAAGGTTTCATTATATACTAAGAAAGTAAATCACATCTACAGCATTAATTGGATTACAAATAGAAAAGCATGTCCAAGAAGACATATTTTTCTACTTTTAATAAATGTAAATTTTGTTCTTGTACCCATTACAGAGTACAGTGGCATATGCAAAGTCAAAATCCAGACACAGAGATTCAATTAGTGACCTTAAGACAGATTTAATTAACATCCCAAACCAGCTGCTTTAAAACACTGGTATCTTCCACAAACAGCAGCTGCTACATGTTTTGCCCCTATTTTATGTACCACATCTCCTACTAGAAATCCCTGTTATGTATGTCCCAGCTTTAGGGAGACTAAAGGAACATTGTATGTCCACAGAACTTTGTTTGCTGTACTTTTTATTTACTGTACATCCCATATTTAAGGGTGTACAAAGGGGACATACAAAGTCATTAAGCTAATTCATTTGGATCACCAGTGACAGTAATTTCCCATACATGCAATGAAGAGGAATCATTGTATTTGTTATGTGATCAAAGTTGTTGAGGAAATAAAGATGAATTACACTGCCTAGGAAATGATGGATGGCTATGCAATCATGACTTTTTAAAAATATGCCAAGGAGAAACCCATGATGGAACCTTTTGCATAAATTAGCTTATGTTATTTCAGTAGTGCATTGTAGGAGGGGAGCAGGAGCTAGATCACAGTACATGTAACTTAGGGCTGTGCTCAGACTGCTTATTTCAGGCATCCACACTAAAAATAAGTGCTAAGCCCCAGCACACTGATTTAAACTGCCTAGATAAGGAATGTTGGCTATTACTTGGCAAATGGGGAGAGGCTTTTTTTTGCTCTGCAAAAGCCTCCAGAGCATTTTTTAGGGTATCTATCACATGTGCTGCCTTACTCCCTCTGGCAGAGCTCCAGCACAGAGGGAGGCTCAGTTTAGAGAGAGCACCTCCCTATGGTGTTTTATTCTGTCTCAGGTGTGGCTAAGCAGGACATCCAGCTCAGGTGGCCACACAGACCCAGAAGCACAGGGTAATGCTGAACTCAGCTCTCAAGCTCAGAGGCCCAAGGCAGGACTCTTCAGCAGAGACCATTTCCCCGGACCAAGGTCTGGAACTGGAGGCCTTGGGGAAACAATCACAGAATATTCTGACTTGGAAAGGACTCATAAGGATCATGGAGTCCAGCTCCCTGCCCTGCACAGGGCAACAGGATGGTCTGGATGGATGTGACCTGCTCCTCCCCAGGCATCTGACAGCTAAAGCAATTGCCCAGGAAGGTCCTGACTTCTTCCTTGAGGCAGTTATGGATATCACTCAAAACCCCATAAATGCAAAGCAACATGAAGCCCTTGATCTGATGCCAGGAGCCAGGGTTTCTGTACTCTGAGCAAAAAGGGTCATGAGTTTTCTTCTTACCATGTAGCTCTGATCCTATCAACTTCACCTTTTCTTCCCCCTACATTTTCACCTTGAATATTGGACCAATTTTAGGAGAAACTTCCCTTCAGGCTATCCAGTCACTTAGTGCCCAATGCATCCTTTCAAAAGCTTCCACTTTATTGGACAACCCTTCCATCACCACCCCTTTAGTACAGCAGGCACCCACCTGGTACAGGCTGAGCATACCTGCCTTGTCTGCCACCCCTGGGGATCAGGACCTCCCTGCTCATCCCTAAGCACAGTGGATCTTATACAGGTGGATCAAGTATTCTTCTAGCCTGGCGGGCTTCATGTAAGGGGACACTTTGACTTAGGTCACTTAGTCACTATGAATATTGGAGGGGATATGCCAAGGGAGTTAAAATGCCAGCTGCAGTGAGACAGCACCACAGAGCAGGAGCTTGAATCATTCTCCATGAATTAAGTGCCTGCCCTAGTCCTGAATTCTTCTTTACACTTTTAAGTTGTTTAAATGAAAATATAAATTAAATGGTCTAATCCTGTTGCTGTTACTTTTGCAACACCCCATCCTGGGCTCAGAGTAAATGCTGTGATGTCAAATCTTACCAGCAAATCTCTCAGGGAATGAAACATGAGAGTTCTCCTAAAACTAAGTGTGATTAAATTATTCTGCCACATTTTTTAAGAATATAGAAATGTGCAACAAATACTAAGACTTTCATACATTTCTCATACTTGAAATTGCTATTTGAGATTGACTGTTTTCTTTATAAACACAAAATAAAGACTCAACATTAAAGATTACTGGAATGCAGATAGGGAATTCAGTCATGGATTTACAGGCAGAAGTCAAATATGAGCAATGATAAATGGAAGTGCCAGAGAAGCAACAATCTAATTTGCACAGTTCAAAATTTAATATAAAACTGGATATTGTTTTTCTGTAGCCTTACTGCAATAAATTACTATACACAGACTACACAAAACCAAAGTGATTTTTCTTCCTTTTTGCTGTTGAAATACCCTTTTCTTCCAAAAGAGAACGAATTTTTTTTCTTGGTAAATCAAGAACAAAATAAGTTAAAATTAAATTTGAAGTCTACCCATGTGGTGTTAGTTCCAGGAAAATAGCTCATGAACATACCAGGCTACATAATAAAACCCATTGGCTTACCCTGCATTGCTCTTGCTCCTGAAAGATCTTCTAAGAGCAATATCACAATAGGGGTTTACATGATTTTATTGTTTTGACTATTTTCTGTAGATTACTTTGGGACTTTTAGGAATATGTGGCATGAAAATCACATAATCATTTAGATTGGAAAATACCTTTAAAGTTATCAAGTTCAACTATTAACCCAGCACTGCCAAGTCCACCAGTAAACCATGTCAAATGGGCCACATGTACACATCTTTTAAATAACTCCAGGGATGGTGACTTCACCACTTCTCCAAGAAGCCTGTTCCAGGGCTTGATAACCCTTTCAGTGAAGATATGTTTCCTAATATCGAATCTAATCCTCTCCTGGTGTAACCTGAGGCCTCTGGTCCTATCACTTATTCCTTGGAAGAAGTGACTGACCCCCATCTGGCTCTCCCTCCTTTCACACAGTTATGGATAGCAACAAGGTCTTTCCTGAGCCTCCTTTACTCCAGGCCAAACACCCCCAGCTCCCTCAGCTGCTCCCCATGTGACTTGTGCTCCAGGCCCTGCACCAGCTCCACTGCCCTTCTCTGAACACAGGATCTGAGGTGTGGCCCCACCAGTGACAAGCACAGAGGTGCAGTCATTGCCCCAGTCCTGTATATTTCTGATACAAGCCAGGGTGCCCTTGGCCTTCCTGGCCACTTGGGCACACACGGGCTCGTGTTCTGAAGGCTGGGGACTAAACCATGCCATAGTCTATATACAATATCCTATTTATTACCAAATGCCAGACTGGCAGATGAAATAAGATCTCTAGAGACAGGTTATGGAAGTAGGTTTTTTTTACAATAACTCCCACAACTTACTATCCTATACTTAATGAGCTTATGGTAGACATATTTCACAGTATTTTACTCGATTTGAGCCTTGACTCTTGGGCTTTTCTACAGGTCTTTCTCAGGACATATCTGCAAAGAACTGAGCACTGTGTGAAAGGCATCAGTGCACTGATACTGAGCTAATCTGCTCCTGTGCTGCACAGAGCATCTGATCAGCACAGTGGGTTGCCAGAAGCATGCTGGATCTCTCCACAGGACACCCACCATGGGAGCAGTGTCTGTGCTGTCACACAAGGAAATGTAAGCTAAAGAACTGAGACTACATAATTCTCTGCACCACAAAACAAAAACATCAAGTGATCAAAGTTAAAAGGTTGCTGGAATATCCTGAAGAGAGGAATCCAGCTTTCTCCCACCTGTCAGACTGAAAGTCACTAGGTGGAACACAACAGAAAGGTCCCTTGACCCCAGAAACTGCAACTAAGGGGAAAAAAAAGTTGAAAATGTGGGTTTTTTTCAGATTCATATTGCAGCAGGGACATTAATGACATGTGTCACTGTGATACCCAATGAAGCAGACATAAAACTGCAGGATCATAGCTGGACTATTTTGTAGCTAGCTGTAAATGAAAGCATTAGCTAGCTTACCTGGTTTATAGACTGAGCTAGAAGATAAAGATCAGCACTTTACAATGGCTACACTAAAATACAGCTACCTATATATAAGTAGGTATCTTGTATGTTGCCACTTACTTTGCTGAATGTGTATTTAGCCAAGAAGTAGTTCTCATTTTCAATAGTATCTGTAAAAACACAAAGCAAGGAGGATTTATATCAAAACAGGCAGCAAAATCCATAAGCAGTTCACATTACTGTAGCAAGCAGCTAAGGTCAGGCTAAGATGATTTGTGGGCTATTTAATCTCTTTTTCTAGTCTTAGGTTGATCTCAGGAGAACACAATGTGAGAGATTGCCCTCTCTAGCAGATCAACTGCTCCCAGTGCCCCACATTTCTCATATCAAAGCACTGACTTCAACTGTAATCAGCTTTTCACCTTCACAGAATCACAGAGTAAGATGACTTAGAAAGGACCATCAAGGATGATCAAGTCCAACTCCCAGCCCTGCACAGCACCATTCCCAAGAGTCACACCATTTGCCTGAAAGCATAGCCCAGACACTTCTAGAACTCTGTCAGGCTGGTGCTGTGAGCACTGCCCTGGGGAGCCTGTTCCAGTGCCCAACGACCCTCTGGGTGAAGAAACTTTTTCTGATATCCAACATCAACCTCCCCCAACACAACTTCAGGCCACTCCCTCAGGTCCTGTCACTGATCACCACAGAGAAAAGATCAGCATCTGTCTGTCTTCTTCCCCTCGTGAGGGAGTTGTAACTGCAGTGAGGTCTCCCCTCAGTCTCCTCCATGCTGAACAGACCGAGTGACCTCAGCCACTGCTCACATGGCTCCCCCTCAAGGTCTTTCACCATCTTTGTTGCCCTCCTTTAGATGCTCTCTAATAGTCCTTTTATTGAGGTGCCTAAAGCTGCCCCCAGCACTCAAAATGAGGCTGCCCCAGTGCAGAGCAGAGCAGGACAATCCCCTCTTGCCCAGCTGGTGCTGCTGTGCCTGATGCCCCCAGCACACAGGTGGCACTCCTGACTACCAGGGCACTGCTGGCTAAGGTTCAACTTTCTACCTCTCATTCTGGGGTCAGTTCTCCAGCTATTTCTAGCAGGAGGTAGTGCCATTATGCTGCTGAAAGGTGGCCTGAGGAGAGCCCTGTATGCAGGTACTGCTTCCCAGCAGGAGACCAGGCTTACCAATGGAATCACCATCATCCCAGAAGAGAGATCCAGAAGCTTCTCCTTGTTCATCCAGGGCAATAAGGAGTCCAAATGGGTTCAGGCGGCTGTTGACAAACACGTTGAGAAGTGTCAGTTCAAACCTGTGGGCACTGGCCCTTCCAAGCAACTTAAACTTCTGAACACAAACTCCCAAAAAAGGTCACGGCAGAAGAATGACAACAGCTTTCACCAAAAGGACTCTAAAAGTGATGGCAAAATCTTTGCCTTGCCTTGTCCTACTGACGTCTAGATTTCTCATGTTTTGAGTGCTTATGTAGAAAGCTCCCCCTCCTTTTGTGATCTCAATGTACAATAACTGGATGATCTGGGAGTCATAGTAAGTACTGTCTTACTGGGAGTAATAGTAAGGACTGCCTTACTATGGCTGCACAGTGCTGGCCTCTCTTTCCTACTCAGACTAGCTTCTGAACATGCTTCAGATTTGAAACCAGTATATTATCCATTTGCATGCGGAAATATTTTTCCTGAAGAAAGATTTGAGCTTTTCCACCTTGCTTACAGCATTTGATAAATTCACCCAAGAAGAATTTTGTTTTTCCCCTTGCATACATTTACTCTGAATGACTGAC
Organism: Melospiza georgiana; assembly: GCF_028018845.1. NCBI lineage: Eukaryota > Metazoa > Chordata > Aves > Passeriformes > Passerellidae > Melospiza > Melospiza georgiana. Next base: position 66,018,866 of record NC_080433.1, read on the forward strand.
AGCAGGTCAGTGTGGCAGTAAGAGGTGCAAAAGCTGTTCTGAGCATATCCACAGAGCCAGGAGTAGGCGTCAGCTGTGCTAACAGTGACGTGGGTCATCTCTGAGGTGATTTCTCCTAATGAAATGGAGTGAATACTGGTATAAAAATACTGTACTTATCACTTGGGATGGCAGCTGGGAGCTGCAGATAGTCTCTCTTCTGTACTTTCATCTGATTGCTTTTTTGACTGTCTGTGGGTCTGACCCCCACCGTGGCTGCTGGTGACAAACACAGGTGACGTTACCTCTCAGTAGTGGTGGTGGCTGGTGCCTGCTGTGGCAGAATGTTCCCTCCACGGATGTACAGAGGGATCTTGTTCAGTGGGGCAGACACAGTAACATGGCTCTTCTTCCAGGAACTTGGCACTTTAAGACCCTACCACAAAAATTAATGCAGTTAAAAAAATGCCAATCCTGGCAGTATACATACTGAAAAAGAGAGCAAGGGGTAAATTTTCATTTCAGTTACATCAGTGAAGAAAACAAACTAAAATATAGATTTCAGGAGTGTTATTCTAGTTTCCTTTTTAACATGAAAGAGGATCTAGCCTCTGCAGTTATCCATATGCCTGAGATAGAAGCATTATGACTGCAAGACAGCAAATGGTCTTTAAAAATGGTATCATTATTCCATATGCTGTTAAAAAACCCCACTGATCAAGACACTGAGCAAAAAGAAAAAAAAACTTTTGCTTCCTCTTTTTATACATACGGAGCCTATCACAATTCAGTTTAAGGTAAGTGATTCATAGTCATTTGGGGATGTAAACTGTAGATTTTCTTCTCTTCTAAGAACAATTCTTCCCCTTTCAAGAAGTAATTACAGCATTCAGAGAGTGAAATTTATGTGTGTGTAGACAACCAGCATTAAGTTCTTCTGCATCATCCTTTTCTGGTTTAATGCCTCAAAACCTCAAAAAAAGATTTATGTACAGAGAAAATAACAGGAAGGCTTTGCTCTTGCCCTCTGTAAATGATAATGATGATTTATGATAATTATATTATATATAAACCATATAATTATGATTTATTATTTTTATCCAACTTTGGTTTGGATAAGCACCATGTGCATGACAAGTAAGTGTCAAATACTGGGAGGCACATAGGCAGGGCAAGGGACAAAGGCCACTGTCCCTGTGCCCAGCCCAGCAAAGGTGTTCAGAGGGAACCATGAGGAGAGCTGAATTAAATGCTGGACTTTGCAGCATAATAGTCTCATGAAAAGAGAAAAAGGAAAGGATTGGATGAACATCCATCTGAGGACACCAGCCAAATGCTGAAAATGACCAAACTTATTTTAAAAAAAGTCTGCATTTCCTCTGAGAGCAGTTCGGCCCTGCCTGCTCCTCTGCCAGGGACACTCAGGAGACTTAACAACAGCCTGATGATCCTGGGCTCATTTCTGAAAGCTCCTGGCATCAGCTCAACTGCTCCCATTGAAGCCAAGCTGGGCTTAGGCTGCAGACTGCAGCAGAGCACTTCTGGAAATGCAGTCCTGGGGATGGTGTTGGAAAAGTCAAGGCCCTGAAGAGAAGGGACTGGCATGTCCCACAGAGCAGATTGTTCTGCAGCTCTTCCAAATATGCCTTCTGTCAAAAGTGATGCATGTGCAAAAGTACATGCACAGGAGGGTTTGTGGCATGCTCTCAGGAGTGTGGCTTAGGTTTCTGCCTCTGTCTGTGTGTGTGGAAGTGTATCAGAAAGAGAATCAAAAGTGGAGGGCAAAGAAAGAAATCCTGGCATCTTCATGCATGTCTAGGCTGCTCTTGAAAATTCTGTTTGCTGTGTCTTAGAGCTTTACATGGCAAAAATAGAAAACAAAATGTAACTGAAAGCTGTGTCATTTGTTCTCCCAGCTAGCCTGATACAGACTTTTTTTTTTCTAGTTTTCTTTATCTACAGATGCTGAGGTAAAAATACTGCTGAAGATTGCTAAAAGCTATTTTGCTGGAATTGTAACATTTTCAATTATCAGGAAAAAAGTAAGAAAATGAATCTTAAAAATACATACGGTATAGTAGTCAAACCACTGTGCATCAGGGAAGTATACATCCACAGTTCTTGCTCCCTGTAAGTGTTATAAAGAGATTAGTCTTTTTCTTTTTGTATTTCTGATATTACATTAGCTTTATTATATTTGTGCGTGGAGAGATGTATGCTGAATATTCTAATAACATCAAATTTTGGATATTATGGCTGAGTTATTGTCATAGCAGTGGACTAGTGCTGGCTAATCTATAATACTAAACAGACAAGCCCATCCTATTTGGGGAGTTTTATTGCCATAGCCTGGGATGAGTCAACATTACATTATTATTTTATTGTAGTACATAGCTCTATGTCTTGCAAATGTAACTGGCCTAGGTGCACTCCTCCAACATCTGAGCAGCCCTAGCAATGGCTATGGCAGCCTCTCCAAGACAGGGCTTCACCTCTGAAGTGGGAGGACATCACTGCTCAGGGCCCCTCGCACCATTCCCATCCCAGAAACAGGCAGAGAATGAGCTCTAGCATACAGAGGATGCAGATCCTTCTCTTCTTGCAAACAACTTAAAGTTGCAGATAAGTAATAATAAATAATAAATGTTTTGCTAATTGCACAATTACTGTACTCCATTTTGCAGCATGTGTTGTGTCAGATCGCTGCAGGGATGTAATCATGCTAAAGGCACTTTGTATTAATAACTCCAGGAACAGTTGGGATCAAAACATACTTCCATTTTCGTTACAAGTTGCTTATTCTCACAAACAGATTAATTTTTACTATCAGTGTAGATGTCTGTCCCTTTGCAGAATTATGGATTAGCCCCAACGACTACCCCAGGAATCTTGTGGAGCAAGAAAAGTAAAGGTGGAAGAAAAGAGTTAAGGCAAAGTTACCATTTGACATTTTAGGGATTTTAGATGTATTAAAAACCCTATAAAGGCAAGATGCTCCCCTCTCCATTTCTTCTCAGTACTATGACAACCCTGGATATTCTGGTCTACAGAAAAGTGTGTAACCATCATGTGAGTCATGATGATTTCAGGGCCAGCTTGGATAGGGCTTTCAGCAACCTGGCCTAGTGGGAAGTGTCCCTGCCCATGGCAGGGGGAATTGGAACTTTAGATGATCTTTCAGGTCCCTTCCAACCCAAACTATTCTATGACTCCATGAACCTCACCTTCATGACTCCCTAAATAACAAACCAGTGTGCAAGGCAGTTCTCCATTCTAATTCTTTTTTGACGTCTCACTGGCTCTCATCCTTGGACTCGAGGAGTGAAGGTCAAGTCGTCCCCGACTCATCTTCTCTACACAAGCAGATGCCAAGCTGCAGTTTGACACAGTCACTGCTGGCCTGCACTGCCACAGTGAGTTACTGCTCACCTCTGCCCCTGCCCTGCCAACTGGCACAGCCCTGGCTGCCAGCTATCACACTGCAAGACCCTGCAATGTGCTGCCTTCCAAGCTCTGCTTCCCTCATCACGCCACAGGCAGCCTTCATTTTGTGATGTAGTTCTTCAAAAAACATCAGGAACTCCTTATCTAAACCCCCTAACATTTCATTCATCTTTATAATGTCCCCTTTTATTCAATTCTTTGCAGGAAGCCTCCCCTGGTTTGTCCCTTAGTCTTCACGGGAAGGGATTTTTCCCCCTCCTTTATCATCCTGCTGGTCTGAGACCCTGTGAAATCTTCTTTCTATTCTTCAGCTATTAGAAACCTGTGGGAGTCTGAAGATAAAGGACTAATGAATGAAGTGCCTCAGTGGGGTCAGAATGGTTTTAGAATTTAATTTATACTAAACTCACAGAGACAAAAGGGTTGGTTAAAAAACAAGGTAACAGTGTCCTGTTTAAATGTTGGATCATCAGCAACATCTAGAAATACATCAGCTATTCTGGCAGCATGCTGATTGCAAACAGCACTGGGATACATCCCATGCAAATACTTAGATCTACTCAGACATACCTCTCTTGTGCTGCCAGCAGTCAGTGGTGGGCAAGGAGAGAAACACACCCTTGCTCCAGCCAAGCAGGGAGAGCCATGTGCCCAGCACAGCAGAGGAAAATGCTGCTTTTTAAAACCTGCCCTGTTAGCAGCTTACATTATCATTATCGTTTCCATAATGACTGCCTTTGCCTGTGATGCTGGGAAACTCCTACCACAGCCCCTGAGAGCTGCACTTCCAAAACACTGTGGGTGAGCAGTAATATGGAAACCAGTTTGCTTTCATATCTGTGTGTTTCTTCCTAGCTCGACAATTACTGCTCTGTGTGTGTCCTTGGAGACTGCTGCCAGCACAATAACAGGAGCACGTGAGGGGCAGCATCCAGCCTCTTTACATCCTTTCCTCACTTGGAGTAAAAGGGAAAGGCTGTGCCCTCACTTTCATCCTCCCACTTCAAGTACTGAGAAGGTCTGTACTGCCTGTGCTGCTCAGAAATGTGTTCTGAAGCTTTGACAGTGGAGAGTAGAAAGGGATGGATATGAGCACACATGCTCTGAATGTCATCCAATGCCCTAAGCATCACTCATTTCTTTGATTCCAGTGTGATGGCATTTTTAATTACAGTACTTGCCTCTTCAAGAACAGGAGCAATCATAAAGGCAGATCCCCAAAGGAAGGCAGTATCTATTCCATGAGTCTCCGGATCAGAGGTAAATCTGTTTTGAAAGTTAAATACACAATGTTAATTCACAGTTGTGAGAATTTGCCAAATATTTTGATATTACTCACTGTGACAAGAAATCTGCTTCCTCAAAGTATCCTTCAACACAGCCAAATATTTTTCCTGATTGAGGGAATGCCAAAAGCTGGACAGATATTCAGATATTTCAGTAGTACCTACCATCCCAGAGCAGACCAGGACTCTCACAAAATGATGAAGCTGATTTCTTTTCAGAACAGCAACAGTAGGAAAACAACTCACTCTATTCAGTGGGCTGAGACTTCATTGTGGGAGCCAATGAACAGGACAGGGGCCAGGCCCAGGAGAGGGAACACAGAGGAAAAACACTGTGCTCTAGGATCTAAAGCATTTGTGAAAATCCTTGGATTTGGTCTCCTACAGCTTTCACAGATTTACATTTGAAATTGTTTGCAAGACAAACACAGAGCAACAGTCATGCATTATTGCACGTTTTAGCTGCCTCTCCTGAACGGATGGAAAACCTATGGAACCCAGTCCATTTTATTCAATGCACTAAAACAGTTTTGGATTCTGATCCTGTTCTCCAGAATGCTCACAGTCCCATCTGCCTGGCATAACTTGCCTTCTCTTGGGAAGAGATCTCTATTCCACTGTGCATTAGCTAATGAAAATATTGAATAGCACCTGGCAAAGAAGAGAGATCCTTCCCAACTCAGGAATCTCCCTTCATACAGCATAAAATCACTGAGAATTTAAATAGGTTTTCAATCATCTCTAAGTCTCTTCCTGAGGAAATAATTAATGGATCCTAGTTCTTATAAGAACATCACATTCACAAAAAATCCACATCTCAAATCCTCCTAAAGTCAAAGTACCTTGTACCTCCTGACTTCTGCTACTCCTCTGCCCCTCCAACAGCCCTGCTGCCTTGTCAGAGATGGTAACTGGTCCGGTTTTCATGCATTTTTGACAAATTCACACTGCCTGTTGCATATTTACATATTATTCTCTAAGGATGTATACATTTCTTGTTTAAAAATTCCTTTATTGTGTCTGTTTGATGGGCTTTGCAGCTGCCCCTGTCTAAAGCCAGGTCTCTGTTGAACACTGGCTGGAGCAGAGTGGCTCAGTGTCAGTGCCCTGCTCCACACCCTGCCTGCTCGGGGCACAGGCACACACTGCACCCAGCCCAGGCTTACAGCAATCTCCCCAGATAAGTAAAGATAACTTGGCAATAAAAAGACACCCTATTGAGTGCTCATATTTCTAAAATACTGGAAACTTAGGGGAGTACATGGAACTTAAGAAAAAAATGTTCTTGAAGGCATATCTTGGGCTCTGCTTGAAAGAAACCTCAATTTGTTCAGAGGGTTTTTTTTCTGTCCAGAACAGTAGCTCTTTTGGACACCTTAATCTTGGTCATTACTGCATTGTGACATAATACTTTTAAATGTTTAAAGCAGATTATGGGTTTGGATGAACTACCTTGTCCTAAAGTTTTTGAAATATAAAACATGAGTTTTTCTTGTCATCTCAATAGGCTCTCTGTATTTTCAATTCAACTGTAATAAAACTGAAATAATAATAAAATACATTTTGTTGTGGGAGATTGCAGGACAAAAAGCTGATCAAGAAATTATGAATAAAGAAGAATCAATCATATTTGTACATGGAAAGATGACTCTCACCCTTTAACTCAGCATAATTTTCTCTTGCAATTATAGCAACCACTAGCACAAATTCAGCACACAAATGAACTTTCCTATTTTGAAACTGTAAGCCATTAAAGCATGCTGTCATCTATCAAAGGTCTTTAATTCCATCTACCGCTTCCTCTGGTTAGATGCTGGCCTCTTTTCTGTCATACTCCCCCCCCAGTTAGCCATTAAACACATCTGTCCCTTCCACTAATGGATTACCACCTCACAGTCTTTTTTGGACACCTGAGGTATCAATACCTCTGCTTTATGGAGTGAAAGCCTCCAAGACACCAAATACACTTAAAAGAATCTACTGGGATGTTGTTCATGTTTGCTGCCTGACATGAACCCCTAAATGTTCCAAATGGAATGAAATGTCCACATGAAACAGCTATTGCTTGGAGACTCCTTGCCTGGGTACTGTTGTTTTCATGGTGAGAACTCTGAACTCGTAAGAACTTCACTAATGCAGGAGTTTTTTATTTTTCCTTTGTATTTTTTACAAGTAAGAGGCAAGGGGTATGTAAACTTCCATCATCCATACACTGAAAATTCTGTTTCACTTCTCTTTCTTAAAACCCCACATTTCTCCTCCTGCTAGAATCTGGGTCACTTTCTCTACTTGGGCAGATCCACTACTAAACCACTTAATATTGCTTAGAAATAGTAAGAAATATACATTGAGTAAGAGCAGTGAATAATAGTAACCAGAATTAACTAGTGGTAGTAAGAAACACTTTTAAGTCATTTTAGGATCTAGCTCTGGCAACATGAACAAGTGATGGGGCTAGGATGCCAGCAGGGGCAGTGGGAAGGGAAACATCTCCTGATGCCTATCCTACTTACATGCATTTGAGAGGTTTTATTTCCTAGTAATCCAGTAAACTCTGGTCCTGCTGACTAAAATCCCATCAGTGTCTGTAGTGAACCTCTCATCTCAGTTTCATCTGACAAAAGCCTCTGCTGGTGCATTTGAGACTGACCTACACCTCTAATCAAAGCAAATTTGGAAATTTGCCAATGTGGACACGGCCCACATAGAGTACAGGTATGCTGGTAAGGGTCAGAAAGGCAGCTTTAATGACACTAGAGCAATTCTGTATTAGCAGAGATTAGCTAACATTAATGCCAAAATTAACTTGGGCATTTCCAATATTAACACAAACTACATTATATTAAACTATATATTGAAAAAGACCTAAAATAAATACTTTAAATAGCATATCACTAATTGTAATTTATGAGTACCTATGCTCTCTAATTTTATCCAGTAAAATGACATTGCCAAGTAGAAAGAGGAAGGATACTTCTTTTAAAAACAGTTAACCATTATGCTGAGTAAGCAAAATAGATTTTTTCAAGTATCCTTTCCATGCTTGAATGGTGTGCACTTTGGTGTAACCTCAGTTTAATTTGCACAAAATGCCTTACCCTTTAACCAGAATGTTTTTAAGCTAAAGGGGAGAAAAAAGAACATTACACAGTCTATGACACCGCCTGCACCAATGAAATGAAATTGTGGCAGAGCTTCAGGCTTTCATATGTATTGTTTGCACTCCTTTTGCTCAAGTCTTTGCATAAAGCATTCTGAAGTAGAAAATTAACCAAAAGCAGGTATAAAACGGATTAGAAGATCAGGACAGGGAAACTAAACCTCAGCGGGATTCCTGCTTCTTCCAAAAAAGAAAAAATTACTCGTTCCAAAAATCTGAGTTTAATTTTCAAAGTGGCTTTTCAGTCTGCATTTATTAATCTCAGTTTTGCACCTGCTTCTGCACTCCGACATCTCTATCTCTGTTTTCTCTGTGCAATTTGTGGACACAGATGTGGGTTTCATAGATAGCATGCAGATCCAAGTGCTAAATTGGAAAAAAAACCCCAAATGCTATGGATCATTGGACTCTCTGTATGAGGCCTTTTAGCATTCTGGATCAGAATACAGATTTCATTGATTTCATTCAAATACAGTAAATATAGGTATGTGACTCTCATTTTTGAAATAAAAAAGAACTATATATTTGCCTAAGACTAAAACTTTTCAGAATTCTTCTTTCTTAAGTTTGTCTTTTTCACCCCACTGGAAACAAATAAGGTTGTATATTAATGGAAATTAATTGCATATATTAAGAGTTACCTTAGTGCATATAACTTGATTGATTTAACTGTTCAGCTGTTCTTTTAAAAGAGAGGATGCAATAATAATACTGTGAATATTCTCCTAAGGATATCAACCATTACATACATAAGAGCTCAACTACTTTGTGAGCAAATGAGAATGAAAAAGAAACTCCAAACTCACTCGTGCATCAGTGAGCGCACCACGGTGCCTCCGTGAACGTGAGACTCGTAGAACAGGGTGTACAAGTACGGCAGCAGGGAGTATCTGATCCGAAGAGTAGCACGAGATATCTTGGCAAATTCATCTCCAAACACGGCTGGGTCTTGTTCCTGTCCAGGAAAAGCTTAGATTTGTACTGAGCATTGAAAAAAACTCAGCAGAGAAGCTGTGTGCAGCATAAGGAGAGCTGTGGCTGGCCTGATGCTACAGAAGTGAGTGTTAAAATAAGAAAAAGCACTCATTTGCAAACTGCAAGATATATTAAGAACAACATCCATTATTCCCGAACTAACATTTGTATAAAATTCTTAACTTGAAAAATTCCAGTGAGTTCTAAATGATCAGGCCCCACCAAAATGTATGTGACCCCTCTGCAACCACCCCTAAGCCTGTGGGGAGACGGAAGCTGGGGCTCCATGCCTGTGCCCAGGAACAGATGCCCAGCATCTAGAAATTAATTTATCCTGGAGATGCAAGCCCTCTCAGACAAAGGAGATGAAACACACGAAAAAGGGAAGACTGATAATCTGCAGATCAAAGTCAAAACCTTAATTACATTGGCCACAAATACAAAGGCAAGTCTAGGTAAAAGAGTAAACTCATAACCCTGCTGAAGCCAACAGGTGACCAAAGTCACTGTGTGTGGTACAGAAAACATTTCATCCATTCAAGAAGCTTGATTTCTCCTCCTGTGTGCCCCATTTTAGGATGCCCTGAGTGACAGCACACCCATACATCAGCAGTGCCCCTCAGCTCCTCAGTGCCAGCAATGCTCTCCTGTGGGGCAGGGCGTGCACTGGGTGCCACCATCAAGGGGGCAGGTTGGAGCAGCCTGTCTGTATTCACTGGCTGGGTTTGGTCCTACTCCAACACAACCCTGACTCTCCCCTGGGATGGCAGGCAGAGCACGCAGCCAAGGGCAGTGCTGATATGGGAAAGAGCCACATCTCCTTTAATTCCTCCTGTCAACCTCTCCAGTGCTAAACAGCCAGCTTGCAAATCACATGGCTCCCTTTCTCCTTGATGAAATCTTCCCAGAGTACTCAATATTCTCATTAAAGCTGAAGACGATATGATGAATTCCAAGGATAATGAAATGCAAGAGCAACAGAAGTAACAAAGCTTTTTATATTTAGTGCTTTTCAGACAAGAAAAATATTAATTAAACTGTTTGAAACACCCAATGAATTAGGCAAAGTAGGTATTTAAGATTTTATTTTAACACTAACCTTATGTTAATTAAATTCAATATTTAAGTAAAATTTCACCATTATTATGTTTATATCAGAATTACTCACTAAGAATACTCCCTGCTGGCTCTGAGCTCCAGAGCATCCATCTATTATTTCAAAAATTGCACTATATTTTTACCAGTGTTCTGACACTGTAAAAACACTGCTTAATTTCACAAAAAACCAGCCAGACTTCTTAGGTGATGCTGAGTCACCCAAAATGCCTGTTCATTTCTTTCCGTGAACACAATATTTTAAATGGATTTAAGTAATGCAATAAAACCAAATATATCTCTCAGTTGCAGCACCCATCATATAGACCCACTGTTCTCTTCTTGTTTATTAAATTGTAAATATGAGATTGATATCCACTCACCCAGGTCAGACTCTGTTTGCATGCTCAAAGGGCCAAGCAACCATATAAATATATATATATATGTACACCTCTGACTTTAGTGGAGAGGCAAATGGAAAATATTTCTCAACATCAACAGCTAATGCCTCACAGACATTTCTTCTCCTACAAAGAAATACCTCAGGGATCTACAGGCTAATTCCTGACCCTGTTAATGATAGTACTATGGTTTATTATTCCTACATTTACCCAATTGCTGAATATCCATAATATTTTCATGGAGAGACAGAGGTCTCCCTGGGAGTGTAAATGTTGCAGCATTTTGATGATGCAACTTCAAAGAAACTGAAGGTTGGCAAATAACCTGAGCTTCAGCATTGCACAGATCAGTTTACAGAAGGAAAAAACCCCAAACATTTCTTGAACAAACAGAACCATTTCATCACGGTTGCAGATAAACACAGAATAATTACAAAGGCTGCAAGACCTTCAAACTTCATAGCTAGAAATGACCTGATAAGTCTTTCTGTTTGCAACAAGTCTTGAAAGGATTTTTATGGTGTTGAAACCAGGGCATGGATCCTGACTAAGGCTGCACTTTTTCATTCATCTCATGGCTCATTAGCCTTTTCTGGTCTTGGCTGCTGTTTGGCTGATAATGATGTCACTTATTGGTGCCTTTCCTTGGAATTCTCACATGTTTGTAACTTGCTTTTAAACAGCAAGCATGGTGTATAATGACCTCTCTCCCCTCCCTGCAATACTTACTATAATTACAGAAGTATTGAAATAAAAGTTGCAGCAATCAAGGGACTAGGAAGTTTTCCTGACACTCACTGGCTCTTAAATGAAACCTGGGCTTCAGCAGGTAAAAATGAAACAGATGAATTTTACCAACAGTGTGAGAAGACCAGCGTTTCTATGTCATCTTTACATTATGAATGGGAAAAATTTACATTTGACTGTGTAATTCCAGCTCTCAGTGCAGCACTCCTATTCACCTACTGCTCCAGTTTACCCAAGAAGGGCAGGTTAATTTTGGAGAAAGCAACACAAATCACTGTCCACATAACCGTAACCATAGGCTACAGCTTTATGTAACTTTGTTTACTTACTATGTTTCCCTCTGAATTGTGGTTTCTGGAAAAGGGATAGAAAGATCCAAGCTGCATCCAGCGCAGGCAGAGTTCGTAGGTAGTGTTCCAGTTAAACCCACAGATATCAGCACCAATCTAAGGAAAAATTGTGTTTGTGATTGTGACCGAGGCCCCAAATGAGAGACTACAGAAATTTGCTAATAAAAATAATATTTGGAAATAAATCCCTGTTTCTAATTATTTTATAAGAATGCTTTATAATGATACAAATTCTCCTGTCTCCTAGAGCACTAAGTTCACTGTGGAGGATCCGACTGTATTTCAATAATTCTACAAATTCTCCATCCCAATTTGCAAACCCAGAAATATATAAAGGATCTCTAATCATAGAGTACATAATTTGAAATCATAGAGCACATAATACAAAGAGATCAGTTTTGGATGGCATACATTTAGTCAGTCCAAATCTTGCAGTGCTGGTTTTGTTTCCCTTCAGCAGCCAAGAGTGACATTTAGCCTTTTAATCTGCAGTTCCTCAGGCTGTGGGGGCTGTTACTGCGGGCCATCTCAAGTGGCTTGTTTCAGAAAACATTTGAGCTAATTTGAAGTGTTATTGTGTATGAGCCAGCACCTGCCTAGAGGATGCCAGACTTACGAAGGGAATGCCAAAGAGGTTGAATTCCATGATTCCGATGACGGAGCGGCGCAGGTCCTTCCACTGAGAGAAGTTGTCCCCAAGCCAGTGAGCAGTGTGCTTGCCACTGCCAACGAACGTGGACCGGCTCAAGACGTACGGCCGCTTCCCAGTAGCCTGCTTGACAGCACTGCAGAGAAATGCAACAAGATCATCAAAAGCAGGAATGGCAACCAAAACATCTTCAAATCAACCTGAGCGTTCAGGCACAATTATATCTGAAAGGGTATCACCATGAAACAATTATCATTGTGATCCCTACTCACATGCAAGTGTGGCTGCCAAACTGCAAATAAAAGGAAGATTTACACACTGGCCAAAACAAAACAAACAACAAACAAAAATCTATCTGATTCACCAAACAATTTGCTTCAGGTATTTTAATCTTCCTAAATAATAATTTGTGTTTAATTTATTCTCAGCTGAGTCTCAAAATGAAAATTCAAACCATAATTTCCTTTCTATACTAGTATATTTACTTAAGTGTCCAATTAGTTCCTAAAAAAGAATATAATATGTATTTTTTTCAACACAGGATTTATTTAGAGATTTGTATTGGTAAATAAAGTTCCAATATCCAGGAATTAAAAACACAAAAAACCCCAATGAAACACAAAACCAAAAAACCAAAACCACACAAAAATATCAAAAGTATCTCTAAACATCTTATAAAAAAATAAGTTATCAATATAGAAAACAAACCTGTAATCATTCAAAATGCCACCCCATCCTTGTAGTATTTTCTCTGGTTTCCTGTCTTTTTTGATATATGAGGTTTCATTACAGATTTAGTGGTACAATGAATTTATCTTTGGTTTTTGAAAACAATTTTGCTTTGTCAGTATTTTATATTGCAGGAACTCAAATCCAACTCTTCTTTAATATGATTTGGACAACACAATTTAGATTCTCTTGGAAATTCTAGCATGAAATATTAATCATATTGTTCACCATCTACTTCTTTCTCCCTTTTCTTAATGAGATTTCATCAAGAGTTCTTTCACCTGTATTCATCATGGCCCAGTGTTTGCTCTTGGGTCTGTGATGGCACAGAGACTTTAAAGTGCTTCAACACTTGCTTCTGAAGCAGAAAACCCCAGCAGCTTTCATGGAAGAAAGCTGAATGAATTAACCTTAGGGGCCATATGCAGCAAGAGGTGCAGTTCTTTAACCATGGGGGACCTGCTGGTTCTGGTTTGCAGGTGCACTGTTGGGCCAATAACTGCACAAGACTCCGTGTGCTTCATATAAATGTTATTTTGGAGCTTTTCATGGATGTCTTGAGCAGGAGTGCTCTCCTCTGGCTGCCTTTGGCTCCATTTGCAAATACAGGTGCTAATGAGGGCAATATCAGATCAACTCAACTATGATCCAGAGCTGCAAAAACAATTTGTAACAAGTAATTTATTGAATAATTTCAGTCTTTCACAAATCATTGCAGAGCAGGTCCTAATGTTGTCAAATGCATTTGTTGATTTAAATTATTTACAGAATATCATGTGCAAATAACTTTTGGCATTAAGCTATGCACAAACTGATTGCTGCTAGTTTATGCATTCAAATTCAAACCATTTGACATAGGCCAGATGACACATCTCCTATTCTCTGTCTGCCTTAGAATAATTCTTAGAATTGTGTTTTTATATGATTATGAAATTGTCATTCATTTTCATCCAATATCCTGCAATTGATGCTGGGTGCTGAATATTCCTGTCAGTAATTTCATTTAATATATTCTTTGTGAAGAGTGAATGCAGAAAGGATATACAACCAGCCTTGAAGGGAAATCTATTTGAGAAACCCAAATGAATATGTACAAAAAATACTTCAGCAAAGTCTCCCAGCTTTGCACCAAAATCAATCCCTGCATATACTTTTGGTGGTCTTCTCCACATTTGGCCAAGCAAAATAAGTTTGTTGGGAGGATCTCTTCAAAGACTGGGGAATAGGGGCCCAAAAACCATGGTAAGAAGTCTGAGGTTCAAGGGCTTCCTGTTCCTTCTCTCAAAATCAGAACTGCGCTTCAGCCAGACCCACAAGAGCTGGCAAACTACTTCTGTTTTTTCCCAGGGCTTCCCTTGCCCTGGACTTGGCATATAAAACACAAACACATCAACACCAGAATTAGGCTCACTTAGCCATGCCCTCTGGATGCTATCAGAATCCAGCTTCTGAAAATGAGTGCTAAATGCTGAAACAGGCCACACACGGACCCCTGCTTTGACTCTTCCATTGTGGAATGAAATTTCCCAGTGTTTTAGCTCAATCCCTGCTGGAAAAGCCATGATCTGCCCATTTCATTTAATCCAACAGCCAGCTTTCCACAGCAACAGCCTGCCTGTGTAAGCTGGCTTTGAGTGCTTCCCAGCTGCAAAATGAGTTTTACAGTAGCTGAGAGCAACTGCGCTGCAATGCAGCTCTAACCTCCTGAACCAACTGAGCCCCAAGCCAATCTGCAAAACACTGCCTGCCAGGAACCAGAAGCAGCTCCAGAAGCAGCCAGGGCACCTGAACAGTTTGGATTCTCCACTGCCAGTGACAGAAACTCTATCACAATGGTGAAGGCACAGATAAATACCCCTGACACCACACAAGGCTGCTTCTGCTGCCAATGCTCACGGAAGCTCTAACAGGAGCATCTTGGTCTACATATACAAAAGCAGCTGTAAAGTTAGGCCTTATACATACATCCTGATTTAGATGAGAAAAGTAAAATTAGAAAGGATTCTGTTCCTTGTTCCAGGGTTCTTTTTTCTTGAAACTTCTTACTAAATGGCAAACAATGAAACAAGACATGGTTCTGTTTCTTATTAAATAATATTACAGATTTTCCAAGTAACATCACTGGCTTTTAAAATGCATTTTAATCACCTGGAATATGATTAGAAATATTTAGAAAACTTACTTGTAAGTTGGTTCTGTCTGGGCCCAGCCAAAGAGAGAGTGTGTGTTGTAGTGGTCCCCAAGGTAAGTCTTGGAGTCAGGACACAGTGTCTTTTCCGCCAGGGAACGATCAGAGATGCCTGAGAATGATACAAACCACTGTAAAATCATATACATCACAATTCAAATCTCTTCACATTTCTACACATTTAGGGGTGAAAACACCAAAATGTTGGGGAAGAGGAAAAGCTGCAGTGTTGGAGCTACACTGATTTGAGCCTAGCACATAGCCACAAATACTTGTTTGCACACAGGCGCGTGTCCTTGGAGAGGGGAGGTGACTGAGTACACACTGATAATTAATTTCAAGTTCTTTGTCCAATAATTCAAAATATCTGTACAGGTGTCATGTATTCAGTAAGTAATAGAAAGAAAATTTCTGCTTTGTTGAATTAAGAATATATTATTTTACACAATGACAAATTTTAGGTAACAAAATATTGCACAGATGCTGCCTGGTCTTTGATCCCATAGCAGAGATGCTGGCAAAGCCCGTTTGGTGCAAAAAAAAATTCCATCTGAAAATGCCTCATGAAGTTCAGCAGGAAAGGGGCACATCAGATGTTGATACGTGTTTATATATAGTTTCCTTCCTTTTGTTCCTTTTAGGGAATTTTTTCCCATAAGCTGCCAGGAAGCATAATGACTGGGTACCTAAGAAAAACGGGAGTGGTCAAGCTCAGGGGAGGAGGACATGTGGTTGCACTTCTCTTAGCTGGCGTTTTTCTGCGAGGGGAGAGACACCGCAGGAATTGGGCAGGTAAAGGATGGGGCTGGGCAGCTGCTGGCGCTCTTCCTCTGAGCTCCGGAGGAGGATGGTCGGAGCTGCTGCTTGGGGAAGGGAATTCGCTGCTGCTGCCAGAGCCCAGCCCAGGGCTGCTTCTTCTGCCGTGGCGTGAGCCTCTGCTCTTGAAAGCAGCCACGGAACTGGAACCTTATTAACACCCACCTCACTAAAAGAGGGACCTATCTCTGTCTGTCCAGGATCCTGAGCTCGCCTCTCCCTGCCCTGCTGGGAGCTGGGTCACCACTGCCCTGCCCCTGCTCTTTCTTCAGCACTGCTCTAAGTTTTTGCTGCACTGTAGCCCTTCCCTCCCTGCCTGCTGAGACATCCTGCCAGCCCATCTTGCTACTTCTGACAGTCCTGCTGGGGCACCGGGACCGGCTGCCCCACGGGTTGTGAAGAGAAGCCTCTCCTCCATCCCTTCCCTCATCACCACGTGCTGCCCGAGCCCGCGCCACAGCGCCCCCTGCAGGCACGGGGGAGTCACCGCACCGGCCCTGCCCGCCGGCAGCCAGCAGCGCCCCTGCCGGCCGTGCCTGGAACTGCACCGACAAGGAAAGTGCCGCGGCCAAAAGGCTGGGAGGGAGTTCTGGGTTCTGCTCATCATTAATGCTGTAGCTGCTGTTCTTTGTTTGCTTTGTTATACATACTAGTAAAGAACTGTTATTGCTCTCTTTGCCTGAGAGCCCCTTAATTTCGAAATTATTATAATTTGAAGAGAAGGGCTTTACATTTTCCATTCCAAAGGAAGCTCCTGCCTTCCTTAGCAGACACCTGTTTTTCAAACCAAGACAACGTTATGTTTATTTTTAGAGATGGAGTTGCAAATATTATGAAATTCTCTCTAAATAAAAAAGAAAGTGAATGCTCAAAATTCTTTTTTTTTTTTCATGCTTAATTAGGTGCATGCACTATTGTAAATATTTCTCCATGAACAAGCAATCTCTCTGCCTAATTGCACTTCCTGTATGGTTGCAGTTCATTATCAAAATTTCTCTGTACCTGAAACCCCATTAGCCTCTCAGCCCTGCTGTGCCACTACAGCTACAATCCTTGTGTTTGGATCTTTAGACACAAAGACTCTAGTGTCGGTGATCTACATGAGAAATAACTTAATTTATAGGCAATTTCCAAGTAACTTTGACCGATATGTCTTTGAAGAAGACACTAAGTTTCTGAGGAAAGTCACACTTAATGTCCCAGTGGTTCTTGATTATTAGCCCTATAAATTTAAGGTGGGATAGGAGAGAAAATGCTACCACATGAATCATAGTTTCATGCTTTTTTTCTATTATAAGTATTTTGTATTCTGCCTCAGTAATACTGATTATTTTACAATTGCATATTAATCTTCAGTATAAAGTGTTTTATAGAAAATTGATTTGAAGGACATCTGGCTTTAAGCAGAAGTTCAAACCATGTAATCATGGTTATAAAATTTAGATAAGGAGGCTGAAGGCGACACTGACAAAAAGCCTGAGGTTCTGAGACTGGGACTGGCACAGATGAAATCACCTAAGACAATAGTGACCTCCCAAAACTCTGCTAACCCCAGGAAGGTCCTAATGTCTTACTGGACTAAACAGCTTAGGGTACTCTCATACCTACATAAGTCAAAGTCTTGGACAGCTATAAACAGGCACCTATTCCAGAAAGTGAAATAGAAAAGAAAGCCCTTAAACACTGGTTTAAAACAGATTCCCTACATGTTGGGATGTCATGCCTAGGGCTCCTGGCTGCAGAATGAAGAGCAATACCACAGAAGTCTCTGGGAAGACCTTAGAGTAGCCTTCTGGTACCTAAATGGGACCTACAAGAAACCTGGAAAGGGACTTTTTTTAAAAGGGCATGGAGTGATAGGACAGAGGGTAATGGTTTCAAGAGAGCAGGCTTATATTAGTCACAAGGAAGAAATTCTTTCCTGTGAGGGTAGTGAAACACTGAAACGGGCTGCGCAGAGAAGCTGTGGATGCCCCATGCCTGGAAGTGTTCAAGGCCAGGATGGATAGGGTTTTGAGAAAGCTGGTCTGGTGTCCCTGCCCATGCTAGGGGGATTGGAACAAGATGGGTTTGAAGGTCCCTTCCAACACAAACCCATCTGCGATTCCATTATATCATTCTAACACTGCCAGTCACAAGCAGAAGCAAGGACATATGTGCATGAGTCAAGGCAGAGAAACTGGGCTCAAAACACTCCTGTCTTCAGTATCTGTCGGTGTCCTTACGTGTCATGCAGGCCTCTAGGCCCGAGCCCCTCCTGGTGGCTCAGACATCAGTGCTAATCTTCACAAAGCTCAGCTGCAGCTGCATGGCTCAGCTGCATGGGCTCACTCTAAAGTCCTCTATTTGTGATGTAAAGGGAGCTCTGCTCTTTTGGCCAGTTTACCCAGTATCTCACATCTTTCATGCAGCTCTGAAGGCTGACCAAAAAATGAAGGTAATTTAAGGCAAAGGGGGAAATTCTCATCAGTTCCTGGGCTTTGGTCAAGACTCACAGGTTAAGTGAGTTAAGTGGTAAGTGGTTACCCCACAAAGAGAGCAAACACCAAAATCATCATTAAAAGCTTTCCTTCTGCTTTCAAAAATGCATTATTTCTTTCTAATATTTTGTCATGTTTTTGTTATGCTTATGTTTCTCTTATATTCAAATTTAAAAAAAAAATTGCCATTTAATAAAGAAAATTTAGAATTCTCATGAGAGTACAAAAGCCCGAAGGGGAAAAAGGGACATTTCCAATACTCCACTGCCAATACTCCAACACTCATGTATCAGCTTCCTACTGCATATCAACATTGCTCAGGCAGCTGGGCTTTCCTGGGGAAATGTTGGCTGGATTAACTGCCACACCACTGGCAATAATCATAGGTACTCATGGCCTCCTGGGGAAGAATGAGCATATCATTAACTCAGCTACTGGGTAAGTTTCCCATAGTCTTAGAAGTTTTAAAACTCATTTTTAGCCTGTTTCTAGTAACACAATGAAAATTTTTTTCCAAAGAGAAAGGAAATATATTGAACTAAGGCACCATCTCCCTTGTCATAGCTTGTGAGAAGGCCGTCTCTGAGACTAGCAGTGGCAAGGGTTACTTCATAAGTCTGTAGCTGAGTTACCATATATAGGTATCTTGCCCTTTTTCTGATGTGGAGCAGTCGCTCAGAGAATGGTAAGAAAGGTAATTTTTCGAGTCCTGTTATGAGGCAGAACCTTGGACAGAGGAAAGTGATTGTTTTTGATACTCCAAGAAAGCTGAGCCACTGGAGTCTTGAACAAATATGTAATTGAACTTACAGAACAGGCAGGGAAATATTGAAAATCAGAGAATGGAATTATTTTTTCCCTTAAATATAGCCTATCCAGGTTTAAAACAAAGAAGAAAACCAAAGAAACAACAAAAAAAAACGCCAATGAAATGACAATATTAATGTTATTCTAAAATATAATATAAAATATGAATAAAAATATAATATTAATAAGTTATTTATCGCAATGAAATTATACTTACTAGGAGTGTAAGGAGGGTTATTGATTTCAGTATCAGCACATCCAGGTATCTGGCCTCTCATGAAATTGGATGGTTCATTCATATCCTTTAATAAAGAGAGCAAGACATATGAAAATCTTCATTTTCTTTTTTTTAAAGAAGGAAGGGCAGATATAATGAAACATACAATCCAGATGCCATCGTAGTCAAGAACATCCTTGAACTCCAGACACAACTGGGTCCACCATTCCACTGTCCTGGGGTTGCTGTAGTCAGGAAACACACAGTCTCCAGGAGGCCAGGCCTAGGGGTTACAAATGTAAATCCTGGTTATTTTCCCATTTCTATTGCACTGCTGCTTTATTGTTTTGAAGCAGCACTAGACAAAATGCATCACAAAATTTAAAAACCCACCTGCCCAACAGCAGGAGTCACGCCATCAGAGTTGTTCACCCACACTCCCATTTCCTGGCCGAGTTCATAAGGTCTGTAAGTGCCTGGCTCCTCATCCTTGGCTATGAAAGGGTCCTGAAAAGAGTGATCATACTTCCATTATTAAAATCCCAGAGGTAACAAATCATCTTCTATTTTATATTTTATAAAAATTTGTGTTATGTTTTCTTAGTGCTGATTGCAAAAATATTGGAAGAAAACAGCATTAAAATTTAATAGGAGTCGAGAGCAAATCATTTAGAAAAAGTCATTAAGGATATGTCATGAGTATTTCTTGTGTAAGGCAAAAGCAATGTGAAATTACTAAATATCCTCACATTTATTTTTTATGAGACTTTCTATGTTCAAATTATTTTAAGACAGGCACTAGATTTTTACTCCCCCTGCACCAAGGTCTCTGCTGGGGCTGGGTGCTGTGCTGGACATTCCCACACTCGAGCACCTCTGAGCTTCGTCCACGGCAATCCGTATTCCGGCTGCCTCAGCACCAACAGCTCAGTGCTGGAATAACTAAAACTTTTCAAGGGGCTTGAAGCTGGGCACATCCAACCTCAAAAGGGCCCTGTTAGCCCTCCATTCCAGACCAGTGTTGGACAAGGACGTCCAAGTTATGCCAGTCTGATGCAGAGAGCCCAATTCACACCTGCCTGTGGGGCCCTACACCTCTGCCGTCCCCAGGCACCAAGAGCACAGCACTTTACACACCACAGCTTGTTCCTGCCCCTTCCTACTGCTTGGGGTGCTCACCACCTCCCACTGCTGCCCCTGATATTGACACCTACAACTCCTCTCCCTCAGGATGACCATCAGTAGCCACCAAGCTGGTACAAAGAGAGCCTGATCAGCTCCTGGGGATGATAGAGGCCCACCCATCATGCTGGGAGTAATAAAATTAAGAATACTTTGAGATGCTAGTGAATGAAGAGGTACTTTGCAACTCTGCCCAGCATTCAGCTGCAACCAAAAGGAGGTAAGTGCACTTTGCAATACATCCCTAATTGGAAGCAACTCTCTGCTTTGTGGCTTTTAGAACACATAAAGACTGCAGCCATTTTAGTAGGGAATTCTTTACTTTCTCCTTAGAAAATCTTACTTTCTCAGGTTCTGCTCTAGGCAAAACCTTTCAGTTATGAAACACAATGGAGAAAAACATCATTGAAACAATTATTCCACTCAGTTGTAGCTGCTGCAATAATTTAAGTGAACTTGAATCAAAATGTGATAGAAATCTAACTAATAAATGTCTTAAAAAGAATAAAGTATCAGACCCCAAATGGTAAGTTGCTTTAAAGGCTTGTTTTAAATCTAATTTAAATACATGAATTAATTACTGATTTACTTGTGAGCCCTCTGATAAGCATAGCCCTGGTGAGGAAAGTATATTCTCCATGCCTCAACAACAAAAGGTACAGCTAAATCCCTACTTTAAGCCCAAAATTTTGTTTAACTTTATCTAGCTCTGGTGTCTCCTCCATAAGGACCATAAGTGTCCGTTACATTTTTAACTTGTTCAATAGTCCAACTTTGCAAAAGAGAAAACGGTCCATCTGCAATAATTATCTTATAATTGTGGTAAAGATGTCTCTCAAGGGACACGAAGGCTAGAAGAAGTCAGCTTAATTAGCTACTCCTAATGCAAACTTATGGTTTCCTTCAGCTGAAAGGTTGTTCCAGAGCATAAATCTAATATATTATGCAGGTTTAGTATTGCCCTAAAGAAAACAAAAGCTCTCCATGCCTGCAAGGGTAGTTTGTGGGGAAGGAGTTTCATGCCTGTTAAATCTTCACTCATTTTTTTAGCATTTAGGGGAAGAAGTGCTGAGCATCCTTAACTCCAGCTGACTGCCTGAAGACCTGTGAGCCCCCAGCATGCACCCAGACTGATGCACTTCCACCTGCAGCCCCACTCCAAATATATTTTTATGCACATCCATAAAAACTCATCTCTGGAAATTTTTGTCTCTATAGCTCACACAATTGGACTTAAAATGTTAAAAACATCGAGCATTATTTTGAATCATGAGCATGTTGCTCTTGACTTTTTAAGTATTTAGTCACTTATGTCATTCTTAGCTGTTTCTGTTTTAGTATGACTTAACAGACAGTATACAAGGTATTTCATTAAAGATGCTCTTTAGTAAAAATGTTTATAATTTTTCAATGTACTCATTGTTACTTTAGAACATCTTTGTTTCTAAAGAATATATTTGTTCTGACACAGCTGAAACATGCACAATTATTTATTGCAATGATGATGACCAGGGGCTGACATGCAAAGTCACAATTTCCCCTAAATAGAGGTGGCCTCTGAGAGAGATTAGGAGAGAGGAGAGCTGAAGGGCTGCATTAAAGGCTCCAGTAATGGAGCCAGGCTACTCCAGAGGGGACCATAGTCACAGAGGGCTCTCAGCACCGGGTGCAAGCACGGGGAGCAGACCTCCTGCTGGTGTGGCACCAGCAAGCACATGATGGTGGCACAGCTGAGATCAGGGGCCCATCCTCAGGCAGGCTGCCAGTGTCAGTACTGCTGGCTGTCAGATCTGTGCTTTGCTTATGACCAAAGTGGTCTTGAGATGATAGATGGAACCCATTCCCTAAATCCATTTACTAGAGGTTTTCCATGACACTAACTGGCTGTCAGAGCCCATTTCCTGAAATCATCATGAGGGAGGCAACAATCTGCTATATTTGGAGAATTCACCAATTCCTGTCACTACCCAAAGGGAATCTAAATAGAAAATTGTTTTTTCAGTATCCAACTGGATTACACTTGCCTTGATTGCACCCACTGTGACTTGGGAATGAAACCCTTCACACTGCTCCAGCTCCCAACTCAACTTAGGGGAATACTTTACATCACTAAAGAATGCTAACAGACAGATTTTGACAGAGATATCAGCAACTGTAATAAAGTGAAAATAGAAAACTTCAGTACCAGTGCAACCTACACTTCTCGTTAACTTTTAAACAATGAAGGACAGACTGGCTTAGCTTTTGTTCTTTTTCCACAAGCTTGGCTAAAGAACTAGAGCAGAGGACAGGCCTCGGTTACAGGTTAGTGGAAGGATGAAAGAAAGAATTTCTATCTGGATTCCCATTAGCTCACTGCATGAATTAAGAGATGCTATGTTCCTTGTATCTGTCTCACAGCTGAATTGACACAACACCTCCCTTCACTGCTGCCATCTGAGAAACTGAGAGGGCTTTAAAAATGTTGCTGAAGTCAAACTCATAAGGAAGAAGAAAATGGATAACTAAACCATGACTGCTTGCCTGTAGCTTCATACTCAGCAGCAAGTGCAAAAGAACTGGAGACATCCCAACAGTGATGACAAAGACTACCATGTATTTACTGAAAGGCAAGAGTGCATAGGAAGAGGTACCCCAAAATCCTGGTATTTTGCTCCTATACTAATGTTTTGCAAGCTATTTTGAGATAAACCAATAAATAGGCATGTGGTATTTAATGTTACAGCTCTAAGAGATTAGATAATTTTTAGAGCAGTATTGAGGTTACAGAGAACCTAAACTGCCTAACAGTTAGAGAGAGCAATCAGTCCTGACAGCACATGTGCTCACTACTGCTTGGTTATTTACAATGATGTATCCATTTAATTTGGGTCTATTTTTGTCTTAAACTTTCTCTCCATCAATGTGACTTAGTAATCTGTTACTATTTAAACGCTGTGCCTTGAACCTTCACTGATGAAAACTGATTTCACTGCTGCACCCCCGAGCTTCTCAGAATGGAACCTTCAGGGGAAGGCATCTTTAGGGACAAATGCCTAGCAAGCAGCATTCACTGGATGCACACTGCTGACTGCAAGCAGCATTCACTGGATGCACACTGCAAGCAGCATTCACTGGATGCACACTGCTGAATGCAAGCAGCATTCACTGGATGCACACTGACTGCAAGCAGCATTCACTGGATGCACACTGCTGACTGCAAGCAGCATTCACTGGATGCACACTGCTGACTGCAAGCAGCATTCACTGGATGCACACTGCAAGCAGCATTCACTGTATGCACACTGCTGACTGCAAGCAGCATTCACTGGATGCACACTGCTGTTTCCATTATCAATATGAAATTGATCACTTGGGCTGCGTGGTTTTGTTTGAGAGTCCTAGTAGTAAATGAAATTATAGTATACCAAAGCAAAGATTAGGCAAATAATAAAAGGTATGTTTAAAGAAACTATCAAAAAAGTCTTAATTAAAAAGAAAACACTGGTATAGCTATCTGTGGAGTTGACTAATCCATCCTCCTCAGTCATGTTTTAAACTTCAAAACAAACTACCAGAAAAAAAATAAGGACAGGACGGAGGCACTTCTGCCTTTATCTATCTATTTAACAAGAAAATGTGATTTTTAGATGAGAAAACTGCAGTAGCTCTTGCTTATCTTGACTCCAGATACACCAGCAAGTGTATCTGTGAAAGAGCAACTGTATCACAATTCAGGACTCTGCTGTTCAGTCTCTCTCTCCACAAGCCTTTGACAGGACCCCCAGGGCAAGAAGAGGAACTTGGCCCTTATTTTAACAGGACTGGTTTGACTTAGGGTCCAAACAAGTGGACCTGTCCACCATGATTCAGTTGGATTAACTGAATCCTGGTCTCCTTAAAACCACGAGCCATCAATATAATTGCAGGTAAGTGTGTTTGTTTAGCCTAGCAGAGAAAGGCTGAGGGAGAATACACTTATTTCAATCAGTCTATCAAGAAAGAAAATATAAGGGTGAGGGACTGGCAGTTGGAGGTAAAGACAAATAAGTAGTACCCAAATGAACGTAGTACCCAAATGAACGTAGTACCCAAATGAAAGATATAAACTCACCACTTAGGTAGAAAACAGATTTCAAATCTACAGTTACAGCACAAAGTGCTGAGAGGAGCCCTGTGGGATTGTCTCCCCCTCCTCACCCTGTGGCTGCAGGTCAGCTCAGCCGTGCCTGATCCATCTGCTGGCTCTGCTCACAGCACCCACCTGGGGAGGGACCCTGGCCCCAGCAGCTGTCTGTGGCTCAGCTCACCTTGCTGACAGGCAGCTTTACCCTGACGTTTGCCCTGAATCTGTCCTGCTGCAGGACAAAATGCTTTTCCTCTTATCCTGCCCCCAGTGGTTATGGAGAACAAACTGCATCCTGCTCTGGGGAATGCAGCCCTCCTACTGCTAAGCTGCTGGGGGACAATGGAGAGCAAGATCTTGTGAATTTATCAATGGATTTTATTTGATTTCCTAATTTATTTTCACCTTTACTTAAATTTCGATTAAATTGGTCTCTAGTTTCCTTGCCACCATTGGTGCTCACTTAGCTATTGTGACAGAGTCATTTTGGCAGAAGGACATGTACAGAGAAGTGCTGGAGAGAAACAGCAAATTTTGTTGGAAAAATTTACTGGGGAAGATGGAAAACTCCAATTTTCACTTGTATCCAAATTAATTCATTTGTCCATATGCCAATTTTGGTTAGAGGTTCAACATACATTTTCCACAAATTTGCAGACAAGTAATCATCTCTCACATTAACATAGATAAAAAGTAAGTAAAAGAAACATGAATTGTAGTTAGTATATTCCAGAGTGATTAGGAATAGAATTTTTTCCACTATTCAGCAATTTTTGTATATGCATTAAAATAATTTGTTCATTTCAGGGAAAGAATTATATGAAAGTAATGACAACTCAGAGGCAAAATTTCCCATAACTCAGTGGGGAAAAAGTGACATAGAATTAATGTTTTGGTATAGAGATGATACTGATAGAGAGATATCAAATAAAGACAGCATTTCTAAAAATTAAATCTGTGAGAACTTTTTCTTCAGCTCTTCTCAACACATGAGAAAATGGAAAATCTTCTACACTGTGTTAGCACCTAGGTACTGCTATGAAAACTATGCTGGGAATAGTTCTTATAAATGGACAAATAATTAGCAACATGTTAATTTACCAGAATCAAAATGTTGTGCTTTCCGTTCTTCTTCATCTCCTTTATGAATTCTGGCAGACCAGCAAAATTCACTTTATCATAGGTGAAGTCCAGGCGACGCTCCATGTAGTCAATATCATAATGTTGCACATCCTAAACATTTTTCAAGTAAAAAATTACATTATTACTTCATCCAGCTCTGGAGTTCTCAGACAGGGAAGACATGGATCTGTTGGAGCAAGTCTAGAGGAGGGCCACAAAAATGACCAGAGGGGCTGGAGCACCTCAGCTCTGAGGACAGGCTGAGACAGAGAGGGCTGTTCAGCCTGGAGAAGGGAAGGCTCCAGGGAGAACTTACCTAAGCCTTTAAATACCTAGAGGAGCTTATAAGAAAGTTGGAGTCAGAATTTTTTGTAAGGGCTGTAGCAATTGGACAAGGGGTGGTGGTTGCAAACTAAAGGAGGGTAGATTCAGACTAGATATAGGGAAGGAATTTTTTACAATGAGGTGATTGCACAGGTAGATGGTGAATGCCCCATCCCTAGAAACATTCAATATTAAGTTGGACGGGAATCTAAGCAACCTGATTTAGTTGAAGATGCTCCTGCTCATTGCAGGGGTATTGGATCAGATGGCCTTTAATGGTGTCCTCCAACTCCAAGTATTCTATGATTCTATAACTGAAATATCTGATACAGAACTCAGAATGCATGCAATGGTATTTCTAAAAGGCAACTAATGTAATGAAGCCTAAGAGACTGTAATTGTAATCCCAGTAGTGGACTACAAGAAAATGTAGAAGCCCTAGTTTAGCAACTATTTTGCAGTGATCTGCATCAGAAGTTTGTTTTCCATTATTTGTTTTTGAAATGCTGGCACCTCATACTGCGTAACAGCAAATCCACACCAAAATCACCTGCTATGCAGCCAAGAGCAGCACTTAAACATCATGTTCACAGCCCACTTTAAATGTTCTTTTCAGCATTATGAAGATATTACATGCAAACCCACTACATAAGGTTATGAATGTCCTTTCATTCTGCAATTCCCTTTGTAAGATAATTACTTTTCCTCCATTATAATTGTATCACTTCAGAGTGCAAGGTTAGCACCCACAGTGAGAGACTCATACTCACATATGGGATGTCATAGCGCTTCATGCGATCGACGGTTTCCTTCAGAACATCAAGGCTGTTGTAGCCCCAGCGGGAGAGCTGGAATCCCAGGGCCCAGTAGGCTGGCATGTGTGGGCGTCCAATGGCCTGCAGCAGCAGTGAGGAACACAAACACCAGCGTGAGAGGGAAAGAAGTTACTCTGAAACACCAGGAGAGGCTTCCAGATCACTGAAAGCACAAGGGCCAGGCACAGGCATCACACATCCATTAAATACCCATTCCTTTCTCTGAGTGGCTCTTGGCACAGCATGCTTGGCACTTCTCCTGGTGGATCTTTGCCCTTCAGAGAGACTCCAACACCACCAGCACTGAGCATCACTTCTAAGGACACGGTGTATAAAAGCCAGGCTAATGTCAAACGTGGTCTCAGCCTCTGCACAGCAGCATGTGTCCTCACTTACACGGCACATGCCAGCAGAAATCCAGTGTGGAGCCTCATGCCACCTGATCCACAACAAGTCCACAAACTCCTCGGCCAACAGAAGGCAAATCTCCAGCCACACACAGCAACATAAGTTTTGCAAACTTCTCTTGCCACATCCAGCTGAACTAACTTATCAAGAGTCTGATCTTTATTTGCACTCTCTGATTTTTTAATCATATTTACACACCGATCTGATGAAACTCAGTCACTTATGGCTGACTACTGTTATTGCTGGCCCACATCCTTGTGTTGCCAGGCACTGACAATCCTCTTCAAGGCCAGACTTACTGTTTGGTCCTGAAATTCTCAACTGAAACACAAGGTAATGAGTTAAATATGATTTATAAATATTTGATTTCCACTGTCTGAATGTAATCCATCTGTAAATGGCATGAGGAAACTCAATTGAGAGCACAGGGAAGCAAGGCATCCTGCTCTGCTTCCCCCGGTGAGCGCTGCTGTGGTAACCTGGGATGAGCAGTGGGCAATTACAATGTGTCTGTTGTACAAATAAGCTGAAGTTTGGCTTTGTCTCATTAGTACACACCAGTGTTTTCTGGGGCACATCTCCTGAAATCCGTACTTCAGTTAAATCCAAGGAAACTAACCTTTGATTTGTATTTCTAACACCTATGCAGGCAATACATGAAAATCTAGTAGCTAGTAAGCAGCCATGACTTATTAATCAGCTGCAGCTATTGGCCCCCTTTGGCTAAATAATGGCCCCTCCCTTATTTCCTTGTGGATCTCCATAGTTAAGTAATTATGCTGAAAAGTGAAAAACAACAAAACTTGCATATTGGCAGCCAAACGCCATCTACTTCAAATAAATCAAACAAGGCACTTCTGGCAGTCTGTATCTATTGCATTGCTAAGCTCTCTGGAGATGCATTGCATGAAGGCACACTTTCCTATGGGATTTTCTCTAGGAAGTATGACCTGGGAAAGCAAGGCTGAGCTTGAAATTGCTCTAAAATACATCACAAGCTAGAGCATCAGTACACAGATGAACAAAGTGCATCAGACAGAAAACCACATGTGGGAGAGAGGCAGAGAAAAGCTGAGGATGCATTTAATGCCCCTGAGCTGGTAAACACACAGGGTAAATTGCTTCCAAACAAGAAATGCTTGGGAACACACAGCCAAACATTACAAATTTGGCTACAGTGTGCTTTCACTGGTTGGGGTGCTGCTGTTTCACATAAGCAGAAACATAAGGAGGCCATAACCAGTGGTGAGGTTAATGCTTTGGGTGTCTCCAGGAGGGACACCAGCTGATCAGCACAGTTGCCCATACACCTGCTGCTTGTCCTGTGCCACCAGACTTAACTTTCCTGATCCTCCTCAACACTTCTTCTCCTCCAATTCAGCTGGGGCTGGGGTATTCAGGAGAAGGGAGAGCAGCTCTCAGCAGTGTGCTCCTGCACAGAGGCACTCAGCCTCCACTGCACACTGCTGTGCCCTCACCAGGGCAGGCCCTGAACAGACAAAGGTGGTGCTACCATGTAGGGGGAGGCCAATGGGCAGACATGCCATAACCACTCTGGAGCTGTCCCATCTCCTTGCACATGTCACCAGGGTTTTTTTTGGATACATCTGATCACCCAGACCATCTTTCAAGCTCTACTGAGGTTTTCCATGGAGAGCTGAATGGGGTGTGATGGCTCAGGACAATCTCCCAGACACCTTGTGAGCCAGCACCAAGGTGTACAACACAGCATGGCCAACCTCAGGGCAAGAAGTCCTCCTCTCTAGCACATCCACACTCACCATGTTAAGGATAAATTCATCTGAGAAGGCAGCAGAGCTTGTTTTAGATCAGAAAAGGCTGCAGGATGAGCTTTGTGAACCCACCATTGTGTGCTCCTAAAGCAGATGCATATTTTGCCCTTGCTTTCTCTACTGGAAGCAGAGAATGACCTCTACAAACAAGGTTAAAAAAACAGACCAAAACAAAAGACCTCCCTAATGAAATAAAATGCTTTGTGCACAGGTTTCTCATCTTGGACAAGAGAAATAGGGAAAACTGGCTGATAAATATTAATCCTGCAGCTCAATGCAGAGCCCTGTGCCCTGGCAGGATGTCTGCATGGCATCTGTGCCTCTTTCCAAGCAGGCTGGGAAATGGGAGAGGGGGAACCAGCCTGGGCAGAGGCAGTGGGAGCTGCTGAGCAGCTCTGCCCTGGGTCCTGTGACACCCCAGGTCACTCCTGCCTGGGGAGGACAGCCTGGGACATTGCCAGTGCATTTCAAGAGTTGGATGGGGATTGGCTTCTTCCCCATGTCCTCTCAAGCATGCAGGTGGAGAGCAGGGGGGCTGGAGGTGGAGCTGTGGCCACTGGTGTGTCAGTCAGAGCCCTTCCAAAAGGGCATGTCCCCAGCACTGGGGTTTGCTGGGGTTCACCTGCTCACCCCTATGGCATGGTGCTGTGTCATTCTGGACCACAGAGTGAGACAGTGTTTTTGTGACAGCATCCCTTGAGGAGTTTGGCATTACAGCTGAACCAACAGAAAAATATCTACCTTGCAAGGAAGATATTAAGCTTTTAAAGCAATTAGTTCTCCAAGTTCACCAGGCTGGTGCATCTATGGTGAGCTTAATTGAAACCAGCAGAACATTTGAAGAGGAAGGATGAAAACATGGCAGCTGGGAAAACAAATGTTCTTTTTTCTAATTATTCTGTAGACTCTCTCTAATGGATCCCCCTGAAGCTTCCTGATAAAGTAACTGACATATGGTACCCACTCACAGATGGATCAGCAGAGGCAGGAATGTAATTTTGCAAACCTGAAGACTCAAGTTGGATTTGATATATATTTAGGATCTACTTAATTCATACAGATTGCATTCTGCATACAAATGATCAGAAAGTGCAGCAGCCAGAGAAAGCCTGCTTGGAAAAACTGAAACCCATAGAATCAGAAAAGGTAGATGGGGTATGGCAGGGGAACTGAGGGAGGAAAGCATACAAACAGCAAACATATGGAGTATCCAAAATGAAGGGGGAAAAAAGCACAAAGATATGGTAGTGCAGAACCAGTAAAAACAAAATATCCTATTTTCTGATCCAGAATTCTTCCTGCACTTGCTTCTTAAATAACTCCTGGTGTTTAATAAATTCACTGTTAGTTTTTCCATGTTTACATAACTTAGCATTATGTGTAATTTTTTTCACTTTTTTCAGAGCCACCTGAGAGCTGATGTATTGAGGAGGTACCCTGGAAGCATTTTGTGGTAAGAATGAAGTTCAGCGGAAACAAGTATATCTAACAGATAAAATCTGTGTCAAGGGAGCAGGTGACCTGTACTCATTTTCCCTGTGCTGGATTATTGGAGAAATAATGCTATTAATATAAGCATCAATGATATGTACTAGGTTATAAATTCTATAGAGTAAATCAGGATCCTATTCTGTTAATAGTATGACCAAAGACTTTGATGAGAGAGAGAGAGCTGCAGAGTTATGCCAGAGTTATATCCCAGAGGCTGGAGAGAGATTCTCTTTCCTGTGCTCACAAAGGAGCTAAACATGTCCTGCAATGCAGATTGCTAATCTTACACCCTAATTAGCCACACAAAATGGTTTCTGAAGCTTGGTATTTGCTTCAACTCCCTTTCTTCAAAGAGGAGTTATAGGAGGAAACTGTAAAACCCAAGTGGGCTAATGCACTGGGTTTAGCATTTCTGTATGGCTAAATTCACAATGGCTAAATTCCACAGGTGCTCCCATGGCCCACATATCTGTATCCAGCTCATCTGCTATGACTAAGGCAAGCAGCTGAGTGCTGTGGGCACCCAGTCAGTTAGAGGGCAACCTTCACTCAAACTCTGTTAACAGAAGCTAAGCTTTGATTTAGGAGAGCAAAAAGAAAGGCCCTGCAGCTGCTGAACCATAAAGAAGATGTTCACAGTCTCAGGAATATAAAAAATTTAAGGATTTTCAATGCCAAGGTCTTCAAATATTGGGGTTTTTTCTGCACAAACAATTATCAGTTGTTTATTCCATCCTGGGGAATTCAGCTGCAAGACTCTCACTGAATCATCTGTGATAAGATCTATGCACAAGCAGGTTCCCCATTTTACCTCTCCAACAGGAGAGTGGACTAGAGACCTCTGAGGTCCCTCACACCTGTAACTAGCCCACACCTCTGTAAGGAGGAAGCAAACAAGCAATTTTCTCTCCAAACAGAATCAGGAGACTTACAGTATGCTCACTTACAGCTTGTTATTGGATAATTTGTGATAAAATAACAAATTCATGGCCTTTACTCAAGAGCTATTAAATATCTGTTTTTTGAACCCTGACATTCCTGAGCATCTTGTTATGGAGCTCACACACTAGTGCTGTGCACTGTTGGTCTGTTCTGAAAGGCCATCAGTGGCCTTGGCAATGTTGGCCTGATATTAGGTGGGACTGCAGAGCCTCAGCCAGGCTCAGGTCAGTGCCTGAACTCTTTAGCTTGTTACTGCTTTTTCTCACTCTCCTGCAAATGGAGGTGTTTGCCATTAAAAGTGAGATTTGTGTTACATAACTGTTCTGCACACCAGACCTCTTCTGCAGCAGGAGAAAAATGTGATCACTGTCATAGAGAGAGAGCTGTACAGGACAATCTCAGATGTGGCAGGAGTAACACCCCACCCAGCTGGGCTCAGGGACAGGAGGGGGCAGAAGAACTGGGCTGGAGGCTGCTCCTTCCCAAGGGACCATGCCCAGCACAGACCCCACAGCTGCTGCCACTGTGCAGCACTCAGTGCCACCGGCAGGATGCATCCTACAGCTCAGCTCTGCTCCCTGCAGCACCCAGCAGGGGGACAGAGGTACCAGCACTCACCCTCTGCTCCCTACTCACACCTTGCCTCACTCTTGGAGCCCATTTAAAGCAGATTATCCCTGGCCAGGCTGGCATCCAGGGCCACCACAGCTTTTGCTGTTACCTGTGCTCACTCCAAGGATGCAGAGAAGCTGGTGACTCTGGCAGAGCAGCTCCAATCAACCCTGATCACCAAACAGAGAGACAAGAGCCCTGCTCTTGGCATAGCCTGGACCCAGCAACTCTGGCCCAGAGTCTGTGGTCACCCTGGGTGCTGGTGACAACCTGGAGAGGTGTGTGGGGAAGTCTTGCATGCTCCAGAGGCCAAATAAAGATCTTTGTTACAAAGCTGTCCTAACTCACTGGTTTGAGGGAGCCACAGGAAAGCCCAGAGCAGAGCTAAGCTCCTAAACCTGTCACAGGAACAAGCATAGCAGGGGCAGAAAGGAGGCTCAGACACTGAAGTGGCTCTGAAGGCAATGGCACAAAACATTTGAGAAAGGTGTAAGGCACTTTTCTCTGGAAACATCTCCCTTGTTCTCACCAGCTGTGCACCTGCTGGCACCTGGCCACCCTGCCACACCAGTGGGGCAATCCCAGAGAGATAAACTGAGGGGTCCCTGCAAAAAGCAGTGGCTGGGGCAGACTTGCTCAGGAGGGAGGCAGGTGCTGTTCCACAGAGAAGCTCTGCAGCAGTGCAGCCTGGTCCCACCAGGGGCCCCAGCAGCCAGGAGCCCCCAAAACACCAATTCTCAGAGGAGACCCACACAAACAGCTCAGAGAGCCGAGCCATGCTGCTGAGCAGTGCCTTGCAGACATCAGTCACACTTCTCCTTTCTACCCCTTTTCTTTCCCTACAGCATGGCAATGACTGCACAGGGAAAATCCTCTCAGTGTGACAGAAAAGACAATTGAAAAAGAAAGTCTTTTCTGTCTCCTTCACCTTCCCACATATCTTGTACATAAAAGCCAAATTATTACCCTAGAGACTAATAAAATGGTAATTGTAACTTTTTTGACCTTGGAATTTCAGGATGTTTACTGAAGAAGTTATTATTTCACATTGAAATTACTAACATGCATTCTTTAAGATTCCCTAGAGAGTGAAGCACAAGCTCAGAGAATACAGAACAGGATTTTTTTGTCCTGGCATGTGACATGTCTCATTAGGAGACGCCCACTGCTCTCCTTTACCCTGTTTTCTTTGCTCCAGCTCCATTTCCAGAGACAGGGGTGGAAAGTGAGCTGCCACTACCCATCAGCTGGAGAGTGAGAACTCTCTCATTTTATTTTCAGATGCTGACCACCTGCTAAGCCACAGAAATGCTGCCTTCAAACACCAGTAAAAGACTTTGAAAAGGAACAGGCGTGGCTCTAATTTCCATCGTACTGCTGCCTTGAAATGGGGATCAAAGCTCCAGCCTGGGGGAGAGTTGCTTTACTTTTTCCCCCCTTTTCCCACCCTGGTTTTTATTACCCACATGTAAGTTAAAATCCTAGCTTGCTTGCTGGTCTGTGGCAGTGGCATCAGAGATAGTGTGTGCTGGTTTGGGCTGGGATATAGTCAATTTTCTTTATAGTAACTGCCATGGGCTGTGTTTTGGATTTGTGCTGAAAATAGTGATGATAATTCAGGGATATATTTGATTTTGCTGAGCAGTGCTTACAAAGAGTGAAGGCCTTCTCTGCCCCTCACTCCACACCACCAGTGAGGAGGCTGGGGGTACACAAGGAATTGGGAGGGGACACAGCCAGGACAGCTGAGCCCAGCTGACCCAAGGGATATTCCATATCAAATGGCTTCATACTCAGCACATAAATCTGGGGGAAGAGGAAGGGGGAGCTGGATATTCAGAGTGATGGCATTTGTCTTTCCCAGTAAGAGTCACATGTTCAGCCATTCCCCCGATTCCTGGGGGTGTCTCAACACCCTCCTGCTGGGAACTGGTGAATGAATTCTTTGTTTTGCTTTGCTTGTGTGCACAGTTTTGCTTTACCCATTAAACTGTCTTTATCTCAACCCACGAATTTTCTCACTTTTACCCTTTGGATTCTCTTCCCCACCCCACTGGGGGGGCGTGAGCGAGTGGCTGTGTGGGGCTGAGCTGCCAGCTGGGGTTAAACCATGACAGACAAAGGGAGGGGATGATGTGCACAGGGAGCTGGAAACCTGCAAGCAGCAGAGCAGTTGCTCCTTCTCCAGGACATGGAGGAGCACCATCAGCCTCCCACCTCTCTGGGAGACAGCATCTGAACCTCTCCTTGCAAAAGGAAGATCTAGCAGAGCTCACCACCCCAGAGAAGCTCCAGCCTTCCCAAAACAGCAGCACGAGCAAGTCTTATCCCTTCCTTCACCAAAACCAGAACCCAGAAATGCCTTCCTTCTAGGTTAAATTCTCTTTTTGCCTTGCTCTAAACCACAGTATTTCTGTTCCCATATTTGGGCACTTTGAAAGAAGGCAAGCATAGGATATGGAGGCTTTAAAAAGCCAAGAAAGACAAAATGTTTGCTAGAGATCAGAGCTCAGGCCCCTTTGAGGGGTGGCACAGGAAAAGGCAGAGCACACGCACATCTTGCTGTGAGCTCTGAGTGCCTGGCTCTGGGATGCCCTACCCTGGTCAGCCTTCCTCAGGGAAGGCTAATTGCAGCCTAATCCTCAGAGTCTGCATAGTGACCTCCCTTCTCACAGTAACATGCTTACTCCAGCTTTGCCCCACACTCTTTAGGTTTGACACTGATTTTTTTACATACAAAGCTTGCATCTGAGGTGACAATTTTCTGTAGAAAGTCCCAGTTGAAGCCTCATTTGGTGTCCAGGAAAAAAAATATTATCTGCTACTTTTTTCTGCACACTCCTCACTAAATAAGAATTGCATGTACACTTCCAAATCAGCCATTGGCATGTGTACTCCCAGTTCTCTGGAAAACATTGGGCAATTGGATAGCAAGTAGTTACACTCTGTGAGACAGCAGTAAATGCAGCGTTATACATCCATGCTCTCCAATGCAATTATATGGGTTTTCATTAGTGAAAACCGGCCTGATGGCTCCAAAATCAGCAAGCAATTCCACTGGCAAATAAAGGCTTGAAGACTTCAAAGTCCATTCAATATCTCTGAAATCCAGCATATGTAAAGTTCCCAAACATTCCCATCTGTGCTATGCCTAGTTTGTTTTCTTGGCCTGCAGCATCAAAATGCAGTCATGTCATACAGCAAAGACTGTAAAACTGTGACAGCCCAGAGAGGAGTAAGCTTAGACAGATATCTCTCTAATCATTGCATCCCTTTAGTGCATCCCATCCTGACACACTGCAGGAGAGGCTGGAGTGTGCACTGAACAGCCAGCCTGCCTGCGACACTCAGACTGCTCACAGATGCTCGAGCACACGCCAGCTTTCCCTCGGATCTGAAGCTGCAGCTTTGTACAAATGGATCAGGACAAAGCTCTGCCTGCACTACCCACTGATACTACCAGATACTGACAGGACTGTGTCACAAGGCACTGCTCCATGAGCCAGGAGCACTTTTCTACTGACCTCAGTGTACTGCTGAACCACGTTCTCAGGAGTTGGTCCCATGAAGAGATAGAAGTCGAGGATCCCTCCAATAGTGCGGAAAGTCAAAGATGGGTTTGGAGACAGAGTAACATCTAAAAGGGAAAAAAAGGCCCTCAGCACAAACCAACTCTGCACTATACATGGGAATAGGTCAAGAATGCATCAGGGGAGGTTGAGACTCAGCATCAGGAGGCATTTCTTTACTGAGGGTGGGCAAATGCTGGAACAGGCTTCCTAGAGATGTCGTTGATGCCTTGAGCCTGTCAGTGTATAAGATCATTTAGACAATGCCTTAACAACAGGTTTAGCTTTTGGTCAGCCTTGAAGTGTTCAGGCAGTTGTATTACAAGTATGTTTCATGTCCAATCCAACTGAAATATTCTCTCCTATTCCATCCATCCTAGCTGTGCACCCTGGGCACTTCTGTGCACCTTGTGGGTATGACTGGATGAGCAAACAGAGCCTGAAGGTAGGCAGGCCCAGTGTTTCTGTAATCTCTGCTTTCAGATTGGCATGGTGCAGCAATATATCACAGAAACCCACACAGAGTAGATTGCATAGATCCATTTGTGTCCGTTTCATATTTATACAAAGGATCAACAAGTTTGTGTTTAGGGTTGCTGTATGCTATTTTAATCTTATTGAAAGCCATTGTCTGCCAGGGGAAACTGATTTTATAGACTAAGTGAAGATTCTCCTTTTCTGAAATTGTACCACTACATTAATGCAGTAAGGTGACCATGGCAACACACAAAACTATTCTCCAAAGACAGAATATAGGATTAACCTAAACTGATTTGATTTTGTTATGCCAATCTCAGAGGAAATTTCTTCCACCTTCTTCTTTCCCTCTATTTGCATATATTTTCATTAAAAAGTTAAGAATGTATTTTCCCTGAAAATGCCTAAAAATGTCCAAATTCCTTGTTAAAAATTCATTCTACTGAAATCCATTTGAAAAATCTTTGAAAAAAATCTATTCATCCTGGAAGCTTAGTTAGCCACACAGTCACTTATGTTTGTATCACATTAAAAAGCAGTCAGTAAAACAGTATTTGATATTTACTAATCTATCATATTTCTATATACAGTCCATCTAGAGAATTCCTATATCTTTTTACCTTGTGCATTGGAGTTCAGAAGGAGAACACCGTGGGCATTGGCGTCTGGTTCTACGCACATGTAGAAAGGGTGAACTCCATAGAGGTTGGCAAATGACTGAAACATAAAGAACACATGAACTATCACTTGACTTTGCTATTTTTCGTAGCTTTTGTCAGGTAGATACACATGCACAGACAAGGAAATAAATTAATTCATAGTTAGAGACTTATTTTGAAAGGTTGGAGATTTTTTCATCTAAATTGGTGCGAAGTCAAATTGACTGAAAAGTTATTTTTTTTTCTGCCTTATCACAATGGAATTTTTTAGTCTTTCCCATTTAAACCTTTGATACTGTGCTAAATCCTTCAAAATGGCATGAGTAAGAATCACTTTTCTAGTTAAAACAGACTCAGCCACTGACTCCAGTTCAGCCAAATATCTGATGAGTCCTGCTGGAGTCCAGCTTGTTTGGATGAACAGGGATTGATCCAAGCATGAAATGCAAAGCTCTCCTGAACCAGGATCTTGGCACACAATATACTTTTTCCTGAAAACTGCACTGTGAGAAAGCTTCTGATAAAAGGTTTCAAAGATCCCTCAAAACATTCACGGCTTTGTCTTTAATTAAAACTGATGATACCCGCGAAGCTTGTGACGTTCCATGTTTGCCACCTCCCTTTGGTGACACAAGCTAGGACAAAGTGCTGCAGAGTGAATTACCGTCGGTGCCTGGTCCCTGGCGTACATGCCATAGGTAACAAAGTCCATGTTGTGCTTGAAGGTTGGGTGCTCGTGTTCACCAAAGCCGTACACAGAAGTGGATGGCACAGCGGTGGTGATCTGAAGGAACTGGTTGGAGAAAAACAGATCAACCAGGGGACTGTCCCACCTGTGAGAAACAGAGCCAGCCAGAATTAGTTTGTTTCTCTTTGGAAAGTACTATTCTAAGTTCATGTCTGGCTATTTATACTCTTTATGTATTTTGGAGAATAACAGTATTAAAAATTCATTAAATTTTATGCATGTGTCTAAAGTGCTTAACCTAACACATTAAATTCATCTTGCAATGGTTGAAGATATCTCATCTACTTATGCAAAAAGAATGCATCAATATAATTTTTGAAAAGAGCAACTAAAACAACAGAAGACAGACTATAAATCTATTATCAAAATAAGTGGTTGCTTATGCTATTTCTATGACAACCAACGTGAAAGGCTAAAAATTGTAATTACACAGTGGAGTTCAGAATACTTAATGAGAACAACAGACATTTTATCAGCTTTTTTTAATGTTTTGCTGTATCAAGACCCAAATACCCCCAACTTCATGCAGGTGCCTAAAATAGAGGTATACTTTTCTCTAGACTCTGCTTGAACAAGATGTTTTTATTGTGATGACTCTCCTGCTTCTCTCACCAGCTTAATGCATTTATTTCTATTGAATCATCTGTGGACACAGGCTCACATTTTAATTAGGTGCTACATTCTGTTTCCTATCTCTAAAGCTATAATGAGCTGCAAGTTAGATGGGGGATAACATAGTCAAGCTGTGGAGAAGTGTTTTGTTAATGGTCATGTGTATGCCATGAGTAGCTCATTTAGATAGCACCCTCTCGAGCCTTGTTTAACCATGAATTTGTTACAGCTAATTAAAATAAATGAGCCTAAGCCATAGAGCACAGAAGTGGCATAACTCTCCTTTTAATGTTCTTCTGTCAATGATTTTGACAAAATTAAATGGTTGATCAAATTGACTGGTAAATCAGAGAAATGGGAGACGGGCTGTGTTGGTGGGGAGCAGCTCCACCCTCATGAGGAGAGCACTCTGGTGAGTGGCCTGCCCCCTGTGCCACCAGCACCCCTTCCCGGGGACGAGTCCCTGCTGCTGGGAGGACTGGGAGGGCACCACTGCTCCCACCACACTGGCAGGCTCTCCCCTCGAGGCTGCAAGGACAGCTGCTCATGGATAGGCACTACCTTGCCTCTCCATGCAAAGCTCAGGCACAAGCTATCCCTAAACTTTCCTGGACACATCCAAAGTCACACACAGGTACTAAAGGGTCTGTGTGTTTTTTTTAGAAGTCTATTTGTCCTTTCTTACAAGCAGAAGAAGTAAGAATTTGTATGTAACTCTTGATATGTTTTTTTGCCAGCAGGAACCCCACCCTCCCTCCTTTCCATCATCTCCACCTACATGCAGTACTGAATAAAATTATTTTCTTTTAGGAGGGTTGTGCATGCAAAACATCCCTGAGAATTAGATCCAGTCTTTCACAAATAAAGGCCTTTCTGCAAGAAGCAGTTGCTTTGCAAGAATAGGGATGGGCTCTGGAGCTGTATTCCTGCCCAAAGGAAAACTGTCACACAGCTCTGTTCTGTGCCAAGACAGGAAGGGTCACTGCTCTGAGCAGACCAGAGGGAAAAGAAAACCTCAAACTATACCAGAGGGGAAATGCTTTTGAAAAGTTTAAATATCTGTCCTAAGTCATTGAGCTCTCCCCATGATGTCTGTTTAGAGGGCATGAGGCTTTGTATATTTGTGGCACCCACATTATGGCATGGACATTTCCTGTCATGAGAACTCTTAGTGTTACCATGGCATTAAAGTATAACTTCATTAAAGTATTACTGCAGCTCAGCAAGTCCCCTTCCTGGCCAGGAGGGTCACTGGGGTGGTGCAAATGACAGCCCTAGGAACAAGCCTTCTGCCCCACCATATCTTTGCATGCTGTGGAGAAACTGGTTTCTGACTCATGCATTCCTTCAGGCAACTCTACCTCTGCATGACATTGCCATAACAGCGCCCTGCTCTGCACCCCTCCATGGCTCAGCTCCCTGGGGCTGCCACCCCCACCAGCACAGCTCCCCATCAGCCTTGTCCTTCCCTAGACCTCTGCATGCCAGCACAGCTATGCACTAAATATAGCATTAACCATGACATAAAAAGGCTGGTAATGACTCTCTTTTTTTATCTGGGCATCATTATGTCATCTCCATCTGAAGGAAAGCATGAACAGGTTTTCCCCTGGCACTATTTTCTTCCTTCACTCCAAGCAGCTTCCAGAGCCCTTGTGCTCTCCAGCACACCATGGTAGCTGTTGTGCTACTTTATGTGTTTGCTCATGTAGTGTTGGCAAGGAGCAATCATTTAAATGAAAAAAAATATGACATTCCTTAAAACCTTGGATGCAATAAAAGAAAATGTCATATTTCTCCACCTTCCCTCCTGCTGGCTTAAAGCAAATAGAAGGAACAAAACAGGAGGCAGCATAAAATGACATTATGCTTGCAGGAATTTGCATGGTTCTCCTTCAAGAGTCCTATGAACCATAAAACCACTGTGATGGACAACAGAAGGGGTCTTAAAAATGTAAAAATACAGCTGAACAGTTGCTCACTGTCAAAAATGCAGCCCCTGATAGAAGTTAAACAAGGCAAAGTCTGTCAGGACAAGAACCCTTCTTTTTTGCACAAGAGGTAATAGCTGCAGTCACATTTACTGCTGAAAGTCATAAGCTGTTAGTGTGTCTGTGGCAGGAGCACTCCTGCCCATGGAAATACAAACCAGCCTCCCCACACATCTGCCTGGCCCATTGTCTTTGAGCAGTCCTCCTGTCCAAGGAGTCTGATTGATAAAAGCTGCTCTTTTCTTCCATATACAGTGCACTATACTAAAGAGTAAAACTCTAATTTTTAACCTCTTATCAGGAAAAAAAAAGAATGACTCAGATTGAAAAGGTCTCTGTAAAAATTAACATTTTTGACCAGCAAGGGAACTAGTGTCACACCAGCAGTGAAGCCATGGCTATCAGGATGAAGCATAACTGGAGTGGACCAAGGAAGCAGTGTTAAAAGGAAGGTGAGTAAGCAGATAGATAAAACATCCTGCTCATGTTGAAGCTCATGACTAACATTGTCACAATGTTGAGGGGAATGACTAAAAGGCTGTACAAGATGGTTTTCAGGAGTGCAATCATCAGCCCTTTGTAATATGAACTGGACATGATGATTTACCTCTCTGAACAATACTCTGCTGAGGTTTATTGGAGGCCACTGGCTGCAGGGTGTGCAGTGGCCCAAAGCACTGATTCACCTGCCATGAGCAACCAGCTGGTGGCACTTCTGAAGGTGGTCTGACACAAGCTCCAGAATGAGCAGACTTGGGACACAGATATGATACATCATTAGGACAGGCAGTGTGCATTATCTGGACATTCAAAAGTAATTTTAAGTCAGGAGCAGTTTGGTCTTTTTTTTCCCTTCCTGTTGCAAGGAATCCTGGTGAACTGAGCTCATTATTTGAAGTTGTACACAACTGGTCCCCTCAGTCACTTGGAGAAAACATCCTCTATAACATCTGCTTTTCTTGGCCTCCAGACCACCCCATATATTATCTGTGTGCAAATTTAGTTGTAACTTCCCACAGCTACCCAAAAAGGGAGTCTAAGCCTCCTGGCAAAGCTTGGGCACACCCTTCCAGAGGGCCTGGGCTACCACAGTATGCACAGGCTGCCCACAAAGTGCTAAAGCCCCCTAGGGAGTGGGGAGTACACACTCTATTTTCAAATGAACCTCAAATAAACTGATTGACTCAGCACACTGGAGCTGCTGAGGAGCATCACCTAAGGAGCCCAGATCTCAGATTGCTAAAAATACTTCCACTGACTGCTGGTTTTGGCTGGAGCTAACCTTCTTCATAGCAGCTGGTATGGGGTGATGTTTTGGATTTGTGCTGGAAGCTGTTGATAATTCAGAGATGTTTTAATTACTGCTGAGCAATTCTTAACAGAGCACAACAGGGCTTTGCTGTTCCTTACACTGCCCCACCAGCAAGGAGGCTGCACAAGTAGCAGGGAGGGGACACAGCTGGGATAGTTGGCCTCAAGGGATATCCCATACTATATGGCTTCGTGTGAGCATTGAACCTAGCAGGAAGGTTGGCTGGGAGACTGCTGCTCAGGGAGTGGAAGGTGTCAGTCAGATGGTGGCGAGTAATTGTTGTCATTTGCATCACTTTTCTTTCTTGGGTTTTATCTCTGCTATTTTCCTTTTAATTACATTATTATTATTATTATTATTATTATTATTATTATTATTATTATTATTATTATTATTATTATTATTAATATTATTATTGCTACTACTACTTTTACTTTTTTTCCCTGTTATTAAACTGTTCTTGTCTCAACCCATGAGTTTTCTCACTTTTACCCTTCTGATTCTCTCCATCTTTCAGTCAGGTGTGAGCAAGCAGCTGTGTGGTTCTTGGCAGCTGGCTGGGGTTTAACCATAACAGTTTTTCACAACAGCTGTATTCCTTATTAGCTGTAACTCTTGGGACACCACTGGAGTGCAGAAGGTCCACCAAGAATGAATTTTGATATGTTTATCTTACTTAAAGGTGATTTGTCAAGTAGGTGGAGAAAATCAGCAGGAATAATCAACAGATTTTCCACAAACGTGACATTTATAAAAAAAATAAGAAGTGCAGAGTATATTTACAGTTATTGACACATTTCTGCTCTACTTCTACTGTATTCATTGTGTGATATCAGGAAATGTCCTACAACTCACTGGATATACAATGCTTAATTTTTGCTCTGAAAAACACTTGGTAAGTGATATACCTACAATATTTCTTGGCTAGGTAACATAAATCTTAATGATTAGAAGACTAAAATAATGGCTCCTACAAATTAGGAACAAGCCCATTCTATCTGTGATGCATACAATTTCCTCCCCTTGCTTCCAGCAAAACTGCAGTTATGACAATAGCATTATAAATCATTCTAATAGCCTTGCATATGTAAAACACCTTCGTGGTAAGTGGTGTCTGTGCTAAAAATAAAAAAAAAAAAGGCAGCTGAACTCTACAGCAGCCTTTTTGGAAATTAGGGAAAATCTTTATTAGTTTTTTTGTGTAGTATATTCCCAAGTGCAATAGCAAATGAGGTATTCCAAATGCTTAATAGAAAGTAGTCCCTATCTGGCTTGCAAAAAAAATGTTCTGCCTTCCATTATGTGTGTGACATCATGAAGGAAAAGCCAGGATATTAAAGTGGAGGATCAAATCAGTAGTCCATCCCTCTGCAGCCTGTCTCCAGCAATGGCCCAGGCCAGATATCACAAAGGAAGGCACAAGATGTCACTCAGAGCCAGTCTTGCAATAATCTGCTTATGGAGGAAGTTTCTGGCTGTTTTCATAGAATTAACTGATGTTGTGAAGCATGGAGACAGAAGCATTTGGGAGTTTTATTTTCCTACAGATGATTTTTTTATTATGCCTGAATGTGTATCCTGCTAGGCCTCCTGTGCCAGTGCTGCCCTGGGGCAATGAGTCCCACAGAGTAATCACACACTGCAAAACAAGCATGTGTTTGTTATTTATCACTGTCTTAAAGCACAGTTCCCAGCCATTTACTGTGTTTTTGAGAAAATCTGTGCTTTTTTGGAGCCTTCATGCTCTCAGTTGATAGCACCTCCTCCAGTGGTTGCTGTTGTCAGTGTGGCAGGAGCAGCAAGGCGAACAGTGCTTAACCTGAGTGTAGGTGCCACAAAACAACCCACAGGCTCTTTAGCTTGCTCACCTGCCTTAGTACAACACAGGATTTTCTCTCCTGTTTTACTAATGTAGGGTCTTGGCCAAGCACAGGACAGCTTCCCATAAGAGCTGCAAGATCAACCAGGATATCCTAAGCAAAGATTTACTAAACTAAAGCCAATCTCTGGACATAACATTTTTCCACTGACCACACCAATCTTGCCAAATCCTTATTTTCCATGATGGGAGTAAAAAGAGGCTCCCTGCAGTCTCCACTGCCCAACAATGCTGGTAGTTTGGGAGCTTCTCCTCTGGGACAGGAGATTCATGCACTAGTCCCTGACCCTCATGGTTCAGAACTGTGACTTGCAGCCTTAAATCAGATGCAGGTTTCTGGTTTTCTTGTGGAAAGGAGAAAGCACCTGACTGCTGGATGGGAGCAGAAGCTTTGCT
Source organism: Melospiza georgiana (assembly GCF_028018845.1). Classification (NCBI taxonomy): domain Eukaryota; kingdom Metazoa; phylum Chordata; class Aves; order Passeriformes; family Passerellidae; genus Melospiza; species Melospiza georgiana. The sequence continues at coordinate 66,062,626 of NC_080433.1, forward strand.
GTGTCTCATCTGATCCCCTTGGCATCTCCCTAGTGAATGTGAGGACATGGCACCTCCTTACCCCCATGGCTTTGGATAGCTAGTGGCACAGTAAAGGACCTTGCCTGGCTAGTGGGAAAAGAGCAGGAACATTGGAGAGGGAGAATAGCAGAGCAGAAGGAGGCAGGATGGGATGGGACAGAGAACAGGACAGCAGTGGATGAGAGGGAGAAAAGTAAGAGGGAGTAAGCCAAGAGGCATTGCTGGGAGAACAAAGGGAGGCAGCCCAAGAGCTCCTGGTCCCAGCAGCCCCCAGCAGTGCCTGGATCATCTCCCTGCATGACTCTGTCTAATTTTCACCCCATGCAGGCAAAGCAGCAGCTGTCAGCTGATTAGCTTGGAGCAAGCTGAAAATGTAGCAGGACTTGGCCTTTTATTCTTGCTCCTGGCTCTGCTTGAGGTTTGCAATCAGTTGTTAATGTCTCTCCTCTCACACAGTTTACTCCCTTCCCCTGTTATTGTGATTACATGGAGCCCTGAGTTTGTCCTGCCCTCCTTGGGTAGCTCAGCTAGGTCTCCCTGCACGCAGTGAGTGTGAGAAATGCCCTTAAATCACACTCAAAGCCTCCTCTGCCTCTCCCCTGCAGCATTTCTAATGTGGAATGAAATCATTCCTCACAAGGAGGAGGCTTTGTGCACAGGGGTACCAGAGTGGGGATGGGGTTTTCCGTCAAGCAGACAGACAGGAGCCTGACACCCCATTGCTTCCCAGCACAAAGCCAGGGATGGAAGGACAGACTGCAGCTCGGAAAGGAGGGCAGGGAAACACAGGTGGGGGCTTTGAAACAGCCACCCAAACCTACACTGTGTTTCTGCTTGGGACAGGCTGCTTCCTTCCCAGGCGGACTGTCAGCTGTGCCAGAGCATGCTGGGCATCATGAGGGATTTAGGCTTTCTTGGGGGGTAGGTCAGCCAGCAGCATGGCTCTGCTAGCAAGGGATAAGAAGCATAAGGGAAAGCAGATTTCTGAGGATCTGGAATTGCTTTACTATGGGGAAGTTTTCCTCAGAGATATTTAAAAGGTCCAGGAGAGACCCCTGACCTGGTTTGCTGCAGACACAAGTTATTATCCACCCCCACCTGGGGAGTGCAAATGCAGCACCTGTTGAAGAGGTTTTATTTGCCCACATTGATTGTTCTGAGCAGTGTTTGTGTGCACACAGAAATCAACAATTGACTCAGCTGTTCATTGAGGCAGGAAGGCCATTGCTGTTCACATCCTAAAGCAGGAGGCTGAAGTCCCTCCAGGTGTCAGGCACTTGCCTGTTTCTCAGGGACACACAGCCTGCCCTAACCTGGCCTGGGCACAGACACCACCACCTGTGCAGCTCGGTGCCTGGGAGCCCTGCAGCAGCTGCTCCCACTTCTGGAGGAACCCAAAGGAAAAGATTTGGTTTTTAGCATTCAAACCTGCCTTTGGGCAGGTTGAACTAACATGAAAATCTACTTAACCTGCCAGATGCCACCAGTGCACCCCTTGACTCAGGCAGTCAAGTGCAGCCTCTGATGGGAATGTTCCTGTAATGCTGCTTGCTGAGGGCTCATCCTCCCAGTAAAGTAAATGCAGCCAACCATAGATTTTAGGCCAGGATATATAACCTGCTTTCCTGTTTTGAAAGATTCCATCTGCACAGCTCTTTTGGTAGCTAAGGAGATTGCAAATCCCTCTAAGACAGGTTGTGGAGCTATCTCTGAGCACCTGCATTTCCTCACTCTGACAGGATGGACAGGCAAACAAATGAAGGGGAAGCATTTTTGCTCCTCACACAGGGAATACAACTAAACTGAATATCATTCAGCTGTGAGAGGAATGGCTCCCTGACAGGATCCTTTAGACTACAGTACTGGCTGTGCCCTTTCACATGAAACCAGAATTCCCAGGAACATACAATTTCCCTTTCTGTACACAAAATCCTGTGTCTCTGCTGGTGATGATATTTTGGGAGCAGCCTTGCCACTGCTTGCAGGATAGAAGTCCATTATTTGTGCATTATATTCACCCACAATTTCCTCTTCTTGGGCTTGGCTGGGTTTCAGGAGCACTCGTTTACCTGCCTGGAGGCAGTGTACAATTTCCCACGGGGATGCTGGAGAGCAGAGCATCACTGCTGCTGCTGTGCCAGTGCTGCAAACCAAGGCTGCCCTCTGCCTCCCTGGGCTCTGCAGCACAGCACGGCTGCACCCACACCTCTGCTGCTGCTGCTGCTGCTGCTGCTGGGCACGGGCCTTGCTGCACAAAGAGATGGAGGGGAATGCAGGAGGCTTCCCCAGGCCCACAGCAGGGCACTGAATGTGCCCTCCTGGAAACCTGCTCAGTGGGGTTGTGTCCCTCTCCTGACTTGTGTCCCTCTGCCTGTCACTGGAGCTGTGCCTTTGGCAGACCCTGCATCTGCTCCATGGCAGTCCCTCCCCTTAGCTGGGACATCTCAAGTTTGACCAATCCTGGCTAAAGCCTTGGGGTCTGGTGAAGGTGGGGAGGGCTGAATGAGAATGGGTCATGAGCTAGGCACTTATGCATTCACCCCTTACACCAGCATTCCAATTAATAAGCCTTTACAGGAAGAAGAAGAAAACTGGGCCTTTAACAAAACCCCACTGTTTACACAGAGCTGTTAAGTCTAATGAGAAATTAAATTATTTTTGTTATTAGAGTAATGCATAATGCATGCATTTAAAATAGCTTGCATAAATAAGACTTTACAGAACTGACTGTGACATGTATAAAGAGATGCCATGAGACTGTAGTTCAAAAGGATGGTCAGCTCATTAAAAACCCAGCATGATGGTTCCACCTGCAGACCATTCTTGGGGCTGTATGGTCTCATTTGCATCACTCATGTTAAGCCATCCTTAAATTGCTCACTGCTGCATTCTTAAAAGCAGCTGCCAGGAATGCACCTTGATTGGGACTCTCTTTCTAAGTAGCATTATGCACTAGAGATGTGTTGATGGAAGCCAAGGAAAACGGAAATTATGACACCTGGTGACATTTGTTAGTGAGAGGAGCTTTTGCTGAAGTTAAACTTATAGTACTAGCTTGAGAAAACAAATGGTATTTTTGCAGAGCGACAACTAGAGCCAGTGCCACTCAGTACATCAGTGGAAATTAGAGGCTTACAGCCTCCACTGCTTTGACCTCCCTAGACCTGCCTGCTGGAGAGTGTCAAGAGATCTGGCACTTAGTTCCTGACACTCAAATTTCAGAAATCTTAGCTCAGTGCTTTGACGAGTTGAGTTTAGCAGCATCCAAAGCCATGAAATTGTAGCCTCAGAAGTTTTTTGACTTACTGCATAAACTTTTATACATGCACATGGATAATTGTCTGTTACACGGGCACATACCCCCATTAATAATGAAAGTCCTTCCAGGACAAGGCACAAATCTGCATTTACACCTTGTCCCACAGACACAAGCAACAGGGTGTAGGTAAAGAGTGCTCACCTCATCACACCTAACTTTTACAAAAAGCAATATGAATCATGTGTAGTACTCACAGCACAGTGCCAGTGCTCTTCCTCTTGATCTTTAAGTGTGTGGAATCATCGGAGAACTCCACCTCATAGTTGGCTTCTTCAGCAGTGACCCCGGGGCCATCGATCTTCAGTGGGACTTCAAAGCGCTGCGCGTTGGGGTCGTAGAGCTAGAGCGAGGTGAGCAGGGGGCAGGTCAGATCACTCCTTAGCATGCAGTGCTTTGGTTAAATGATTCCAACCCCCAAACACTCACCCTGAACCGCAGTCTGTCCTTGGTCTGGAACTCCACCTCAAAGACGATCGGGGAAATGTCATTTCCGAAGAGGGACAAGGCCTGGCGCTTGTTCAGCGTGACTCTGCAGTGCAAACACGGGCTGGTGACCACCACGAGGGATCACTGGCTGAGACCACCCTCGGGCAGGCCAGGGGAACCACCCAGCTACTCTGTGGCAGCTCTTTAAAAATAAATCATTGACTTACTGAGAGAGATAATCCCTGAGGCCAGTTTAGGCCTTCCTTGATGTTAATGGATAAAACAGAGGCCACCAAAGAAAGGAGACCTCGTAGTTTCCTGAGACACAGCTGCCAGGGCAGGAGGGAGCACTCTGTGCCTGCACCTGGTTTCCTCACCTGAGGTGTGGCGAGAGCACAAGCCCCAGTTCTATGGCAATGCACAGAGAAGGGTGTCCCTTTCCCTCCTTGGGGAAGGAAAGTTTTCGGGGCAATGTGTTCGGGAGAGTGCCCGGGGCGGCAGCTCCGGCCGTGGGGCAGTGCCGGCCTGCAGCAGCCGGGGAGCCTCCCGCACGGACTCACCTCCAGCCCTTGTCGGTCTGCTCGGGGCCCCCGCTGCGGGCGTAGCCGTAGGGACTGTTCTCCGGGAAGAAGCACCAGGGAGCGTTGGGCACATCGCTGGAGCACCAGGTGCAGCCCCGGGCCTCGCAGGCCTCCCGGGAAGCGCCGGGCTGCGGGTGGCAGTCAATGCGCTTCTGCACCGCCACGCTGCCGGGGCACTGCGCGTCCTGCTCCTCGCCCAGGCACCCGCCCAGGGCTGTGGGGGAAAAGCCGTCAGAGCAGCAGGGAACCGCGTCAAAAACCCCGCAGCACCGCAAACCTCAGATATTATTGGTTCTGGATGTGCTTTCTCCCCGTCTTAGGGCTGGTACCCATTATCCCATGAACTAGGACTGGCCTAGCAGCTGCCTGCTCATACCAGAGCGAGAGCAGCAGCCACTTTCTTTTACAAGCCGAGGCACTGGGTCTGCATTATTCTGCACTCAGAGCTGCCTGTGCTCAGCTGAAGCACGACTCGCTTGAAATACTCATACAAAGTTAAATAGCAGCATAATGAAGCTGCTGGTGAGGCATGAGAGCAACACTGCAGGCTGGCAGAGCAGGAGGGAGTCTTCAGTAAGGACTGCTATCAATATTAAAATGTTACATTTTCTGTATAATTATGTTATTCACAGATGTTTTCTAACTATACAGACACAGGTATGTGACAAGCAGCATGTACTTGTATGGTATAAATAGAAAAATAGTGAGTGTATGTTCATATTGGGTTTCTTTTCTGTATCTGACAACTGTATCTACATAGTATTAGTAGTTTGTTTTAATATAGGTATGGTTATGAGTAAAGGGAAGATGCCAGCAGTAAAAGGCATGTATTAGTCATTCACAGAATCATCATGAAAAAGAAACTGTGAGTAAGGTGCTAAATTTGCCCTTTTTACAGCTGCAAGTCAAGCCCTCTGGTTGAGAGCCTCAGAAGAGCAGGGGGACCACAAGACCAGCTCCCTGCTGTGCTGACAAACTGCTGTTGGTAAATATTCTCAGAGAGAGCAGGCATATCACTGGCAGCATACTTATTCTGAAGTTAATTTATGTAATTTTAGTCATTACAGCAATATTCCAAGATTAAATCTACTTGAACGATAATTGCCCTTTTCTACAAAATGACTAATACCTCTGCTTTCTTTTTTTTTTTTTTTTTTTTTTTTTATGCGGACTGTTGTGTGCTTGAAAGCCTAAAACATGATTGCTGATGCAGTCTGGGCTTCTCCACAGAAAAAATTCTACAAGCAGATGTGCACAAGCAGTAATTATGTATACTAGGAAAAGTTACAGAATGAAATAGTAGATTTTCGCTAGAGAATGCCATCATGCTGCAATGCCAGAGTTGATTTCTAAGTGGGGGGATATGAACACAGAAAAGCAGGAGTGCCACCTACATTTTTTTTGAGCAAACTCTCATGCCCCTTTTAGACAGGAACATCTGACACTCAGGTCTGATGCTCCCCGGCTGCTCAGCAGAGCTCACTGCTCACTGCCCCCGTGCCTCATTATCATCTTCTGGAGGCTGGAGTTAACAGGAATTATCTGGCTGTTAACCTGCACCAGCTGCTGGGCGGGCACCATTGGTTTCCACCTCTGTTGGTGGGGCAGAGTGTCAGGTCCCACGGGCTGACTGCTCTCTGTCCAGCATTCACCCCTCATGATACATCACATAGAAAAGCTATAAATTCTTATCCTCTTTTTCATCCAAAGCATAATAGGAATATGAATACCCTTCTGCACTCCTGCAATTATTTCTTCTTGGAGCACAAAATAAACAAAACCCATCACATTTCATTTTGGTCTGGAGTGTGTTTTCTAGTGAGAGTCAAATGCAGCATTAGTGTTTTCATGGCTGAAATCAAGAAGAGTATGACTGAACACACTACAGCAGATTATTAATGTAGTGTCATTTTACACAGGATAGGTTTGTGGGAGACTTTTATGAACTAATTTGTATTGTAAAATACTTTCAAAATACTTCTTATGAACGAGATTGTGAATGACTAACCTAGTTCAAAGGAAAAAAACATTCCCCCAGTAGGAGCCAAGAAATTTCTTCCATTTTTTCTCCCATTAATGCAAAGCTTACATTTTCCAGCAAATTTTAAAAACAAAGACTTGGAGGTGTGAGCAGCTGAATAAGGCTGCAACCTTATTCATCCCTTGTTCCTGGATTTACTTCTATTGTAGTACAAATGTGATCACAGCAAGTGGGAAAATACAATTTTCCTTCCCTACTTTTAAAAATAATTTTAAAACCATAATTTTTACTGTATTTACAGCACATGTCTGTAAACATATGAAGACTAGATCCAAACAAGCAGTTGAATATATAGCAACACCTATGGCTACTTGCTGCTTTTCCATGATAATTTCCATGGGAACAGAAGCTAAGGAAAGGCAGTTGGAAAGATATAGGTGAAAAATAATCCTCATAGTTTTTAAAAATCATTCACTTTAATTTTGAAAAATTGGATTAAAATTAAGGCATAAGGAAGGAATTGAAGTATTACCACACAGTTTTTCATTTAATAATATAAGTATTTACATTTTTGGTTCATCATTGTACATTTCAAAGGCATTTGCTGCAGAGGTTTCATCCTTCAGCAACAAAATAATATGTATTCTCCCTTTACTACTCTCTGGACCAAATTAACCTCTGGTATGCTGGGGTAAAAATTACAGAAAAAAACCCCTAACAAAGCAATAGGTATCTTCAGAGCTGAATGATCCCACTGATTCCCTTTTGACTATGCTGGTGCCCAAGTGCTGAATGCACTGGAGGACTAGGGCATATTTCTAAACAAGTCAGCTCTGCTGTCCTCCCACAGTCACCTCAGGTGGAGTCAGTGCCATGCCTGTTGTCTCCTTTTCTATGGAAAACAGTAATTTCTTTTAACACCTCTTCTATTGTTAGCACTTTTATATTTTGCTTATGAAGCCTAGGACAAAATACAAATGTGGTGTACTTACCTGCAAGCACAACAGCCAAGAAACACAGGCTCCTCATCCTTGCCATGGTTGAAGGAGGACTTGTGCAGGCAGTCTGAAGCATTTTATACAAGTCAGGGGCACGATAAGCACTTGTTCTGATACACAATCAGAAGCATTGCAAATATGTTCTTAGAATTCATATCTTTAATGAGATTATTTGTTACACATGACCTTGACTGTATCTAAGCAGATAAGGTGAGATACAGTCTAATTTTTCCACACACTTTGCTCAACTTCTAAATTCCAACTTTGAGAGGAAAATGTGATTTTTCCATGACTTCTTAGAAAATTAATTTTTCGGAGACCACCTTTGTTTTTTATTTAACACTAACATGTTCAGACACGGGAGTGCAGTGCTTACCTTTTTCTGATTTCATATTATCTTTTATTACGTATATGGGTTTACAGCACAGATGAAGTTTGGAGAAAAACAAACAGTCAAAGAATTCTCCATTAAAACAAGACAGTGATACTGTGACCTTTACGAAATGACATTTTTCTTCCAAGTACTTGATGGCAAGAACTTTCAGAGCAAAAGTGTGAAAGCTTTGTTCTACGGTAAGACCTGGTTTAGGTAGAATATCTTTCTGGAAGAAAAAAAAAACATTTAAAACTAAATATTTTTTATGACTACATTATGTAACATTAGTGCCTATCAGGAAATAAGCCAAACTAAATATATGCAGTGCCAGGCATCACTGGAGAGGAAGATCTGCAGCTCAGGCCATGGTCACACAGCCCCATGTGCTCAGAGTCGAGCAGCTGGACAGAGGGCAGGCTTTTCCCAGGGCTGCAAGGGCTTCTGTCCTGCAGCTGCAAAACACAATATTCATATGAATCTTGCACCCACAGTGTCCAGCCCCAAAAACAGGGGTCACCAAGCTGTTGGTATCATTTGTGTAGCTTGGCACAACACCTGCTGGGCCAAGAGGAATGGGGACCCTCCACAAAAAGCCTCTCATGTGAGTCTTATGTGTAAATTCACTCTCCACTGGAATTTGCTCAAGGTTGTCACATAGTCCCAAATAATTTGTGTCTATACCCTTTGAGTAGCTAAAAAGCATGATAGACAAACTCTAAGTGGTAGTGCTGCTGCTTATTTTAACTAATTTTAACTAATTTTAAACTTATTTTAACTTAACTAATTTTAACTTATTTTAACTAATTTATACATTGTTTTTAACCAATCATTCATCGCCCATCTCCATCAAAACCTGGAACACATTGGTAACCTCAAATTGCAAGCAGCATTTTCATCTTTCAAGCTGAGCAGAGAAGGAAGTAATTCCTCCAAGATCAGTAAGAGGCATCAGCACTTTTCCTTGTTTGACAGACCATATGCAATAAGGCAAGAGAGGTGTCATCTCATAGGAACAGGAGTCACCTGCTTCATTTTATGTCTGTACTGTACTAAGTGTGAGGGAATCCCCCTAGGGTTCCTAAGTACTATAAAATCACAAATAATGGCCAAGGAGAACACAGACATGGGATATATGGGCTATGGTGCTCACCAAGCTACTCTACTGCAGTGTAAAACTGTGGGTTTAAATTCAACACCTTTGCAAAGGAAGTGAATTTTTTATAAGGAGGTATGATGGACAAGACAAAAAAGCAGTTCACATTCACAGCTTTATTTGTTACCTACACAAGCTATAATTTACAGACTGATATTTTCTGAAAAATAAAAACAAAACAACCAAAAAACCTCAATATCCAAACACTGTTTCTGAATCTACATAAAATTTTAAAATTTGCAGAATTTACAAATTAATATTCAGAGCAGTTGGGTAAATTATACAACCTCCCTCAATATCCAGGTTCCAAGAACTTCAAAAGTCATACAGGCACAAGATAAGATATTTTCTTTATACAACCATCTATTTACATAGCTTTTCCCAATAAACGTGGTTCAGTTCTCAAAGTAACTGCCAAGGTTTGCAAAACAGTGTATTTAAAATACATTTAGCAGCATATAAAATTAGATAAAAAGGAAAGACAATTTGCTTAAAAAAAAAAGAAAATGTGAGATGATAGAAACAAATCCGTAAGAAAAATAGATTAAGATATATTTATCATGACATTATGAACATCTAGTCATTGCAGAACATAGGCAAAACACAAAACATAGCCATTTGTGGGCATTTGTGTTCTAGTCCTGAGCACAGAGTACACACAGCTGCACAACTTTGGTCAACACAGATTATATGCTATCAACACACAAATCATATGGCATTTGCTGTTAGCAGGATACAGCCATGTCAAGTAGATGTACTGTTAACAGCTTCTTCCCATCTATTATTCACTCCACTTTCCTAACAACAGTGGAAGTGACCTTTAAAATCTTCAAACTGCCTCTCATGATCAAAGGCTTATTCCTGGGACACGTTCCTTCCTCTGTTACCCTAAAATGCAAAACAGCTGATCATACTTGTGAGTGAAATACAGCAGAGCACTTTTGTTATATATTTCAGGTTATAATTTTGAGATGGTCATTACAGAAGACTGAATTCCAGTTAATTTAAACTGCAAGTATTACATATGCATACAAATTCAGCCATAATATATAGAGATACATGTGACTGTTGAGACTCAAGCATGTTACCAAGAGGTTATTAAATACAGTACATATTTTAAGGACAGCAGGTCTAGTGGAAGAGTTCACGCATTTTCAGTTCATTCCAGTCATCAGTGTTTAACTACTAGACATGCAGCAAACTGCATAGAGTGCACCTCAAATCGATCAATTTATTCCTTTATCCCCTGTAATTTCAATTACTGGCAAGATCTTCATTTGCATCTCCTGTATCTGAGATCTGTCCATCTATAATATTCCGAGCTTTCCAGATCCTCACAGTGCGATCACTGAAAACCAAAACAAAGCAGTATTAGAGCACTGTGAGTACACTGGGGAGGGAGAGAGGGCCAAGGGGGGGCCAGGGACACTTCCTTAAAAGCTTGAGTGCCTTATTCAGAAAGGTATTGTTGGCAAAATACCAGCTCTTTAATGGACATGCAAGGGTTATTCCATCTCCAGGAGACTTCGTAATTTTACATGTACAACGCTGAAGATTCCCTAACCTTATCACAGCACTGGCTATGACCTTCAGCCATCTAAGAATGTATAAAGACTTTATGCCTAAAAAAGTAAAGAGTTGTCAGTCTATCATAAGTAAAAAAAAGCACAAAACCATAAGAAAATATGAAGTCCTAACTCTCCAACAAAAAATACCCAACAAACCCAAACCCATTGGCAAGTTGCTAGATAGCACATACCAGTGAGCTGATGTTTAGAAGCCCAGACTGTAGTTATGTACTTTTGGAAAAAAATCACTATTTACACAATTTTAAAGTATGTGTAAATAAAATATCACATAAAATGTGTCGCAAAATGCTGTTATAATTTAGAAGTAAAATAAAGAGTTAGTCTTGTTAAATAGCAATTTATTCCATGAAAGGGAAGTTATGAATTTCTCATAAACATTAACTTGAGTGACTAGCCAACACTGATTCATATATTCCTCACAACTCCCTCAAAAGAAACCAGCAGGCTGAGCAGACTTTGTGACAGTTAAAAGTGTTTTCTGACCTGTGCCTTCATTTCACTGTAAATTGTTAGGAACCATCTAAATTTTTTAGACCTTAAGCCCACTGCTAGAAATACCAAAAGACTGAAAATTTTTAATGACAAAAAAAAAAAAAAAAAGAATTTCAGATGCATGTATGTTCTAAAAGGATTAATAATTTTTAGGCAAACACAGACATAAGCTTTGACTTCTACACCCCTACCTATTAGTGATTAAACATAAAACCTGACCACCAAATATGAAAACTTGGCAATTTTGAAATCCTGCTATGATTCAGAAAGACCTGCTTGTAATTCAGAAGGCCAGAAGCTTCCACAATTGGCACAAGAATGCAATACGTCAGCTGTCACAGCTCCTGTGCTCAGACTACACCACAAAGAGGCTCTGTTGCCATCTCCTGCAACTATATTCTCCATAACAAGGTACTTCTCTTGGTCAATTCCCCTGAGGTTTCAGGTCCCCAATTTGCTCACTTTTACTGAGCAAACAAATATTCAAATCAAGGTGTTTACAGGACAGTAGCATGGCTTGCAAAGCTTCTCCTGTATGCCAGCACTTAAAAGCAAACCAAGCACAAACTAACAGGGATGTGCCATGGCTTTTAGGAGAATTTGCACAGGTAAGGAATTAGTCTCACCAGGAAATAGTAAACTGCAGAGACAAGCTTATAAAATTCTCAAGTACTGCCAAATTCTCCCTGCCATCCTTGTAGATCAGTGGTCTCCAAACTTGTTCTGATCATGCACCCCCTACCACTAAAATTTTTTTAAGCCCACACTGCTGTGTGTATTTGTTAATTATATAGACATACCACTGAGTTCTAATCATTTATTCCAGCACCCCAATGGGTCATGCTGTGCATCCTCTGGGGTGCAAGCACCCCACTTTGGGGATGGCTGTGATAGATACTAGCATTGAGGGGCATGGACTGGACAAGGTCTCCTGATGCTTTCTGTGCAGTGAGTTACACATGCCCTAAACACACGTGCATGGACAGGATTCTAGCAGGGGACACAGAAAAGATGCATGGAGAAGAACTCACTCTGCTGCTGTAAAAATCTGGCTGGAGTTGGTGCAGATGGCATTTATTGGGCTGTCATGTCCCTTCATCTCCCCAATGGGTGCAAAGGTGTCCACGTTCCAGAGCTTGAGGGTGCCTCCCCTGCAGGCGCTGAGCAGAACCGGCACCCCGGGCACCAGGCCAAGAGCACAAACCCAGTCCTTATGGGCATTGGGGACTTGCTGAAAGAGAGAAGGCACACCAGTCTCACAGGGCTGCAGAAAATTCCAGAGCAACAAGCACAGAAGTGGAAAAATCCCACGTTGTAAACCTGATTCCTTGTCCTGCAGCAGTTTTGCTACGTGGCTCTGGGTGGATTCTGCACCTTTAGAGCAAGGACAGTGCTAACTTCCAAGTGTGTTTGTTTTTGTGAAATAATACTGCAAAACAGGAAAAAAAATCTAATATGCACAATTGACCTAATGTGGAACAGAAATCAGTTTAGGATAATGCAAAGTCTGCATCTTTTCTAATGCATATTTGAATGCATTTTTGAACACATGGTCTCTGTATATGTTTCAAGTCTCTGTAACTGCTATAAAACACATAAAAAGAAAATCCAAAAAACTGCACAAAAATACACCAGGAAGACAGAAGCTGTGTTTGCCTTCTTTCTTTCCTCTTTTCCCACTACACATTTTACATTGATTTTGTGATGTTGCACTTCACAGAAACACATTAATTCTTTATTGAGGAAGGGCACTAGCATTTTAGTTCTCATTCAGAAAGCAAAATGCTGCACAGACCAGCTGAGAACCACATCCTTTTGTTGTTCTCACAAATAAATACATGGGGAAAAATAAAAATATGGGGAAGTAATAGCCAAAATTTGCTGTCTTTTGGGGATACCAAATGTGGCTTTTCTCTGGTTCAGTTTGGTAAGAATTGCTTTGCTTTGCTGCATTGCTCATAATGGAGTACATTCAGCTTTCTAGGAGCTTACCTTAGTGTTTCATTTATAACATACACAGCTACAACAGCACTGGTAGTCTGATTCTGCAGCATTCCATGAAACTAGGAATGGCAGCAGGGGGGTGGGGTGGTTGTGGTTTGTATAAATCCCAATTTTGTCACAGCAGTGTTTTGTGACTTGAGATGTGCAACATCAGGTGAAGCAGATGATCTCCAAATTCTTTTGAATAGCATGCTTGTTAAGGGATTTTCATTAATTACAGGGGATCAAACCTGGTCAACATGTGTATGCCAAACCAGAACTTCTGATGCAACATTAGCATTTCTGCTGTAAAGCAGCTTGGCTCTGTTTCAGGTTTTGTTGCTGGGTAGATTAAGGAGAGCAGCTGTTCAGTCTGCAACCTTGGAGGTTTTGAAAACTCAGCTGGGCATGGCCTTGAGAACCCAGACCTAACTACAAAGTTGGCCTTGTTTGAACCAGCAGGACAACTTTACATTGTGTGACCTCCAGTGGGCCCTTCCACTCTGAATTATCACATGATTAGCAAAGCAACAGCATTTCTCATTCCCTATAAAAGACCATGAATAAAAATTACTTCTATTCTGTCAAATGCTTCAGTCTCATCTCATTGAAAAACATTCAGCATTTTATAGAAATGAAAGAAGTGTGAGATTATTCTTATCAAGTTCTAATTTTCAAACCAACAAACGGGAAGGCAAAATAGAGAAATCATGCCCACATACCAAAAGGAAAACAAGGAAAGTTATATAGCTAGTCCAATTTACATACTTATTCACCCCTGATCCTGTATTCTTTCTGATGTTAAATTAATTGCAATAGCAAAAATGCATATTGCATAATTTTTTAATGAGCCTAAAATGCAAGAGTGAAGACACTCCTTAAAACTTCAATGAAGTCACTCTGAGAATACAAAATCTTTCCAGTGCCTATGATTTTGGTACAAGATCCTTAGCATATTTTTCTGGACAGACAGATGTGAGGGCAGATGTCCCAGTACGGGCAAGTGAAGATTTTCTATAAGATGCTAAATTTATGAATCCTTATTTTAACTGAGAAGTCTTTGGAGTATTCTGAAAAGGAACTGGCACTGAACTGGATGATTTTGAATGATGGTCAAGAAAGTTTATATATTTATGGAATACTAATTATGCCCGTATATAAATTTTCTTTTTAAAGTAGCTAGTCCATTATTTTCTCATGTCCCAGTATTTTAAAATTTTATTTATTTCCTTGCTATCAGTCTGCATATTAAATGCATGCTCCTCCTTTCTCTAAAAGTTACTGCAAAACCAGCACTCTCTTCTGGTATTTGTTTTTCTGCCTTCCAGTTCTTGCTCAGTTTCAAGTTAAATAATCACAACTATACCTCAAGAACTTCTCATAAGACCTAGAGGAACAGACCAGCTTACAGCAGGTAGACAAAAAGCAAAGTTCTTCATGCCAAACAAATTGCGATTTCCCTAGATTTGAGGTCCTTTTACACCCACTCCCTTTTTTTCCTTTTTACATAAGGAAAAACATGCAGCAAATATGTTCTGAGAGCAAGTGTTATTGTGAGTGCATTGTATACATAACATCTGCACTGTATAAGGAGATGATCTAAGGTCCAAGACTGGGTGGAGTGAGATAGGCTGTAAAACCTCTTCACAAGAAAATACTCTGTATACTGATCTAAAGTATTGTTTCTCATTAATGAGTTCCCAATCCAAACTTTACTAACTTGTCAAAGACAAGTATCCAGTGATTCCAGTCACAGATGAGGCAAATGTTGCTTTTATTCTGAAGCAGAAAAACAACCCCCATGTACTCAGAGCTAAAACAGGATAACCACTTCACCGGAATTTCCTGATGCTACATGCACAGAAGAGAAAAGCAACTGCATGTAAAGATCAAGTACATTATTCATTTCTTTCTTAGCCAGCGCTCTATGCCTTCCCTATTAAAAGCACCAGTGTCTATGTGAATAGTCATTGTACGAGTCTGAACATTTATACAGCCTGAAAACAGTTCTACAGCGTGACTGTCACAGCAGCTGCATGATTTTTTTCATTACCTGAAGAAGGTCTTTTTGAGACAAATCCCATTTCTTAATTCCATTATCTCTCGAGCCACTAAAAAGGTTATCTCCCATAATAGCAAGTGCTTCAATGCCATCATAATGAGGAGGTTCAAAATTGTGTGTAGGACTCACGCTTCCAAGAGCTCCTTCAGTCACATCAAACATCTAAAATAAATAATAAAATATGTTATACGAAATTTTCTGCCATCTAACCTGCTTGAAAGTCATGCAGCAAATAACTTCAGGGAAAAAAAAAAACTATTACAGTCTTATTACAGGCCACAGTAACATGATGTATATTTGACAGAATTTATCTACCAGAACCACTCCTTTCTCCTCTTCCACCTCTTGCCTGAAGTGGGAATACTCCACTGACCTCAGAGAAGACTGCTCTGGGAAGAAGAATTACTACTACTTGAATATCATATAAACAGCAGCTTCACAGGAAGGGCCCATATATACCCTGTGTGTTGGGCTAGAGAAACAAAGTTCATGAGTAAGTTTGGGAAACATAACTCACTCTGGGAGAACTGCACAGCTAAGTAGTTTCAGAAAGAGGCATTAATATGTTTTTTTCTGGACATGTTGTTTTGGTAAGGGTTACATACTGTTACACACTGATGCTTGCTTTTCATGTACTAGACACACCTCTCTCCTTGTCTGTGCTCCAAGAATGGGGTGTTAAAACAAACTCTTTAAGAAAGGTTGCTTCAACAGTTTAAGCCATAATCAATCCCATCAGGTCTTTGTTGCTGGAGCTGCTGCAGTGTAAGCAATCCTGATTCATTTTGCATTGTAGGGAACCAGAACTCACCGAGTGAGACTGAGCTGAAAGAACAGATGAGCTGTAACTTTTTAAACCACCAGCTCTGTTTCACAAGCAAATGTCAAACTTTATCCTCTATTATTTGCTCTTTATTGGCCTTTTAGAATGAATAAGCTTGACAGCAGAAAAGGGAGAGCTTGGTAGTATAAAATAATACCTTGTGAGCTAAAGGTATTTTAAAATATGTTACCACATTCAATTAACATGCATCAGTTCCAACTGTAACAAAAAATTCAGTGATAAACCAGAAAAATCAGGTACCTAGAGATGACCAATATTACTGACTAAGTAGACAAGACAGTAGTTTCCTGTGACATGACACTATCTGTCACCAGGCCTGGTAGCCCTACAGACCTACCCATGCAGAGAAACACACATTGTGAAGGGGTTAAAATGGGCCTTAAAGATCATGTAGTCCCAAACCCTCTTTGGTACTAGGGACACCTCCCACTTTAGCAGGCTGCTCAAGGCCTTATCCAGCCTGGCATTGATTACTGCCAGCATTGGGGCATCCATAACCTCACTGGACAGCCTGTTTCAGTGTCTCACCACCTACACAGTGAAGAATTTCATGTTAATATCATAACCTAAATTTCCCCTTTTTCCATCTGTGCCCATTACTCCTTGTTCTGTCACTACAGTTTCTGATGAAGAGCGTGCCTCTCTGGCTTCCCTGTAAGCATCCTTCTGATAATGGAAAGTTATGAGGTCTCCACATAACCTTCTCTTTTCCATGCTGAATGGAAGCATTGAGAATTCATAGACAGCTGGCTTGACAATTCTGGAGACATTCACTTTGGAGAACACACACTACTCTGAAACACACAGAAATGGCTGAAATACCCCTGGACATTGTAGTGATGTAAGTCAAGAGGCAGGCAGACCTAGGAGGATTTATGCAGCCTGGCCACAGAAAGGAAGGACAAGAAGGACAGATAAACTTCTCTGCTGCTGACAGCTTTGTTTTCCAAAAGCCCTCCCACCTCCTTGCTTGTCTCAGGAGCTCACAGCATGACAAACTTGGATTACATGATCCCACCCTGTTGTTCTCACTGAGGTCCTTCCCTCATTACTGTGCCAGGATGGCAGCTCATTACAAAACCAATATTCTGAACTGTGCAGAGAAGTAATTCTCAGTGTCTGCCTCTGTCTCCCCATTGCCTAAGAATCCCCTGGCCTCTAACCATAGGGACATTGCTGAGAGGATTCAAATCCACAGCCCAAACTGTCCAGCTGTGCACCAACCTCCCAGGCAGTTTTTTGCATCTGGCACAGTGCCCAGCCAAGCATCCAAGAATTACAGAATAATATGAAAAAATGAAAGCCTAGCTCAATGAGAAATCTCACACAGGTTCTGGATCTTGCTCCACCCCTAGCTGTGTTCATACACTCGTCTCCAGTGTGTGAGAAGAACAGAAGGGTATCCCCTCATAACAAGCTAGGGTTTCTTGCCCATTCTCTTTGGCCTCATGCATCACACATTCTTGCAGTGTGAGGGTCGCCTTTACATGATGATCTAAAATTTATTAAGTCTGGTGATTTGGGTGTAGCCCTGAGAAACAGGAGCTTGTAGGTTTAAATAGCCACTGGCTGATGTGAGACAAAAAAAAAACAAACAAAAAACAAAAACAAAACAAAAAAACAAACAAAAAAAACCCCCAAAAAACAAACCAAAACAAAACAAAAAAAAAACAAACAAAAAAAAACCCTCCTCCCAAAAAAACAGATTCCACAGCCTTGAGTAAATTAATCACAACTCCAAGAAACAGAAAAGTATATTGGCCACCTTGCCTGAGAAGTGCTGACCTGGCTGTCTTCCCCACTTCAGAATGAGCCTGGGCTAAACCCTGGACTCTCTTACAAGAGGAACACACAGGGTGTCTCTGGTGAAACAATTAGGTCTGCACTCCAGAAGAGAGGCACTGACTTAAGATAAAGAGCTAAATGTTACCTAAAAGTAGGTGTTATGAATATTTCTCCAAGACTTTGTACATCTGACATCCAATTGAATGGGGATTAAGAAAAAACTAAACTGGAGACAACCATGCATCCATATTTCTTGGTGAAACAAAAAAGGCATTGAAGTGGTAAGTATTATGACTGAATATTATTCATGATCCATGACTGGTGAAATAATTTTCATTTTGGCTATCATATTTTGAATGTGTAGATGAGAGACACTTCTGCTGAAGCCTGCATCCCATGCTGATATGCCAAGTTACCTTTATATAATGATCCTTTGAACCAGTGATAATAAGATCTTGTCCATTGGAGATCTGATCGACAGTAAGGCACATTACAGGACCCTGGTGACCAGTTAGCTTTCCTGTAGACTGAAATCTTTAAGGATAAGAGAAGAAATGAGGATTTGTTAATTTTTCACATATCCAATACAGTCCATAGCACAGCTTGTGACAAATGGGTTGTTTTATTTTCCCTTTGTCTTCAGTACTCTTCCTCTTGTTTACCTATACTCTATTGTTCATATCCATGGATAAATATTAAATCTACATTAAACACAACAAAAGCCCTCTACTTATGCAAAATAGGAATTAGAACATTTTAAAGTAAAGATGAATCAGTCCCCTCGTAAGTATTTTCTGTACTTTGAATGCACTCTTTGGGAGCAGGTTCTGTTTGGAGAAGTGTAATTATAGTGCAGCTATCATAACCCCATATTATATTTCATTACTTCCATTGGCTTCCATCATCTCATCAACAATTACTAGTCAGGATTCCCATCCTCACCTTATAAAAGTGTGTTTTGTAGTGCCTGTCAAACAAAACCTTGTGTTTTCCCAGTCATTTTTACTGAAATGATTCACCACAACCTTAACACATGAGAAAATCTCATGTGTTATCTCAGTAACCACCACAGATGGATTAGCTGATCTGTAACTGATACCCTATTTTGCCCAGGTGTGGACACTACCATATAGAAGAAACACTATACTGACTGTGTCATGTGCACAACTTTGCTGCCTATGCACATGTAACCACCTAAAAACATTCCATTTGGCTGGTGTTCTGTACCTTTTCAGGTCCCACATCCTCACTGAGTTTCCAGCAGCTGCATAGAGGAATGTGCCAGTTGGATTTAGTGCAATTTGATTGATCTGGTTCTCTCCAGCTGGGATAGCAACTGTTCTGTTAGTACTTCCTGAACACACATCAGCAGGCATAGCTTGGCCTGAAGACCTGAGTACAGAGAAGGAGAAAAAGGAAAAAAAAATAAAACCCCCAAATTCTACAGCTAGTTTGCCATACTTTGTATACTCTCTAAAAATAAACCTATTTCACTGAGCAAAAAAGGCTATAAGCCAATTATGAATACTGAACATCTGATAAGACTCTATAAGCAAATTGTTTTGTGTTCCCATAGATTACTGGCGTCCCATACTGACTTAGCCTGAACATGTAAAGAAACATTGCCAAGAGTGTACTTATGTTACACTGTACTGCAATACTGAAATAAATATAATAAAATGTATCTAAAAATAAGAATGCTCATTTGAATGCTTGGCACCTGAGGTTCAGCATACTCACGTCAACGTCCGAATGCACTTGGCAGAATCTCTGATGTCCCACACCTTGATATAGGAGGTTGAAACTGTGAAGACCAGGCTTGTGTAGTTGCAATATTTAATAGAAACCACATTATTTGGATGACCCCCTAAAGACATAATCTCTTGTCCAGTTACCAAATTCCAGACTTTACAGGTACGATCTAAATAAAGACAAACAAAAATGGGAAAAATATTAACAATAATCAAAAAAACCTGAAAAATCTCATGCTTTTCCTAAACTCTGTTAATTTTTTTAAAAGCACATTAATTCATTTGCACTCATACATTTTCCTCCATTTCTGTAGACACTGCAGAAACACAGCTAAATTAAGTAGTTCTTTAGAAATACACATAGGCATCCATCTATCATTATCAAAACTAAGCAGGGTTGATCATTAAATGTGCTTTCAAGACCTGCATATTAGCTCCCAAAGCATTTTAAAAGGGATTAAAATCTCAAGGGAAGTGAAAATGCAGACAATTTAAAGGCTGTAAAGTGTGGATGATGATAGATAAAGAGAAGAATCCAATTTTTAATTCAATCATTCATTATCAAAAACATAGTTCAGGATGAGTTTTGAGACTTAGCATGGCTGAGTTCTGAGTGCCACAACAAAACTAAAAAGGTGAGAAGGGACCCAAACTCTTCAGTGTTCTGGGGGCCTCTGAAAGTCCCAGCAGAGAGTGCTTTAGTCAAGCATTTTGATTCCATAGCCAAGGAATTTAAATACTGCAACCTTTTATGTATTAAAATCCCAAATGCACAGAAGTTTTCAAGAAATCTTCAACCCTACTGGCAAGAACAAGAAACTCTCCTTGCTGCATGATGTCTGTATCACTCCAGGTATTTTAGATACACAATTATACTGAAATAAGTACTGGAAGGAAGAAGAGAAAGCTTCATGTATAGACTCCAGTTATGATAGCATGAAGGTAAGTATAGCAAGACCTGTCTGCCACTTCAAAACACCAACTACTAAGATCAAAGATCTGCAATGCACATGAGAGTTTACTGGCATTTCTGAATTTTTCTGCAAGTATTATCTGATGTCAGTGAGCCAAGACTTTCTGCTTCAGCAACCATTTCCAAAAGATTTTACTTTATTTAATTAAACAACTGTCTACACTCTTGAGTAAAAGCATACTTGGTAAACTCCCCTCAAAAAATATATACAGAAAAAATTCTCCCATAAGTTTAAGAAGCTAGGATATGACTTCACAAAGGTTAATATTTGCAACATCTGCAAACATCCATTAAAAAAAAAAACAAACTACTAAATCTAGATGTAAAATAAAATTTTAAAACATGACATTTTTCCCTCACATAGCCACTAAATTTAAAATCTCAACAGAAATTAACTAAGTATTATTTACAAAATCTAAATCAATGTCCTTTTTTGCAACTGTTTATGCTTGTACAAATGTTAAAATGTTGGCTTAAAACCTGCAAGATCAAAAGTTTGCCAGCTCACTCCAAGTTTGTGATTTGGTATTTTTAACAGCCAGCTAGCAGAATAGCCACAGAACTCGTAACTGAATATTAGCAGTGGAAGACCTGCATCTAATGGGGTTTTCAACTGTGCTAATACTGGGATAAAAGGGATGTCCTGAAATTTCAAGTTTTATTCATTATATGAGCTAGTTAAAAGGAGAGTCTCCCTGTTAATAGGTGCTAATTTCTTCCCAGCCACTCTAATTCCTGTTAGCTTTGATACTTTCAGGAAAAAAAGAAAAAAGAGTCTGCCATAGTTTCAGCTGCACAATTAAGAAAATAACAAGTCCTTTATATTAAAATAGGTGTTTGTGAAAAGAATCCATTGAGCTCTGGTGGCCTCTGGTGGTATCTTTAAGCCAAACTGAGCAATGATACTGGAAATTCACTACAGACAGGAGGAAAATGTTCTCTTCAAAACACTGCTTCTATCAGTTTGAGAAGTTTATAGAGTGACTGCACCATCCAGTAAGGAACTTAGAGGCTACTAAAATTCCAGGCCGTCCCACAAGTGCCATGCAGTTCTCATAACAACAAAGGACAGGAAAGGAGATGCACAGAGGAAGCAGAAGACATCCTCAGATGAAGATAGCTCAAAAAACCAACTATGGCATAAGAGTGTCCAAACCCTGTGCAGTAGAGCCAAACATGTCCAAATTCCCACCTCCACCCTTACCTGAAGTTATTTGCATTGCATGTCATGTGTTTGCATGCTACCGTGACTCCTTCCATCTTATCACTCAACAAGTGTTAATGTTACTGCTTTTTGTGGTTTTCCACGACAAATATGCAGCCAAATACTACACTTTGGAGTTAGAAACCTGTAGATAATTACTGTAAATCTGTCTGCAGCTTATGTTGAGAAACAGACCCTTGGAATTTTCCACTGTGTTTACAGCACTAAGCACAAATTGAGACTTTCACAACATCCCAAGCTGTCAAAGCAGCCTCTGTAGACAGCAGAGGTGCACAGAGCTTGCCCAACCTTTAGATCCAGTGAAGAGAAGATCATCAGTTGCATCAACACAAAGCACAGCCTTGGTATGCCCCTCAGCTGTGTAGATACACTGAAGCGGGGACGATCGGATGCCTTTTGAAGCAGGAAATGGGTTAATTATCCCCCTAAAGAAAAAAAGGAATGTGAGTTGGGCACAGTAATAGACACAGATAAAGCTAATTTACTTGCATGTAGGGAAAAAAAAATAACCTAGTTCTTAGATGTGAGGGCAGAACAGCTGAATGCCTTGCATAAACTATGTAAGGACTTTTACTATTCAGCCTCAACACATGTCCACTCTGGCCTATCAGTTAAAGAAAATCACAAAAATAACAAACAAATGAAAAGACAACAGGATGCTAAATGCTGGGTACATGGCAAAGTCTACATAATGCTGAACAAACTAGGACACTTAAAGCTTCTGTATGCCCAAGATCAACCATCTAAACAGCATAAACAGCTCTGAAAAATGGAGCAAATGTAATGTGCTCCACCAATTCCAAACTCAGCATGCATTTCACATTGCCTGCATTCTGTGGGCAGACACAGAGAACTGCTGTTAACTTCTGTGCCTGAAAAGGCTCCCACTGCACCCTGTACCCAACAACATGCTCATGGCTCAAATAGCTAAAAGGGAGGATGACTGGAATGCAGACACCCCAGAGGAATCTTCCTGGGCACTTTCAGCTAATTCTGTGCTAATGCCAAAAGACTAACTTGCCTGAAATAAACACCTCACAATTCTTTACCAAACAAAAATTACTAGCACTCTAAAATCCCATGCATACAATTGCATGCACACACCCCCCTCTAATCTATGAAGTGTAGAAAAGCCTCAAGGTAATGCCCAAAACATGCAACACAGCTGTGACCCAGCCAGCTTGCAGTTAAGACTCACTGCCATGCTCTTGTGGGAATCACACACATAACTGTGATGAAAAGGAACTAAACCATAGCCCTATCTCATGAAAACAAAACCAAACAAAAAAAAGTATCAGATGCTTTAGGAAAATCTAAAAAATTAGTAATATTGTCCAGAAGTTTGCTACAGAAAAAGTCCTTTATGATACAAGCTAACTTGGTGACAACTGATTAGCTTATCCAGTACATTAAAATTATGATTTTTAACATTTTTACAGTTCAGGACATCTTCACTCATATAATTCATTACTTCTCAGCAACCCTTCCTTAGATCTTACTAGTATTAATAGTGTCTTGAATTGTGTAACATTATCTTCCTTGTTTTGGAAAGGCTTTCACCTTTCATCTACACTGTTTTATGTTTTCAAGAAAACAGGAGCAATTTGCTTTTAAATTAATTTAGGTCTCTATGCTTCTATTTTCTAGCATCATACTAAACTAACATTATTTTCCTTGTAGGATTCCCTAGTGGATCATGCTGCCTCTGAATGGGTTATTCCTCCTGCTGTTCTCACCCACTCACTTCCATGACAAAGCCATGTAAAATACATGTCCTGGAGCTATTTATATATGCAGTGTTCTAAAATCTACAGACAAAAACCACTACAACTGCTACAATGACCAGCCAAAGCCCCATTACATTATTAGCAGTTATTTGACTGCCCTTCTCTAGATAAACTAATATTTTACTGAGTACCAAAATCGTAACCCACAGGGACACAAGTGGCAACATTTCTTTGATCTCTTAAGCCACTGTGCATTGTCTCAGAAAGAAGTAATAAAAGCTACTCATTTTTATTTACACTAGGATTTCATTTTTAGTGATCAAAGCATAAAATGGAAAAAGAAAAACAAAAATAAGGAGGGAAGTAAATGAACTATAAAATGTCTGCTTCTATTTTTTTTTTTTTTTTAAGAAAACAAAGAGAGAAACAATGTGTCTCAGGAAAGGTTTACACCATACCTCAGTTATAATTAAAACACCTGACATGCTCAACAATGATAAAAGAATACCCTAAAAAAGGAGAGGGGGAAACATGCTTGACCCAAATCTCAGATATTTCACGTTCCGGCAAAGGCAAGAGAAACAACGCACAGCTATCAGGAAAAGTCATGCAGCAAAATGAAATGTCTTAAGAACTGGAATAACTTTGATGAGAGATGTCAAGAAAACAGAAAAGAGAAAGAGAGAGTACCTTTGTACCTCCGACAGAGAGGAATCACTTTCATCAGACCTACAATCAACAGTGGTGGAATTGTGAGGAGAAAGAATATAGGTATCAGCAAAAGAATGCCTCCACATGAGAAGAACACACAACAGCATGGCCAACTCAGAAAAGCAATGCAAATCCACAAACATTATGCAGCATTGCTCAAGGTATATCTCAAACCAATGATGATATGGGGGTAGGGAGGAAAGAATAATTATCTTAAAATATCACTCTCAGCAGTAAGTTACAGTAGACTGTTTCAGCTCCAGAAGATGAGTAACAGCAGCTGAGCAATTTCTTATTTCCCCAACATTTTCTTAGAGAAGTAAAGGCAAAAAATTAAAAGGAGAAGATAGATGCACAGGTTAACCTCCATAAGATAGTGCTTGTTGAGAATATCAAAAGAAAAAAAACACTTTGAACATCAATGCCTGCTAAGTGTAGAAGAGACATGCAAAATATTAGTAAAAGAGATATAAATGTTAAATAAGATAACTCACTCAAATAAATACAGCGATTTGCAAGCCATGCTAAGTTCAAAATCCTTCACCTCTCATTTCAAAAAATGTTTAAAAATAAAAACCAAGAAAACATACAAGACAATATTTTCCCAAGACATGATGATTTTCAGTACATCTTAAGATGTATATTTTCAACTCAGACAGATTCAGCAATTTCTACTTGACTTCAAAGTCAGGTCAGAGAAAACAAAAAGGGTTTGGTGGGAGTTAGCAATAAGAACGGTAGCTAAGATAAGGAAGTCACAAGCACAGTTACTGAAAGCCTTGCAAGCCACTGCCTGGTATGTGGTGGCTGTAGACCTCTGAAAAAAACCCCATTTTATTAAAAAAATAGTGTCAACAGACAAAAGCAATTCTTATGCTGCTAGAGTTACAAATAAAGGTTTATTTTAAATCTGAGTTGCAGTTCATAAGCACTGCATGGTATTTGCATCAGTACTGAAACCTGTAAAGAGATTCTAGTCAAGTAAAGTCCACTGCCATTTGGAGAAAGGTTCCTAAACAGATGCCTAATGTGAGAAAAATCTGTTCTACTTCTTCTAAACAAGATATGAATATCATCTACTCCTGCAGATCACCTCCTAAAGTCAGTCTGTTCAATAATTTGGATACTCTCTAAACAACTGTGTTCTAGCCATTTCAATGTCCCATCCTCTGAGGTGCTGTTGTGAGAGCACTCTGAGCAGCACTGGAGCAACTGAGTAACTGTCAAAAGCACTATTTCCTAAATTATCACCTAAAATCTATTTTTGAGTGTAAACACACACACAAATACACAAGCATCTAAGAATTCTACCATTTTCTATTTTGGGTTTAAAACTACAAATACCAGACATAGCCTAGAAAACAGGAAACAAGGTTCAGCAGGAAATTTCTCTTCTCAAATTTTTACAGTGGTTCCATGATAGTTTAAAATATTTCCTTTGTAAACTACACAAACACATGAGAAATATCTCCCCTCCTGTCTTGCAGAAGGGCAAAATTTCTACCAGACACTACACTGAAAACTTGAGCACACTTTGCATTTCCCTGGTTGGGGGCTGAGGCTTCCCTTTGTGACTTACTTATCCTGCTGAACTGATGTGTTTCCCTGAGAAACAGTAAGACGACTAAAAACATTCATTTCATTACGGGGCCGGCTTGGTGGGGAAGTAGGAGGTGACAGACTAGCCTCTGGGGCTCCAGAATCTGAGCTACAAAAAAAAAAAGAACATCTTCTTTAACAGGTTAGAAAAGTTAGATGCAACATGCCTCAAACGTTAGATGCTCTTCTCTTAAGCAAATGATTGAGATTTAATACAGATATTTTTCAGAGAAGGCAAAAAGCTTAGGGCTGCAGAGTGCAAGATGGCACAATGTTCAAAGATTAAGTGGTAAAAGTGAAAGCTACAGGCAGAAAACACAAGTGTAAAACGAAGAAATTCTTATAAAATTGAAGGCTCTTAGAGATACTGTTGACTTTGATTAAAAAAAAAAAAAAAAAAAGCAATTTGCAAAAGCTCCAAAGGACATTTTCTCAGGGCTCTGCCCCGAGCTATTTTGTACAGAAAAGCAACCTGGAAAAAATCCCAAACAACCACTCATAAGCTGAGCAATAATATCAACAATGGCAGCAATACAAACTGTCCTGGAAGAAAAGAAATAGAAAAATATAGATTTATTTTTCAAGAAAATTCAAAGTTCAAATTATGTCAGAGGAAATGAATTTAAAATAATCTTACAGTTTTTGTTCTTTTGTCTTTGTCTTTTCCACTGTTTTCTCATAGGCTTTTCTCTTTGCTAAAGGTGAAGGCTCAGGTATTTTCTTCTCTGGAAGAGATGGCTGTCTCGAACTAAAACAAGAGCAATCATTATCTCACTCTAAGGCCCATCACAGAATATTACCTGTCATTCTCTCAGTGTGATTTCAAATTTTAGAACATACTTAATCTATTGTTGTCTCTCTTGAATTTAAGGATTATAAACTTGTTCTCACACTTGAATATTTTTATATTCAAGTTATTAATGTTCAAAATTGATGAAAATACAGTGTCAGATGCTGAGCGGTTAAAGGAGATACACTAATTCAATAATAAAAGAGACTCACTAAAAGAAATACAATGGAGTATGCGTCCCAAATTAACATCATGGAAGTTCTTAAATTTCAGATTCCACATTTATATCTGCAATTGACCATTTACAGACATGAAGAACAGAGAAATCACAATGATTCTTATACACAAATGAAACTTTGCAGTAACATACTCATGTTAATTAGGAAGTGAGAAGAGGTACTTCCCATTGACAAGCTATTATAACATGGTTTCTCTTTATCCCCCACTTCCCTTCTCCCTTGCTTTCCATCCCTCATTTGTCTCTCCAGTTCTTACTCTGAAACAATTCCAATTCACAGTCACTGTGAATTGGAACCTTTTATTCCCCTCACAACCTTTTATTCCCCATTAAAATTAGCAAGAATATCAAGAGGACAGTATTAAAGCTATTTCACCACAGTGAGACAAAAGAAAAAAGAAAGGAATCTGAGTGGTCTCCATTCTTCTGAACTTCCATTTCTCACTAGTTGAGCAATCACAAAAGCAATATTTGTTTTGTTTTTCCTATTTCTTTGTATTTAGAAGGATTTTTCCTATGAATATGAAACACTCATTAAAGCAAGAAAGCAGATTCTGAAAGTGTTTTTGTTCCACACAACTCCATTAATCAGATAAAGCTCATTTGGCAGGCCACCTGCCTGACATGGTTATGACCATCAGTCTCAGAGCCCTACAGGCTCTGAACATGCATAGCTCCAACTTCTCTACATGTTTCCCTTAAGAGGAAATCTGTGCTATATAAAATCCACCTGGAGACTGGAATGCAGAAGAACATAATTTAACATGGACAGCACAACCACAAACAGCTACCTGACCCAAGCAGAGGAGACAGTCTCAGGTGATCACAAACCCTCACTGGAATGTGAGGGACCTAATGCCAAGAACTGCATGTCAACCCTAGAGTTCCCTGGGGTCTTCAAGAGACAGGGAAAGGAGGACAAGTGATAACCTGCCTGGTTTGGCACAGAAGCCTAGCAGTTAAGTCATAGAAAAGGGGAGAAAGGGGATCCAATTCCCTCAAGGCCAGAGCACCCATTTCTATGTAGGGCTCCCTTACCTCTAGGCATACTGTGCAAAGGACACCAAAAAAAGGTGGAACAGGACACACTCCCTTCCCTCTCTTTATGCTGGACCAGTATGCATTTAGGAATGCAAAAATCCTGAGGTCACAAGGCAAATTCCATGAATCAGGTTGACAGGTCTTCCAGCAAGGATGACAAACAGGCTGTAGTGTCTATTGCCAGGGTTGCTTACATGTCTACTGAGCAGCTGCTCGATTAAATAAACCAAAGCAGAAACTGGAACCCAAGCTCCTCTGCCTCACACTGGCATCCTGCATACTCAGACACAGAGACAACTTCCACTTGCTCTCTCTCTATCTACCCTTGAGTCTTCCATCTTTGACTCCACACTGGAACATCCTCAGAAGAGGGTGTAAATAGCATCATCATTTTCTGAATTCTTTTTGAAAGCCTGGCAATGCAGTTATTATAAAAATACAGCTATCTTGCTGGAATGGACTTCCTAAGCACAGGTGTAAAAACCAGGTGCATGATGGCAATGACCCAACAGAAAAGGAACAGGACACATACCTACTTCCAGGTTTCTAGAGCCCTTTTTTATCTGCCAGGACAGACATCTGAACAGAGCTGACAAGTCCTACAGAAGACAACTATCCTCTGAAAAAGCTGCTGTAGATGAGTTGAGCATATCAAAGGACAACAGCACTAACCAACTTTGTAAACAGAATTCCAGTTAAATTAACTGCTGGCCATATGTATTTAGATGCCTCCCTAAATAACAGAATCACACAATGGTCTGGATTGCAAGGGACTTATAGATCACCTAGTTTCAACCCCCTTCTCTTAGGCAGGAACACATTCCACTAAACCAGGCTGCTCTAAGCTCCATCCAACCTGGCCTTGAACACTTCCAGGAATGGAGCATCCACAGCTCCTCTAGGTAACCTGTTCCAGTGTTTGACTCTCACAGTGAAGAATTTCTTCCAATATCTCATTTACACCTACAAGCTTTCAGTTTGAAGCCATTACCCCTCATCCTATAAACACACACCCTTGTAACAAATCCCTCTCCAAGGACCATGGAATCACCACAGACCTTAGAAAATTGAGGGGGTTCCAGAGTGGAGCAGTTTGTACATATGCAGACACCTAAACATACAATTAATTTCTGTCTCTTTGGGAATCCATATTTTGGATTACAGCCTCTACATTCCCAAATGTTGCTTAAGTAAGTGGCAGAAGGAAGAAAACATTTATTACAGGTAAGGTCCAAATCTCCTCCTGAATAATATATTTTATTACAAGAGATATGCTGGCAACACAGGCCTATCAGGGAAGGCCAGATGGGTCATAAAGACAAGCTTTCTTCAACTAAGACCAGATAAACCAGCAAGAGTTCTAGTTTTGAAAAAACATATACACTTGCAGTGAGAAGGTCACTGCAGATTGATTTTGGGAATTTCTGATCACTTATCTACAGAAACATGATCAATACCAATTCAGTTTGTGAGGCCTATTGCTGACTGAATTGACTTTTTGACAGTATGCAACTCTCAAATTCTTGCAGAACACAGTTTTGGGAAAATCCTTGTTTGCCTTTTTGCTGGCTCACTTTTATAAATGGATACATTCTAGAAGATAGAGTGAGGCAAAAGTTGGCATTACCTGAGTCTTGGATGTCAGGTCATAACACTTGATGTTTTAGATCTTGAAGCTTCAAAAGTCTCTACTGATCTCATGCTAACTGCTGAAACAAGTGGGTTTTCTCCACCTATGCTCACCCTCACAGCATTCTTTCCAAGCAGATTCTATTTGCACTGAAGCCATCAGCATGGGTTAATAATTGCTGTCAGCAGTGTTTTACTGTTCACAATTGCCACCTCAAGCACATGCCAGAAATACATAGTAAAAAATACAAATTGCAAATGTGCATTAGGTAGAGACTGCTGTAAAAATATTATGCAAATAGGACAGGTGAATATTAAAAGATGCTTAACTCTGGAACCTGAAATGTGAAGATAGCTACGGGACACTGAATGTGGACACATCATTGAATGTGGGAAGTGTACTGAATTTACACATGAGCTTGTGCAAGACAGGAGGTAGTACCTAAAAAAGCCAAGAAAAGGGTCTCTAGCAGTGAATGGCCAATAACCAGCAGTGATATTGGTAGATATAAAATGAACAGCAAGAGCAAGTGAAAATAAAGAGTGTGTGTGAGAGACACCTGCTGGTCCCAAAGTAAAATGACAAAATTATTTTTAGTTGTTTAGAATCAAGAGATACTTTCGATTAGTAAAACTGTTCTGCAGGGAAGTGCAACCTGCAAACAGAAAGGATTTTGAAGATTCATAATATCTAACATTTTCCTTTCAACTTTTTACTTGAATATTCTATTGTTGCTTAGACTTCTACATTTTATGTATGGTCCATACATGACAACTCACTGAAAGACTTTTCCTAATAATTTGGACCATATACAAATACCATTATAAAGTTTTGTTTTGTTGGATTTTTTTAAATCTCTCTGCTGTTCTAATCAGATTCTCACTATCTCCCTAGAATGTGCATTTCCCATAGCACTAATACAGCAAACTGTTCAAGGTACTAGAGGGGTTTTCCCCTCTACATAGAACACAGTTACAATAACAAAGCAGCTTAACAGAACTTACATCTTCAATAAGAACCACAGTACCTACAAGACTGCATTTATACTTTCTAGAGTGGTGATGGTAGAAAGGAAAGAGCTTTGTCAGTATTATTTAGTAAGCATCAAGTATATCAACCTCAGTTGTAAAGTTAAAATAATAGATTACAAGAAATCAGCAACATGCATTTTTTAAAAGCAAAGGATAATTAGTTCAGCATGGCCAAACTTACATGCTGCCTATCTTAGAAGGTAAGCCAGATGGTGGGGGTATAAACTCTCTGTCCCTAGCAGGAGTGTCGTGTGTGTCAGCAGCAGCCCCACTTTCCTGGGTTTCGGCGGCTGCTGCAGCAGAGCCAGCGGGGGCAGCGTCTGCGGCGCTGCCGTCGGAGCCCAGCTCGCTGCTGGCCGCGTACAGCAGCTCCATCTGCGTGGTGGTCCTGCGGCGGGCCTGCAGACACACAAACAAACAAACACAAACTGCACTTGAGCCTGCAAAGCTGTGTGCCAAGAGTCCCACACTCAACTCGGCATTAGCTGGCGATCAGCATCGCCCGCAAACACTTGGCAGCTGCCTCTGGAAACTAAATCAAGAAGCTCGTCTCTGCTTTTGGGCAATGATTTCAGAGGAGGCAATGCAAATTCAATGGCATGAAACGTGGATTTGACAACTGGTTTCCAAGGATATCCTTTCAACCAGCTGCCTGCCAATACTGCATGAGTACAATTGTACTCACCTACGGTTTATCCAAATGAAATGTTATAAAGCAGAGAGGAATAAAGCAAAGTGTCAATTTAAATACCTACAATTATAAAATTCATTCAGCATTTCAACAATTTGAAAACAACAGAAAAACTCACAAAGGAGCTAAGCTTTGTGCAAGGCAGTAATTTGTAAAAAATGGATCACACATGTTAGGTGTCATTTTAGAGTGAAATTAAGATATATTCCTCAGGGAAACAAAGACCAATAGGGAAGACAAAGACCCAATCTGAAAAGAGCTGTTACAAAAATGATATGTTTATTTCATTGCATTTTCAGACCAAATTCAGTTAAACAGCCCAAAAAGCTGCACACCAAGGAATGTTACCAAATAATTCAACAGCCAACACAGATGGTTTCTTCCAAAGCCAATTGCAGTTGGAAAAGTGGAGGCTAAGCTTCTTGCTTTGCAAACTTGGTTTATGCTCCCATGAGCACAGAAGCAAAATTGCCATCAGTGCACATTTCCAGTTCCCACTGCCATTAATATTAAAGTGTAGTCAGCCTAGAATATAGTCCTCCATTGTCAACTGTAATTAAGACCCCGGAGGTCAAACTTCTGTTTCATAAACTTCAAGATTTCTGTGACAAATTGCACACAATATGCATGTTCACAGTTCCCACTGGCAACAGCACTGAACTGTAGCCTAACTAATACTAATCTGCAAAACTACACCAGTTTGGAGTGCAAGTAACTGAAAGAACACATCTCTTTCTGGAATATTAATAACTTAACCCCAAAATACTGAAGAAGTAATTTTTATCATTGCTTCTTAGAGTGGAGTGTCCACACAAAATCATATTGCACACAAATCATATGCAAAGTATACATCAGTTCACCTTTTGCACGTCTTCATTCATTAAAGTCTCTTGGGAAAAGCAAGGGCATTCTCCAGAAGGTAGCATTAAATTATGAATTATTATAGAATCACTTAGAAGACACGTAGAAGAATTATCATCATCATCATCACTGAAAATCCTACCTTGCTTTTGGGCTTGACTTCACCACAAAGCTTCAAGAGATCTGAAGATAATGTACTAAAAGAAAAATTGCATCACAGTTAGGAAGTCATACTTTTTGCAGATTTGCAGATGTGTATTTTTATTTTATTCTTCTTTCTACTGAAATTGTGGGCAAAGTATATTGAAACAATGTTAGAGATACTTTCAAAAGGATACAGGATTCTGCATTACAAAAGGAGGAAATTACAGTAATTTTTCTAGAATCAGTAGTAACAAAGATTCCTCACCTGCCTTCTGTTCCAGGACTATGTAATGGGGCATCCTCATCAGTACTATCTTCCAAATTTTCTAGAAAATTTCCAGAAGAATAACATTAGTCTGTTCCTCTACAACGGGATATGAAGGCTTTAAGTGCTATACAAAGCAACTCAGACAATGTTGAATGTAAATGAACAGAGTACAAAAGACAGGGATTTTCAAAATTTCTTGACTGTTTTCTATCCAGCCCCACTGAATTTTCCTTACACCTAAAGTAATTATTTTCATACAATCTAAATACATCATACATCTAGGCGTACTGTGCCAAACATGGTCCTCTGTCTACTCTAGCAAAGCAACAGAGATGATAGAAAAACAGAAATTCTAGAAGGAAATCTGTAAGAGAGCAGATAAAGCAAAGAAAATTATCTGCAAGACATGGAAGATATGGGATGTAAATCACTGGACAGTAAGAATGTCTCTCTCCTCTTTTTTTCCATCCTCTTGCTCCAAGACAGAATCAGCCTGGCCATAAGGAAAAAGAAAATGATATTTTTAACTAGCTAGTGAGCTAAGGCTCAGCCTCCTCTGATACAGAATGCCACCAAGCATTTGAGCTGACAAGAAGCAAGCACTTTATTAGTATATAAGGATTCATTTCAAAAGAGGATGTTGCTACCACTTAATAGTTTAGAATTGCTTGCTAAAAAGAGATTAATTTCTAAAGGAAGCTGCTCAGTAGAAATGTTCCTGAAGCAAAAATGGGTGCACAAACCTGTCCACAGAAGACAAAACCAGCATGCATGCCACACACTAACACTGTCAAACATCCAAGTAACACTTCTGCATGCAAATGGTGCAAAACATTAAGCTGACACAATGAGTCAAGGGCACATGTACAATCAGTTCCAAACTGCTGGGAAAGCAAATCCCCTGAATTGTGTGTTATTCTAATAATACATTTTAGACATAGATCAAGGATATAAATAACACATTTTTGCAAGCAAAGTCCCTTATTTTTGAACATACTCGTGAAATATTAAGGATTAAATAACCTTGTAATGACATTCCAGAACACCTCCTCTTTACTAGAAGAGACACTGAGTTTCTTTACTTAATTTCTGTCAAAAAGCAGATACCATTTGCAATGCATAGAACAAATGTATTTGTAACCCATATTAAAACAGGTTTGTCCATGTATATATCTTTCAAGTTCATGCTTTGGAGAAAGGAAGGAAAGATATGCAGCTTTCAGCTGAATTTTGAGAAAGAATGGAAAAAAGAGAAGGAAAATACTGCCATTCATGTATGCTGCATCTAAATATTTTCCCTGAAAAAGTTAAAACCATCAACCTAGAACCAACACCAATAATGCACTTCAGAGTTACCCAACTGCTTAATTAATTTTAACAATGTAAACTTAATTATCAGAAATACAACAATATTCTTAAAAAAGCAGGGTCACAGGAACAGCACTGTGAATGTTCAGGTTTTTTTGCCCCATCATGGATTTGAGGCCAGATTAAAATCTTTCAATACTTATTAATTGTCATTAGTGTTGCTATTATTGCTATTATTATTATATGCTTTCTGCAAAAGTGGGGATTTAGACTACTGCTCCTTTCAGTAAGACAAAAGCAGCATCCCTAAAATAAATGCATTTGAAAAAAAATATAAGATTCCTATTAGAATTATGTTACTTCATCCTCTACTCATAAAGAACTTGTGATCTCTTTATACAAGTAACTAAGTAGAAACTGTGGAATGACCACAAAAGGTGGGATTTTATTTGTAGGTTCACTCTCATGTGACCTGATGAGTATCTTCAGTTTGTCTGCAATTCAACACAGGAAGAGTGCCCAAAGCCCCAGGAGAGAAACCAGTGTGCAGAATCAACAAAAAGATAGAAAGAGCAAGATTCTGTCAGAGTGAGAAGAGAGGAAAGGAGAAATGAAGTTAGTAAAGACAGTAATGTTTGCAGGGATAGCTGCTAGCAAACCACTGCTTGCAGAACTGGTGGAGAATTTTCTGATTATTCATCTTCATCCTCATGCAGTGGCAACTGGATGGTGCCAGAATAAAGCCATACACCAGCACAGTTCACCCAGAGGAAATGACATTTGACCAGCCCTCTCAAAATCTGCACATAGATCATTGTGACCCACATCCATTAATGTCCATACATCACAGGTGGGAAGTAAAAGCAGCTTCCACAAATCCTCAAAAAGGAGTCACTTCAGCAACACTCAAAACTCAATTTCACGGTCATTTTAACTCTTCACAAGAGCAGATGGGATAGTGAAGGGCAGCTGGTTCATCCACCAAGGTGGATGTGCACTGAATGTCCATTCAAGTCAAAATCTGAGCCTGTGATGTACTTTTCTGCAGACTGAAACTTCTTGTCTACAGCTGAATGCAAGTGCACAACTACACTGGGGAATGTTCAAGCTTTTCTGAGCCAAGTGTATTCAAATGGATCAGAACTTTTGAAGATGGTGGATCTGAAAGTAGGCATCAAGAAGGCGAATCACAAATACCATGGAAGTGCATTTCCTTTGCTTGGGATAAGGCTCTCTGTGCTCTACCACTGAGATGTCAGGCATCTTGGTGAGACTGATCTCAGGATCTGCTGCCACCCACACTTCCACCTGCAGGAGCTGTGTCAGGCCCTGCACCAACAGCATCCCTGTGAACCAGCCAGCAATCCCGGCAGCAAAGCCTCACAACTGTGGTGTCTGAACTCCCTGCAGCTAAAAGGCTTAGTCACTAGTGATCCACAAAACACAGACTACCAAGTCTTGGACCTAGGTTAGTGCAGCATATTCAGCTGCATTTCCTTCCTATAAAGTGTTAGCAGAGTCCTGAGAGGCTAAGATACTCTAAGAGCCTCAGGTCATGCTTGCAAAGTGTTAAAAAGCTTCTTTAATGAGACAACACTCTACGAAAAATTTGATTACAGAGCTACTGTTTCAATACATTTAGCAAGTGGCTTTTCATTGCTTCAGATGTTGTTAATAAGTAAAAGCCTGTCCAGAGCTAAAGAAAATGCAATGCTGTCAGGAGAAACAAAGCTCCAACAGGGGTGAACATGCACACATATTAAAGGCCTGTTTTAGAGACACTATGATGCTACAAACCACTGAGGTTCCTGAATAAATAACTGGCTGCATGTAGCAAGATCCCCTGACACAGATCTTCAGGTGTCACCTGACAGGAAAATGGCCAAGTTCTCACCATCTCTACATTATGATCTACACACTTCCGTGTAGTTTTGTGCTTTGAAATGCTGTGCAAACTAGCACAGGACAGCAAAATGTGATTAAAAGTAGCACAAGACAACACAAAAGGAATTAGCACAGGATTATTTTTCTCAAGTTCCAAATACAGCCAATTCTTTGGAGGGAAGAAAATAAGCTTAATTCATTTGGGAATAACTCTAAAGCAACAGCAACAAGAGACTTATGTCAAAATCAGTGAAGTCAGTAACTTAAACCCAATTGAAAAAGTGGGAAATAATCCTGCATTCTGTACAATATTTACATTACAAAATGAGCTATTTGCAAAAGGTTAAAAGTGACCTGCAAATTAAGAATTGCCTTTTTTCCAAACCTAAAAAGATGAGCAGAATTTGTTACAACAGTAGTATATCACAAAATAGTTTTATGTAGTCTGAACATACTTTGGGCTTGCAAACACCAAGTTATAAATTTGAAATACAGCTCTGCTTACTGTCTTCACTTTTAACTACCACAAGGGCTATTACCACGAGAGCTAGGGGTGGTTTCAGAAAGGAAGAAATGCTCTTTAAGCTCATGATAATGAGTACATTTACAGAATAGTTCATGCAAATTTCACACACTCACAAATTCTAAGATGCATCAGTTAGTGAACATGAATGAATTAGTAACTCATGCAGCTGTACAGTACACAGAAAGCTAAACATACTTACCCAGTGGTATGCTATCTAGGTCTGTGTAAATACAGCAACAAGGAAAAAAAAGCAACATTCCAATCAAAACATATCCATTTATAAAAAGAAATAAAACAAAAGTACCCAAATGTATTCTAAATTTTTCTTAGTATCATCTCATGAGAAGTAGAATAGATGCCGTAACGACATAAAATGCCAATCCAAAATCCCTAGCATATGATGACTGAACGGGATTAAATTTTTGAACTTCCCATTCAGAAGTTAAAACAATTCCAGACTGTCAAAATAACAAGCAGATTATTTGAATTTTAAAAAATCTCAATAATAAGAAAACTTTGTTTTCTAACTTTCACTGCTGAGAGGGTCTACTTAAAAATGCCATATATGCATGTCAATTGTGAAGTATAAGATGTTACAGTACAGCATCTATTCAGAAAGGAAATAGTCTAGAATGCCCAGTACAGCATGCACAAAAGGCAAACATGACATGCAGCTGACTATTCAGAGAACAAGATGAAAAAACTACCTTGCAAAGCATGACCCAGAAAAGCATCAAGTTCAGGATTTAATTCAGCTTTTTCTTTTAGCATATGAAACAGCAGTTGGTTTTGAGTAGCACTAGTAATTTCTGTCTGCTTAAGGCGTCCCTCAAGAACTTTGATCTGAGCTTCTTTCTGAGCTGCTTGGAGACCCTAAGAGAAAGAAAGATAACATATGTTTTATCAGAACCCTTGTTTTAGAAAATGAAAATTGTCAAAATTTTTTAAAAGCTACAAACACAAAAAATGTGTACATTGCAGCTGCCTTCTCACATCCTGAAGATCAGGTGTCAACAAAGGGTCTTTTTCTTTCCTTCACCTTTTAAAGACACTCATTAAGCATTCCTTTAACTTGCATTCCTCAGACTGCCTTGCAAATATGCATCTAGTGGCTAAGTGGGACATGACTCCCAAGTGCAATTCAGAGTCTTTGCATTTTTTAAGAGTAGCAAGCATCTGAAAGATCAACACCTCCACTTTTCCCAAATAACTACTTTTTAAAAAATTATTACCTATGGTACTCTATGACAAGGAACAGGGGGAAGTAGAAGTGGGACAGGGTGGGACACAGAACTGTAATCTTTCCTACCCAATCACTGAGTGAACTTTCAGCTTCTAATGAAAGATCTTATGGCCCAACTTATGACAGAATTCATTTTAAGAGAACTTCCCTAGATCTGCAAATTTGTGGGTATTTTTTAGTTGTAGAAAATACAGCCAAAGATAATTTATGGAATGGTTTCCAAATAGATTTCCAAATTCCAAAATAAGCAGTATGGAAAAATGAAGGTACAACACGTCCTCTCAAAGGCTTGTAGGGCAACAGCAGACTTTGAGTGCCAGTGCTGGAGTAACAAGTGTAGCCCTATGAATTTACATCCTACATTTTGACTGAACTAAAGGTACAAATCAATGGACACATTCTGCAGGTGAAAACAAACAATAGAATAGACAGTAGGCATGACCAATTTTGCAAAACAAAAAAAAATCCCTTCAGCTTTTCTATGTGATAATTACTAAACAAAAAGATGATAGAAGCCTTTACATAATGGAGTTTTTAATCATAATAAAGAGAAATTGTTAACAGAGTGAGTCAGAGGCACTTTTCTCACATTAACTCTGTTACAAGATCCATTCAAACACATCCAAGGGCTGAAAAAATATTAGAAGATTGAAATTTCCAGACGCCAATGTGACTGTGGGAACTGTCTTTTACCCTTTTTTTCTCCCACAAACTTTTTGGATTACCTGCATAGCGACAAATCAAAAATGCAAAAGAAACTCCAGAGAATTGGTCAGGGGGGCTGACTCAAAGACAGTTTCAGTATCATTGAAATTTTCCATTTGACCCAATGAGACAGAAAGAAAAGCAGCAACAAGAACACAGATACATATGTGCACAGGGTTATAAACTACCAAATACTTGTTTTGAAAATATGAGAGAACACATATTTCCCCAATACCTTCAGAAGAATTCCTGTGGCTCTACTCAGACTGAAGTATGTCATGCATCAACATATTAAATTTTTTGAGGTTCATATTTGTACAAAGGTGACTGAGCCAGTCTTTTTAAAAAAAGATCTCGAGCTCTCTTTAGCAGTTTGTTGAAAAACACAGAGATTTATTTGATTACAAAAAGTGCTCTTGTAAGAACAACATGAGCTAATTAATACAGTGAAGAAGGTTCTACTGGGGGTTGAGAAACACGCAGTAAGCTGGAGGACAACAGATCTCAAGGGCCTTCACACTGAGAATCAGCATGACTCAGTAATGCTGACCAGCTTTGCTTTGTTTAACACACTTTAGTCATGTCTTTATGTCAGTACAACATATCAGCACCTGGCACACACATACTTCACTTAACACATTACCTTATTGATGCCCATCATAAGGAAGTGATCAAGCAAATATCGAGCTTCTGTCAAAGTGCAAGCATTAATCACTGCTGTTACATCCAAGGTCTCTCCTTCTTCCTATGTGTGCAAGAATAAACCCAGTCAGATTGTGAAAAAGTCCCAAGAATTAAAATAAGTTATTGCCAGCATAATAGAAAGCATCAGCATTTAAATGCTTTGCAATCTTAACTGGCATTACACTACTGACACTAAAACTCAGGTATCAATTGTATAAGTCTTCATCTCAAACTTCACATACAAGTTTTCACCAATTTTCACTTCCTGGCTTAACAATTACACAGACAAACAAAAACTAATTTCTAAATGAGAACATATTCAGTGCTAACACAGTTGTGTTTTCCTGTCTCCATTTTACCATTTTTGCAATAATATTTGACCTACCTTTGCTTCTTCCATTTGCATGATGTTTGCTTGGCAGTCAGAAATGCTGTCGTTGATGTAGTCTATGTTTGCAGTTACTGATTCCATCTCCTCATTTATGTTTTGGACATTTCTATCTGCTTCACCGCCACCCCCACCCTTGATGAGCTTCTCCCTTTTCTTTGAAAGCTTATCTCTTCTTTTGGTGAGTTCTTCACGTTGCTATTTTCCACAAAGACATAATATTACAGAAAAAGGAATTAGTAAACCCTTAGAACACTGAAGTGCCTTTTTGTTTTTCTTAGTTTGCTGCAGTTTAACTAACATCTTGTAATTCCCATGGGAACAAGTTACACAGGGGAATATAGTAATCTGTTTGCACATGATGCCGTTAATGTACTAAGCACAGCAACCCCATTGTTCAAATGTGTAGTGGAGCCAAAAGTGTCTTGATTGACTACAGTAGATTCCACCCACTTTGCCAATGCTGCCATAACAGCAGTTAATTGACAGCAAACACACTGCAAGTATGTTTGCACTATTTGATACAATGATACAGCCAACAGTGCACAGCACATCACCCACCGTAAGCAGCCTGTTCATATCTGCCTCCATGTTGGAAATCGTCATCCTCTGCATAATAATGTCAGTCACTCTGCGTTCCAGCAGCTGCCACTTCATCCTGGCTGCCCTCGAGGAGTAAACCCTGCTCATCGCTGCTTTCCGCTGGTACTTCCTCCTGTGGCACGTTCAAGAGAAATACACAGCTAAGTCTGAAGTAGTTCAGTGACAAATTCAAATGTGGAAAGGATCAGGTTGGAATATTTTTCACAAACAACTTTAAAATGTCATGTGGAAGTTTTTATAGGTTTTCACAGCACCAGACAGCCACCTCTACCCAGCCCCAAATTCTACTGCACTCTAACATGCTGCACTTGAAAAACAGGTTTCAAACACTGCAGCATCTTTCATGACACACACTTGAGTTTAAATGCCATGTAGGTGTTGTTCCCTATTTAACAAGGAGATCTGCTTCAAATCACAGTGGAAAAGCACAAATAAATCTGATACACTGAGCTGCATTTTCCAACAAGTTTCTCCATGAACTTAACACTGCTGGCATTGGACCACCAAGGTAATTTCTCCTGAAGAGCAGATTTAAAAACCCTCAAGATGTCAAAATCCAATTTATGTGACTTGCCATTTAATGCCATTTATTATTATATTATCATCTTATACTCAGAAAACTGAAATTGCATTTGATAATGCTAAAATACCCATTTTATGAGCATTACATGATAACAGTTTGACAACTAACAGCACCTGCGACAGCACCTGCTAGAAAGTCCACACAAATTTCAGTTCTTGTAAGAGTCCTAACAAGTTTTAACGCTTACCCTGTTCCATTTGTTGCAGTTACAGATAATGCTTGAACCCTTGTAACAGGAATTCTCATCTTCTGCTGGGCTGCTGTTCTGGAGCCATCATGCTCTCCTGACAAACTAGAACTTGCTTCCTGTGTGGAATGCTCAGGCAGGCTCAGCTTCCGACTCACTTTTCCTGCCACTTTATCAGACAGAGGCCTGACTTGCCGACGAAGGGCTGTGACCTGAAACAGTGCAAAGACACGAGTAACTCTCCCAAAACTGAGTTCTAAGTTTCAGCAATACAATATCATTCTGTTTTCAAAGATGCATTGCTGTTTTACCACAGTACCTCTTCAGTTTTGCGACGTAAGATAACTTCTTGGTTTCTTTTCTGAGCTTCCAGAAGCTTGAGCTGATGCTGTGAAAAAAATAGAAAATAGCACATCATATTTTTTCCATTCCCTCTCACAAGGACTGCATTGTATAAACAAAAAAAGAGACCTCTACAGATTGATACAAGTCTGCAAAATTGCTGTGACATTAAGACTCAAGTCATGATTATTTCTTGATCTTCCTAATGCAGAACAAAAACAAATGTTTCACTGTATAAATTCTATCAAAAACAATAATTCCAAACAAGCAAGGTGGTAGTAATAATTTTTGAAGATTTACTAACCACTTATTCACTGATAAAATTGATATACATACTCAATAACCACAACACAACATAGAAGACTTATCACCTGAAGCTAGGAACTGTGTCTGCATGGAAGTCAAACCAAATCTTGTGCATTTTCATGGTGAAAACATACAGGTACAAGCCTGCCTCAGTGAATGCATATGCACAGTGTGTGCCTGCAAGCAGAGGCACATAGTAATAGTATGTGCTTATTCCAAATGAAAGTTCTTTATCTGTAAATCACCTCTCGTTTGCGTTGCTCCTTTTTAAGCTGTGCAATCTCTCTGTTTCTTCTAGATTCAGTCATTCTGGCTTTCTCCTGCTCTTCTTTCATTTGTTTCATCAAGCGAACCTGTAAAGAAGTCATCACTTAGAAAAGCTGTTCACCCTTAAGTGCTGCTCCCTGCCCCCAACCATAGAGTTTTCTCTTCAAATTGCCATTTTCCTATATTACATGCTTTTAGCCATTTATGTCTTCCATCTAATGTTGTCTTCACTCAGTGCTGAATAACAGCTAATAAGCTGTGCAAGCTTTTGAATGTTTGATACCTTAATTTCTGTTCATTAAACCTAAAGCTGCCCCTCTCCCCCAGGAACAGCCTGATGCTTGCATCTCCTCTATTTTCAGACTTTCAAGCAGATAACAGCAAGAACAGAGTTATCAGATAGGTGGATGCAAAGGAGATTTCAACCTAATTTTCAGTAAACATTCATTGTGCAACACTTCCATTTACTGAAATATACCTTGGTTTTCTTCATCTCTGTCACCTCCTGCTGCAGTTTCTTCAGCTGCTTTTCATATTGAGACTGATTTTTAAGCAAACGTGCATGTTCCTTTTGCGCTGTTTGAAGTCTCTGCAGTTCTTTATTCATGGCTTGGAGTTTCTTTTCATATTCTGACTTGATTTTTTTTGCCTTTTCTTCTGAATAGGTCTCTACAGAACCTACAGTAAAAGAGAATTCTTAATCTGCTTTTGTTCAGAGTACTTTTACTTTGCCAGCCACAGTAGCTAACTACTTCATCTGCTCTAGCACTGCTATAGCATTGCTCTGCAATACCTTTAAAACAACCTAATTTTTCTCTAGTTCTTGCCACCTGCACTGCTTTGAATTTCCCACCGTGTATGCATTCTAGGATAAGAGATCAACTATTAACACTTTCCTCTGATTTCTTTGTAACAAATCTGAGCACCTGAGCACCTGAAATACACACATTCACACATATGTACACAGGAATATAACAACACTCCTAAAAGTCATCAAGCCTAGTATTCCTCTTCTGACACTGATCAACAAGGGAAGGACTAAGGAATAACAGGGGAACAGCAAACAGCTTAGACAGTGTATAACCATAAAGCATATATATGTTTAAAAAAGAAAAACAAACGAAATACTTTCCACAGCACTCCCAAAGTGCAGTTATTTGTGGCTTGGAACTCTGGAGCCATAGGTGGTGTGCCATCTCAATACTAATACATATTCAAAAAGGTTTGGTCAGTAAACACCTCTGAAAGGTGTGTTTCACTGATCCTTGTTCTTATTCTCAGGGAAATAAAAATAAAGTGGGGAGGAAAGAACATGAAAAAATCTTTTAATCAGGAACCATCTCCAGGATTATGAGAGCTCTCAGAAAACTGAAAATGCTTATTCACCCAAATCAAATACCTGTCAGTAGCAATACATTTCAAAAAATTCTTCTCTCAATTCTGATAGAAACTGGAATGATTAAAGAATCATTCACTGGCATTATGGGTACAAAACATCCTTCTGTCTTCTGCAATTTCTCATCAAATTTGAAAAAGAAAATGAGACAAGTAGAAAATGGTTCAACAGCTTATACAAGATCAATGATTTTGTACTTCTTACCCAAGTTTTGAAGAACCTGATCTCTTTCTAGCTGTGTGTCTCTGATTTTATGTTGTAGCATCATTAGTTTCTCTTCATACTGTTTTTTCAGTGTTTGCAGCCTTCGCTGGCTGTTTTCCAGCTCATCTATCAGCTTCTGCTTAATGGCTATTTCACAGGTGATATTTGCCAAGTCAGCTTGATAATTTTCTAAAATAGAAAGATTTCTGTTAAAGTAAAGCAAGGACGACATGAACACAGATAATCCTTGCAATCTTAGGGTCACTGTAAACACATATTGTGCATGGGAGGATTCCACACAAATCACAATGAACCTGGCCTCTGGTCAATCTCAAAACCCATACAGCGACACTTGATCAGCTGTCTATTACATGTTTTAGCACCATAACAAAAAAATAACTCACAGAACATGCTCTTCACAGAGAATTACACACAGACAGTTGACAACACATTTTCTTGCCTACCAAGATCTGAGCTTTGATAGGTATTATTTGCAAAACTACAGAACATTGCACTGACATCACCTTTTTCATCAGAGTCAGAATCTGATTCATCTGAGCTTTCAACAACTTCCATATCATCTTCATCCTCATCATCTTCCTCTTCTTCATCATCATGATCACTGACTTCTTGAATTTCCTCCTACAAAACATACAGACATTAAAGCACTCCACACTTTTCCATGCCTAAGTCATTTTTGACTATCACTGCAAAGCTGCAGTACTCACCTAGCACACTCCTAATTTTCTTTCTATAACCTTGTAAATCTTTAAACAGACAATGAACAAATAAACCAAACATTTATGAATACTTACTCCCTCCAATTCATTATTCTCTCTCTCGGAAGTGCCTTTTTCATCTCTCTTCTCCTGCTCGTTGTCTGTGTTATCCTCCTTAACACTAGTAGAAGAGGCAGACACAAATTATTCACAAACTGAAATGGCAGTTGTTTTCCATCCCCCAAACCAGTAAGTTGTAATTCCAAATAAAGATGAAAAACAAAGTGTAGTTAGAAAACCGTACAAGTGTTGGGCATGGGTAAAACACAACTTCCAAACTTCTGCAGATAATAAAATAATGCCTAATTACTCTTAAGCTTGGTTTACAAGGTAATTGTAATGATTAGCACATTGTTCCAGCATCCTGCACAACTGGGACAACCAGAATATCCATCTCCATATACTACAGCAGTACTCATTTTGCATGGAAGTTGCAGTGTACCCAGAGTAGCTTTTACAAAACAATAAAATAACATTGTGTGCAAGTACAACATTCATTACAGGTATTCCTACACTTTCAAGCTATAACAGAGACTACTCTACTTTGAATAGTCTTAACATTTATGTATAAACCTTAAACAATATCCTAATTTATTGTACTATAATCACTCTTTTGATTAGTTATCTACTTTGACTTA
Source organism: Melospiza georgiana (assembly GCF_028018845.1). Lineage (NCBI taxonomy): Eukaryota > Metazoa > Chordata > Aves > Passeriformes > Passerellidae > Melospiza > Melospiza georgiana. Next base: position 66,106,959 of record NC_080433.1, read on the forward strand.
AAGTGAAGACTCAAAACAGTCACTGATACAACAATAAATAGGGTTTACAGCAGGGTTTTTTTTTTTTTGTTTAGTTTTAAATGTTTGGTGTATTACTCATTAGGGCAAGTTTTAACATTTTTAAGTGCACATTTAAGACATCACATGCAAATATAAAACAAAAAATCAGTGGCACTCTGCAAATTGTCCCTGACCGTGTATCAGTCCCTCTCGTGCTACAAAACCCAAAGCTCCAATGGATGGGAAGTTGTGACAGAACAGAGCTAAACACCATGGGGGGGTAATAATGAAAAAATGTGGTTAGGACTGCATAGTGTGGAATCCACCTCAACTAATATCAGCTGCACAGAAGTTTGGCAAGTTGTGCTGTCACTGATCAGGCACAGAAACTAGAAATGCACATCTTCCTCCACTGATACCAAGAGGAGCTCAGCTTCAAGATCAAACTCTTGAGCAAATCCAATACTCAATGCAGGGACAAGAAATATACAGTAGATTTGAGACAGTATGATTTGCTAACTGACACCTTTAAAACAGAGCTTGAATCTAAAAAGGGCCTGTGAGTAGCACAGTGCTGTGTACATGTGATTTTTTGCTGCATTACTTTTTAATCTCTTCAATGCTAACTGATTCTCTTCTGCCCCACACATTACCAGTTATGAGCTGACCATGCACAAAGCAGAAATCTTTTGCTTGGATCATCTGAATCCATGCAGCAGCTGGGGATGCTGAAATTTAAAAATCTAACCAGATTTGTACACAAAAAAATGCCTAACAGGGAACACAGTGTCACACAATCTCATTTCAACCAATTTTCATCTCCCTCAAACCAGAACATGTTCTGTGTTGGTTGTTAAACCTAGAAGATAATGGATCTTAGCTGCAATCCTCATGCAAATTGAGGCAAACCCCCAGTTTCCCTTCTACTCAGTACAGAACTAACCACTACAGAGGATTTGTGTTCTGCCAGAGAAAGAGGGGAGACAGGAGGGAGGAGAGCCAGCAGCTCTCCCAGGCAGAACTGCACTGCTTAATGAGTGTGCTACTGGTCTGTGGATTCACATCATCTGCATCAATTCAGTGGGTGGTTTTTTTGGATCAAAGTAGACAGCAGAAAAATACAAACTCCTTTAGTTTCACTTTTAATCATAATATAGTTCTCTTTTTAGAGCTCTCAGCTTAACTGCTCTCTGTGAATGACTACTCATCTACTGGTTTGGCTGAAACAGCATGGGAGGAATGGGCAAGGCTTTTGTCACATGTTTTCTGAAACCAAAGCAGCAGACTTGACTGAGGTGTGATGGTCCAAGACACTCCTGATCTCACATGCCAAAGTTATTATTGTCATATACTGCCTGCTATACATTTCATACTATGTGTGTTACTGCACCTTCCTCCTGCCTTTCACTTCTCTTAGGCCATGCAAGAAAGAAAACAATTAATTCAACATGAATTCCCAAAGGTGCCACCTCCCCACAAGAGCTTGCTCAACCCTGTGTAACTCCAGAGTCAACCTCAATTCCACAACAGAGATTTCTTCCAGTTAAAACATTAGCTGGAAGTGAAAACCCAGAAAGAATTCTGAAAATTAACTACTCCTGAAGTACCTATGAATCTGCCCAACTTCTTTTCATGTATGACAACCAGTTAATTGAAATGACAGGTAATTAAAAACCTGGGAAATATTCCAACCTTCTTTCTTCTTGACTGCTTTCCTCAAGTTTCTGTAGCCTTCAAAAGCACGAGGTACAGTATTGGAAGGCCAAGCCAATGAAGGACAAACCAGACAGTGAAAAGCAAAAGTGATAAGAAGGTAAAAAAATGATATATATGAGCTTGCGGAGTTTAAATGAAATTTTAAAAGATACCATCAAGAGACAACAAGTAGTAAAAAGGCAATACATCCTGGACAGTTGGAAAGTAAACAGAAAACAAAAAAGAAGCATGTGTAGGTTAACTAATTTGCCATTGATAACAAGTAAATTCAGGTTACACTAAGGAAGAAGTTTTAGACAATATATTTAACTTTGCAAATTATTTCTAAAAATAGATTAGAAAAATATCTCAATTCTAGAAAAAGATTTCTCCTCTTTCTCCACTTAAAACTGGCTGGTAAAATACTGAAAATTACAAATAATCCCACTGACCCAAAGTTATATATTCTCAGGAAGATATCAGGAAAAAACAAGGCACTAGTTTTATATACGCTGCTAACATATTGTATTATAAAGTAGGAATAAGAAAACTTCTTAATTATTAACTTATTAATATCCTAAATAATATATTATGAATATAATTAATACAAAAATGCTCAAATGGCATTCATTTTTCGTTTGGCTTTTGTTATATGTTTTAAAATAAAAAGTAGAAAATTGCAGCCTATTTTCCTGGGATTCAGAAAGTACATGTCAATAATTTACTGTTATTTTTTAATAAATTAACAAAAAACATGCACCAGAAGCAATGAGATGGACAAAATGTTAGTATTTCTGCCTGCACTTTTTCCTCTTGAATAAATGTGGATTTTTCAGTAAAAAAATCTTAATGAGATATGTAAGCATACAGATGGCTTAAAATTCATCAACTACTGAAATTCCTCATTTCCCATTATGGCAAAGTTTTGAGCAAGAGCTTTTGCTGCCTTTTCACCTCATACTGCCAACCACCTTCCTTTGGTATCAGCTAGGAGCTAGCAAGCTGAACCCCACGTAACTTTCATCACTAATTTAGTTTAATTAAGATTAGGGGAGTCAAAAGAAAACAATCAGAAATGGTTACCAGGTATGTAAGGTTGACTAACAACTGAAAGGAATGTGGAAGATTTGCTCAGAGGCTTCTAGTGAGTAAATCACATTAAGTCATACTGTGGGATACTCCAATCAGTAGGCAAAACATTACTGCTGTGTAAACTGTTTCCAATAAACTTCGGGACAGGTGCTTATTAAGGCTACAGATATTTAACACTACATACTTGCTGCTCATTCAGAACCCTGCTCTTAGACCTTCAGGCTACCTCACAACAATTTAAATAAGTTGTATGTATTTAAAATTATGCATCTTTTGTCATACTGGCCCACACCCAGGAAACAAAAGACCAAGAAAGGCAGCAGTTGGGGCAGAAATAGTAGCTAGGCTTACCAATCCCATTTTAATGGAAAAATGCTAGTTAGACATTTGAAAGGAAGGGCAACACAAAAAAGAAATAGTAGAGTAAATGTAACTAAATGCCTACAGAAGACAGAATTATAACAAAGAATCCCCATCAAACTGCATGGCAAACTGTCTGTGGACTACATACTGCCAATTCCTGAAATTTCAATAGAATAAAACTTCACAGTGATATAGCCTTAACACAGACTTTTCACTAATTGGATAAAAGCACTCTGCAGATAGCAAGAATGACAATGTAGAATCCCTCAAATTCTAACATTTCTGAGCATCTAGGGATTTTCCTCCCAACACATGCCCCTCAGAAATTTCTAAGTATTTATTACAAAGCAGTCTACAGATAGGCCAGTAAATAGATTCAAACCTTAGCAGCACATTGAAGAGTATGACGCCAATTTATAGAACACAAGGCCCACTTTAAGATGAAGCCATCAAGAAGCCTCTTTCAACTTTAATTTTTCTATAGCTCTCTAATTCTATAATGCTAGGATTAAAAACTGACCTCAAAAATAATTTATGTCGCATCAGACTACTTGGCCATCCCATCACAATAATATTTTCTTGGTGTGAGAAAGTATGACTGGCTTTCAAAAAACCAAAACAAAACCAAACCACAAAAACACAACCTAACAACTGAGGCTGTATCTAAGCACGTAGCTAAATGCATGCCTGATTTTAAAATGTGTTAAAAATGCAAAATCAAATCTCTTTGTTCCTGCATTTACAGTTAAAGGGCATACTGAAGTGCCTGGCTGAAGAGAGAACAGAACATTCTGCTGATTTTATTTAACACTTCCATCTTACTCTCAAGTTCCTATAAAAATGAGACAAAATCTATCACAATCCCCCTAAAAGTCTTAGAGCTTCCTGAAAAATTATATGCAAAGAATCTAGTTGCACTTAAAATGACTGTTCTCTAAAAGCATCAGACATTTGTGTGGTGAATACGGGACCTAAAATTAAAGATTTTAGATGACTGATCTTCATCTACTTTATACTTTGACTTTTTCAAGCTTAAACTGTTATAGCTTTACTCTGAACTTGTAGAAGTCTGAAGGACCATTATTAAAAAGAGTAACAGATTAGAAGCATGGAAAATTTCAGCTAAAACTGAGAGATTTCTAATGGATGCAAAGTCTCTGAGTACACAAAGCCTTGCTGTGCTAACTGCTATCTAAACAGGCATTTCTGTCAATTTCTATGAGGATTTTAGTAGATGAGAAGTTGGACGGCAAAAAAATCCAGCAAAGCATGATGTTGCAGAGAATTAGGAAACCTCAAATTAAAAAAACATTCACAGAAGCAAAAGCTAAAGCAAAAGAAGCCATTTCAACAGCTACTAAAGAATCTCCAGCTATTCAGAATATCTTTTCTTCAGAAAGCTCTTTCAGTTTTGACATAAGAGTTTAAAAAATTTTTATAATTTTTTTAAACTTCTGTTAAATTTCAGGTGCATTTTAGAAGAAATTTTTAAAAACAATAGAATTTAGAGAGAGCACCTGTGCTCTTATCGTGCATAATTACATTGAAAAGTTCATTACAAAGGAGACAAATAATGCACACTTCACTGGAAGAAAAGATGCAAAAGAAAAACTGTAACTTCAGCATGTAAAAGGGTTTGAGGTAACAGCAGTTTAGGATCCAAATCCACACAAAAAGCCTTTTTAAGTCTCAGTAAGTAAAAAATAGGCCTTTTTGCTAAGAAAGACAAAACAAATAGCATTATAATTAATACACCACCTCTTTTTCTTTTTCCTTTCTTTTTTTTTCAGCTTTTCTAGATCTTTCTTGGCTATATCTAGAATTTCCATTGTCTCTTTCTCTGAGGAAAGCATAGAAGCAGAAAATGCTGATGGTCCACCAAAGTACGTGGCTCTCGATGAGGCTCTTGACAAGTTTCGTCGAAGATTTTCATTCACTGCTTCACTTTCTAATAATTTTGCTCTTAATAAAAAACAAAACAAGGAAGAATTGTAGACCATTAATTACAACTATCTCCAGTACATGAAGTGTACACTCTTTTGTCTCTGTAACTTCAATGCACTACATTCTGTCCAAAAGGAAACTACAAACCAAGGTCAAGTCTAAAAAATACAATGTAGCAATTCCTTTAATTTCCTTTTATATATATACACACACACCTATACACATGCTTTATGAATACAGATAGTATATGAAAGCTACACAAAAACTCTAATGTAAACTGAGGATAGGCCTGATAATTTTTTGCACGGTAGATGTCTAAGACATAGATAAATAAAAATATTTAAGAGTTTTTGAATTTTAAAAGGAAGTATTTTATTTTAATTTTTTTTAAACAAGCAATTTCTCAGTGCTGTCATTTTTATATGAGGTTATAAAGTTTTAAACGATTGTTCTAAGTTTTACTGTCCTTGGTGCAACAATATTAAGTAACCACCATAATTTAGGCAACATCTTACTCTCATTTCTATTGTCAGTTTGATCTCTAACATTTTATATTTTTGTGTCCAAGAGCAACACCAGGTGGTCTTAGAAGCTGAAGGACCACTGTCCTAAAGTAATCCCCACACAGGAAAACAGCTGAAGCATTGCTAACATTTCTATTATTTTTTAAATAAAAATTGTCCAAATACATATAATGCAAATACCTGAGATCTTCAATTTCCTTGATATAGTTATGAATCATGTTGCTAATTTCTTCATTTCCTTCTCCTTTGAAAGACAGAGGAAAAAGGGGAATGAGGGAAGGGAAACATTGAGAAAGGGTGGTAACAGTATAAACATCTGAATATAGCTACTAGGCACAAGGTACCAGCAAAGGGTTGGTACCTTGGTACATGTAAACCTTAACTTATTTGTAAAATAGCTTTTCTTTTTTAACTGGGTTACATTTTTTGTTCCTCTCATGTGATCGTCATATGTAACTTGTTTTCTGTATTAACACATTTTAATAATGCTTAAATCAAAATTACTTATCTGGAGTTTAATTTGGAGTCTAGTTGTTAAACCACCACAGGAGCTAAGCATACAAATAATTCCTATACAAAAATATTATTTCATGTTTCACATTTTTAAATGGATGGTCAAATCAGAGTACCAAGCTATCTGTATTATTAAAAAAAGACTCCAGAAACAGAAAAAGTAATCATATGTATCCCTGCCAAAGGAGGTCCTACATTGCTAATAAAAAGGCATCATTTTGTTTCAAGGGATCAACGAAGCAAGGACATACAATTAATTTAAGTTCATGAGTTTATGAAGCAGTTTTTGCACATTCACAGCATACCTGTCCTGGCTAGCACTTGGTTGGCCTGATCACTCATAAGCTGTGTTATTCTGGCTCTAAGAGCATCGATGGTCTCTTGCATTGCTTTAATTCTAACACGCAGGTTGTTGTTTTCTGTTTGCAGCATTGCATTCTCATGGAACATGTCATTGATGCTTTCAACACCTTCTTCATCTATAATCCTTTTACCCTTCAAGAAAGTAAAAATATTTTATTACTAGTCAAGGCTGATCTACACTTAAAAAATTCTGAGTTAGTAAATGCAGTCCACAGATGACTTACAATTCTAAGCAGACACTCATAGCACAAGATAATCTCTCAAAGAGTTTAAAACTATGATAAAGGGATAGTTTTCAAAAGACTGATGTCTGGGCCAACACCTTAGCATCTGGGTTTCAATTAATTCCACTTTAGTATGAAATACAAGTTCTTGAAGAGGTTAAAAAATGAGAACATAAATGTTATCAAATCAGAATACTAGCTCAAGAAGAGCAAAAGGTGATCCTGTTCAGTGATGACCTTTATTGCTCAAAACACTGATTAAAATTCAGGAAGAAACAGGCATGAGTATTTGCCTTATATACTTGAGATTGGATTTTTAAAACAAACTGTTTTAGCCATCTAGGAAGTTTTCAAAGGAATACACAGTAGCTATACACATTCACTTATGCATCAGTCTAAGTTGTGGTTTGGTCATTTTTGATTTGGAAGCAAACAGCACGCATCATCAGTAAATATCACTGACATTTGCTGACATCTCTTTTTTGAGGATATAATCTACATTTTCTAAGAACATCTGGTTATCTCTGGAATTAATTGTTGTTTACATCAGGGCTGCTTTTCCAAAGTTTTTAGCATATGAAGTGGAAATAGTCAACAGGGGGAAAAAAAACCAACCTGTGGAATTATAAGCATTTTAAAGCAGAAGAAATCCTAAGAGGACAAACTTACAGTTTTGTATTCCATGAGTTCCATCTGCAGCCGTGCGATCTCGCTGCGCAAAGCATTTATTTGTTGACTGGCCCTGTCCTGATTAACCATCACCTTGTTCTTGATGTTCCGTGCCCGGTTGGCGTACTTCAATGTGTTCAAAGTTTCCATGAAGTCTCGATCTGAAGGGCTCACACACGCTATCATGAGCGTTTGACTGGAAGCCAGAAACACAGGTCAGCATCACACACCAAGGAAAAAAGAGCAGAGAGCAGCTAACAGGTGCTCAGGCACGAGGTGAAACAAGAGTAGCAATTTTACAGAATTTGTGAAAATATTTCTGCATCTAGCTCACTCCAAACATCAACCACAAAGGTCAGCAGGTGCTGCAGGTGCTATGTCTTGTATCTCCCTAGCATAGAGCAGGAGATGCTAGATCATTACTTGTTCCACACATGACATTGTAAAAGCAATTAATGAGTGTTTCCAGAAACGTTTCCCAAATTACATTCAGTTTGCCCAATCATACATAAACTTAGATTAAGGCATTTATAGTCAACCTAAATTCCTCAACGGTGATTTGGATCATGGAGCTGTCAAGACTGCCTACTGTAATTCCTGAGCTGCTTACCTTCTTCATCTGAAAGATACCCAAATGTTCATCTTACCTGTCCATACATGTCTAATGTGCCTATTCCCTACCTCAGGTTCTGAACTGGCTGAATTCTCCACTGCAAGTTCTCCTGTTCTCCAACAGAAGCCCAAATTGGGACTTACCCTTAGCACTCTATGTCTGTAACTGTATCTGCACCACGTTTCATAACACCACTGCTTAAAGCAACTTCCTGCAACAAAAAGCAGCAGGACCTGAGCTCTGGGCCCAAGAGGGCTATGAACAATCATGCTTCTTTCAGCTTCCTAAAACATCCCCTAGCCATCCCATCATGGGATATCCATGCTCCCAATGGAGGATAAAGCAGATAGACCAGCAGGACTCAGTAGGACAAATGCAGGGAAAAATAAAATTTCACTCCAACCAAGCTTCCATCATTCAACAGGTTCCTTCCCTCAGTCCCTGGAGCACACTCATTTCACATCAGGTAAGAACAGCCTAAAAGGTCAGAACCAGAATTCCAGCTGCAGATCACTCTGAAGGTGCATGCATTGCCTAAACTCTCAACAGAAAGGGTAAAACATCTGCATTTGATGGACTGAGTATACTCCTGTAAGTTTTAAAGGAATTTGCTTCTCTGTTGTATGTCACAAATTGGATAGTTAAGTTGGAAAGAGTGAACTGTTTCTGGGGCAAAGATGCATTATCTACATCAGGCAGGCTGGATTCTGATCTTCACTTTCTATCATTTCAGACTAAAACAAAAAAAATGAATCCCTGCAACACTCTGTGAGGCAAACAATCGATATCCACCATACACACTGGGAAATTAAGCTAGAAAGAGTAACTAACTAGCCTGGGGATACAAAAAAAGTCACTTTCAGCAACTCTTCCTCAGTTCTCACCTGTATCTTTGTGCCAGTTCTCCAAACTCTTTTAGTCCTCAAGATAAAGCCATGCAAGATTAGGAATACATTTTTTAATTCTGACATTGAGAATATGCTGACTTTTCTAAATCTCAGAGGACTGGTTCTGCTATGTGTCCATCTTGAAAACTGAACAATTTGAACTCCAGTTTTCTATTTGAATTGTAAAATGGACCAGGTTTTTTTTGACACTGTTCTACTTCCTTTATGTCACCATTTCTTTAAATTGCTCCCCTTGCTCCTTAAGTTAGGAAGGTTTTAATTTTTCATATTATACATTTTAACATCCCCTTTAAAACATCAATGCTTCATATTTTTCTTTGAATAATTCAAGAAACATTTAATATTAAAATGCTGCTTCCAAACTGTTACAGCATTATATTTAAAATAAGGATTATTGTGAGAATAGTACAGTGATACAATGTTTTCATCATTGTTAATTTAGGATTTACTACAACCTAATCCAAATCCTTACTAGTAAATTTCTGTAAGTATTTGTTAAGAGAGAAACAATAATGTGGACGGTTATACCTAGAGTGGAAGTTGGAGGGCTACAGAAAAGGCATAAAGAAATCTAAATCTGATTGTCCAGAAGAAAAAAATGCAATATTTGTTAAAATTTAGCTTTCCAACGCATTTTGATTACCAAAGCCCAGACAAAAAAAAACATTAAAAATGTGAGGATTTTAAATATATATGAAAAAAATCTTCCTTAACAGCAACGTGCTGATTTGAGATGTCGCAGCATATATGTCACAAAAAAACTGGGGGGAAGGAAAGCATCCACACAATTCTCATCAATCAGAAAATAAGACAGAAAGAATACATGCAAGTATCATTAAAACATTCTGGGGCAGCATTTCCTATCTGTACATTTGTGCTAGTTTTGGCTGGGATAAAGTTAACTTTATTCAGAGCAGCTGGTTTGGATTTGTGCTGGAAACACCTACTATGGGTCCATGATGCAGATATGTTTGAGCTGCTGCTGAGCAGGGCTTACACAGAGTCAGGGCCTCTTCTGCTCCTCAGGCTGCCCCACCAGTGGGTGCACAAGGGGTTGGCAGGGGACACAGCCAGGACAACTGAGCCCACCTGACCCAAGGGATATTCCATCCCATACGGAATCGTGCTCAGCATATGAAGCTGGGGCACTGAGACAAAAGGGGGGGATATCCAGAGTGACAGCATTTGCCTTCCCAAGTCACTATGAGGCATGATGGAGCGCGGATTTCCTGGGAATGGCTGAACATCTGCCAGCCCATGGGAACTGAATAATTTCCTTTGCTTTGCTTGCATATGTGACTTTGCTTTAGCTAACCAAGTGTCCCTATGTCAAACCCTGACTTTTCTCCCTTGTGACTCTCTCCCAGGCAGGGAGGGAGTGTCTGTGCGGGGCTCGGCCGCCGCCCCCATCGCACACAAACAAACTCCGGGACTGCTCCCGAGGAACGCGGGGGGGAGCCGCGGAGCTGTCAGACGCGAACATACTTCAGAGTCAAAATAGCATTTCTACAAAAGGCCGATTTTAGGTTTTTTTTTAAAAAAAAACATGCTCAGTAGCTGGTGTATTTGATAAAAAATTAATGAAGTGCTTTTTGCATTTATTTACAAAAAGAGCTTAGCAGAGCTATGCCGTTTGATTTCTGCTGATTTGTTTGTAATTCTTGAATTTCTTCCTCCCTTTTGCACTTTTGAAAATTTCTAGCCCTTATTTTACTTGTTTTTTTGGCTCTCCCTCACACTGCAGTGCTTCAGCTTGTTACTAAACCTGTATCTCTCTGAAGAGCATCACAACAGTTTGAGAATTTTCTTCCACTTCTCCCTACTCCTTTGGGGTAAAACTTCCTACTCTCCCAGACACAGGAGCCAGGCATATTGGATCAAGAACAAGAGTATTACCTTAGTAAAATATACTCAGCTGTGGTCTCTCTTATATGTGTACATGTTAGCATTACAAATACAAAATCTGACTTATTTTAATAAATTTGTTAATGTTTCCTTATATAAAGCCTTCAGAGGTCAAAGCTTCCCTTCACTGTATGTTCAGAATGTATACAAATGGATTCATACAAACTGGCGAAACGCTACTTTGTTTTTATTAGGCTGCAATCCAGCATCAGGTAACTGAACAGATGCATCATAGGCTGAGATACATAATCTCTAAAAAGATGGAAGTGACTGTGGGTGGTAAACTGACTCCAAGCTCCTGTGCACAGCAGTCAGAGCAAACAATTCACTGACATTTAAAAAACAAAGCAATGACAACAACAAAAAAACAACCTCTAAAGGAGCAACTCAGCACAGCTTTAAAATATGCTGTAAACAAAACCTACAATTTGTACCATCTACAATCTACAGATATTTTCATGGGAAGAACTTGCCTGAAAATGGTAACTTCTAAGTAACCTGAAGCTTCATGGCTAGTAAAATAACAATAGCACTGAAAAGAACAACACAAAGATCCTCTTTAAAACCTTCCATTGACAGCAATATTTGCACGACAATTTATCTCCAGAATCTTCCTCCAACAAGACTTTTATTGTCATTTAATGTTCATTTTACTTTCTGCAGATTATGTTCTCATTCATGCTCATTCACAATGAAATACATGAAATGTTCCAATTTTCATACCTGTTTCCCCCAAGAGAGTCTTGAAGCAGCCTTGTAAGCTTTGAGTCTCTGTATGGTACATGTGTTGCCTTCTTGCTTTTATCTCCCAGTGCACTAATTACATTGCCAAGTGCCAGCTATAAAACACCAAATCACATAACACACGAGTCAGAATCAGCTCCTGTGTAGTTTTATCTTAAAACACCTATAAACTGGAGTCAGCATATTGTGAGAAAATTAATATACTCATGACAGTTAGCATAAAAGTATTTCTGAAGATTTCTGTATTTTACATTTAGAAATTATTGTGTTATCAATAGTGCATTAGATGACTTACAGTCTGGTACCTGGAAGTGCCAAAGTGCTTAGCACAATTCATATGCACTACTAATATCTCATGTCATTCACTAACTAAAGTTGGTACTACTTAACCTAACAAATATTTGCTTTAGATGACAAAGTTGAACCTTACCTCTAACAGTAGGTATAATTTCTTTAAAATTAATTTTATCTATCTGCTTTATGCTACATTTAGAATAAAATATAGGGCATTTATATGAAGAAAAAAACCCTCAGAATTTAGTACCTCTACAGTTATAAAGCAAAAAATGTCTGATAATGATTTGGGCATTTAAGACTTGAAATTAAAGGCTTGTAGTCCATGACTATCATGTTCCATTACTAACAGGATCTAATGCTTGTTTATAAACAATCAAACATCTGGCTGTGAAATTATTTTTATGTGGAAACACACACACTTCAGTCCAACTGAAGGATTTTGCTTTAGGTGGCGCCCTGTACTGCAAGTTCTTGCTTTGGAAATGCTGCAGCTGCCACCAGCAGATGAAGAACTGCACACACCCTGCTTGCTTTGAAGGATTTAAAGCACTTTCAATCTGTTCCACAAAACTGAGGGCTGGACTTCACTACAAATAGAAGTTTTGTGATCTTATATTAGTTAGATCACACTGATTTCCACCTTCATGCACTTTATGTGTTCTTTGTTAGGACACAAGTATGTCCTCTAGATCCCCCAAATCCTGCTGGCTTTGTGCTTATATCAATGATGAAATTGAACTGAATATTCTTTCTCTTCCATATAATATAACCAGAAGAACTACAGAAAATAACCAATGTCATGATGGCAAGAGAATCATTGAGAAAATTCTAACTGAGCAATACCCCAGAAAACTGGTATGGCTCAATAGCCCAGAAAAAACAAGACATGTTTTCACATATAGGACAGACATGTATTTTTGTGTCTTATTTAAAAGAGTTGCACAGAGCCTCCACATAGCCATGGTGCACAAAACAAAGACATGAAACTACAATCCCCAGCTCTACTTTTCAGTGCAGTTCAGCATTAACAAAAACATTAAATACAGTTAATTTTAAAATTACTTCATTTAATACAGTAATTAAAAAATAGCCAGTACACAGACAAAAAAAATTAAGCTCTAAGCTATAAATTTCATTTCTAAGTGTTTTGCCTGGGTTTGTTTTACATTATATTGAATAGTTGTATAGGCTTACTAGTCCACAGTTGATGGAAATGCCTTCCTTTGCCCTTTCTCCTGTAGCTCCTGTTCGCTTTAACCTTTCAGATCCCGCCAGATCAACAAAGTGAAACTTGGCAGTAAGAGTTTCATATTCATTCATCTCAGAAGACTCAGATATTATCCTGTTATCAGTGGCATTATCCTGAAGCAAAGAAGAACCCAGAAGGCTTGGTGAGATCTTTCACATTAACGTTTGCAAAGCTCAATCAACAATTATTTACAAAACTACCTCTTTACTATGACCATCTCCTTATTCTTTCTTTTATAACAACAGTATTTTGAAACATACTATCTCCATTTTAATCTTACGTACTAACATATCATTATTGAAGACCTAGTTCTAGATGCATGTGATTATAAATTACTGTAAGTACAAGCTACCATTGCTTCTTGATGAAGAAATGAGGGGAAAGATCTATTAAATAATACAAGTCTCCAGTAAGATGAGCAACAAATTTGTATCTCTTGTAAAATGCACTCCTGAATCGATTGTCAAAGGAAACTGATTTAAAAAAAATTAATTACATTATTACCCCACAAAATCACCAGAACCAGCTAGTTTATAAACCTGCCAAATAGCTGAAAGATACCTTGATTTTATACCTCTCTAAACCCCATCACCAGCCTCCCTGTGGGATGATTCTTCAACTTTCATTGGGAATCATTGTTGGAAACCATTTCTCCTAGCAGTCAGTATTCCACAAGCAGTTCTGACTTCCCCAGAAATTAAGAACAGTGGAGGGAACAAGAGAAAATGATGAGGTTCCTTTCTCCCTTCCACCTTGCTCCCCCAGGTAATGACTGGCACTTGCTGCAAGCCTCTGTCAGTGCAGGGAGTCTGCCCAGGAACACACTGCCCTGGGGCAGGTACCACAGCCTCAGCCTCTTTCCACTTCACATGCCAAAGCACAGGAGGAAAATTATCCTTTTTCCTTTGACGATCCCAAACTTTTTTTTCTGTCAATTACTTTCATTCTACCATTCACTGTAGACTTTTATTTTACTACAAGTGTAGTTAAATTTATTGTCAGGAAAGTAACCCAATCAGAAAAGTCTTTAAATCAGTCACTTCTTGACCTTACAGGGCAATTTCTACTAGCTTGGCATGGCATCAGATAATAAGCACATATCAAGTGTATACTGGATTCATAACAAACTCTCACAGTCCAAACTACAAGCTTTATTAAGAACTTCTAATCACATTAAGCATAGGTAACCCAGAAAAGCCTTAAAAAACAAAAACAAACCAACAAGCCCAAACCTAATGAAAAAGCCAAACACAAGACCCTCGGGTATTCTGTGGTGACCTTTATGTCCTTGGCCAGCCAGCCCACAGTACCCTTCACAAAGGGTAATGCAGATCTCTGCAGACCAAACCCTTCTGATGGTAGTTAAATATTTCATGCATCCTTTTGTAGCAGTAACAGAAGAGAATGGGAACTGTGCCACTTCCACAAGAGCAGCAATCATTATTTCTATGATTTTGATGTTTACACTCTGGGGGCCACACTCTTATTCCCAGCCCTCGGAGCCATGATTAATGCATCCCCTCACTCTCCCTCATTTAGCAAGTGAAATGCACATCCAGCACCTTCCCAGCAGCCTGGCCGGTGTGCAGAGAGCCCCAGGAGCAGGTCTGAGCACTGCAGCCCTGGCTGCCTGCCAGCCCTGGGCACGGGCCATCGCACAGAGGGGGCACGGCCGCGGCTGTCACCCGAGAAGGAGGAACCGCGTTGCCCTGGTAACAAAGGCCTCCCAAAACTGTTGTCTGCAGAAACTTGAGCTACATCTCTCCTGGCCACCCAATAATAGCCTGTATTAATTTAGATTCCAAGAGCGTTCAGAGGACAGTGTCAGGTCTATCCTCTACTCTCCTAAACAATACAGGGAAAGAAGAGGGTGTTGTCTTAAAAAATTAAGGGTTTAGAAACGCCCAGCTCCACACTCAGGTTATCTTGTGCGTATCTCCCAAGAAAAGCTGAAACAAAACAGTTTGACATAATGCAGAAGATGGCCACCTCTTCCTCTAACACAAGCCTCTGTAAAACCACAGGCAGAGCCAGGCAACAGTCCCCTGGGGCACCTCAGCTGGCAGGGAAGGCTGCAAGTGACCAGCACAGGGGGACTGCTGTGCCAAAGGCCTGCAGGAAACAGGCCCCCAGAGGACCTCTCACTCTCCAGTAGACAGTTTGCAACAAAAATTTCCAAGTAGACAGTGTCAGCATGCAGTGACTGAAGTGCCCTGTGTGAGCTTGGAGTGTAATGCCAATCCCTCCCAAATGAAGACAGCTGACCACACCACCAAATCCACAGTTTCAGCATGGAAAGCAGAAAGAAGTGTTTTTTAGCAGGTGTAAAAAGCAGGTCTACATACCACAAAGGATCAGGAAGGAACACTCATTTTGCCTGTAAATTATTATTTGTACTATTAAAAAATAAAAGTAACCCCCAAAAAGCACTGCAAATCCAATTCACTATTCTGCATGCTTAAAAATGTGATAACTATGGGTCAGATGCTAGCCAGATAGTACGCAATATTTAAAAATTATATGCAAAAGACCTTTAGAATATTCAAGTTAAGTCCCCCTGAAGGTATTGTAGTTTTCAGTAATGTGGATTTCTTCAGACAACATTTCTTCTTTAGAACATACACCCAACAGTAACTAACAGCTGAATATTCTGCATCAGTCACATACAGAATATTCTACAGAACAGCTCCATGTTCATTCATAGTTTGAATTGCAGGTGTATAGATTTAACAAAATACCTGCACCCCAAATATATAGCTATTTAAGATACATACACTGAGCCTCAGAATTTAATGCTTTTCTACTTGCACCTTATTGGATATCAACAATTAATCTGAAATATCCAAGCAGTTTCTGTTAGCTGACTGCAAGTTTAAACCCACTAACTTCTAAGACACTTAAATGTGATTTCCCAATTAAAGACAAATTATATTTTAACTTTCTCACTTGTGTACATCGCAACAAAATACCGAAGAAAACGTTAGGGGAGAATAGGTAGGTTCCTGTAGGAGTCTGCAATTTATGGTTGCCTCTGGCTAGAGGATGGTTACATATGCACAGATTAAATCAAATTATTATAATGCTTAGCAAATTCATCAAGCATTATGATGACTACAGCATCCTTACTAAGTCCAATTCAAATAGCAGTGGCTGTCAAAACTATCCTCATTTTGAGAAATGGCTACTAAAGAGAAGTTTACCAACAGCAAAAGTACGTACGGCGTTAAACGTGGGGCAGACCCTGGTCTGACACAAGTGTATGGTGAAGATGGCGTGGGACCGTGAGCTCTGAACGTTCATCTGAGTGCTGGCAGTGGTTCGGGACAAAGCTCCCAGCTTCAAGCACTGCATCATCTAGAAAACAGGCAACAAGCACAATGCATCCCTTGCTGGTTAAAGGGAAAATGTTCTAGGGCTAAAATTTCTCTCTTTGCTACGCATGCAGTTCCTATATGCAAACAAACAAAAAAACAAAAAAGGACAAAGATCCTTAAATAAGCTAACTAAAAGTATTTTTTTTGATTTCTGTAAATCTTTGTATTCCCTCTTAAGTGTACCCTAGGAGTAACATACTTCTCTTCATTCACCTGTACAAAAAAAAAGTACAATAACATTTGTATTCAGATTTACAGAGTACGTGAATAGCAGTTTATTTCACATCAGCCAAATGCAAAGATTTCCTCTCAAAGAAAAAATAATATACATAAGATTTGGAAGATCAGATTTACATATATGTCAAAATTCTCCCAGCAGAACTATATTATGAAAAAAAGTATGTTCCCAGCTTTAAATGAAAGTGATATGCACTTAGTATCAAATATATCAGATTAAAGGCTAAAAAGAATTAAGAAAATAAAAACTTTAGCTAGATTTTACACTTTAATTGCCCAGGAGACAGATATAAGTTAACATCACCTCTATTTTTAAACAGATATCAAAGCATACAGACATTTTTAGAATCTACTTGGCATGTTACAGTGTAATTTATTTCCAGTTATCACCTCAGATTCTCCATTCACAGTTCGGGTTGTAACGCCCACTGTATAAATTCCTCCTGCTGAATCTTCATGTATTTTAATATTTGATTTTTTATTCTTTGCATCAATATCACGTGTGGTATCGAACAGATCAAGAATTTCTTCATTGTAAAGCTGAGGAGAAGACAAAAACAAAAAACATCATTTTTGGAGGAATTCCTCCAATGGCTAACAAATCTGTGCATGGCACATACCAAAAGTTGTAAAAATCCAAATCTCTCACTCCTAAAAGATGCGAAACATGTGAAAAGGACATGAAACTTACAAGGACAATAGGTGACAGAGCAGCTGCAAATTAAGGTGACTTCCTATTATGCCACCCAAAGATGCAATAAATTCTTTCACATTGCCAGATCTGAGATAAAATTCTTTGGTGGGACCAGGGAAGAGGAGGAATTTGGTGCCACCAGAACAAGAGTGGTTTCTGTGGCAGGCACCTGTTGTCTTCAGATTTAACCTTGGGCTTTTCTTTTGTGGATTCAGTTGGCTGCACCCTGCTCCAAACACTTCCAACTCACTCCACTTGTTTTCCCTGCCATTGCACCTTTCCTCATCTCCTCTCTCACACCTTCTTATTTCTATGACTCTCATTTAGATAAATTCTTCCTGAGCAGGAAGGAATTTGACATATAATAATAGTTTTTGTGCAAGATGCTTCTTAAAGACACCAAGCATCAGTCCAAAAATACTATGGCATGTCTTCTTAAGCAGGCCTTTTATACTCCATAAGAATATCCTCAACTTCATGCAGTGTTTAGATTGAATTGAAGATATCAGGGGGGAAAACACAGACAACCCACCCAGAAAAAACACTATCCCACTGAATTTCATGGCTGAAGTCTCTGCCTGAGTACCCTGGAACATATCAAGTGTCTCTAATTTAGTTATACTAATTCATGTCAGCAAAGCTCAGCCAGAACTAATTCAATTCCTGATTAAATCCCTAGGCAACAGTCAAAGAAAAACTACAACAGATCTGTATTCACACAAGGTACTTTCTTATAGTACTGAAAGTAAGTGGCTTTCTCCTCTCAAAAGCAAAAAGTCATCCCTGAGAAGAAAAAAAACCAGCATTTGTGAATGTGATGCTTTTAATCCTTTACATAGTAAAAAAGGAATTATATTTAATTATTAGGCATAGATAGTCTATGTAGGAATCTTCTTACTAATGTTTTACCTTCATAAATTCAAACAAACTGATGCCACAATTTGGAGCAGATCCTGATAACACACCTGCAATTGGATGGGACTGCATATGCCTGTCTTTTGAAAAAGCAGGAAAGCAAAGAGTTAAGGGAGGCAGTCTGCAGCCAACTAAAGAAAGGCAAGAAAGCAGCAAACTGAAGTCACTGGTCCCAACAGTTATCCAGCTGTAAGACTTCAAAGTTATTCCAAAAATACAATCTTGCTTCAACTTGCTCAACGACTAAATTATTGTTTATGCAATCCAGCTCTAATGGTAGACAGGATGGGAGGAAGAGGATACTTTTTGACACAAGAATAGTGCATAATATCAAACTAATCTGAAAAAGTTCCTTCTGGGAAAGTCTTGGTAAAAGAAAAAAAATCTACCAACTAAAATGACTTTTTTTTTAAGGGACAAATTATTATATACATAATTTAACCTTTCTCTAAATAGATAAACAAGACAGGTTTCAGTATGTACAGTTCAGCTGAAATACATTGCAATGGCTGCCATTCTTCATACCATTCTCACTGTAACATTTAATCACTGCCCTGCATTTTGGGACTCAATCACATTTGTAATGTTATGTCAAAAAACACAATAAATTCAGAAACCACACTGGTTATTGCTCCTTATGCTACTCATGTTGCAGCTGCCTAAGCAAAGCTGCAGCTCCCTGGTGCACAGAGTGGAGCATT
Source organism: Melospiza georgiana (assembly GCF_028018845.1). Classification (NCBI taxonomy): domain Eukaryota; kingdom Metazoa; phylum Chordata; class Aves; order Passeriformes; family Passerellidae; genus Melospiza; species Melospiza georgiana. The sequence continues at coordinate 66,125,983 of NC_080433.1, forward strand.
CCCACAGCACATGCTCAAGCCAACTCTCTCTGGGCAAATATTAGCCAGAGCAACAAAAGGTTCTGCATAAGGGTAGCAACGACAAGCCTAGTCTGATACAAAACTAATGCCAGCTTGTTAGTGACTAAAGGACTTGGTTTTATTGCTCCTGAAGTAAACTAACAGCTTTTCTCAGGGTAATACTCAAGTGGGGGTTTCTACCCCCAAGTAGATAAAGTTGTACATACTGAAGTAAGCAAAACAAATTTACACCTGCTCTTCCTAAAATTGATTCTGCCTCTCTGTGTGCCTAAAGTATCAGATTTTTCAGGTTGGTAGTAAATGTAAATACATTACACCCAAATCAATCAATTTAAAGAGCAGTTCCACAGCCAGGAGGCACAATATAAACCCTACAAGGCATAAAGCAACAGCTGCTGCAGGTCAGAAAGATCACAGATGTTATGGCCCCTTACCAGTACCTGTGTCTACAAGAAAGCACAAGGGGAGCAGTTTTGCCACAGTACTGATCAGGGTTTTTGGTTGGTTTTTTTTTTTTTTCCTCTGGATCTAAGAAAGAAGGGAACCATGACACTGAAGCCCAATCCTAAACCAGTGGGAATTGCAAAAAGAAGTATTTTCATGCTAGGTTTCTTCTTTGGTGAAAGAAAGTCTTCTGAACAGATTTTGAAAGCTAAAGAAATCTACAGCAAAGTGACAAAAGCAGGCAAAGCATGGTCACTGCTTGAAGCCACAAAATACAATTAGAGGGGCTTTTATGATTTCTTGTTTTAAAGTTTTTTCAAGAATTACCAACAGGCAAAAGCAACAGGCCCTACAATCAGAAAGGGATAAATGATGACAAACAAATATTTCTACTTCAAAATAATACTATGAAGGGAAGTAGTAAAATAATTGGAGTAAGATAAAAAAAGACTTTTCCATTAATTGAAGAGCAGAAGCAAATCCTATCAATTTTCCTTTTGAAATCTTGTATATTAATTCAAAACATCCTGGGAGAAAAGAAAATTTAAAAGAAGCAACAAGAAAAAATATTTAATTTGTTTTCTTAAAAAAAACCAAAACCAAAACAAAACTACCAAAAAATCCACATAAAGTTACACCCACAAATGTGGATCATATTTACCTCTAAGAACTGTGCATTCACTTTAAAATCTGGAGGTGGAAGTCCTTGCTTAATAGCACCTTGCTTTTTTTCTTCAATACATCTGAAAAGGTGCTTAACAGCACGTGATATAATGCCTTGCTCCTCTTCTGTTATGTTCACATCAAATCCAGTGCCCATGGTGTAGGTTTTGCCAGCACCTGTCTATTTTGAAAAAGGAGTAGAAGGAGTAGTCACTAGAACATGTTAATAGTACCAAATCATCACAGAAATACAGTTTGTGCACACTAATGTTCACATCAACCTGCCATCTTTACAGTATTAACACACACAACAGGTCACTTTGAAATATGGATAAATAGCAGAATTTTGTTTATCCAGAGACCACATACAAGAAGGCAGAGAGCAGTTCAATCTTTCATAACCCTTCCCCTAGAAACTCTCCCTAACCAGTTCACATTAGCCTTGAGCTGTCTTCTCTATCTAGGTCAAAAGATGAGTTAATGTTTCCAACCAAGGCTGTTAATTGAAACATGTATTTTGAAGGTAAAAGCAGCATTTGCAATTCTTTACTGAGGTAGATCAAATGACTCCCTTAATTAAGATGTCTGAATATCTCAGGTATTATATTCCCATTGTTCTCACTTTATTCTAAAGAATACAAGCTCTGTCTTCACTAGGAAGATAATTTAATTAAATGTGAAGTCCAATAGAAGTCAAGGTAGTGTAGTGTTTTCACTTAATTAGTGGGTCAAGTCTAAGACAAAGATAGGATCACACAGCTGAACATAATCTGCTAAACTGGATCTGCAAACTGCTTTGTTTGACTAGGAATAGACTTCACCTGGCTAACCTGAGATACAACACCTAACAGGTGAAATTCAGCATCCCAGACCACATTTTATGCAGTCAACTTGTAAAGGAATATTTGGAAGACAGTAACAAACACACTGTCTGCATTGTGCTCAGCTTTGAGTATGCCCAGTGTACTAAGAGGGTGTGTTCTTGATGAAAAGTTCTCTGACTTTGGAATCTGATCTCTACAATTTGCCCACAAGCAAACAATGTGGCCTGAAGCTCTCCAGGATCTATTTTTAAAAAGCTCCTATTCCCAAAAGTCTCTAAAAATGCAGTGGGTTGAAAAGTTGCTCAGAGAAGAATCTCAGTACAACCTATCTCTATAGTGCAAGTGAGTAGGTCAATAATTTGTATTGCTGCATTGATGTGAATTCAGGAATTATATGGACTGATACTATTTTCAGTATTACAATTAAATTCAGATCTGTGACCTATATATATTCTCTGTTTCAACTCCCAGTCAAAGCAGAATTTATATAAACTCACTCTCCTAGTGGGTAACTCATTGAAAATAAACCCAAGATGCTAAAACCAGATTAATGCATTCAGAAATCTAAGAGAAAAATCAGTTTCAAAGAACTCTTTATTTCAAAATAAATGGTATAAAATAAAATTGTGAAGCTTACCTGGCCATAAGCAAAGACAGTGGCATTATAGCCTTCAAAGCAACCTTCAATCAGCTTTTCTATGCACTGTACATAGATCTCTTCTTGCTGTGAGTCAATGTTAAAGACATAATCAAAAGTGAAGGCCTTATCTTTTCCCAAGAACACTTGAGGTTCACCAGGTGTGACAGATGTGCAGATATGGCATCCTTCAATCTTCTCTTTGGCTAACTGTGGTCTAATTCTGTTTTGGAAGAGATAAAAAGAACTATGAGATATTCTCATCATCAAAAATAGAGAAGTACACAATATAAATAAGAGATCTGAGAATTCCTTAATGACTGAGAAGGGTGAATTTTTCTTCAGAAACCAGAAACATTTTGGTTGTCTGAGCCACAGTACTGACTGTATCAGAACCCCAGACATGAAACTGCTCATGCAAATGACACCATCTTTTCTGAAGGTTCACCTACTTCAAGCTGATGACCTGCCTAGAACTCCAAATGTTTCTGTATGTTTATTATGCATTACTGAAGAGTCACTTTTCTATGTTGGTTCAGACTTGGAAATCAAGCTTTCCAGTTTTATCAAACTTCTGCATGCTTTCATTGTAAAAACAGTCATTTTGCTTTTTTTACAAGGAAGTTAAATGTGGAAAAAAATACAGGGTAGTTTAAATAGCAGTTTGGGAGCAAGGACCCACCAACACCTAGCTCAGCTGGTTAGAACCTGGTGCTAGTGATGCCAAGACTGTGGGTTCAGTTCCTGTATGGGCTTTCCACTCAAGAGTTGGACTTGAAGATCCTTATGGGTCCCTATTAAATCAGAATATTCTCTGGTATCATCTTAAATGAAAGCCTCCTTGCTGCAAGAGCAATGGCAGCAAGGAAAAGGCTAGATTGCTTCTTTCCTTTTGTCAGAAAAGGAACCTGTACAGCCAGAACACTTCTGTGAAATGCTTGGTTTCAGTGAAGTATACCTTCAGACAACAGGAAAAGAACAATATTTAACAAGTTCTAAAGGTAAGAGTGTCTCATTCCTCATTATTCCCCTCTAAGACAAATTTCAGCTTTTATTTCAGTTTTTTCAGTTTCTTATTTTACAAAATAACTTGTAGAATATAGCTTGAACTTCTTATATTCTATCATTTTATTGTTTCCTCCTGCATTCTTAACACTCTTGCAGCCTCATCAAGATTGAATTCATGTATTGGCCTCACAACTAATAATGACTGCAGAAGCTTGTGATTCCATGGGTTTAATGATTAACTATGAAGAAGAAAATCTCTGGCTCACTTAACACACTGTTCTTAGCTGTAAGTAACTAATAATTTGCTTACAAAGCTACCTTTTGAAAAAGATATTTCCAAGTTCCCAAAGCAGCACAAAAAAAAAACCAACCCAAACCGAACCCAAGCACACAGAGCCCACACCAAAACATGTGCAGTGTGCAGCTTAAAAGATGTGACAAAGAAGGATAATAGGAATGATAAAAAGATGCAGCACAGCTACATACAAACAGAAACATGGAATATTTTATACAGATCCTCCAATTATATAAAGTTTTGGTGTGGCTACTTTCAGTTACACAGTCTCAAAGATCTGCAGGCACAGAGTACACCAAAAGGCACGTATTCATCTCATATTCCATGTTTTAAGGGACATTAGTGCTCTGTTTAGAGTAGCTGTGCTGCCTTGAAGCAAATTCCCCAACATTTTCAGGTATCACATGTTGGTTTGGATAGCAGAGCAGTTTCGGTGTGCACAATTTACACCCCCTTCAGAGGAAACAAAGCCAAAATGCTCGACTCCAAACACACAAAACTTGTTCCAAATTCTAATGGGAGCATAAGGGCCCAAAGCTACCTGCTGATCTACTGGGACTGTGCCAACACCTGCTGATACAGAGAGCATGCCTCCAACAAATGAGTGGACTGCTGCAGACTAATTATGTACATGTTAGATGAAGTTAGAAATACCCTGCTTGAAAAAAAGATACAAAAAAAAAATCTCACAAAGCATCATGTATGTACTCTTTATTGCAGATTCTGAATTTTTCATTGAGGGATGTGCACTGCTCTCAAGAGTATTTTTCAGATTTTTCATTTTGAGGGTTTCATTATATCCCAGATGTGACACTGGAGATTAACCTTAATTGATCTGTAAGGTTTGTGCACATTAATTCCAGTATAGAAACTTCATTAATGATCAGGAGGTACCACCCTTGTCAGCTTACCCTCTCGTGTAAAGTGAAAATTAAGTAAACCTTTGAAAAATATTATTAAAGAAAAGATTATATGATGTGCAAAACAGGCATAAATATTCTACAACTAGAATTTGCATTTAAGGACTCAAAGTATATAATATAGGTCAAATTTTCTCTCTAACAACATCATAAGGAGGCTTTTTTTTTCTTTAAATGAAATAAGAATGCTAAAAGTAATGCAGAATTTACATAGCTCCTTCAATAACAACCAACTTGATCCACTTATACCTGTGTTGACTGAACACAGAATCTGATAAATATGTACAGAAGTTTGTAATACATTTACTTCCTTCTAAATTAAGGAAATTTTGGTAATAAAATACCTTTTATTTCTAAGTAGAGTAAGTCTTCAAAGAAAAATTAATCATATGCCTTTTCTAAAAGCATTCTACACAACTGGAAGGTCAAGCAAATAAAACACTGCATCTTGCTGTCTAAAACAATAGTTTGAAAATGCCTACTCAGTAGGTGATCCTGCTGCCTCCTTCTGCTGCTGTGAAGTCAGTCAGAGGGCAAGCTCCTTTTTCAGACTAAGCACTCTTATTCTCCCACTAATCCAGGGCACCAGCACAGAGGCCATTAATTGCCCTTACAAGAATGAACTCTGAGGGCTCGTAAAGGTCCAGAGGCATCTCTCATTGCCTTCCAGAGCAAAAAAACCTGGGAAGATCTCTTCTAGAAATCTAGATGGGAAACACATTTTCAACCTCAAGCAAGCTTTAGTGCATCCCAAAAACACAACCTCTCCCCAGTTCCAAAAAGGCTTTTAGCGACAACTTGCAGAATGAAGTCAACTAGTTTTTTTAAGAAGTTTTTTCTTCATATGTTTTTATTCTACGCTTGAAAGAAAATTAATTTTCTACACTGACAAACTGATGCAATTATGACAGTGCCGAATAAATTTCTCCTTTCTACTACTAAGTAAAGGCTGACTGACCATGAAAAGGAACAGCATGCCTAAAATATCAATGATTTGCATGACAGTTATTCCGGTGATGACAGGACTGCAAGGAGAGCAGTTTCGATGTCGCCCAGCAGAGACTTCCCATGAGAATCCTCCCGGCCAGGGCCAGTCCTGCCGGCAGCCAGGCAGCTCCTCCCAGAGCTGTGCTGCTCCACAGCAAGCTGCACACACCAGCCCAGCACAGGCAGCCCACAGCTCAGCTGAGGGGCACCTGTGGCACTGCTGGCAGCTTCTCACCAGCTCAGCCACTTCCCCTAATTGTAACACAACGCTCAGAGATCCAGCAGTGATGATGGTGTCCTTCCTCCCTAACTTACACTAAATCTGAAGGCAGTGCTGGGAGAAAAGCAGCATTTCACCAGCACTTAGGGAACACAAAGGAAAAACAAAGCAAGACTCGCCATAGCAGGGAAGCTTCACACCAAAGACAGACTCCCTTCTCATTCTGAGACTGGTCCCACTCTGCTATGGAGCTGAGAGGTAACAGACACAGATCACGAGTGCATCAGGTTTGAATGACATCTTCTCCCAAGAGAAATGTGCAGACAAGAGACCTTCATTACCCAACCTGAGGTCTCCTCTAGGGATACTTCATGCTCTGAAATCTATACAGCTCTCTTGCTAAATTCATGTCCCAGGTTACAATATAAAGATGTATTCTATGCCCATCCTCAAGAGCTGCTGAAACCAGGAGGGGCATTGTTTTTTTCTTTATCTCCTGTTAATGGGCCCATCAATGCCTTTTCCACACGACTCAGAGATAACCCCCTCTGGGAGCCATTTCTGTTTAATGGACCATCAAGGATCCACCACATGACTCAGAACGATTTCAGCCCACTGTGAGATGCTCCGCCCAGGGGGGAGGAGATAAGCATCCCCACCTGGATATGATCTGGGATTTGGGACACAAGAAGCAGTCTTTCTATTGGATTCCCAGAGGAGTGGCTGCCCTTACCCACTGGTTTCCAGATGACAAGTGCTACCAGATCGTGTCCACAGGAGCACCAATTCAACAAGACCATTTCATCCGGACTGCTACCACCACCCTAACTAGCAGAGTATCAGGCTGTATTCTGACTCTGCCAGTGTTTTTTCTGTTCTATTATTGCATGTATTTGGTTTGGGGTTTTTTCCCTTTTCTTAATAAATTGTCTGACTTGGAGTCTCTCAGTGGTTTTGCTTTCAAACCAGAACAGTTTGCCATGAAATTAATGTGATGTCCTCAATGAGTAAGCAAGACATTCCTCCCCTTTACCCTGATTTCTGGCCACTTACAAACAATGTGAGTGCATCACCCAAACCTCAAGGCTCCCAGTCTATTTGCACTGAATGTGTGGTCCAGCAAACAGAAGTCCTCATACAAGTCAGATTCAGTTCCAGCACTGCCTATAGGAACATCTCCTCCTTCTCCATCCTACACATGAATTGGGGAAGTGATTTTTTTCCTTTCTGCTTACAGTCAAACATTTTCCACTCTCACGTCTTAATGTGGTCACTTCTGTCAGCAAAGCGGGCAGCGCCCACACTTTAAAAATGTGAAAGAGTTCATTCTGGTCACCTCTCCTTGCCCAGCCTGTGGTCTGGCAGTCTGCCACTGAGATTTTTCTCCAGGACCAATTTGACTTCACCCATTTTGTCTTCTACATGGTCCTACCCCACCTGTTTTTCAGGCTACTCTCTTAATTGCAGACAATCGGGCGTTTTCTACCTATTTCCAATCACATCTCCTTAGATGTGGCAACTTCCCAAACAACATTTTGCTTTCCATCCTTCCCTCTGCTCCTCTCCAAAGCATGAACACACCCAATTCTTGTTTACGTGTACTTTGCAGCACCTCCAGGCCACACACATGAAACTTAATCCCCTAAATCTCTCCTGCCTCAGCACACTGGGACAAGTTGTCAAATTAGGGAGTGCTAAAGCAGCCAGCGGTTGCACAGTAATGCACTGTATTGTACTGGAGCTAATCCCTCAGCAGAGCAGGGGCACAATGTCTCTGCTGAAAGTATTGTCAGCTGGAACAGGCTCAGATAATACAGTTCAGGGACTACAGCCATCATCAGCCCAATACCCTGTGCTATGCAAGACATCAGACTTTACAGAATTGATTCCTGTTTAAATTAGATAATATCATAATATCTCTTTGAAAAGCATCCTAAATTTACTTCTAGGGATGAAAAATTGTCCCAGTGATCTAAATAGAAATACATATTATTTACATAAATAACTACATGCATATATAAGAATGTATATATATATATACATACACACACATCCCTTTTCACTACTAAACACTTCTACCTCTGTGCCTGTTTACTTAAAAACCTCTCCATTATTTAATTTTACCCAAGCAATCTCTAACCATCTATGATCACGTCATCCCTTAATCTTATTTCATATACTAAACAGGACCAGAGATTTTTTCAATTTGCATTTCCATGAGCAGAACTGTAAGCTCTAATAAAGGGTTTTAATCAAAGTGTTTACCATATGCCTTCTCAGCACCTCTAACAGCAGTAAGCACACAAGAACTTCTATGACTGATCTAAAAAGGGCAAAGAATCAAATTATTCTTGTTTTCCAGAGAGCAAAGCAGAAAAGCATAATCATAGGTTAATCTTTCAGACTGCATTGACTATCCAGAAGCTGTGTGCTGGAGAGAAAAGATTATTCTGAAGCCCCATGTAAAGCTCTTTTCCATTAAAAAGGCTTTGTGGGGCAAGGGCTGTTTTCACCTTGCTCAGAAAAGCATAAATTCAAACCACATCCTAGGCTGAGCAGGAAACAAGTTAACCTGTAAACCCAAGGCTCTCCAATACTTGTCTAAGCCTATTAAATTTTACACAATTAAGTTTCACATGTGGGTATATGAAACATTAAATCTAGAAACATTAAAGCTAATGAAATACTTAGTGAAGCATAGCAGGCAATATGAACTGGGAAACAGACAAAAACTGCCCAAAACCAGAAGAAAACAGCTTCCAATTCTTACTTCAGAATTCCCTCACCTTACTACTCCCTTAAATTTACACTCATCAAATCACTTCCATTAAATTCCCTTTCAGAGCAAGCAGGGAGTAAAGAAAGCGAAGCAGGTTCCATCTCAAAGACACCTGATACTTAGGCTTGCATAAACTTTTCAGTATTTTTGCTTGCACACACTGGAATCTTGCTCTGTAATTAGCATCACTTTCAAATGAGACCACAGCTATAATGTTTGAATGCACTCATCTCAACTGCACCTCTCAATGAGCTTTAAGGAGACAAAAATATCTAGCATATGAGAAACTCCAGGTTTATCTCCTGTTAACACAGCAAAAAGGGTGCAGGAACAAATCTTTAGCCTTGTACCAGCAATTGTCACCTACAGAGAGTTTCTGAATAGTGACATCAGTAATGGTCTAACTCCACATTAATGGTATCAATCACTAGTATTACATACACTGCTATCAAGATGGAAAAATGGACGTGCAATTACAGATTAGAGTGACCACACGAGACACAGCTCAGCAGCTGACCCACCCAGCACATGGCCAGGTCCTTCCCCCTGCCATGGGTCAGCTCCCTCCCCAGGAAGCTGCTTCCCTTGAGCCAGGGGCCCAGGCACAGGGCAGGCAGCAGCCAGGGCAAGCAGCACTGCCTAACATCGCTCCTCCCTAACGCTGGGCACTGCTCCTCTAAAGCTGCCAGGGCCCAGGCTGAGCCCAGGGCTGCCAGCAGGTGTGTGCCCAGAGCCCAGGTGCTCTCAGCCTACACTTACACCTCCTGGCAAGCACAAGGGAGGCAGATGTTCTGCACATGCACTAACACTTACCTACTTGATGTACCTGAAAACTTCCTGGTGTCTAAAGGCATTTCGATACAATGGCAACTGTACAACTGACAATACCAGAAATAAAACCTCCTGAAACAGCTTAGGATATTTTTAAAAAATGCAGTAAGGACAGTGATGAAAGCTTAAACAGGATCTACATGGTCCAGATTTTACTCCAAAGTCCTATTAAGATACTGATAAAAAAGGTATTAGTATCCCTTCATTGTGTGTAGCAATTGAATATGACCATTAAGCCTTAAGTTAAAAACACCCAGCCACTAAATTACCAAATGGGCACTGAGACATAACATTTTCAACAGCTAATGTAATACAAGCAAAAAAAGAAATTCTATTGAAAACATCTGCAGAAAATATTTTGTTCCAGTGCCACAAACTGTCACTTCCAGTTTGCATTTAATGAGAAAGCAACACATGGAAAACCAGAACAAAATTAAATTGAGGAAATATACCACTGCCATAATTAGATTTGTCCAGTTCTCCCATATGCCTAAACTCTACCTCTTTAATAATTTTGTTTTATTTTTACACACAAATTTAATTTCATGAAACAATTACCCTTTTCAGTAGCCTGGGTGTGGTCAGCTCCCATAGCCATTAGCTGTTCATGCTGGAGATGACATTGGCAGTGCCAGGCTGAGGCAGCTCCACAGGCTGCTGCTTGCCTTGGTTCCTCAAGAGCCACACAGCAGCTGTATCTCCAGGCAGCCACCATGGCCAGGACACAGCTTAGCACTGTGATTTCAGATTAACTCTTGTGCAATTCTGTCACAGCCTAGCAGGCCGTGCCACACAGATGGCATCCCCAGACTGGCAGGCACAGCCCCGCACTTTTGCTAGGAAAAGAAAATGCAGAGGGGAAAAACCCAGGCTTGTTCTCACATAATTCCTACTGCTCTGCATGTGTCCTTCCTCACACCACCCCCACAGGAGGGCTAGTAGATCCTCCAGAAGATCTCCAGCTTTTTTCTTGATAACATGAATGCAAGCATTCAAACAAACCTTGTGTGGTTTTATTGTGAACTAATTTACTCTCTAGTGAGCAAAGAAATCCACAATGTTTGAGAAAAATTTGGCTTTTAAGAGAGAGAGAAGGGACAACTGTATTGCAGGGTTTGCACTGGCTTGGCTTATTTCTAGTCCAAGACAAGGTCATCTCTGATGGAAAAGCTGCACTACCATAAGCTTCCACATGCCTGCCATGCACAGGACTGGCACACCTCCAGATCCAAGTGCAGTTTGAGTAAAGCCAAACAGAAGTGCCTTTTCCAAAGGCAAACAGTTTTTTTAAATTGTTCTGTTGTGCTACTTCCCTTGGTTTTCTTAACATCTATTGTTATATGTGTCACCTGTCTCAAAAAGGTAGAAGAAAAATAACACAATATCTTAGATAAAACGAGAGCTAAGCAAATGCAGCAATGTATACCTTATGAGCTAAGACTTGAAGTATGTGTGGTTTATGAGCAAGAAATGAAAGAAGGAGTTAGACCTTCCTAAAAGTAAAATTCCAAATTAATTTCATACCATACAGGAATGCAGGCACACCTGTACCATGCAATGAAGTGACAGAATAGAGACTGGGTCACAGCAATCAGGAGTCAAACATGCTTTGGTGCTGAAAGGGTCAAATGCACTCTGGTGCTGAAAGGGACCACAATCACCTGATCTCCAAGTAGCTGATTAGCCCCAAGCAACTGCCTTTCCCCATCAGGGAGCATGAACAAGTCATTCCCCAGGGTAAGAAGCAAAAATAAGTATTTCTGCTGCACAAGGAAACACAGCACTCAGCTGCACTAGTGTGACTGGCATTAGCTCAAGCTCTGCCACCATGCTGTATGGAACATACACTGAAATAAACAGGTCACTCACTAGCCACCTCTCCTTTAAGGGTTAACTCTGAAACTATCATCCCTGACAATCTTTATCACCTTTAAGTAAGAGGGAAAAAAAAGGCATTTCAGAAGGTGCTAGGTCATTTCAGCTTTTATTTGAGAGGTAGCTTTCAGTCTTAGAAAGCCCTGTGTACACTTTCAGCTTTTTTGTCTGCTTACACTGCACTTGGGAACATCACCCACAGTTGGCAGAACAGCAGAGATATCCCAAACACTTGGTTCAGACATGAACAACAGGTTTCCCCAGGTGGTCTGGGAACCTAACATTTCCAAAAGGCCAATCAGGATTCAAAGAAATGTCTTCTGAACCAACAAAAGAAATACACAATCAAGGGAAATTGTAACTAAAACATTTACTCAGGGAAGCAGAACCATCTGTGGCTATGGATTTGGATGGCTGCTCCTTATCACTAAAGCTGTAGTTTACCAGAGGGTTCAACCAGACTGCAATTTGATGGCTGTGCTCCACATATATTTATATACCAAGTGCAATATCCACAAAGCAAATTAAGGACAGTACTGCCTTTAAATTGCATATTAAATCTGTCCCTCTTAAAATGACCGCACTTGATTCTTGTAAATTAAAGGTTTATATTAAAAAATACATTTCAGCTTTTATGACTATAAATCTCATGCATAGAAGTATGAAACACCATCTTCGTTTCACTGGTGGTGTTTCACATCAATCACTAGCACTTACAAAAATGAAGACTCATATAGATTACTATTATGAAAAATTTATGGCAATAGTACCTGATGATTACAACATTTGAAGAACACAGAAGTCACAAATTCAAGAGAAATGGGAAAATAAATGTCTTTTGGTGTGCGCCCAGATCAGTGTCTACAACTACGGCCCTGATGGATACAGGAGGCCAATTAAGCCAGCAAGCATATCCTTCTGAGGGTAAGGATTCACAAAGAAAGCAACTCTACATACCAAAGAAAGAGAATGACACCCTGTATTTCTTTTGCAAATTATGGAGGTTTTTTCCCTCCAAAATATAGCTTTAGCATGAAACTCAGCAGCCTCATCATTCCTGCTCTGGGGCTCCCAGCTGTGAGGAGTGGCTGAGTCACTGCCTGGGTAAAGCTCACCAGAGCCTGGTACTGATTATGTAACAAGGGCAGCAGCAGGAAAAGGAATACACTTCCTGTAGCAACTTTCTGCAGCATGACTGAATGCCTAACAGAGCTTACATGTGCTAAACAAATACCACTCCAAGTAAATTCAGATGAAAAAAATTTAAAAAAACAAAAGTTTAAGGAAGCCTTTTTGAAGAGTGCATAGCCCAGCAGCCTAGTATCCCTGAGCCAGGATAACAAGTGCTGCCAGGATCTCAGAGACACTTTGCTTCCAGAAATGTCAGTGTCAGAATTCAGCTGACAAAGTAATGTACTGTCAAAAGTAACACAGTGAATTTAGGGTACCCAACCACCCAAACCACTGTAGTCATTGCTGCCTTACCAAGCTACACAATAACATTTATTTAGGTCCAACAGGAAAAAGGGGAAGAATTAAAAACAAAACAAACAAAAACCTAAACAAAGCCAAAAAAATCCAACAACAAACATCCATAACACCATCAAACAACACTAAACCACAAAAACCACTAAACCACTGTCTTGAGTACATCCAAACCTAAATTCAGTCGCATTTACAGCTCAGAGATTTGAGATAATTTGGATACCTCTTGTATGCCAGCAACCAATCAGCCCAACATATACAAATACACTAAACCTGTAAAAAGAACATCGGTCAACAAAAATGTGGTTGGTGTCAACTCTTTTTAGAAAGCACACTCGTAACTAAAGCTTAACTACCAGAGTCAAACTTTACTAAAAGCACAGTTTTGTGAGACAGCTGGTTTTAAAAACATTGCCAGCGGCATCGTGACATCAGCAAATGACCCAAAAATATCCACATAAAGGCACAGAAATGACAGTGGATTTCTGGTTCAAAAGTTGAAAATTCCATCTTGCAGAGCAGTAACATTATTTTTGCACACCCTCACATACAAAAAGGTTTATCTGCAAAGTCAAATAAATAACTTAAAAATACAATTATTTAATGCAATTAAGTGAAATATTTTAAGAATAAGAACATGCATTCAGGAACTTCCACACATTACAACATATCCTTGATTTCTTAAAAGCATTGATAAGTGCCACAAATATATTCAGAAATAAGAAAAAAAAAAGTGCTTATTCACAATAGAAAAATAATTTTTTGAATAGAGCAAAGAACTGATGTAATGCAAGGCTATCCAGATGACCAAAAACTTGTCTTCACTAGGCTTCATTCAATTTCGTGCTCTTCAGTTAAATGTATGTTTGTTCTAGAAGTTCACTACTTCTTCCAAGCAGCCTAGTTTTTAAAAATAGGTACTCTGTTATTTTTAAACCAAGTTATAAGGGTTGCCTTGTCTGCAGCAAAGAACTCGTAATTGCCTCCCTTAGCCAGATTTCCCTTTCCCTTTTAAAAACCCACACATATTCACTTATGCTCCCAGCTCTTACAGCTATAGCACACAAATCACTACATGTTTATGGCAAGGTTACTGTAGCTCTGAAAATTGTTCTCATTTCTTTCCCCTCCATACAGAAACACTGCCTTCCCAGTTGTATATTCTCAAGTTTAGGGCAGTTGGTTGCTTTACACCTCTGAGCCACAAGTCCAGTAATTACATTTCACCAACTCAAAATAAACATAGAGTTACCAATATACCCATAGGTAAAGCTACAACCCACTTCATAAGTAATTACAGTTAAATAATAAAACAAAAGAACAGGAGGGTCAGGTCAGTTTAAAAAAAAAATTACCAGTTGTCATTAATCATTACTGAAATTACTGCTTAGCTAACACTACTAAAATAACCAGAGACTTCACAATGAGACAAGACAGTTAAAAACAGTATTTCAATCTGTGCTGAATAGTGCCTTCACTCTGTTAACTTTCAAAGCAACATTCCTGGAACAAAAACCACTGTATGAGTTTTCTGCCACGCCTTCCAAAAAAAAAGAAAAATCAACACAAAACCCCATGTTGTATCCATAACACCCGATACACCAAGTCCCAAAGCAAACTGCAGAAAATTTCTTCATATTTGTTGTTGACTGTTTCTAATGAACAGAAGTTGCTCTGTTACAAAACAGAAGGTAGACTGTTCAAGCAGTGACTGAAAGCTCTGAGCTGGTAAATCCTAACTCTGGAGTAAGGACAAATAACTCTCTTGCTTTATTTAGTACTGCCTGTTTTCAAACTTGCAAAACAGAAAGAAACAATGTTATCCACCTTCCCCAGTCACGCTGCTTCAGCTGCTTGTTGTTTTATGTCTGAATGTCAATCCTCAAATTTAATTATTTTCTTCTTGTCTATTCATTCTATTTGCAAGGCTGCAAAATCATTCACATCAGCAGCAACAGCATCAAACAGAGATCCTTTTCCATCCTTCTCTTCCTATGCAATGACACTGCATCAAACATCATTCGAAATCTGACTACCTTGCTGCTCTTTCTTGGCTTGAAACATTTAGTTAAAATCAGGACAATACAGGAAACTACACTAAAATTTCAGTAGGTAGCATTTTCCCCACACTGAGCCATGCTTCAAACAGATTGATTACTACAATTCTGGATGCTCTTTTTCTGCGAGTGTTTCAGGCATAAATAAACTGAAGCATTATGAAGCATTTAATAAATATAAGCTGTCAATCCCCAAAGTCTCCCCCACCCTTCCTCAATCCCACCAAAGCTGAGAAGTCTGCAAGTCTCTTGGTACTCATTCTTAACAACACTCTCCATGAAGTTTCAACCAGGTGCAAAACTTGGGTTATCTACAGGCCATAATCCTTTGTTCAGCTAAATGCAGGCTGATTTTCAGATGTGGTGGAGAGGGGGAAAAAAAATTAGCAAGAAAGTATTTAACACTTATATGGAATACCAGTAGAAGGCTGAAATAATTGGAGCTTAAGTAACACAAGAAGTCAAAAGAATGGGATTTATCACAGTTGACTGGTGAAATAAGTTTGGAGTTGGTACTGCTCTATCAGGGGCTAATTCAACATCCCCTGTGTGGAACATGTGGACATATACTGAAATAAACAGGTCACTGAATCCAGAAATCCACTGGAATCTGGAACCTCGCAGGAAAGCCAGTTTCACATAAAAATCCACATCCCAAAGCTAGAAGAAAGAGAGGTCTCCTCTGCAATAACACTTGTGCTTAGGGCTGAGCTGCTGCCATTTCACATGCTCAGCCTTTCATTGAGTTCAGAAGGGCTTATATGACACTATATAAATAGTGACTACAATATCCAGTATATCACTGGAGATTTTAACCTAAGAGAAAGTGAAAGAGAATGCTTTGCTACCTCATCAGAAAAGCATGGGCTGGTTTCATATGCTTCACTTTTGATAACACAGAATATAGAAAAGCTTGTGTGATTTTGTAACTGTTTAGCTTCCACACCAGGGCAGGTAGGAGCTCCTTGTTGCCTAGGCTAAACAAATTCAGTGTGGAAATACAGTCATTCTCCTGGTTTAATTGCTACTGGCATGCAGACCTTGCTGCAATAGCAAGCTTACAGTTTGGAATTACCACTAGTATTAATACTGGAACATTTCACCAAAATAATAGCTCCAGGACAGAGCACATCCATGAAACAAGTGCCTCCCAGTCATGCACCACAGTGTAAACTGCACGAGACTCATGGCATACACTCTGAATAAAGTTTATAAAGAACCAATTACTTCCTTCCTACTTATATCTTTAGACAACTTCCTTCCTACTTAAAGCTTTAGACAACCATTATCTATGCTGGCCCAACAGCAAGGCTAAGCACTTTCTGCTTCATGTCCTAGCTGTAGGCTTAATTTTTCATTACAGCTCAGGTTCCCTGATAAGATTACAAATCCAACCAGAAATCCAAACTATTAATGCAAAGTTACTTCACAAAAACAAACAAAACAACCACAAAAAAAAAAAAAAAAAAAAAAAAAAAATCATGCAGCAAGGTGGCTCACACAAATTGAAAGCAACTATGTCCACTTTACATCTCAGGCCTGGGAGGCTCTGACTCCATTTCTGGAACAGTTCTCTGCTGTGTGCAGCTGCTGGCCTGGGCGCTGCCCTGCCAGTCTCCCTCAGCTCCAGAGCACACAAAGCAGCAACACCTGATCCTGGGATCATTTCTGTCTGCTGAATGCTTGGCCACAGCTCCTTGGGGACATAAGGTGAAGTCTGTCCTGACAAGCTGCTTCAAGGTCAAAACCCATTTCTTTTGCCTTGACTCAATTAAATCAGCTCTTCTTGGCAACTAATACTACTAAATCAGGCATTTCCCAGCTGCTCTCAGAAATCATCAATGCAAATCACTTGTGGTTTGTCTGCATCAGAGTTCATAGTCCCTTACACACTGGAGGTAGCACAGATGCTTTCAAATTAAGTATTCGTATATTAACTGTTTCAAATTGCCTTAGAAACTTAAGTCTATGGTAATTGCCTCACTGTAGTCCTGATCTGTAAACCAACTGAGATGGTTACCCACCTGCCACAAAATTTGTGACCAAGCATCTCATTCCTCCAAGCCCTTAAACATCAGACAACAGAGGAGCTTCTCTGGTTAAATGAGACCTAAGAGGACAGTGCATGAAGGGAGTGCTCCCAAGGTTTTCCAGGAGCTAAGAAGGAACTTCATCAGGAAATGGAAAACTCTGAGTTCATATAAAATGGTGTGTGAATGGCATACTGGTAGTGCCTCAAGGCCAGGGAGGGTATTACACTGAGGCTTATATAAAGCTGTCATAATGGGTCACACATTTATTAAAAGCTACAGACAGATATATCTCTATAATAATCCATAACTTTACAGCTGTTTCAGGTAGTTTTCCTCACCAGCACCAGAGGACTGGATATTAGCACAAGCTATAAACTCTGCCTTGCCAACTGCTATGAATCAGGCAGCAGCCTCCCCCACCTCTGACTTCCACCCCACGGCTGCACTCAGCTTCAACCACTCACCACCCCTGCTCTTACAGCAAAGAGGGAAAGAGGGAAAAAAGATCATTCCACAGTAACAAAGCTCTAGTGTTTTGGGCAACCTTGTTTCCACTTAAAAGAATTTTTCTTAGTAATACAGACAACATTTAAGGGATGGAGAAAGGAGGCAAAAGGCCGTTAACTCCAGCATATGCTATGGTACCAGATATTTAGAAAGAAAAATTGAATATTTAGACAAAACTTGGTAACTTGTGGTCTACAGAAATTGTCAGCAAGTATTAAAAAAGTCTTAAGAGGGGGTCAATAGATCAATACTTTTTTCCCTGGAATTTACAGGTTTCTCCAAAACAGGTACTTTAAACTTTTTCCAAGGCAGCCTGCTTTTACAATTTGTATCAAAGTGAGAAAACTCTGTGCTGTTTAAAATTTTAATATTTTGCTACATCATGCTATCCAAACTGTTAATGGTATGCTTTAAGGGATTTCACCACTGAATCTGAAGAAAGGCTAAGGCACGAAATACAGCAAAGAAGGCTCTTTCAGCTTTTAAAAAGCTTTCTAAATAAAATACTGTCAGGAGTGGGTTTTTATGGAAGATTTTTGCTATTGTTTGTGGGGTTTTTTTTTAAGAAACATGACAGCTAAGCAGATAGCATGACCTTAAGATCCTCCCAGGAAAGTTTGTTTTCTCCCTGGTTTCAACTATAGACTTTGACTGCCCATGCCTTATCACTTGACTTTTGTTTACACAGAAATACAGAACTCTGTCATCAAATGAAGTGCAACTGTAATGTAGCCCTTACGTAAGCTCAATCACATGAATAATTAGCAAGGCACAGAAAACTACAAATAGCTTATTTCCCAACTCACCATGAGAGTTAACCATTTCTAGACCACTGAACCAAGGATCAGTGGCTGAAGAATGGAAAAAAGATAAATTGAAACTGTGAGAAAGATGCAGGACAGGAAGTAGGATTACCTAGCACAAATTAAAGGAGAATTTCTTTGACTTGGCATTTGAGGTCAGGACTGGTTTTATTTCAAATACAATCACATTTTTAGCAGTACAAAATTAGATTCTCAATCAAATCCAGTTGACGGGGGTTACATAATATGTCAAAGTGTCAGAATGGAGAAAAAATTTATACAATGTTTTTTATCTTTCCTATACTGCCATCCTCATCTCGAGGTTTCACAGAGTTTTCAGTTCAGAGAAACAAGGCTGCAGCCCTCTGCTCCCTGGCAGCCATTGCAATGCATTAAGTTGTTTATCTCTGATCTGCAGCAGCGGTGTTGGCAGAGAGGTGTTGGCAGAGGGGTCTTGCAACAGCAGCAAAAATGGAGCAACACAAAGACTCAGCAGCTGAAAAACAGTCCAACAGTGACACTCCACCTAAAACTTGCTGACAAAGCAGAAACTACTTCAGTACCTCTAGCAATTCTTGCTGGGTCTTAAAAAAATACAAAAATCCACACCACAATGAAATCTGATATGTGTAGTCCTTGGTTATCTACCTCAGCTAACAATTTAAACTAACTAGACCAAGACTCAAATGCAAAAAAATAGGCCAAAAAATAGCTTTTCCTTTTTAAAAGAAAAAGCCCTACACCCCACAAGAGAGCCTCTTGTGTCATCTGTAGCTCTCCATTATCTTTGCATCAGTCACAAGCACACTGAACTGAGCAAGTCATGTATGCAATGGCACATAACAAGGATATCCAGAAAGACTCATGCATCTGATGAACAATTTCTGGCTGTCTTTGAACCTTTCATACTTCACAATGAAACTGCAAAAGTCCATGGCTCTACACTATCCTGGCATCCCTATCCAGCTGTGGAGGACTCAAGGTAGAACTCTGAATGTCCATTTCTTTTGGAAACAGAACTTCTCAGCTATTTCCAAAGTAACTGAAGACATGCCATACCCTTGTGCTCCAATCATACCTAGATCAATAAGCAATAGGAGTCTCCTCAGCACTGAATCAACACTCACAAGACAGGCTCATTGTTACTCCAACGCCACAGCTGGCCCTATAAACAGCAGTGGACCTCCAACTCTGAGTATCTTAACCCTGTACTGAAGAAAAATATCTAAAACAAGTCACACAGATGATTTAATTATTTCCAGTCTTGGAAGTGAAGTGGCCCGTGTCCCCTAACCACGGATTAGCTCAGCCTGGCACACAGAAGCAAGGACCCCTAAAAGGTCTCTGGCAGCACCCACCCTGACACACAGGAGTGTACCCAGAGGATTCCCAGCACGGGTAACAGCTGCAGCACAGAGAGACCCCTTCAACACAAAAGTATCTCCTACATTTTATTTCTTTATTATCAGAACAGAAAAATAACATGATCCCAATTCAAGTTACTTGTGAGCAAAGGAGAGGACCTCATACACATTTGCTGGGCTGGAGTGCCCATCCCTCTCTACACCAAGGAGGTGGCAAAAGAGGAGAGCAACGTTTACAGCAGGGCAGTACATGGCAAATATTCTGTCCCACTGGATATTCCCTGGACAGACATACAATCTTGAACAAAGGAAGTCTTCTTAAGGTGAAAACTGCATGTATAAATTAAAGAATACACATATAAAAAGAGCAGTTACTCTGCCCAGCTAGACTACAATCAGTCATATTTCCTTGACATATCTGGTAAAACTTAGAAGTCAGTAGCATTTCCTAGCTACAATCTGAGAAATCAAAAGCATATAAATTCAAGAGACACAGATGTGAGCTTTGAAGCATTTTATTCAGTCTACCAATACATTCCTCTCTTTTAAACAGATTGAACTTCAACCAGACAGCTCTTACACATACTAGGCAGATATCCAGCAATACAAACCAAACTGAATGTGAACTTTGCCCAGCACTCCACATGCATTTTATGAATACACAAATCTAAATAAATAAATCGAGTGAAAAAATCTGTTCTTCATATACAAGACAGAAACTGATAATGCACAAATTAAAAATAATTTCAAAAGAAATTATTTGGAAGGAGAGTCAATGCTTTGGGTTGTATTCACAACAATATCACATGCTTCATGGGATAAATCACTGACTATTGTACACATTTCTTTCTCCCAAACAGACGATTCTGTCTGAAACAAGCCAGAAGAACTGAAAGAATGAAACATGAACTGTCTCAGGACAGGGAAAGAGATTACTCTATGAGATGGCTGAGAAGAGTGCATCTGAAAAGTAAAGAAGCATTAAACAATGATGGAGGGTAATTATTCCCATCAGTCAGCTCACATAAAATAATGAGTAAGCCTAAACTGTGGTAGAGAAAATGTAGACAGTGAGCAGCACATATTCCTGCTAGGAGAAAAAGACTGTTAGCCCAACCTGAATCACACTCCAAATGCTCTCACAGCTGCAATATCACATTTACCATGAAACAGTCTTCAAAAAGGTAGTGGTGGGTCATACGAGGAGAAAGAATAGACTTTACACAGATAGAGTACAGCAACCATGCAAACAAACAACAAAAGCCTCCAGTACTTCACCCTGTGATGCTTACAACACATTATCTCCTAATAGCAGCCTTATCACCAGCACCACTAGATGACTGTCAGTCCCCCAGGAATCTGATCTATCATATTCAGAACTCAGCTGGAGAAGAGGCTGCACCCCCTTTGCTGAAGGTGTGCCCCACATCTGTCCTTTCCAACAGACCATAGGCACAGAGCTCTTCAGTGTCTTCTTGGCTTCCAGGCCTTGTCTCCTCTCTGTCGGTGCAGAAGAGAGGATTACAAAGACAAAAGGCCCAAGCTCCTTTCCAAGGTTCACACTGGGAAGACAAGAGGCACGGGTCACAAAATAAAGCAAGAGATTTCCCAGCTCGTCTCCATTCTCGGCTGTTGTCTCTGCCTGGTTAGGCGTAGGATGGCCTTGGGACAGCCTGTGCTCCAAAGGACGAGAGCACTCTTCAGATGTTTCACTCTTCAATATTGTTTATTAATTCTTATCTACAAAGCTGTGTCCCAGCCTGACAGCCATGGGCACACTGACCTCCCACTGGGTGGTCGTCTATTTTTATACTAAAAACTACGTATAAGATATTTACCTGTACCTTCCAATACCTTTTACCCTTATTAACAAGTGCACATTTAATGTGAACCAATCCCAAAGTGCCAGCATCACCACCAAAGATGGATGACAAGAAGAAGAGGAGAAGGAAAGGACACGCCCTAATTCCTCCATCTTGTCTCCCAAAAACCCCCCTGTACCAAGATCCCAAACCTGTGTTTTCACCCTGTAAATAATCAATTCCTTCACCACTTACCCCCAAGTGATGCTCTCGTCCTCATATAGGTGGCACATCCCGTGCAGGGTCAAAATCCAAGCACTTCTGGCAACATTCCAGGATTGCCGAGCCCCCCCAGGGTTACCTCAGGAGTGATGTGCTGAGTTCCCACAAGTTCGGGATCAGGAAGAAATCTGACCACCAAAAATCAGAACAGTCAAGTACTGGTTGCCCAGAGACACTGATGAATCTCTGTCTCAGAGGTTTTTCCTAGAACCTAACTTTGACAGAGCCTTGCAAAACCTCACCTGAACTCAGTTTTGACAATGCTTTGAGGGGGAGGCTGGATCAGATGACCCCCTGAGGTCCCTTCAAACTTGGATTAATTTAAATCCCAAATCAGTAAGGCTTTACTGTTCATGTGGACATTGTCACACCTCTGTGAACACATTCTGACATTTGAATGGGATCATTCAATTGTGCTGAATTCAGGTCCTAGCACCCCACATGCAGCTTCACAGAATTACAGACATTTGGGGTGGAAAAAACCTCTGAATGTCAGAGTTTATTCACCCACTCTACCTTTCTGGACCAAAGTATTATTTAATTAACCAATTAATTAATTCAACATTTAATTAAATATTTAATTTAAATATTAACCAATCAATCAAAAATCTTCCTGGCCTGAATTGTTTTGAAGAGTTTCCTGTATGGACAATTTCACATCTCCATAGACAAAGCACAGGTTTATTTCCCTCCCTGTTCATTCCACAATATCCATCCTTACAATGGATAAATATTTTCTCCTCTCTTGTACTTTTCTTACTGAAATTTAAATCTACTACACTTTATTGACTTCACCTAGAGCATAAAGAACATTTTATTCCCTTCCACTCCATACTTGACTCTTGGTATCTTAGGATGTGTCTTACAAATCTTCACTCCTCATATCTCACATGGAACCAGACATGTTTTCTAGACAAAGAGCCCTTTCCTGCCTTTTTCAATTCCTCTTAGCCCATATATTTTGTGAGCAGCAGGACACAATACCTACCACTAGACATCAGCAGTACAGAACAAAAAAATATTTCTTTGCTCCTTTATAAAGGCTACAGGTTCTACATACCCTGAGTTTCTTCTTTTGCTCCACTGCAACACTGCTGTTCCACACTCATGAATAATGTGTGCATTCCTCAAACATTTGCCTACAGCAGCAGCAGAGAGTGCATCAGCCCTTTGTTGTTAATCAAGTACCTCCCAAGATGTAGGTCAGCAACATTCTATGCAAGTTCCCTCTTCCTGAGGAGGCATTTCCACACTCAGCATCCTGAGAGCTGGAAATCAACAGGAGCAGGGGCCAGCCCTGTTCTGGGGGCTGCAAGCACAGAACAAAGCACTTTCATTTGAAAAATCTCAGCTGTGCAATGTTTCTTGGAGGTCCCAGCCTATGATTCCTCTTCAGGGCCTACCAGGGCTACACTTGTTGACATTTAGAGAACAATGAGAAGTCCATCTGTTCCTACAAGCTTTGCAAACAACAACAATGAAACAGATCTACAGCAACATTTTAAAATGCAGAGCCAAGACAGTGGGTTGACTGGCCAATGTAGATCACTTTGAAGACTGTGAGGAAGACAAAGAAAGAAAAAGAGCAAACAAAAAAAAAAAAAAAAAGACATCCATAAAACAAAAAACTGAAACAATGAATCAAACAAACAAATATTAAAGAACCCCACAGACACACCCTCCAAGAGCAAATTCAATTCAGCCCCAATTCAAAACCCTTTCAGGAGTACAAAAATAAAAAAGAAGATTAATTGTACTAAAGTTTAACTGTCAAATAGTTTGCTTGCAAATACCAATTCAGTCCTACCTCTCATCTCATTTTTGGAGCTTACTGAACACCAATCCACTTTTGCTGAACTCAGAGTTCTGCTTGTAAAGATCAGAATGGCAATTTTATTGTTCCTGAGTGATGGGCTGACTGATCAGATTAGACAGAAGCATAAGCTGCCCTCTAAGTGATGTAGATGGAACAGGTGGCCTCCCTCTGATCTACAGCCTCTTCAAACACAAGCAGAATCCTTCTCGTTTCAATCACCTCTAGAAAATATGCACTCAGATACTTAGCCATCCTTAGCCTGACATAAAAATATTTTTCTGGTCTTTAATGCATTTCAAATAGCTTGCTCCTAAAGACATCAGTCTTTCCCAAATACACCAGTAATTTACATGGCATGATATAATTTTAACTAAAAAAATACAAATAAATAAATAAAAATAAATAAAAATAAAAATAAAAAATGGTATCAACACCTATAGTCTACAAAGTAATATGTATGGATAATAATTTTAAGGAAAAATTCAAAGCCTTTACATTACAGAGAGAGAGTTTAAAAATTATTTCACATGTACATAAAGATTAGACTTCAAAAAGAATGCATTTGAGACTCGGGAATGAAATAAACCTTACCTGGGCAACTTATGCAGAGTGACAACTAAAGCAATATATTGTTTGCTTAGTAGGTAAAAAAAAAAAAAAAAAAGCAGTCAGCTACTTCCTCCAGATCAAAGTGTCTGGTACAGGCACAATTTTTTTACTCTTCACAGAAATGAGAGGAGAGGGAGAAGCAAAGCCATATATAGAATTTTTAACAGTAAGACTTTTCATGGAAGGTAATGACTAACTCAGGTGTTTTAGCAGAGTTGGTTTTCTCATGATATTACATCATGTATTATTTATATCATGTTTACTTTGAAGCTACGTCTTTGGCCTGAGGATCTTATGACATAATTCTAAGATGACAATAAACAAAGTGCCAGGGGAGCATGGGGAAGGAAAAGCAGGAAAAGAATATTTAAAAAAAGACAGATATTACTATCTGCACTCATACCCCTCTTGTATTCTCATACAGGTGGAGATGGGCACACAGGGATGGTGTCCTATGACAGAATCAAGCACAAAATAAGACAGAGGCACTGCTGCAGTTGGTAAATCAATACCACAGGGAGTGATTAGCAACTCTAGGACCTTGGGATAATGAGCTACTCAGAATGATACAAAAGGTCTCTGGACTCATCTCCCAATTACTCCCATGCTTCAGGAAAAAATGTCCAACAAAATGAACGCTGAGGATTACTGACTTTGTATTTCAAAGTTAATTAGGTAAGTATTTTGAATAAAATATATGCACACACATCTTAAGTCTACCTTTCTATCACTTTATGCCAAGAAGTCTCACGGACAACATGGTACCAAATACTTAAAGGAACCCAGATGTACCACTTTCTACACTGTATGATGTTAGATGTTTTACTATGCATGAGAAATTTCCTAGCAAACCTGCTAGCGACCCTAAAATTATACAAGACTGTATTTCATCATTTGCAATGTATTTCTAGAGGATAAACTCTCCTTCTGTAGTTTAAGCCTATTATCGATGATTTGCATAACTTCTTAAACAACATTGCTAACAAATCCTGTATTTAATATAGTTCCTTGACTGACATTAGTACTTCACAGCTATGCAGCTTCCCAGCTTAATATGTCACCTTAAATTTGTTTTAGCAGTATTAAGCAAAGGATAACTAACATAATTATAAATGGAAAGAAAAAAACAGCTCATTGGAAAAAATACACCACTTAAAGATAATAACCAAGAGGTTGGAGAATTGACTCAAGATGTGGAATACCTCTTTTCAAGGCCCCAGATGAGATTAGACCCAGTACACAGAGAAACTTGTTTGATCAAACTCTTCCATTATCAAAAGAGAACACTGCAGAAAAGATAAAGTGTCAGACTTTGAAATGTCTCACAAAAGGGAAACATTTTCTGTCTAGTCCTATTATCAATAACATTCCATGTGTTCAGCTCTGGTAGCTGAACTGGTAATGCCACAGCACGCTGCACTCCTGTAACTCTCACTCACATTGAAAACACTGCTTTACTCATGCTTTTACAGGATCAGTTATGCTGAACATAAAGGGAAGGGAAAATAAGTATCCTTCAAAGCTACAATATCCAAGAGGAAGCATTTCAAGAAACCTGGAGTATTTGAAAGTTACTATGGAAAGATTACATTAAACCTAAAATGTCCTGCAAAAAGACAGTTATTTGCTAACCAACTGAACCATGCAGAGTTCCTACAGCAGCATAAACGCAGGAGCCAACAGTGAGACACTAAATTACCTAGACAACAAATCCTTTAGTCCATTTTTAAATTCAACAATGGAAGGGCACTGTTCAATTTGAATGCCTCTAAATTGATGTGTATAGTCAAACAATCACAACCTTTTACTGAGGTCTTGTTGCTCTCGGCTTTCTGTGTTGGAGCTCCAGAGCAAACAGGCTCGAGGGATAAGTCATGCATCTTTGTTAGGTAAAGATGCTTAAAGGGTGCACTGTCCCAGCCAGCATTTGACAGCTGATTTAAAGAAAAAAAAAATTTCTTTACACAGAAAAATAATTATTCCAGCAGTGGCCAACTCTACCAAATCTGCTGAGGGCACTACTAGAATAAAGGAACAGATGGCACTCGCTCCTCACTCTTTATTTCCATTCAGGAAATATTTTATGCTAATCAATCATAATATCTGAATCAGCAGGTTTTCACATTTTAGAACACATTTTGCATGTTTTGATTCTCTATGCATCAAACTCACTGTGACACTAACCTTATCTTTTCAATATTCTCCATTTGTATCTTGTTGCTATAAAACAGATCAAACAAGACCATCTTTGAAAAATAAGGCAGCATTTCTCCCCTTACACTGGATCAGATATATTTCACCAGGGAAAAGTGGAAATTAACACAGAACTTTAAAAAAAATCAAGAAAGAATAAGAAGAAAATGAACAAAAATTTAAAACTATTCAAGAGAAGAGAAAGAGAGCATAATAAAAAGGCACAGCTCATGTAGTTACTCTTGCTAGACTTGTTCACATTTGATTTCTAATTAAACTTTCTTGCTCACAGTTCAAATGACAGTTCTCAAAGAAGTGCTTTACCTGGAAATAATATTAGCACAACAAAAAATTCTCTAGCCACCACAGATATTTAGTATTCTGCTGTATTTTCTTTAAAATAAAAAAAAGCACCTAAAGCTGCTTGATTTTGCCAGCAGTAGTCAGGCAACCTAACATGAAAGCAGGAATTCCAACAGCCATCTCTGAGTGGGCAGCAAGGGCAATCTATAAAAAAGGCTTAAAGCAAATCAAGGGAAAGCAGAGGGAGGGAGCAGGGCTCTCTTGATCCCATGCACAAGGGTCATACAACTACTACAGAAGAATTTACAGATGTCACACAGTAAACCTGAAAATGTGAAGCCCAAAGTTCAGCATTAAAGGAATGTCTAGGCCAACAGACCATAAGTGGTAAAGAAAACACCATTAAATGGAAATCGGTGGCTAACTCAATGGTTTTTCAAAGCAAAGTAAGCTCCCAAGTGTTCTACAAACTTTGGGAAGTGACAAGTTAAAAACATAATTCATCCAAAAGCATGAGCAGACTGCTGAGGTACACCAACCACTGCTTTTTCTTCTTCCTAAATTCAAGATACCCATCTTTGGCAAGGAATATGTGGCACTAAGGGAAAGGTCCAAGTAGGATTTCTTTCCCTTTCATCCAAGAATGAGTTTGTGTTTACAAGACGAGTGGTGAAAAGGGAAGTTTATTTCCTAGAAAGCAAGATCACAGATTCCAGCCTGCCCCAAGCAATATCAGTAACGGATGATCGAGTCAGATATTATGAAACCAGAATTCATTCAGCAGCAGATGGTGCCCTGTCTTTTCTTCAGCTAAAATGCAAAACATACCAACGGGGTAAAGTTTCAGAGAAGGACAAGGGGATGTTTGTGTAAGTCAGAGAGCAAAGAAAAACATCAAAACTAACAAAAAGATCTGAAACAGAAGCTTTCCATTAACAGATTCCATGCAGAAGAGTTATTTCCCAACAGCTTGCTATTTAATGCTGCTGATAATTTCTCTTTTATTATGTGGGGCATTCTTGTGTACTTACAGACTGCTGAACTTCATTAACATAGTTAGATATTTTTTCCCAAAAAAAAAACTTTAACGGCTGATTACAGATCAGAAATAATTACTATCTATTTAAATGAAAAGTTTGGTCCATTCTAAGCAACCAAGGGATAGTACTGTAGTCTATTGCTGTTGCTTATCTGGTTACAGCATGATTTATGAGGATGCTTAGCACTGTATGAGAAGCATGAAATTAGTATCTCAAGAGCTTAAAATATATACCACAGCATACATGTCCATTCATCTAGCATCTGAGGTTCTGTTCATGGTGGGAAGCTCAAACACATCTGTAACTGCCTGCACAACAGCAGCCCAAGAAAGAAAATCAATCTCAGCTGCCATCAAAGTGCTTCAAAACACGCTTGTCTAAACAGGACAGGTTCCTTTCACTCTCTTCATTCTTTCCTAGTGTATCTAACAATAGCTGGATCTAGCACAGAGGAAAACAGCCTCACTATAAAAGCTTGAAAAGAAAGTGCTTTAAAAGAAGAATGATGCAAAAATGTGAAAAGGTAGAGGGAGGCATGACAACAAAGAGCAGATACCATATGGGGAGGGGAAAAAACCCACACAGAAACTAGTGAAGTCGGGAAAAAACCCTACACAGGACAACCTGATCACACAGTTCAACAACCGGGGGTATGAAAAGAATTCCATACCAAAGCTTTGCAATGGGAAGCTAAATTTGCAATGGATGAACATATTCTACTTGTGTAATCAAAGGTCAAAACTGTATCCCAATGCCATACCACAGTAAGCTTTAGTTGTAAAAAGCTCTAATCTCCACTAAACTGAATTAGTAACCAATGTGTTTTTCCAGCTTATTTCATCTCCCTTTTGGAAAACCAGAAACAGAAGCTGGGTGGTTTTCATTCATCAGCTGCGCTTATTACTTCTACTGTTACTAAAAGCATTTACCTGGAGACCCACTACATTTTGCACACAGTTTCCATACTTGCCAAACATCAACATTTCACTTTTGTGAAGCAGTGTGACAACATGTTGCAGATACCCAGGGTGGGTGTGAAAAGGAAATTTTTTACACATCTCAAGGCAGCAGAACTAGGTACCCAGATCCCAGAGCCTCTCTACACACGTGAGGAGGAATACAGCAACACTCCTGTTCTTCACTTGAGGGATGAAACAAAGCAGATTGTCAATCACAGCAGATGAAGCAGCACCAGTGAGGCACTTTTACCACAGCAGGGAAGAGGGGAGATACACACTAGGATGATGAGAAGTGGAAACTTCAACTACTCTGTTCTTTAAACATGTCTGATTATGAAACACCATCCCCTGAAGCTTCTCTGTGTTCTGCCCATTAACACAGTTTCAGCTGGGCTCCATCTTTCACGAGAACATATCCAAAATGCCAAAGCTCTTCAGCTTCACCAACTGGTAATGCAAGTTCTTTTACTGTCCACTCCCCCTGAGGTGTCACCCAAGCACGTCAGAGTGACCGTCTTTCAGAGTGACCATCGGTCAGCTTGTACAGCAATTCAGCTTTTCACACTGTACTTATTTTCTTCTTCTGTTTTAATACAGCATCTCTAACAAATCAACATTGAAACTTATTGTCTGTACATCCAGAGCCTTCACTGACTCCCAGTGGATCAAGGCCATCTTTCACCTTTGAAGGGCTAGAGGACAGACATTTCCTTCAATGCTCTGCACTGTTATTTGGATCCTGTTCTGGAGAAGACACAACAGACACCCTTCCCTGCTTTGTCAGGTACAGTCCTCCATACAAGACTTCTGGTTAGACCTATCCAAACATTACTGCTCCCCAGAAGTTCTTTGGCTTCACATGTATCCAAAAATGCAAAGGACTGAAATGCAACTTTGATTTCTTAGATCACCACTGCTAGAACATCCAAAAATGGCCCTAAGCCACATGGAGCAAGGAGAGGCACTAACTGCTGGAGCCATTTCAATTCCTGCAATCCAGCTCAGGTCTGGTTAAGGGTAAAAGTAACTGCACACTTCTTGGGTGACCCATCCAGCCTCTTGCATGGGTGATACAACAGCTCTGAAATGCAGTTGCAGACCTAGACCACTGGCTGTTGAGAATCTAAGGTGAGAACTTCATCCACCCGACACACCACAAGCCTACAACACTGTATTTTGCTGGTGGACAGCACTAAAGTTGCAAGAGACAAGAGTTAGAAACTACAAACTACATCCTTTTGTGAACTTGAAACAGTTGCCTATGATGTTGATAACATTTCATAGCCTTCTTGTCAAAAGTTAATCTTCATATGCTGAAAAGACACTTGAAAAAGGAAGACAAATTTTAGACTTACAAAAATGATAGTTTTTCACATTTAAAAGAAAGTTCTCTCATCAGATGACTGTCATCTATCATGGGGGCGCTCTGATTTTATGTGAAAAGACACTACACACAGTCAGAGAGCAAAGCTCTTTGCCAAAGTTGCACACCATCATCCACAAGGTCCACAAGTCTTTCAGTGGTGGGTGACTAGAGAGAAATCTTTTCTTAATTGGGGAATTTAACATTAGTTTCTGGATTATCTGCCAAACTATTTCCAGCTTTCATGCTTCACTAAACCAGAGCTCATCAGTCACAAACCCATGATTACACTGAAGAAAATGGAGAGCAATTAGCATACAAGATGATAGCTTAAAGCTGGTGCTAATTGGAAAGAATGAAGTATTTTTCATTCCTGTTGGATACAATTAGGTGAGACAACCAGGTTCTGGAAAAACAATTTGCTAAACAATTTCAGTGATGTCTACTCTGTAACCTATGTTTAAAGTCTAAGCAAATTCATGCCTTTGCAGTGTATCTTGCAAGCATGGGGGTTGCAAACTAAAAGCTGGTCCAGCTGTAGAGAGAGCCTTGCTCAGAAACACACATACAAAACACAACAACTAATTCATCACAACTGTGGAGATCATTACTGAACTGAGCTCAAGTTGCCAAAAAGAGCTGAAGAGCAAAACCAACAAGGAAACAGAATATAATGCTCATAATGCATGGTACAGCATGGCACCAATACACACTGAGATGCAAAATCAGTTGAATTACAGGACTGCACAAAATATACAATCAGAAATAAAAGAAAATGATCTACAAAGAGCTACTGGTGCAAAAACAATTATTGTGCATGCTTTTGTTCGTAAATGCTAAACAGAGAGGGGAAAATCTTTTACATGAATAGTTAATTGGCCAAAAGGAAGAAAGCAGACAGGAGGAAAAATGCAATCCTTCATTATTAGTGAACTGCATTCAGGCACAAAATGTTAGTTAGACAATTATACTGCAGAAAAATACCTTATATCATTAGGGATTTGTTGTCAAAAACTGCAGCTGGGTGACTTTCATTTACTTCTACAAATTCTTTACCATATATTACTCCCAATCTATTTACCACAGACCTACAACTAGAAATGGATCTCCACCAATAGGTTTTTTATTTAGTTCCAAGCTGCAACAAACCTCTGCATTTGTAAATGAAGTTCTACATCACTATTTCTTTTGGCTCAGAACATATTTAATATTTTCTTCAAATGAGAGAGCAGTCTGTAAACCTGCAACACACCCTGTTTTTAGGATCACACCTATCTCATATTTTCCTTTTTAAAAATACAGCCTAATTATGCTTTAGACTAGTACCTCCCTGAACATTATGTGAAAAATGCTTCAACAGATAGCACTCACAAAAGCATCTCTCCCAACAGAAAACGCTGCTGCAATCAGACTTTAAAGAACAACTGCAGCATACACACCACATTAGCAGGCAGGGGTGGTGCTTCTCTGTTTACTGAAAATGTTATTGCACCGCTCCCCCAACTCCATGTACCGACAATAGCACACAGCAACATCGCTTATTTCTGCATCCTTCAGAGAAAACAAAACAAAGCTAATAAATCACCTTCTTCATCTTCCTGAACAACCCTTGAATTCTCTAACGCAAGATTGTCCAAGGACCCACTGAGACAAACAGACCTTCCCCTACGGTCTGATTTCTTGTGTTGTAATATTCCAAGCGTGTCAGCATAAAGAAACTTCTTAAAAGTAAAGAAATAAACCGACAGTATCACAAATAAATCCCAAATATTGAAGTAACTATACATAAACAGACATAGATATATGCACATATACATGTATTTCTCCTCATGTTTCAATCATGTAAAGACATCTTGAAAACTGAAGCATCCACAGGCTAAACTGGAAGCTCTTCAAACAATAAAATAGTATTTTCACGTAGAAAACCGAGAAGAGCCAAGAGCTCACTGATGAACAGCAGATTCTTATCTCTGATTAAAGAGCAATTTTAATTAACTGATGTTATAAAATTATTTAAGCTCCCCTCCCATCATGACTTCTACATACACCTAATTCCTATGTAGTGCGAGCAGCCCTATGGGAGTCCATCCCTCTGGTAGGTGAGGTTAGACACAGCCTCGCGGGATAAAAGCCTTTATCCTTCTAAAAATACCAGCGTGTCTCCTAAAGCTCCGTGATGCAAACAGCATCGCCACAGTCCAGGGGCTGCTCTGCTTCCATGAGTAAGCACTACCAGCACCGGGCTATAATTAGCTGGGAGTATTTTTAGGGTCACTGCTCAAAATCAGAGAGAAATAACTGGGAAAGACCTCAGAATGGTGGGGGGTTCCCCTCTCCTTTGGCTATTTCCTACTGCTGTGAGGAAAAAGCGGCTCGGCAGGGGCCGAGGGGAGGCGATCCCCTCTCCGCAGGGAAGATGCGCCGGGCTCCCGTCCCCGGCCGGGTGGGCGCTGGGAATGGCCCCCGCCGCCCGCCCCCGGCCGCAGCAGCGCCGCTTACCTGACCGCCACCCGCACCGAGCTCTCGTCCGGACCGCCCGACATGGTGCCAAGGGCCAGGGGCGGCCGCAGCCGCGCCGGGAGCTCCGCCGGGCCGCGGAGGAGGTGGGGGCACTGCTGCGGCTCCCCCTCACCTCCTCCTCCTGCTCCGCCACCTCCTCTCTCCAGCCATTTTAGGTGACTGAATGAATAGGTAGGAGCCGCGGCAGTGCAGGGCGGTTCGCACCGCTCCTCCTCCTCCTCCCCCCGCCCCGCTCCGGCCCGGCCCCTCCAGCGCCTGGGCAGGGAGCGCTGTCAGTCAGGCACCGGCGG
Organism: Melospiza georgiana; assembly: GCF_028018845.1. NCBI lineage: Eukaryota > Metazoa > Chordata > Aves > Passeriformes > Passerellidae > Melospiza > Melospiza georgiana. The sequence goes on from NC_080433.1 coordinate 66,158,913, forward strand.
GCCGAGCCACGGCCCCGGTCACCGACCGGCCCCCCGCCCGCCGGGCCCGCCCGCTGCAGCCGCAGTGCGTCAGCGGCCCCGCCCCGGGCAGCCGCCAGCGCGGGGAGACAGCGGGTGTGAGGGCTCCCGACAGACACCCAGACACACAGACACCGCCTCTCGACACGAACCCCTTCTCCGCATGCCCCCTTCGCACACACCCGCACCTCCCGAGGGCCGTGCCTCCCCGCGCACCTGTTCGTTTTGTGGGCACACACCCGGTGCTCGCACAGCTCCCCTCACGCCTGCTCGCCCGTGAAGGCTCGGCACACTCGCCCTGCCCGTGCCCTGTGCGCTGGCTGCTGTGGGCGCTCACGGCGCCTTGCAGGTGCCGGGCCACTCGTGCCTGTTCCCCGGGCTCGCAGGGGCACACGCGTGGCGCTGCCCGCCTGCTGCAGCGCTGCACACGCACAGCTCGTCCCCACACACCTCTGCACTCACAACAACACGCTCGGCTCTTGCACACATAACGCACACGGGCTCTGCCCCAGCTTCCGAGGCCTCTCTCCCGGGAGAGAGAGGCCCATCCCGCTGTCTGGGCTGGGTCGTTTGCCCTTGCTCGTATTTCCCTTTCCCAGGCGGGAATGAGATGTCCTCATTCCTCCTCTGGCCCTGTGTGGCCCTCACGACCCTCGTGCCCTCAGGAGCACACAGTTGTCCCACCTTCCTGGGGCACTGGCAGCTTTGTTTGCCGAAGCTGCTCCAGCCAGGCATCTCTGTTCTCACTTCGCTAATGAAATGCCTGGCTTTGAGCTGGAAACTGCGTGGGCGGATGACACTAATTTTTGATGCAAATCTTATCCCTGCCAGGAAAGAAGGCTGATTATTTTGCCCAAAACAATTCACATTCCTAAGGAAGATTTTCCATCAGAATAGGCCCGAGTCTGAATTCTTAATGATATGCTAAAAACCTTGCAGTTCTGGTTGTTTTGCTTTTGATAGTGAAGGTTGATCACACCCAGGCCCCAGCCTCTGTCAAAGATGTGCAGGTGAGGTCTCCCAGCCAGATGGGGCCTCTAGCCACAGCCCTGAAGCTTTCAAAAGTCTCTCCTTCTCAGCAGGAATCCACTGTGTTATTGTTGCTCTGCATATTTCTCATAGTTATTTTCTCTAATTTTTCTATTTTTGTTTACTTATATACAAATTAGATTGTTTCTAGAAAATGGTCCACCTGGAAGTTGCTATACAAAATGATGATCTTTCTTCTGAATTACACAGCACCAGCATTCAAATCCCTGACAGCATTTGAAAATAAGGGGAACTTAAGCTACATACCATATTGCTGCGGTAAACTGAGATAATATTTATCCAAAAGGCAGAAACATCCAAAAGGCAGATGGTTCAGTATAAAATAATTGAGGTAATATGGTACAGGCAGAACAAAGACTAGATTTCCCTGGCCTTCTCAGCTCATTATTCTGTATTTGATGCCATAGGTCGGATGCCTTGTTTCCCCGTCTGCCATGATATTTTATGGGATGGGCAAGATAGCAGATAAAGAAAAAGTTCCTACAGGTGAATTGTGTAGGCATTCATACCAAACAGCCTCAAAATGAAAGTGATAGGAGTTTCATAGTTCAGGGCGTTTCCATCTAGAGGGGAATGAACACTCTGCCTGTGTCATGCATCTGTGGGTATTGTACTGAGCACTTTAAAAATACCTGCAGCTCACCCACAGTGAGTGGAATCCTATGGCCTAATTAGGTTCTGACAATTTATGTGCACCAGATTTACAAATCCAAATCTTATCCAGAAGTATCCAATGCATTTTTTTTTCAGCTGGCACAGTTACAAAGTTAATGTAATAAGCACACTCAAGCCAAATGTATACCTGGGCATGACATTTATTTCACATCTTTTGCTGCTCAGCAAAGCTCATCCACATCATATTGCCATGCCTGTAAAATCCTGCTGAGTCAGTGTCTCTGGTGTGCCATGTGAGCTGAAAACTGAGCAGGGAGTAGCAGCTGCAGGATGCTCAGACTCAAAATCATACTCTAGACCTTTCTTTTCCGGCTGTTGTGTGGCTGTTAGACATTTGCTTCAGCTTGACTTCATCCAGCCCTCTCTCTTGTATACTGAAAAAGAAGTTAGCAGGTCAAAGTCTGGCAGAAGTTCTCCTGAGCTTAATGTCATGTATATGAATGGGTTAGTATGCACAAATTTCAGACCTTAATGACAAAGGTTTTTAATCCACATTGGTATTAAAAAATGTTGGTGCTATAGTAAAATTATTCTATTCTAAGTTATGTTTAATTCAGTCCTACAGTATTGCACACATATTTTCTGTCTTGTATATTTCACTGTCTTGTATATTTCCCTCCAATTCCAGACTGTTCTGAAATTGATCTAGCAAGTGACATTTACCTTCTTACCATGTTTCATACAAATTGCCTGGTACGTGTCCATTCAGTAATAAAGCAGGAAAAAGACATAGGTCCTGTTTCTATGCAGGATTTTTCTCTGTCCTCCCCGTTTTCAGAAAACATACTGTCAAAATGAGCTTTTGTTTTATTTTTTCCCAACTTGTCCACTGTAAACAAGCAGAGTGTTAACTTGGCTGCACCAGGAAACTTGAATCAAATCTGCTTTTCATTTCTTATAATGTGAATGACCTGCACCCTCCAGCATTCTATTCATCTCCTTGAAGAAGTAACTTGAATAATATTAAGGGCACAAAATCTCCCTTTTTTATTGTCTAAGTATGTAGCTAAAGTGCCAGTGTCTAGTTTATCTTTATAGAAAGCTGTATAGGCTAGATGGTAACATTTACAGATTTGTTCAATCTCACAGCTAATGAATGAGGCTTGCCTAAAGGTCCCCTCTCCTCATGGCTACAGCACCACAGGTACCAACCTCCTCTGGTCCCTCCCTGAGCAGCTGCAGAGGGATGGGGAACAAACTTCAGGGCAGGGGAGCAGGGAGGGAGTTTACAGCTCTGGACCCTGCTCGGTGCTTGGAGGAGGACTGCTGGGAACACCCCTCATCCCTCCCTGGCAGCCATCCCGGTGACAGTGCCACCCTTTCACTGCCTCCATTCTCCCACTGCCACCCTTTCACTGCCTCCATTCTCCCACTGCCACACTTTCACTGCCTCCCTTCTGCCACCCTTTCACTGCCTCCATTCTCCTGCTGCCACCCTTTCACTGCCTCCATTCTCCTGCCACCCTTTCACTGCCTCCATTCTCCTGCCACCCTTTCACTGCCTCCCTTCTCCTGCTGCCATCCTTTCACTGCCTCCATTCTGCTGCTGCCACCCTTTCACTGCCTCCATTCTGCTGCCACACTTTCACTGCCTCCATTCTCCCACTGCCACCCTTTCACTGCCTCCACTCTCCTGCCACACTTTCACAGCCTCCATTCTCCTGCGACCCTTTCACTGCCTCCCTTCTCCTGCCACCCTTTCACTCCTCCATTCTGCTGCCACCCTTTCACTGCCTCCATTCTCCTGCTGCCACCCTTTCACTGCCTCCATTCTGCTGCCACCCTTTCACTGCCTCCCTTCTCCTGCCACCCTTTCACTGCCTCCCTTCTCCTGCTACCATCCTTTCACTGCCTCCATTCTGCTGCCACCCTTTCACTGCCTCCATTCTCCTGCTGCCACCCTTTCACTGCCTCCATTCTCCTGCTGCCACCCTTTCACTGCCTCCCTTCTCCTGCCACCCTTTCACTGCCTCCATTCTCCTGCTGCCACCCTTTCACTGCCTCCCTTCTCCTGCTGCCACCCTTTCACTGCCTCCATTCTCCTGCTGCCACCCTTTCACTGCCTCCCTTCTCCTGCCACCCTTTCACTCCTCCATTCTCCTGCCATCCTTTCACTGCCTCCATTCTCCTGCCACGACTCAGCACCATGAGCTTCATTCAGTGGCCAACCAAACAAAAACCTGTGCTTGGAAGGGTGAGTGCTCTGCCTGACACACACAGAGCACACCATGCACAGAAGGTCAGGCTGCCCACAGAGTTCCTGTAAGCCTCAGAAGCTGCCCAAAATCACTGAGCTGCACACAACGTGAATGAGCACTTAGGGGTCAGAGCCCTGTGCTTTGACCTGTGGATGTTTGCAGACAAGTTGTATCAGCTGTGCCTATGCTGTACCAGCTGGGTTTGAAATTATCTAATTGAAATAGACCAATTTTTTAATGGCTAACTTAGCAGTGCTAAATAAGCCAATTTAATAAAAGATTTGGCTTGTTAGTTGCTTATTTCTTTGACCTGTTGAATGTTTAATTTAATTTGAAGAGATTGTCTTAAGCAATGGAGGTCACTTGGTTTCATTGAGACAGGCAATAATATATAAATCAGTGATTTCTGATTAATCGGTGTCAAATAGATTAATTGCACCATGACTGGTAGAAGGCTTCAAGAAAAATCCTTAGGTTTTGTCAAGTCAAATATTAGGTTTTGTCAAGTTAAGCACCTGACCTGGGCATCTCCCCACCACTATGGAAAGCAGAGATTCTTTCAGATGCAGACAGTGGAACACGAAATATTCAAGTGCTATAAAAGAACAATATTGAAGGACATTGTATCTCATCATTTGCATAGTCCATGCTGTTTTATTAAATTCACACACACAAAATAATCAGCTAGTATATCTTATTAGTGACTATTGTTTTCTTGAATGTATATAGTAAATAAACTCTTCTTTGCCATGTACAAGCCACAATTTATTTCATGATTTTTAACACACCACCAAGCCTAAACATTAGGGAAATAGAATATAATGTATAAATGAAAATGAACAAAATTTATATTATATTAATTCATACAATAATTTGAAAAATGGAAATATTTGGGCTCATATAAGTGCCCACAGATTTTCTCTATGCTTTTTGCTTGTCCATGTCTGTCTATGAACTGTGTGACCCAATAATTCTTTCTATTCCAGTATTTTCTGATACAGGAAAGGTAACTGAACTCCTATGCAACTGTGTTTCATGAGCTGTTGCTGATGGAAATTATGTCAGCAACATTCACACATCAGCAATAATCACTCCATTTTCTCTCATAAATACTAAACTCTTCAACATTAATGTATACAGTGCTTCCAGGTTTCTACTTGGCAAAGTGAAACTTCTCTTTGTATTTTCTGCTTGATGTCTTGGCCTTAGGCTTTTCCATAGTCATCTTTTGAAAAATGGCTGCTATGAACAAAACTAAACTTCTGAAAACTGTTACAATTTGATTTTTAAGAACTTTCTGGAAGTAGTTTTTTCTTCTCTGACTGGCTTCTCATTTTAAACTGCAGGTCTTGGAAAGCAGTCAAGCCTATAAAAGACATTTTAAATACCTACCATTTTCTTCCCATCACTCACTAAGAATTTTGGTTAGATAACAATGAGTAAAGAGAACTGTTAAGCCACTCTTAACTGGCAGGCTAAAATAATACAACAGGGGAGCCTTTGCTTCCAATAACTGTGGAGAACAAAGCAAGCTGCAAACTTGGCTCATGACAGGATGGGGGGAAGTAATTTCAAAGTTGAGAAGGAAAAAAGGAGTGCAAGGTGATGTTTATGTAATCAGAATAAGAGCAGATAAGGAAAGGAAACAAACAGGTTTAGTACAGATGTCTGTGGAGAGAAGAAGGTAGAGAAACCAGAAAGGACAGGGTGGAGAAGGAAGAGGGATTCCTGGAATCAAAGCCAAGTGATAGCTCTGCAGGGTTATTTCTGGAGCTGATCAGCATAAGAGGAAAAGCAGCATGAGGCACCTCTGAAGTGAGAAGAAAGGAGGTTGGTGTGTTCCATTCACCTTCCCAAAAATGAATGAACTGTACAGGAGAAAATACAATGAAAAGAAACATATGATAAAAGGATCATATCTGGAGCTGAGCAGAGGATTCAGTGGGAATAGAACCACTACACTTGATGAAGAAAGAAAGTATTTCATTGTGTACTAATGCTTTTTACTCATAAAAATTTTATTGTGTTGACTATATTATTGTTAACAAAGCAGTTTCATTTCCTTGGCCCTTGGCAGGCCAGAGGGGTTGTGCTATATAACAAAAATGTGCTTTTGCCCATACGCTTATTTATCTTTCTTCTGCGCCTAGGGAATGCTGTAATTTGTACTACTATAACTGCTGTCTATACTAAGATGGTCATATCATCTTCATATATATTTTGATATAAACATGGATGTTGTATTATATCCCATGTAGCACAAATACACATTAGAACTCCATAGAACCAGTACTGCCAGACTAGAAGAAGATACATGAAAAAGAACAGGGCTAAAACATATCTCTGGAGCAAACCTCCACTATATGATCTTAAACAGATTCATGATTCAAATCAGTGGATATCACTAAGAATGAATATGCCTTTTATGTCTCTGTGTTTTGAGGATTTGTTGGTTAACTGAAAGTTGGGATTACCTGTTCTGCAGTAAAATCTTGCAAGATCACCCTGGCAACTGGAAGTCCCTTCGGGTAGTAAAGGAAGAATCTAAATAATGGAGATGAGTGGAAAAAAGACCAGAAAGTAGTCTTTATAATAATGTAATTTAGTTCAATAATTTATGATAATACTATTAAAATCTAGCACAGTATGAAGAATAAAATAAGTCTTAGCAGGACAAGACCTTACTGGGTCTTTGGATTGTTAAATATCTGCCAAGGTTAGCCAGGTCCTGTAGTTTTTTGCAAGGGACTTAATCCTGTGGGTCAGAATCTCGTGCTTCTAAACCTGGTCCTTAGACCTGACTCACCAATGCTTTGAAATAAACCCAACATGATCAGGAGAGCTGAATGTTATGCTGCCTTGGTGTCATTGCAAAAGACTACAGAATTGTAACAGTGTAGAGTAGTAACAGTGTAAAGCAGTAAAGTAGCCAGCTACTTTACACATCTTAACCAAAGCCTGTACAGCTCTTTCCTTCTCGTAAAGAGAAACTGAGGCAAGAAGGACACGTGAATTGCAGATGCCTGTAGAAGAGATGCTTGTCAAAAACAATATTAGGGCTGATTCCTGTGCCTGTGCAAACACTATTAGACCACACCTTAAGGAGATGAATTATTAATACAAAAGCTGCACGGGAAATTAATTTCTGCTGCCTCTCACCAAAACCAGCTGTTCAGACTTGAATGTGTCGCAGTTACACAACATAAATTTTGGCTTAAGGATACAGTTACCCAACGTGATGGATTTTTCATGATGTCCTTCCTAATAGTATCCTCATCCTTCCTCTGTCCTTTCCATTTCCCTCTTCACTACTGTGATATCAATTTTTGGTTCAGCATTTGGTTCTGGAGGGTACTGAATGATGGGAGTCCTGTATTTGTATGGTGAGCACAGCATTAGCAGTCCCAGGGCAGACTCCTCTGTGCAACCTTGCCAATCTGCCCTGGATAAGATAGAAAAAAATTACTTTACATGTTTAAATGACAAGCATCAAACCCTAGCACATTCCAGATGGAATCAATGTTAAGTTAGCCATCTCTGGTGAAATATCCAGATGAAAGTAGTTCCAATGAGACTGGGAAATTTTCTGTTTCCCTACAGAACCTGCAGATGACTACTAGCAGAGGCTACTTGCTGGCCAATTGTATTATTACACTATGTAAACATCTTATCCGGCTGTACTCTGTTCCCAGACTCCCTCCCTCTTCTCTATTCACTGCTTGTGGAGTGTCTAAGACCCAGATGGTGAGTTCTTCAGCTTAGAACTTGTACAATTTTTTACAAAATCCCATTTCCTAATTGGCATCCTTAGGCATTACCACAATAAAACCAATAAATAGTAATAACAAAAAAAGAAGGATGGAAGGTGGGTGAAGACATGACTAATTACCTAAACAATACTTGGACCACAAGCCACAGGCAACACAGGAGCTTGGGGAAGAGCAAGTGGGTGGAGAGTTACCTGAACAACAGAGGGTTGGGCAGGTAAAGAGTAGATATTGCAAGACAAAACTGAGAGTTTTTATTTTGATAGCATCATGGAATTTATAAATTAAGGGATGACAGCTGTAGATTAGGCATGGCACAGGTTGCTTTACTCTCTCTCTGTGTGCAGGCTGGCTTGGCACTGTCACACAGAAAAAAGCTAGTTGAAATGGTGACATAACAAGCTGGGAGATGTGAGAGGCAGAAGTTCCCAGGCCAAGTTTGCAGAAGGACCACGTGCTGTACCATGGCAGCTGCAGCACCAAACCTCACCTCCCCTTTCTGTGAGGAAGGATGTGCTTCCATCTCAGGGCTGGGCTTACACTTGGGTGGAGCAGAGACATGCACTTATCCATGGTTAAACAACAACTCCTCACCTTTCCCTGGAAAAATGCAAGAAACTGAGCCTTGTTTGCTTAATATTTGTTTTAATTCATTTTCATACTACTCACTGGGTGTATTTCACTTGGAAACACTTAGGCCAAAAAATTATACTCACGCCAGTGACAGACTGAACTTTATTTAATTTTATATTTGTGGACTGGGAGCATAGATATAGTTGCTCCTGAAATGAGAGAACACTTCCTTGCACAGTGGGTAATGAACTTCTGGAATTCATTGCCACAGGAGGTTGGGAAAGCAGGCTATTAGCAGGCATAAAAAGGGATTAGACAAGATTTGTGAACAATGCCTCCATTAACAGATAATAAAAGGAACGGGCAGTCCCAATGTCTGTGGGCTTAGGAGACTGGACCAGAGGAAGAGGCCAGGTACACATGCTCTCCCTGAAAAGCATCTCCTGTGTTCTCAGGCTATCTGGATCTGCCTTGGCCATCTCTGTCAATGTTGTGCTGGGTGTGTGGGGCACTTCCCAGGCTCTGCTGGGGCCTTCAAAACCTGTGGCTCAGCCAGGGCAGATGGCCAGCACCCCTGCAGCTACCCCAGGGCATCACTGGGCAGCAACAGCACCTGCAGAACATTCCTTAATGCTCTGATGGGTTAAGCCCTAAGTGGTGCTGCTCTCAAAGAGAGCCAGAAGCCAGCCTGGTGGAGTTGAAAAGGAGTTATAAAGAACAAAAAGGAACTGGCTTTAACAAACCATTCATAGCGGATCAGGAAAATATAGATGGGGGGAGACAGAAAATTCTGTTAATACAGTACAAGTTTGATAATTGTTTGGGATAGAACCAAAGGAGTTCACTCTCCAAAAAGTGAACAAAAACAAGTATTCCTTTATTTCAGGGGACCCACTAAAAGGAAAAGTGAACATCAAACTAGACATGACTTTTCAGCTGTCTCTTTTTCCAGCTGAATGCTCTAAATCCATTTGATTCTGCTCATACCATTTCTGAGTGCTTCTGCTGCCCTTTTCTGGATTCTTCCAATTCTGTTCCCTCTTGCCTGAAATCAGGACAATATACTGAAACTATACTCCAAGTTAGGCTGCCCCATGGATTCTTACCCTAGCACAAGGATGTTCTCTGTTTTTCTCATTTTTTTTGCAAGTCCTGAGGCTGTGTTTTCTGATTTACCAGCACTGAACTAGCATTTGTTATTCACCATCTAATATTTTCTTCCTGTATGGTAATAGTGAAAATTTTTTTTGTTTTGTTTTCCCTGTAAAATGAAGGACCATTTTCTCCTCTGTCTTTGTGCTCTGAATTTCATTTACCACTTTTTATCACTGAGTAATTCTGTATTAGGAGATTCTTCTGAATCTTTTCATAACTATTAAAGTTATTACCTCATTGTCTGGCTTTCCATGGAAAACGTAGATCTTAGCAAATATTCTTCTGAGGCTGAGATAATCAAAGCATTGAAGAAATTAGGGCGGTTTTGGAAAAATACAAGGAATGAGGAGGACCTGTAATATGTGATAGGCTGGTACAAGGGAAAATACTTAAATTAGCTCTGTGTGTGTGTGTGTGTGTGTGTGTGTGTGTGTGTGTGCGTGTGTGTGTGTGTATCCCTGGTTACATAATAGCCACAGAGCACATAACTAAAGAACAGAAATACCTGGAGGGAATGAGCAAACAGAGGAACAGGCTGTGATTGAGAATACAGAAGGAAGATCTCAGGAATGAAGTTCATTACAGTGGTCTGTGTTCATATCCAAGAATATCTCTTGGGAAAGTAAGAAATCCCTCACTGCTGGGACACTGTAAATACCAGTGGCAGAAAAGGACCAGGAGCAGCAGCAGTGTCCATTCAGAAATTACTGTGACCTCATTTTTATCTCTAGGCCCATGGACAATGGCTAATCAACACAAGAAAGAATTCTGGTTTCTTTATGCTTTTTCTTCTGCATTTTCTGTTCTTTGAGTGAAGTCCTGCTGTAACAAAAGTGGCAGTGCGATGGGAAAAGTGTCCCTCACAACCATTGAATTGTAGTATAGTAGAGAAAAGAGCACCACCTAGTGCTAGGTGCTGTTTCTTGATGCTGGGGTGTTCCTACACTCTTATCTTCTGGATTGTCTTGATTTTAGTGTTTTCCTGCAGTTTACCCATCCAGAGAGGATGTAATCCTTGGCATCGAGGAGTATCCAGGCTGTTGATAAGAGCAGCTGGTTCATCAAGAGCTCAACATCTCTCAGAGTTTTGTGCACACTAAGGTAATGCCCTAGGCACCTCGTTAACATAATTGTGGTTATTTGTCTGATTCATTTGGGCTGGATTCTGCTGCCCTTACTCACCCAATGGAGTTTTGTGCTCCACAGATAAGTCTCTCTGCTTTCACTCTAGTGAAAATTAATCAACACTTATGGGACAGGCTTAAGATACCAGAAGACCAATCTTCTAATTCTTGCACTAGTAAAGCCAAGGATTCATTGCATTTACAGTCTGATCTTATTCTCACATCAAATTTTTTCTAGCTTTTCTTGGATATGTGAAAGTTGTACTTTTGTTTGTTTGTTTGTTTGCCTGTTGAGGTTTTTCCTGTTTGATTGGGGGTTGTTTATTTGTTTGTTTGTTTGTTTTAAAAATATCCAGGAGATCTTCAGAAAAAACATTGTTTTACATGACAGTTGCCTTCATTATCATGATGATAGATCATATGCAACCTTAATTTTAAGCATTTATAGTTAAGATATGTTATTGTTTGTTTTCTTCTGGTTATCAATCTACATTATGTTAGTGTTCTTATTTTTGGTCCTCAAAGCCTTCCACTTTGTATCACAGCACAGAGTTTTCTGTCATAATGTAATTAAAATTTCAAAAGAAGACAAGAAGCAGGTAAATCAACTTGGAATGATTCTGCATCAGCTATCATTATGTATTATTTAAATAGCTCCAGACTTGAAGATACATGTAGCATTGGTTATATGAGGTAATTTACACATAGGTGTCTGTAGTAAAATGCAATTTAAATGTCTTATTCCATTGAAATTTGTGATCTTTGCTGACACCTATGGCTAGATTAAATGTCTCTAATAATGGTGTTATTTCTTACCTTGAAATTACTCAGCATTCACCACCATTTTAACAGGAAGATGATGAAACTCAGCTGTTCAAATTCCTTCCACATCCTCTGATTTGCAAAGCGTAGTTTAGCCCATAGAGCTTTTTATTTCTGTCCTTTGTAGTCCTACATTTTTATCCTACCTGGCAAACTTCTCCAAGTGCAGTCTTCACCTGAAAAGAAATGCTCTGTGACACCCAGAGCTCTTCTGCCATATTGTGTCTATAGTTCCACTGTTGCAAGTATTGCCACCCACTAATGATAATTTCTTATTTTAATTTCTACAATATCAGGTGATTAGTTTGGATGTTTTTCTTTATAGGAATGTTTTCTTGTTTTGAGGGGGTTTTTGTAGTTTATAGGATTTTGGTGTATTCTCACATATTTTTGTCTTTTACCAAGAAAAACAGCAGAATTTTTCTGTATGAGTATGTGTGTGTGTGTATATACATATAAAATACTTTGGAAAGGGCTGGGATTTTGCATCTTTTCTATAGTAAAAAGTGTGGGGAGCATAGGAGAGTCTGTGGGGAGTATCTCAATGCACGTGGGTTTAATTCTGTCACCACACTCAGCAACAGAACATCTAATTATAGCTACACTACTGGCACAGTAATTAACTAATTAGCAGGGACTAATTGATAAAATACAGCTACAGTGAATTAAATAGCCTGTGCACTTCTAACTAGGAGAGTTTTGAGTTCATACTTTTTCTCCTCAGGAAACTACAAACTCCTGAGAAATTAAAAGCAAAATTATACTTTGCAATGAGTAAACCAAGAGAAATAAGAGACTCTGGCACCTGCATGAAGTTCAGGTTTATGGCCCCATGCAAGGAGAGTGTGCAGCCCTACATTAATGATGGGCAATAGCAGCCAAGATCCCTGCTATCACTGAGGGCCTGCTGCTCTGCTCTCCCCAGTCTGGCACCTTGGCTTTTCTTTTAGAGGAGGCAGAGGTCACCAGTCCTGCCTTCAAACTGAGTGGGGCTGGAGCCCCTTTACACCAGTGCACGGAGAGGGCAAGCCCTGCTCCACTGTGCCTATTCAAGCCTCCTTCCTCTGTTTGTTTCACAGGGTTTAGGGAAGGAAAAAAGTATATCTGTGTCAATGCCAACTTGGGAGAGTCAGTTATTCCCTAGGGACTTCTTTCTTTTCTCACACAGCACGCCCACTGTCAGGAAAGTTTGGCAAGTTGCAAGCAAGAAGCCAGACTCCTGCTCTGCTGTGATGATAACTTTTGCAGGAGCAAACTAATGGCATCTATTTAAAAATTGTTACAAACCGATTTTTTTTTTTTTCAGACTGTCTATTTGTTCCCAGTTCTGGTTTTGTTCTGTGTTTTCAGCAAGCATATAATTACCATGAATTATATAGCAGAACAGGGTGTGTATAAGGCACACCTTGGACAAGCAGGTTCTCATTGGCTTGAGCAATGGCTTGAGAGGTGTTGTTTCCCAAGCACAGCTTGCAAACCCACGGTCTGGGAGGCTTCTGCTGAAAACTGTTTTGTTTTAAAAGTTTAAAAAGTGACATATCATACCTCCTGCTATGACAGGGCAAGCTGTAGCTCTTGGATTAACTAACCATAGCCTCTCCTTATAGCAAACATAGAAACAATAAAGATCACAGACTAAAATTATATTAAAGCACATACAGATACTGACTGTCAATCATTTTTAGCAGATGTCTAATAAATCCTTCTTTTTATGTTTGGGCAGGGTAAAGTAACCATCTTGCATATTTCATCACCATATTTCAGTTTAGTCCGAAGATTATTCATAGAATGGTTTGGTTTTGAAGGGACCTTATAGATCATCTCATTCCAACCCTCCTGCTATGGCCAGGGACACCTTCCAGGAGATCAGGTTTCTCAGAGTCCCATCCAACCTGGCCTTGAACACTTCTAGGGCACCAAGATGAGACTGACTAATCTCTAGTTCCTGATATTTTTCTTTTTTCCTTTTCTAAAAATGAGGGTTATGTTTCCCCTTTTTTAGTCAGTGGTAACTTCAGTGGACAACCACAACTTCTCAAATATGTTGTATATTGTCTTACCCACTCCCTCCACCTCAGGACCCACAGATGGCCCCCATCAGGTTCCATGGGCTTGCACACACCTTCAGGTTCCTTAGATGGTCTGAAACCTGATTTTCTCCAACAGTGGGCAGTTCTTCATTCTCCCAGTCCTGCTGACTTCCTCTTTGCATCATTCCTGACTTTGGAGGAAGTGACCTTTGAATATTAACCACCTTTCTCAGGCTTCTCTTCCCTCCCGGACTTTCTCCCATGGCACTCTATCAAGCAAATCCCCAAAAAGGCCAAAATCTGCTCTGCTGAAGTCCAGGGTATTGAGCTTGCTGTGCACCCTAATCACCACCCTGAGGACCTCAAACTCCACCACTTCATGGTCACTGCAGCCCAGGCTGCCCTGGAGATCCCCATTCCCCACCAGATCCTGCTGTTGGTGAGAACAAAGTCCAGCACAGAACCTCTCCTTGTGGGCTCCCCTGTCCCTTGGAAGAGTTACCACCAAGGCATTCCAGGCATCTCCTGGATTGCTTATGCTCTGTTGTGTTGGCCTTCCAGCAGATGTTGGGGTGGATGAAGTTCCCCATGGACACCAGGAGTTCTGAATGTGAGAACACCCACAGAGGACCTCCTGTGCTTCCTGGCCTGGCAGCTGGGGCAGACCCCACTGCAATGTCCCCTGTCCCTGCCCTCCCTTCAGTCCTGACCCACAGGCTCTCTCTCTTTCCCCAGACTTTGCTCCATGCCCTCCAGCTGGTCGCTGCCATGAGGGCAGCCCCCTCCCCTCATCTCTCCTGCCTGTCCTTCCCAAGGAGCCCTGTCCCTCCATTGCAGCACCCCAGGCACAGCAGCCGTCCCAGGACACAGGATCACAGCCCTGCAGGGGTCTGCAGGTCCCTGCCTCCTCCTGCTGATCCCCTGTGCTGGGTGTGCCTGCACAGGGCATGAAGCTGGGCCCAGTGAAACCAACTCTGGCTGGAGTGTCTGAAATTCCTTTGTGCTGCCCTTCAGGTGCTCTCCTTCTGACCTGTGATTTCACTTCAGTGTCTGGGCATCTCTTGCTTTTCCTGGCATCAAACTGGCAGGACTGGAAAGGGCCAGTCCTTACCAGAGATTTCCCTCCCCTGGCACCCTTACTTTAAAGCTTTCTTTACCAGCTGGGCAAGCCCTTGACCAAAGACGCTCTTCCCTTTCTCTGACAGATGGACCCCATCAGCAGTCCAGGCTTCTCAAAGTGGGACCCATGGCACAAGCAGCCAACCCCTGGCTGTGTCCCCAGTTCTGTGACCCTTTGTTGAGTCACCAGGTTGGACTGGCCCTTTCAAACCCCTTCCCTTTGACCAGGAGAACTGATGAAAAAATAACTGCTCCCCAGAGCCCCTCCGTCTCCCTGCTCTGAAGTCCTTCTTGATACCTCTTGTTACAGCATTACCTTGATACCCCTGTACTCAGTCTGTTAGAGAAACCTTTCATGAAGGCATCCTGAAGGCTTCAACATGCAAGGTGATTAAAAAAACTACAAAAAACTAAAGAGAAGAGCAAATCATTGTCAGACAAGCACACAGATAGAAGGAGCTCACCTGCCTGAAAATCAGTGCTGCTGCTCCAGTCAAAAGAAGAGGTAACTGATTATCATAATAGGCACAGGACAAATACACAGGAAATATTTGTTGATATTCATTCTTCATGTTTACTTTCTTTTCTGTGTAGATCTGCTCCGTCTAATTCCTCAGCTGGGTTGATACAGTAGCAATTCAGAATTTTTTTTCTGGGAATTTGTTATGGGTACCTTCCATGCTCCTCACTGACAAGGTAAAATGCAATAAACCCAACCTGCTACCTGAGTTGTAGTCAGCTCAGGTGCTAGATGGGGACAGGACACAAAGAAGCCTTATTACAGAGTTATTCAGGATTACAGAGTTTTTCAACACTAGTCCCTTTCACAGAGTTAAGGTTCTTAGACTGAAGACCCAAAGAAAGTCTTTGTGCTCAGAATTTCTCTATTTACCTGGTAAAACAGCGACCACATTTTGCTGCTTTACAAACTGTGGGACAAAGTTCTCCCTCACTTCTTTTTGCTCAAGCATGAAGTGCATGATGTAAATGCAGGCCTGTGACATGTGTACATGACATCCCTGTCACAGCATACCCTCAGTCCAAGACTCCCAGTGATGCTCAGAAGAGACCAAAGTTTTCCTGTGTCCTTGGTGAGGTGCTCCTTGGTCATACAGCAGATGAGTGGTAGCCTGTACTTTGCCATGTGATTACCTATGATAATTACCAATAAATAACCCCTTCACATAGCAAAGTCCAAGCCACATTGTGAATAACTGGGGTTACAGTAAGCTACCGCTATGGGCAAATTTTTATATAATTGTCCACTATGGGTACATGTTCACACAGCTTCCAAACTGTCTTCCAAATTAAGCTAAACCACTCAGACATGTGGCAGCTCATTCACTCTCAAGACCCACAGAAAGCTTGGTCAGAATCTGAGTTAAAGCCAAAGGATCTGATGTAATGCTACTTTTTAGAGACAATTCCTGCCTCCCCTTGTCTAGGCAGCGATGTGCGCAGCCATGTCATTATAAAGACAGAATTTGTCATTAAAGCCTTTGTGCTGCATTTTTCCACTAAACCCTAAGTTAGAAGGCAGCAAGAATAATCAATGAGTTGTGCTTAAGGCCTGTAAGCCCAGAATCCTTCTACATAAGAATACAACTCAATATCCATCACTTCTAATGTGCCATTTAGTCTTCGGCATAACTGCATGTATTTCTCCACAATGCTCAATAAAACATCATAAATTATACAGACTTTCCTGCATATTTTCTAATTCAACTACTACTTACAGTATTTCTTTTTAACCTGTGAGTCATGTTCTTTGAAATGAATCTGAACTTTAACCTCTTGCTGTCATCAGCAACCTGCTGAGCTATCTTCTATTACCCAACAAGTTTTTGTGTAGAAAATAACTGTGATTTATGTACTATAATATAACCCTCTATTTAGTTACACATAAAATCTTATGAAATCTTTTCTGGGAAGACTGAAATTTTCCTGGCTTGACTCAGTTTAAAAGTATACACATAAAATAAAAAATAAAATAATCTTGTTTTGTTATATGGCATAAGGACAAAGTTATTTTTTAAATTTTGTAGTTGGACTATATCTTGTCATGTTATCTTGTCATTAAGAGTTTCAAAGATGTAATGGTTTTTGTAAAGGCCAAACTCCTGCATACTCACAGTTATGCAAGAGTAAAATCTTTCCAGATTAATAGGAAAGTATCCAGCACTCATATTCACAAAGAAAATATGAAAACTCTGATTAGCCAATATTGAAGACTTGCAAGTTAGAAATATTAAGATAACAACAATCCAATATTTGTTGTTTTCTAAAAATATCACTATTTTTAAGAAAAACTGCTCAAGGTGTGGCATTAGCAAACATGAAACCTTGCTCCATTTTTTCTTCATGAAAGTATCAGAAGTGTTTGAACTCTGCATTGGAAACAGATTGTGCAAGCCATCCCCAGCACGTAGAACCTAGTTTTGAAGCATGAAGAAACAGGTTTGGAATCAGCAGGGAAATGGTACTGAAATATCTCTAGGTAGGAACAGGCAGGGGAACATTTCATCATGTTCTGTAACTCACAGGTCCAGCTGTCTGTGGCACGTGCAGCAGCGCTCGTAAGGAACCCTCTTTCCAACTTTCATTTACACAATATGTGTGGCAGGCCAGGAGAGTCATATCCAGGCAGCATCTACTGCATGCAGAGGAAGAACTATGCAGAAACGACAAAAGCACCATAGAACTTTGCCCACATGTTTCCCAGGCTGCAGCAGATTAGAAACATTCCAATCTCGCCATCGTGTTCAGGACACAATTGATAATCACCAGGAAACAAACCTAAAGGTATGCATGGGTGTAAGTCTGTGCTGGCAGCATTGAGTAGTGCTCAATGTGTGCATCTCCACAAGGCACATCAACATAAAGCTCTCATAAATCTTGATTACAGTGGAAATAAAGAGTAATTTCACATCCTTGTGGGCTGGCTGGCAATGCACCAACAGCCTTCATGCATTGCCTTCTGTCCCTCCCACACAGCAGTCACCAGTTGAGCTGCTCTCCTGCTCTGGAGTCCCCTGCTCTGGGCGATGAGGAGCTGCCAGCTGTGGGTACTCGTGCCAGCTCATGCCACACACAAAGCACTAGGTGGCCCTTGCAGTCTGTCCCTGTGCCCCACACACTCATCATGTTTGTCACTGGACCCCGTGTGTGGCCTGGGACATGTGTCTTCCAGCACAACAGGAGGATGCTGGACGTGCTGGTGTACGGGCAGAGAAACAACAGCATGCCAGAAAGGCATTGCTGTGGTCACAGCTGGATGAGGCCAGAAGTTCCCAAAGGCATCTGGGGGTCCCATAAGGACATGGGGTTCAAAGAAGTTCGACAAATGGGTTAAAAAAGAAGCATTAACATTTTCTTTGGCCCATACAATACTGGCTGAAGGGGTTGAAGGGTGCCTGGCTCTAATGATTCACTAAAGGTGGCAGCAGCTCCCCTGGTGGAGCTGTGGACAGGCTCTTCTGGAGTGGGAATGAGGGCTCTCTGCTGTGGAAAGAGTGGTTTTCCAGCTGCTCCACCTAACCCTGTCAGCTGGGGAGGGATGGGTCCCTGGCTGGCAGTCCCACCCCACTGCTCTGGCTGGGGAGCAGCTCCTTCATCTCATTCTTGGTTGACTTCATGGCAGCCCTTGCACAATCCCTGGAACTACTGCCAGGCATCTCTGTTATGTGAACACCCTCAGAGCTCTTATGTACTCAGCTTGAAACAGACTTCAAAGATGAGCTGCTTCCAGTCTTCAAAAGAAAGTTCTACTGCCCCAGAGGGGAAGCATTCCCTGGCTTCCCTCTTGCTCAGCTTTCCCTTTCCTCCATCCCACTGCTGGCTTTTTGCTCCATGAAGTGCAGCTGCCCTTGCTGAGCCTTTAACCTCACCCCATCACTGTGAGATGGGAGTAGCAATTCCTCCTTCCCCAGTCCCTTCCCCAGCACGGGGCCTGGGCAGAGCAGCAGGGTGCCCTGAAGTGCCCTCAATCCAGGAGCCCTGCAGGACACCCTGGGATTGCTGCTGCCCTTGGCCCCTTCACTGGGGCCAGAAGGACAAGGTGTTTGGGGAAGTCAGGCTGGCAGCTCTGCTTCCAAAACAGCACATATGCTTAAGCTGGAACAGATCAGGGGAACTCAGCTGTTTTCTCAGCAAAGCCAATTCTCACCTATTTAATCACAAATCTCCTAAGAGCTGAGCTTCACTCTGCCCTGGGAATTCCAGTTCTGTGGAGGTAAATAAAGGAGACATATACACCTTTTTTCTTTTTTTTTTTTTTTTTTTTTTTTTTTTTTTTTTTTTTTTTTTTTTAGAAAATAAATAAAAAGGATCTTATTTTTAGTTTCACAGCCAGAGAATAAAGCCTGGAAATATGAACCACAGGTAAGGCCAAATGCAAAGCAGCACTGTGGGTGTGTGTGTGCTGGGTAGGTACTGCCTGTGCTGTGTGGCAGCTCCCTGCCCTGGGACCTTCACCAGCACCTCCTCTTGAAAAGACATACCAGGGTGTAAACAGTTGTGCTCAAAACTCCATGAATAAACAGAAGCCCAAGAGGAAAAAAACCTAAAATCCCAAAATTTCCAATTTCCAAAACACATGACCTCCCCTTATTTCACCTTGGAAGGACAGAGTTGGGAGCATGTCCCTCTGTCTTCTTGTCTTCAGACTCTGTGGTCTCTCAACAGAGAGCCAGTGTCAGTGACCTCTGCAGTGGAAACCTGTCTGAAAGGGAGCTCTGACAGCCTCACATCTGCTCTCCCTGGAAGCTCTTCTGGGCAAACCTCTTCAAAGTGCAGGAGGGACACACCATCTGCCTGCTGGATCAGAGGAAGAGTGCATGAGATTTAATTAAGATGATTTTGCCCTCCAGTCAGGCTGTTTAAAAATTAATTTTAGTTCTCCTACCTCTTCCATTAGACTCATAAGCTAGAGGGAGCAATGTACCCTGCAGTATTGATTCTGCCTCTCAGATGGCAGTGACCTACATTCATGGGTGCTCAGTTTGCTGTCCCACCATGCTGCAGACTGGAGGAATGATCAAGGTGCTGGTGTGGATTAGAGGCAGAGGCAACATTAATCCTTTACTTTCTTTTAAATGCACCATGATTCATTATCTCAGGCAGGATCCCATATCAGGTGCATTAGGAAAGCTTTGTGAGAGACAAGCTGAGGTTGTTTGATCAAAGCTCTGCCCTAGGCAACATGAGAGTTCTTCCCAGCCTACTACAGCTGGTTTCTGTACAGGCAGACAGCACCACTTTGAGTGCTGGAATTGACTGCAAGGAAACTTCAATGTGTTTCATTCTTTTACCATTTTTCCCCCCTCAGCTTATCAGTCATGTCAGTCCGACTAAACAAGGAATAACTAAAGGCCAAATTCAATTCATCTTTGATTCCCACCTGCAAATCTTACATCATCCTCACTGCAGGCTTCCTAAGTGTGGCAGATGAGTATTCAGCTGGGAAAATGTCAGCTTGGAAGAGATAAAGTCATGAAACTTTTGGGAAATGTCGTGGTTACTGAGCCTTGCCCACAGCAGTGCTGCTCCAATTAAGTAATGTAGTGTGCAAACTGTGGGGAAAAGAATTTGGGAAGGTATTTAAGATTTGTGAATAATTTTGATTTCAAATCTCACCAATTAAATATGCAGTGTATTGCACAGTCAGTCACTCCTAAGAGCAACTAAGCGCCTGAAAATTATATTCATATAAAACAAAACTGTTAGGTGCCTTCACAATGTTGGGGCCATGAATACAGTCACTATTATATGTGCTATGCCTGAAAGTAATGACAAATTCTTAGCCCACTAATGGCAAAAGGAGTTGCGCATATCATCACTGGAACTCACTATCAATAATCTTTACTGGAAATTACTGGAGAGGAAGCAAGCCTGGATTGGGAGCAAACTTTGGCAATGCCCTGCTGATAGGAGTCTGCAAACTCAGCAGCAACGTTGCCTCTTTCAAGTTCCTCTCTAATAATCTAATCAGGGTCATTAAGGAAACCTTTCCAGAACAGCTGAGTGCCTGCTGACTGGTGACTCTGAGCCTCAAGGTCCAAACATTTGCTTTGGTTAGTTTCCCTCACATGCTCTGTGTTTCACCAGCAACAAATTTGGCTCCACTGCTCAACATGGTGTTCCACTCAGCATCACATTTCATTCCTGCCCAAAGCCCACCAGACTGGAGCTCTAGCAGCGCTTTCCAAACAGCTTTCCTGAGGCTTAGCATTGCATGTGGAACAGGAAACCTGAAAAACAGACAACACACAAGAGTTTGGGTATTTGTGCCTGAATCTGGTGCTCAGTCAGCTGCAGCACCATCTGGTTGAGTTAAAGAAGCAAGACAGAAGATTAAGAACTCTCCCAGGTCTGGAGTATTCTTGAATGCTCATGGAGTGTTATTCTGGTGAAACTCTCAGCCTGAAAGCTCTCCATGGCACGCAGCAGAGTTCCTACCTGAGCCACTGTGGGTGGCTCATCTTCAAGGGCAACAAAGCAAATAGTTTCTGCTCACACACGCCTCATTCTTCAGGAGAGCGTGTAGCCCTGCCCCTTCTGCCTCTACCCACAAGGAATCAAAAAGGCCTTGAAATGATTGTGACAGTCAGGTAGGATTAAAGCACAAGCCCAGATAGATTGTAGCCAGTCCAAGACCTGTTTGGGCAGGTGGGTGCAGACAGCAAGGTCTGCTGGCCGTGCTCTGGGCTGGAGGCAGCCCAGCACTGCATTCACGCAGCCCAGCACGGTGTTCTGCCTGGCACTGGGTAAGGCAGGGCAGCTCCTGAGGAAGGAGTGGGTGCCTCTCAGGGTGGGCAATGCTGACTGAAACGTGCTTTCATGGGTGCTGGGGAGGGGCAGCTCAGGTCTGTCTGTACTTGCTCCCAGCAAGTGCAGGAAAAGAGCCGGAGACACTCGTCCTTCGTGGCTCCAGGTCTTCAGTGCTTTCCTCCCGAGCTCTCCGAGCAGCAGAGCTCAGCAGGGTGGCTGTGCTGTCCATGAAAGCCCAGGGTGCTGCAGTGTTCTGACTCCAGCAGCACAGGAGTTCCCACTTTCCTGCTGGCCAGGTTTGGCACCACTCAACACAAGCCATAGATGCCATCAAACAGCACCCTGTGCCAGGCACCTTCTGCTCGAGCACCCCAGCACCCAGCAAAGTAAAACCTGTCCTGGCTTCATTAGAGTCTGAATTCTTCCAGCTTCTGCATCTCATTTATGTCCCTTGCAGCATCATGAGGCTCTGAATTAGCAAAGTAAACACACATCTTGAAGCACAGCTTTAAACAAACTGAACCAAAACGCTTTGAACGTGGCCTTACACTCACAGCAGACTAGGCAGGTATTTAGTGATACAGCCTCAAGCTGTGTCCTAGGTAAGAACATGATTTGGGCCCATCTGGTTTGTCTCTAAGATGCCTTTGAGGCAAAACAGGAGTGAAAGCCAAGAGAGTGAGAAGGTTTTTTAGGAAATAATCCTTTTTTTGAGGGGAAGGGGTTGGAAAGTTTGGAGCCCATGCCGCCAGAGGCACTCAGAGGGGCAGAAGAGCACCTTGATGGTGAACCAGCTCTCACCAGAACAGCTCCATCCTCGCCCAGTGTCAGAGCAGGGGAGAGGGTCTCAGCAAATTGACAGTACCAAATCAGATCAATTACAGGAACATCCATCAGACTCATTTTTTAGAAACAGATACTTTTTAATACCTTTAAAACTGATGTTGCCACTGGTTGGTTTTTTTGGTTTGTTTTTTTTTTCCTGGTTGCTAATTAAATCCTCCGCCAGACAGAAGCAGTTTTCAGCCCATGACTTGAAAGAGGAATTGAACCTCCCTTCAGAAGTCCCTGGAAAGAAGTCCTTACAAAGGAAGTGCAGTCATCCTCTCAGGCTGGATTACCTTGCCTCCACTTTCATCTTGGTGTGAAATACATTATTCACTCTCTTTTTCACCCATAATAATTTAAGCCAGACTCTAATAAACAGAGTCCTCATCCTCTGATGCTCAGCAATGAGCCACATGGCACATACATAAGGGAACATTGGCAATTAGACAGGAGTTGAATTCTCTGTAACATGATTACAGTACAAAAATAGGCCAGCAAGACAGGGTGGGAAGGAAGACTCAGGGCAACCCAAATAATAGAGATCTCCAAACACACCCGCACAGCAAACACCAACTGATAAAGAAGTATCTCATAAACTTGATGTATTTATAGCCCACTGTGGCTACAGTTGAAGAGAACATTTTAACCAAGAACAAGAATATTGGAATTACTGAATGCATTTTTTCTGGTTGCTTTAAATATTAAATAGATTGGGTTTGCTTCAATATCATATTATTTAAGGTAAAAATAATTTCTAATTCCCAAAGACTGAAGTCTTTATGAAAAGCATTATGAATCTATTTGAAATGAAACTCTAAAATCCAACAAATATGAACTCTCTTTCAAAGACATTTCAATCTAAATGATTTTTATAACAATTTTTTTTCATGCTAGAGTTGATCAATAAATGAGTGGGTTTGGATTTTTGTTTGTGTTATCCTAGAAATTCTTTGTCAGAGACATCTTGTCTTTGTATATTTGATGACAACAAAAGAAAACTAATGTACTATTGCACAATTACTTTATTTCCAAGACAGGTTTCATTATTCTCTTTCTCTAACATCGGGCTCCTCCCAGTCCAGACTGTTCTGGACTGTTTTTTCCCAGAGCTCATCCCAGCCTGGTGTTTACTGGGAGCCCAGCCCCTGGACCCAGCTGGCTCCTCAGCCCTGCATCAGCCACCATCACAATCTCTTTCTCCCTTTTTTAATTACCTGGTTAAGACCAGATTGTTCAGACACATCAGACTTGCACTGAGTCAGTGCAATATTTTCTAAAAGTCACTGTTATGCTCTCAGAGATGGTATCACATTAGGTTAAAGACACTAATTTAAAAAATCCAAAGCAGGTGCAGCAGAAAGAGCTATAATCAGAAATAATACAGAGACAGTGTTAAGAAGTTCTTCCAGTTATTCCCCCCCAATAGAAGGTTTCACCTGTGGGAAGTCTTTGAACACCTTTGCTCTGAATATTTCCTGAGTCCTTTTATCTCCCATGATGCAAGCCTTGCTATTCCCTCTCTTCTGGGGATACCTAACCCTTGGGCAGAGGCTCAGGACTTTGACACTTCACATCAAACCCATGGCACCAGAGCTCCTGATCAGAAAGCAGGAATGCTCTCCAAGGAGTGGACACCAAAGCATTTCTTGTCAAAAAAGGTGAAACTGAAGGGCAGCCTCAGCTTTCAGCTCACCTTCTCCACTACCACAGTTGATGCATCAGCCCCAGCCTGGTCCTACAGCCTGCCCAGAGACCCCCAGCATTGAATTTCTCATTGCTCATGTCCTGGACTTCACTCTCTGCCAGTGCTCTCCCTCTGAGTGGGTGCAGTGGCTGCAAGGGAGGCACAGGGGACTGGACTCCAGTCATCCTTAAGAATCTAATTCTCAAGTGACCACCACCGCCACGGGCACTCCCACTGCACAATCCAGGTCCTGTACCACACAGTACCTGTACCACACAGCTGGGAAGGGGCTGGACACAAGCCAGCTCTGGGTCACGGCTGCTAAGGAGCAACCAGTGCCCTCACACCCCCTAAGCAAAAACTCCTCTGCTAGGCCCGTGTGAGCTCTTGCTTGTTGATGGCACTGATGCTCTGTGCATAACTGTGTCTTACAAAAACCCTAACAACAACCTTTGGGAGTGATGCTGCTGCTGCTGCACTGCTGACAGGGTCCTCTGGCTCACTGCTTGGTGTAAAAGCCATAGCAAGGGGTGGCAGCTCTTGTCCCCTTCCTGTCATCCATCAGGTACACACCAAAGTGGATGGCATGAAACAGGAGAGACCTCACAGCAGCCTTTGATGCCAGCCTGACCTAGGAATGAAATACTTGTTTTAACTTGAAAATGCACAGCATCCACCCCAGCTTTCCTGCTCCATCACAGAAACAAGGGTTGGGAAAGGACTCCCAGAGCACACGCAGGCAGGTCCTGACTGCTTTGTGAATGACTCATAAGGAACACTGTAAACTGAAAGTAAATGCAACATGTTTTATTTCAGATTGGAATAAATTACAACTGTAAAGCATATTTTATTGCTTTATAAATTGTCTGCTCTTAAAAGGCATTAATATCAAACATAAACAAAACAAAGACACATTTGATTAACAGTTCAGTTCTCCTAAGCTTCAAGAACAGCTCAGTAGGGGGATTTCTTTATATGATTGGCTCAGAAATTTGACTTTGACATGCATTATCACCATTCATAAGTTTGAGTGGACTGTAGATGTGTTCATTTGCTTTAAGATATAACTTTCTCTAAAATATCCCATTCAGTACCCAGTCCTTCATTCCCTACTCAAATACAAATGCCACTGCTTTTGAAAAATTCCTTTAAACATATGTGAGGTTTTCTGTCCCTGCAGAAGGAGGACTTCCAAGTCCAAACCAAGAATGAGTCTGACCCCAAAACTAAGTAAGAAACAAAGTCCTCCCAGGTTAAAATAGTGAAATCCCTCGCACAAAAATTGTGTCCTTTCATTCTGAACATTCTTGCAAAAACACTGTGCATTATCTGAACACACTGAAGTGAAGAACTCATATTTTTGTTGTACAGATCCCACCTGCCTGAAGCAGGTACGAATGTTGCCCATCACCTGTGCAAACAGACTTGTAGGTGCAAACAGCCCCAGGCAATCCAGTGTGCCCTGAGCCCAGGGCAGTGAGAGGGTGTGCTCAGCACTGGGCAGAACCCAGCCCTGAATGCACAGACACCATGATAGGGTCTGGCCAGCTCCAGACAGGTATGACAGGCAGAAAGGAGGCCAAAACTCACTTCCTCAGCCTCCTGGGGAGCCACAGCTCCTCAACACCAAAAAGGGAATGGACATTCATAAGCAGCTCTCATTGCACCACAAGAAAGCTTCCACCAAGGTATCCTGTCCCACTCTGACCCTCTTGCATGGCCAGGGCCATGTGCTGCCCATGCCCTGGCTCCAGAACAGTTCTCCTGAGCCATTCCAGACCAGGGAGCATGCACCTCTGCTAGGCTGGGCCCAAAGCAGCACAAAATGAGCTGGACTATGCCCTGTAAAACTCTCCAGAAACAGAAACGGAGACTCCAGTCTCAACTGGCCCTTGGAACAGCACAGAAAGTTTGCAGAAAATACCTCCAGGGCAGCTCCTCTTCCTGCCACAAAACTAACTTGAAATATAACAAGAAATTCCTTCTAAAACCAGCCAGGTGTCACTCAGGAAGTTCCTGTTTAGAGAAGTGTTTTTTCTCAGAGCGGCCTCTAATGTTCTTGCCATGCCTACAGGAACACAAAGAGCTGAGTGAGGTGCTGGAGTATTTTACACCATACAGCTGAATGGGAATGGTTGTCTATTACTGGATCCAAGAAATAAATGTTGAACTTCAAAGAAAATACCATGAGATTGATCCAGGTCTGAATTCAGTTTTCATCAAAATTTCATAACATTAAAATTTATAACATCAAAATTTCAGTAACATATATAAATTTCATATGTTTTATGTATAATATCATTAAAAAAAACAGCAGCAAACAAACTTTCTTCTACTAAGCATGGTTTCCTCAGAAGAGATTTGTTTTGTGCCATGAGGGATATCCAGCTTTGATCTCTGTAAGGCATACAGCAGATTTCAGGTGCTGCCTTTAATGGCTCCCAGCAAGTCAAACACAGGGGCAGAGCTTTGGTGGGATATCTGGAGCTGTGCCAAACTGGGCCAATTCTTCAGCACCTTTCAGTATCCCACTCATTCAGGGAGTGGATAAGCCTGGTTTAGTTCCCAGCCACAGGTTAAAGTGCTTAATGGAGAGGTGGGGAACAGCAATGCCCCTTGCTCCACCTCAGGTCCTGGCTTGGGAAAGGCTTGTGGGAAAGTGGCTTTGGGGCTGCCTTGTGCTAGCAGGATGCTCTGCAGCTGGGACAAGGGGATGTGCATGGTGTGCCCTGATTCATCTCATCCTAGAGAAACATCAATCAGAAACCTGCAAGCTTTTACACTCATCAGTCATCTCAGTTATGCTCACTGAGAACAGATTCTTGGCTGACTTCTTTTTTTCCTTAGCAGTGATGAATTTTGCTTTGAAGATGAGAAAGGGGAAAGCTCACCTCGAGGGAGAGGAACAAGCACAGACATTTGCAAATTAAAATGCACACACTTGTCAGGCACCCCAGCAGTGACCTCCATCTGTGCCTTACGACACAACATCTTATTATCTTGAACCTTCATTTTTCAGCCTTTTCAAAGGTTCCTAGGAGCATTCCTTTCTATATCAGTGAGATGTCTCAGGGGGCTCTACAGGAAAAAACTAATGAAAGGAACCAACTGTTGTCACCAGGGTAAATTACAGGGTTACATTCAAGCTACACACACTGGAGGGAGCAGACTTGCTCCATTTTCTGGTGCAAATGCCATACCAAGCAGTGAGCTGAGCACACTGAGAAGGAATATGGGCTAATGGTTAGTGCACTGGACTGGGATTTGGCAGATGGAGGTAATTCATCTTCCTCTTTTTCCTGATGCAATCAGAAAAAAAAGAAGCAGGTTATATTAACATTAGGGTGCTCAAACATTTCCAGCTCAACAAATGCCCCTAAAATATTTATCCTCTCCAAACAGCTCTTAGCAGTTTATGCACTGCCTCTCAGACTAAGAACAAGAGATAGAAATCTTCTAAGGAATCACACATTTCTAGGGAAAAAAAAAACACCAACAAACTTCAGGATTGCTACATCTTGGCTAAAGCTCATTTGCCCATCTGCAAAGGTTCTTTCCCCTCCTGATCTTCACTCCTGAGCTGCCCCTTTGCTGTGCACTTGCACTCAGAGAGAACAGGACCTCCTAAATACATTCACATCTTCATTTCTAATTCTCCAGCTTTTGCATTCAGCAAGGCACTCGGGCCAGCACTGTCTCAGGGTCTCAGGCAGTTCTGTTAAAGCACATTCTGACTGACTGGGGACCTGAGCTGAAAAGCTGATGGGACAAGCAGTGAGTGCATCTGAAAGCAAGGCTGTTACCCAGTCCATTTGCTCACAGGGAGGGCAATGTTCAGTCACTCCACCAAAATATGGCAGGTATATTTATTAGTGGTTACCAAATGCTCTAACTTTTCACAGACCTTTATAAGTGCATTTCATTTGGCAGGATAGCCATGCCTGAGAATTCAGCATATTGTTAGAAACTGCCATTTGCTTCTCCTACAGTCCTTCCCACCACAAAGTGTCTCATGGAACAAACAAGTGTCTATACTGTGATTATGCCAAAGGAGGAACTGGGTCAGACATGGGTGCCAGCTGGATTGGACCCATAGAGAAGATGAATGATTTAGTCAAGCCAAAACTAAGTCACTTGATGCCAGGCCCAGTGCTCCATCCACACCACCAGAGGTTACCAAGTAAGGGACAAAAATAATCCCCTGAAGGAATTGATGTATCATGAAGGGCAAAGAGCCTCTGAAGCTATGTGTAATGGCATAAAGCACAAGTACATTACATGTTCAGCTCTGTCCCTGCTTCTCTGTCATGAGGGCAGTGGCTTGCTCAGACAGTTGTCTTCTGGTCAGCCTATTACATTATTTCCTATGGAAATGCAGGTAAAGGCATGTATACTATTCAGTAGTAGAACAGAAATCTTGTTTTACACGGGCTGAGAGAATGTTCCTTGTACCCAAATGAGATTTTTGCATGCATCTGCATACTCACCCAGAGAGTGCCCCTGCTGTGCTCCATGCCTGAGTGTCATGCCCGGCTGCTCTGCGTAGCAGGCACGTCATTCGCACACAGAGACCGGTACAAGAGCACATTCTGCAGGCCAAGTCCCAGGCAAAAATTCACCTACAAACCCTAAGAGTGTTGGTCGTTTCTTGCAGTGAATTGGGCTTTCACTAGGAATTAACATAAGCTTTAATGACTAATCTTATACTCTGTGCACTTGCTTATTTTCTTTTCACAGTTCAACCACTTTCCTCCCTAATACTAAAACACTGAAGTCTTACATAGCATTCAGAGCATTATTTTCTGCTGGCTGTGTTTTGCTATGCTCTAAGCCTCTGTCGCAATGCATGCAAAGGATAATGGCTGAATTTGTAATGCTTTTAACTAAAAAAATATTTTTAAAAACATAAACCATAAATTATTTATTCTTCTTTGTCCATTGTTTTAAGCACTGAATCTTCTCCGAGGATTTTACACAGTTCATTGAGTCTCTGCTGCATTTTAGGAATTCCTGCAAGCTGGGATTCCAGTCTCTGTTTTTCCTCACTCAGGGACAAACGGATAGCGGTGTCCAGCTGCTCGAAACGCCAGCCCCCTTGTCCATCAAACTGCAGCAAGTGAGTGTGGTACTTCCTGCAGCAGAAATTGAAACATTAGCAATGGCTCAGGGAAAAGATGCTTCCTTCTTGCATGCAAATTTGGATGTATGTGTCTCTTTTCAAAGGTGTCTCTAAGGAATTTGAGCCGTCCAGCTCTGGATCACTGGGTAAGACTTTTTTATTCAAAGACTCGTGATCCCAGGACACTCTTTCATAAGGGATTTGGGTATTTCAAAGCCTGTCACCAGGACTTCCCCAGGCCAATAGTGAAATTCAGCGGGTGCCAGCTGGAAGCAGCAACACGGGTGTGAGCTCCCAGCAGGGGCAATCATTGCCTCTGCAGCCCAGGCTCTGAGCCCCTTTCCTGCAGGGATGCTGGCAGGAGTGGGCAGCAGGGCCATGGAAGGTCCACTCATCACCTGCTGTCCCTCTTACTGTCTCCTTCTCAGAAGCATTGTTGGCAGCTACAGCTGCCTTCACTACAACTTTATCAGATGCCTTTTTCCCCAGGAGCTAGAACAGCAGCATCAGACAAGGTTCATTTCTCCCTCAGGAATTCTAATCCCAGTTTTTTTATTTACCTCCCTTTCTGATAGATATCTTACCTCCTTAGCAGCAAATACAGTGAAGCAGGCATGATGCACCCGATCCTACTGATAAAACTCAAGTTTGTTTAAATTACACCTCAGTTTGTTCCCCTGTGTCTTATAAGGTTGGCTTAAGGTAACTTTATTCCTAAAACATGGTTCAATTTGCAAGGGGCCAAAATAAAAAAGTCTCTATAGGAGTAACAGATCTTTCAGGGAGTATCAGGGTGTGTGCATTGAAAATATTCAAAGGTGTACATGTGGAGTTTGTCAGGACCTGACAAAACATTTTTCAGGAGGTGCCAGAGGAAGGGCAAAGAGTTCCCTCAGAGCTGCTGGTATGACTGTGTAATTTATAACTATAAATTATAGGAGGTAAAATGCATCATAAAACACTGACTGTAAGTCTCATCCAGGGAATGTGAGAACTTTAGTAAACTCAATGGCTTATGACAAGGGACTGAAAAGAGACTCATCTCCAGACTAATATCCACCACTTCTTGCCTATTGTCCTTTTTAACCCATCCTTCTATTTTTCCACCACCAAACTCCCAAAAAATCAAGAAGCCAAATGCTGCAGATAGAGGACACAATTGTTAAAAATACAAACATAGTATTCCTGTGGAAGAATGTAGAAGTTTAACCACTTGCAATGTTTCCCATCTTCTCCCTGTACTGGTAAAACTCCCCCAGGACACCTCATGTATCTAGTCACCTTTACAGAATAATCTGGTGATACCTGTTGTGGCTGTGGCATAGCCTAATTAATTATCTCTTAGACATTTGCATATTAATTACTGAAACACATTAGAAAAAGAGGAGGCATGGATAAATACCTTTCAAATAATGAAAAAAAATCTATGTTAAATTAATTTACATCACTACTGTTGTAGACAACTTATCTTAGAAACTGCAGTAGATATTGACTAGACAACTGCCCCAGCACAAAGAATAAAGACCAATCCACTGCTTGTCAGAGAGCTAAAAGCAAGGAGCATGATACAGCCCTGCATATACTTACCAAAGAGAAGGTCTGTGTGTTATGGAAAGCAGGGATATCCCAGCAGCTTTTGCAGCTTGGAATATCTTTCCTTCGACATCAATGCTCACAGCACTCGTACATTCATCCAGCAATGCATATTTTGGCCTTTTAAAAGTAGATAAAGAACATTATTCTTCTAGGTTTTAGACAGTACTCCCATGTACAAGGTTTAATTGAAAGAACAACAGGAAGTAGAGAGCTATTTTTGCCAGACAGCTGTCCCTTATTTACAGCTGGAAGCTGGCTAGAAACAACATGAAGTTTCCATGCATTATTCAGGTGAAAAGACAACTTCCAGGAAAAATGGGGTTTATTTCCTGTCCCATTTGAGTACACAGTGATCTAACTGCTATGTCCTAGTCTGACCTAGTATTATTTTGTACTCATCAAGTCATGCAGTAGCTAAAGCCAGCTTGAAGCTTCCTATCCACTGCTATGTAAGGACTGGCTTTATGTGCTTGCCGTCTCCAAAATCAAAAATGGTTAAGGAGCTTGGCTTTCAAACTCCAAGAGCTTCTTGCAACAGTCCATCACACTTTGGGAACATTTGTAGGAGGGAAGATGCTTGTACCTGAGATGTTACAGAATGAAATATCTGAAAAAGGTAATGCTATGTTGCCAAAAGCAAAGCTTAAGAAGACCAAAACCAAAGACAGAGCTTGAATGAATAAACAACAAGATTTATGCAGGTCCTATGCTAGACAGTGCTGCATATTGCATGCAGATTATAGTCTACCACTGCTCAAACTGTAACAGGATCTGCAAAGCTCCTTCTCATTTTCAAATGCTTCTTAAGGAATGAACCATAACACTTACTTGTGGTAAAACATCCGGGCCATGCCCATCCTTTGTTTTTCTCCTCCTGATAAGACATCTTTCCAATCCATGATAGCATCCCAGCCTTTTTAAAAAAATGCAAACAAAAATGAGTCAGGACAATATAAGTTAATGTAAGAAATGCAGCTTCACTTGCAGCACTTCTGCAATCTCTAACCTGAATCATAAAGAGCATTTCAACTGCAGAAGAGACAGTTCAGGCTACTGAATCACATCTTCTGAAATACCTCAATGCCTATCCACTGGCAATCAACTGGAAAAATGTCCCTTATATCATGACAAATTTGAAAGTGAAATTTAGACTTTTTGGTCATATAGATATTTTCAAAAAACTTTATTTACCACCTCTTTGAAAAAAAAACTCTTTGACTTGTATATAACTAGTAATTTTATTCTGTCATACTTGTTTCATGGAACATTTCATACTT